>NC_090439.1:858520473-859770473 GCF_031143425.1 Pleurodeles waltl
TTCGCATCCATCGTCTCAACATGCTCACTCAATAAGCAATAGAAGACATTAAAGGAAAGTTCCTCTTGGGTGTTATCTATGTGCAGATACTTCTCATCTAACCTAAACTTCTCAATCGCTGTTAATGCAGTAGTTGCCTCTAAAGCTGAAGTATGGTTGGCTTTACTCTTGTCAAGAACAGTCATATCCACAATCAATATCACACACAATATCACACATACAATTGCCAAACCAATACTCATGTATTTACAGCACCTGTTCTTCCTATCCTGCTGGCTAATGTTACTCATGATCTCTAAGGACTCAGGAAGTAGAATAGATCATTTAGAACTATGCAGCAAAAATCAAAAACAAAAATCTTCTTTCAGCAGTTATTTACATCTTTCAGTCTCACTTCCAGGATCC
Source organism: Pleurodeles waltl (assembly GCF_031143425.1). NCBI lineage: Eukaryota > Metazoa > Chordata > Amphibia > Caudata > Salamandridae > Pleurodeles > Pleurodeles waltl. The sequence continues at coordinate 858,520,879 of NC_090439.1, forward strand.
TTTTTCCCAAAATTGGTGAGCTTGTCAAAACTCGGTTTAGCAGCTTGTCAAATCCGTTTATCTTGTCAAAATAAGGTTATCAAAGTCTTATCTGGTTACTTTTCAACAGTCTCTTTCTCTTTGTACTTTTTCTCAAATTTGACTCCACAGTTCAGTTCGCTAGCTTCCTTCAAGTGCCAAAATATTGACCTGGAATGTCTCTGTCAAAACAAAAGACAAAAATTCTCTTTGCCGTTCACTTGTTGTTCCATATGCCCATTCAGGACCCGCGTACCTTCGACTTGCTATTCTCTTTCTTTTCCATCTCCATTCCATTCTCCTTCACTTAGGTCTTCTCTCCTTGTCGTATCTACTTCTTCCTCGATAGTTGTCACAACAACTGCTTCCTTTCTCTTTGCTTGTGATTCCAGACACTTATCTCCTTTCAGTGGACCCTTAGTCAATGCTCTTGTCAGTGTTGAACTTGAAACTTCTTCTTGCTTTGCAGGATTATCTCCTGACGGACTTGCAACTGGGTCAGTGGGAGTCAGATCACATTGCCTTTGATCCGCCTCAACTCCTTCCCCCTCGGGTTCTGACATTTGCTCTGTTTGTCTCTCAAATTTGTCTACTTCTGGGAGAGCCCTCCTCTGACAAGACTCTCCTGCTGCCTCAATTGAGATTGACACAATGTCACCCTCCTGGAGGTCTTCTCCTTCGCCTCTCACAGGAGTGGCTGAACCATCCTCAATGTGCTCAGATCTGGCCTCAGTTCCTCTTGCTTCTCCTTTCGGCTCTGAGGCTTGTATGGTTGTTGTTGGTACTCTCAACAACTCCTCTTCATTGTCCAAAGGACATGCCACTTTTCTCTTGTGGCTTGCTTTTATCCAGTTCTGAACTCCAGCACATTTCACAGCAGTAGTAGTGGTCAGAACCACCTGGAAAGGACCTTTCCACTGAGGTTCCAAACATGTCTTCCTCACATGTTTCCGGACCACCACGCATTCACCCACCCTCAAGGTGTGTCCTTGATCTTGGATTGGTGGCAGTGTGGTAGCTTCCACCTGCTGAGAGAAAAAGCGAACCACGTCAGCCAGACCTTAGCAGTAGTCCAACATCAAATCATCTGTAATATTCATAAGCGCATTTGCAGGAACCGCTGGCAACCTCATTGCTCTGCCCATAAGGATTTTGTGCGGTGACAATCCTGTCTTCCTGTCGGGTGTGTTTCTCATTGTCATCAGAACTAAAGGTAGTGTGTCTGGCCATTTCAGATTCGTGGACACTCACATTTTCACCATTCTTGATTTCAAGGTACCATTCATCTGTTCCACTAGTCCTGATGCTTCAGGGCGGTAACTACAATTCAACTTCTGCTCAATGTTCAATGCTGCACATAGCAATTTCACTAGTTCATTGTTGAAGTGACGCCCCCTATCTGATTCTAAAGAGATCAGTAACCCAAAACGTGGTATCAGTTCCCTAAGCAGTAATTTTGCTACTGTGAGGCTGTAATTTCTGTGAGTCTGCTGTGCAGACAGTGAAAATCGCGAAGGGTGCCACTGCACCCGTCGCACCCCTTCAACTCCGCCGGCTCCATTCCGAGCCGGCTTCATTGTTGAAGGGGCTGTCCCGCTGGGCCGGCCGGCGGTCTTCTGGTGGTCGCCCGCCGGCCCTGCGGGAAAGCCGGAATGGCCGCCGCGGTCTTTTGACCGCGGAGCGGTCTTTCGGCGGGAACCGCTTGGCGGGCGGCGACCGCCGACCGCCGCGGTCAGAATGACCGCCTTAGTGTAGTCAGGCATACCCAAAGCCAGAGCTTTGCACAGACTCTCTCAATTCAGAAAAAGCTTTCATACAAGCCTGATCTAAAACTAGGGGATCAGTGACTTCTTTGTGGGTCAACTTCTGCAATGGCTTGGAAATGACTGACAAATTGGTGACAATGTCATTGGTGGCAATAGCCTACAATCCCTAGAGACATCCTGACATATCTCTGTGTGTCCGGTGGACTCATCTGTAGTATTGTTGTGACCCTTTCTCTGGTTATATCCCTTATTCCTTTCTCAATCTGGTGACCGAAGTATTTCACTTCCCTCTCACAGTATTGCAATTTAAATGGAGACACTTTATGGCCATTCTTTCCCAAATGGTTCAGTAAGGCAATCGTGTCATACTTGCACTTATCCCTTGTCTTGGATGCAAACAACAAGTCATCAATGTACTGTACCAATGTAGATTGGAAAGGCAATTCCAAATATTCCAAATTCTTTTTCAAGTTCTGATTGCATAAGGAAGGTGACTCTGAAAACCCTTGAGGAACTCGGCACCAACAGTAAACTTAAAACAAAAGAGAAATTGGCTATCCTCATGAACAGGCACCGAAAGAAGGCTGGTGACACGTCTATGACAGTGAATCACTCAGAATCACATGGAATCTGAAACAGAATCACAGCTGGATTTGGCACCATGGGGCAACATATGACCATAATGTCATTTATTTTTCTCAAATCCTGGACAATTCGAACCTTCCCACAGGTTTTTTTCAATCCCATTATCAGTGAATTACATGGGCCGCTCAACACCTCTTTCAAGCCCACTTGTTTTACAAATCCTGCAATTATTTGAGCAACATTTATAAGAATATCCTGTGGCATGTGGTGCTGGGGAATCTGACGAAAAATTGTGTTCGGCTTTACAGTAACTTTAACTAGCTCAACTCCTTTTATCAGACCTATTTCTTTCCCTGTCAGATCCCACACTTCATCTTTGACCATTCCCTGTAAGTCAGGAGGAAGCTCCTTCATTGTGAACACTGGAAAGAAGTTAATCAGGGGGTACTCCTCATTCATAATCTCACACTCGGTCTCTGGAGTTGAGTCATCCTCATCATCACTATTCATCTGCATCTTGATTCCATTGTTTGAGCAAGTGATCAAGCACCTGGATTTACACGGCAAGTCTCTTCCCAGTTGGGATACTGAACCTGAATCACAGACTAAGAATTTGTGCAGTCCTTTAAAGTTGCCAATTTTAACTTGAACTGGTCTGTAATAGGGTTGGTCAAATACTGATTCTCTACTCCTACAATCTGGACTGTCTTTCCTGAGAGGGGCAAGTTTGGAACTTCTGCAGTCTTCATTGTAGTGCGTGTAGCTCCTTTGTCAACCAAGAATGAAACCTTATGACCCATTACCTTTCCCTTCACACATGGGCCTTTCTGATCTATTTCTAGAGAAGCTGCAAGCATACATTCCTCTTCATCCGAACTCTCGCTCACCCGATCATCGTGTATTCCATTCTCACTGTGTAACGGGAACTGCTGAACTGTATCATTACTTTGGTTAAACTTCTGACCTGTGACCTGTTAAGGAAGCATCGCCTGCTGCTGTTCCATTGGGGCTTGAGGTATTTGAATTTGCTGTCCAGGTACCATTTGAACCTGCTGTTATATTGGCTGCAACTGTGTCATTTGTACACATGGCATTTGCACATTATTATGAAACTTCGGACTATGACCTCTCATTCTCGGTCCTCTCATGTTTTGGAACAAATTGATGTCACTTGTTTGCTGAACAACACTTTCGTGCGCCATCATCGGACACTCCCACTTCCAATGTCTAACCGCTCCACAAGCGTGACAAGACAACACTCTCTTCATTCCCTGCACATCATTCTGAACTGCTACAGTATTCAAATCAGGACTACGGTTTCCATTACCAGTTCTTCTGTGACTTATACCTCTCATCTGGTTTTGAAACACCACATTTCCCTGCTGCTGCTGTTGCTGTGGAAAATGTCCCTGCATCCCTGTTTGTGCTGCTTTAATCTGTATCACCATCACTTTCTCCTACAGCTTTCTCTGCTTCAACTCAGTCTCGTCACTACACTACTTTGCATTTTGCAACACCTCATCAATTGGCTTTGCTTGCCAGCAAATCAAATGGCTCTTAATCATCTGGCTAGTTTCAGGCCTCAATCCTTTCACAAATCTGAACACAAAATGAATCATTTCTTTCAGCTCAATTGTCTCTGAACCACTGTAATGCTTGAACACCTGCAACAATCTTTCATAATACTAATATAAATATATATATATATAATGATAATAATCAACTGTTTTGCTTCCTAAGCTGTTCTGTCTATTCTCTGCCAGTCAATATTTGTGGGCGAAATTCTTGTCTTCAAAAATTCAATCACTTTATAGTAATATTTCATTACTTCAGGAGATGGCACACCTGTAACCTGGTCAATCTCTAGTTCTTTTGTCGACCAATCTATATTCCTCTTGCACTTTACCCATAAATCAGCTGGAACTACTATCTCTAATAGAGTGTTCAAGTCTTCCCACAGACATTTCGTAAGTTTCACAAACCCGTCTGTCTGCTGGTACCATTCTACTGGCTTCTCTCTCAACCTGGGATAATACTTTGTAAAAGACAGAATATCACTTCTGCTCCAAGGGACATGAACAAAATTCCCTCCTGGAATATCTCTCATTGGTAAAATTTTCACTGGATCCTTGCCCTGCTGCACATTTGCAGTCAGCTCCGCAGAATCCCTTTTTCTTTTTATCACTTTTCTTTGCCCATCTGCCTTCCCATTTATCTAAGGCTCCCCATGTCTGGACACTTTGGAGTAACTCCCTAAGGTGTGCCTTCATCCCTGCAGATCTCATGTGTTCGAAGTCTTCTGAGTCTAAATCTAACCTGTAACTCCTTTTCAAGTGTTTTGTTTTCTCTATTTCTATGACATATTTCTCGGGCAGGTCTGCTAGTCTCTGATGTACATTGATCACTTCCCTCGTAATCTTCGGGCACAGGTATCTCAGTTCTGCCTCTGCGTAGTACTCTAATCTGTTCACACCCATAGTTCCTTAAATGAGCTCACCTGCTTCCATTCCTAGTCTCGTATGGTTCAAGTACTCCTCTCCCCTAGGAGCACTTTGCGGGGTATTCAGCTTGTCTAACCATTCAGTCAATTGCTGGGCAGTCAAACTTTGCAGCAAAATATTGTTAGCCTGAGCATGTGGCACTTGTTGTACCACTGTATTCGAAGACTGCGGTGTCACTAATTTCCAGCTTTGACTAACATTCGACCCCATCACAGTATCCGGAGGAACTCCGAATGGACTAAGGTCTAACAATGATCTCGATCCGTCAAAGGTCTTGTCTGTCCCTCATGTTCTTGTCTGAACTCTGGCTTAAGATTCCCTGTCTCTCTGCACTGGTTTTCTCTTGTGCAAACAAAGGTACAATTGGACCAATGGTAACAGGTACAGACATGGCATCTGGGCTTGTTTTACACTCAAGTTCTGCGGATGGATAGATCCCATATTCTGGCTCATCAGTACGGACCTGTCTGACTGTGTCCCTATTACTGGAACGTATGTTGGCAAAGCTTGTGACTGCACTTGAGGCAGTAAAAGAGGAGTTGGCTCAGTCTGAACCAACATTGGTTTTGGCTAAATTCTCTGGACTTTTGACTATGGCAGCTGATTTTGTGCAACTGGAGTAATAAATGCATTAAGTCTGCTCTGCATTGGGCTCTGTGTCATACTCGAATTAATCTGCAATGGACTTGTAGTCATGCTAAACTGGGTCTGAGCTGAAAGATTTACACTGGTGCTCGGACCACTCTCTTGTTCTGCATATGGTGTTTCTCAGTAACTAAAATAAACTCACCATCGTCTGATTTTTCCGCAAATGTCAATGATCCTCTAGATCCCTTTGGTCTCCGCTCCCTACTCTTGGAAGATATTCTGTTTGTTTTTCTGGTAGCTTTCCTTTCTTCTCCCTCACTGTCTTGTGTAATTGCTGGAAACATTTTAATTCCCAGTAAAGTCTCTGTTCTCCCTAATTTCTGAGCACTGTCACATCTAGCCTCCGCTAGCATCAATACTGCCTTTTCCATTCTGCTCTCAAATTTTTGTTGTTGTTGCTGTCTGGCTACTAACTCCAAGATTGCTAATGCCTCATACTGTGCTGGTCCCAGAGGGGGTTTCAGATCATACAACACCCTCCTCAGATGCTCTAAGCTCCTCAAGTTAATTGTTCCATGGGCAGGAAATTCTAAGCTCCCATCCTTCTCTGTCACTTTGCACCATTGTTTCAACCAAAGGCATGGCGCAACACCCTGCTCTTCGATTACAATGAAAGCTGGTGTACCTTCTGGAGGTGCAATATCCCCCATACTCATGTTAATGTACGTATCTCCACTTAAAGCACTCTTTAAAGCTTTGAAAAATGTCATTTTTGCGACCTTTATGTTATTCAAAATCAAATCAGGAAGTAACTTTTAATCCCAGAATTCTCTTCACCCACCTTCTTAACCAATTGCGCTTAACGGACGGCAGCTAATCCGTGCGCGTCCCTTCTCACTAACCAACCTATCCCAGTGCGGTTCCAATGATGTCACACTCACATGTACTGCAGCTGACAAAGCCTTGTGGCTTGTCCTCCCCAAACTCAGATTCACACAAAACTATTGCAAAATTATTCCGAGCACTGAACAAAATTAAAACTCTGACGGTATTTCACGCTAACAGCTACTTCTTTCTCAGTTTCCCTGATTCACAAGCAAAATTTGACCTGCAAATTTCACTCTCAACTGATCAGTGGGTCTGTTCTGGTGCACATAGGACTCGCCAGATCTCAGTCAAAAAATTATTTCACTCGCTTTAATTCACACTCTGATTTGTCGATCATACCCGATTGACTTATTAAACCAGACAAATTAAAACAAAAAACAAGTGTCTCATATACTTTTTCATTGTACTCCGGAGTCTTAGACCACGCAGGGTCTGTATACCAACAACCATGTGGACAACTTTTGAGCACAAAGTGCCACACACATGTGAAGTTCGATGACTTCCCTACTCTCACACTTCGGAGTACGCACACTCCTTCTACAACTTCATTTGGAGGTTGCAGGCTCCCTAAACCCTCATAAACATCACAATTCACCGCGATTTGCATAGGCTGTGCAAGCGCAAAACCTACTCAATTCACACTGTCACTAGAATACCGAAAACATCCTCAAACAATCACTGGGAGGCTTCAAGATTCTGGAAAAGCCAATTTAGGTACTTAGGGGCACATCTTCTTTCTACTTTGTATCCTTCAATCTGTAAACCCCAAATTTCACCAATTTTCCCCAAATATGTGGATTATTTTGCTCTCTGTAGGGTGTTACCCTTACCCTACTACCACCTCTGGAAACACCTGTTATTTCCCGCTTACAATTTATGGGACCAAACACCCTGCCTCCTATCTCTGGATTGTATGATGGGCTCTTAAGGAGATGAACCATGTACCGGGCATCTATGATGGGCTCTTAAGGAGACAAACCATGTACCAGCTATCTATGATGGGCTCTTAAGGAGACAAGCCATCAATCTCTGCTACCATCTATGTTAGCGTGTCAGACCTTAATAAGTAAACTTACAAGGGAGACGCGATTAGGCCATGGACCTTTTGACTGTGCTTCGAGTTTTTCCCACCATATATCCCGTATCAATACTGATTAATAACAACAACAATCAATAACATTAATAATCAATATGAGTCAGTGATTTACACACACCACGACCTTGCAGTCATGAATAACCACACCTTTACGTAAAAGTTAAAATGTCTATTTCCCTATATTAACAATGCTAATGTCACGTAACAGTCTCAAAATCAATTGATAAACATACAGAAACAATACCAGCTGACCAAAGTGGTGAAAGAATCGCAATCTAAACTAAGCTTGAGCTACTATACATTCTAAGGTTATAGTACAAATTAATAGCAAGAATAACTGCACAAACAAACTAACATACATTTAGATTCAGCAAAGAAAAGACATCAGCTGTTATTACATGTAGCGAACTTCATCAATGAGAACCATAACTAACACCAGATTAGGATAGCATGTTTGGAGTTCATGCAAAACAATTTAGTCACACAAATTTGGAAAAACATCTAACTATGGCTGTATCAAAATAGCGGTTGGTACTTAGAAACGAAAGCAAATAGACATAACAATCAGTAACATTGTCAGTATACCTGTCCTCAATATGGTTCAGCAAGCTGTGACCGTCTTCGTCAACAGGACATCAGCTCGGTCAGCAATACATCAGGATTCAGCATCAAAGTTCAGAAAAGGCAAAATCTCTCTAAGCAGTAAAGTGAAGCACCTCTCCTCTCTGGACAGTCAAGAAAAATAATAGCCTATCTTCCCTCTGTGCAGTCTAGCTAAGATAGATTTCCTAAAACTACTTCCCACATCCTAATTGGTTACGGAATCGCATGTTCACACTTAGTCCAATGAAACTAAAACTTCAAATCTACAATTCTGCTAGTACCTGATTCACATGTCGATGATTGGCTCCTTTTCTCCCGCTCTCGTCATTCTGCTTGTCAGGTATCAATATTGTTGCAGCTTATACTGCAGTCAGTGCATCCTTTTTCTTCTCCTGGGAAGGTGAGTTTCACACATACTACAATATACATTGTTTCACTAGCAAGTACAGCATTTTCTAGCAAGCAGTTTCTCATGAGAAAGAACTTCAGTTCCGAGCACATGGTCAGTCCAGTGGAAAATCAAAATTTTATTCTCTAAGCAGCCATTTCATAAAACGCCTAAGAAATGCAGCTTGAAATGAGGCCGTGCAACTAGGTAAAGACCTCTCTAAGTTAAGGCCTACAATTAATAAAGCTAATACATAATGCATAACCTTTAATATGACATATTACTACATTAATCAAACATAAGCTCAACATTTCATATTAATAAGCCATTAATAAGTCCACTTTGTGAACATTGGCGGACATTGTAGCTGGCACACCTCCAAATGCGTGCATTAATTTTCTCTAAGTTAATACATTTTCTACGCAAATCCAGCACTCAAAATACATGAATATTCATTAGTAAACTCAGCGTTAACAACAATGAAAACAACACTTAGACAGCAAGCGCTATAAAATGATATAAACTAGAAAGTATAAGAATACCGTCAAACTACATACAATTAAATTTGAAATTCTGGATATTTGTTTAATATTTTTACTATTCTTCAGGAGGGCAACAATATTTGTTACAGGGGTTACTCACAGGTATAAAATCTGCTTAATGTTGTGCTGAATAATTCAATTGACTAGTCAAGACCTTCACTGGGCGAAGGAATGACAGGCTTTGACTCTGAAACACACTTTTTGATATGGCATGAGTTATCTGGCTGTGAATAGACTGAACGGACATAAAGTCAAAATGGTGTTGTACCACAATATCGCACTCAAAATATCGATTTTATGTACCTCCTTCTATATCATGACAACATAAATTCCAAAATATTATCTTGACAGAGTTAATAACAGTGCATTTATGTTAACCTTCTGGCCATGATATATGAGTAGGTAGTAATATTGGAAAAAAAGCCCTTCCATTGTTGGCTAAAAAGAAAACTACTGCCATGTCAAGAACCAATAAAATTCAATTTGGCAAGTAAAAATGTTAATATATAATCAGAAAAGAGGCAATCTGCACTACAGTCATCCCAGAGAGTTCCTTAGTATTCCACACCCAAGGTCTGCTCACTCATCAACTGGACCAAGTGGTCATATACACACTTTTCATAAATTTACCCCAAAAGATAAGCATTGTTATCTGAGGACACTTGAATATCTGTTTCATTAGTCGTGATTAAGCGGGTAGTTTTGTAAGGCTGTGACTTGATCTTTTTAAGACATCTGGGGATACCTGACATCATATCTGACAAAGACCCAGAAACCATTTCCTGCCCTTATGCGCTGGGGAATACTCACGGACATAGTAGCTTTGACACAATCTAAGACTGACTTTGACTAAAAACAGCTTCTCATCTCTCAGAGGATGCAAATAGGCCAATAAAGATCACACTAGGAGCTGTTGTTGTAATTTAGGTTTGGTCAAGTTTTTATTTTACATTATTAATAAGTTAAAGATATCTTTATAACAATTAACATGAGATCCCTATAGCACACGTATTCTGAAGAGCTCTCTGTTCAGCAGATTTTCTTCCTGAAAAATCCTGTTTAATGTAATAGAGCGATTGTATGTGAACTTGAAGTAGGTAGAAATCTAACTGCATGGATTCCAGTTGCAGAGTATTGAGAAGCTAGTGGCTGACTGAAGAATTATACATAAACAAAACAACTGATTGTTCCTTTGTGCTGCTGCACAGCTGAAGGAGCGACAGAGAGATCTGTAAAGCTGATAGAGGGAACGGTCAGCACTGTGATTGGTGTAAGGTGCAAATGAAGTGGGAGGTCTTGTTGTGGTAAACACCAGATGTGCCTGTTGTGACAGGTGCCCTGAACTGAGGTGGGGAGTAGAATAAGTTGGTCTGACAGGACAACATCGGATCAGTGAATCACCACGAAGTGAAAGATATTGACAAGTGCAGCTGATCACCTGGAGGAATGAATGGCAAAGGGATGAAGCTAGATTGCCGTTGCTGAGCCTTCAACTCAGTGGTATTCCCAAGGGAGAGCTGTAATGGTGCCTTTTGGACCACTGAAGGGAGCTTCTGTGGATTTCCACAGAACTGGTGGAGGAGTTTAAGGGGCTGTTACACCAGCGAATGAAGAACAAAATTCCAGATAAGTTGTAGCTTGGCATATGTGGATGAAAGACTATGGGGGTATACAGGAAGTCGGGAATTCTTGATTGACTCCCCTCACATTGAGTCTCCTGACCTGAAAACCCACTTTTCAGATTGTAGATTTTACTCGCACTGGAGGCTAGTCGAAGCCCTGAGGTCTGACTACTATCTGTGATGATGAAGGGCACTGAGGAGCCCCAACGGTTCTGCATGTGGTCTTCTGGCTAGGATGGCATTGATAGGTTGCTGCCTATGCTAGTACCCCCTCACTCCAGAAGACAGATTATTTAATGATACTTGGGATAGCATGGATACCACTGGAACTCAAATTTGGTGAGCAATTATGCCCCCCTCCTTTACCACAAAGCCAGGCCACCTCTTGCATCTGTTCTCATTGGCTGGGCTAGATGAAAACAATTGCATAAGCCTCTGAGTCCAAAATGTTGTGACTGTAGCACCTCTGATAGATACCACCTCCATCTGCTGGTACCAAACTGAGATACTTTCTATGGGCCATACTGTGAGCAGAGATGGGGGGCTTCCTGAAAATCAAACAGATTGAATATGCCTTCCTACAGGCAACTCACGGAAATTGTAGTGAGAAGCATCCTGAAAGGACGTCCTAGCCTGGTACTGAATCCTAGAACACAGAACACTCCTTAACAAGGTTTTGAAGTCTGTAATAGACTGATATCAGGAGCCAAAGATTGGTTCATTAACACAGAAGTGAACCTGTTGAAGACAGATCTCGGGAAAATAGCTGAAAGAGTTATAATGTCTGAGGAAAACCCACATAGTGAGCCAGAGAAAACCTGAAAGCCTGTGCAGCAAATAACAGATGACTTGAGGATCCTCTTCGAAAGTGTACTGTATGCTCATAATGTAACAGTGTCCCCTTTGTTGGAATCACTGAGAGAGCAGAGGGCTCAAGTGCAGAAATTTTGCCAGAGAAGACACACACCACAAAGGCAATTATAGCAAAGTTATTGAACTCTGGTGTCCTTGACGATATCCTATAGGAAGTGAGAAAGAGGGGAGACTCCCAATGAAAATACTAAGGCTATAGTCTCCAGGAGGAGGACATTTGATGCTTCTAAAATGAAGCTCTGGTGTCTAGTGATACAGTAGATGATGGTGTTCCCTGCTAAGGACTGTTTCAGCACGTATGGTAAAACTTGGCACTTCCTCATTCTAGAAGAAGTGTCAGACTAATTCAAGAGATGGAAAACAACCAGAGGAAAAAATAAGTCTACTTCTTGAAGAAGTTCCCAGGCATCAATCACACTGGTGCAAGGGTGAATGATATGGGTTGTCCTGCTTCAGTAAGAAAGTTCGACATATCTCCAACGTGATGTTGTGGCATTCTGGGCACCTACCAAATAGGAAAAGCAGAGGGAAAAGAGTAGGAAATATTGCTGCAGCAAACGTTGACTGAATGAATAGGCAAGATGAGAATAGGTGCTGTAGAGAGAAGCTTTAAGACACCATGTGGGGAAAGTCTTACTTAGAAAAGGTAGCTGAAATTCTTGTTGCTACATTTTAGGTGGCTGACCACTGCTATTTAGTAGAGTTATGAATATGGGCATGTGATGGTGAAGTTGTTTGTTACTATTGATCTACATGACCATACTGCTGCAAAAAATGGTGTTTTTTAAAAATGGGGATGTTGTTACTGAATGCACCAATGTCTGGACCTAAGGGGACTTTAATTATGTAATGGATCTTGATATGGATAGCACTACAGACAATTGGGTGATGAAGATCATTGGAAATTAGCTCTGATTAACCTGAAACTTGGTCTAGGAGGATGCATAACAGAAAAGTTATGAGGAGGTTTTACTTTTAACTAGGGGTGCATCCCTCATTTTCCAGGATTAACTACTTCTCTATGATTATCACTTTAAACGGGCAAAATTAGAAGACAGTCCTGTGTAAACCCACCGTCCTTTGATGGAGGGTCATTTAACAGATTCTCTACATTCGGTATCTCAACATCTGAACCTTGATACTTTAAGCATGTACTTCACTATGTTGTGCAACCTGCTAATATCATTCATTTCTTCATGATCATCATCCTCTGCGTCTTGATCAAGCTGTGTCTTGTATTGATCTGGCAACAGAAATGAAGTGATGTACTGAAAATTCAGCTACATGTCAACATACCTGTGTGCACTTATAGAGTATGCACATTTTACAACACACTGTCAGAAATCTTTATGATATTCCAAAATTTCCACATCATCGATTCCTTCAATTGAGGCAATGCATATTATCGTGAGGAACGTTGGTTGAATTGAAATCTAATTCAGATCCATATGAGGTCCACCATCAATTCCTCTATTAAATTATTTCACTTTTGTAATTCTTTCTTTTACTCCCATTTTAATGTTGTAACAGTTTTGCACCCCTCCTTCTTTATGTTAACCAGTGCTACTGAACTGATTGTCATAAATATTTTAGCCCAAACATCATTGTTCTTGGAAATAGGTGTTTGATGAGCTAGTGAGATAAACAGTTTTGCTATTATTGTGTCAGTTTTAATTTCTGGTTCATTTATGGTTCATCTGTAAATACAGCATCCTGCCATGCTTCCTCACTTATTATGATAAAGAAAACAACAACAAAAAATAATGAGAAATATTAATGGCGGTACATGGCAAAAATCCATGTTGCATGTGCACAATCTTTCTTTTTGCTGTCCATACTCTCCACCTGTTATGTTATGTTGATTTTTAGGTGCACTAATCACCCAAGACGGTATCCTAAAAAGTCACATCAATTATAGGATTATATTGATGCTTTGCAATAAACTAATGATGCCCATTTTCTCTTACAATGACTTAACTAAAGCCCATACTGGGAACTACCATGCAGAGAATGCCTATTACACATTCAACATTCATATGGGTTAGTATGGTTAGTTGGCAAGGATAGTGTTGTTGAAAGTTCTTTCCTTGATGAAGTGGAAGCTGTTTTAGTGGCATTAATATGACCCCAGTGGCTATGCTTTGACCTCAAGCCAGCATCACTTTTGTATTGTAAAAGCAACCTAATTAGGGGGTGCCTGCATTGTTGTAAGAGAAGATGGATAGCTTCCAAACACCCCAGTCTTTTATTAGTCAGTGTAAGGTGCAGTGAAAGATATCTGTAAAAAGAGCGCTGTCACAAATCACATGGGATAGTGGTGAAAACATGACACAAGACTTTACACATACCAGCAAAATTCATACCTGGATGGTGTCCTATTATTACATGTGACACCTTCATCTAACCCTGCATTTTTTAACCCAACTGCACTTTACTGCTGGGGTTTTTGAGCCCATAGTTACAATGCTAAGAACAAACTGTAAAGTCCCATAATACAATTTGATGTCTACTAAAGGGCCAGCACTGACTTAAATTGAGACACTTGCCATGGGGGCACTTGTATATTAATGTACACACAACAGCAGCACCACCTTAATGTAGTGAGGCAATGAGTGCAGAAAACAGTGACGTACATGCTTAAAGTATCAAGGTTCAGGTGCCAAAGAATGTAGGGCTACAGATTGATCTAGTGTAATTCACAATCTTAAAGGTTTCACACAGTACTATGCTGTTGGCATGGTTGAACACAGCTACACAGTCATAATATTCCGTAAGGAGTGGGTGAATAACCCCCAACTTTGCCAGGATTTTTTTATTAAAGCACTTGAATGTAGCACTCTTACTTTTAAAATCTATTCATACTCCCATAAACCAGACAGCTTCCTTGCAGAGGGAGTGTAGAAATGAGATATGAAAGAGGGTAATGAGGTGTGAATGAAAGTGCAATGCACAGACGTTATATGCTTACAACAGTCTATTGGACACACATTACTACTTCTTTTAATTAAATTAAATATATGCTTTAGAAAAACTTATTTTGGCTGTTTGGCTGCTGAATAAACACTGGTTAGCACTGATTTCAAAAGGCTTGGAAAACACTGACTTTCATAAAAAACACTGAAAACAGAACAGTGTACTGTTATGAATGCATAGCATGTAAGTATGAGGGACTATGTACAGAGTCCACAAATTGTTAACAAAAAATTACTTAAAGCTATGGAAAGTTATGCACATCATCTGCAGCACCAAATAAGAGAAATAAATATTGTGGTACAGGGCCTAGTGGTGAGAGTGTGCCTCAGATTTTGGAACTAAGTTGGTACCAGCCATTATATATGGATACCCACCTGGGGAAGCAAATTACATGCCGAATAGGCAAAAGGTTCAGCCTGGGATGATTCACTCAGTTTTAGGTCTATCTAAGAGCACTCCAGTCAGCCAACTTCGGCTGAAATTCGGAGTGATGAACTTATTTAGGACATCTAATGCCCAGTTAAGTATTGCCTTTGATTGAGGAATGCTCTCAATTAGCTTATTCCATAAAAGCTTGGATTTGGAAAAAGCAACAAGACAATTACAAAATTCACAGAAACAATGGGATTTTAAATCTGATTACCATTTTGGGAAACTTGCAGTTAAAACAGCAATGGGACAATAAGGGCCTGATTTTTATCTTGGGGGACGGAATACTCTGTTACAAACGTGACTGATGGCCTTTCCGCCGTATTAAGATCCTACTGTATCCTATGGAGATCGTAATACAGTGGACGGGATATCTGTCACGTTGCTGACAGAGAATTCCACCTGCCAATATCTAAATCAGGCCCTAAGACTGAATATGGCCATTTTACATCAGAAGTAAAGCTTGCAGCAAGAGCTCATTCATGTATAAAGAATATGGAAGCTTTTAAAAAATTAGCCAGAGCTCAGTTACTTCTACCTATTTATCAGGAGTCCTTTGTGTGCAGTTTAAATTGGTTTCGGGTTTCTCCTGTTACCTTTAAAATCAATTAAATCCCGGCAGTCTTGTCATACATGTCCATGCTGTAGAGGATGTGGCTTTTGTTCTGAATCAATATTACACGTTATTTGTATGCGCCCAATTTTTATGACTCTTCTTGGCAGCATGTCTGCAGGGCACTGACTTACAGCTACAGTCTCCATTAATAAAATTTGAGACACTGTAATTATGGAACTTCAGAAATCAAATTTGGGCACTCATGAGCCCTCCACCCCCAGTTCTAAGCTGGTTATTATGTCTGACTAGCAAGTGAACCGAACAGAGGATAGCCATCAGTATGTTCAATATTACACACCAGCCTTCTCTATAATCTTGGTCGAAGTTCGTTTATATATTTTTACTATTTTAGGAATTAATGTGCTCCATTTTTGCAAATTGCGCTTTATCTGCTCCATCAAATGATCAGTCATGGTGCTTTTATCAGTGCACTTCACTTTTGCATGTGACCCTCCTCTGCTCCTTTAAGGATCAGCTTCTATTGTGTGAATTTATGGTGACTATTTATTATTCAATGTATTGTATGCATTGTTGCATTTTACCCGTGAAGGATCAGCTAACATTAAGTCAATACATGGCAAATATTGTGCGCTTTCTCTCCTGTACATGGTTTTCACTTCCTCCAGTAATGGAACAGTTATTATTAAGTGAAAATATGGTGAATATTTATTTTTCACACTAGACTTTGACTCAGTGCACTGTATATTATCGGTGGCAGCTAAGTTTCAGACATTTTCATGCTAATCCACTGTGAATGCTAATGCATCTTCTTTACTACCCGTTCCAGTGTAGGATTAGTTCCTTAATATGCTAATTTAAGGGTGAATACTGATGCATTTTATCTTTGCATACGGTCAGGTTCTGTTAAATGAAGCTTAATAAAAAGTGTCACTGACTGAATGTTTTTAGACTGTGAGGTAATATCATATAGTGAGTAGTTTTTATTTTAATGCATCATTTTTTATATGTATGGTGCTTTTAGATTGTAAATTTGTTATTGTAATGGTTGTCAGTAACCGAACAATAATATTTGTAATTTGGGCAAAAATCAATGTTCATTCATGCCTTTGAGATTTTTACATGATCACAATCAGCAGTTAACCGGCCTCATGTCAGATGTGACACCTTATACCACACCTGTTATTTTATCCAACCACACTGCAAACTGGTGTGTTTGAGCCCATACTTACAGTGTTAAACACATACTATAAGTCTCAAAATACAATGGTCTGTTGCC
Source organism: Pleurodeles waltl (assembly GCF_031143425.1). Taxonomy (NCBI): domain Eukaryota; kingdom Metazoa; phylum Chordata; class Amphibia; order Caudata; family Salamandridae; genus Pleurodeles; species Pleurodeles waltl. The sequence goes on from NC_090439.1 coordinate 858,537,604, forward strand.
TAAAATAACAGGCTTTGTGTTCAATTATCCCATTTGAAAGCTAATTCAAATACATGATTCATGATTGCCAATATGCTATAAACGGACTTTGCAACCTAAAATGTCCAGCTTGTGATCCTTTATCAGAATTGTGTGAGTGAGACCTTGGGCATAATTTGGAGGCCTCCCACCCCCTTTGGCACCTACCCTCATTCACGACATGCACAGCAACACGTTATTGTTTGCCTATTACAAAGTGGTTCAAATCTCCTCCGCCTTTCCTTCACTGTATGGCTGCTTTGCAATTATGTGTGATGTTTGTCTGTATTCTTCAGAGAGGGACAGGTTATATGCTCCTCTTTGTAAGAGTGTAGCACAAAAAATACACACCCTTGCCCGAGGATTCATCCCAAAACTGCTCTAGGTGGTTTCTCTTCCCAATATTAAGCTGTCTCGCCATGTCTTTTGACCTTATACAGGACCAGATAGAGATTTAAATTATATGTGATATGGGATATTTATTTTCCATTTCAAAACGCGCATTCTGCATACTTTTACAGAGATGTTTGTTACATACACTACCTGTATGTATATGTCTGAGGATTGGTAACACCTGCGCCACCATATGACTTGTGCATTTCTTCATCTTTACTTGGAAGAGTTCTGCACATAGTTGTGTTTTTTGTAATTGGTGGCTGAGGACTTTTAGTCTTTTCTTGACTCTCTCGGTTTATAATGCAATACTTTCCATAAACATTGTTAAAAGCCTCATCACCACTCCCTGCAGCAACTGTAAAATTCTCTCCACATCTGGATACCTGCCTTCTGCTACAAACAATGAAAGTTCTTGCTGTGGCTTAACCTTTGTTATTTTGTCATTGTCGTGGACATATTGTTATGCTACAGTGAACAAAACAAGAAAGTGTGTCCCTTGAATAATGCTACATCAGTGACTGGTCGCTGTTAAAAGTTATCCTGAACACTCAAGTCCTATTTCTATGCCTCTGTCTGTATCTGTTATTTCTCCATTACTCTGTTGCTACGAAACATCACACACAAGTTCAGGAAGATCTTGATAAACTGCAGAAGCAGCTCCCTCCATGAGAGAGGCAAGAAAGAATAGTAAATCTTCAGGGGGCACCAATTTCAAAATATCTCGGAGTGCATCACACTACTGAAGTTGCTGAGATGAAATCAGGGTCCAGGCAATGTGGGAAGTGTCTAGTTGCCAACACCAATCCTGTTCACATGCATTCTGTGGTCTTCCAGTTGCCTCAGCATATTAAGACAGTCATAGGCAGTGACCCAATAAAGATCCAACACCACTGTTCTCAGACTCAACAGCAAATGAAGACTCACACGTTTTCCCTTGATCCTTTAGCTGCAATTGCTTATGGCATTAACCAGCCCTTCCACACTCATAAATGTTGTGGGAAATGAGCTTTCCATGGTGGGGGTTGCCTACGAATTTTGGTAAACTCCACAAACGTGTTTTTATGGCCATCACCAACTTTATCTCCTTCCCCTGTCCACCCTGAAAATGGCTTAGATTTATTCTGGCCAAGGCCTGGGGAAGCTCTCTTTCGAGGATGTAAAGAGATACAGAGCACCCCAAATTGCATTTGCACAGGAAGTTCCATTTACTCTGTGGAGGGTCATCCACTGTAGAGAACACTGCACAGATGGAACAGGAGCCTTTCCAGAACTTTATATGACGTTTCTAGAAGTATGCCCGGAAACCTACACCTTCTACAAGTGGAGGCCACAATCTCTACCCAAACCTTTCCAGTTGGGCCTATAGCCTTTGTGCATGTATTTTTTTTTACTAATGCAGCAGAGTAGCATTTTGCATATATATGTGTGTGTGTAGTCAGATGTTTATTGCCAAATGACTCCATGTCATAAAGGGCACAATGTTCCACTGCTAGGCTTTTCTTTTGCAAATCACTATTTTCAGGTATATTAGTTCAACTGGATCAATTGAAGTGAAATAGGACTACAGCTCCCAGACTGTATTAGGCTGTGATGTGAAACAAAAGGATCATAGAAGGAGAAGGTGACCCCGAACACATCCATTCTGCTGGACATGGTATCTGTTCTGTGGGGGTGCTCTTCATGTTCTGCGGATGAAGTGGGCGGCGCCTTCAAAACCAGATATTAAATGGGTGACAAACCTGGCACTGAATATACTAATGGTTACTGCAATGTGTATACATTAATTGCCTTGTTACATTTTTTAGTTGGTGGATGTTTACAAACATTTTTTATAATATATTGTTTATCGTGCATACAATTTGCATAAACTCCACTACTTTATAGTATAGTATTTAATGTGTTGCAGTGGGTATGTAAAAAGTGGCTCTTATTCGTGTGTGTTTCCATGTTTCACTGTGATAAGTATCTTTGAATGAAACTGTTTCTTTCAACAGGTTTACATCCACAAATTGCATGCAAAAATTCTTAACCTGTTAAAACCCTTAAAAGTCTGTAAGAAAACTGACCTTCCATCACTTGTTTTTTAAATCGACCTCTGCTTCTTTCTACCTTCCATCTGTATACAAGTTACTCTAAAAATCTCATGCCTAACTGCCTTGAAGCACTTTGGAAACCATAACAATATTAATTCCAGCTAGCAATAGTGCCTCACGTAGTCCCCTCTAATAATCACGTCCATGTCAACAATTACCAAAAAGAAACTTTATTGAATGCATGGTATGAGCATGCAAAACTAACCCCAATATCCAAAGGACTGACCTCTAGCTAGGCTCTGGGAAGCGTGCTACTCACTGTAGAGTACTTTGATGCCTTGTCAGGGGTAGTAAGCGCTACACAAATACAATTTATTAATTTTATAACCACAGGACTGTAGTACAGCATCCTTGTCATACTTCATGTCTTATGGTAACTGTAGTGATGATCTTAGAGGATGGGATTAGAATTGGAGGAGAGTGGAGATTCTAGAATGGAGAAAAAGAGAGACGGAGCTGGAAGCTGGAGGGTGAGGAGCTCTTGCTGGGGGTTCATCACAATATTACTTTATTCAGAAAATTATTCAAATAAAGGATTATTTATTTCCATGTGCCGTGGAGTCTGTACATATTTTGGCAACGAGAGACTCTGTGCAGGGGGCAGTGAGTAAGAAGAACCGATAACCCACAACCCCTGGATCAGCTATCTGGAAGAAGGAAGGATCTATGAAGAAAGAAATTCGTACAGCATACCAAGAAAACGAAAGCAAAAAGATCAGGAGAGAAATGTACATAATTGTGAGTTTCCATTATTTTGATTCTCCAGAAAAGAACTTTTAAACTTAAGCTTTCAACTGTTGGAGATCCACTGAACGATGTTTCCGCTTTTGTTTTGTTTTTAATTGTGTCAGAGAAATATTCTCCGTATTGCTGCCGCTATGCCGACTTTGATTGTAATTGTTTTTAAAAATAAATTATTTTAAGCTTCGTATATTGTTATTTGGGCTAATTTGGCTGCCAACTATTTACCGGCACGCGCTATGGAGAGAGGCGGTTGAAGACAAAGAAGGTGCAGCGCGAGAGACAGCTCGCGGCATCTCTCGCGCACGATTGAGGGATAAACAAAGTGCGGCGCACGCGGCACGTTGAAGGACAAAGAAGGTGCAGCATGATTGAAGGATAAACAAAGTGCGGAGCGTGCGGCAACTTCGCGTGTGGTGCGTGCACTAAATGAGCTTAGTTTTCTTTTGATGTGCGCCTGGTACAGAGTGAACGCAGATACTAATAAACTCCATAAATAAACCCCACGTTGAGAAACAAAAAAGATGTTGCTCCTTACCTAGTGGAGGCGTTTCCTTTCAGTAGCTCTTCATCTCGAAGGCTTGGACACAGCATGAAAACAAAGGAAGGTCTAAAGAAACTAATTTAAATAAAAGGAAAAAAAGAATAAAAGACTACAGAGAAGGACTAAGGAAAAGGACTAGAAAAAAAATATATATTTCTACTAAGATAAATAGCAGATATTTATTTTAGATTGTTATTTTACTTAATTATTTTGAATTGTTATTTTAGTAAATTTTGGTAGTTTGTTATTTTTATTTTGTTTACAAGTATGGCTGAACAAAGTATTTCTGCTCCACCATGTTTCTTACCAATACCAGGCGAACCGTCCATTCCGTGGAAGAGGTGGAAAAACATTTTTACTACTTATTTGTTGGCAATTGGAGGAGACAAATATAGTCCTCTTAGAAAACAGGCAATCTTACTGCATCATTTGGGTACTGAAGGAAGGAGGATATACGATGACTTGCCAGAAGTATCTTTGGGTATTGGCGAAGGACAACCCATTAATCTTTATGATTTGTCTTTTCAAATGTTGGAAAAACATTTTACGCCAAAAATTAGTGTCGTGTTTGAACGTCATAAGTTTCTTTCGCGTGTTCAAGGTTTAGATGAAGATGTGATGACTTATGTGGCTGCACTAAGAGGGTTAGCAGTAACATGTAACTTTCAGGATTTAACTAATTCTCTCATTCGTGACCAAATATTGCGATGCACTAATAACAAAAAGGTGAAAGAGAGACTGCTATCTATTGACCCTTCGTTAGAGGAGTCAATACAAATAGCAAGGCGTATGGAGCATACTGAAGCTTGGATGAAGGGAATTGAATCTAAAACACACATGAGAGAATCAGCTAAAGAGAGCACAGTAGAAGTAGAACAACTTAAAGCAATAAAACATGAGAAGGGTACTGCTAGTAACATGGGAGAGAAGAAGAATTGTAATATATTATGCTATAGATGTGGGTGTCCGGGACACATTGCTTCAAGTCCTGTATGTTCTGCGCGTACTTTGTCATGCAGAACGTGTGGAAGGCGTGGTCATTTGGCCAAAGTGTGTAGGTCAAAAGTGTGGAAGAAAAGTGTTAAATCAATAGATAGCATACAAGGGGAACATGAGGAAGAAATTGTTCTAACCATCAACAGCATGTCAGAGGACAATTTGCGTGATGCTGAATCAGAAGAATGTATGAATTTGAAGCGAGAAAGCCAATGTGAATTGAAGAAGCCTCATTGTGATGTAATACTTAACACTAAAATTGTAAGGATGCTAGTTGATTCAGGGAGTTTGTATACTTTAATATCTAGAGAGGTTTATGAAGGAACCTTGAGGGAAAAATGTGAAGATTTGCAGACTGCAGATGTGAAAGCGGTTGGGTATGGTGGTAAGAGAATCGACATTGTGGGAATGAAATGGATGGACATTATCTTCAAAGGGAACGGTGTACATGGGAAGGTATATGTGACTCATGAAGGATCTAATTTATTAGGATGGAGACATCAGAAAGATTTAAATATTGTTCTCAATCCCAACGCAACTGAACCAGTCATAGTTGTGGAAGATTCAAATGTAGAGTATATGGGAATTCAAGGAACTGCAGAGGGATGGAGTGAGAAATTAATGGAAAAGTTACCAAAAGTTTTTACTGAGAGACTAGGAAAATTGAAAAAATTCACGCACCGAATAATTAAAAAAAAAAACACTGTTCCAGTTGTTCACAAAGTAAGATCAATACCGTATATGATGAGAGGACCTCTTCAACAGGAAATTGATAGATTATTGCTGGAAAAAATAATAGAACCAATAGAATCGTCGGAGTGGTTGGCACCGATCGTTGGAGCACCCAAGGATGGGAACAAGATTTGTTTGTGCATAGACTTGAGAGACCTGAGTAAGAATATTTGGATTGATAGGCAACCTTTGCCGAACATCACGGAAATGTTAAGTATGATGGGATGTGGGAAGGTATTTAGCGTTCTGGACATGTCGGCAGCTTACCATCAAGTTAATCTACATCCAGATTCACGTCCATTGACTTCTTTTGTAACACCTTTAGGTGCCTATCGTTACTGTAGAATGCCATTTGGGCTAGCATCCGCGTCTGCTGTGTTTCAACGTATTATGCATAACATTTTTGAGGGCATGAAGAATGTATTGTGCTTCCAAGACGATATTATAATAGTTGGGAGGTCTATGGAAGAGCATGATGAATTGATTGAGAAAGTGTTGGAAAGAATTGAGAATCATGAGTTGACTGTGAAGAAGGAAAAATGCCAGTTGAGAAAGAGTAGTGTGAACAATTTAGGTCATGTAGTGTCTGCAGAAGGTATAAAGCCAAAAAAAAGTATTGTGAGGGCGATTAGCGAAGCCCTGAAGCCATGTAACAAGGATCAACTTAAATCGTTTCTGGGGTTGGTAGAATATTGTTCGAAATTCGTGCATGATTTTGCTGGAGTTGTAGAACCCATGAGATTGTTATTAAAGAAAGGAGCAGTGTTTGAGTGGGGAGCAGAGTGTGAATTAACTTTTGAGAAGATTAAGGATTCTATTGTTTGTGCGCCTACCCTAGGACATTTTGATGTGAATAAGAAAACAATCTTAATGACAGATGCCAGTGGTGTAGGGCTGGGTGCAGTTCTCATACAAGTAGTAGACAAGGAAGAAAGAGTCATCGGGTTTGCGTCTCGCAGGTTACAAGGGGCAGAATGATCGTACTCTGCAATTGAGAAGGAAGCGTTAGCTTGTTGTTGGGGTATCAATCATTATAGATACTATTTGTGGGGACTGCCTTTTGTGCTTCGTACGGATCATAAACCTTTGCTTCAAGTCTTCAAGAGTGGTCGAGGTTTGGAAGGAAGTATGACACCCAGAATTTCGAGGTGGTTGATTAATATCATTGACTTCAATTTTGGCGTGGAATTTGTGAGGGGTAAGAAAAATGTTGTGGCAGATTGCTTGTCACGCATGCCTATTGATGAACATCCTGAGGAAGCTTCAGTATTGAGTGAGATTGAAGCAGAAGCATTTTTGATAGATGATGAACTTACTTTAGAACAAGAAGAGTGGGAGGACGCCATGGTTTATGATAAGGAGTATGATGAGCTAAAGAAATTTATAAGTGGTTCTGGTCACATAGGAGGTGATTTGCAGAATTTGAAACAATATTTAGAGGTAAAAGATGAACTAAGTGTGCATGGTCAAAAGGTATTTAGACGAGGGAAAGTGATACCACCTACGAAGCTAAGAATGAGGCTGATAAAAATTGTTCACGAGGGTCATTTAGGAAGAAGTTTGACAAAGAGAAGGTTAAGACAATCGTATTGGTGGCCCGGGATTGACAAGGATGTGGAGTGATTGTGAGTGAGTGAGTGTGTAGCGTGTGCAAATAGTGACAAATCTAGGATTGTTAGGCAGCCACTTGTGGGGTGTGTACAATTTCCTGCGAGACCATGGGAGAAATTAGCTTTGGATTTTATTGGTCCTGTGGATAAACTTGGAAGAAGAAATCAGTTCTTAGTAGTCTTGGTGGATTACCACAGTAAATGGTTTGTAGTCAAGAGCACGGAACATATTATGACTAACAATGTTATCGAATTCCTTAGGAATATGTTTTTGGAGGAAGGTGCACCCAAGGTCTTAGTTACTGACAATGGGGTGCAATTCATGTCTGAGAGAATGACAGAGTTCCTCACCGGATTGGGAATTAAACATGAGAAGGTTGCCTTATTTCGACCGCAAGCTAATGGTTTAGTAGAAAGAATTAATCGAATTGTCATGGAAAATATTCAATTATCTCTAGCTAATGGACTGGAATGGAGGGAAGAACTGAATAAGATGATGTGGGCACATAGAGTGACACCGCATTCCGTAACGGGGGTGGCACCATTTGTTGCTCTTAAAGGGAGAGAACCAGCGACGAAAGAGTCTCCTTGGTGGTTGCGCGAAAGGAAACAAGTGTGGGTGGATCGTGAAAAAATTAGGGTGAGAGTGATGGGTTGTCAAGAACGTAACAAGTTGAACTTTGATACGAGAAAAAAGGTGAAAGACATTGGAATAGAGGTAGGTGATTGGGTGAGAGTAAAGAAATGTGGTATAATAAAGAAGGGAGAAAGTAGATTTTGTGGGCCACAGAAGGTTGTGAAAATATTTAAATCTGTAGTTAGGTTGGCTGATGGGAGAGAATGGAGTATGGGAAATTTGTGCAAAGTTGAGTAGGCAGTGATGTAGATGTTGAATGTATTTCATGCTGACATAACTTGTAAATAGTACATGTTTAAAATGATATGTTTGGAATTGTTTATGTTCACATGTTATTAGGATGTATGAGGGGAAGATGGTGTAGTGATGATCTTAGAGGATGGGATTAGAATTGGAGGAGAGTGGAGATTCTGGAATGGAGAAAAAGAGAGAAGGATCTGGAAGCTGGAGGGTGATGAGCTCTTGCTGGGGGTTCATCACAATATTACTTTATTCAGAAAATTATTCAAATAAAGGATTACTTCTTTCCATGTGCCGTGGAGTCTGTACAGTAACCTAAAAAGGTTGCTCTCTTTTATTAACAGTCTTACTGTTGCTTGAGAAATCCAGCAATTCTGAAGAATACTAGGACATGGTTAAAACATATCTTATAAACAGCATTAATGTTTCTTTGCAAGAAAGTGTAAATTGTAAAAACTTTAGGCATACTTGGCCCATACAGAACAGGTTCAGTATACTCATAGGCAGTGGAAGATTTATACACACAGAGCAAGTTTAGCACAACGGTGCAAAGTTCACATGCGAGCCCATGCATACACCCAAACCCATATGGACAGCAACAGTGTACAGTTAACTTTCATGCTGTCTCAGTCTCTACCGGGTGTACACCTGTGTTATTGTGTGGTCACAAGATCTTTTATATAGGGGTAAGTCTAGTATCCACTATTTTTGCAAAGATTTTAGCCTCAGCATTGATTTGCAAAACAGGGCATCATGATCCAATGTTTTCTGCTTCTTTGCCTTTCTTAGGAAAATTGCAATATTTGTGGCATTCAGTGATTTCATGATGTCCCCTCCTTAAGCAATATCTAGAATGACCATCAAAATAAATTGTCTGCCAGGTACTCTAAATTAATAAAGTGCATTGATGCATCATAAGAATAAATCAATACATCTCAAACATTGAGAGCACATACTCACTCAGTGACATTTTTTCAATTTCTTAATAAATCCGTAGGTCATTTACAATTCAAGAGAAAAAGTATCCCTGTCTAAAAACACCAACCCTTAAATAAAAATAAAAAAAATATAAAGGCAAAACAATACATCCAAACTTTCAAAATGTTAAAGAAGGGGAGAAACAGCATTGGGTAGGCAAGGAGAAGCAGGCATCATCCTCCAGTTCCTGTTTTTGAGGGATGGCCCAACTTGTTATTTATCACACTTAATCAGCCTCTATAGTGGTACAATTTGTCGATTTTTCAGACCTCCTCAATAGCTCATTGTGATCATCATGAGGACTAGCTGAGACTTACAAATTTATTCTAAATAAGTATATTGTAATTACACTAGAGAATCCGCACAGCTTTTGGCAAACAGTCTACCTCTTTATTTCACAATCAAAAGAAGACCGGTGATTCATCAAGAATATTCACTCTGTTACAGCTAGCAGAAATTCTGTGCCATTTTCCAGGCATTTACAAACAGTCCGTATAGCCCTTAGTGAATACCTAGTCTGCCAATGGTCAATCTCCTAAGAGGAAAGAAGTCAACTGATTTTTCTAAATAAAAAATGGGTCTGCTGAACCCGAGGTAATCCCCAAATGTATTGGCTTTGTGTTCAAAAAGATAGCATCCAGTTCAATCTTTGATTTTTCCCATTTGTTGCCCAGTCCCTTGTTGCCAATTTGAAAAGCATACACCCTATTTTGGTATTCAATATCTAGAATGGCCTGTAAGCACACCGTTGTAAAAAGCTCAACAAATGTTTTGTGGAATTTGAGATGTATGGTGCCCATTCCGGCAGTTCACCCAGAGGATAGATCCATTATAGCCACACACATCTCTGCTAATATAATATTGTCTGGCAATGTTGTTTTTTTTTTTTAGATATATTTTATTGTTTTATCAGCCAGGTGGCAACTTACAAATAGAATAACCAAGATTACAGTGTATTCGAGACGCGTTGTACATGACTGTCGCTATAAGCACACACTACATGTCACAGTTCAACCGCTGCACAGTTGTGCATTACAGATTATATTTTTAAGACATTCAGTAGTTTAGTATGTGCAATGTCAGTAGATAATCAGAGAAATATAGCAAAGGAAATTAAACAGAGAGATAGAGTGGGCGCGGCGGGTACAGTCAGGAAGGGAGGAGAGGGGGCAGGCGGGGGGAGGCAGCAGCTGCGTGAATTATATGTCGGGATGGGGAGAGGTAGCGCTGCTCATTTTCGGCATCTCTAGAGAGCTGACTGGGATTTTTATGCAGTTTAATTCGGATTCTGTGTTGGTGTATCTCTTTCACCGAGCGTTTCGGTCAATCTTTGTAGTAATGATTCCATTTGCTGCAGAAGTAACGGGTGTTGTGTTACTGTATTGTTTTAGGGAGGACGAACGTCATCCTTGTTTTCTGCTGCTATCACGAATGTATTCCATACCTTTAGGCCTTTTACTGGAATACCCTTCTCCAGCATATTTTGTAGGGTCTGTGATTCTGCTTTAGCCCAGCGTATTACCTCTTCTCGCCATTGGGCGGTCGTAGGGGCGCCCAGGGCCTTCCAGTGCATGGCAATAAGGCGTCTATATAGCACCAAGGCCAGGGCGATGCATTTATATGATCGTTTGTGTTTCTTGGAGAGGGGTGTTATACCCAATAAGCATACTTCAGGAGTGGGGGATAATGGAATGTTCGTCCATTCAGTCAATAACGATGTTATGGCTATCCAAGTGTTCCTAACCGGGAGACATTCCCAAGTCATGTGATAAAAGGTGGCTTCTTCTGTATTGCATCTGGGGCATGTCTGGGGTGAAAGGGGGAACATGCGTGTAATACGGTGTGGTGCTAAGTAAGTCTGATGTACATAATTAAACTGAGTATATCGAAAGCGGGGATTGCGCGAGACCTCTCGGATCACTCTCATCGCCTGTTCCCATAAGTTAAGTGTTAAGGGCTCTGGTAGCACACTATCCCATATGTTCTTCGCTTGTTCCTGTTTGTGTTCGGTATGGGAGGTGAGGATGCAATATATATTTGAAATGCTCGATGAAACATTGATGTTTCCCAGTAGCTCATGGAGCAAGGGGGAGACTTCTGGTTCCGAGCTGCCTTTTCTCCAGGACTCTCGTATTACCTGTCTGATTGCGGCGTAGGCTATGAACCCCCCCTGACCCAATTCGTGTTTATCGGCTAATGATCCATATGATTGAAGTTGCCCTTCTTGGTAAATGTCTCCAAGTGTGTGTATACCTCTCCTGACCCAAGCGTTCAGACCCAGCGTGACCGCAATATTTGCCAGCGATGGGTGTGCCAATAGTGGTATCCTGGGGGAGTACTGCAGGTCTTTACTGTTTCGCAGTACATAGCGTCCCCAGGCCCAGTGTGCTGTGGTCAGTAGCATATTACTTGTGTGTCTAGGATTTGTCCGATTCATGAGGTATTGCAGAACCTCCGTTCCATCGAGATCAGCCAGCGCCTTCTGTGCTTCCGCTCCAGTGGGATTTCCCAACCAGGTGGTTATCCATTGTATCTGGGAAGCTGCATAATACGCTTCATACTTGGGGGCGCCCAGCCCCCCTAGTTTAAGTGGCTGGGTTATTTTTGCTAATGCGACGCGTCTGCGTCCCTTGCCCCATATTAGGTCTGTTAATAGGCTATTCAGTTGTTTAAAAAAGGAGCTCGGCAATGTTAGGGGCAATGCCCTGAAATAATAGAGGAGGCGGGGGAGCACTATCATCTTTGCGATGGCAATTCTGCCCATGGGAGACAATGGGAGTGAGCACCAGAAGGGCAAGGAGCCCCTCGTTGATCTGATCACTTGACCAAGGTTGCCATCTCTTAGGTCTTGATTGTCATGAAATATATTTACGTCTAGGTATTTGAATGTGATATAACACCATTTCAAGCCACCCAGGCTTGATTGCGTTCTGAGAGTTTCGGGGACCGGGTGTAAGGGGAATATACAGGATTTTGCCCAGTTAACTGTTAGCCCGGCTACCTCGCTGTATTTTTTAAGGAGTTCCAGCAGGCCCGGGATGGCCGTAGCATGGTCACGTAGAAAAATAAGGGCATCATCTGCATATAAGGAAACTATCTGGTGCGACTGGCCATCAAGGATGCCCCATATGGGAGCCATTACACGGAGACGGGCGGCCAGGGGCTCGATGGCTAGTGCAAATAGGAGTGGGGATAGTGGACATCCTTGCCTGGTGCCTCTTCCAATGTTGAATTTTTCGGAAATCGTGTCTCCAGTCTTGACCCTGGCCACCGGGCCAGCGTATAGTGTTTCCACCCAGCCGATGTATGTTCGCCCAAAACCCATTCGATTGAGTGTTTCTATTAAGAAAGGCCATCCCAGTGTATCGAACGCCTTTTCAATGTCCAGTGAGACTGCAACTTGCAGCTCATCATTCGCTGGGGAGTTTCCCATCAGGCGTAACAGATTCCTGATGTTGCTGAAGGTGCTGCGCCCGGGTATGAAGCCTGCCTGGTCCTGATGGACCAGTTCAGCTATGCGCAGTAGCAGGCGGTTGGCTAAAATCTTACCAAGTAATTTACAATCAGTATTTAGCAGTGATAATGGCCTATATGAGCGAACATCTAGAGGGTCACGGCCTGCTTTCAGCAGTACTGCTATCAATCTGGCAATGTTAAAATCGGAGTCAGATACAATATTTTAGCAGCTTTTAAATATATATCATTGTGAGTCCGCCCAATAGTAGAATCAAAGTAAAAAAAAAACTCATAATAAAATTCTATAAGTTGATCAAAGATAGCTTTGGCTCATAATCTCTGGTATCCTCATCACTGTGAAGTTGGTGTATCATTAGTAGTTTTCCAAGTCCTCAAGCTTACAGTGAGTTGGCAATATTGGCACTCCCTGTGCCTTTACCAGTTCCAAGGTATGTATTGTAGCTTCTTCTATTTCAGCAGTTCTTTACTCTAATTTGTATCTGCTCAGATAATGAACACATTTTGCCAGCTACTTCAGCCAGAGACTGCTGCATACATTAATTGCCCACCTTGAATTTAGCATAATGACTACATTTTTCATGTATCAGCTAAAAGATGGTATGTTAAAGACTATTCCTGAATGCAAAATATAAGTCCAATACCACCAACTACTGTTCCTTCACCCTTTCCTGAATGGGTTTTAGAGTTGTGGATGGTATTTTCAGCAAAACGTGAAGGCTGAGGATTTATATATTTTTTCTACATCATAGCTCATTCAGAGTTTGTGAATATTGTGGAAATACTGTCTCCTTGAGGTTCCTAATTTCTCAAGCCTATTTGAATTTTGGACCCCTTATTCTACTGACCCTCCCACTAAATGGTTTTATGTTTTTGTGCAGTAATTTCTAGTTGGTAACCTCTTTAGTTGCTCCTTTCCTATGGGGTTATATGATTGTTCATTTTGGCAATGAGTTTTTTTTTTAGCTGCACTCTGTTTGCTATTGTGTTAGTCCCAGAACCTTGAGACTGATTGATGCCATGACCATGCCTAAAACAATCATTTGAAAAAAAGCTCACCTCCTCTGTCTTTATTCCCCAATTCTGCTGCTTATATATGGATTTGCTAGTGTGCTCTGATTTCTTAGAAACATCAGAGTTACATGTTGAATTAGTAGATGTTCGTTATTTCATTGATTCAAGTGGTGTAGGTGCCGCATGCAGTTTAACGGTGGGATAAGAAATGAAGTAAAGAGCTCAAACTCAAAGTTTAACCTTCAACCGTAGTTCTAACTTGTTAAATCTCATCTCAGTTTCGGCATGTAGATCTGCATCAGCAGTGTCCTCATTGTTTGTGATTTCTGATCATCCTCTGACTGCAGGTATAGGGGAAAAGAGCCTTCACGGATAGTGCCATCAATAGCACAATAAGGGGAAGCTTTGGCAATGCAACCTCAACCCCTGTGAGTGTCCTGGGCTGTGCAGACAGACACTTCAGCAATGGGCTGCTAATTTGCAAATTCAGGAGCTTACTGCCATCACCCATGCTCCTCTGTGATCTACTCCCCAATGAACCCAGGTGTCCTGCGGCCACCAAGCATGTTCTAAAGCCCACATCCACCATATCCACAATCACTCTCGGTGGTGCCATTACAGAGACTGTTCACATTGGCATGAATACCAGCCCCAGGCAGACCATACACACGGAAGTCATTAAGCCTGTTTTCCAACTCTTAGATATGTATTTGAAACAGGTTGTATTTCTTGTTCCAGTATTTTTTTAAGTTTGAGAATGCTTTAATAAATGAATAAATGAAACATTTCACAAAATTAAAAGTTACTCTAAAGAGTGATACAAGAAAGTGTGATATAGAAAAGGATAACAAACAATGTATAAATATATTGCCAACTATAGATAGTAAATAATGGATACAAAATGTACCACTATAAAAATTGCAGTTTATGTTTTGTATTTTCAGAAAAGGAAAAGAGAAAGATAGATGCAGCAGAAGGAAGTTGAAAGAAAAAGAGAGTTAAGAAGAGAATAAGATAGAAGGAGAGACATAAAACATCCTTTACCAGAAACAGTGATTACGCGGATGACAAAAAATTGTCATATAATTTAAAACAGTAAAAACAACAATTTATTTAATACAATGGAAGGTTTCATGGAGTATTATTACATGGTGGCTGGAAGACAAAACATTTGTTTTCAAACTGAGTTGATTGATGGCATCGGTATGTAGTAAGAGGAGACCAAAATTAGTCTTTTAGAAGAAGTTGTCTTGGGGAATTTGCAAATGCTCTGTCTAATCTATGATGATGACAAAGTAAGTTCCACCATCTGTAAATGGCAAGCTTAGTAGCATCCTTCCAGTTCGAAGTGATAACTTGAAATGCTAAAGCAATAAGCAAATCAACAAAACGGCCTACTTTACGGGCGGCAATCCAAATGATGAAGAACGTCCCATTAAAATGTTGGTAATGTCAAAAGGGAAATTAATATTTTATATATGTGCAATTCTATTACATGTTTTTCACCAAAAAGAAGCAATAGTTGGACAGTAGAAGAAAGAGTGCAAGTAGGAACCTGGTGAATTAGACGCGGTCCAGCAAAGATCCGATTTGTTTAGGTTATATTTGGGGAGAGAGAGAGGAGTCAAAAAAGCCTGTGGTAAAAGCAATAGGTAGTTTGTGTAGTGCTAGCATTGCAGGACGTATGATGTATTTTTGATCATAAGCAGTTCCATGTTTGAACAGAGAAGGAGCAATGGAGATCCGATTCCCATATAAATTCTATTTTATGTTTGGCATGATTCGGGAGCTGGTATTTGAATATGTAAGAGGCTCTAGTAGGGATAAAAGGAGAAAACTGCAAAGTAGTTGAGGTTGGGGTGGGGCATGCGTATAGCAATAGGATATTTAATCGTTGTACAAGACAGGTTCTTAAACATTGATATTTTGGCATGTAGGTGGCTGAAAGATTAAACTTGGATTGGAAATCATAGGAGGAAAGAGGTTGCATGTTTTCAAATAATTGTTTGATTTGTAAAATTCCTTTAGCTACCCACTCTTTCCTGAAATGAGTATGATTAGATAATTTAATATTTTTGCTATGCCAAATGGAGGAGTCCAGAAATGTATGTAAGGATGATAACGGTTTGGTAAAGAATTAATAGCTATTTAAGATGGAGTGTGTGATAATGGGAGATGAGAACATTCTGGGATAGTGTGAAAAATATGATAGTGAGTGAAATGGAAAAGGGAAAATCATAGCATCCTCCAATCTATACCAAATTGATGGGGTTACATCTTTAGGGGAGTAGATATAAGGTAAAACTTGTTTCAATATAAATGAGGAATGATGTTGGCGAAGATTAGGAACATTGACTCCACCTATTTCTTTAGGCTTGCATAGTGAGGATATAGCTATGCGTGCTTTCCGTCCATTCCATAAGAACTTTGTCAGTATGCTATTCAGCAGCTTAAAGAAGTTCAAAGGTATTTTAACCAGTAGCATAGACAAATAAATGGTAATCACCGGGAGCATCATAATTTTAATGGATTCCAACCTACCCCACCAAGATAGCTAGAGGGGAGACCATTTATCCATGTTATGAATTTGTTGAACAAGAGCATCCAAATAATCTGAATAGTTGTTGAAATTTGAGATGTATATTTGATCCCTATGGCGGTCATTCTGACCCTGGCGGTCAAAGACCGCCAGGGCGGAGGACCGCGGGAGCACCGCCGACAGGCCGGCGGTGCTCCAATGGGGATTCCGACCGCGGCAGTAAAGCCGCGGTCGGACCGGCAACACTGGCGGTCTCCCGCCAGTGTACCGCCGCCCCATTGAATCCTCCAAGGCGGCGCAGCTTGCTGTGCCGCCGAGGGGATTCCGACCCCCCCTACTGCCATCCAGATCCCGGCGGTCCGACCGCCGGGAACCGGATGGCGGTAGGGGGGGTCGCGGGGCCCCTGGGGGCCCCTGCAGTGCCCATGCCACTGGCATGGGCATTGCAGGGGCCCCCGTAAGAGGGCCCCTAAATGTATTTCACTGTCTGCTGTGCAGACAGTGAAATACGCGACGGGTGCAACTGCACCCGTCGCACAGCTTCCACTCCGCCGGCTCGATTCCGAGCCGGCTTCATCGTGGAAGCCTCTTTCCCGCTGGGCTGGCGGGCGGCCTGAAGGCGACCGCCCGCCAGCCCAGCGGGAAAGTCAGAATTACCGCCGCGGTCTTTCGACCGCGGAACGGTAACCTGACGGCGGGACTTTGGCGGGCGGCCTCCGCCGCCCGCCAAGGTCAGAATGAGGGCCTATGTATCTTATATGTGTGGGGGTCCATTTAAAGTCAGTTCCAGCAAACATATATTTATAACAGAATTTGTTCAAGGGAAGAACTTCAGATTTACTTAAATTTTATTTGTATCCTGAGAGATTAGAGTATTTGTTTAAGAGATTGGTAAATGCAGGTAACGATGTCTGTGGATTAGTAACATACAAGATGATATCATCGGCATAGGCAGTAAATTTAACATGCAGATCTATATGTATGAATCCAGTAAAAGAAGGAGAGTGCCTCAGGGAATATAGAATCTGGAGATAATATTAATAATAAAGGGGATAGTGGACACCCCTGCCTAGTACCCAGTGAAGGGAAAAGTAAGAGGATTGAATTCCAATTAAAAAGATAGATGTAGTTGGGGAGGAGTAAAGTATATTTATGTACTTTACGATTCCAGGACCAAATCCATGCCATTTAAGGGCTTGCATCATAAAAAGGCAGTTAATACTGCTGAATGCTTTCTCTGCATCCAATGTAATAGCAGCCAGTGGGGGTGTAACTTTTAGAAGCTAGATGCAAAATATTAAGTAAAGCCCTGGAATTGTCAGTGATATGTCTGCCTTTAACAAAGACAGTTTGTTCAATGCCAATTAAATCCTGTACAATCAGATTAACCCGAAGTGCCAATATTTTCACAAATATTTTACAATCTAAATTAATCAAAGAGATAGGCCGATAGTTGGCACAGAGGGAAAGATCTTTGTCTTTTTTAGGAATGAGACAGAGCATTGCCTCAGAAAATATACCTTGAGCTTTATCACTATGAAGAAATTATTGTATAGTGAGTGTAAGTGTGGAAGGAGAAAATGTGAGAAATTAAGGTAGAATTCAACTGTAAAGCCATCCGGGCCTGGAGCTTAGTCTTTTGATAGTTTTGCCAAAGCAGTCTTAAAAAAGATATTTCTTTATCTAAGAAAGAGAGGTCTTGTGATTGATGAGGGCAAGATGGGAGAGTTTCAAAAAAGGAGTCAAGAGGTGCCTCCGAAGGAGATGATTCAGGCGTAAAAAGATTATGATAGAAATCAGAGAAACATTGTAAGATAGCCTCATTTCTGAAATGATTAATACCGTTTTCATCTATAATATTTGAAATTTTAGATTTTTGGGATTTAATTTAAAGATAATTCGTGAGCAGTTTGCCAGCTTTGTTACACTCGCCATAATATTTGGAATTAATTCTTAAAAGGATACCAGAGGCTTGTTCAGTTGATGTCTTTTTAAAACCCAACTTGGATTGAATGAGGAGTTTGAGAGTGTCATTATCGTTTGAGGTATTGTATTTATGTTCCATATTTTTAATAGATGATAAAAGAAGAGCAGAATCGATGAGAAACGCTTTCTTCTTTGTGGCCACATAGTCAATAATAAAGCATCTAGCAGTGGGTTTAAAAGCATCCCAAATGACGTGGAACTTCAAAGATGAGAGAAGATTAAGTTCAAAGTATTCTTTAAGGAATATTTCACATTTATTTACAAAAATCTGATTTTTCAACAGATAGTTGTTAAAATGCCATCTCCTTGATCTATAAGGCTTGACTGTTGTTTCAATATCTACGAACATAGGTGTATGATCACATATTAATATGGAGCCTAATTTAGCGTGAACTTGAGCTGTAAGCAAGTAAGGTGTCAAAAAAATGTAATCAATCCTAGATTTAGAGTTATGCACTGGAGAATAGAAGGTGAATTCTAAATTATCTGGGTTTGTATCTCCAAGCATCTGTTAAACCTCTAGAGTGAATGATGTTCTTAAATGTTTTCTGCATTTTATTACGGACATATCTGGAGAGGGATTGCCTATCCGTAAAAGGATCCAGAACTTAATTACAATCCCCACCCATTATGAGATTGTCAGTCGGGCATGAGTGTAAAAGATTTGAGATGCTTTCCCAGAACTTTAAATCTATACCCGTAAGACCATAAATATTGAGTAAGGTATATGGGATATTGTTAATAGTACGGTGAATAAGAAGTCACCTCCCTTCGTCATCTTTCTCCTTTCTCTCTATCTGTCTGAAGAGTGATTTATGAAATAGAATAAGATCCCCATTTCTATTGTGATATGCAGGAGAACAGAACACATGACCCACCCACTGCTTCTTTAAGGATCTTTTACCGATGTACGGGTTTCCTGTAACATGGCAATCTTGCAATTTAGTTTGGAGAGATGTGAAAGAACTCTCTGCTTCTCAATGGGATTGCGTAAACTTTTCACATTCTAAGAAACAACACGCATAGCATTAACTATTTTGTAGAACAATAAAGAGATATTCTTGTAACAGCATTTTCAATATAATATAGATTACATGACAATAAATTGAAAACACCTGGATCATAAAGATACAAAAGCTATGTAGGATGAGTAGATAAATCTCAATCAAGTAAGTGAGAAAGATGGACGACATGAGAGTAGAAAAAAGGAAAGAAATGTAATAAGTAATAGAAACAAATCAATCAATCAGGAATTTGTAAAGCGCACTACTCACCCGTGAGGGTCTCAAGGTGCTGAGGTGGGGGGAGGGGTGAAAGTGCAGCTACTGCTCGAACAGCCAGGTCTTGAGAAGTTTCCTGACGGTAAGAAAGGTCTTTGGTCTGACTCAGGTGGTTAGGAAGAGTGTTCCACATCTTGGCGGTGAGGTGTGAGAATGATCTGCCGCTGGTTGTGGTTCTGCGGACACGTTGGGCAGTTGCGAGGGCGAGGTCGGCAGAGCTGGGATTCTGGGTCAGGGTGTAGAAGGAGAGCCATCTGTTGAGGGATTCTGGTCCGGTGTTGTGCAGTGCTTTGTGAGCGTGGGCGAGGAGTTTGAAGTAGATGGCTATAAGCCAAATGGCTTGAGCCATATTAAAACAAGGCAAGTACAATACGATGACAATAACAGAGGAGAGTGGGGAAGCACAAAAAGAGCCAAGATAAGCAACAACCGGAACCTCACAAAAGAGGATACAGGAAGTAACGAAGACAATAGATGAAGAAAGATGTGGATTCCGGCATGAGAATTGACACTATTGACTTATACAGAACACGTACCGGCAACTGAGAACATAATGTAGACAATGGGTCTGGGACATGAAACAGAGAAGGGACACATATCTGAGTTAGAGAAGCAGATGAGGTGTGAAATACCTGTAAAGTAGAAGAAATGATTAGTAAATTAGGAAAACACTTTTAGAATGAACAACTTTGCTGAAAATCTTCTGCAGTGCAACAATGAGTGTATACACATGTATCTGTCACGGTTTCGGGCGGGTCTGATCAGGACTTTGGTTGGGACACCCCTTGAGGTCACTGAATATCCTAAAGAGGTAGTACACTGGGGCAGAGGAGCAGCTAAAGGCATACATGGAAAGGACAGCTATGGATAGGCACAGGAAACAGGAAAGTAAAAGCAGAGCAACCCTTGTGTGAACAAACAGGAAACGGATTACCAGTGGACAAACACGCTGGGGTTGTACACAGAGTAAGGCGCAGAACCTCCCACAGTGACAGGGAATCTCAATGCCTCTGTGCAGTTTGCTCTTACAGATAGTCACCCTGCCAGCCCCATAGAAAGGAGGCAGCAGAAGTGATTCTGTCTCTGGACCCTAGAGCACAAACAAGGATAGTACTTACATACACAGGACACGCTCTTGTGGGTCCAGCTGGAAACACAGTGGCGATTCCTGAGAAAACAGCAATAGCACACTGTCACTGTTAGGCACGAAATACAACGTATAACACTGGACAAGGATGGGGGCTGGAATTGCCTCCTGGAAACCAGGAGCCAACCCCAGTACAAAGGAGGACACGTATACACTGGTGAAGACTGATAGAACACTTACCAGACACAAAGAACCAAGAAGAAACAGAAACAGAAGGGAACAAACAAAGAGGCAGAGGCAAGAACTAGGAACAGGCTCAGGCTGAAGCAAAGGCGGGTCTAGGACTTGAAAACAGGGCGCAAACTTCTGGCTGGGACAGACAGAGACAGGACTGGGAAACTGAGAACAGGCTCTGGCTGGAACAGGCAAGGACAGGACTGGAATACAGGGAGTAGGAAATGAGCAGTAAACAGGACTGGGAAACAGAGAGCAGGTTCAGGCTGAAACAAGGCAGGAGCAGGGCAGAGAAACAGGGAGCAGGCTTTGGAAGAAACAAACAGGTACAAGGCTAAGAAGTAGGGAGCAGACTCTGGCTGGAACAATCAGGAGCAGGGCAGAGAAACAGGAAACAGGATCAGGCTGGAACAGAACAGGAACAAAACTGGAACACCATCCGACAAGGGGTCTGTAACACAAAGGAATTGAAGTCCAATGCACGACAAGGATCTTGAGGAAATGGCTGCTTATAAGCAGTTCCAAGCTGGGCTGCACAGGAGTGGTCACAGGTGTGTGTGGTTTCGGACACTTGCAAGTCCTGGAGGAGAGGATCCAGTAAAAAGGAGCAACTGGACTTCTCCCATTGAAAACAATGGGAAACAGAATCCGGGTTTTCCTGACTACCAAGCTGTGCATTATGGAATTTGCAGTCCCAAGAAGCAAATGTAGTCCTACACAAGTGTAACATGGAGAAAAGAGAAACAAACAGGAGTCAGCTAGGGACTCTAGATAGGTGTTCAAGGTGATTCCCAGGCTTCTGACAGTCCCCTTACAGCGCCCCCTGGAAATGGGACGACCGAGTCGTAACAGTATACCCCCTCCCACCAGTCTGCTCAAGAAGAGAAGGCGATCCTTTGGCTGAAAAAAGTTGAAGAGGAAAAGCCACAGCAAGAAAATCCAACACCAACCTTGGTTGATAAGTTTACAGTCCTGCCATAGGTGAATATTCCAATGAGCAAAGCATGTATTAATACCCATATGGGCTCTGATGTCTTTCCTCTTTATTGTTCGATTGATACGGGAGGAGTGCATGGAGTTGGTTTCTGGTGAAGTGGATTCAGGAGCAAGGAGATCTGGAATTGCATCGTGGGCGGTATCATTTGGGACTTTAGTTTCCTGTTCAGTACTGTCTTCTTTGGAGGACATAATTGGTGTATTAGTAAGGTCTGTAACTCCTTCCGACAAACAGGATATGTCTGTTTCTGCAGCAGTATTTGCATTGATTGTGGTCTGAGGCTTGCAAAGCATAGAAACTTTGGAGACATGGGTAACTGGTGTTCTCAAGGTAAACATGAAAAAGTCAGAATTGTCTTTCATCTTGGATGACATTGGAGTATCAAATTCAGGAGAAACAAGAGTTTTCAAGTCTTTAGAAACTGGATTAACATCTGAAAATGTAGAAGTTCCACAAACTAATTCTTTATGGTGATCTTCTGGCAAGACTGAGATTTCTTCATTGCAAGTGCTCTGTGGTGTGTTTGTGGTATCAGAAATGGTTTCTTTGCAAGGCGTTTCTACTACAGGTAGTTGATCTTCAACTCTGTTAACATTGAAAGGTTGTTCTTTGGAAAGAAATAGAACTGGAGTCTCTTCAGAAATCACCTTTACACTGTTATCTAAATTTTCAGCTCTAGCCTTTGAACTGATGATGGTTTCTTGCAATAAAACACTAAGAACAGTACTTATCATCAGATCTTCTAATACAAGATTAAAATTCAAGTCTTTAGTTTTAGTGGGAAATATTACATCTTTCAGTACTTGAGCTTCAGTTTCAGATTGCTGGTTTTCAGGAGTCTTTAATTTCAGAGACACAGCAGGTGGCATTGGTGTGGCTGATTTTACATCAAGATCAGATACCGGTAGCTCAGAGATCTTGTCTTCACTAATGGTGGAGCTGGAAACAGGATACACATTGGCAGGGATCAGCGGGTCAGGATCAGTGGTTGAGGCTGCAACTGTGTCCAGTTCTAGGAGAAGGCTCTCATTTCTTATGACAGGCTGTTTAGTTTCAGATTGCTGGCTTTCTTCCTTTTCTGAAATTGCTACAGTTTGCTTTGACACAGAAGAGATTTTTAAACTTTCTGAGAAGTCCATTACATTCTTAGTAATTGCGGGTATTTCTTCACGGTCAGAAAAATCCATTAGTTCACTTGAAACATGAACTGTCTCTTCATTATCTGAAAATTCTATGATATTGTTTGAAAGGTCAGGAGTATCCCCACAATCTGAAAATTCTGGTGTGTGCGCCATTTGAACAGCACTATCTGCAGGTTTGTTCACGGCAAGGCAGGAACCACTGTCATCACTAGATTCAGATTCTTCAACACTGTTGCACAACTTGCCATTCATCTCCAGTAAAGTCATAGCTTGGTTTCTTAAGGTGCAGCTATTGGAGTCTGCATCAGAACTCTCTTCTTCCTTTGGCTTTATTTGTTCTGATAGAGGGGCTGAGACACTTCCTTCTGAAGACTCAGATCCATCCTTTGAATCAAGAGGTGTCAAATCTCTCAGAGATGTCAGAGATTCAGTCAACTGTACTGGGATATTCTCTGGAGAACTACAAGCTGAGAGAGAGTCTGAAAAAGAGGCTGATATATTTATAACTGGAGCAGTCTCTTGACATTCATTCATAGCAGGGAAAATCTGCTTTATAGCAGTCTTTGGAGAGGCACATGAGGTAGCATACTGTTCTTTAAGCGAAAGCTGGTGATCATTTTCTTTTTTCAGGTTTTCAAATTGTCTTGCAGTAGTTTCCATCAGCTGCTCTGTTACTTCTTCTACCTTACAGATAAACAGAATGTCTGGTTCTGCCAACAGTGAAATATGCATTGATGAAAAGAGCCCATGTGCAAGATTTCTTGTGTATGTTACAACATATTCATCATAGAAGTCTGATATCTGCCTTTTAATCTGCCAAAACTGCTCTTTTAGTGTGTGTATGTCCATATTGTTATCAAACCCACTCAGAATAGAAAAGGGTTTAGCAGAGCTTTTAGGGATTGAGACTGGTATATTATCATCCAGTTTGGGAAGAGCACAAGCTTTTTGAATTGAACTAAGGAATCCCACAGTCTTTACTGATCCCTTTGATACAGGTTCTATCCTGCTCACTTGAAAGTACTGAGGGACTGGTAGATCTTTACACGAGTCAGCACAACACTTAGGAATTGAGACTGATGTACTGTCATCCAATTTGGGAGGAGCACAAGCCATTTGAGTTGAACTAAGGAATCCCACAGTCTTTAGTGATCCCTTAGATACAGGGTCTAGCCTGCTGACTTGAAAGTTCTGAGGGACTGATAGGTCTTTATAAGAGTTAGCACTGCACTTTGAATTCTGAGAAACTGGCCTAGATGGGCTGAAGCACTCAACAGAAAACAAGGGAATCCCTAGAGTGGCTTCTTGAACAGTGTCAGGGTTCTTTGTTTTGGCAGAGTGCTGGAAGTGAACTTGGGATGCGCTAGCATGAGGCAAGGAATTAACCAGTTTTTCTTGAGTGTGAGTGTCTTGTGCAGAGGTAGCAAAAGCACTTCTACGGTTACAAACATTCTTACTGGCTTCAGCTAATAGATATTGCAAAAACTCATTACGTCCTTGTATTTCTTCTACAGACAGGGACTGGGGGTCATAGCCACAAATAACATAATAGTCTATCATTGAAAGATTAGCAAGCCACTCAGTATAGTACTGAACTTGCAAGTTATGGTTTTCTTTAACAAGTCTATCCTTTAAACTAAGGTCTTTTTTAGAGGATTTCAGAGAATGTATAGGCTTAGAAAGGGGTGTCTTAACATGATAGGAAAGCCCTTTAGGTTTGTGTGTGCCTTTACTGCCAGGGGAGCTTGAAATGTTTGGGTCTTGCATTCTGTCACGGTTTCGGGCGGGTCTGATCAGGACTTTGGTTGGGACACCCCTTGAGGTCACTGAATATCCTAAAGAGGTAGTACACTGGGGCAGAGGAGCAGCTAAAGGCATACACGGAAAGGACAGCTATGGATAGGCACAGGAAACAGGAAAGTAAAAGCAGAGCAACCCTTGTGTGAACAAACAGGAAACGGATTACCAGTGGACAAACACGCTGGGGTTGTACACAGAGTAAGGCGCAGAACCTCCCACAGTGGCAGGGAATCTCAATGCCTCTGTGCAGTTTGCTCTTACAGATAGTCACCCTGCCAGCCCCATAGAAAGGAGGCAGCAGAAGTGATTCTGTCTCTGGACCCTAGAGCACAAACAAGGATAGTACTTACATACACAGGACACGCTCTTGTGGGTCCAGCTGGAAACACAGTGGCGATTCCTGAGAAAACAGCAATAGCACACTGTCACTGTTAGGCACGAAATACAACGTATAACACTGGACAAGGATGGGGGCTGGAATTGCCTCCTGGAAACCAGGAGCCAACCCCAGTACAAAGGAGGACACGTATACACTGGTGAAGACTGATAGAACACTTACCAGACACAAAGAACCAAGAAGAAACAGAAACAGAAGGGAACAAACAATGAGGCAGAGGCAAGAACTAGGAACAGGCTCAGGCTGAAGCAAAGGCGGGTCTAGGACTTGAAAACAGGGCGCAAACTTCTGGCTGGGACAGACAGAGACAGGACTGGGAAACTGAGAACAGGCTCTGGCTGGAACAGGCAATGACAGGACTGGAATACAGGGAGTAGGAAATGAGCAGTAAACAGGACTGGGAAACAGAGAGCAGGTTTAGGCTGAAACAAGGCAGGAGCAGGGCAGAGAAACAGGAAGCAGACTTTGGAAGAAACAAACAGGGACAAGGCTAAGAAGTAGGGAGCAGACTCTGGCTGGAACAATCAGGAGCAGGGCAGAGAAACAGGAAACAGGATCAGGCTGGAACAGAACAGGAACAAAACTGGAACACCATCCGACAAGGGGTCTGTAACACAAAGGAATTGAAGTCCAATGCACGACAAGGATCTTGAGGAAATGGCTGCTTATAAGCAGTTCCAAGCTGGGCTGCACAGGAGTGGTCACAGGTGTGTGTGGTTTTGGACACTTGCAAGTCCTGGAGGAGAGGATCCAGTGAAAAGGAGCAACTGGACTTCTCCCATTGAAAACAATGGGAAACAGAATCCGGGTTTTCCTGACTACCAAGCTGTGCATTATGGGATTTGCAGTCCCAAGAAGCAAATGTAGTCCTACACAAGTGTAACATGGAGAAAAGAGAAACAAACAGGAGTCAGCTAGGGACTCTAGATAGGTGTTCAAGGTGATTCCCAGGCTTCTGACAGTCCCCTTACAGCGCCCCCTGGAAATGGGACGACCGAGTCGTAACAGTATCCATTAAGAAGAAGGAAAATAAACAAGGAAACAATCATGATTTGCCAAATTCCATTTCTTCACCTTTGCTTTGGCAAATGATCTTTTTTGAATCTGCAGGAGAGGCAAATGAAAAGGTGTGGTCGTTATAAGTCACTTTGAAAAAGCAGGGATGCACCAGGCCGTATCGAGCATTTAAAGATCGTAGATCTGGACGTAAGGAATTCTTTGCATCGAGCTGCCATAGCGCTTGCCACATCCTGCAAGAAGAAAACACTGTGGCCCGACCACAGCATTTATTTCCTTTGTTTAGCCGACCAATAAGAATGTGAGTAGGTCAGTATATTAAAAAAATAACTATTATGCCTCTCGGTCGATCAGACAATGAAGCCCCCAAAGGCTTGGGCCCCACACAATGGGCACAATGTAGGTTAAGGGCAGTACCATCCTTCAGCTCAACTATCTTAGGGATATTGAATTTTCAGAAACGTTATTATGCCATTATCTTCTGCCTCCTCAGAAATACCGTAAATTCTGAGGTTGTTACGTCTGTTATGATTTTCCAGGTCCTCAGTTTCCTGTTTCAGAAGCAAAATTTCTTTAGACATGACATCCATCTTAGCAACTGCATTCTGTATATTAATTATCCTTGGCTCAGCCTCCGTGACCCTGGATTCCAGATTAAACCATTTTTCTTCAATCCTTTGGAGAGTAACATTTGTCTCCATCACAAAGGGCTTCAAATGTTTTATGTCATCCATGAGCTCTTCAAGGGTCAGAGGCAATGGATATTTCCTTGGAGAAGAGGGATCTTTCTTATGTAGTTTAGGAGTGCTATTATATTCCTTCCTGACACAGGACATAGCTCTAGGTAATAATGCAGCCTTTTGAGAGGAAGATGAGGAAGGCTCCATATGAAGTGAATATTGGAGTGTGCACACTAGAAACTGGTAAGTATATTGAAGAAAAAAATCTTATAAGAGAAGAATTCTCCAACTGTAGCAAAAATAAACTACAGTTCGCTCCATATAGTGTATCTTCTGACTGGCAAAATTATAAGTGATGCAGACATCACCTAAAGCTGTGGATGATGCCCATATCGCAATGGTTCAATAAATACAGTAATCATATACACAACAGCCAAAGATGATTTTGAAAGTTGTCAGAATAAGAGTAACTTATTGAGAAAAGGAGCCTCAAATTATACAAGCATCAAACAGAAAAGCAGGCAGAATCATACATTTATATTCAAAATGTTGGCTGCAACCACCTCAGCTGAGGAGAAGCCATATGAGCGAAACAAACCCAGCAAAACAGGCTCCAAAATAAGATTAAGAGTGGAATATATGTTGTCCTTGCACTTCCATCTCTTTGCCTCGAAAATTCAGCTTCTGCAACAACCGTATGCCACCAAAATAATAATAAATGCTCCATGACGGTGCAGAGGGTCAGCGGACTGTGGCCATCTTGCGGGTTTCTCAGCCACACCCCCCTCCTGTTCCAGCTTTGTAATTTTTGTTGCAACATCTTACATGTCACTGATATGAAGACCCATTTAAAACAATTTATTCTTTAGTGCCACCCAACTATCATCTATCTGTTGCACTTTATCAATTGTGACAAAGATGGAAGTTTCAAAGCTCCTACTTTATCTACAATTGTGTCTAAAATAGGAATGCTAGATGAAATAGATATGCTCAACTAGTCTATTGAGCTCATATGGATAAATAATGTTAAACATACCCTTAATGTTAAAACCTAGCGTAAAATGTGGACTAAGTTATTTTAGACATCTAAGTCTGCAAATATTGCTCAATTGTAATATTTTATATGTTATTGATTATTGTTCACATTAATTCAAGTTAACAAATTTTATATTTCTGTTCCTAGTTTATGCTGGTCATGAAACAATGAAGAAGGAACATTGATCCACAATATTCTAGTAACATAGTATTACATTGGAAATTAGTCTTATCTAAATGTTCTGAAATAGTGAATATCATTAT
The DNA here is from genome assembly GCF_031143425.1 of Pleurodeles waltl. Taxonomy (NCBI): domain Eukaryota; kingdom Metazoa; phylum Chordata; class Amphibia; order Caudata; family Salamandridae; genus Pleurodeles; species Pleurodeles waltl. The sequence continues at coordinate 858,565,535 of NC_090439.1, forward strand.
ACTTTTATCTCTAGTAATTGTGTTTCTAAGTTTGGCATTCACCTTAAGTTATGAATCATATTACAATGTTAAGTTATTAGACCTTTTTATTTTTATTGCCTCTACACAGATAACTTGCTGCAGGAACTATTTCTCTTATTGATATATTAATCGTATTTTTCTTGATAAAATCATATCAGGGAATGGTATTGTTGCTACTTTGGATCTTAAGACTAACATCAGCAATTAAAGATTATGGTTACTTTTTACTACGTAGGTGTCTAATAATTCCTCTAATTAATAGGCAACATTAAATTATTCTATTCTATTTGATCTTCATATGTTTCATATTGTTTGTTTCTCGTTTCTTTCTCTTATCTCCCCTTTCCATCTTTCTTCATTCATTTTCTCTTCTTCGATTATTTAACCATCTTAAATATTATCCTGAAGCTCTATAACTTAATATGGTTTATATTTGTATTTTACCATACTTATTTTAACGATATATGAATGTACATGATTTGTATTTCCTATTGTAGATCTTTGTCCTAATTCATCAATAAAAATTATATTAAACTCAAACAAAACCAAAAAATAATGCACTGGTGTGGGTCCAGGCAGCAGCACAGACCTAAGTTGGGGGTTCTGTGTTCCACTGAGGGATCATCTAGATGGGAATCATGCAGATCAGTCTGAAAGACTGCAAAACAAAGAACTTGAGCCAGTCGCCAACACTATGTGTGCAGTGCCCACAAAGAGGGCAGGTACAGACTGCTCATGTGGGTGCCTTTGCAGTAAACCTGAGTCCAAATCCCCAATAGACATTGCAGGGCCATCCTTCGGAGCCTGGTGAGCCAATGCAGAAGTAGCAAAAGTAATCTGTGGTAAGTGACTCTTGTCAGGAAGGTGCAGAATAATTATCTCTCAGCATCTGCTCACAACACACTGATGGTAAGCAGCAGAGAGTACTGAGTCAGACTTAGGTTCCAATGGTGTAAGAATCTACTCACCAGCACAACACTATCACATTTGCATAGGTCTTACGGTTCATTAAGACATATAGAAATAGCCAGTCACTCAATACACAGCCAGCATCTCTGTTTCTTGTGCACAACAGACAATGATGAACTGGTAAAATGTTATTCTAAGTGATCCCATGACTGCATTTATTCTTTTATTGGCAGGGTTCTGTGACGTGCTGCAGTGTCACTTCAGAATCCTGGGAGAGTATAACAATTGTGTAGGCAGTTAATGAGCAGCTTGATGTGTAGGGACTCCTAGAGATTTTTCTTCAAGCCCTTATGAGCAGGTTCAGTTACATTATAGCTTGAAGAGTTCCATTTTCAGGAGTTCGCTGATGAGCAGGTAGTTGGGTCCTATCCTAATAAATGGATTCAGTTTGTTCTAATAATCCCAGAGACCTGTCTCAATATTATTGTTGTTTGAAATCGCTTTTGTTAAATCGTAATAGATGAGCACAAATGTGAACTGTTCAGGTGTGCACCAGGAAGGTCGCCCTTAGGCCTACTCAGACAAGGGACGTTGTAGGTTACAACTTTGCTTAACGAAACGGATAAAGTGTATTACATTTTCCCCAACCTTTTGCAAGGGGCACGGAGTAATGGAGTAAAATTATAATACTTCTTGTATCTTCCATTCTCAGCACCCCCCTTCTATAGAAGCACGTGCAACTCGAGATTGATGTGCTTGCTGTAGTTGCACCACTAGATGCCAGTCAAAATGAACTAACAGGGTGGGCAGTCGCAAAGAGCAATGATATAAAGGGAAATGGGTAAGGACAGGTGACTCATACGACAAACAGCAAGAGGAAAGAATCACAAAGCAACATACTGTACATATTCTTGATTCGGGAAAAATATTAAATTTAGTCATGACCAGAATCACAATGCTCAATTGTGCTTGTACAATTTGCACAACTTTAATTCCCAACATGCAGACATAAGTATTGGCACGCCGCATTGTGTTCTTACCCCTCAATAAGAGGTAAAATGTACTCCTTCACATTTTCCTACGTGCTTCCAAAATCCCAACAAACTGGGAGCAGCAGGTCATGCTCACATCAGCTGGCAAACGTTCCATCCTGAAAGTAACTCATGGCAGCCAAGGCACACTAAAGCAGAGCATGCGTGCCTGAAGCTGACTGCACCACACATCTGCCCCTCACAGATGTCCCATTGGAGCTCCATCAGGAGACCAGAGTTTGGTGAAAACACATCGGTATTTCGTAATAGTGGCCATTCTTGTCTAGAAAATGATGCAGAAAGCCGCTATATTAGTGCAGACACTCCTTAAATCAGCCTCAATGAATACAGGCATTGCTTTGTATCAAAATTGCCACCCGATGTTTTATGCGCACAAAATAAAAATGACACGACTGCTTAATATAATTGCACAAAGAAATTACGTACTGCATAATTTATTCGAAATCCGAAAATAAAGACCTGGGAACAGAAGTATATTTATTTGGTCATTAAATTTCTGATAATAAATTATAAAGTACCCTAGATTCATTGGTTCAGGTGAATGTTTAAATGGCACATAAATAGTCAGTTTGCATTCTTACACAAGCGTTAGCTAGAGCATAGATTTGACCTCTAAGAATGTCTTTTTTTCAGATCAGAACCACATGTGTAATATTATTTTGAAATCGGTATACACTTAAGCGTGGTTTTATTGGGAACACGGGTATGCTCTTCAGAGTAATTGTTAGGCAATGAATGTGAAAGCTATTTTACAGCAAAGTAGATAAATGCGTCCCCTAGCCAGCCTCGGGCAGCACAGTATAAAATTGAGCACATGATAAGGAAGTGAAGCAAGGTGCTAATTAAAGAAAAGTCGCATTATAAGCATTGTTGTTTAGAGCACTTACAAGTTACCATGTCTAAACAGCAAGCAGCCCAGAATTTCCTTGTTTTTTCACACGGCAACACACACATAAGTCAGAGTGAGTTGCATCTTTGTACTGAGCAAACTACTTTGCATGATATTTAATTTCGGAGTCTTATTTTAGGTCTGGCCAAAGCCAGCTTTAGCTGTTTGCCAGGGCTCATATCATCTCACACAAAAAAAAAAAAAAAGTGGCTGTAGGTCAGCCTCCTTCAGCCATTAGTTTTCCTAGGTAAGTCTCTTTCAGCCATTGCTTGAAGATAGTCTCATTTTCACTTTTGATGAGGCCAGAGGAATATTTCAATCTCACTGTTAGGTACTGGCTCTTAGGTCTCCAATTAAAAGTTGAGCTGAGTTTAATTCCTGTCAGGAATTTAGCTCTGCTCAGTTTTAACTGGACCTTTCTTCCCAAGTGCGGGTAAAGCAGATCACCAGCACAAACATATGGGCAGTAACATTGTCTTACAAAATGAACTGCAGTATATCTCAGCCCATTCCCCCAGCTCACACCCTTTCAAGGCACAGGGGAGAAAAGCAACATCCTCCGTATCCAACTTACAGGATCACCATCCTCCTCTGGTTTCACTTGCATGGGCCCCTATGTACATCTTTACTGCTTGCTTTGAGCATGTGGTAAATGTGTGTGTTAAATCACATGTAATTAGGAATTCCATGCCGAATTCTGTATAGAAAAAATTAATCTGAACATTTATTTTCCTCTAAATGGGATTAACTCATAAAGAGAGTCGGGCCCTCATTACGAGTTTGGCCATCAGTGGACCGCCGCAGTGGAGATGACGGTTGCACCGCCGCAGGAGTGGCCATACGAGTACTGGAAAGGCACCTGTAGAACACAATCAAGTTTCCGTCCGTACCGCCATTGCGGATGGACTGCTGTTGCCGGCGGAAGGCCTCTTCAGGCAGGTGGTCAGTTTCCATCCACCGTATTACGAGGTTGCACACCGCCGGGACTTCCGGAGTGATCTAACTGCCGTGAAAAGCATGCAGAAATAAACAACATAAAAGGAAGCACCCACCTTCTGGAACACAGGCATGTCCGTAGGCGCCATGGCACGCAAATAGCAAGTTTTTCCAATGCGCCCGCTGGCCATTGACATCCAGGACCGGTGTCACTGACATAGACACCAGCCGTAAGTACCCCCAGCCTAGCACGCACTGGAGGGAAGGACATTAGTATACATGCACAAACGCACAGTCACCACACATACATGCACAAGGAAAGCCAGGGCAAGCTATGTAGCATCAACACCAACGGTGCAGTTGTAGATAAATATTATTGGAAATATCAAAAATGTCATGAGAATAACTATTTACAAAATGCCACAAGGGCCAGTGCATCATTGTCCAAATGTCCCGGGCGTACTGGGAACGTGAGGGCTGCCCAAATTGACTCCTGACTGCAATGTGCAGACCTCCACAGGGCAGGGGCATCAATGGGGCATGCAGGCACCTCAGGGATGGGGGTGATATCAGAGTGTGGATGGGGGGGTCTTTCCTCTTCTTATAAGGCTTCCCCCCTTACAGTCCTGCTTTCTGGGGGATGCCTTAGCCTTGCCCCTCTTTCTTGCCTTCTTAGGTTGGACGGCGGTGGAGGCCACCACAGCAGGCGACCCAGATGGAGTGCTACCAGGGCTGGAGGTGTGAGGGGCAGGTGTACCTGTTGTGGCAGCACTGCAGATTGCGGACTGCGGGGCATGGCTCAGCCCAGAGGAGGACAGGGAGGTTTGAAGGCAGGGGTCTGGGAAGGGTAGCAGGGCGTTTGGGGGGGAACAGGGTTTGGACCAGGAGATGGGAACAGGGAAAGCTCATGCAGAAATCCTTTTTTAGGGGCAGTGGGTAGGTCATGGGTTAGGCGTTTGGGAGTGGAGGGAGCGGGATGGTTGACTGGTGTGTATGTGGATGTGGTTTGGGTGTATGATATGTGTGTGCTGGGTGTGTGTTGGGTGGATGAATGTGGGCGTAAAGGTGTACTTGGAGGAGAAGTGGAGGTGACACACGGAGATGGCAGGGGAATGTGTGAGTGAATGTTGGGGTGGATGTGCTGCATGTGGTTGTGTTGACTGTTGTGGTGCGGGCAGATGTGGTGTATGGGGTGCTTGTACGGGGGTCTGCTGTTGTGGTAACGGGGGCAGCGAAGGCACATGTGGCTGGACCTGGGACTGATGATGTGATGTCTGCATGTGTGAGTGGTGATTTGACTGTGTCGGGGGAGCAGGTGGGGGAGTCAGGGAAGGTAGTGCATGTTGTGTGTGCATCTGAATAGTGGGTGTGTGCATGGCAGTGGTGGAATTTGTGTTGCATGTGATAGGCCTTGCACTCTGGGTCTGTTGGAGGGGATGTATGCTGGTATGAAAGTGTGCTTTGGATGGGAAATGAGAGAGGGATGTGGGAGTGGGAACAGGTAGTTGGAGGGGGGATGGAAGAAGAAGGAACACTAGCTGCCATCAATCAGGAGGCCAGAGTCTGAAACGATATCTGAAGGGCAGACAGGGCACCGTGAATGCCTTCCAGGAACACATTTGACCGTTGCATCTGGGATGCCAGTCTCTTGATGGCATTCACGATGGTTGTCTGTCCAAGAGAGATGGACCTCAGGAGGTCAATAGCCTCCTCATTGAGGGCATCAGGACTGACTGGGGCAGGGGCAGATGTGCCTGCGGTGAAGGAGATGCCCACCCTCCTGGGTGAGCGGGCATGAGCAAGTGGGTGGGGAGCTACAGGGAGGGCGGTGCTGGTAAGGGGGGTGGCGGACAAGGATGGTGCTGGAATAGGGCCTGAAGGTTCCACCACCACCAGGGGGTCACCATAGGAGCAAGAATCAGATGATGGTGTTGATGTTCCTGTCTCCCCCATGGTGCTCCACTCACTCCTACTGGTCCCCTCGGCTCCGCTGGAATCAGCCTCCTTGGTCCCGTGGGATGCAGCTTTCCAACTCGCCGGTTCCCCTGCTCCTTGGCCAGATGATGCAATTGCACACAAAGACAGAGGAGGAGAGGGAGGGAGGGTGGGACAGGGACAGTGAGAGACAGGGTGGGAGAAAGAGAAACAGGGAGCAAGTGGTCAATGCTAGCACAACAGCTACACACAAGTCACTGCAACATACTCTAGTGCCATGTCATTATATGCCATGCCTTCACACACATATGCCACTGCAATGACAGCCCATGCATGCCACCTCAGAACACGCACATGAGTTTCACTCATGCTGACACACAATGAATCCTGTACATGATGAAAGCCATACCCTCAACACATGCCTGACCCACCCCATTGGCTCATGGCTGTATACGATCACTAGACCCAAACTTAATACTCTACGGGCGTACTTGCACAGCCACATAATCCAATCACATATAGCTGTATGATGTGAAACCTCAGACTTCGCAGACTACACATACACCACATGTTAGCAGACAGCAGATAGGGACATGGCCCCAGCAACACTGACTGGATAGTTGGGAGTACAATGTGTGTGAACTCCAGAACCAGGAACCCTGTCCACATCTAGGACCCTGCTCATGTACTACACAGTTGCCCTGTTATCGATGCAACTTGGCAGTAAAGTCAACATTAACTCACATCTGCACGGCATGTGAACACGTGTGTAGCACATCCGGCCTCTATGTGTCCCACGCCTAGTCAGACAGTAGATACCTAGCACACATCTCACAGCGTTCACACACTGCACAGGCTGCACCTATCACTCACCACACAACCTAAGTATGAATGTGAACTCACCTCCTTGTGGCTGCTGTGCTGCCCTCAAGCGCCCATCCACCTCAGGGTACGCCACCGGCAAAATGCAGGACATAAGGGGGGTCAGGTTCCGACGGGCACCCCTCCCTCATTCAGAGGACTTCCCCAGCTGGGCCTCACTGGTCTTCCTCGTCCAGCATCTCAGGTCCTCCCACCGCTTCCTGCAGTGGGTCCTCTGCCAGGCATGGACCCCCAGGGTCCACACTTGCTTGCAATGGAACGCCAGATCCCCTTCTTCGGATGGGCCCTCACCTGCATTGAAAACATGGAGAAAAGGAGACAGTCATGTAGCATGGCATTTTAGGGACTGCACTGAACACAACACATCCCCTAAACATATGCACATTTCAACCTTCCAGTTGTCTTCACAGCCCTCAGCTAGGTCCTTCCACAAGTCACTCATCCTCGTTCCAAAGCCCTCATCCACATTTGTACCACTCATAGACAGTACAATCATAGTGCACTCACCTGCTGCCCTGGTGCCCCATACAACTGGGCCTAGAGGGGTAGGACACCCTCCACAAGCTTCTCAAGTTCTTCCTGTGAGAAGGCTGGGGCCCTATCCCCTGCAGCACATTGCATCTTGGCTTCCAGTGGCAGAACGCAGCAACACATGCAATGAAGGTCTTCTCAGCATGCGTGCCAGGAGATAAGTGAACATGAGCACATGAAATGGCAGTCACCGTTGCCGGGGACATCACCATCACTGCCGGCAGTGTTCGCCATTGGCTCATTACTCCCATAGGCAACTATGTTAACCAATGAGGAGTTGCACAGCGGTTGCGACCGCCTACCGCTATGACATCCTATGCCGGATGGATTCATTCACTTTCATCTGTACTGTGCATGCAGGACAAGTGGCTGCCATTTTACTTCTACAATGTGTACAGAGGGTGTTTATGAGGTGCGTCATGGATGTTTAATAGTGACCTGTGCACAGCTCCTCTGCATCCACGCAGTCCTTTATGCACATAATGATCGCCACTCCCTCCTATCCCCAAGTATGGTGAAAGAATGATGGTGAGGATTGCTCCTGATTACAGGCCCATGGGCGATCTTGCCATCCTTGAAGAGAGGCACATCATCCAGTGCTATCTGCTCAACCATCAGACCCTCATGGAGCTTGTGAGGCTTTTGGAGCCGGATCTGCAGCCTGGTCATTCGTCATCCCAATGACATCACACCTACAGTACAGGTGTTGGTAGTCCTCCACTTCCTTGCCTCAGGGTTCTTCCAAATAACAGTGGGCTGGGCTGCCGGAATGTCCCAGCCCATGTTTAGTAATGTTTTGAAGAATGTCCTATGTGCCCTACTGAAACATTTTGGCAGCTATATCGGGTTCTCCCAACGTGACGATCTGCACACTGTGAAAGCAGCCTTCTATTCTGTCGCACATGTGTCTCATGTGATTGGGGCTATTGATGGGACCCACATTGCTCTGGTTCCACCCAGGAGTGAACAGGTGTTTAGGAACCGTAAAATCTTCTACTCAACCAATGTTCGGGTGATATGTCTTGCAGACCTCTACATCACTCAAGTGACTGCCTGATTCCCAGGGTCAGTGCATGATGCCTCCATACTACGGACCAGCAGCATCCCACTCCTGATGGCATCACTGCAAAGGGATCATGCCTGGCTCATTGGTATGTATGGTGTCATATGTGTGCCTCTGTATTCTGCACACTCTACACCACCTTCCAGATTTACCTACAGTTTTCAGTATGCCTATTACCTCTGTGCACACAGGTGACTCTGGTTATCCCAACCTGCCATGGCTACTGACACCTCTCAGGCATCATCTACAGAAGCAGAAAACCATTTTAATGAGGCCTGAAGGGTAATCAAATGCACCTTTGGAGTGCTGAAAGCCAGATTCATGTGCCTGCACCTTACTGGAGGGGCCCTACTGTACAGACCAGCGAAAGTGTGCCAGATCATTGTGGCGTGCTGCATGTTACACAATTTGGCTCTCAGAAGTCACATCCCATTACTGGATGCTGAGGAGGGTGCAGCTGTTCCAGTGGCTGATAAAGGGGACATGGGGAGTGATGAGGAGGAAGATGGCGAGGATGCAGCTGATTCCAGAGCAGAGCTGATACAATAAAACTTCCACTGACATACAGGTATGTGTCAAAGCCATGATACAGAACCAGTAGCAATGTCTGCCATGTACAGAGTTGCTACCAGGGTTGTGTATTCAAGGTGGGTATAGGGTGAACCCATTACTTTAGATGTGGTGCTATTAACTGTATTACAGGACTTGTCAATGATTGCACCCGCCTTCTAGCACTGTCACATGAATTTGTAGGTCAATGGTCTTCTTGTTACATATGTGATGGCTGTATATTTTGTACTCATGGTAGATAAAGACGTAGACAGAAACTGTGTTCAAAGGTGTTTATTTTTATAATACAAGTGCAAGGGCTGATGGGTGGGGTCATGGCGAGTGGGATCATCAGAGTACTTAACCCACCTGTGGTGAGTCGTTGTCCACTATGATAGCCATGTGAAAAAGGTGTTATGACAGTGGACAGTCAACAGGGTGTCACTGTGACACACAAGGGGGTATGTTCTAAAGTGGCTCACTTCCTGGCGGTGGTCTTGGCATCAGTGGAGGCTGGATGTCTGGTTGGATGTCCTCGCTTGCGTGGGGGCTCCTCAGCTACAGGGGAAGGGGATCTGGTGGCCTGCGTGTCCTGTGGCAGGGCCTCCATTCCACTGGTTGCGGCTGATGTGGATGGCTCAGATGTGATCTGGCTATTGGTAGGGGCCTGCTGGTGGGAGGTGGATTGACACTGGATGGTGGAAAGTTCCGTCAGCACTCCTGCTATGGAGGCCATGGTGACATTGTGGGTCTGCCACTGCTGCATGACCTCCTGATGGTTCTTGCTTTGTAGTCTCTGGGTCTCCTGCAGGGTAGTGAGGATCTGGGCCATGGTGTCCTGGGTTTGGTGGTATGCACCCAGGACTTGGATGAGAGCCCCCTGGGCAGTCTGATGTTGTTGCTGACCCCTCCCTTGGACTACAGATTTCCCCCCTCACTAGCCGTGGCACCCTGTGCCTTTGCCCCTGGTAGTGTGTCCACTCCCAGTAGCACCAAGGCCTTCATTGTCTGGGGTGGGTGCCCTTGACTCAGGCTCCTGTACTGTGGGGCACACCTCTAATTGAGTGGTCCCTGAGGCACAGGTTTGAGGAGGAGCGGTTAGCTGTGGTGTTTTGGCCACATGGGAGGGTGAGTCCGGGGTGTCTGGGTTGCAGTTGCTGGAGGTGGACTGGCCAGTCGCCCCAGATCACCCAGGCAATTCATTGTCCTCCAGATATCCACTGGGGCCTTCATCCTGGGAGAGCTGTCTGACCCTGGCATCTCTGCTGGATGGTAGTAGCAGGGTTAGCTGTGGATGGAAAGGAAGAGAGTCAGTACGTGGAAATGTCATTGTGGTGTGCTGCTTGCAGTGGGTGGAATCGTTACCCAGGGATGGCAATGACATTTGCAGCAATGCTGACACTGCATGGTGAATGACCTTTGGGCCATGCTTGTCATATCAATTGTAGTTGGGGGTTTGCTATTTGACATTGCTGTAATTGACATAGGTAGTGAGGTGGTGTTAGCTAGCAGTCTGGGTGGGCTGAACGTCCATGCAGGTGCACCATTGGGAGGTGTGAGTGTGAGTGTGACTCATATCCGGCAGGCCTAGTGATGGATTGTGGGAGTGGTAGTTGAGGAGATAGTGAAGGTTTAAAGTGCATTTTGCGGTGTGGGTGTGTGGATGGTGGGAGAAGGGTGGTGTGGCATGCAGAGTAGGAAGGTGGGGTGATAGTGGGGGGGCATTCTTGTAGTTTGTGATATGATGGGGAGTGGTAGGTGCTTGGGAGGCATGCAGGACTGGAGGGGATAGCTCAGAGGTGGTGTAGGTTCCTTACAAGTAATGTTCCCTGTAAGGCATGCGCGCGAGCACGCGTGCACCTTTCCTTCCCCCATCGCGCAGGCCCCTTCGGCAAGCGCGCACGTTAATAAATAAGCCTTTTAGAGCGATATATGTGCTCCCCTAAGGCAGATAATGCTCATATTTGAATCTGGATTGAAGTGAATGAAAACAGCGTTTAAAGGCCGCGGGGAGTGTTTTAAACATCATTTGGCGTACTTTAGCATACAAGCGAGCAAGTGATATATATGTTGAAAATTAATGGTTAATGAGCTAGGAAATGCTTCAGAACAGTAGGAAATGTGCTGTTATCAACTTTTCAATCATTGTCATACTTCATAGTTGTTTATATGCATTATCACTTTCTCGGCTCAAATAAGCCTTTTAGAGCGATAGTCGTGCTCTCCTATTGCAAAAAAAGCTCATATTTGAATCTGGATTCAAGTGAATGAAAACAGCGTTTAAAGGCCGCGGGGAGTGTTTTAAACATCATTTGGCGTACTTTAGCATACAAGCGAGCAAGTGATATTTATGTTGAAAATTAATGGTTAATGAGCTAGGAAATGCTTCAGAACAGTAGGAAATGTGCTGTTATCAACTTTTCCATCATTGTCATACTTCATAGTTGTTTATATGCATTATCACTTTCTCAGCTCAAATAAGCCTTTTAGAGCGATATACGTGCTCCCCTAAGGCAGATAATGCTCATATTTGAATCTGGATTGAAGTGCATGAAAACAGCGTTTAAAGGCCGCGGGGAGTGTTTTAAACATCATTTGGCGTACTTTAGCATACAAGCGAGCAAGTGATATTTATGTTGAAAATTAATGGTTAATGAGCTAGGAAATGCTTCAGAACAGTAGGAAATGTGCTGTTATCAACTTTTCCATCATTGTTATACTTCATAGTTGTTTATATGCATTATCACTTTCTCAGCTCAAATAAGCCTTTTAGAGCGATATACGTGCTCCCCTCAGGCAGATAATGCTCATATTTGAATCTGGATTGAAGTGAATGAAAACAGCGTTTAAAGGCCGCGGGGAGTGTTTTAAACATCATTTGGCGTACTTTAGCATACAAGCGAGCAAGTGATATTTATGTTGAAAATTAATGGTCAATGAGCTAGGAAATGCTTCAGATCAGTAGGAAATGTGCTGTTATCAACTTTTCCATCATTGTCATACTTCATAGTTGTTTATATGCATTATCACTTTCTCAGCTCAAATAAGCCTTTTAGAGCGATAGTCGTGCTCTCCTATTGCAGAAAATGCTCATATTTGAATCTGGATTGAAGTCAATGAAAACAGCGTTTAAAGGCCGCGGGGAGTGTTTTAAACATCATTTGGCGTACTTTAGCATACAAGTGAACAAGTGATATTTATGTTGAAAATTAATGGTTAATGAGCTAGGAAATGCTTCAGAACAGTAGGAAATGTGCTGTTATCAACTTTTCCATCATTGTCATACTTCATAGTTGTTTATATGCATTATCACTTTCTCAGCTCAAATAAGCCTTTTAGAGAGATAGTCGTGCTCTCCTATTGCAGAAAATGCTCATATTTGATTTTGGATTGAAGTCAATGAAAACAGCGTTTAAAGGCCGCGGGCAATGTTCCTCTGTTTTCTCTAACTGGGGTGTAGGTGGCACTTAACAGGTCATGTCCTTGGGGTGTGCAACCAGGTCACAAAACTGCCTTGATGCCCTATTGCATGGAGCAATGATATCCCTTTTTTGCTTTAGTGGTATGGAGAGTCTAATGCCAAGGATCTTGGCTAGTTATGCGCTGCGCGAGCGTGAATGGTCAATTTCTTGGCGCACGTATCCTTGGCTTCAGCGCACAGAGACCGCACACTGCCGCACACAGTGGAAAAAAATTAGAGGGAACATTGCTTACAAGTATCAATCCCTCCAATGATTCCTGTCAGGCCCTCAGGATGCATGATGTCCAAGACCTTCTCCTCCCAGGTTGTCAGGTCAAGGGGAGGAGGTGGGGGTCCACCGCCAGTCTTGATGAGGGCGATGTTGTGCCTGGATGCCATGGAACATACCTTCCCCTTGAGGTCGTTCCACCTCTTTCTGAAGTCCTCCCTTGTGCGTGGGTAGCTGCCGACTGCGTTCACCCTTTGGACGACCCTCTGCCATTGCTCGGTTTTCCTGGCCATCGATGTTGTGCTCCCATCAATTGTGGCTCTACTCTGACGATCTTGTCCACCATGACCTGCAACTTATTTTCGGTGTTTGTGGCGTGACATGTTGTGGGGGTGCGTGCACCGTACGTGTTCAGTGGTCAATGTGCAGTGGTTTGTGGCTCGTGTATCTCTGGGTTGTGGTAGCATTCACAAGGATTTGAGGGGGTAGGAGGGAGTGTGGTTTATGGGGCAGTGAACAGGTGTGTGTAGGTTGTGTATGTGTTTCAAGTGTGGGATATTCAAACTGTCCAATCTGGTGTTACCTTCTATTGGCGGTGATTTTCTAGCCCCGGCGGTGCACGCTGCCAATGGTTTCCCACTGTTTATGTTCCGATGTGCTGCAATCTGACTCATAATATGGCAGCCGGTATGGTGTCGGCATGGCAGGCCCAGCGGGCGGACAGTCGCTCTTTCACCGTCAGTGGCACTGGCTGTGTTGGATTTCTGGCTGTGTTTCATCGGCTTGGTGTTTGTGACTTGTAATACGGCGGACACTGTACTGCCAACACTGGCGGGATGATGGCCGGATTTTGCATCGCGGACTTGCCCGAAAACCACCAAACTCGTAATGAGGGCCTCAGTATGTGACGAGATAACCAGTCGGAAACAAAAATTCGTGCTATTTGGACTCTTCTTACATATTTACTCCTAATTTGCAATTGGGGCCCCAGTGTGTTAGTGCTTCAGATGAAACAATGCTTCCCAGAGCAGTTAGGGTGCCCAGAATTTTAAAGTAAAGAAACAGGACATTTCATAAAAATAAAAAAGGACAACAATTTTACTTCAACTAAGCGCATAGAATGACAGCACACATCAGAAAATAAATAAAATGCAATTTTTAAAGCCAGTATCATGCCTGTTAAATAAATTGCTTTCTTATAAGAGCTGCTAACTATCCTGGAGAACATAAAAAGGCAATACCCACCGTTTTTAGTCAACCCTCTCTTAAAACGGGGCATGAGCCAAATTTCCAGAAATCTGCAGGGCAGGAAGGTGAAAAACCAGGACTGTCTCAGCGAATCCGGGATGCCTGTGTACCCTAATTACACAGGATGAATGGTGAAGCAATGTCATGGCACAACATTTGTTCTCCCATTAGTGTTTTCTATACCCCGATTAATGATGCATCTATAGTGATTTTGCATCTTAATATGATTTGTACTAAAATGTGTTTTTCCTCTTAAATGCGTTTTGTACTCATAAAAGTATTACCACGTTCCACCAGGGGCAATATGCAGCTTAATGTGATATAGCATATAAATATAATTTTGCTCCTTACTCTGATGCAACAATGCTGTTTCCTTTAGCACCTAAAAATGATTTTACACCTAAATGTGGTTTATTCTTCTGAAAGGTCACACATTCATGCTGAGGTTGTACTAAGGGTGATTTTGCAAATGAATGTGCTACTATCAAATATGATGTGAACCTTCTACATCTAATACATTTTAGATGTAAAATGGAGACAGTGGCCAGCACAAAGGATGCTGCCCAGCTTACATTTGTACCCCTGCAGTGCAAATATAAAGTAAATTGACAGAAAAAAGATGAATCAACATTTTACATTATTTACATCAGCACCCAGCTTCTTTTCTGTTTTGCACCTAAATGTAAATGTTCTATCACTCTCACCTTGGCATGAATTCCCCTTTTGCATGTGCAATAGAAAAGCAGAGGGAAAGAATACGAAGAATACATAAAAAAGTGAATTTTAGTCAATCCATCTGAGGTGCATTGCCGGTCGTTCTGATTTTGCGGTAGATCCAGCTACTTTCTTCTCCACAGTAGCAAATCCTGTTCAGCTGTCCCTTGGCAAAGGGGTATCGGCCTCCTGGAACTTTTGTGGGCTTCAACCTCCAGCTTTGTCTCTCTGACGATTTTCAACATCCATAGAAGTGATTAAGTCCAAATGTAGAAATCGTCACCGCAACTTTGTCCAGCAGCTCCCTGGCAATGGCTCTCCCTCCTTGGACACCTCCTGCACTCTTACCCGGCTGAACTTTACCTTCTCAGAATATTTTCTTCAAAATTTCTACGTTGTATTTGACCTGCACTAGCCATGACTGGATGTCCGTGGTTGCTGCTTTGATATTTTGGGCACTTGTTTTTATTTAAAAAAATAAAAATTCATAACTCCGGTTTTCCTGTTTGGATTTTTGTTGTTTATGCATCAAATAATTTATTCAAATGTACTCTATTTTTCTGAATTGTTGTGGGATTTTTCCTGTGTTGCATTTTCACTTTATATCTGTTTGGTGCTGCATAATATCTTTACACATTGCCTCTAAGTTAAGCCTGACTGCTTTTGTGCCATGCGACGAGAGGGTTAAACAAAGGTTTATTTCGGACTTTTTGTGCTCACTTTGACAGGGATTGTGGCTGTTGCTCGAATAGGTGTCAACACCCCCCACCCCCAACCAACAACCCAGTTTCTCAGAGACGGATAGTTTTATTGATCAAGTTGTGTATTTAACTATTTCCTTTACTAATGCACCTGGCACCCAGAAGGACATTTTTAATATTATGAATGAATGTGTAACTTCATCTGCATTGGTGGCAGCTCATCCCTTACAGGTCCTGTGTGAGTTGTTGGCTAAGTTCCTTAAAGGCAAAATAATCTATGTAAGCAAGATCATTGCTTGTAATATCTCCAACCCATATCATCACCACCCATAGTTCTAGTCCTTTATTTAGTAACTTTGCCCCTTTCTCTAGGGATGATCTTTTTGGTTGTGCTGGGAAAACCTCCTATTTATCCCCTAAAACCTAGGTTTTTGCAGCATATCCCACCACCAGATACAGTCAGTCTTTTACTCATCTTAAATCAGATCATTTCGACTGGAATTTTAATCAATGCTTTAAGAAATACCCCTGTTAAGCCAAGAACTGGAAAACTGTTGTGAGGTCCTAAGCAATCAATCGCTACATTTCTTTTCTTCTAGATGCTCTAACTTACTAGAAGCTTTTGTTACTGCTTGGGTTTGTAACTGTGTAGAATCCAAGGTTATCTAGATCGTTGACATGTTGGATTCTGTCCTAACTGTGATATGTAAATTGGAGCCCTTGGCTGTGATAAATAACTTGATCCAGTTTTCTGTCACCAGAGCAGTCAGTACTTTGGACCTTTTTGATTTGTAAGACATGTTTGACACCATTGGCCACACCATCCTACTGGATTGCTTGTCTGATTTCAGTTTGGGGTGTAGTGTGGTTAGTTTTACGTATACTTTACGCATTAGCTTCAGGCTTTAGGCCTTTGTGCACTTTGCCCTGAATGTATTTTATTCATTTGCTGACAGCTTAGAGCCTCTGTGCACTTTGTTCTACATGCTTTTTATTAGGCTTCGTACTGTTATTTTTCAAATAGCCAGTTCTACGGTATTGTTTTTTATTCATATCACACTGTTTTGCCTATTCAGCACTGGAGTTCTTCATAACATATTCACTCTGTTCTTCAGTCAAGGATACAGTCTGGTACATTGCCGATAGACGTGGTAGGAGTTTAGATTTGGCATTCCTGCGTTGGGACATTTTGTGATCACGATGACATGTTAGTTATAAAATCACTTCCTTGTCCCAATACATGCAAGAGGGAGATTCCGACCAGAGACCCACAGCTAGACGCTGACTGCCTCGTTGCAGATGCTGAACCAGATCACATGCCTTTGCTCAGGTATGAGGGCTTATGTCTCCCCGGTGATTCGGAAAGGCAAGCTAGAAGCTTAACATGCTGTGCTCTAAATAGAACAAGCAGAGGGAGAGTAGAAACTGTTAGGAAATATGATAGCTTTGTTCTTATGTTTTACTCTCCTGGTGACTATTTCAATCCTACTGTGTTGTATTGTTCTGGTTATTGCGGCTCACGCCTTATTATCTAAAATACAGTCGTTTTATTAAAACATTATATAAAACCTATACTGTCTTTGTCATTTGTATATGAGACCATATTGTAAATGAGAGAGTTGGTTTGGATCTGAGTGACCACGATTTCCCTGAGAAGTTCCAAAGATGTCATGCGCTCGGCTGCCTAATCATTTCTTCCCTGTGGGAGAAATGAGGCACTGCTAGTTAGCCGGAGCAAAAATCGGATTTAGGGTGACAGAGTTCCTTACACGTGGGTCAGACTCAGTCCCCCACACCGTTATTGATCCTGCTGCCTAGAAATCCAGTAGTCTCATTTAGGATAATGAGAGCCCACGCGACATGGCGCCCAACGTGGGGCCGATTCTGCACAGCAGACCAAGAGGGACACCCAGTAGTTCCGGCATCCCTCTCACTACTGGGGAAGAAGTCCCGCTGCAGGTGATTTACACCGACGCTGTTTCCTCTCCGAGCTTGGGGAGGGTGGAAGATGATCTTGCGATTGTTCCACAGACAACGATTAATATGGAATCTTTTGATCAAGTTGCTGTGCGTTCTACTGATGTTTCTGAACATGTGGTTTATAGCGTGCCTAGGAGAGAGCCTCCATCTGCTTCTTTGTTCACAATTGCACCTTTTGCAAGAACTGCCTCTGGCTGCTTCAACGATGAAGCAGTGTCCAGCTCCTCGTCCTCGAAGTCTTCTGTCCGAGGACCACGTAAGCTGCTGAGTTGGCTTAAACGCACATATTTTGTTTTTCCTTGGAACTATTTATGGCTTTTTATGGCTGGTAATGACTCTTTTTTTATGGTTGGGATTTGTAGTTACTTTTTTTCTAGTGATACATGGTCATTTTCTTCCTGATCGATCTGACATTGAGCACGTGGAGACTGTGTTGAGACCACATTTTTCGTCTCATATGGTTCGAAGAGACTTGTCCAATGTGAACATTTCTGCAATACCGATTCCGGATGGGATTGTATGGGATAAAGTAATGTTTGATATATATGGTCCCACTGAATTGATTCAAATACCGTATGTCCTCAAGTTATCAATGAATGATATTGTTATACCAGGCATTGTTTCTGATGATTGGGATGTGAAGACAGTAGATTCTATGCTAACAGATTTGCAATATTATACTGTCTATGACGATGAAGATGCTTACCAATTTAGAGATGATCATGGTGACATGTTTTGCTCCAACTATTATGGACACCACTTTATTCATAAAGCTAGTAGCCCTAAGTCCATATTTAATTATGTGCAATGGGAACATTGCTCGACTCCTCCACAAGGGAGTTCAAAAACGTATTATGATAAATTTGCATATTTTTCTGGGCATGATCAGCGGAATGCTAAGTCTTACTATTTTAAAGTTGCACCGTATTCTAATAAGCAAATTTTATTGACCGATACTACATTACTATATTCAAATTTGTTTGTATCTAAACTTTCGGTCGAGGGATATGAATACTGGTTAAAGACTGTTGACTTGAAAAGTGTTTGGGGTATGAAAAATTGGCAGATGCAAGGCAGGGATACATTATTTAGAGCATGTCTTATCCCTGTGCAGATGATTTTCCTCAATGACACGGTACAACAGACTAGCTGTTTGGGCTTGGTGACGATTAGAGAGTTGACTTTGCCTAGTATACCTGTCCCTTCCAAATTAAACAACTGGCAGCACTATGTGAATGCTACTTTTAGTGAATTTACGCATTGGGTCCAGAATGGTACGCTTAACACTTCATCGTTACATCCGGGCGGGTGGTTATTATGGCCTGTAGACACTAATCAGTGTCATCAACGTTTTGTCACCTCTTCAGGGGGGTTCAGGACTAGTAGGGCAGACCCTCGTTACATTTCACCAGAACATGCTGATATTATAACTACGTACAGCGTGGGGAAGCTTTGTCAACAATGGTTGAAGTCATCCACGCTGGATGCGGTTAAGTCACATCTCAAGTTACTGTCTAATGGTACTGATTTACAAGATTTTTTGTCAGGTCCCAAGGTACCACGGAAGAAAAGGTTTTTATATGAAGTTTATAATGAGATTTGGAAACTTTCACAACAGGAGGCTGCAGCCCGGTTGAGGCAGATTGATCAAGAAAATCTGCTGCAGGCTTTGTCTGTTGTTGATAATGGCATGCATACCCTTTCTGACCGTGTTTACACGATTGACAGCATTGTTTCCTCTGCTATTGACATTATTAAATCAGACATGTCTTCTTTATATCATGGGCAGAGTCAAACGCGGTCCATCATGCAGCTGGGTTGGACTCTTCAGACCTTGAAGGCGGGTCGCGTTCCATGGCAGCACATTCGTGCCAGAGAGATCTTTATCTCCTTTAATTTGACTCGTCAACAACAGTTGATGGCTAAAAAGGAAGCGACATATGTTATGTTGAATATTGAGAAATTGGAGAAACTGCCTTTCACGGTAGCTGAGTGGTTGATTCATGGGGTTATTAATTTGCCTATCTCCACTCTGCAATTTACTTCTTGTTTGAAGCACATTCCGGTGGGTAGATATGAACTATTGGGAGACAGTTACATACACGAGGTGTGGGAGCTTCCCTTTCAATACAGATGTGTTAATGGTTTGAGAGAGGTTTTTCTTAGCGGTAGCGAATGCGAAGCTTCTGTCAGCCATTCCATGGTTTGTAAACAGCTGTGCTTGCACGGAGCATGTAACGCTTTGATTGCTAACTTAGCTTGTTATTTAAAGGGTGTTCCAGTCCCGGTTATTAAAAACACTTTCCAGGTGCTTTCTAACGGCAGTTACGTTGTTCTTAACAGCGAACGCTGCTGTGGCATGCGTGCCGGAATAGTTTACGTTGTCGTTGTCAACAAGGCCGTTACGTGCTGCGGGAATGTGTTGTTTCCCCCCACTCAAATTAGGGATGTAGCGGACATCTGGCCTCATATTGCTACTTCCAAGGTTGATTTCGACAAGTTGAGTTGGCTGAAAGCTTTATTGTTTCAAAAGCATGTGGCCCTTACATCTGCTAGCGAGACCTACGCACTTCAGGTGGCAAGGTCATCGGCGGAGATACAGTCACTTTTGAATACTAACTTTCCAAGTCACTTCGGTGAACTTGTGGGACGTATATTTAATGCATCCAGCACTGCTGGTATTGCTCATTTTTTCAAAGCCGTTGGTGTTGGTTTCGCTCACACCTTCTCTTCCATATTCGGTTTGATACCTTCGGCTATACACTCTATTTTCGGAAGCATTTTTGGGGGTTTCCCGATTACTTTGGCTTTATTGGCTGGAGTCTTGCTATTGTTGCTATTGTTTTGCATTGGCTGTCCCGCCACGATGAGATCCTATATTGCTGCTCCCGTCAGCGCAGCTGTGTCGTGAACACATGATGCAGCATTTTGGAGCTACACTCCTGTGACATTTGGAGTGTGACTGGTCTCTGTCATTCAGACCGGTTTTGGATTGTGTGCAACCCGTGTTTCGGTGCCTTTGGTGCTCATTTGAACATGCACAGGCTTTCTGTCTCTCACTGCAGCGCCCTCCAGTGGTCGATCCTGATCTGTTGATGTTCCCGATTAGGGCTCATTCCCAGACTTGTGCACTACGGTTGCGTTTGCTTCGTGAGGCGGTTTATGAGATTCCCTTCCTGGAGGAAGATGGTATTCTCTCTTTCATTGGCACTGCACGGGGTGCCGCCCTGAATGGTTTTGGGGCTTTGGAAAACACCTGCTCCATGGTACTTTGTGGCGTGGATCTTCCGATATTAACATATATCGAAGTGGAGGAGCTCCTACGTTCTATTGCTTCTGTTTGACAATTGGATTTTTTTTTTCCTTCGGCAAAATTGACACTATATTGAATTTGGCCTTATCGTCACATGTTTCCTAAATTTATGACTTTGTTGTCTTCTTACCTTGTCGAAATATATTGTTTATGTTTGGGGCATGTTTTTATGTTATTGGAACCACTTGCTACCGACAAGGGGAGGGTGTAGTGTGGTTAGTTTTACGTATACTTTACGCATTAGCTTCAGGCTTTAGGCCTTTGTGCACTTTGCCCTGAATGTATTTTATTCATTTGCTGACAGCTTAGAGCCTCTGTGCACTTTGTTCTACATGCTTTTTATTAGGCTTCGTACTGTTATTTTTCAAATAGCCAGTTCTACGGTATTGTTTTTTATTCATATCACACTGTTTTGCCTACTTCAGCACTGGAGTTCTTCATAACATATTCACTCTGTTCTTCAGTAAAGGATACAGTCTGGTACATTGCCGATAGACGTGGTAGGAGTTTAGATTTGGCATTCCTGCGTTGGGACATTTTGTGATCACGATGACATGTTAGTTATAAAATCACTTCCTTGTCCCAATACATGCAAGAGGGAGATTCCGACCAGAGACCCACAGCTAGACGCTGACTGCCTCGTTGCAGATGCTGAACCAGATCACAGGCCTTTGCTCAGGTATGAGGGCTTATGTCTCCCCAGTGATTCGGAAAGGCAAGCTAGAAGCTTAACATGCTGTGCTCTAAATAGAACAAGCAGAGGGAGAGTAGAAACTGTTAGGAAATATGATAGATTTGTTCTTATGTTTTACTCTCCTGGTGACTATTTCAATCCTACTGTGTTGTATTGTTCTGGTTATTGCGGCTCACGCCTTATTATCTAAAATACAGTCGTTTTATTAAAACATTATATAAAACCTATACTGTCTTTGTCATTTGTATATGAGACCATATTGTAAATGAGAGAGTTGGTTTGGATCTGAGTGACCACGATTTCCCTGAGAAGTTCCAAAGATGTCATGCGCTCGGCTGCCTAATCATTTCTTCCCTGTGGGAGAAATGAGGCACTGCTAGTTAGCCGGAGCAAAAATCGGATTTAGGGTGACAGAGTTCCTTACACGTGGGTCAGACTCAGTCCCCCACACCGTTATTGATCCTGCTGCCTAGAAATCCAGTAGTCTCATTTAGGATAATGAGAGCCCACGCGACATGGCGCCCAACGTGGGGCCGATTCTGCACAGCAGACCAAGAGGGACACCCAGTAGTTCCGGCATCCCTCTCACTACTGGGGAAGGAGTCCCGCTGCAGGTGATTTACACCGACGCTGTTTCCTCTCCGAGCTTGGGGAGGGTGGAAGATGATCTTGCGATTGTTCCACAGACAACGATTAATATGGAATCTTTTGATCAAGTTGCTGTGCGTTCTACTGATGTTTCTGAACATGTGGTTTATAGCGTGCCTAGGAGAGAGCCTCCATCTGCTTCTTTGTTCACAATTGCACCTTTTGCAAGAACTGCCTCTGGCTGCTTCAACGATGAAGCAGTGTCCAGCTCCTCGTCCTCGAAGTCTTCTGTCCGAGGACCACGTAAGCTGCTGAGTTGGCTTAAACGCACATATTTTGTTTTTCCTTGGAACTATTTATGGCTTTTTATGGCTGGTAATGACTCTTTTTTTATGGTTGGGATTTGTAGTTACTTTTTTTCTAGTGATACATGGTCATTTTCTTCCTGATCGATCTGACATTGAGCACGTGGAGACTGTTTTGAGACCACATTTTTCGTCTCATATGGTTCGAAGAGACTTGTCCAATGTGAACATTTCTGCAATACCGATTCCGGATGGGATTGTATGGGATAAAGTAATGTTTGATATATATGGTCCCACTGAATTGATTCAAATACCGTATGTCCTCAAGTTATCAATGAATGATATTGTTATACCAGGCATTGTTTCTGATGATTGGGATGTGAAGACAGTAGATTCTATGCTAACAGATTTGCAATATTATACTGTCTATGACGATGAAGATGCTTACCAATTTAGAGATGATCATGGTGACATGTTTTGCTCCAACTATTATGGACACCACTTTATTCATAAAGCTAGTAGCCCTAAGTCCATATTTAATTATGTGCAATGGGAACATTGCTCGACTCCTCCACAAGGGAGTTCAAAAACGTATTATGATAAATTTGCATATTTTTCTGGGCATGATCAGCGGAATGCTAAGTCTTACTATTTTAAAGTTGCACCGTATTCTAATAAGCAAATTTTATTGACCGATACTACATTACTATATTCAAATTTGTTTGTATCTAAACTTTCGGTCGAGGGATATGAATACTGGTTAAAGACTGTTGACTTGAAAAGTGTTTGGGGTATGAAAAATTGGCAGATGCAAGGCAGGGATACATTATTTAGAGCATGTCTTATCCCTGTGCAGATGATTTTCCTCAATGACACGGTACAACAGACTAGCTGTTTGGGCTTGGTGACGATTAGAGAGTTGACTTTGCCTAGTATACCTGTCCCTTCCAAATTAAACAACTGGCAGCACTATGTGAATGCTACTTTTAGTGAATTTACGCATTGGGTCCAGAATGGTACGCTTAACACTTCATCGTTACATCCGGGCGGGTGGTTATTATGGCCTGTAGACACTAATCAGTGTCATCAACGTTTTGTCACCTCTTCAGGGGGGTTCAGGACTAGTAGGGCAGACCCTCGTTACATTTCACCAGAACATGCTGATATTATAACTACGTACAGCGTGGGGAAGCTTTGTCAACAATGGTTGAAGTCATCCACGCTGGATGCGGTTAAGTCACATCTCAAGTTACTGTCTAATGGTACTGATTTACAAGATTTTTTGTCAGGTCCCAAGGTACCACGGAAGAAAAGGTTTTTATATGAAGTTTATAATGAGATTTGGAAACTTTCACAACAGGAGGCTGCAGCCCGGTTGAGGCAGATTGATCAAGAAAATCTGCTGCAGGCTTTGTCTGTTGTTGATAATGGCATGCATACCCTTTCTGACCGTGTTTACACGATTGACAGCATTGTTTCCTCTGCTATTGACATTATTAAATCAGACATGTCTTCTTTATATCATGGGCAGAGTCAAACGCGGTCCATCATGCAGCTGGGTTGGACTCTTCAGACCTTGAAGGCGGGTCGCGTTCCATGGCAGCACATTCGTGCCAGAGAGATCTTTATCTCCTTTAATTTGACTCGTCAACAACAGTTGATGGCTAAAAAGGAAGCGACATATGTTATGTTGAATATTGAGAAATTGGAGAAACTGCCTTTCACGGTAGCTGAGTGGTTGATTCATGGGGTTATTAATTTGCCTATCTCCACTCTGCAATTTACTTCTTGTTTGAAGCACATTCCGGTGGGTAGATATGAACTATTGGGAGACAGTTACATACACGAGGTGTGGGAGCTTCCCTTTCAATACAGATGTGTTAATGGTTTGAGAGAGGTTTTTCTTAGCGGTAGCGAATGCGAAGCTTCTGTCAGCCATTCCATGGTTTGTAAACAGCTGTGCTTGCACGGAGCATGTAACGCTTTGATTGCTAACTTAGCTTGTTATTTAAAGGGTGTTCCAGTCCCGGTTATTAAAAACACTTTCCAGGTGCTTTCTAACGGCAGTTACGTTGTTCTTAACAGCGAACGCTGCTGTGGCATGCGTGCCGGAATAGTTTACGTTGTCGTTGTCAACAAGGCCGTTACGTGCTGCGGGAATGTGTTGTTTCCCCCCACTCAAATTAGGGATGTAGCGGACATCTGGCCTCATATTGCTACTTCCAAGGTTGATTTCGACAAGTTGAGTTGGCTGAAAGCTTTATTGTTTCAAAAGCATGTGGCCCTTACATCTGCTAGCGAGACCTACGCACTTCAGGTGGCAAGGTCATCGGCGGAGATACAGTCACTTTTGAATACTAACTTTCCAAGTCACTTCGGTGAACTTGTGGGACGTATATTTAATGCATCCAGCACTGCTGGTATTGCTCATTTTTTCAAAGCCGTTGGTGTTGGTTTCGCTCACACCTTCTCTTCCATATTCGGTTTGATACCTTCGGCTATACACTCTATTTTCGGAAGCATTTTTGGGGGTTTCCCGATTACTTTGGCTTTATTGGCTGGAGTCTTGCTATTGTTGCTATTGTTTTGCATTGGCTGTCCCGCCACGATGAGATCCTATATTGCTGCTCCCGTCAGCGCAGCTGTGTCGTGAACACATGATGCAGCATTTTGGAGCTACACTCCTGTGACATTTGGAGTGTGACTGGTCTCTGTCATTCAGACCGGTTTTGGATTGTGTGCAACCCGTGTTTCGGTGCCTTTGGTGCTCATTTGAACATGCACAGGCTTTCTGTCTCTCACTGCAGCGCCCTCCAGTGGTCGATCCTGATCTGTTGATGTTCCCGATTAGGGCTCATTCCCAGACTTGTGCACTACGGTTGCGTTTGCTTCGTGAGGCGGTTTATGAGATTCCCTTCCTGGAGGAAGATGGTATTCTCTCTTTCATTGGCACTGCACGGGGTGCCGCCCTGAATGGTTTTGGGGCTTTGGAAAACACCTGCTCCATGGTACTTTGTGGCGTGGATCTTCCGATATTAACATATATCGAAGTGGAGGAGCTCCTACGTTCTATTGCTTCTGTTTGACAATTGGATTTTTTTTTTCCTTCGGCAAAATTGACACTATATTGAATTTGGCCTTATCGTCACATGTTTCCTAAATTTATGACTTTGTTGTCTTCTTACCTTGTCGAAATATATTGTTTATGTTTGGGGCATGTTTTTATGTTATTGGAACCACTTGCTACCGACAAGGGGAGGGTGTAGTGTGGTTAGTTTTACGTATACTTTACGCATTAGCTTCAGGCTTTAGGCCTTTGTGCACTTTGCCCTGAATGTATTTTATTCATTTGCTGACAGCTTAGAGCCTCTGTGCACTTTGTTCTACATGCTTTTTATTAGGCTTCGTACTGTTATTTTTCAAATAGCCAGTTCTACGGTATTGTTTTTTATTCATATCACACTGTTTTGCCTACTTCAGCACTGGAGTTCTTCATAACATATTCACTCTGTTCTTCAGTAAAGGATACAGTCTGGTACATTGCCGATAGACGTGGTAGGAGTTTAGATTTGGCATTCCTGCGTTGGGACATTTTGTGATCACGATGACATGTTAGTTATAAAATCACTTCCTTGTCCCAATACATGCAAGAGGGAGATTCCGACCAGAGACCCACAGCTAGACGCTGACTGCCTCGTTGCAGATGCTGAACCAGATCACAGGCCTTTGCTCAGGTATGAGGGCTTATGTCTCCCCAGTGATTCGGAAAGGCAAGCTAGAAGCTTAACATGCTGTGCTCTAAATAGAACAAGCAGAGGGAGAGTAGAAACTGTTAGGAAATATGATAGATTTGTTCTTATGTTTTACTCTCCTGGTGACTATTTCAATCCTACTGTGTTGTATTGTTCTGGTTATTGCGGCTCACGCCTTATTATCTAAAATACAGTCGTTTTATTAAAACATTATATAAAACCTATACTGTCTTTGTCATTTGTATATGAGACCATATTGTAAATGAGAGAGTTGGTTTGGATCTGAGTGACCACGATTTCCCTGAGAAGTTCCAAAGATGTCATGCGCTCGGCTGCCTAATCATTTCTTCCCTGTGGGAGAAATGAGGCACTGCTAGTTAGCCGGAGCAAAAATCGGATTTAGGGTGACAGAGTTCCTTACACGTGGGTCAGACTCAGTCCCCCACACCGTTATTGATCCTGCTGCCTAGAAATCCAGTAGTCTCATTTAGGATAATGAGAGCCCACGCGACATGGCGCCCAACGTGGGGCCGATTCTGCACAGCAGACCAAGAGGGACACCCAGTAGTTCCGGCATCCCTCTCACTACTGGGGAAGGAGTCCCGCTGCAGGTGATTTACACCGACGCTGTTTCCTCTCCGAGCTTGGGGAGGGTGGAAGATGATCTTGCGATTGTTCCACAGACAACGATTAATATGGAATCTTTTGATCAAGTTGCTGTGCGTTCTACTGATGTTTCTGAACATGTGGTTTATAGCGTGCCTAGGAGAGAGCCTCCATCTGCTTCTTTGTTCACAATTGCACCTTTTGCAAGAACTGCCTCTGGCTGCTTCAACGATGAAGCAGTGTCCAGCTCCTCGTCCTCGAAGTCTTCTGTCCGAGGACCACGTAAGCTGCTGAGTTGGCTTAAACGCACATATTTTGTTTTTCCTTGGAACTATTTATGGCTTTTTATGGCTGGTAATGACTCTTTTTTTATGGTTGGGATTTGTAGTTACTTTTTTTCTAGTGATACATGGTCATTTTCTTCCTGATCGATCTGACATTGAGCACGTGGAGACTGTTTTGAGACCACATTTTTCGTCTCATATGGTTCGAAGAGACTTGTCCAATGTGAACATTTCTGCAATACCGATTCCGGATGGGATTGTATGGGATAAAGTAATGTTTGATATATATGGTCCCACTGAATTGATTCAAATACCGTATGTCCTCAAGTTATCAATGAATGATATTGTTATACCAGGCATTGTTTCTGATGATTGGGATGTGAAGACAGTAGATTCTATGCTAACAGATTTGCAATATTATACTGTCTATGACGATGAAGATGCTTACCAATTTAGAGATGATCATGGTGACATGTTTTGCTCCAACTATTATGGACACCACTTTATTCATAAAGCTAGTAGCCCTAAGTCCATATTTAATTATGTGCAATGGGAACATTGCTCGACTCCTCCACAAGGGAGTTCAAAAACGTATTATGATAAATTTGCATATTTTTCTGGGCATGATCAGCGGAATGCTAAGTCTTACTATTTTAAAGTTGCACCGTATTCTAATAAGCAAATTTTATTGACCGATACTACATTACTATATTCAAATTTGTTTGTATCTAAACTTTCGGTCGAGGGATATGAATACTGGTTAAAGACTGTTGACTTGAAAAGTGTTTGGGGTATGAAAAATTGGCAGATGCAAGGCAGGGATACATTATTTAGAGCATGTCTTATCCCTGTGCAGATGATTTTCCTCAATGACACGGTACAACAGACTAGCTGTTTGGGCTTGGTGACGATTAGAGAGTTGACTTTGCCTAGTATACCTGTCCCTTCCAAATTAAACAACTGGCAGCACTATGTGAATGCTACTTTTAGTGAATTTACGCATTGGGTCCAGAATGGTACGCTTAACACTTCATCGTTACATCCGGGCGGGTGGTTATTATGGCCTGTAGACACTAATCAGTGTCATCAACGTTTTGTCACCTCTTCAGGGGGGTTCAGGACTAGTAGGGCAGACCCTCGTTACATTTCACCAGAACATGCTGATATTATAACTACGTACAGCGTGGGGAAGCTTTGTCAACAATGGTTGAAGTCATCCACGCTGGATGCGGTTAAGTCACATCTCAAGTTACTGTCTAATGGTACTGATTTACAAGATTTTTTGTCAGGTCCCAAGGTACCACGGAAGAAAAGGTTTTTATATGAAGTTTATAATGAGATTTGGAAACTTTCACAACAGGAGGCTGCAGCCCGGTTGAGGCAGATTGATCAAGAAAATCTGCTGCAGGCTTTGTCTGTTGTTGATAATGGCATGCATACCCTTTCTGACCGTGTTTACACGATTGACAGCATTGTTTCCTCTGCTATTGACATTATTAAATCAGACATGTCTTCTTTATATCATGGGCAGAGTCAAACGCGGTCCATCATGCAGCTGGGTTGGACTCTTCAGACCTTGAAGGCGGGTCGCGTTCCATGGCAGCACATTCGTGCCAGAGAGATCTTTATCTCCTTTAATTTGACTCGTCAACAACAGTTGATGGCTAAAAAGGAAGCGACATATGTTATGTTGAATATTGAGAAATTGGAGAAACTGCCTTTCACGGTAGCTGAGTGGTTGATTCATGGGGTTATTAATTTGCCTATCTCCACTCTGCAATTTACTTCTTGTTTGAAGCACATTCCGGTGGGTAGATATGAACTATTGGGAGACAGTTACATACACGAGGTGTGGGAGCTTCCCTTTCAATACAGATGTGTTAATGGTTTGAGAGAGGTTTTTCTTAGCGGTAGCGAATGCGAAGCTTCTGTCAGCCATTCCATGGTTTGTAAACAGCTGTCCTTGCACGGAGCATGTAACGCTTTGTTTGCTAACTTAGCTTGTTATTTAAAGGGTGTTCCAGTCCCGGTTATTAAAAACACTTTCCAGGTGCTTTCTAACGGCAGTTACGTTGTTCTTAACAGCGAACGCTGCTGTGGCATGCGTGCCGGAATAGTTTACGTTGTCGTTGTCAACAAGGCCGTTACTTCATCGGGAATGTGTTGTTTCCCCCCACTCAAATTAGGGATGTAGCGGACATCTGGCCTCATATTGCTACTTCCAAGGTTGATTTCGACAAGTTGAGTTGGCTGAAAGCTTTATTGTTTCAAAAGCATGTGGCCCTTACATCTGCTAGCGAGACCTACGCACTTCAGGTGGCAAGGTCATCGGCGGAGATACAGTCCCTTTTGAATACTAACTTTCCAAGTCACTTCGGTGAACTTGTGGGACGTATATTTAATGCATCCAGCACTGCTGGTATTGCTCATTTTTTCAAAGCCGTTGGTGTTGGTTTCGCTCACACCTTCTCTTCCATATTCGGTTTGATACCTTCGGCTATACACTCTATTTTCGGAAGCATTTTTGGGGGTTTCCCGATTACTTTGGCTTTATTGGCTGGAGTCTTGCTATTGTTGCTATTTTTTTGCATTGGCTGTCCCGCCACGATGAGATCCTATATTGCTGCTCCCGTCAGCGCAGCTGTGTCGTGAACACATGATGCAGCATTTTGGAGCTACACTCCTGTGACATTTGGAGTGTGACTGGTCTCTGTCATTCAGACCGGTTTTGGATTGTGTGCAACCCGTGTTTCGGTGCCTTTGGTGCTCATTTGAACATGCACAGGCTTTCTGTCTCTCACTGCAGCGCCCTCCAGTGGTCGATCCTGATCTGTTGATGTTCCCGATTAGGGCTCATTCCCAGACTTGTGCACTACGGTTGCGTTTGCTTCGTGAGGCGGTTTATGAGATTCCCTTCCTGGAGGAAGATGGTATTCTCTCTTTCATTGGCACTGCACGGGGTGCCGCCCTGAATGGTTTTGGGGCTTTGGAAAACACCTGCTCCATGGTACTTTGTGGCGTGGATCTTCCGATATTAACATATATCGAAGTGGAGGAGCTCCTACGTTCTATTGCTTCTGTTTGACAATTGGATTTTTTTTTTCCTTCGGCAAAATTGACACTATATTGAATTTGGCCTTATCGTCACATGTTTCCTAAATTTATGACTTTGTTGTCTTCTTACCTTGTCGAAATATATTGTTTATGTTTGGGGCATGTTTTTATGTTATTGGAACCACTTGCTACCGACAAGGGGAGGGTGTAGTGTGGTTAGTTTTACGTATACTTTACGCATTAGCTTCAGGCTTTAGGCCTTTGTGCACTTTGCCCTGAATGTATTTTATTCATTTGCTGACAGCTTAGAGCCTCTGTGCACTTTGTTCTACATGCTTTTTATTAGGCTTCGTACTGTTATTTTTCAAATAGCCAGTTCTACGGTATTGTTTTTTATTCATATCACACTGTTTTGCCTACTTCAGCACTGGAGTTCTTCATAACATATTCACTCTGTTCTTCAGTAAAGGATACAGTCTGGTACATTGCCGATAGACATGGTAGGAGTTTAGATTTGGCATTCCTGCGTTGGGACATTTTGTGATCACGATGACATGTTAGTTATAAAATCACTTCCTTGTCCCAATACATGCAAGAGGGAGATTCCGACCAGAGACCCACAGCTAGACGCTGACTGCCTCGTTGCAGATGCTGAACCAGATCACAGGCCTTTGCTCAGGTATGAGGGCTTATGTCTCCCCAGTGATTCGGAAAGGCAAGCTAGAAGCTTAACATGCTGTGCTCTAAATAGAACAAGCAGAGGGAGAGTAGAAACTGTTAGGAAATATGATAGCTTTGTTCTTATGTTTTACTCTCCTGGTGACTATTTCAATCCTACTGTGTTGTATTGTTCTGGTTATTGCGGCTCACGCCTTATTATCTAAAATACAGTTGTTTTATTAAAACATTATATAAAACCTATACTGTCTTTGTCATTTGTATATGAGACCATATTGTAAATGAAAGAGTTGGTTTGGATCTGAGTGACCACGATTTCCCTGAGAAGTTCCAAAGATGTCATGCGCTCGGCTGCCTAATCATTTCTTCCCCGTGGGAGAAATGAGGCACTGCTAGTTAGCCGGAGCAAAAACCGGATTTAGGGTGACAGAGTTCCTTACACGTGGGTCATACTCAGTCCCCCACACCGTTATCGATCCTGCTGCCTAGAAATCCAGTAGTCTAATTTAGGATAATGAGAGCCCACGCGACAGAGGGACACTGTGAAACTAGTTTCACTTCTTTCTAAGTGACTGTTCTGAGGCTATACAACAAGATGATAGAAGGAATGTTTGAATTAATCTCAACAGTTGGTGATCATTCAGGGCTGCATTTCCATTCTTTGATTTTCACTCATGCTACCACTCTGCAGAGACACCTGCCCGAAGTAAATCAGTCTTGGTTCTACTTCAAAAGGATCAGTCCATCTCAAAATTGCCAGGCCTGATCCTCTCCAGATGAGAACACAAGCAACACCAGACTGCTTTCAGGCTACTTGAGTCCCATTGGTGACGTATAGCTTGAGCTCTGTGACATATTGAGCATTGGACTCACATCTGGGAATTCTTGTAGCTTTTAGGGCATTTAAGGCAACAAACAACAAAGTGATGGAAATAATTCTTGAATTGAGCTCAGCCACTACCAAACACTGGGGTCAGCATCTCACTTCATTGTTTTTCACCTAATATGCCACTCTGGACAAAGACGAGCTATATACAAACAAGTCTCTGGCTGCTCCAATTGGAACAATCCAGCAAAAACTGTAATTCACTTTCAAAAGGGGACACAAGCAGCCACAGACCTGTTTTGCCCGACTTAGGCCTCATCAGTGAGGTAGAGCGTGATTCTTGAGGCACATAGAGGTTGGAACACATTTCTGGACATGTCCATCACACTTAAAGCTTCTACTGCAATAAACAACAAAGTATGGAAGGAACACTTGAGTTAATATCAGCCACTGGCTATCACACAGGCTGGATTCCAATCCACAATTTCTCACTAATAATGCCAGTGTGGACAAAGACCAGGTATATCCAAACCAGTCTTGATCCTACTCTATTAGGAACTATCCAGCCTGAAATACTAGGCCAATACCCTTCTACAAGGGAACACAAGCAGCTCCAGAATGGTTTTATCCTACTTAGGACCTGTTACAGAATTAACAATTGTCTAAAGTGTTCATACATTGATTGTCTGGATATCTGATGCACAGCTCAATTTAGAGTTAAAGTTTGTGTTCAAGTTTCCTTTTCCTCTCTGTTTCTAATGATCTTCCATCTCAACCAATCAGGGGTTATTAGCATGTGCAGAGCCTCTACAAGTTTTTTTGGAGTCAGCCAGAGTCTCAGAGTGTGTTGTGCCTTTGTCTGATGTTCAAAAACATTTTAAATCAAGCCAAAATTCACAGCCTTTCTGTGTGCAGAAGGTGAACAGATTATTGATACATTTTCACCTCAATCACCTTGACCTCTATCACCTCATTTATAATACACACAAAAAAATATAAACCAAGCATTGGCAAAGTCAATAGGTCTGGTTTTAAAATCCTAATGCATGTAGCTTAACTCCAGCCTGATGCAAATAATCTGCATTTACTATAGAGGCTAGTGTGCACCTTGGTACACTACGCAAAGGTGCAATTCAGTGCTGTGGAGAGAGATTCTTCTCACTTATAATGATAGTTCATTTTCCTATGCCAGTGAATGATTGTCAGGGTGGTGGCAGAGTGAGTGTTTTTATGTCTGGGTTTAGAAACCACAGCTATCAAAAAGACCTCTTGGTAACCATATACATTGAGAGGAAATTGGACCCATCTCTTTCAACCATTGGCTTTCTTCAACCAAACTCTGTCAGTTATTGGCAGGAACTGTTGTAAGTCAAATGGACGATTTTACAACACCAGCCCTCTCTGTTCTCTATGCAGCATCCCTCTGGGATGTCTCTGTCATGAAGCATGCTGGAGAAACTGTGAACCACTTATTATTGCTTCAGCACAGAGTAGTGTTACTTCAAACCTGCTGGCACTACATTTCTTTCAGGGAAGAATGGAGGGTCTGCACTGTCTTGACTGAGGCTGCATATGTGGAGACCTATTGCTTCATTTGGATTTGGATGTGACCTTGGGGATACTGTCTATTCAGAAAGTTGCACTTTCAACTATTTTTTTTAACATTCTTGTGAGACTAGGAGTTGTAACATTTAACTAGGGTTATCCTGGGACAGAACAACTAATTATAATAAACAATTATAATTAGACTTGCCTATAGGTGCATAATTGGTTGGGGGGAGAACACAGTCCTTTCAAGGAGGGCAGGTGTGACGGAGTTCCATGGATGGTTTCCGAGGGTGAAACAATTCAGATAAGTGTGCTGGATGATCCCCTGAAACAGTTCACTTGTGCTTGTTGGCTAAGATCAGGATGTTTAACTCTGGTGGCTGAGAGAAGAACCAGACTAAGACCCTCATTACAACATTGCAGAATTCCGCCACAGCTATTACGACCCACCGCTCGGAATCCGCCAAAATCTAGACACCCACACGAGTCCGCCACACCAAAGGTCAGTGATAAACTGGCGATCACAAAACCTCCACCGTCACGCCAACAGGAATACGCCCACACTATCACGACCGACAAATCCACGCGGCGGTCTTTCAACCGCGGTATTCCATTGCCGGTACACACCGCCGCACTCAAAATACACACACATCTACAAAACACTACCACAATGGACAATTCCAAATACACACACCTGATACACATACACACACCACTCCCACACACCCAATACAATATAAAACACACACCCATATCACCCACAAACACTTACTAGCAAAAATGTTGATGAAGGCCAGAGAGACAGCAGAGCAAAGACAACACCAGCATACAGAGGCACACAACACCATCACACATACACATCCAAGCACAAAACACCACACACCCCTAAACATCACCCCACACATCACAACACACACCACCTCATACATCACCCACACCACCCCATGGTGCCGCAAAGACACCCCAGGTTTTCTGAGGAAGAGCTCAGGGTCATGGTGGAGGAAATCATCCGGGTAGAGCCACAGCTATTCGGATCACAGGTGCAGCACACCACCATAGCTAGGAAGATGAAGCTATGTCACAGAATCGTGGACAGGGTCAATGCAGTGGGACAGCACCCAAGAACACGGGATGACATCAGGAAGAGGTGGAACGACCTACGGGGGAAGGTGCGTTCCGTGGTCTCAAGACACCACATCGCGGTTCAGAGGACTGGCGGCGGACCCCCACCTCCTCCCCCACAACTAACAACATGGGAGGAGCAGGTCTTGGCTATACTGCATCCTGAGGGCCTCGCAGGAGTAGCAGGAGGAATAGACTCTGGTAAGTCAAATCTTAACTATTACATCCCCCACCCTACCTGCATGCTATCACATACCCCCACCCTCGCCCTCACCCCATCACTCCAACTCCTCACATATGTCCCTCTATCACAAACCACCCATCCCAACACCACGCCCTGCATGCAACTACAAAGCATGGACACCCATCACCAATGCATGTCCACTACACATACCCACACACACCCCTAAACAATTTGCACACAAGGTCCTACACAGGAATGCAAGCACTGGGGTACAGGGTCACCCACTCATTGCACACCATGGCACATACAGATGCAATAATCATGCCTTTACACCCCTGCAGGACTCGTACCCAACGTCACTGGACAGGAGGTTCCAGGCATGTCCACTCCACCCACAGAAGAGGCCCACAGTGATGACAGCAGCTCTGTCCAACTGGATCTAGATGACCAGCCCGGCACATCTGGGACCTCGGGACAGTCGGTTCCCCTCACACTGGCACAAGCCACAACAGAGCCTCCCCCCTCTGGAAACACCAGCACAGCACCCACCCAGTGGGCCCATACCTCTGTCCCCAGGACACGTCAAGCAGCAGTGTGTCCACCACTACAGGGAACCCAGGCTAACCCACCACCCCAAGAACAACAGGGACCTGGGGGCAGTGGTAGTGGGCACACAGTTCAGGGGACAGAGGCCCAGGAACACAGGGGAACTGGAAGGGCTGCTGTGCAACAGGGGGAGGACAGGCCCAGGGAACCCACTCTCCACGAGGCCCTCTCCAACATCATGGGAGCCTACCATCATTCCCAGGAGACGATAGCAATAGTACTGGCCAAGTTTCAGGAGACCCAGCGGCTGCAGGAGGAACAGTATTTGGGGTTCAGGGAGGAACTCAAATCCATCAATACCACCCTGGGCACCATTGTAGGGGTGCTGAAGGAACTCGTGAACACCAGGAGGGACACTGTGGCACAACAAGGGGCCCCTGACACTAGCCTGGACGATGAACTGCCCACCACCTCCGCCAGCGCTAGTGGACAGGAGGCACCGCCACAGGACCACGACACCAGCACCCCACCCCCTGCAGATGGAGAACCACCCGGCAAGCGGTCCCTGAGATCCAGGACAAAGACACAGAACAATGCCAAGACCCCCGGCAAGAAATGAGACCACCCTGATTGTCATCCTTCTGTCCCACTTTGTCACCCTGTCCATCCTTAAACTGCCCCAGCTCCAATCCCTATGCCCCTTTGGACAATGCACCTGTGAGATTAATAGACTGGACTCTGCCATGGACATTCCTCCACCATCACCCCTGACCATTTTACAACCCCCCACTATTTAGCACTTAAATAAACACCCTTAAATCACAAAACAATCTGGAGTCGGTCTGTGCTTTCACAAATGTGTATTTGCAATAACTGAGGGAAATAGCAATGTCCATTGTATTGTCAACATACCTATGTCACACAGCTCTAGTCCATGAGGAAACATAGCAGAGGTCACACAGTGGGACCCACATCTGTAAAATCGAAAGGGAAAGTGACAAATCAGGGTCCATACACTGGGTGAAAGAGACAGACAGATGAGAGGTAGAACAAGTGTATCAGATGTAGGAGGCAGTAATGTCTTCTTACCTGTGTCTCACTGGAAGTATTGATGAATCACAGTGTTTCTGTTGTCTATGTCCTCTTCTTCTGCCTCCTCTTCTTCACTGTCCACAGGCTCCACAGCTGCTAAAACACCTCCTTCAGGACCATCCTCCTGCAGAAAAGGCACCTGTCGTCGCAAAGCCAAGTTGTGCAGCATACAGCAGCCCACGATGATCTGGCACACCTTCTTTGGAGACTAGAATAGGGAACCACCTGTCATATGGAGGCACCTGAACCTGGCCTTCAGGAGGCCGAAGGTCCTCTCTATAACCCTCCTAGTTTGCCTGTGTGCCTCATTGTAGCGTTCCTCTGCCCTTGTCCTGGGATTCCTCACTGGGGTCAGTAGCCATGACAGGTTGGGGTAGCCAGGGTCACCTGCAAATGTCGAGGGACAACTGTTAGACACACACTAACCCTAAGGGACAACCCCAGACCCAGACAAATATTCACACTGTATAGGGTCCATGTCCTCACCTAATAGCCACACACAGTGCCTCTGGAGTTGGCCCATCACATAAGGGATGCTGCTATTCCTCAGACTGTAAGCATCATGCACTGAGCCAGGAAACTTGGCATTCACATGGGAGATGTGCTGTTCGGCCAAACACACAATCTGCACATTCCTAGAATGGAAACTCTTCCGGTTTCTGTACACCTGTTCACTCCTGCGGGGGGGGGGACCAAAGCCACATGTGTCCCATCAATGGCACCTATTACGTTGGGGATATGTCCCAAAGCATAGAGTCACCTTCCACTGTAGGCAAATCCTCCATCTGAGGGAAAACGATGTAGCTGCGCATGTGTTTCAGCAGGGCAGGCAACACTCTGGACAACACATTGGAGAACATAGGTTGGGACATCCCTGATGCTATGGCCACTGTAGTTTGAAAAGACCCACTTGCCAGGAAATGGAGTACTGGCAGGACCTGCACTAGAGGAGGTATACCTGTGGGATGGCGGATAGCTGACATCAGGTCTGGCTCCAACTGGGCACACAGTTCATGGATTGTGGCACGGTCATGTCTGTATGTGACAATTACATGTCGCTCTTCCATTGTCGACACGTCCACCAGCGGTCTGTACACCGGAGGATGCCGCCATCTCCTCACCTGCCCCAGCGGATGTGCTCTATGGATGAGAACAGCGAGCAGAGGGTCAGCCAACACTGAGGTACGAAAACACAACTTTATTCCACAGATAATTGCGCTGGGATGGACAGTGATTGGTCCAGCTCTTACGGACACGCTGAATGCCTCAATATCTAGAGGTCTAGTTCCGGATCAGTGGAAGCACGCCATAGTCAAACCATTATTAAAGAAGGCCTCCCTGGACATAGCAGATCCCAAGAACTATAGACCAATATCTCTACTACCGACACCGGCCAAAATTCTAGATAAACATATTAATACTCAACTCTCTACTTTTTTGGAAACACATAACTGTCTCCACCCTACACAAATGGGTTTTAGACGCTGGCACAGCACAGAAACTGCATTGATTGCAGTTATGAAAGAGGCAAGGAAGGCCATGGATCTTGGTCATACAACTGCAGTTATACTTTTGGATCTGAGTGCGGCTTTGATACCGTAGACCATCAAGTGTTGAGTATAAGGATGAGGAACACGGGAATAGAGGGGCGTGCTCATGCGTGGCTGACCTCCTTTTTAGAGGGCAGAACATTTCAGGTCCTTGATCGATCTTATTACTCAGACAAATTTTACTCCAGTTGTGGTGTACTACAGGGCTCGTCGCTCAGCCCTACGCTTTTTAACATATATACGGCACCTCTAGCAGACTTAGTTGAATCCTTTGGCCTATCCATGGTATCTTATGCGGATGACACCCAACTGGTGGTATTCTTCTCAGATAACACCAATTTGGATGGTTCTTCACTGACCTCTTGCCTACAGGCAGTTACAGGATGGATGATGGATAGCAGACTACAACTTAACGGTGACAAGACAGAACTTATGATTCTGGGGTATGGCCCTGGCCCAGGTAAGTCACTCACGATTCCAAGTGCCCTAGCTGACTTTCCATCCCGAAGAAATGCATTAAGAGCTTAGGGATATGGCTGGATCCCGGGCTAACGTTGGATCAGCATGCCAAACATATATTGGCCACTTGCCTTGGCATACTGAGACTTCTGAGGAAGGTTTTTACAATTCTTCCATATCCGGCAAAAAGGCTTATCATTCAAGCTACCATTCTCTCGAGACTTGATTATGGCAATGGCATATTTCTTGGTTCTCCCTTATATGTAATAAAGAAGCTGCAGTGGGTACAAAATGCAACGGCCCGCCTTATTAGACATCCCTAGACATTCCTCTGCAAAACCAGCATTAGTCTCATTACATTGGTTGCCGGTTGAACAGCGGATCAAATTCAAAGCTTTGTGTTATATTCATTGGTCTCTTCACAATTGTGGGCCTCCGCTCTTAAGAGAGGAATTCCCTTCCTCTTAGACTCCGGCTCATAAGCCAGGAATACAGCTTCCGTAAGGAACTTAAAACTTGGCTGTTTTAGAATTGACTGTCATTTATGTTAGCCTTGATCTGGTCCGCTAGTGCTGGGAAGCCTCAGGGTAGCCATGCGCTTTACAAGTCGCATAACATAACATAACATTTGTCAATCTGCTATGTGCCTGTCTTAGTGTGTATGCAAAGCCTAGATATGTGTGACGCATTTAAAATTAATGCCATGTGGCCCCCTGAAATGGCGGCTGCCTGACCTGTAAGGTGGGACAATGGGATATGAGGTAACTGCGATGGTGTTGTACACCGTCGCGGTAGGCGGTCGAAGACCGCGGCGCAATCCTGCATTGGTTAACATTGGACCCTATGGGTCCCAGGAGCCAATGACGATGTACGCCGCAGTGACGGTACGCACCGCCGCGGATGTGACTGCCATTTTCTGTCTGTTCACTCACTTGATACCTGATCTTCGACAGGAGAGGACCTACACTGCAAGTGCTGCTGTGACCTCAGTCTGGAAGCAACAATGGCTACAGTGTTTGGGGAAAGGACCCCTGCCTTCACTTCGGAGGAGTTGGACAAACTAGTGGATGGGGTCCTCCCCCAGTACACGCTACTCTACGGTCCTCCAGACAAACAGGTGAGTACACTGTGAGCATGCTGTATGGGCAATGCCTGTTTGGAGTGGTGTGGATGGGAGATGGGGGGATGAGGCGTTCATGAAACGACGGTGAGTGTATGTGCGTCAGGGCAAGGGTCGGAATGTGGGCCAATGACTGTGACGGTCCGGACGGTTATATTTTCTCCTTTTCCCCTCTACTATTCCTCTAGGTCAGCGCCCACCAGAAGAAGGATATTTGGCGTGCCATCGCCAAGGAAGTCCGGACCCTGGGGGTCCACCACAGACGGAGCACCCACTGCCGTAAAAGATGGGAGGACATTCGTCGCTGGAGCAAGAAGATGGCGGAGGCCCAGTTGGGGATGGCCTCCCAAAGTGGGAGGGGTGCCCGTCGCACCATGACCCCCCTGATGTTCCGGATCGTGGCGGTGGCATATTCGAAGTTGGATGGGCGCTTGAGGGCATCACAGCAGCCACAAGGGGGTGAGTACAGTCACATTCAGCTGACTCTGCCGCATTACGAGGTGTCTGGGTAGGGGAGGTGGGCAGTGGGTTCCCCTAGGCCAGGACGAGCTTGGTAGGCAAGGTCCCTTGTGAGGCAGGCTCAGTGGCACCCCAACCCCAATAGTGGTTAGTGGCATCTACACCTAGTTAGGCTCCTGTGACTTCCATGTGTGCAGCAATCGGGCATAGGCCTTGTACCCCATGGCACTGTGAATAATCTAGGAACTATAAGTGCATGGCGTAGTGCAGAGGTCTGCTGTGTCTGTAGTGTCCGCCAACGGTAGCGGTATTGCATGCACTGAACATGTCTTTCTACTTTCTTTCCCCCCACCTTTTTGTGGTCTCCCTGTTCTTGTGTGCATTAGCATCATCAGGCAGAGGAGCAGTGCCATCAGAGCAGGAGGGAGCTGCATCCCACATGGCCCTGGAGGGCGAGACTACGGACTCCTAATTCACCAGTGGGACGGAGGGCGAGGGGAGCTCCACAGCGGGGACAGGAGCTGAGACCAGCGACACCGACTCCTCCTCTGATGGGACCTCCCTTGCGGTGGCGGGCCCCTCTGTGCCCACCGCATCTACAGGTACAGCTGCCACCCCTCCTACCAGCACCGGCCTCCCGCTCAGGGTGTGTTCCGTGGCCACTCACCGAGGAGGGTGGCATCTCCTTCGCCCCAGGCAACTCAGCCCCTGCCCCTGTCAGCCCTGCTGCCCTCAGTGAGGAGGCCATTGACCTCCTCAGATCCCTCACTGTTGGGCAGTCTACCATTCTGAATGCCATCCAGGG
This sequence comes from Pleurodeles waltl, assembly GCF_031143425.1. Classification (NCBI taxonomy): domain Eukaryota; kingdom Metazoa; phylum Chordata; class Amphibia; order Caudata; family Salamandridae; genus Pleurodeles; species Pleurodeles waltl. The sequence continues at coordinate 858,605,619 of NC_090439.1, forward strand.
TGTAGAGATGCAGTTGCAACAGACAAATGCATACCTGGAGGGCATTCATTCTGGCCAGGCAGCCCAACAGCTAGCTTTTCAGGCTCAGACCTCTGCACTGATGGCAGCCATTGTCCGTGAGTCCAGCCTCCCACCTCCAGCTTCCTCCACCCAGACCCAATCCCCTGTACCTCAGCCTATCCCAAGCACACCATCAGACCAGCATGCACACACCTCAACACACAAGGGTAGCTCTGGCAAACATAAGCACCACACATCCCACAGGCACTCACACAAGCATCATACCCATGCACACATGCCAACATCCACTGCCTCCACTGTGTCCCCCTCCTCCACGTCTCCCTCCTCCCTCCCTGTCACGTCTCCACTCACACCTGCATGCACTACATCTTCAGCCACTACATCCATCACCAGCACACCCATCACCACACACCGCTCACGTGCACACACCACCCCCACTACCATTCACATATCCCCTGTGTCCTCTACCAGTGTGTCTGTGAGCCCTCCTCCCAAACTACACAAACGCAGTCACACACCCACCCAACAGTCATCCACCTCACGACAGCCTCCAGCCCATGCACCTTCACCCAAAGTCAGCAAACGTACACCTCCTACAACCACTACCTCTCCCTCCACTCACAAACCCCCTCCATCTCCCCTTCCCTGTGTGTCTAAAAAACTTTTCCTGTCAAACCTTGACCTCCTCCCTATACCTCCCCCACCCCTTCCGTCCCCTAGGGCCCGCCTGTCCAGGTCCCAACCCAGCACCTCAGCCACCACATCACCAGACACAGCCGTGCCAGCAGTAACCGGCTTCTGGAGTGCGCCAAGCAGCAGGGCAGCCAGTGTGCCAAGGAGCCAGGCCAAGGACATTCTCCCACCTCAAAAACTAAAGAAGTTGGCCACAGCCCAGAGGGAGAAGGCCAAAACACCTGCCACCAAGGGCTCTCCCAGGACTACAGTTGTGAGTGGCAAGACAGCTGTGCCACCATCCAAGGTGGGGAAGGGCCAGAGGAAGAAAGGGAAGTCGCCACCAACCTGTACGGTGGACAAGACCGCCACCGGCACCGCCACATGCACCGCCGCCACCGGCACCGCCGCCCAGGACACCGCCGCCAGCAACACGCTCACTGAGCCACCCACCAGCACCGCCGCCCAGGACACCGCCGCCAGCAGCAGGCTCACTGAGCCACCCACTAGCACCGCCACCCAGGACACTGCCGCCAGCAGCACGCTCACTGAACCACCCACCAGCACCGCTGCCCAGGACACCGCCGCCAGCAGCACGCTCACTGAGCCACCCACCAGCACCGCTGCCCAGGCCACCGCGTCAGCAGCACGCTCACTGAGCCACCCACCAGCACCGCTGCCCAGGACACCGCCAGCAGCAGCACGCTCACTGAGCCACCCATCAGCACCGCTGCCCAATGAGCACTGCAAGCACTGCCGCCACTGAGGCCGCTGCCAGCACCGCCAGCGGCCACGCCACATCCTGTGCCAGTGGCACCACCGCAGACATGGCTGCCATCCCCAGTGGTCAGTCGTACGTGGCTGGTGGTCAGTTCCAGGGGCCTGGACAGCTTCCATGTTGGCCCACCGTCAGTGGAGAATGACATCCACTACCTCTGTCCTTTGCAGGATGAAGCACTCTGGGCACAAAGCCCCCTCCAGAACCAGTGGAGAACAGCATCCTCTCACCCAGTCCTTGGCAGGATGAAGCACTCTGGGCAAAAAGCCCCCTCCAGAACCAGTGGAGAACAGCATCTACTCACCCAGTCCTTCGCAGGATGAAGCACTCTGGGCACAAAGCCCCCTCCAGAACCAGTGGAGAATTACATCCACTACCTCAGTCCTTGGCAGGATGAAGCACTCTGGGCACAAAGCCCCCTCCAGAACCAGTGGAGAAAGGCATCCACTACCTCAGTCCTTGGCAGGATGAAGCACTCTGGGCACAAAGCCCCCTCCAGAACCAGTGGAGAACAGCATCCACTCACCCAGTCCTTGACAGGATGAAGCACTCTGGGCACAAAGCCCCCTCCAGAACCAGTGGAGAATGACATCCACTACCTCAGTCCTTGGCAGGATGAAGCACTCTGGGCACGAAGCCCCCTCCAGAACCAGTGGAGAAAGGCATCCACTACCTCAGTCCTTGGCAGGATGAAGCACTCTGGGCACAAAGACCCCTCCAGAACCAGTGGAGAACAGCATCCACTCACCCAGTCCTTGGCAGAATGAAGCACTCTGGGCACAAAGCCCCCTCCAGAACCAGTGGAGAAAGGCATCCACTACCTCAGTCCTTGGCAGAATGAAACACTCTGGGCACAAAGCCCCCTCCAGAACCAGTGGAGAACAGCATCCACTCACCCAGTCCTTGGCAGGATGAAGCACTCTGGGCACAAAGCCCCCTCCAGAACCAGTGGAGAAAGGCACCCACCCACTGGAGAGACTTGAGAGACTGTGGCTTTGTACTCCCCAGGATAAAGCAGTGGGCAGACCACCCACTGGAGAGACTTGAGAGACTGTGGCTTTGCACTCCTCAGGATAATGCAGTGGGCAAACCACCCACTGGAGAGACTTGAGAGACTGTGGCTTTGCACTCCCCAGGATAATGCAGTGGGCAAACCACCCACTGGAGAGACTTGAGAGACTGTGGCTTTGCACTCCCCAGGATACCTCAATGGGCATGGAGCCCCCTTGTCGAGCCGGCATCGTGCACTCATCCAGCTGAGGTGCCCCCTTCCATTCCTCCTGAGGTGCCTGTTTTATTTCGATCTGATGCCCAAGCAGTGTTCTCTCTGTTTGGATCGGGTATCTTGTGTGGGCCTCGCCCATGCATTTTGGGCCCAGTGATCCACAGACTATGCAGGTGCAGTACATGGACTTGAAATCTTGGTGTACATATTTGTTAATAGTGTATATATATTTTTGACTAATGGATTTTTACTCATTACTATCGTTCAAATCATTTCCTTTTGTCCTTGCATTCTTCCAGGGGGAATTGGGGGGTATAAATGTAATGTTTCAACATGTATTTGTGTATGTGTTGTTGTGTGTGAGGGTGGGGGTGGGGGTGTTGCGTGTTGCGTGTGTCACTCTCTTTTCCCTCCCCTCTCCCCTGTGTCGTAGGTGCAGTACTCACGGTGGTGGTCGCTGCCGTCGGTGGTGCTGCTGGGAGAGGAGCAGGAAGAGAATGGCAGGTAGAATTTGGAGTTCCGGTCCCATGGCGTCCTGGTTCCTCGTGGGGTGTGTAGAGGTGAGCGTTTTCCCTTCCAAGTCCTGTTTATGCCGTGTTTTTGTTCCCGTTGAATCCGCCCCGGAAAAGGTGGCGGATTGGCCTCTCATAATGGTGTGCGCGGTACACTGTCTTCCGCCTGTCTGTTGGCGGTGACCGCCATGCTGTTTGTTTGTACCGCCGTGGCGGTCGGAGTGTTAAAGTGGCTGTCTATGTTGGCGGTTTCCACCACGGTCATAATTCCATTTTTTTCACCGCCAGCCTGTTGGTGGTCTTACCGCCGCTTTAACACCGACCGCCAGGGTTGTATTGAGGGCCTTAGAGTCCAGGGTAATTCTTTGTCAGGAGGATACCTTGTAAACTGAGTGGGCTCTTCTTCCCACAGGGAAGGTAAGTCATTCTGCATGATTTTGTGTGCTAAGGGTATAGGTTCAAGGTGCTGTAAAGGACTTCTGACTGCACCTTTCACAGGGTAGTGTCCGAGAGAGAACTTTTTCCCCCTCCGCTGAGGTGAGGTCTCTAAAGTCCTGTGAGAGCCTTTCTTATTTGACTCCATGACCATGTCAGTGCATATTAGAGGAGAGAATGAAGGTTATGTGACTGCTTTTGAGTGTAGTGAGGCCACCCTGGACCAAAAGATTTGCCCAGTGGTGGTGAGTGATCGGACAGATATGACCATTGTCTTGGCATATCTGAAGAATCTGTAGGTGCCCTGTAGCTGTTTCAGAGGAAGCAAGTAGCCCCTAGTAAGTGTAATGGTGCTGTGACTCATGTGCCAAGTTTGAAACCAATAAAAATTAAGAGCACTAACCCCTTGAAAAAAGAGGTTTGGTTAGCACTAAAATGTGTGATCAGTGGCAAGGACAGGCATAGCCCTGGTGAGGCCATGAAGTACTTGAGGCAGCCAACAATAACACGAATGGTTATCAGAGAAGTCTAAGTTCTCATTGAGAAAAGTAAGGAGGTCAGATTAGGAGACCTGTGGCTGCGACAACTAGGAAAGTTGAAGTCAGAACTTACTTCCAGTTGTGTATGCTTGCTTGAGAACAATGCACAAGGCATTGGCTAAATTCTCTATAGTCTCAGCTGGAAGAAGCACATGTGAAGGAGTCTGTTTTGAGCCACAAAAGAAAGCTTTTAATTTAATTGTGAATCACCCATTATTTTAATAATGTTTTGATTGAGACCTCTTGATAGGGTTTCATCCACTGTCAGTATTTTTCTAAATAGTTTTGAGCTATACACCAAACCGGTGTGGAAAAAGTGAAGCTGTTCCACTCCGGTCCGCCACTAAACCTGGCAGGTTTTTAAAGAAGTATTGGATGGGAGGGTACAGCCATCTCAAGTATCTACTGAGTTTATATCAGAGCTATTAGAGATAGCAATGACTAGAAATTTCTTTTATTTTCATGGAGATTTCTATATGCAAACAAATGGTGTCACGATTGGTGCAACGTTTGCACCAGATGTAGCAATCCTGTATATGGACAAATTTGAACAACAGTTTATCTTTGATAGTACTCTACCATATTCTACTCAGCTAACCTTATGGAAACGGTATATAGATGACGTTATGATGATTTGGACAGGGACCCAAGGTGATCTATTGAGGTTCCATAAATGTCTGAATGAGAGATTGAACAATATTCAATTTACCATACACCTTAGTCCATTTGAGATTGATTTTTTGGACATAACAATTAAGGTGGAAGACAATCGACTCTATACTTCCCTACATAGGAAGCCGAGTGAGAGGAATTCCCTTTTACAATATACGAGTCATCATCCCCGTAATTTGAGGGATAATCTACCATATGGCCAATTCCTTCGTCTCAGAAGGAATTGCTCTCGTGAACAAGATTTTTTTGAAGAATCCGAAGACTTGTTAAATCGCTTAGTAACACGGGGCTATCCCAAAAGTATAGCGAGGAAGTCACGCAAGAGAGCGTGGTTCTGTCATAGGGATATCCTGCTTACTCCAAAGGCACATACAGACAGTGCCAATAATAGGTTGATATGTGTCACAACATATAGTACCAGAAGCACTGAAGTCAAAAAGATTATTAACAAACATTGGAATTTGATCTCAGATGAACTTGCAATACAGGATTTTCCTATGTATGCATTTAAGAGAGGCAAGAGTATCAAATATTGGTGGTTAATTCTCTGTTAGCAGACCCCCCCCAAACCCTCTTTGCTATCGATGTTCAATTTACCTAAGATTGTGGGGCATTTTAAATGTGGGTCATGTAAAGTCTGTTCCAATGTTTGGAGATGAAAATATTCAAGTATAATCGTGTAACTGTGCAATTGAAAGAACATACTAATTGCAACAGTATGAATGTTATCTATGCAATCAAATGCCCATGTGATTTGATATATGTTGGTCAACCTAAGCAAAAAATTAAGGCATGGATTTTACAACACTGCAGTCGCATTTGATGTAAAATACAAGGTGCACCTTTGGTTGAACATTTTTCTGCATTGAATCATCCAGTAGATTCTTTAAGATGGGATGTGATTGATACGATCATCGGAAACCAACGAGGGGGCAATGTGGCTAATATACTAAACCTACGAGAATGTAAATGGATTCATCTGTTTGATTCTGTCTTGCATGGCCTTAATGAATATGAAGAAATAGCCAGGCAGACAGCTAGTCTATTGAATGGCTAAAGGGGACTGACATTTCATCTTGACATTCCAGCTGGGCTTTAGCTCATCCATTACATGAGACCTACAGGATCTTAAGGATAAAGAAGTCTAGTCTGATCTTTTCCAGAATGATCTTGAAACCTTTATGGATGTGTACATAGAGTGAGGTTTTTTTAAGCCTATTGTTGTATTGAAATTATGACATCTGTATAGCCTTATATTGGCTGTATACTAGATTTTTCTAGAAGGATTGAATTGCCAAGTTTATTGTCTGCATGTATAAGGTTGGTCGTATAATGAGCAATAGGCCCCAATTACTTTTAGCCGTCCTCTGTTATGGAATTACATTCTGTCTCAGGGCTGTCATACATTTCCCCGGGTTATATATAGAGCGATTGTTGCTGCTGGGAGATGCTCCCTGTCAAGCTTACCATCCAATGGCACGATCCGGCCATGTTTTTTTTATTCCCTCCTCTTTTTTTTTTTTCTGTCTTCCCCTCCCTCTCTTTCCCCTTTTTGCTTTGACTAGTATGTGTTGGTTTGGATTGATTCCACCCTAAACCTCTCCCTCCCCGGCCACCCCACCCCTTTTTCCTCCCTTTCCCCGCCTCCCCTTTCATACCCCCGCGTTCTGACTGGTGCGCTTTTTTTAATCGAATCTTATGATGATTCGAAGCACACTGTTTACAATAGGCGGCGGACCCGAGTGGAACAATTGGTATTGCTCCTTCTCGTAAAAGTGAATGCAGGAAGTGATCCGAGTGTGTTGTTTTGGATTGAGATTGTAAAACTTGATATTATAGGCTGGATACGGAGGACGAGCAAGTGTGTTTATTCTGCAGTGATTGGCACCGCACTGCTCAGTTTTAGTGGCGGACCGGAGTGGAACAACTTCACTTTTTCCACACCGGTTTGTGATACAAAATGGAGTAAGCTATAATTTTTAGTGCCGGACTGCAGTGGAACAACTCCATTCTTTTCCACACCTGTTCTTGATAGAAAATGTAGGTAGCTATAAAAGCGCGTTGTTCGTGCTACCGTCTTCATTGATAGAATTAACAATCGGACATGGAGTGAAGCGAACGGCTACTGGATTCCAATGGTAGGTCATTGCGGAAAAGTCATTGAATGGAGTATCTTTGGTTTTTGGACTTGTTTTTATGAGAATAATAGAAACAGATTAATTTAATTAATGTATTGAGATATGGGTGTTTTAATTTATGTTTTTTTGAGGGGTGATAGATAGTCCTTGGACATATGGTTTGGTTGTTAGGTATGGAGATTTTAATGTATGCTTGTTTTTTTCAAGGATTAATTTCAAAAGATTTGGTGGTATTATGAAGAAGGGAGGATATCTCCAGTTGATTGGGGTAAGAGACTCGTGACAATTGATCTCATTATTGTAGGTAAATTTATTGACTAGCACATATGATGTTTTTTGTAATAGAGGTAATGTTTGTATGTTGTAGATATAAGGCGATGTGAAGTTCAACTGGCGAGGATTGTGGTTTTGAGAATGGATTTACAATAAGTGTAAGTATTGGTGTATATAGTTCGACAGCAGCATTATGTTATTCAAAAGATTGGTATATTTAGATTAATTATCTTGTTTGGATTATTTTTAGTGGTCCCCTATCATTTTAGTCCTGATGAAGACCCGTATGTGAGCCCGGAATTAGCCCGAGAGCCAGAGGGGTCGAAACGTCGACGATGATGTTTGAGCCTGGATGTGTTTTCGTTTTTGGGATGAAAGAAGGACTTTAATGGGGATTTAATTCTCTTGCAATTATACTAAAGATTCAATGCGCTAAAAGTTGAACCAACAGGCTGTCCTGTAAATTTTGATTTTATTGGTTAGGTGTGAGATTGACTTTTCTCTTTTTCTCTTCTTGACATGAGCACTTGTTCATTTGGCACTTTTTCTGTCCTTCTTATTATTTTTTTGATAGGGGGGTTTGGATGTGAATATGCAATTTAAATTTGTATATAAATAAAAGAAGTTTATTTAAGTATTGTCTTATTATGCTGCATGTCAATGTTATTGTTTTGAGTTGGTCCAGGAGTGGGCAATGTAGTCTTTTGATAATACTTCTGTTCTCAGCCTTGGAGCGATGGGAAAATCCCTAAATCTAGGTTTTTATTTTCCTTGTCTGCCAAAGGTAGGGGTGACTCATTCTAGTAGACACAATGCCACTGAGAATGGAACGTCTAAGCAGATAGTGCCATCCAGAAGGAGCCCCCAAAAGGAAAAACCCTGAAGTGAACAGCTCTGATTGTGATTGGAGAATCCTGGAAGGCTGATGAGGACTGGTACTGACAGTAGAAGATCAGGGCTACAGCAAGGCTCAGAAGGTGTAGATAAGGCTAGTGGAAATGCCAGAACCAGGAGAATAGAAAGGCTCAGAAGGAAAGCAAGAGGAGCAAGAATCACCAGCAGGAACAAGGAGACACCAGCAAGAGCAATGATAAACCTGCAGGAGCAAAGAAACACCAGCAGAAGCGAGGAAATGCAAGCAGGAGCGAGGAAACACCAGCAGGAGTGAGGAGTGTTGCAACTCAAAGTTCTGCTCTTTATATGCCCCAAAACAGGAAGTGACATAGTTGGAGAAGAGAGGCCGCCATGATGGATTCGGAAATGCTGGCAGGAATACATAATAGAGCCTCCATGGTGGATAGGTTAAGTAAAAAAAAAAACTCCCTCAGGAATTCTGGGAAGGTGAAACTACAGAGAGCACAAATATGGCCCCTAAGGAGAGAAATGCCTTCAGCCCACCCGTCAAGTGAGGCAAAGAATGGCTCTCCTTGGCCACTTACGTGACTCCCAATGGTGCAGGTAGGTGTTTAAGGCTTCCCGCTGCATAACGTAGGATGCCAGGAAGGCAGTAGAGAGGCATGACATACTTGACTTACACACTTGGCAAAATGCCCTTTCTTTTTGCATTTGGCACCTGCTTTGTCAAAGTTGGTCAGCAAGAAGCATTTCCTAAATGATTCTCACTACTGTATCTATACCATTTTAAATTCCAAAATGTCTTCCTCCCACCAAATTTCATTGACACAGCCCCTTTGAAAACATGTACATGAGCACTTAAAGACAGGGGTTCCATATAGACAGAAGTGGATTTTATACTACTTGCTTTTTCAATAACTTTCTATAATGGAAAATTGTTCTTGGTCAACAATTTCCCTTTAATCATTTTGTTATTGGTCTTTCCCACCACTTGATCTCTAATCATTTAATCTTCAAATGACTTATGGTCACACGAAGCAGTAAAAAGTCTCAGGGCCACCACATAACCTTCAATCGACTCTCCCAGCAGTTGATGTCCCACATAAAATTTGTGCCTTTCCATTATATTTTTTTGTCAAACATTGAGTATCCAGCATTTTGATAGTAGATGCACATTCATCCAACACATCAACCTCCCCCATCACATTGAACACAGGTAAGCACTTTAAAATCTTTCTATCTTCTGGACCTAGAGAATGTTTTAGAATGATATACTTTTATTCTGAGTAAAAACAACCTTCAATGGCCTCCAGATAAGCCTTAAATCCTTCTTTCTATTGTTTCCAGTCAATTTGTGGTAAACCCTGTGTGCTAAAAGATGCTGGAGGAGAAATAATGTTTTGTTGCACTCTGAAACAAATGTAAAATTGCCTGACACCAAGAAAATGTGCCAATTGCGTTTTGAAACAGAGACAGACCCTTCACTATGCCTGATAATGAAAACTGCGCAATATTTAAAATTACAGTGCCTGAAACACTAGTCCAAAGCTTCAAGTTCATTTTTTGTGCACATTACCATACAAATGCATTGTTGATACTAGTGTGCACATCACTGAAGTGTTCCTCCTAATTCACAATCGTAGTGATGATTGGTGTGTGCATCACTGAATTAATAAAGTGCATTGAATAACACAAAATATGCTCTTGCTTTGCCAGCGTGCACATCACTGTAGTAAAGAAATGCAGCAGTAATCTTACATTTGAGTGTGCTCTTGTCGGGTGTGTGCATCACTGAGTTACTCGATTGGGAAATACCCCAAATCAAAATAGCACGCTATGTGGAGCGAAACCAGCCGAAAAACATCGAGAAATAAAATGGCAGAACGTTACCTAGCAAGTTGACCATGTAACACAGGAAGCAGAGCGTTCATGTGTCAATGCTGTGGAATGTTGCAAGGCCGATGCACAAGACCAGACCAGGCCGCATAGCAATGCTGTGGGGCGGCGCAAAGTTGATGCATGGGACAGCACCAGGCCGCGTCTGAAAACGTCAACACCTCAGACCCCGAGCATAGGGAAATGCCACGTCCTCACCTCTCACTCACCATGAGTGCAAGAAACAAGCAGCACAAGCCTCCTGCCAGAGCACACCACGAAACTGCCGGAAAAAATAAACATCAAGGCTCTGTCTTGGCTCAGTCAGTCATTGCACCACGGAACACCGTGGTTGAAGCCTACTCCTCATTACCACTTCGGAGCCCACAAAGACAGGAAGAAAGTAAGCTTGAAATATAATCAGGGCCACTGGAATTATGCGGCAGGAGAGGGCCAAATCATGCAGCACGATTCAGTAAATTATGCGGCAAGAAAAGGCAAATTATGCAGCATAAAGTGGCACAATTTTTAATAGTATTACTTAATTATTTCATCATTTTTAGGTCGAGCCTAGACAGCGCGCATGTGCTGTCTGGAAAGACTTGCTGTATTCAACAAAAGGACTTTAGTCCCACCTGCTGCTTACTGTTGGTTGACTGCAGCGTCACTCTTCCTTGCTACCTCCTAACTGTTTCAGGCCTCCGATACGTCACTTCCATTCGGGCTGAGGCGCACCGGCCAAGTACAGTTTCCTTTCGCTTTTATTGTTTATCTGTTGTAAGGAGGGACTCTTTTTTAAATTATTTCCTGCCTTGGTGTGTTCCTGCCCCGGTTTTGGAAATGTTCTCCTCTATGCCGACAGGAACAGGACGTGGAGACTCAAACTCAGCTCCCCAGTGCCAAAGTCATCAGCGCTAGATGTACACCACATCTTTTTTCTCTAAATACTGCTTCAAAATAGTTTGCCATCAGGTTCCAAACAGCCGTAGAATTTCCATTATAAAATGTCGGGAGCCCACGGGTGAACCCTGCCACTAAGTGCTGGACACACTGATCTGTATTCCTTGTAATAAATCAGCATATGCAGGTCATCAAGCACTTCGCTGTGAGACAGATGCCACATTACTAAAACACAGCTCGTGAGGCGAACCAAAGAATAGACTAAAGCATTAGCAGTTCCTACCCCAACAAACCTCAGTTCACTCTCAGGCCAAACTTCGCGCTTTTGCCACTTCACATCAAATGTCTTCAGAAAAAAAACATTTTCACGTGAGCGGTAACTCAAAAGCACACATTGTAGGAGACGGAAAAACTGTGAAAAGGGAACAATAAATCCACAAACTTTGGCATGAATGGCAGTCCATATCTGCAGATATCAGCCATCGGGCGAAAAGCGTACAAACCACAGAAGCTCATCTTAGGGGTAAAAGGCTGCTTTAATAGAACAGGTCTGGTATAAACAATAACCTTGGCATTAAGCCTAACAAAACTACAAAACCTCACTAATACATTATTTCCTCCTAACCTCTCCCCCACCCTCTAAACTTGCCCCTCACCAATACCCCTTGATCAATCCCTTCCCCATCTGTCCTGCTGCCCACCTTCTGTAGTTCCCCTTGCCTTTCCTCCCTTGTGATCCTTGAGAAAACCTCCCTGCCCTCTAATCTTTCCGCATCATAACCCCTCCCCCCCCCCTCCCAAAGCCTTTATGTGAAAATCCCCGCCACACAGGAAAACCTGCTAGGCATTTTCCTGCCCCACCCAAAAAACTTACCACTAATGATCCCAAAGCCTCTCCCCCAACAAATCAGCAATCATAATCCTAAGATCCAATAAATAATGTTCATTACCAATAAATGACAAATGCCCACCATCCTGCCGAAACAACTCAAAATCTGACACGCCTATGTTCTCATGATGCAGAAAAGAAAACCCCTGAACCTGACAAAAACTCCTCATTTCCCTATTCACCTTCTTCCTCTGCTTCTCTATCCCGGTAAATGAATATGCCCCTCTCCAAACCCTCTGTGGCACCAGACCGGTCCACACTATATGTGTCCCTGCCCAACGTTCCTTTATCCTCACCAAATCCGTTTTCATAGCCTTCAAAAGTCCAATACCAGATAGTGACACCAAATCATTCTCCCCCAGATGAATGACTAATAAATCCAGACAAATCCCTCGCTCAAGCCTCTTAGAAAGAACATACAACAACTCACCCCACCTCATGCCGCTCTTACCCACCCAACTAATCTTAATTCTGGCCCTGTCCAGCCCCAATTGCTTTCCAAAATGCCTGGAGGACGCTTGTTTCTCTGCCCACCGTACGAACGAGTGCCCAACTATCCACACCGAACAGCCTCCATCCGGGCCCCCGACACAACCTACAAAAGAACAGCAAAAAACCGCATGAACAAATTCTTAATAAAACAAGTGTCATTGGGGAAAGGGGGAGGGAGGGGGGAGGCGGGGGGCAAAAGGAAAGCAAATCTGCACAAAAGAATAGCATCAAAATAGCCAAGCCTTATGACCTAACCAACAAGATAAGCATACCATAATTTATCCAACCTGACATAATGCTTAAAACATTGTGATTTCCACCTCCCCATACCCATAATCAATCCATCCAATTTGCCCAGATGTTTTGCCTCCATAACAGCACCAATCCGAAAAGAAAGAGTCCCATAGCATTGAGGATCTAAACCCAATAATCCAATTTACTTTTTTAGAACTGCAAGCAATTGATGAGCTCTTAAAAATGAACCACCTTGGTGAATGAATACAAACCTTGATAATTCCGGCAAACATCTCGCAAAAGAAAACCAAAGCCTAAAAGGGCAAATGCAAGACCCAGTACCTCTTAAAACAACCTCTTGACCCCTCCCCAACTGATCCATTCTGGATGCTCGCAGCCATATAACTATGTCGCCATTCCTTACCTGAACATCCGAAGATAAAATGTCCTCATGTCCTTTCACTCCTAAAAGCTCTGAAACCCTAAAAGCTCCGTGAAAAAGCCATGACATGCAAAGCGACATCAATTTCACCTCCCAATCTGAAGAAAAAAAACGTTGTCCAAAACCCCCAACAACTCCTGCAGCAAATGTGATGTTATAGGGCACCGCGGTCCATCCTCACCCCCCCTTCCCTTGCCCAACCTGAAATCAATCTTCTACAAATCTCCCCCTCAACAGGGTCATATCCCAAATATACTTCCCGTAAAAGGAAATACCTGATAACTCACCTGATATGGTAACAGCAGATAAACCCATCTCAATCTGTTGCATAATGAACTGGACCGCATCCTCTCTCCTCTTCCAAAACACCTCCACACACCCCTCCCATTTAACAGCACCTGAATTTAAAAATTCCAACCAGGCCTGAGCATAACTCTTCCTCGTAGATGGAGCTATGGACTGCTGAACCTGCTCCAACATCCTCACTCTCCTAATTCCCACAACTCCCCGGGGACCGCCGTCTTCAGCACATCCGCTCCCGGTGCCAGCCCATGGAATCTCTGCCACTGGAAACGAGACAGAGCATCAGCAACATCATTGTTAACTCCTGGAACATATTTTGCATTGAAAGTTACATTAAATGTCAAACATTTCAACAGAAAGACTCTCAGAAGCTTAAGTACTTTCTCATCCTTTGCTCTCTGCGAATTTACCAGATTAACCACCGACTGATTGTCCACATTGAAAACAAATTCCTATTCGCAAATGTGGAACCCCAGATGGACAACGCTACAACAAGTGGGAAAAATACCTAAAATGCTATGCTTAGCATTTTTCCAACTCAAAGGCCAACTCTCTGCTGCCCAATGACAATCCCAGAAAAGACCAAAACCGTGTGCTCCAGAGGCATCCGAAAAAATTTGAATTTGCCAAAACCAATCAGACTCATCCACCAACATGGTGACCCCATTAAACTCCTGCAAAAAACCAATCCACATCTTCAAATCCTCTCTGACACTTGCCCGAAGCCGAACGTGATGATGCGGTAAGACCACTCCTCGCATCGCAAAACCCAGTCACCTACAAAAAGCTCTGCCAAACCTCACCACCGTGCAAGCAAAATTCAAATGACCCAGCAAACTCTGAGCCCAACGCAACTCCAATTTCAGCTTTGTGACCGCGTCCTCCAATAAAGAGACCAACTGCTGCACCTTCTCACGTGGCAACCTCACTTCCATTTTCACAGATCCCAACTCAATTCCCAAAAAATTCAAACATATCGAAGGCCCTTCAGTCTTCTCATGGGCCAATGGAACCCCAAAATTGGCCATCATCTGCTCAAAAACAACCAACACCTTACCACACTCACCAGACTGAGGCCTACCCACCAACAAAAAATCATCCAAGTAATGTGTAACAAACCTAAAACCACACTGATACTGAAAGAACCACTGCAAAAATGTACTAAACATCTCAAACAAAGAACAAGATACAGAACAACCCATCAGTAACATCCTGTCAACGTATATGGCATCCTCAAACTGCATACCCAACAATGAAAAATACTCTGGATGAACAGGTAAAAGCCTAAATGCTGATTGAATATCTGATTTTGCCATTTCAGCGCCACGCCCACATCTTCTCACTAAAGAAATCGCATAATCCACTGATGCATTATGGACCACCAAATACTCAGGCGCAATGAAATCATTAACTGACACTCCTGCTGGCCAAGACAAATGGTAAATAAGCTGAAAGTCACCTTGCTGTTTCTTAGGGACCACTCCTTAAGGTGAAACAGTCAAATTAGGTAATGGACAGCTGTGAAAAGGGCCCACAATTCTGCCTAAATCCAACTCTTTCTGCAGCTTAGCCCTTACCACTTCTGGAAACTCTCTCACCAATTTCAAATTATTGGCCCATCTCATTAACCTTGGACCTTGATAACATAATTTAAAACCTTCCTGAAACCCCTGTAGCAAAATTTTAGCTTCATCCAACCGAGGATAAAATTGTAACCAATAACCAACCACCTCCATCTTAATAGGAGTAGGGCCCTTTACCTGCCAGCTGCGGCCCATGTGCCCATCCTCTATCGGCTCCTCTGCCCTGTGCCCCTTGCCAAGCCCAATTGAACCCCCCAAAGCACTGGTACGCTGGGTACCTGCCCCTACAGTTGGAACAATTGTGCCGAAATTTACATTGTTGCCTACTGCACATTCCACTGTTAAATGACCAGCAGGCCCCGTTATGCAGGAACTGCCCTCATTGTCCGAAACCCACCCCAAATTGGGTGGGCCGCCCCAGAAAGGGCTTATACTGGACAGGTTGATCACTTGCCGTATGCGTCGTAGGCGCATTCCTTGCAGTTCTCAACCACTGCATCCATAACTCGTTGTCAATTTCACCCCAAACTTTCTCCGGATAAATAGCCTTACGCGCTCTAAATTCTTTGTCATATTGAAACCAGCTGAATCTTCCATAATCCATCTGAGCTCGTCTCACAACATCCATGTATTTAAACAGAGCCACACAACTATCCGGGAAACGCTCACACAAAACACTTGCATAGATCAAAAATGCAGAAGTCTAATTTTCAATTGTCGTTGGGACTCTAGGCCTACGAGCCAGCTCCCATTCCTCCTCCTTGAACCCTCCTTTGCCTGTACCTCTCTGTGCAGCAGTTTACAAACATCAATGAATTTGCCTCTCCAAATCTTCTCCTTCAAGCTTTGAGTGAGATGCGCTCCCAAAGTCATCGACACTCCCGTATAAGGCAATTTTTTAGCTTTAGTCCCACCCTGAGTAGCCTCCCCAACAGAAGCACTCAAATCAGACTGCCCCGCACTTACCTGAGCCACTTCCAACTTACCTGTAACCACATCTGCAACACCCTGAGAAACTTCCAACTTACCTGCCTCCGCCCCAACGCTCACTTGAATAGTAACATCAACATTATCTTTACCTTGTGCCACAACCGTGTTACCTCCAAAACCAACTCCAACCATCCCTGCCTCATAACCAGAAACCTCACCTCTAAGCAAATTTCCAGCCAACTCCCGATGACGACACAAAAGACGATCGCCCTGGACCGCCCGCCTGCTCGTCTTAGACTTCTCCACTGTGGCAACTGACCGCACCCCATGCACTGGATCCTCTTCATCATAGTCCAAAGATTCCTCTCCGATGTCCAAGCGTGAACTAGCGCCCTGGCTAGCAGGAATGTTTTCCCAAATTAGGATCCAAAGATCCGCTTTCTCAAACAGCTGCCTCCCTCGATGTCAGGTGAACCGCTCCGGGTTTCACCCTCCCTTCATCCCGGTGTCCTGAGGGTGCCCTGACCCCCACCGGTACTTGCTGTAGACCAGACGGCCGCCTCAACCACTGGTTTGCTGTAAAAACCTCATGTCCGCCAAAAACCTGAGGACTATCACACCCAGGCCGGTATGCACCTTGACTTGGCTGCCAAAAATCTAACCTAACTTGAGCCGTACCTGACCTACCATCCTCCAAAGTCGCACCACAAATAGTGCCCCTAAGCACGGTCCCATGATCATCTACAAATTCCACCTGCTCGCAAGCCCTAAAGACCGACTGATTGTCAACCCCCCATTCCTGAACTCTACAAAGCATGAAACTAGTCACCATAGGCACCCACTGAATCAACCTACCACCTTTCGCTCTAAAACCTGCAGATGCAAAACCTACCCTTCTCCCAACCTCACTATCTGTAGCCTTACCATCCTCTCCCTCATCATCTGAATCGATAACTACAATGTCCATATTGGAACACGTAGCCCGATCCTGTCCACCACTTGGCTGCTGCCTGCCCCTTTCGACTGTCAGAAATTCAGAGCCTTCCAAGGGCGCCACCATATTGGCTGCCCCTTCGAAGGTCCCTTCCTCTAATACAAGCTCCACCCACTCTGCGTCGCTTTCGACCGCGGATGGAGCTTGCTTTGAGCATTCTTTGGACGCGTGTCTGCGTTTAAACGCATGCACGCCAACTGACGACGCCCCCGCCCGGCCCACAACAGACACCGCAGCATAAGGCGCGCGTTGACTCTTCAACGCGTGCGTTCCAGAAATGAACACCCCCACCTGGCCGGCATTGAGCACCGCAGCAACAGGCAACGACCCTCTCCCGACCGCCGCAACTCTTTGCCGAAATGAGGCCCCAGACCACCTCGCAAAACGTACACCACCCTGACGAACGGGGCGCCCAACAGGTAATTCAACTGAACTTTCCCCCACCAACTCCATTGCGCATTCTGGCGAAACCGAAAGCTTACGGCCAGAAACGCTTTTTGATTCAAATTTCTCAAACTTTATGGGACTCTGCTCCGGTGATGTGCACGCTAAAATTGCTGCCGTCACTCCTTCAGCAGATGACCTCTTCGGTCTTCTCAGCCCCACCCACGCTTGCTCAAGTACCCCATCCTTTATCAAATCCTCCCTTCCCTCCTCTTGCAACATCTTCAACGCTTGTACTACTTTACTAGGTTCCATATTCACTCCAATTAACAGCCCCAAAAGCACCTCTCAATTCAAAATATAACTCTATAACCACTACCCCCAAAAAACAGTACCGCCTCCTGGGTGTGACAACGGCCAAAGAGGCCGCCCACACCCTGCCCTCATCTTATATATCCCCACCCATAAAGCCCACCCCATCCTGTAACCCAGCCAATTAGGATTCGCCCCCTCTGTGGTTCTTACCATAGCCCGATAAGCCCCGGGGGAGAACGGGCAAGCCCTCTGCTCCTCCCCCGCCCCCATTTCAACATAAGGGTGACTGGTGCATTTCAAAGTTCGTTTTGGCGGTAAAGGCAATACATGCTAATTGACTGCACGTACAGGGGGTTACCTTACAACAATAAGATTCAATTGAAATGACCCCAGTTATATCTAGAAGCTTTCCAAGATGCAGTGCTTGGGTGCAGGCTATTTCGGCTTTGACAGCGGGCACGAGCCCGGGTTGGCTCAAGGTAGTTTTTGCACGGGCGAGGTAGTTCAGTAGAATGACTTGTGTCGATATTTCCAGCCACCCGAACACCACTAGTGAAACAATCACAAGACGTTCTGTTCCGGGAACAAGTATGCCATGCAATACTGTTTAACCGTTGCATTGTTGGCCTTTTAGTCCTGAGTTACTATTGGAAAATGTAACTCTGCATCTATCAGAATACAGAGAAACTAGGAGTGGATGAGGTACACATATGCACCAAACAGGCACATAGAAATTTTAAGTTCAGATCAGAAAGGCAGAGAAGGGATGGCTTATAATTTGTGTGAAAAGACGATTTCAATTAAGTTTCTGCATCACTTTAATGATGCAACCTGTTTATAGGATGAAAATCTGTAGTGATTACTTTGGTTTTGCGGATTAATATCCATTAAAGTAATACACTCTTAGACGTTTGTAGTGCTTAATTGTGAAAGAAAGATTGTTGTTGCCCTAACCTCTGCTCTGAAGCGTGCGTCTGGTGCAATTAAAGGTCAGTTCGGTGAATACCAAGGCTGCACTGTCTACCCATTTCTCACTCTTACAGTTTCGCTTTCTTCCTTTTGTGACGGTTTTTCCATCTGTCTCTTCCTTCTTCTGTCTGTTTTGTGCGTTTTCCCTCTCTTGCTCCGGCAAACATCTGATGTGGAAAGACAAGTAATGATCCCCAAAAATGAGTGCTGGTGTCCCCGTCCTGCTCAAATTAACCACTGGTCACAGTCTACTTAATTAAATCGAAGTCCTCAGGTTAAACCCAGCCCAACACATCACTGTTTCCAAACCCCAATCTCTGAACAGCGTAAACAATACCTGTCAATTCTGCAAGTCTAGTTAAACACAGGTCAGTTTATCTGAAAAAAGAATTCTGGGTCTTAACAAAAACACACTTTATAATGACAATAAGTTGAACTGGAAACACAGAGAACTTTTCCAAACATTAGCGTATGATTTAGAATAAATATTGACAGATTGCCTGTGTACTGAACCAAGCAGTCCGAGGCTTTCAATAAATAAATTAACCCGACTTTTGTGACAAGTGAGCTTGCCCTCTACAAACACAGCTCCCTCTTTCAGCAAGCAGAGAGGACCGGGTTGTGCCTGCTTTTATTCCGATCACTTTCCTCGTGACCATTAAGGCTCGTCTACCATCACGTGTGCCCAATTAGACAATCCTAGCACTTAGCACTACCAGTCCCAGAATGCAACAAGTTCTTACTGAATCCTGGCAGGTATATTCTATTTTATGAACTGAGGCTGGTCCATTAGTTATGTGACCCTCAACCACACCCCCTGTGTTCGTACGTGGATGGTTCTCCTGCTATCACAAAACTAGAAGACAGGCACAAGAATTAATTTACCTGTGGTAACAAAATGTATTTAAGTGGTGAAGTTAAGATTAGACCATTTGATTAAAACACCAAAATTCTAGTAATACATCATATCTCTGCTGGCTTTGTGGCACACTAATAGAGTGAAAAGAGCATTATTTATTTCTAATATTCATACTGAATGTAGAAAAAATATATGGACCAATTCCCACGGCTATCACATGGCCTGGAAGTTTGGCATGATTTCTTCATATATCTGCTACAAACTGATAGCGGTTGTGTTTTTCATTTTCCTAATCTAATCTCTGTTCCCAGTGGTAATTCCACATTCTTAGTCCACTAGACAGTACGCCGTCTCTGTTCATACATCCACAACACTCCAAACCAAACCACATAGGTAAAAGACATTGGCGGTCATTACAACATTGGCGGTAAAAGCCGCTTACCGCCGGCGTGCAGAAGACCGCCAACACACCGCCGTGGCCGCGGAAAACCGCCACAACTATTAGGACCCACATTTCGGTATCCGCCAAAATTCAGACAACCACACAAGCCCGCCACACCAAAGATCAGTGATAAACTGGCGAAACAAAACCGACACCGTCACGCCAACAGAAATACGCCCACACGATCACGACACACGAATCCACGCGGCGGTCTTTCAACCACGGTATTCCATTGGCGGTACACACCGCTGTGCTCAAAATACACACACATTTACAAAACACTACCACATTGGACAATTCTAAATACACACACCTGATACACATACACACACCACTCCCACACACCCATTACAATACAAAACACACACCCACATCACCCACAAACCCCTACGACCAAAAAATTCTGAAAGAAGGCCAGAGAGAGACACCACCAGCAGGAACAACAGCATCCACAGGCACACAATACCATCGCCCACACAACTTCCACGCACCTCACACAACACACCACTACATATCAGCACACTGATCACCACACAATCCACACCACACATCAACTACACCACCCCATGGCACGGCAAAGATAGCCCAGGTTCTCGGAGGAGGATCTCAGGGTCATGGTGGAGGAAATCATCCGGATAGAGCCACAGCTATTCGGAGCACAGGTGCAGCATACCTCCATTGCAAGGAAGATGGAGCTATGGCGAAGAATAGTGGACAGGGTCAACGCAGTGGGACAGCACCCAAGAAATCGGGAGGACATCAGGAAGAGGTGGAACGACCTACGGGGGAAGGTGCGTTGTGTGGTCTCAAGACACCACCTGGCGGTTCAGAGGACTGGCGGCGGACCCCCACCTTCTCACCCTAAACTAACAACATGGGAGGAGCAGGTCTTGGCGATTCTGCATCCTGAGGGCCTCGCAGGAGTAGGCGGTGGAATGGACTCTGGTAAGTCAAATCTTAACTATTACATCCCCCACCCTACCTGCATGCTATCACACACCCCCACCCTCACCCCCAGCACCCCAACTTCTCACATATGTCCCAACATCACAAAACACCCATACCAACACCAAGCCCTGCATAAACAACAGAGCATGGACACCCATCACTAAAGCATGCACACTGCACATACCCATACAAACCCCTAAACCACCATCACACAAGCTCCCACACAGGAATGCAAGCACTGGGGTACACGCTCACCCACCCATTGCACACCATGACACACACAGATGTAATAACCATCCTTTTATACCCCTGCAGGACCCCTACCCAACATCACCGAACAGGAGGGTCCACACGTGTCCACACCACCAACAGAAGAGACCCACAGTGATGACAGCACCTCTGTCCAACTGGATCTAGATGACCAGCCCGGCCAATCGGGGACCTCGGGACAGTCGGTTCCCCTCACACTGGCACAGGCCATCACAGACCTTCCCCCCTCTGGAAACACCAACACAGCACCCACCCAGCGGGCCCATACCTCCGTCCCCAGGACACGTCAATCAGCTGTGTGTCCACCACTACAGGGAACACAGGATAACCCACCACCCCAACAACAACAGGGACCTGGGGGCAGTGGCAGTGGGCACATTGTCCAGGGGACGGAGGCCCAGGAACACAGGGGAACTGGGAGGGCTACTGTGCGACAGGGGACGGACAGGCCAAGGGAACCCACTCTCCACGAGGCCCTCTCCTCCATCATGGGAGCCTATAACCACTCCCAGGAGACGATGGCAACGGTACTGGCCAAGTTTCAGGAGACCCAGCGCCTGCAGGAGGAACAGTATATGGGCTTCAGGGAGGAACTCAGAACCATCAGCTCCACCCTGGGCACTATCGTAGGGGTGCTGAAGGAAGTACTCAACACCAGGAGGGACACTGTGGCACTACAAGGGGCCCCTGACACTAGCATGGACGATGAACTGCCCACCACCTCCGCCGGCGCTAGTGGACAGGACGCCCCGCCACAGGACCACCACACCAGCACCCCACCCCCTGCAGAGCGAGAATCACCCCGCAAACGGTCCCTGAGATCCAGGACAAAGACAGAGCACGATGCTAAGACCCCCGCCAAGAAATGAGACCACCCTGATTGTCATCTTACTGTCCCACTTTGTCACCCTGTCCATAATTAAACTGCCCCAGCTCCACTTCCTATGCCCATGTGGGCAATGCACCTGTGAGACTAATAGACTGGACTCTGCCATGGACACTCCTCCGCCATCACCTCTCACCATTTCACTACCACCCCAATATTTTGCTTTTAAATAAACACACCTAAAGCACAAAATTATCTGGAGTCTGTCTGTGATTTCGAAATAGTGTATTAGCAATTACAATGACAAAATGCATTTGAAATAGTAATGTCAACATACCTATGTCACACAGCTCTAGTCCATGAGGAATTTAAGCAGATGTCACACAGTGGGACCCACATCTGTGAAACCGTAAGGGAAAGTGACAACTCAGTGACCATACACTGGGTGAAAACGACAGACAGGCGAGAGGTAGTAGTGTAAAAGTACATGTAATAGGCAGAATTGTATTCTTACCTGTGTCTCACTGGAAAGATTGCTGGATCACTGAGTCCCTGTTGTGCATGTCTTCTTCCTCTGCTTCCTCCTCATAACTGTCCACAGGCTCCACAGCTGCCACAACACCGCCATCTGGACCATCCTCCTGAAGAAAAGGCACCTGTCGTCGCAAAGCCAAGTTGTGAAGCATACAGCAGGCCACGATGATCTGGCACACCTTCTTTGGTGAGTAGAATAGGGATCCACCTGTCATATGGAGGCACCGGAACCTGGCCTTCAGGAGGCCGAAGGTCCGCTCGATCACCCTCCTAGTTCGCCCATGTGCCTCATTGTAGCGTTCCTCTGCCCTTGTACTGGGATTCCTCACTGGGGTCAGTAGCCATGACAAGTTGGGGTAACCAGAGTCACCTGCAAAAGGCGAGAGACAAGTATTAGACACACACTAACCTGTAGGGTAACCCCAGACCCAGACAACCATTCCCCCTGTCTTGCTTCCAGGTGCTCACCTAATAGCCACACACGGTGCCTCTGGAGTTGACCCATCACATAAGGGATGCTGCTATTCTGCAGGATGTAGGCGTCATGCACTGATCTAGGGAACTTAGCATTCACATGGGAAACATACCATCTGTACATTCATCGAATGATAACTCTTCCGGCTTCTGTACACCTGTTCACTCCTGGGGGGGGGACCAAAGCCACATGGGTCCCATCAATGGCATCTATGATGTTGGGGATATGTCCCAGGGCATAGAAATCACCTTTCACTGTAGGCAAATCCTCCACCTGAGGGAGAACGATGTAGCTCCGCATGTGTTTCAGAAGGGAAGACAACACTCTGGACAATACGTTGGAAAACATAGGCTGGGATATCCCTGATGCTATGGCCACTGTTGTTTGAAATGACCCACTTGCAAGGAAAGGGAGCACTGACAGCACCTGCACTTCAAGGGGGATTCCTGTGGGATGGCGGATTGCTGACATCAGGTCTGGCTCCAACTGGGTACACAGTTCCTGGATTGTGGCACAGTCAAGCCAGTATGTGATTATGACATGTTGCTCCTCCATTGTGGACAGGTCCACCAACGGTCGGTACACCGGAGGATGCCGCCATCTCCTCACATGTCCCAGCGGACGGTGCCTATGAAGGACAACAGCGAGCACAGAGTCAAACAACTCAGAGGTACGTACCCACAGTTTACACAGAACACCAATCATACACAAAAGGTGGCCTGTATGTGTGTTGAGTGGAGGCCTAGGTATGTGTGACGCAGTTGGAAATGAAGCCATGTGGTCCCCTGAAATAGCGGCTGCCTGACCTGTAAAGTGGGACAATGGGATGTGAGGTAACTGCGCTGGCGTTGCACACAGTCGCAGTAGGCGGTCGGAGACCGCGGCGCAATGCTGCATTGGCTAACATTGGACCCTATGGGTCCCAGGAGGCAATGACGATGTACGCCGGCGGTGACGGTACGCACCGCCGCGGACGTGACCGCCGTGCGGACGTGACCGCCATTTTCTATCTGTTCAATCACTCGATACCTGATCTTTGACAGGAGAGGACCTACACTGCAAGTGCTGCTGTGACCTCGGTCTGGAAGAGACAATGGCTTGAGTGTCTGGGGAAAGGGCCCCTGCCTTCACATCGGAGGAGTTGGAGAAGCTCGTGGATGAGGTCCTCCCCCAGTACATGCTACTCTACGGTCCTCCAGACAAACAGGTAAGTACACAGGGAGCATGTTGTATGGGCTATGCCTGTGTGGAGAGGGCTGGATGTAAGAAGGAAGGGGGCAGAGGGCTGCGTGCATGAAAGACGGTGAATGCATGTGCCACATGGCAAGGGTAGGGATGGGGGCCAATCACTTTGACGGTGCAGTTGGTAATGACTTCTCTTCTTCCCCTGTACATTTCATGTAGGTCAGCGCCCACCAGAAGAAAGATATTTGGCGTGCCATCGCCAAGGACGTCCGGACCCTGGGGGTCTACCACAGACGGAGCACCCTCTACCACAGACGGAGCACCCACTGCCGGAAAAGATTGGAGGACATTCGCCGCTGGAGAAAGAAGACGGCGGAGGCTCAGCTGGGGATGGCCTCCCAACGTGGGGGGGTGCCCGTCGCACCATGACCCCCTTGATGTTCAGGATCCTGGCGGTGGCCTACCCGGAGTTGGATGGGCGCTTGAGGGCATCACAGCAGACACAAGGGAGAGAGTACACTCTCATTCTGCTGACTTTGCGTGCAGTGGAGTTGTCTGGGTGGGGAAGGAGGGCTGTGGGTTTCCCTAGGCCAGGGCGAGTTCCGTAGGCAAAGCCCCTCCGTAAGGCAGGCCATGTGGCACCCCAGCCCACCTCTGTAGTGTGCCAAGTACAGCTATTCATGCCCCTGTGTCATCTATGTGTGCAGATGTCGTCCATAGCCCTGTAGGCCATTTCCCAGGAATTGAACAGTGGAGCCCAAGAGCGGGGCGTAGTGCAGGGGGCTTCTGTGTCTGTCTTGTCCACCAACGGTAGCGGTAATCCATGTACTCAACATGTCTTTCTTCTGTCGTCCCTCCCCCTTTTTGTGGTCCCCCTGTTCTTGTGTGCATTAGCATCATCAGGCGGAGGAACAGTGGCACCGGAGCACGAGGGAGCTGCATCCCACATGGCCCTGGAGGGCGAGATTACGGACTCGGAATTCACCAGTGGGACGGAGGGCGAGGGGAGCTTCACGGCGGGGACAGGAGCTGACACCAGCGACACGGACACGTCCTCTGATGGGAGCTCCCTTGTGGTGGTGGCAACATCTGTGCCCCCCGCATCTACAGGTACAGCCGCCACCCCCCCTACCAGCACCGCCCTCCCAGCAGCCCCTCAGCCTTCGCCCCGTGCCCGCTCAACCAGGAGGTTGGGCATTACCTTCGCCCCAGGCACCTCAGGCCCTACCCCAGTCACCCCTGCTGCCCTCAGTGGGGAGGCCATTGATCTCCTCAGGTCCCTCACTGTTGGGCAGTCTACCATTTTGAATGCCATCCAGGGTGCAGAAAGGCAGTTGCAACAAACTAATGCATTCCTGGAGGGCATTCATTCTGGTCAGGCGGCCCTTCACCGAGCTTTTCAAACTCTGGCCTCAGCACTGATAGCAGCCATTGTCCCCGTCTCTAGCCTCCCCCCTCCAACTTCCTCCACCCATACCCTATCCCCTGTACCTCTGCCTATCCCAAGCACACCATCAGACCAGCATGCACACACCTCAACACACAAGAGAAGCTCAGGCAAACATAAGCACCACACATCCCACAGGCACTCACGCAAGCAGCACACACATGCAGACACACCAACATCCACTGCCTCCACTGAGTCCCCCTCCTCGTCGTCTCCCTCCTCCCTCCCAGTTTCGTCTACACTCACACCTGCATGCACTACCTCTACAGCCACTACATCCCTCACCAGCACACCCACCACCACACCCCGCTCACGTGCAGTCACCACCCCCACTACCATTCACACGTCCGTGTCCTCGCCCAGTGTGTCTGTGATGCCCCCTCCAAAGATACACAAATGCAGCCACACACCCACCCAACAGCCATCCACCTCACAACAGCCTCCAGCGCATGCACCTGCACCCAAAGTCACCAAACGTACACCTCCTTCTACCACCACCTCTTCCTCCACTCCCAAACCCCCTCCAGCTACCCGTCCCAGTGTGTCCAAGAAATATTTCATGTCCAGCCTTGACCTTTTTCCCACACCTCCCCCACCCCGTCCATCTCATAGGTCCCGAAGTAGCACCTCAGCCACAACATCTCCGGGACCAGTGGTGCCTGTAGTCACCGGTATGTGGAGTGCACCGGCCACCAGGGCAGCCAGTGTGGCACGGAGCCACAGCACAGCCAGTCCCCCACCTGTGAAGCATCAGAAGTTGGCGAGTGCCCGGCGGGAGAGGGGGAAGACTCCAGCCACCAAAGCCGCTCCCAGGGGCCCCGGTGGGAGTGTGGAGTCAACTGTGACACCTCCCAAGGTGGGGAAGGGCCACAAGAAACCCGGCAAGTCTGGGAAGAGCAGCACAGCAGAGAAGACCGCCATCATCCTCGCTGCCCAGGAGGCCACCGCCAGCCCCAGCCCAGCTGCCCAGGAGGCCACCGCCAGCCCAGCTGCCCAGGAGGCCACCGCCAGCCCCAGCCCAGCTGCCCAGGAGGCCACCGCCAGCCCCAGCCCAGCTGCCCAGGAGGCCACCGCCAGCCCCAGCCCAGATGCCCAGGAGGCCACCGCCAGCACAAGCCCTGCTGGGCCATGAAGGACCGCCAGCACAAGCCCCGCTGGGCCATGAAGGACTGCCAGCACAAGCCACGCTAGGCCATGAAGGACCGCCAGCACAAGCACCGCTGGGCCGTGAAGGACCGCCAGCACAAGCACCGCTGGGCCATGAAGGACCGCCAGCACAAGCACCGCTGGGCCATGGAGGACCGCCAGCACAAGCACCGCTTGGCCATGAAGGACTGCCAGCACAAGCAGCGCTGGGCCATGAAGGACCGCCAGCACAAGCAGCGCTGGGCCATGAAGGACCTCCAGCACAAGCACCGCTGGGCCATGAACGACCGCCAGTACAAGCACCGCTGAACAGGGCACCGCCAACTCAAGCACCGCTGAACAAGGCACCGCCAACTCAAGCACCGCTGAACAGGGCACCGCCAACTCAAGCACCGCTGAACAGGGCACCGCCAACTCAAGCACCGCAGAACCGGGCACCGCCAACTCAAGCACCACTGAACAGGGCACCGGCAACTCAAGCACCGCTAGCCCATGAGCGGCAGATGCACTCTGGGCACCAGTCCTCCTCCAGAACCAGTGGAGACTGTTATCCACTTGAGAGACTGTGGCTTTGCACTCCCCAGGATACATCAGTGGGCATTGAGCCCCCTCGTGGATCTGGCGTCGTGCACTCATCCGGCAGAGGTGCCCCCCCTTCCCTTCCCCCTAAGGTGCCTGTTGTATTTCTATCTGATGCCCCTGCAGTGTTCTCTCTGTTTTGATCGGGTATCGAGTGTGGGCCTCGCCCATGCATTTTGGGCCCAGTGGTCCACGGACTATAAATGGTGCAATACCTGGACTTGTATTATTGGTGTATATATTTGTTTATAGTGTATATATATTTTGGAGTACTGGATTTTAATAGATTACAATCGTTGCAATCATTTCCTTTTGGCTTGGCATTCTTCCGGGGGGGGGTTGGGGGGTGTAACTGTAATGTATCAACATGTATTAGTGTGTGTGTTGTAGTGGGTGAGGGTGGGGGTGGGGGTGTTGCGTGTGGCGTGTCCCTGTTTTTTGCCTCCCCCTCCCCTGTGTCGTAGGTGCAGTACTCACCATGGTCTTCGCCGCCGGCGTTCGTGCTGCTGGTAGAGGAGCAGGAAGACTATCGCAGGTAGAATTTGGAGTTCCGGTTCCATGGTGTACTCGTTTGTCATAGGGTGTGTAGAGGTGAGCGTTTTCCCTTCGAAATTCCTGTTTCCGCCGTGTTTTTATCCACGGTGAATCCACCCCAGAAAAGTTGGCGGATTGGCCTGTCATAATAGTGTGGGCGGTACATTGTCTCCCGCCTGTCTGTTGGCGGTGACCACCGGCCTGTTTGTTTGTACCGCCGTGGCGGTCTGAGTGTTAAAGTGGCTGTCTTTGTTGGGGGTTTCCGCCACGGTCGTAATTGCAATTTTTTTACCGCCGGCCTGTTGGCGGTCTCACCGCCGCTTTAACACCGTCCGCCAGGGTTGTAATGACCACCCTTGTGTTTTAGTTTTTAGAAAGATGAAGTCACCATTATATTTTTTATCTGTGTGAGATGACAGGGAGATGAGGTCACGGAAGTTGTCAATGAAGTGTTTGTAAGGTCCTTGAGAGATACATAAGGTGAAACATGGAGTGATGAGGGGAGAGTTTTAGCCTAGAAGAGATTTTTTTAAAGAGATTGAAGGGGGAAGGTATAAAACGTTTAATCACGATGGTGAAATCTCTGTGTGAAAAAAAGAATATCTAGATTGCTGAGGAAAGCGGATTAGTAATGTTGGCAACGTGGTTTTGCAGAATGAGCTTCAATGTGTGTAAATGGGAGTGTTGATGGGTAGAAGTTTTTGTGGTGAGAGGTTTCACGCACGATGGGGAATAGTTTGGGGTGTGAATGTTTGGTTCTATGTGGAATCTCTAGAGTTGGAGTGGGGAATGTAGTGGAGACAAACCACATCATTTAAAGCTGTGGAAATGAGAATGTGTAAAAGCATATTAATGGAGCTGAGTGGGTTATTAGTAGATCATATGACTGTCAGACATGTTCAGCAAACAAATTCATGGTAGGTACCAGGCTTGAGTAAACATTTACCACAACAATATTAATAAAGTAGAAAATGCTGAGCGTTCAATAAAGAGCATTGTTTTCTGACTGTGCGGGACCGCAGACCCTTCCTATAATCCTTGTATAAAGGGCTTTATGGAGAAGGAGTGTTGGCGCTGTGAAAGGCAGGAGCTTTCTCCTATGTAGACGGGAAGAGAAGCGATAGATGAATGTTTAGTGACCGAAGTTGCAGTTCTTTTGCATGCAAACCGTGTCCAAATGCTCACAGCATATGCAAAGCGACTACCTCAATTACCAATCTATTTTACTACATTACACATGCTTCGGCGACAGTACAAATCAATCAATTTGCTGAGTGACAACTTGATAGTGTGATGTGCTCCAAGTATTTTGCCATCAAATAAATAGTGTTCCCCACCCCTGTCTATTTAGCCATATTGTTCGGCTGCAGAGAGGGTGATTTGGGGGACATATTCACAACTGTAGGCTATGTAACCACTTTGAAGGCAGAGCGGAACTCTCTTCTCTGGCCCGGTGCATTGTTTCCAAATTATTCAAGAGTACAAAAAAGGGATGAAAGGACTGAATGATGTTATCCATTAGCGCAACTACATAGCTTGCCACAGTGGCCTTAATCCAAATGAACGCTCGTGATACCAATTCCCATTCAGTATCACATCCATGTGGTAAAAAAACGTTCCCAAGAAATCAGTGCCGATGCTGAACACAGAGATGTGAAAACGGACTGTGCCTAGATGGCGAGCGGGAGGTTTGCATGTGCAAAAGCCATGGGATGAATCCTGAAAACCTGTGCGCTCCTAGGCATTCACAAACACTTGCATATGGATTTCTGCCTCAGGAACTCCTGTCAAGGACTCAAAAAATGTTGGAGTATGAGTGTTACCAGGGTAGAAAAGGGAAACCTCCAAGTGTCACCTGGGAGTGAGGGAAGGGTTTTCTTCAGCATAGACCAGTATTCCTGTGGAAGGAAAAAAAACAGATGATGTGCTGATTCGCAACCTTGTATACTTCCTCTTGCTGAATTTCTGCGCAGCGGAAAATTGCTAAGAGTGAGTAAAGGTAAGGAGGGTACTCGTGGTCATCTTTAAGTTGCATACATTGCCGTGGCTGCAAGAGGGGATGTAAGTGATTCAATAGGAAGTAGCAAATCAGATCAAGTTGCTCTTTGAACTGGCTACACAGCGCCCTATTCACAAGTGCATAATGGAAAACGTAAAAACTTACCCCGTTGTACTTCTTACGAAATCTTATGTGCTTTTTTGGAATTAGTCCCAAAATATCTAAAGTAAAATTAACGTGGGAATATTCAGGGAATGGTTATATACAAGCAAGTAAGTGTAAGCAGGAGTACGTTTTTATGTACTCTAACATGCCAACAACATGTCTTTGTGATTAGCCCCCCTGCATGTTTAAATTTTTATAACACTTCACCTTTTAAGGAATTTACATTGCATCAGCTTTTTAGAAAATCACAGGAGAAGACCATACATTTTTAGAACAGAATGAACACTTCAAGGAAAATAAAGATAAGACCCTCAAAAAAATGTGAGATTAACATTTGCTGCTCACTGTCATAAAGCTGTGGATGCATAGTTCTCAAGATCTTTCCTTTAATGTAACTATTAATTTGTTCTAGACTTGGTAGACTAGGCGTAATTGTTCTTTCTATTGCTCTGGGCATTTGGTGACACTTTAGCCTTAGCAGTTTACTACCTTAGGCACAATTTCTTCTAGTTCTTAGGCCTGCATCTTTTGATAAGTAGACATATTGTTTCCAATTCATTATATATACTTGGTGTTTGCTCATAATTGGATGCCTTTGTTGTATGTCTCAGTTGTTGGCTATTGGATTGATGTCTTTCTACCTATTGTTCTGCTTCACTCATCCAAGATCATTTTGGTGTCCAACTGTTCTAACTGGATGAGTTGTATTCTTCTGCTGCACTCTGGAAGGGACTCTTTTTGTATGTTATATTCATCAATTCATGGAGGGCATGTGTTTCCTTATTCTCTCATCCTGTGTTTTTCTTCTTTTTCCATCGGCTGTGTGTGCTCCTTTTATTCCTCAATACTCTCTCTCTTATTATTCGAGGCTTCCTGTGATTTGTTTATTTCATTGTATTTTTTTCAATGGGCCCGCAGCTGCCCTGGTGCTGCAAGGCCTCTTCATTCTTGGTTTGCACTTCGCGTGCACTTCTTTTTTTAATGCTTTAGTTTACATTCTAACATGGGCAGCCATTATGTTACAATGCTGAGTTAAAAATGTATGCCTGTGTCACGATGTATGTGCAAGCATACATCACGACACGTGCATGCTTATGTGTCACAATGCACATGTCACAACACACGTGTGCATATGTGTCACAATGATTGCTTGTGCATTGGTGGGCATCTATGAATGTTTTTCTTTAATACAAAACCCATACCAAGACTGCCAGCCGTGTGTGCTCATGCATCTAGATGAATGTGCATGCATGTAATGGCAAAAAGCATTGGCAAAGCCAATAGCTCTAAATACTCCTACTAATTCTATTATTTTGATGTAAAGCTGTGAATGGATGAAATACTACTCTCACTAGTTTCATCTTTCCTCTCTTCTAGATGGTCCCTTTGGATAATATTCAAAAACTGGTACTCGTGTTCCAATAGGGGGACATGGTGGGCCATAATGCAAACTTACAAAGTGGGATTTTCTTTTTGAAAACAAAAAAAATGTTACCCTCACCATGGAGGTTTCCTCTCATTCTCTCATGGTGAAGGCGGCATTAAGCACTTTTCAATGCTCCTTACCACCAAGATTTTTTTCTGGCAGTTGCAGGCATTGAAAACTACCATATGTCCACCCATGTAAATTAGGTGTGTGGACATATAGCTAAACCAGTGACTTCCCTTACTCCATTGAGCCGTTGGAGAAGTCTGACCACAGCAGAGCCGGAGTATTCTCCTCATTGTCAATCTATGATCCACCCACATTTAAATCAGGCAGATGAACCACAGTCTTGGCAAGGAGGGAACTCCATCGCTGTTGTGATGGAGTCCCCTCTCTGCCAAGATCTAAATTGGGCCGTTAGCCCTTTTAGTCCCAATCCACCACAGGTGTACATTATCACCAAGGTCTTCCAGGGAGGCTCTTAGAGGCTCTCAGGGTATCAGGTAGAGGCCAACAGCCGGGTCCAGTCAAGGTCCAGTTGCCCCTGGAAAGCTGGGCGGGGGCAGGAAAGGCCTCTTGTAGCTTGTCGTATCCCTGTTGCTTGAACAGGAAGTCAGCCTTTAAACAGTTGGACTCCATTTCCTTATCTTGGGTATAAGAGGGAGCAGGTCCAGTCCTTCAGGACTCCTCTCAGATCAGCAGGTCAAGTCATTTTCCGTTCCTCCTCAGGTCCAGGTGTGTTCTAAAGTGGGTGCCTGGATATGCCACATGTTAGAAATGGGGTCTCTATTAGGCAATCAGTTTGGACTGAGCTTGCCTCCTATTAGAAGTCTCAGGTACATCAAAGACTTCATCTGCCAGCACCTGGGCTCTCTTGCTGAGAGTCCTGATACACCAATGGTGCCAAATCCGGTTCCTGGGCACTTGGGAGTGAGTTCTGGTGTAACCAAGAAGAAACCAAGTACATCGACTCCAGAGCCACTTCTAAACCAGTGCCACTGTCCCACTTCATAGCCCTCCCTGCAGCGGAGCCATGGTCCTCACTGAGTGAAACAATCACGATCCACACCTAATGCCAATGCCACCGCAGCACCTCCAAAGTCCTGCCATAGTGTGAGAGGTGAGTACCTTGTCCTCGATGTCCAGGACACCCGACTCCAACTCTGCCTCAGCACCTGTGGCCAGTGTTGTGACTGCGACACTGCAAAGTTGATGCCTCGTGTCTTGACCTGCTGGGTTCATCTACCCCACTAGATCGTAAGGAACTGATGTCTCACCACCGATGCTGCATCACCTCCCTTGCAACCATATGAAACCAATGCCTCACCTCCCCTGGCTGGCAGTAAGGAACTGATGCCGCACCTCCCCACTATCAGTAAGGAACCAGCACCTCCGGCTCCAGCAAAGCTTCACCTACCTGACTCCATTCAACGTCTTAGTTTCCTCATCTTTTTGAAAGGTACTGTGCCTGGGGTCCGTGCAACTCTGGAACCATCCCACACTCCCTCGCAAGTGGTGAAGGACTGTTGGGAACGACTCCGTCAAGATGTTGCGATAGCCCCATTTGGAGCTTTTGTGTTTCTAAGTGTTATAATAAGATTTAATATTTGAGAATTAGTATCTTTGCTTGTGTATGTTGGATTTTTGTTGTTTTAGTCTTGTTTTATTCAGAGAAATGTTGGCTATTTTTCTGAACTCATGTGGAGTTCCTTTGTAGTGTTTTCTCTGTGCTAGTGTGTGTGTGTGTGTGTACAAATACTTTAACCATTGCCTCTGAGATAAGCCTGGCTGCTCGTGCCAAGCTACCAAGGGGGTGATCCGGGGCTATCTGTGTAGCTCCCTTACCCTGACTAGAGTGAGGGTCCCTACTTGGACAGGGTGCAAACTACTACTGACTGAGGACCCCATTTCCAACAAAAATATAATTAAGTGCAAATGAGAAACATTGAAATCATGTATAACATATCAAAATTGTAATTGTTAGGGTAGGTGTGTTGTCTTGCTACTATGGTAGTCCTAAGTGAATAGGAGTGAGCAAAATGTGTTTTATTTATTTTTAATTAAAACAAATCTCTCTTAGATTCAAGGGATGAGCTACACTTTGATGGCAGAGATCTTCAAAAACAAGCTAAAAGTTACTAATAGTAGCATTTTGGTGATAACTTCAGTTGTAGGAGTCTCAACCCCCTCTTGTGAGGCAGTGAGACTCATGGGTCTACATCTAGGTTTAAATCTGCAGGTTTATTCCATGCATGATGAGATTTACATCTAGTTGTGGGTGTAGCTATGCACAGGAGGAGATCTGTCCATGCAAACTTACCTTTGTGAATAGGGCCCATTCTTTGTAGGTTATGTCAATTGTATGCAATTGCATCTAAGTGGATATCCTGAAATGAAATTCTGGCACGGAACTGACTCTACTGGACCTTTGATGGATACCTCTAATGAAGAGATGACTGTCTCTTCCATACTTCCAATCTAGTAAGGGCTCTGCTGCCCAGGCCAGCATTTAATAGAAAATCCATTGATGGTAGAGCTGCAACCAGGACATAGATCATCATTATCCCTAGAGGTCCTTGTAGGGTGACCACATTAGAGGGTAGTTGGCAGCATGACACTTGATGACGGCTAGTGAAAGGTGGCAGCATGACACAAGATAAAGGGTAGTGTGTGGTATTACACTGGCCAACCTAATGACCAGACCTCAGCGGCAAGTCACCCCTGCTACTGGAGAAACCTGCAGCAACAGCAATGGGTTTACTCCTGGGGCCATAGCTTTTGGCGAGAGTTTACTATATGCCTAAACTTTGTGATGTTTTCTGTTCATCTTTTCTCTGGCGCCAAGGGTCAAATCGAGAAGAAACCTCATACTTGTCATCACTTTGGCCTTAAATCCATAGGGAAGTCCACCCAACACATGGCAGACCCAATACCTGCGGGCTTAATCCAGTTAGGTCTACAGTTATGGACCTTGACAGTTATCGTGTCTCACCAGTTAATATTTTACCTTCAGCTGCATAATCGACCTGCAACAACAGGGCATAGCAAAGGATTGCAAAGTTTGCACCATTGAATGAATTCTTTTATACATGTCATATAGAATGATAAGGAGAAAGGAACTGATACCTCCCAGAATACTTACACTGCATCATCTATTGGGGTCTCTGTATAGATGATGTCATTATGATCTGGCAAGGCTCAGAAAATCCTCTTTACCAACAGTTGAATTTCTTGTACAATAACGTTACCTTCAAATTGGCTAGTCATATCACCAGTACAGAATTTGTATTTCTGGACATAAAACTCTGTGTTAATGAAAAGACATTACAAGTGAAGTCTTACGGGAAATCCAAAGTATGTAATTCGATTTTGCATACTAGGACCCATATTGCATATAAGATGCAACATTCTTCTTTGCGCCAAGGCACACATTTAAGCCTCTGTGCCAGACTCAAACAGGGAGAGTGTCCCCTATTACAATGAATGTTCTGCTCCCAGAGCAGTTGCAGACCCTTGCTACCCTGGATGCAGAGCAATCAGTGAAATACGGAGGGGAGCTTTAAAGCCACTCCATATTTCTCTGTGCAGGCAGCAACCAGCAGTTTATAGAGGGGTTAGAGATCCCTTTATAGGTAGGTGCAGTGAGTGACTGCACCTGCCTGCAGGACGTATCTGAGGGGCTTACAAGGTGCACTGAAAGTGTGGCACCTTTTTATGGTGCATTTTCAGTGCACCTCCTAAAGGCATCTTTTCTCTGTGCCCATATCTGTAATACGGTGGGGGAGCATACACAAAGAGATTCCTTCATTTGCATGGAGCAACACCCCAATGCAAATTAGTTAATGCTTTCTGACGATAGCTCTGATGCTACATATGCACCAGATCTATCAGTATTACAGAAGGGGCTGTATAAGATTCTTTAGCCTCTTCTGTAATACCATACTTTCCAAGATGCACTGTGGTGTTACAGAAAGTGGGTGCACACACCTGTTTCACCCCCAGGGCACTACGTGTAATATGGCCCCAGATAAGGAGTCTCCAGGAGAACTTCTAAGCATAAAATAAAACTTTAATGAAAAATACTTTTTTTAATAAAATACAAAGGAAATAACGTAAATATTTCTTGATGGGGGCTACTAAGACAAACCATATGTGAAGCTAAAGTAGCAAACAAACTCATCTCCCATCTACCAAAACAACAAGCATTGGGTGGAGATGTATTGGTTTTGCCAACAGTTATTTCTTTTGTTAAACTTCATAACTAAGAGATGGCCCCCCATGCATGTGCATGTGTGCAGACACACTGAAGGCTTTCTTGGAATGTTTTTTGTTATACTTTATGCAAAATCATTCAAAGGGTAGTCATCTTAGAATGTTTTTTTTTTTTAATGAATTTTACAAAACACATGACAGGATTGTTAGACATGCATCTGTAGGACGGTACACATGAGGTTCATCTTCAAATGGCTTTAGACCTACTTTCCTGCTTGAGACCTGCTTTCCTGCTTGAAGCCAGGACCTCCAGAGTGACTCAAAGGTCTAGTTGGCTGGTCTTCTTGAACCTGCACCTGGACCTAGCCTACGTGAATCCTGCCCCTCCAAGTGGTGTCCCTCCAGTCATACACCATTGGAAGAGGTGATAAAGGTGCCCAGATAGGCCAAATCCAAAACTTAGGACTTCAAAAATGTTCTGCTAAAATTGCTGTGAAAACAGAAAGGAGACTGCAACCTACCTGCTCGCTGATCCGCCCAAAGTGCATCGCTGGCTGGCCTGACTTTGCTTTAACTTCAACCTTGTTCTTTTCTGCAGCGGTAAATCCTGTTCAGTGGTTCACTGCAGAAGGAGTATCCGGCCTCATGGAGCCATCATCAGCTAAAGCCAGCCTATTTGTACTGCTGGAAAGTTTCAGCTTTTAAAAAACAGATGAGCATAGAAATCTTCACTGTGGCAGTCCAGTGGCTCCCCAAGGATAATACCTCCTCCACGGACACCACTGGCTGCCTTTCCCTGCTGAACTTTACCTTCTCAGACTTTTTTCTTCAGCAGAGACTGGACCCAATTGATTTTGTGTATCCGAGCCACACTCCATCAAGGGCAACAATAACTTTCCACTTAACTCTGGTCTCGCATGACTAGATGTCCGTGGTCAGCCCTTTGATCTTTTAGGTGCTATTTTTAACTTTACAAACCATAACTCTGGTCCTACTGGTTGGCTTTTTTACATTTTAGCGTCAAATAATTTATTACATTTCACTCTATTTTTGGTATGGGATTTGTCTTGTGTTGTTTTTTCATGTCATTGCTGTTTGAGTGCTGCATAAATACATTACACATTGTTTCTATGTTAATCCTGTTTGCTTTTGTGCAAAGCTACCAGGAGATTAAGCACAGGTGACTTTAGTGAGTTTTGGTGGTTTACCTTCACACAGATTATGGCTGTTGGCCCCTCAACTACCAACCCAATTTCTCACATGGCCATGTACCCATTGTGGCTGCT
Source organism: Pleurodeles waltl (assembly GCF_031143425.1). Classification (NCBI taxonomy): domain Eukaryota; kingdom Metazoa; phylum Chordata; class Amphibia; order Caudata; family Salamandridae; genus Pleurodeles; species Pleurodeles waltl. Next base: position 858,642,382 of record NC_090439.1, read on the forward strand.
CTTTGTAGTTACCACCAGGTTCTCCTGCAATTGCACTTTGGTGGGAGAGTGGAGTGGAGGTGCAATGTTTCAGGAACTTTCATTATGGGATCTACTCCTTCCTTTTCAAATTGACAACTGTCTTGAGTTTTAATGCTTTAAATGTTTTTAATATAAATAGATGGAAGATTGCTTAAATGCTGGCAATGAAATGTTGTCTCTTTTCTCATAATACCCTTTCCAATGTGCAGCTTGAAAGCTTTTTAAAGCATTCTTCCAGTATTTTAAGTCAAAGTATCAAAGTCTAGATTCAAACGTCTGTGACTAAAACAGAAAATCGGATGAAATAATTGCTTCTTGCCAGTTATGAGAACCAGAGTAGTGTTTATCATAGAACCTAGATCATGGAATTCGTCTCTTTGGCAAACTGTTACTTATGAACTTACTCCCTTTAAAAGTCCCAACTGCCAACTGGTCTACCTCTCTGACTAAGGATAAATGATGTAATTTTTGTAATACTGGGATACAGAATTTTTATAATGCATTATATATTTGCCCAGCTCTGCACTTTCAGGGTCAACAATTTCAGCACCCATTGTTTTTAAGATAAAGGCCCTCATAATGAACATGGAGGCAATCACCGCCGACTGCCGTGGTGATTGTGAACAGAAGCCCACCAGTGGCGGTGAACAGCACACTGCCATATAATGATGTCAAAAGCTTAAACCTCCAAAAATCCAGCAACCTCCAGCCACTGCCTGAGCCCATGATGGCAGAAAGGCTGACCACTCCACCCCGCCACCGCCATGCAGACAAATCCTCCGCCCACCAACTAATGATGCACAAATCACCACGGCGGATAGTGGATGTCGAACGACCATTGACGGTACGGATCGCCACAGCCAGCAATGGGACCCAACAACAAGAAATGCGCACATTGGCACGTTTGAAACCCACACACCTGATACACATCCACAACACTATACAACACACACATACACACCCCAACATTCCTTTTCAACACCAATTGAATGAATGAGACTGACAACATAACAAACATTCACTGGACACAACATAACAAAATTCACTTGCCACCCGGACGGAAAGCCCAAGGAGTGCCAGTGCCCCACATGGAGACAGAGGCCCCACTCAGGAGACTGGAGAGGGCTGTATTGGCAGTGAGCAATACCCTGGCCTGTCACACAGTCCCGGACTGTCTGCCTCCAGCAGCCTCACCCAGGATACCACTGACAGCCCTACTACCCAGCTCACACCACCAGCTCAGGCCAAACAACCCCACACCAGTGTCTCCAGGCCACAGACTGGCAGACCACATGTACAGAGGCCACAGTCTCCGCCCATCAACAGGCAGGACGATGATGGCCCCAGTGCAAGTGGGACTGCCAGGCAAGGGACACAGGCACAGGGAGCAAGGGCTAGTGAGAGGGCATCAGTGGGCCGGATGGGAGGCCAAAGGCTGGATGCTGCATCCCAGGAGGTGATCTCTGAGGTACTGGGAGCATACTACCATACCCAGGTCAGGATGGGCCAGATCCTGGCCACCCTGGAGCAGAATCAAAGGATGCAGATAGCACAACACCAAGAGGCCATGTAGCAATGGAAACAACTGAATACCACCATGGCCACCATTGCAGGGGTGCTGCAGTACCACTACCCTAGCCAGCCTGAGACCCCCACCCACCTACAAGCCCCTACCACTAGCCAGGACAATGCCCTGCTGTAGTATTTACGCGCGTGGTCTCGCACATGGCCTCACGTCTGGGACCCCGATGGTGAAGGGGTTGCCAGGCGCTCGGGGGCAGCGCGAGCACCACGGGCAGAGAGAGACGGTTGGGAGACGGAGCGGCAAGCGGCTTGGTTCTGGGGGGCGCCTGGAGGCCCGGAGACCTTTTAATAACAAAGAAAATAAAGGCACTTTAAACCTCACCGTGCTCATCATTTTTCCTCCGTTTTGCCCACAACATCGTGGCGACGAGATGGTCCGGTCTTCGGGCATGAAGAGCCCACGCCCATGCATCATCTAACAAGTAGCTACGAAGTCGCCCCCAGCGCCATTTTCGGTGCCAGCCAATTCGTGAGGGGATATCTATACAAAGGACAGCTGTTTTTTCAGGTCATAAACTGGTTTTCTCCACCTCGTGGGAGGGGTTTCCTGCTCCGGTGTTACATCTACCAACCATAGAAAACATCTTCCGTGTTTTTGAGGTGGAGAGGTTACACAAATGAGGGTGAAACTTTGTTAAAGAAGAACTTTGTTTAACAGCCCCTCTGCTGAACATTACAGGTTTTTTTTTCCATTCAAGTTTAAAAAGGGAAAAGAGCACACTTAGGTGGCAATAAGGTCTGGTTGGATCATTTATTTATCTTCAACTAACAAAAACAGATATAACAAAGATTGTTACGATTTTGTTTTGTCTACAAGAATACTGTAACTTATTGTGATTTGGGGCACCATGCAATCTGTTCTGCCTCCACCGCCTTTTCTGGAGAGCCCTGGTGAACCACATATAGTATGGAAGCAATGGTATTGCTATTTTTAAGCACCTACCGGACTTACAACTTGACGATGGTGAAATGGATGAGTACCAAGTGGCTGTGAAAAAAATGAGTGTCAGGTTTGATACGCCTCCCAGCTTAGTAGTTGCTAGGCATAAGTTTTTTAAAAGAGAACAACGCTTTGGCGAAGATGTTGACACTTATATTTCTGCGTTGCATCTTCTGGCTGCAGAATGTCAGTTTGGAGAGCTGGGTGATCAACTTATTCGAGACCAATTCATTTGTCAAGGGACAGACAAGTCCATCCGACAGAAGTTGTTATCGTTGGACAATCCAACATTGATTGAAACTATAAGAATTGCAAAGAGTATTGAATCTTCGATCAAGTCCTCCAGAGAAATAGAACAGGCAAAGGACAACAGGGTCAATGCTATCATCAACAGAGAAGATAAGAAAACAATATCCAAAGCAAATGGACAGAAGAACATTAAGTTTGCCAATTCTAATGTCTTCTTTAAACAAAAGAATGTTTGTTTTAGATGTGGGAATGCGTCTCATCAAAAAGGGGTTAAGAGTTGTCCCGCATGGAGTATCCAATGTAGGAATTGTGGCAAGGTTGGGCATTTTGCTAAAGTGTGTCAAGGTGGTAAGCGTGAATCTGTCGTGACAGTATTGGATGAAAATGATGAAGCAGTGGAGCACCTCATGGGAGAGGTTCAGGATATGTTTCTAGTTGTTGATAGTGGGGTGGTTAAGTCTGGTGATCCAGATAACTGTGTGGATCCCTATGTGTGCGTAAGAGTTGGTGACAAGTCCTTGCGTCTGTTGGTGGACTCTGGGTCTAGGATCACCATGATCACCTTAGACTTGTTCAAGCAGAATTGGGAACAGCGAGCTTTGGAGCCACCGGACAGGGCTCCAGTGTCCTATGAAGGAAGGAAGATTGAGCTCCAAGGTTTTTTTGAGGATATTCTTGAGTTTAGTGGATGACGTATACATGGGAAAGTCTATGTAGCAGCTAAAGGTTTGAACATTTTAGGTTGGTTCCATCAGGGACTGTTTGGAATGGTGTTGCGACCAGGTACGTCAGAACAGGTTGCAGTGATTAGAGAAATGGATGTGGTTGAAAGTCTACTCAATGAGTTTCCTAAAGTCTTCTCAGGTGAATTGGGAAAGCTGAAAGGTTTTAAACATAAGATAAAAGTGAAAATGAATGCTGCCCCTGTCAAACATAAGATTATGTCGGTGCCTTTCAGTGTGAGAGAAGACCTGGAAAAAGAATTAGAGAGTTTACAGAACAAGGGGATTATAGAACCCATTGAGTCCTCTTTGTGGCTTTCTCCATTGGTTGTAGCGAAGAAAAAGAATGGAGAGTTGAGAATTTGTGTAGACCTGAGAGCGCTCAACAGGGAGATATGGGTGGACTCACATCCCTTACCCAATATAACTGAAATGTTGTCTACCATTAAAGGCGCAAAGGTGTTTACGAAGTTGGACTTGGCCAGTGCGTACCATCAGGTGGAACTGGATCCGGACTCAAGGTATTTGACAGCATTTGTATCACCTTTTGGCGTTTTTCAATTTTGTCGTATGCCTTTCGGGTTGGCATCTGCAGCCTCAGTGTTTCAAAGGATTATGTGTACACTGCTAAAAGGTATTTCCAATGTGCTGGTGTTTCAGGACGATGTTCTTATTCACGCACCCCGATCTACAGGTACATAACAAGATTCTCAGACAGGTGTTGCAAAAATTCAAGGATCATGGCATCGTTCTTAGAAGGGAAAAGTGCCTGTTCATGAAGTCCCCTGTGGAATATTTGGGTCATGTGATTAGTCAGGAGGGAGTTAGCCCTAAACCTGGTTTGATTGATGCCATCAAGGCAGCACCCCCCCTACTGACAAAGCTGGGGTGAAAGCGTTTTTAGGCATGTGTGAGTTCTACTCTCGGTTTATACCGGAGTATGCTAGTTGGGTTAGAGGCTTGTCAAATTTGTTGAAGGAGAAGACCAGTTTTGAGTGGAGTGCTGAATGTGAACGAGCGTTTGAGGATGTCAAAGTCATGTTAACTAAAGCCAAAGTGCTAAAACCGTATGATCAACAGTTCCAGTGTTGCCTAACGATTGATGCTAGCAATATTGGATTGGGGGCTGTTTTGACTCAAATGGTTGAGTCTGAGGAAAATACCATTGGTTTTGCGTCGAGAGTGTTAAGGGCACCAGAGGTGCATTACTCGGTCTTCGAAAAGGAGTTGTTGGACTGTGTATGGGCCATTGAAAAATTCTGAAGTTATGTGTGGGGGAGGCATTTTCTATTAAAAACAGATCATAAGCCTTTGGTTTCTATCTTAAAAGGGACAAACGATAAAACTGGTACACCTAGGATTGCTAGGTTAGTAGCTAGGCTCATGCAATACGATTTTGAGGTTATGCATATTCCTGGAGGAAGGAATATAAGAGCAGACTATTTGTCGAGGTTTCCCAGTCAGACTAGCCCGACGACTGATGAATTGGTGGATGATCAATGTTGTATGATTGCAACGGTTGAAGTTGACCATGTTTGTGTTTGCTCTGAGACAGAGTGGAAGGAGAAGTTGACTTGAGACAATAACTTGTGTGCTGTAATGAAGTTTATTGTTGAAGGCTGGCCATATGAGAGAGATTTGGAGATGGGGATTCAGCCATTTTGGAAAATTTCAGATGAACTTACGATTGAGGAAGGCATTCTCTTGAGAAATGATAAACTCATTCCTCCAGAGGATTTGAGGTGTTCAATTATGAAAAAGGCGCATGAAGGCCATTTGGGGGTTACTATGACCAAAAGACGTATACGTGATAGCTTTTGGTGGCCACGCATGGACGATGATGTTGAGCGATTGGTAAGAAATTGTGCTGTATGTTACAATTCTGACAAGGGTTTGAAAACGGCGACACCTCCCCTTATGCCTATTGTGTGTCCTGGAGGTCCGTGGCGAAAATTGGGGGTGGATATGGTGGGACCCTTTCACTTGCTCAATTCCAACCTACGGTATGCATACGTAGTGGTGGATTATTTCTCGAAGTGGCCATTTGTCAAATTTGTACAGGAGCCTAATGCTAGATCTTTAGTGACGTTTTTAAGAGGAGTGTTTATGAATGAAGGCTTTCCGGAAGAAATCATTTCGGACAATGGGGTTCAGTTCATGTCTGAGGAGTTTAAAGCATTTCTGAACCAAGGCTCAGTCAAACACCTGAGGTGTTCCCTCTATCAACCTCAAACAAACGGTTTGGTGGAGAGATTCAACCGTGTGGTGGGGGAGTGTATCAGGTGGGCATTAAAGAATGGGTGTGATGTGTTGGCGTCGGTTCAGGCTATGCTTTGGTTTTACAGAACAACTCCTCATTCTACCATGGGGGTATCTCCCTTTGAAGCTTTGAAAGGGAGAAAACCAAATACCCAAATCAAACCTGGGTGGATGTCTAAGTTTTTTGAACAAATGCTATTCGGAGATCGGGCTGAGGTTATCAAGGCCAGTGTGGAAAGCAAGCAGTCTACTCAGAAGAGATACTTTGACATTAAGAAAGGGGTTAAAGAGTCACTGATTGCGGAAGGTGATTGGGTAGTGATAAAATTGCCAACGTATGTTAAGAAAGGTAATGCCAAATATTCCGAACCTGTTTGTGTTGAATGTGTCTTGGGCAATGTGGTGAGGGTTCAAGGCAACAAATGGTGGAACAAATCCAAAGTAGTTAAATTGACGGGTAACTGGGATTCTCAGGTTGTGACCAAGCGAGAGTTGGGGTCAAAAATGGACCTGAGTAAATGTGGAGACAATGGTCTCGTCTTGCGCAGGAGTAAGAGAATATGCAAGTTTCCTTGGAAATTGCGTCAATGAATATTTGGGCTATTTTTTTGTATTTTTTTTGGGAAAGGGTATCAACAATAAAGCTTATCTTTAGCGTGTTAGTTAGTTTTTTAGTTTCTTTGTTTTTATTTGAGGGGGGGGTGTTTAATAATATTTATTAATAATGTAAAAAAAAATAATAATAATCAATGTAGTATTTACGTGCGTGGTCTCGCGCATGGCCTCACGTCTGGAACCCCGATGGTGAAGGGGTTGCCAGGCGCTCGGGGGCAGCGCAAGCACCACGGGCAGAGAGAGACGGTTGGGAGACGGAGCGGCAAGCGGCTTGGTTCTGGGGGGCGCCTGGAGGCCCGGAGACCTTTTAATAACAAAGAAAATAAAGGCATTTTAAACCTCACCGTGCTCATCATTTTTCCTCCGTTTTGCCCACAACACCTGCCATCTATATCTGCAGCAGCTACTGGACTGGTGGCACTGCCAGAGGACACACAGGAGATCAGCACCCCTAGCCCTGCAGCCCAGCACCAGTCACTCAAACGTGCCCTCAGACCCAGATATGGCACTGAAACACCTGCAAAGACCAAGGCCCCCGCTAAGAAGTGACTCTGCCCTGAACTGTTTCCCAAGTGTGCTACTGTGCCACCATGTTGACCTGCCACTACCAATACACCATCTACCAAGGGACCAATGGACCAATGCTCACTGCCACCAACAGCTGAGCCCATGCACCAGAGTATTGCTATGCACCATCAGCCCACTCCATATCACTGTACAGCGAAATTACAAATTTGTGAAACTTAATAAAACACATCTACACCAAATTGTATGTCCTCTGTCATTATGAGTATACAATTGTGAGTGTGTATGCATTAGGCAGTCAATTTCATAATCAGACCTTTATTGCAGGAAGGAAATACCACGCACTGTAGTGTCTGTAGTAAGTTAGAATGTACACCATTTTGATTTCCCTGGCACATGCCACTTCAGTCTTCAGTTTACATTGTCAATGACTACAGACACAACATCACCAATCACATGAGTCAGACCTTCACTATGCAGTGAAGACAACAGCATCAGTGAACAGTACCTCATAGTCACTGGGAGTATAGGCGGATCAGCTGGTTCCTGGAGTTTACATCTTCCCCCTCTTCATCCTCACCCTAACTCTCAACCCCTCTCAGAGGTTGCATGTCTGGTTGTACAGCACCCTCCTCCTCTAGAAGGGGGATAGCCTTCCTCACAGCCAAGTTGTGCAGCAAGCAGCAGGCCACCACTATTCTCAGGGCTATAGCACAGGGATCCCCCAGAGAGATGGAGGCAACGAAATCTAGTCTTATGGAGACCTATAGTGCGCTCAATCACCCTCCTACTACGTCCATGGGCCTCATTATAATTCCTCTCTGCATCTGTCCTGGGATTCGTCACTGGTGTCAGGAGCCATTGCAAGTTGGGGTAGCCAGAATTTCATGCAAAAGTGGGCGAAAGAGGACTTTAACAAACTGCCATTACTTGCATACAGCCTGACTGTCAGCTAGGTACTGATCCAGTGTCATACACACTCACCTATGAGCCAACCTCTGTCCTCTTGTAGTTGTTCCATCATGTGTAGCACACTGCTGTTCTTCAGGACAAAGGAATCATGGACTGATCCTGGAAACCTGGCATTTACATGTGATATGTACTGGTCAGCAGTACACACCAATTGTATATTCATGGAGTCGAATTTCTTTTGATTCCTGTACACCTGTTCATTCTCTCTTGGGGGGATGAGAGCTATGTGGGTTCTATCAATGGCACCTATCACATGGGGGATGTTAGCATGGCATAAAATCAAGACTTGATAGCAGGTAGTTCTGCTCTTTGGGGAAAATGGACATATGTCGTCAGGTGTTGGACGAATGCATCCAGGAACTTTGACAAGATGAGGCTGAACATTGGCTGTGAGAACCCTGCACCCATGCCCACTGTCTCCTGAAATGAGCCTGTAGCCAAACATGGAGTACAGATAGCACTTGCACTTCAGTAGGGATGGTACGCTGATTCTGATTAGACGGTCTAAGTACAGGATCCAGTAAGGCATATAGGTCATGGATTGCAGCACTATTGCATCTGAAGGTGACAATCATGTGACGTTCATCCATGGTTTCCAAATCAACCAGAGGTCTGTACACAGATGAGGCCCTCCCTCGCCACATGGGTCTGTACCTATGAGGGAGGAAAGAACACATATGAGGGTCACACATACACATCCCAAACAGATTGTAAATGCATTGATGGATGTGCAATACGTAGGTTACACAGACAGACGCTATGGATTATGTAGAGTGTGTGCAGGGTCAAGTCTGTTGTAATGGCATCCCAGTGTGTACACATTTCATAAGATGGGTGCATGTGAGGATCAGTCACTCATCTGAGCAAGTGACTAGGGCTTAGATTTGGAGGCCCTGAATGGGGCCCTGGGTCAGGATATATGTATGTGGTGCTAGCAAGATGGCAGCCTCCTGCCAACCAGGTCTGAGGGAGTGAAAGTGACATCATTCCACTGGTGGTAGTCATCATGGCGGAAGGCGGTGTTCACCGCTGTGCACCCACTCATTGGATTACATGGTTGTCAATGGTGGAATCTGAGCCTATCATGATCTTCGCCAGCGGTTACGGTGCACACCAATGCGGAATGTGCCCTATGTTGTAACACCCATGACACTTGACTCCTGATTCCTGTGCAAACAAGTACTCCACTGCGTGTGCTGCTGTGTCCTGACTCTGGTTACTCCAATGGCGCAAGTCACAGGGGAACGGGCCCCGGCCTTCACCACGGAGGAGCTCGAGAAGCTGGTTGACGGGGTCCAACCCCTGTATGCCAAGTTATATGGGTGACCAGAGGAGTAGCTGAGTTGGCAGATGTCTTGCTTGGATGTGTGTGATGGGGGCAGATGACTGTATGCATGTGTTTTCGATTTGTAACTGCACAGCCGTAGATTCGTGGCATGTACTGTTTGTGAGTCAGTTACATGTCTTTTAGAAATTTCCGTTCCATAGGGGACGACATGTCATCCGTATAAGATGCCCACATCCTGACGTCTGTTTTTCTACTCTGTGTGTCCCATACAGGACAGCGCCCATCAGAAGAGAGGAAAGTGGCAAGCCATCGCCAAAGAGGTGAGGACCCTGGGGGTCTACAACCAGTGGAGCACCCACTCCAGGAAGCTGTGGGAGGACCTGAGGTGCCGGGCCAGGAAGACCTACACGGCTTATCTGGGGAAGGCCTCCCAACGAGGAAGGGGTGCCCGTCGGACCCTGACCTCCCTAATGGCCCGCATTCTGGTGGTGGCCTATCTGGATTTGGATGGGTGCTTGAAGGCAGCACAGCAGCCACAAGGGGGTGAGTACCAACACTGTTTAATACCACTTTGATAGATGTGTTTGGGTGCTGTGGTATGTATGCTGTACATTGCCAGGCACTCTGACAGGTGTGTTTTGCAGTCCTACCCCCCCATAGACTCTGGAATGGTGTGGGACAGGTGTGGACGGTCCAGATAGGCCCATGGGGGTTCACCTTCCTCTACTCTTGGATGCTTTGTGGGCTTATGGACTAGTGGGTGCATTGTCTGGGCATGGCCCCTCATGTGTGTAGTCCATACAGTTTCTCAAGTCTGTGTTTCATTTGGGTAATGGGGTGTATTCTGGGGTAGTGGCCACTAGTCAGGGGCACAGTAATGACTATTGTTGTAGGTGCTGCGTGTAGGTGTGTGAGCTGGATGGGAGTGTGTGGGAACCAGAAAGTACATTTATTCAGGTATTTACATATTTCTCCCATGTTTTGTCTCCCCACCCCTGTCCTCTTGTGTCCTTTGTGTACATCAGCATCATCTTGCGATGGAGTAGTGGCACCGGCGAGTGGGGATGCAGTGGCCCACGGTTCCAAGGAGGAAGAGTCGGCAGAGGCCAAGGGGAACAGTGGGTTGGAGGGCGAGGGGTGTACCCTGGGGGAGCCAACTACCACTGGTGGTAGTGACTCTGATACCTCCTCCGATGGCAGCTCCCTGGTGGTGGCGGACCCTAGTGGGCCCACCCACTCTCTGTCATCTTCCACCACCCCATGCCATCTCCGCCCTCCCAGTTGCTCCCCACCCAGTTGCCTGTGCCCGCTCCCCCAGGAGGGTGGGCGTCTCCTTCGCCCCAGGCACCTCATCCCTTGCCCCATTCAGCCGCCCTGCTGTCCTCACGAAGGAGGCTATTGACCTCCTGAGGACCATCTCTGTAGGGCTGACAACCATCGTGAATGCCATCCAGGGGCTAGCATCCCAGATGCAGCAATGCAATGCATACCTGGAAGGCATTCACTGTGCCATGTCTGGCCTACAGAGATCTTTTCAGGCTCTGGCCTCCTCTTTGGTGGCAGCCACTGTCCCTGGTCTTTCCGTCCCCTCTCCCACCACCTCTACCCCTTCCAGCACCCCACTCCCTTCTCCCATCCCAGGCACACATACAGACAGCCATGCGCACAGATCAACACACAAAAAGCACACTGACAAACACATGCACCAACTTCCCACCACAAACATGCACACACCCAACATACCAAAGCATACACAACATCCACTTCCCCCAGTGTGTCAACCTCCCCCACCACCCTGTCTGTCACCTCACCATGAATACCCACATGAATGGCACCCTCAGTCTCTGCTGCTGCCCCTATTCATGCAGTCATCACAACATCTGACATCCAGACATGCACCCCAGACACCACACCTGCACTCACCACAACTACATTGACAGACACTTGCAGCACACTCACCAGACCTGCAGACACCCAGACAACATCCATGTACACTGGCAGCCTGTCTTCTCCCACTGTGTCCACCCCCCCCAAAACACTCAAACATTCACACACATCCACACCGCACACATCCACCACACATCAGCATACTTAATAGGCACCTACATCCACATCTGGCACATCTACACCTGGTACAAGCACTCCCTCAACCTCCACTCCCACACCTGCCTTCAAATCCCCTCCAACTGCCCCTAAGAAGCTTTTCCTCTCTCATGTTGACCTGTTTGAACCCACAAGCTCCACCTTCCAGACGTAAGTCCCCACCCCGCCACCCCCTGCCCCTGTTCCCTGAGGTGCCTGGCTGCCCCATTGATGTCTCTTTACAGTGGAGTACCCTGTGCACATGTAGGAGTCAAGTCTGGCCTATTTGGGCCCTTCAGGGTATTAGTTTTGGACTGGCCAATGGCCTTATTCGTACATTACATTGTTCTACTTCTATTAAAGTTCGAGTGCCCAGTGGTGCTGTTGGCCCAATATGGTGACGTTGTTCATCGTTTCATTGTGAGGGTGTGGTGCGCACATGTGTGTCCTTTAGTGCCGGTCTTTGTTGCCTTGTGTCGGGTAAGTACATCTTGTTCTGGTGTGTATGGTGTGGGATGGTGTGAGGGGTTGGGAGAGCGTTGCAGGGTAGGTGGGGTGGGTGTGTAACTGTGCCCTTTCTTCCCATGTGTACTAGGTTGCTTCTATTTACCGTTGTCGTCTTCATCCGCGGTCATGGTCGTGGAGGTATATGACAAGGAGCAGCACTGGCATTATTTGCAACTCTCTCTCCATGTCTACTTCGGCGTATTGTGTGTACCTCCATTGAATGTTTCCTTTTATTTAGTTTGTTTCTGCCACTCAACGGTGGGCTTGTGCTTCATTATTTGGTGGGCGGGTAGGACCTTTCCGCCGGCCTGTGGGCGGCCTCCTCCATCCTCACTGCTGGCAGTGTGTGACTTGACCACTACTTGGCTCTCATGTGCTTCATTATTTGGCGGTCCGGACCGCAAGCCTGTTGGCGGTAGTTACCGCCACCGCCGGCGGTGCGGTGAGTCCCGCCATGTTCATAATGATCACCATAATGTCGAACGGCAGCTCAAGCACATCATTTGCTATTTTGTCCTGCAAATTAAACAATTTGTCAAAATGTTTTTAGATTTTTAAAAAAAAAAAATTAAAACTGTATTATATGCATGGTATGCTGCTATTATTTCTTGTTAGAGATCCAAATCTTGAATAACTTACCATCACTTTGCAGTCATTACATCATGGTACCTTTAACAGAATGCCTGTGCTTTGCAGTAACTTTTTTAACGGGAGGCCTGAGAGCACAGGGCAGGCATTGGGCAGCAGGTCAATCCTCTTGGTGCAGCAGGGCAGTCCTCTGAAGCACACATCAGGCCACAGGCAGAGTGTCCTCTGTAGGTCCAGAAGTGAACTGAAGAGTGAGTCTTAGGTTCTAATTATATACCTGGTGCCAGCTTTGCAGTGGAAGAAACTTCTAGAGTTTTTTCTCCCACTGATAGTGTAGGTATTTCCTGCCTCCCTGCCGTGGCTCCACTGGATCTGGGGGTACAAAAGACTAGTGTGAAGTTATTCGTGTGTATGCCGAGGCAGCTGATTTGAAGTGCTGGTGGGGCTGTGCACAATTCTAGCCCTATCCAGCCAAGATGGTCCATCCTGCCAAACCCACTCCCCCTATGTTGTGGTTGTCTGGGAGGAATACGCAGTGGCCAACTACACCTAGTCATGTGACCCAGTAAACAGTCTGCGTGAACCAAATGATTAGGACAAGAAAAAGCCAGCATTACAAAATTGGCATTTTCTGAATTGTGGCTTCAATTTCGACTTCCCATTAAAGAGAATTTCAAATCGCAATTCCTTAGACACCAAACATGAAATTTCCACCTGTTCCCAAACAGAACAAAAGTTAGCACTTGCTGAATATAATAAGACATCCCAAATTTATCATATGAGGGGGGGGTAGGCCTCACAGTGGTGAAAAACGAATTTGTGAATTTTTCACTTACATAACATGTAAAACTTAAACATACATGCCCAACTTTTTAAATGCAATGCACCATACCCTATGGACTGTTTAGGGCCTGCCCTAAGGGTGACATATATTAAAAAGGCAGTTTTGAGCTTGACAAAATGTTAATTTTGCCAGGTCTAATTGACAGTTTAAAACGGTATACAGGTTGCAAGGGCAAGCCTGAGACATGTTTTAATGGGCTACTTAAGTGGGTGGCATAAATGCTTTAGTACAGTAGTAAAATGTATTTTGCCTGCCCTATGTATATGGTATACTGCTTTACTTGGGACTTATCAGTAAATTAGTAAAGTAAAAATGCCAATCAGATGTTAGCCAATTTACCATGTTAAGGGAGTGAGCACAAGCACTTTAGCACTGGTTAGCAGTGGTAAAGTGCACAGAGTCCTAAAACCCACAAAAATTAATTCAGCAAAACAGGCAGGGAGAAGGAGTTGTGTAGGTCAAGCAGGATGCGCTTACGGGCAAATTAAACTGGAAAACAATAGGCTAAAATTCCTTTGATTTACTAGTGAAAAATAGAATGGGCATTCCTCTGAGGGCCACATATCCCCATACTCTCGAGGGTCTTTGTCGAAAGTTAATATTAAAAGAAGGCTGACCTTGGCTTGGGAAATAGGAAACCAAGTTTATGGAGGTGGGACAAATCCAGGTCCACCTCTTGGCTTGCTTGATGCTTCTGTTCCCTAAATCAAGATGTCCAGGCGCCAGAAAACAAGACACACCTGATGATCTGGGTTCAAATATTAATGTAATGATAAAGAGGGTGTGATGTCACTTCCAGTGCCTCTAAGATACCACTGAGAAGGAAATCAAAATATTCTAGGCCTGACTAAGAGTTGTTCTATAAAAGAACCTTTGATTTATGGAGAAAGTGCTAAATCCTTTCTTGGAGAATTCTCAGAAAGCTCCACTGTAGAAATATTCTAGTGGATGTCACTCCATATGAGGATCCTCCCCAACCGCTAATCCTAAAGATAAAGGTGTTAGCACTTCCACCACAAATCTGAGAAATTCACGCATCCACTTTACCGATCTCTAAATAAGGGCATGTATGCGTCCCCTTCTACTCGTGAGACTTTAGAAGCCCGGACAGCGCGCTCACTTCACAGGTAGCAGCACCACTAGAGTGCGCCATTAAACGTCGATACTTGCATAAAATATGCCCAAAATTCAGATGAAAGAAGAAGATCAAAGGCCTTATTCGCTTGTGTAGCATAATACTAATTCGGCCACGAACACGATTCTGCACTGTCCTTAGTATTAGTAGTAGGGCACACATTTCACACTGACATGTTAGTTCTTACCAGCAAAAGCTTTGCCTGGTTAAAAAAAATAAAAAAAACTTGAAATTTGAGCAGTGATAAAACCGCGTAGTTCACTGGTTTGGGTCTAGGAATGGAGAAAAACATTCTGTGTTAAAACGAAACCTGGGGTGTTGTCATTACCCCAGATTATATTACACCATTGTAGTACCACCGAGCCAGGAGTGTGGGCCTAAACGAATAATTTATTTTTAAAAACAAGCTCTCCAGATATCAAATGTGTCAAGTGCTTCATTTCGGAAGGAGGCATCTTCCTTTTACGTTTTCATTTTTTTATGAGGTCTCACCCTCAAAGGACACGCTGTGATACTTTGAAACACGCTTCCAAAAATAACAATGTCATCACCCAGCACTCACAGCATTTTACGCACACCTCCAAGAACCACAGACAATAACTTTCACTACAGACGTTACACTGCTGCAATGGCAGGCTTTTATTTCAATGCCATATCGAACTCCTGAAGCCAGGAAGCATATTTATGTAGAAATACAGTATTCATCCAGGTGAATTTCAATCTGGTTGATGCTTTTAATATATACTAATACAGCAGTCGGTTTAACTGTTGATGAATTCGCTCGGCTAATTTGGCATTTCTTCTGAAATCTGATAATTAGCCCTCCGTTACCACGTGAGAAATCCTAGAAGCAAACATGTCAGGCAAATCCAAGTTTGACCGATTCCAGACCCGCCACTGGTCATAAAGAGTAAACACTTAAGGCATTTAACCCAGTTAAATGGAAGGGGAGAGTCATCTGGTTTATGAATCACCTAATTGACATGTCTGCGAATAAACACTTTATTGACACAAGCTGATTGCTGAGAAACGTCTTTTTTCTACAAACAATGCTAGATTCCTATTGTTGTCCGGCACATCGTGCTATTTGCTAATCATGCAGAACTTCTGGAATTCCAGGCCTACCGTATTCACTTATCACAACAAACTGATAGCAGCTTAATGTCCACGTTTTGTCATACATGCTCCCACGTGCGTTCTATGCCCGGTTTGGCGGTATTAGACTCCCCAGGCTTCCCCACCCTACCCCACCCCCGACTCTGTGTTTTCTCGCACACCAGATCCTACCACAGTAAATTAGTGAGGTTGACCCTATATGTCCACCACAGAATCCGGCTATCTTAAATACACATCTTGAACACAAAGATAAATTCAACAGTTAGAGTGAGTGTGAACTATTAGTTTTAGAAACCAAAGAGGAAGGTAAAAGACAATAGTGAGGGTAACATGGAAAGCAGCCTAGCTGATGCAGGAGATGTGTCCTAAAGGCCAGCTCTGCTCACTTTGGCACTGGGGATCCACGTCCGAGTCCCAGCGTCGTCTCAACATCCTGCAATTTGGGGCAAATCACTTAGGGCCAGATGGTATGAAAGGGTTTTACTCATTGCGTGTCTATGGAAAAATGCGTTAATACAAATGGCTCTTAATCTCCTCGTGACTGCAAAAATCTATCTGACCTTATTTAATGTAATCTGGTGCTCATGTAAAACACTCTAATTCAATTAGGCCTAATTAGTACTACATAAAACAGCAAAATATAAAATACACATGGAGTTTGAAATAACACATCCCATGTTGGTAAAACTTCAAGAACTAGCTGAAGCAATTTAAGTTGATGCTGTTTTGCAATTTGAAATACCCTCATTCCAGGTTGCCATTATTTAGGTGGGGTAATACTGCTCAGTGAAGTACTGTTGTTCTTACACTGTGCACTGACACATTTCAAATGAGTGTCTAAATGTGATTTAAACAGGGTCTTGGCGTTCTAAATAATGGTGCAATTATTTGTCTATTTAGCTGGGGGATCAACATATCGATCATGGAACGATGAAAACTTGAGTAGATCTTGTGGGACTGAAATTTTTGATCTCCTGATTACATAAACAGCAGCATAACCTCTTACATTACAGAATTGTATTGATGGCTCAGACTGAAATTAAAGGTATGGAAAGTGTTTTTTGCATGCAAATCTTTGTGAAATGCCCCATGTTTCCTATTGGCAACAGTTACCAAGTTGTTTGGTTTTCCTTTATTTTAGCTCAAGGAAATATGTTTTATTTGCATAGCGCATCAATACTGAAATTAATAAAAACTCAGTCAAATCAAGCACGACCCATTGTGAATGACTGGCGTTATTTTCATAGTTCCATGCTCTAAAATATAAGCATAATGTATCTCACCAAGGTTACATTTTTACGATAAATATTGTTATGAAATAATAATTTTGCGGAGAAAAACACTACCAGCTTCAAGACATATTTTCTTCAGTAACAATTGTTTAGCATTCAGCAAGGATACCATGGCATGTGCCGCTGTGAAATGTAGAATGTTAGGTTGGCATTTGCCAAGTAGAATGTGGACTGTAGGTATGTGGGTATTTGCTGGGTCGCAGTTGGAAGCTACACTGCGTGGTGGTGGAAGGGCAGCTCCACTCTCCTTGTTAATTTTTTTTAAACGCATCTTGTCTGAACACTACATAGCATGAAGGACCCTTATCTTAACAAATGGCAATGAAAGGGAAGGAGTTTTAACCGGAGTGACTCCTCAGTGGTGTTAGAGGAATATTCAGTTTTATATAAATGCTGCAAGCAGCTGTGACTATTGCACTTGGGCAAGCAACAGTAACAAGAGGTGCCTGTCGATGCAGCAGATGGTAATCAAGGGGTGGTGACCTTGGTGAGGCCTTTTTCCTGTCATTTGAGCCATCTTGCACTGTGTATGAGCGTGTTACCTGTGTGCGAAGTGGCACGTGGAATGGCTGGTGTGCTGCGAGGACTGTCAATATTGTGTATCTGGATGTGCGTGGAACAACTTGTGCTTGGGCCTGTGACACCGCATGTTGTGCACACTACGTCACACATCAGTGGTGCCATTTTGAATTGGGCCACGTATAAGGCAAATCATCAGCCAATACTAAGAGTACCACACGATTGGTGGAGTTGGGGGGCATTACTAAGTGGATTGACAGTGATCCACACACCTTCATTTAACAAGCTGTCAGCAGAGATATTAGCAGATCTACAGTGATTCACACAACTTCACCTCATATTTGGCATTACTACATGGATCGTCAGTGATCCACACACCTTATTCATACAAGTTATAGTAACGTAGCAGATTACTTTGATTCATAAACATTCATCTGACATAGTGAGGGGATTGTATTAAGGTTGATTTGCTTATATGGGGATTCATATATTTTAATGTTCTAGTATGGATTATTACAGAAGTCACAGTCTATGGACTGTGTGCCTTTTATAATATTATTAAGGTTAGTGTTAATGTATGCTCGTGGCATCCATGGTTACAATTCGGCCACCACCGATTTTCTTATCAGAACCAGGGAACCCACCAATACAATGGGAACTACAGTTAGACCTTTTTGAAACTTATATTGAAGTTTTAGAAGAAAGAACATGTTCAGCAGAAAGATACTTATCCTTGTTGAAACATAGGCTAGGAGCAATTGGATTAAGGTAATTTCGGAATCTACTTTTGTTGGAGAATCCAGGAAATGCGGATGTGTATCGGATTGCAAAAAAACAGCTACATGAACATTATGGTAGGAAAATAAATGTGGTGCATGAGAGATTTACATTTAGTTCCAAGTTCTAGCAAGAAGATGAATCCATTGATCAATCTGTGTCATCAGTCAGAGGATTAGCTGTAATTTATAATTCTGAATATGTAATGTGACCAAATATTAAGAGATCAAGTGTTAATGAAGACGAAATCAAAGAAAATACAGGAGACGTTGTGGCCTTGTGGTGACTTGAGCTTAAAAGCAGCCTTAGATGTTGCTAGAAGCATTGAAGTATTTGAGAAATTCATTCAAACTTCACAGAAGGAAAACAGTAATGGTAAGACTGAATCTATTAATGCCATTGTGATAACAAAGGAAAGTAAGGAGAAATGGAAAAAATGACAAACAAAAAACTAGTGCTAAATTGTGTTAAAGGTACGACTAAAGTAAACATTTAACTAATTTGAAGTTGTGTTCTGCTGAAAAGAACGTTTGTAACACATGCAAGAACAAAGGTCTCTTTAGTAGGGTTCGTAAAGGAGTTAAGAAGAATTTGAACTGCATAGGAAAATGACAAAGAAATGGAGGGAAGAATGCAAGGTGTAGTATTAAATGTACAAGATAAAGTAGAACATGAGAAAGAGATACCTGTGAAATTACCAATGTGTAAAATAATGACTGATGAACGCAATATAAGTTGTGTCCAGGTAGGGAGTGATACCCATCTGACGTGACTCCTGAAGTTATACGGGACACAAAATACCAATAGTAGGATTCACACTAGTACAAATTGAATTTGATGGCAGGAAATGTCATGGCAAATTGCACATTGAGGATAAGGGTGATGTCCGATATTAATGAGTAATGAATCAAATTGGACCCGATGAGGAATCCACTAGTTTATGTGGTGAAGGAATTGAGAGAAGGGTGCGTGGAATATGATACTCTCAAGGAAAGGTTTCCTGATCAGTTTGGTAGATGTTTGGTTGTCAATAAAGGATTCAAACACGGGAAAACATGACTCCCATGAGACAAAAATCACGCACAGTTCCTGTGAGCTATAGATCCAAACTTAAGGAGATGTTGAATGATTTGTGTTGGAAGAATATCATCGAACCAATTGAAAGTTCAGACTGGGTATGACCTGTTGAGATAACTCTCAACGGAGTGGTGAATTGAGATTATGCGTGGATTTGAGGTGTCTGAATGAGGCCATATGGGTAAATACAATTCCAAAACGGAATTTGCAAGAATTGTTCACATCTGTGGGTCATGCCAAGTTTTTTTCAATAATCGATTTGTCCAGCACATACAATCTTATTGAATTCGAAAAAGAATCTAGGCATTTTACTGCATTTGTAACATCAGAAGGGGATTTCCAATACAAAAGAAATGCCTTTTGGGCTTGCTAGTGCTTCAGTGGTGTTCCAAAGGGAAAAGATAAAGACACTGGTGGGAGTGGTAGGGTCTAAGGTTTTCCAGGATGACACATTCATTTATAGGAATGGCAAAGTTACCCATGATGTTTTCTTGGAACAGGTTTTATCAGTTCTCAGGGATAAGGGATTGACTGTGAAGGGCGAGAAATGTAACTACTGTAAAGACCAAGTGGTATATTTAGGGCATGTGATTTCAAAAGATGGGATTCATCCTAAGGTTAGCCATGTTGATGCGATAGTGAATGCTCCAAAAACTAACTGTAAGAAGTAATTGATGTCATTTTTAGGCCTTAAGAAATTTTATTCTAGATTCAATAACAATTCTACGAAAGTGGAACAACCGAGGAAATTACTTAATAAAAGTGATAAATTTGAATGGGGATAGGAGCAAGCAGATTGTTTTGCATTTATCAGAAAATAAATATTGCAAGCTCTGTGTTTGAAACCCTTCAAAATGAAGGTTGATTGTGTGATTTCAGTGGATGCAAGTGGGTACCCTATTGGTGCTTTGTTATCACAGAGGAAGATAAATGAGAAGTTGATTACTGGATAGGCATCACATATTTTGTCCCTGACTGAAAGAATTTACTCAGTCATCGAGATGAAACTGTTAGCAGCTTCTTGGGCTGTGCAACAGTTTAGGTTATCCATTTGGGGAATGAAGTTCAAAATGTGTACGGACCACACACCCTTAGTGAACATTTTGAAGCCGGGTGGTGGAAGAAACCTATCCCCCAGACTAGCAAGTCTAGCCTCTAAATTACAAGTGTACTGTTTTGAAAATGTTCCAGGCAGGAATAATGTGTTTGCTGATGGGTTGTCTCCTTTTAGGAAGTACCACTGGGGAAGAGGAGACTGATGTTGTGTTTTCATATAAAGACATGTAATGTGGCATGGGTGACAACTTGGAGTTCACAGATTTATTGTCAGAAAAGGAGTGGTGGCAAAAAGTGGAAAAGGATGAGGAGATGCAAATTATTAAGATGCACATTGTGAAAGGTTGGCCTAATGAAGGAATGATGAGAGGTGATGGATCCCCAATGTGGAAACTAAAGGAGGAAATCTGCTTATGTAATGGTGTGGTGCTGAGAGGTGACAAAATTATTGTCCCCAAGGGGTTGCGTGGACTGTTGCTGAGAATGAGTCATGAGGGTCATGGGGGTATATCTAGTACTAAAAGGAAGATAAAGGGACATTTTAAGAGTCCCAGAATTAATATTATGATTGATCACTGGGTGAAGTATTGTGATGTAAGTGCATGAAGTGATAAAAGTGCTAAACCATGAAATGTGCCATTAAATACTGTGTAATTGCCTGATTGTCTGTGGCAGAAATGTGCTATAGATTTTATGGGGCCCTTTTCCATGTTGCTAATTAAGGAATGTTATAATATCATGTTAATCGCCTATTTCACAAAGGGGCCTAAGGTCCATATGGTAAGTGGTGATGGAATTTTAGAGGATGTATTTTTGAGAGAGGATGTTCCTGAAGTTCTAGTGTCAGACAACGGAGTACACTTCACATCTAAGAAAATGAAATCATTTTTAAGGAAATATGGAGTCAGGGATTATATCATCCCGCAGCAGATGTCAAGTGGAAAGATTTAATAGGGTCATCAAGGAAGTGATGCAACTGGCATTGAAGTCAGGACTTCCTTGGAAGAAGTCCTCACAAAGTATTTGTTAATGGGGAAAATACTGTTTGAACTTTTGTGAGGAAGCAAATCAGCTACAGGATTAGATCTGAGGTGGCTAATAAAAAGAATTGTAAGAAAGCTGGTGTAGTACATGATGGTGAGATGAGGGAAAGAGTGAGGCAGCACCAGATGCGTGTGAAAGCATACCACGATAATGATGGAAATGTTCCTAAAGTTTTGGTGGGACAGTATGTCCGTATCAAGAGACCAGGATTCATTGTTAAAGAAAGACACCGTTGGTCAGAACCATTGAAGATCAGTAAGGTGTTGGGAAGTGCGGTTTATTTGTAGGATGTGAATGGAATATTCGTCATGTGGTGATGTGAAGGAATGCAGGAGGCATGTCTGATGTGAAAGATGGGAAGCATGAGGAAGAGTGCAGTTGTTACATGATGGGAAATATAGGAAGTGAGGAGTTAGTTGAAATGTGAGAGGATCCTGTTTGTTGTACAAATGTGGAAACGGTTGTTCTTGAAGTGCAGACGAGTGTGAGAGACATGAATGGAAACTCAAACAAACAAAGTAATGTGTTGCAGCAAAAGGAGCAGGGAAAGAAGGTATATGGGTAAAGTGTAAGTGCTCTTTAATTTTGTTGATTCAGATTTCATTGTAATGCATTGGGGGTAATATATTGTGTTCTGGTATTATTGTAAATTGTCAAATATACTGTGTTCTAGTATTATAATGAAATGTTACAGAATTTAATAGTGATTATTAGGATTTAGTATAGTGATGTTTTTAGATCTACTGTATTCTTTTATTGTTATGGTTAATAAAGAGGGGAAAGATGTGTGGCATGTGCCGCTGTGGAATGTAGAATGTTAGGTTGGCATGTGCCAACGTAGAATATAGGTATGTGGGGATTTGCTGGGTAGAAGTTGGAAGCTGCACTGCATTGTGGTGTGTAGGAGGCTGGCCTGGTTTGTAGTGGGTATCAAAGGTACTTACACCTTATACCAGGTCCAGTTATCCCTTATTAGTGAAATGTAGTCTTTGTCTAGAAGCCAGGCTGTCTAGGAGTAGCTGTAGCAGCATGTAGTGACAAATTTAAGAGAAGAGAGAGCATAAGCATGGGGTCCTGGTTAGCAGGACTCCAGTGACACACTCAAACACACTGACATCAGGTAGAAATTGGGGGTAGCATGCCAAAAAGAGGGTACTTTCCTACATGGTGTAAGCACAGCTCCACTCGTCTTGCTTTAAAAAAAAAAAAAATCGTGTTGGAGCACTACATAGTGTAAAGGACTCTTATCTTAACAGATATGTGTTGCATTATATTTTCTCCATGTAACAATTTTCAGGCAGCTGTATTGAGGTGATAAACTTTTGAAATTATAGCCCAATTACAAGTGATCTAAGATTTAGATCCAACTACCTGTTGTCATGAGCTCCATAATGGACCAGAACATCTTCCCAAAAAAATACTTTTAATTATTTTGAATACTTCTATACTAGGATAAAATGTTCTCTTGGTAGCTATTTTGTCTTTTCACATGTCACACTTGAGTACTCTCTTTTTAGCACCAAGATGCCTACTGTGTGATTGTTGTACTTAGAAAGTGCCTCATTCATGCATTCATTCGTTCGTTCAAGTAATGCAGGACTCCTGCAACGGTATTTCAGTAAAAATACTAGTACCATGGATTCCATGATGCAGGAATATATGTTTACCCCTGTACAATTCACCTGGGTTCAGTAGGCACTTTAAATTCCTGATTTGAGTGCAAACCTCTTATACCAGCTGAATCTTGAACAACAGCGCAATTACAATGAAGTTGCAGAGAGCAGGGAATTTTTCCATCGAAAACTGCAAAAGGATACAAAAGGAACTTTGCAAATTTCCACATTAAATTGTTAGCACTAAGTTTATCATTGAACTTATTAATGACTATTCATGTATTCTGAGTGTTGAATTTGCACAGAGAATGTAATAATATACAGAAAAATAATGCACACATCTGAAAGTGTGACCACGTGAGTGGCCGCCACTGTTCACAAAGTATACTTATTAATGGCTTATTAACATGAAATGATGAGCTTATTTGATTAAAGTAGTAATTCATCATATTTAGGGTTGTATATTATGTATTAGCTTTATTAATTGTAGGCCTTAACTTAGCGGAGGTCTTGGCCTAGTTGCATGGCCTCATGTCAAGCTGCATTTCTTAGGCGTTTAGTAAAATGTCTGCTTAGAGAATTAAATTGTGCTTGTAGCTAAAAGTCTTTCTCAAGAGAACTTGCTAGAAGATGAGGTACTTGCTAGTGCAACATTGTTTTATGTAATGTGTGTAAGACTGACTTTCTCAGGAGAATACAATGGAGACTGTGACTGGAGTATAAACTGCAACAATATTGTTACCTGACGAGCCGTATGATGAGAACAGAACGAAAGGAACCAATCATCGACATGTGAAGCATGTACTAGTAGAAATGTAGATTTGAAGTTTTAGTTTTATTGGACAAAGTGTGAACATGCAATCCCTTGACCAATAGGGACTTGGGAAGTAGCTTTAGGAAATCTAACTTAGTCAGACTGCACTGAGAAGGGGACACCATTTTGCCCATTTTCCGCCTTGAGAACAGACATGCTTAACTTTATTGCTTAAAAGACTTACCTTTTCTGAACTTTGATGCTGAACCCTGATGCCTTGCTGATCAGACTGATGTCCTGATGACAAAGACTGTCAAAGCTTGCTGATCCATACTGAGGATAGGTATATTGACTAGGATATTGTTTGCTTTATCTATTTGCTTTTGTTTCTAGGTACCAACTGCGCTATTTGATGGAGCCATAGATAGATGTTTTTCCAAATTTGTGTTGACTAAAATGTTTTGCGTGAAGCCCAAAAATGCTATTCTAATCTGGAGTTAGCTAGGGTCCTCACTAATTAAATTAAATACATGAAGTAACATTTGATGTCCTTTCTTTGCTTAATCTAGATGTATGTAATATCGTTTGCGCAGTTATTCTTGCTATTAATTTGTACTGTTATTTTAGAAGGTGTAGTAGCTCAAGCTTTGATTAGATTGCAATCCTTTCGTCATTTTGCTCAGCCAGTATTGTTCCGGAATGTATGTTTATCAGTTGATTTTGAGATTAACCTACATTGCATTAAAATTGTTAATATAGGGAAATGAATATTCTAACTTTTACATAAAGGTGTGGTTATTAATGGCTGCAAGGTCATGGTGTGTGACAATTACTGACTCTAATTGATTATTAATGTTATTGATTGTTATTGATTATTGATCTGAATGTACGGGATATATGGGGGGAACATCTTAAGCGTAGTCAAAAGGTTCATCGACCTATTCGCGTCCTCTGATAAGTTTCCTTATTAAGGTCAGATGCAGTAGCAGAGATGGTAGCAGCTTAATAGTTTGTTTCCTTAAGAGCCCATCAGAGAGGCCCGGTACATGGGCCTGTCTTTTGGGAGCTCGTCATCACTGAGATTTGGATTTATTTTTTCAATGATACAAATTGGAGAGAAAATGTGCCCCTAAGTCCTTAAGATAACTTTCCCAGAATCTTGGAGCTTGCCCCTGGTCGTTGATGTGCTCGGCTTTCTAGTGACGGTGTGTATGAAGTAGGTTTTGTGCTTGCACAGCTTATGCAAAGTGCAGGTGAATTGTGATGTTTATGAGGGTTTCGGGAGTTTCCGTACTCCAAATGAAGTTGTAGAAGGAGTGTGCGTACTCCGAAGTGTGAGAGTAGGGAAGTCGTCGAACTTCACATGCGTGTGGCGCTTTGTGCTCAAAAAGTTTTCCATGTGATTGTTGATTTACGGACCCTGCGAGGTAAAAGTGTATGAGACACTTGGTTTTTGTTGAAATTTGTCTGGTTTGGTAGGTCGATCGGGCATGGTCGACAAGTCAGAGAGTGAGTCAAAGTGAGTGAAATAATTTTTCGACTGAGATCTGGCGAGTCCTATGTGCCCCAGGATAGACCCACTGATCAGTTAAGAGTGAAATTTGCAGGTCGAATTTTGCTTGCAAATCAGGGAATCTGGGAAAGAAGAAGTAGCTGTTAGAGCGTAACGCTGTCAGTGTAAAATCCGTAAAGTTTCTGAAGTGATTGCATTACCTTACCTGTAGTAAATAGACAAATTGGTTTTGATTTTGTTTGGTGCACACAACAATTTTGCATTAGTTTCATGTGAAATTGAGTTTGGGAGGACAAGCCACAAGACTTTGCCAGACTCAACAGCACATGTGAGTGTGACATAATTGTAGCCTCACTGGGATAGGTTGGTCAGTGAGAAGGGGCGTGCATGGATTGGCAGGCTTCCATGAAGTGCAATTGGTTGAGAAGGTGGGTGAAGATAATTCTGGGATTAAAAGTCACTTCTTGATTTGATTTTGAAAAAAATAAAGGTCTAAAAGATGACATTTTACAAAGCTTTAAAGAGTGCTTTAAGGGGAGATACATACATTACAACGAGTATAGGGGATATTGCACCTCCAGAAGGTACGCTAGCTTACATTGCAATTGAAGAAAAGGGTGTTGCGTCATGTCTTTGGCTAAAGCAATGGTGCAAGGTGACAGAGAAAGATGGGAGCCTAACGTTTCCGGCAAACTGAACATTCAATTTGAGGAGTTGAGAGCATTTGAGGAGGGTGCTGTATGACCTGAAACCCCCTCCGAGACCAGCACAGCTCGAGGCATTAGCGATCTGGGAGTTAGTAGCCAGGCAGCAAAAGCAACAGAAATTTTAAAGGAGGGTGAGAAAGGCAGAAAAGACACTAGCAGAGGCTGGATGGGACCATGCTCAGAAGTTTTGAAGAACCAAGACTTTGCAGGGGATCAAGTTATTCCTAGCAATTACACAAGACAGCAAGAAAGAAGGGAGGAAAGCTACTAGAAAGACTAACAGAATCCCCTATGAGAATAGGGTGATTAGGAAATCTTTGACATTGGAGGAAGAGTCAGAGGATGATGAGTTTATTCTGCAGTTATTGAGAAATCATCACCACCATATGCAGCACATGATCCTTCAGCTCCAACACAGGTTAATGTGACAACGAGTCCGGTGCAGGTTAATCCTAGCCCAACACAGAGCCCAATGCAGAGCAGTCTTAATGCACCTACTACTCCAGTAGTACAAACTCTTGTGCCACAGCCAAATGTCCAGAGAATTTTCCCTGATGTACCCATTGTAGAAACTACCACTAATCTAATTGTGCCTACAGAACAGGTTTTCCCGAAGCCGACGTTGGTTCAGACAGAACCGACTCCACTTTTACTGCCGCAAGTACAGCCACAAGTAATGCTGAGATACACTCCAATAACAGGGACCCAGACAGATATGTCTGTAACGATGAGCCAAAATACGAGAGCTACGCAACCACAGAACTTAGACCAAGCCCAGATGCTGTACCTGTTACTATTGGTCCGATTGTGCCTTTGTTCGCACAAGAGAAAAACATTGTGAATGGACAGGGAGTCCTAAGTCAGAATTCAATTAGAGGAGGACTTAATGAGAAAATCTGAGTATCTTCTCTTGTGGGACAGACCTTTGATGGATCTAGATCATTGATAGACCCTAGTTCATTCAGAGTTCCTCCGGATACTGTGATAGGATTCAATGTTAGTCAGAGCTTGAAATTACTGACACCACAGATCCCGAATACAGTTATACAACAGGCGCTACCGGCACAGGCTAACAACATTATGTTGCAGGGGTTAACTGCCCAGCAACTGACTGAATGCCCCACAGAGTGCCCCACAGGGAGAGGAGTAATTGAACTACACTAGACTAGGAATGGAACAGGTGAGCTCATTGAGGGAACTATGGGTGTGAATAGAATAGAGTCCTACACTGAAGCAGATTGAGATATCTATGCTAAAAAATAATGAGAGGAGTGATCAATGTACATCAAAAGCTAGCATACCTAGCAGAGAAATACGGCATAGAAATAGAGAAAACAAAGCATTTGAAAAGGAGTTACAGGTTAGATTTTGAGGCTAAAGATGTTGAACACATGAGATCTGACGGAATGAAGGCACACCTTAGGGAATTACTTAAAAGTGCCGAGACCTGGGGAGCATTAGACAAATGGGAAGGCAGATGGGTTAAGAAAAGAGATAAAAGAAAAAGATATTCTGCAGAGTTGACTGCAAATGTGCAGTAGGACAAGGATCCGGTGAATGTTTTACCAATGAGAGAGATTCCAGGAGGAAAGTTTATTCATGTCCCTTGGAGCAGAAGTGACATTCTGTCCTTTACATATTATTATCTCATTTTGAGAGAAAAAACAGTGTAATGGTACCAGCATTTGTGAAACTTGCAAAAATGTCTGTGGGAGGACTTGAACACTTTATTAGAGATAGTAGTTCCAGCTGATTTGTGGATGGAGTACAAGAGGAGTATAGATTGCCTGACAAAAGAACCAGAGAGAGATTAGGTTACAGGTGCTCCATCTCCTGAAGTAATGAAATATTACTATAAAGTGATTTAATTTTTGAAAATGAGAATTTCACCCAAAGATATTGACTGGCAGAGAATAGACAGGACAGCTCAGGAAGCAAAAGAGTAGATTCATGAGTATCATGAGAGATTGTTGCAGGCATTCAAGCATTACAGTGGTACAGAAACAATTGAGCAAAAAGACATGATCTATTCTGTGTTCAGATTTGTGGAAGGATTGAGACCAGAACCTAGCCAGATGATTAAGAGCCATTTGATTTTCTGGCAAGCAAAGCTGATTGGTGAGGGGTTGCAGAATGCCAAGTACTGTGGTGATGAGATTTATTTGAAGCAGCGAAAGCTGAAGGAAAGGGCGATGGTGATGCAGATTAAAGCTGCACAAACAGGGATGCAGGGAAATTTCACCAGCAGCAACAGGAGGAAGGAAATACTGTGTTTCAAAATCAGATGAGAGGTAGATGTCATGGAGGTAATGGAAACCGTAGTCCTGATTTGAATACTGAAGTGGCTCAGAATGATGTGCAGGGAATGAAGAGGGTGTTGCCTTGTCACGTTTGCAGAGCGGTTGGACATTGGAAACAGGAGTGTCCGATGATGGTTCAGGAAGGTGTCATTTAGCAAACTAATGACATCAATTCGTTCCAAAACATGAGAGGACCGATAATGAGAGGTCCTAATCTGAATTTCCAAAATAATGTGAATCAAATGCATAATTTTCAACCCATGCAGCAGGTGCAAATGCCACGTGTAGCAATGACACAGTTGCAGCCGATGCAACAGCAGGTTCCAATGGTACCTAGACTGCAAATTGAAATAACTCAAGCCCCAATGGAACAGCAACAGGTGATACTTCCTCGACAGGTCACGGGTCAGAGGTCCAACCAAAGTAATAACACTGTACACCAATTCCCATTACACAGTGAGAATAGAATAAATGATGATTGGGTGAGTGAGAGTTCGGATGAAGAGGCGTGTGTGCTTGCAGCTTCCTTAGAAGTAGATCTGAAAGGTCCCTATGTAAAGGGAAAGGTCATGGGTCACGAGTTTCATTCTTAGTTCACACAGGAGCTACACACTCTACAGTAAGATTTGCAGAAGTTCCAAATTCGCCCCTTTCAGGAAAGACAGTCCAGATTGTACGGGTAGCACATCAGTATTTGACCAACCCAAATACAGATGCCGTTCAGGTTAAGATTGGCAACTTTCTGGGATTGCACAAATACATAGGCCCTCATTACAACCCTGGCGGTCGGTGTTAAAGCCCCGGTAATACCGCAAACAGTCCGGCGGAAAAAAAATGGAATCATGACCATGGCGGAAACCGCCAACATAGACAGCCACTTTAACACTCCGACCGCCACGGCGGTAGAAACAAACACTGCGGCTGTAACTGCCTACAGACATTCGGAAGACAATGTACCGCCCACCGTATCACAAGAGGCCTATCTGCCACCTTTTCCTGGGCGGAACCAACGTGAACAAAAACACGGCGGAAACAGTACACAGAAGGGAAAACACTCACCTCTCCACACCCCACGAGGAACCAGGACGCCATGGAGCCCGAATTGCAGATACTGCCGATGCTGGTCTTCCTTCTCTTCTATCAGGAGCACCAAAGACGGCGGCACCGGCCACGGTGAGTACTGCACCTACAACACAGGGGAGGGGGGAGGGAAAAGAGAGTGACACACACACGCAACACCCCCACCCTCACCCACAACACCATACACACAAATACGTGCAGCAACATTACACATACAGCCCCCCCACCCCCTGGAAGAACGCAAGGACAAAAGGAAATGATTTGAACGAATGTAATCATGTGAAATCTCTTTATCAAAGTTAAAAATACAGTAAATACAATTATGTACACCAACTACACAAGTCCGGATAGTGCACCAATCATTGTCTGTGGACCACTGTGCCCAAAATGCATGGGCAAAGCCCACACTAGATACCTGACTGGAAACGGAGAGAACACTGCAGGGGCATCAGATTGAAATGAAACAGGCACCTCAAGGGGAGGGGGAAGGGGGGCACCTCAGCCAGATGAACGCACAACACCACTGCTGCACGAGGGGGCTCCATGCCCATTGATGTATCCTGAGGAGTGCAAAGCCACAGTCTCTCAAGTCTCTCCAGTGGGTGGTTTGCCCACTGCTTTATCCTGGGGAGTGCAAAGCCACAGTCTCCACTGGTTCTGGAGGGGGCCTGGTGCCCAGAGTGCTTCATCCTGCCAAGGACTGAGGTAGTGAATGTGATTCTCCACTGGTTCTGGAGGGGGCCTGGTGCCCAGAGTGCTCCACGTGCAGTGTGGCCGGTACAATTCACTCACCTGGGTGTGCGTGGCACGACATTGGCGAGGTATAGGTAGCATGATACTCCATGGAGGCAGTGACATACCCCACACTGCTGCAGCTTAGCATTCCACCTGCAGGTGCCAACAGTGATGACAGTAATGCTTCATGGAAGCTGCCCAAGGTCCTGGAACTCACCACCAGCCTCGGACGACTGACCACTGGGGATGGTAGGCATGTCAGCGGTAGTGCCACTGTCCGAGGGCTTTGCGAGGCCACTGGCGGTGTTTGCGGCGGTGTCTGTGGTGGCGGTGCTGGTGGCGGGGACTGTGGTGGTGGTGCTGGTGGCGGGGTCTGTGGTGGCAGTGCTGGTGGCGGTGTCTATGGTGGCTGTGCTGGCGGCTGGGTCTGTGGTGGCGGTGCTGGCGGTGGGGCATGTGTCAGCACCTGCTGAGGGAGAAAGCAGGATGTCTCCTGCAGCCTCGGAAGGCTGCCCACCGGGGAAGAGGCTGGGGACTGTCGCAGCGGCTGTAGACGTGCCGGAGGCGGTGCAAGTGGCGGTGCAGGTGGCGGTGCAGGTGGAGGTGCAGGTGGCGGTGTTTGCCGCCGTACAGGTTGGCATGGACGTGGACAGAAGGTGTGACACTGGTACCTCAGTCTGTGCCACCATGCCCTCTCCTGACCTGACCTTCTGTTTTTGGCCCTTCCCCACCTTGGATGGTGGCGCAGTTGTCTTGCCACTATCCCTTTTAGTTTTCGCTGACGCCTTGGTGGCTGGTGGTTTCGGCTTCTCCCTCTGGGATGTGGGCACCTTTTTCACGTTGGCAGGTGGCGGAATGTCCTTGCCCTCGCTACGTGGCACACTGGCAGCCCTGATGGTTGGCGCACTCCATGACCCCGCAGATGCTGGCACCACTGTGCCTGGGGATGTGGTAGCTGAGGTGCTGGCCTGGGACCTGGAAAGCCTGGCCCTAGGGTAAGGACAGGGGGGAGGTGTAGGGAAGAGGTCAATGTTAGCCAGGAAGAGTTTTTTAGACACACTGGGAAGGGAAGATGGAGGGGGTTTGGGAGTGGAGGAAGAGGTATTGGTTGTAGGAGGTGCATGTCTGCTGAATTTGGGTGAAGGTGCATGGGCTGGAGGCTGTTGTGAGGTGGATGGCTGATGGGTGCGTGTGTGCCTGCGTTTGTGTACTTTGGGAGGAGGGCTCACAGACACACTGGTAGAGGACACTGGGGATGTGTGAATGGTAGTGGGGGTGGTGATTGCACATGAGCGGTGTTTGGTGATGGGCGTGCTGGTGATGGAGGTAGTGGCTGAGGATGTAGTGCATGCAGGTGTGAGTGGAGGCTAGACTGGGAGGGAGGAGGGAGACGTAGAGAAGGGGACACAGTGGAGGAAGTGGATGTCGGTATGTGTGCATGGGTATGGTGCTTGTGTGAGTGCCTGTGGGATGTGTGGTGCTTATGTTTGTCTGAGCCACTCTTGTGTGTTGATGTGTCTGCATGCTGGTCTGATGGTGTTCTTGGGGTGCTTGGGATAGGCAGAGGTAGAGCGGATTGGGTCTGGGTGGAGGAGGTTGGAGGGGGAGGCTGGACACAGGGACAATGGCTGCCATCAGTGCTGAGGCCAGAGCCTGAAATGCTCTCTGTTGGCTGCCTGGCCAGAATGAATGCCCTCCAGGTATGCATTTGTTTGTTGCAAATGCCTCTCAACACCCTGGATGGCATTCAGAATGGTAGACTGCCCAACAGTGAGGGATCTCAGGAGGTCAATAGCCTCCTTACTGAGGGCAGCAGGGCTGACTGGGGCAGGGCCTGAGGTGCCTGGGGCGAAGGAGATGCCCACCCTCCTGGGTGAGCGGGCATGGGAGACACGCTGAGGGGCTGCTGGGAGGGCGGTGCTGGTAGGGGGGGTGGCGGCTGTACCTGTTGATGCGGTGGGCACAGAGGGGCCCACCACCACAAGGGAGCTCCCATCAGAGGAGGAGTCGCTGTCGCTGGTCTTTGCTCCTGTCCCAGCCGTGGAGCTCCCCTCGCCCTCCGTCTCACTGGTGGCTTCAGATTCCGTAGCTTCACCCTCCAGGGCCAAGTGGGATGCAGCTCCCTCCTGCTCCGTTGCCAATGCTGCTCCGCCTGATGATGCTATTGCACACAAGAACAGGGAGACTACAAAAAGGGGGGGGGAGACAGAAGAAAGACGTGTTCAGTGCATGCAACACCACTACTGTTGGCGGACACAACAGACAGTGAGAAGCCCTCTGCACTACGCCATGCACAGATAGTTCCTAGATTTTTCACATGCCCATGGAGTATGAGGCCCAAGCCCAATTGCTGCACACCTGGAAGTCACAGGAGCCTGACTAGGTGTAGATGGCTCTTACCACTAGTGGGGTTTGGGTGCCACATAGCCTGCCTCTCAAGGGACCTTGCCTACCAAGATCGCCTTGGTCTAGGGGAACCCACTGCCCACCTCCCCCGGCCAGACACCTTGTAATGTGCGCAGAGTCAGCTGAATGAGAGTGTACTCACCCCCTTGTGGCTGCTGTGATGCCCTTGAGCGCCCATCCAACTCCGGGTAGGCCACTGCCAGGATCCGGAACATCAGGGGGGTCATGGTGCGATAGGCACCCCTCCCACGTTGGGAGGCTATCCCCAGCTGGGCCTCCGCCGTCTTCTTGCTCCAGCGGCGCAGGTCCTCCCATCTTTTATGACAGTGAGTGCTCCGTCTGTGGTAGACCCCCAGGGTCCGGACGTCCTTGGCGATGGCACGCCAAAAAGCCTTCTTCTGGTGGGCGCTGACCTAGAGGAATGGTACAGGGTGAAAGGACATTACTCACCCATCCGGACCGTCATACTCATTGCCCACCAGGTCCCACCCATCCATTGACGCACATACACTCCCCATCCGCACGTGTAGGCCTCAGCCCCCCATGTATCTTCCAGCCACACCACTCAAAGCAGGCATTGCCTATTCAGCATGCTCACAGTGTACTCACGTGTTTGTCTGAAGGACCGTACAGTTGCGTGTACTGGGAGAGGACCCCATCCACTAGTTTCTCCAACTCCTCCGAAGTGAAGGCAGGGGCCCTTTCCCCAGACACATGAGCCATCGTCGCTTCCAGACACAGGTCACAACAGCACTTGCAGAGTAGGTCCTCTCTTTTTGAAGGTCAGGTATCAAGTGAGTGAACAGACAGAAAATGACGGTCACGTCTGCGGCGGTGCGTACCGTCACTGCCAGCGTACATCGTCATTGGCTCCTCGGACCCATAGGGCCCAATGTTAACCAATGCTGAATTGCGCCGCGGTCTTCGACCGCCCACCGCGACAGTGTACAACGCCAGCGCAATTACCTCATATCCCCTTGTCACACCTTACAGGTCAGACAGTCGTCATTTCAGGGGGCCACATGGCATTAATAATAACTGCGTCACACCTATCTAGGCCTGGAATACACACAGTTACAAGCACATTGTGGATTAATACATTTCTGCAAATTACATTTTGTGATACCTCAGTGTTGGCTGACTCTCTGCTCGCTGCTCTCCTCCATAGGGCACGTCTGCTGGGGCAGGTGATGAGATGGCGGCATCCTCCGGTGTACAGACCCCTGGTGGACCTGTCGACAATGGAAGAGAGACACATCATAGTCACATACAGACTTGATTGTGCAACAATCCAGGAACTGTGTGCCCAGTTGGAGCCAGACCTGATGTCAGCTATCCACCATCCCACAGGGATACCCCCTCTAGTGCAGGTCCTGTCAGTACTCCATTTCCTGGCAAGTGGTTCCTTTCAAACTACAGTGGCCATTGCATCAGGGATGTCGCAGCCAATGTTCTCTAACGTGTTGTCCAGAGTGTTGTCTGCCCTGCTGAAACACATGCGCAGATACATTGTGTTCCCTCAGGTGGAGGATTTGCCCACAGTGAAAGGTGACTTCTATGCCCTGGGACATATCCCCAACATCATTGGTGCCATTGATGGGACACATGTGGCATTAGTACCCTCACGCAGGTGTGAACAGGTGTACAGAAACCGGAAGAGCTACCATTAGATGAATGTGTGTTTGACAGACCAGTACACCTCCCATGTGGATGTCAAGTTTCCGGACTCAGTGCATGACGCTTACATTTTGAGGAATAGCAGCATCCCTTAGATGAATGGGCAACTCCAGAGGCACCGTGTGTGGCTAACAGGTGAGGCCAAGGACCCAATACAGTGTGAATAGGTGTCTGGGTATGGGGTTGTCCCTAAGGGTTAGTGTGTGTCTAACAGTTGTCCCTCGATATTTGCAGGTGACTCTGGTTACTCCAACCTGTCATGGCTACTGACCCCAGTGAGGAATCCCAGGACAAGGGCAGAGGAACGCTACAATGAGGAACATGGGCGAACTAGGAGTGTGATCGAACTCACCTTCGGCCTCCTGAAGGCCAGATTCCAGTGCCTCCATATGACAGGTGGTTCCCTATACTACTCACCAAAGAAGGTATGCCAGATCATCGTGGCCTGCTGTATGTTGCACAACCTGGCTTTGCGACGGCAGGTGCCTTTTCTGCAGGAGGATGGGCCAGCTGGTGGTCTTGTGGCAGCTGTGGAGCCTGT
The DNA here is from genome assembly GCF_031143425.1 of Pleurodeles waltl. Lineage (NCBI taxonomy): Eukaryota > Metazoa > Chordata > Amphibia > Caudata > Salamandridae > Pleurodeles > Pleurodeles waltl. Next base: position 858,676,920 of record NC_090439.1, read on the forward strand.
GGACAGCGAAGAAGAGTAGGCAGTAGAAGAGGATATTGACAACCGAAACAACATAATCATGCAATACTTCCAGTGAGACACAGGTTAGAAGATGTCACTGCCTCCCACATCTCATACTATTGTTGGAGCTAGCATAAGTCTGTCATTTTCACTCAGTGTATGGACCCTGACTTGTCACTTTGCCTTTCCATTTCACAGATGTGAGTCCCACTTTGTGCCCTCTGCTATATTTCCTCCTCGCCTACAGCTGTGTTACATCGGTATGTGCACAAGTAAATTGACATTGCTATATTCCATGGTTATTGCAATTACACATTTGTGAAAGCACAGACTGACTCCAGATTGTTTTGTGATTGAAGTGTGTTTATTTCTGTGCTAATAAGTGGAGGGGTTTGTAAAATGGGCTGGGGGGATGGTGGAGGAATGTCCATTGCAGAGTCCAGTCTATTTGTTTCTCAGGTGCATTGTCCAAAGGGGCATAGAAAGTGGAGCTATGGCAGTTTAAGGATGGACAGGGTGACAAAGTGGGACAGAAGGGTGACATTCATGGGGTCTCATTTCCTGGCGGGGGTCTCGGCAATGTTCTCTGTCTTGTTCCTGGATCTCAGGGACCGTTTGCGGGGTGATTCTCCATCTACAGGGGGTGGGGTGCTGGTGTCGTGTTCCTGTGGCGGTGCCTCCTGTCCACTAGCGCTGGTGGAGGTGGAGGGCTGTTCATCGTCCAGGCTAGTGTCAGGGGCCCCTTGTTGTGCCACTGTGTCCCTCCTGGTGTTCACAAGGTCTGCCAGCACCCCTGCAATGGTGACCAGAGTGTTGTTAATGGACTTCAAGTCCTCCCTGATCCCAAGGTAGTGTTCCTCCTGCAGCCGCTGGGTCTCCTGAAACTTGGCCAGTATCGTTGCCATCATCTCCTGGGAATGATGGTAAGCTCCCATGATGTTGGAGAGGGCCTCGTGGAGAGTGGGTTCCCTGGGCCTGTCCTCCCCCTGTCGCACAGCAGTCCTCCCAGCTTCCCTGTTGTCCTGTGCCTCTGTCCCCTGAACCGTGTGCCCACTGCCACTGCCCCCAGGTCCCTGATCGTCCTGTGTTAGTGGGGTTGCCTGGGTTCCCTGTATTGGTGGACACACTGCTGATTGACGTGTCCTGGGGACAGAGGGATGGGCCCGCTGGGTGGGTGCTGTGCTGGTGTTTCCTGAGGGGGGAGGGTCTGTGGTGGCTTGTGACTGTGTCAGGGGAACCGACTGTCCCGAGGTCCCTGATGGGCCGGGCTGGTCATCTTGATCCAGTTGTGCCGAGCTGCTGTCATCACTGTAGGTCTCTTCTGTGGGGGGACTGGATATGTCTGGCACCTCCTGTCTGGTGACGTTGGGTAGGGGTCCTGTAGGGGAGTAACAGCATGATTATTGCATCTGTGTGTGCCATTGTGTGCTATGGGTGAGTGACCCTGTACTCCAGTGCTTGCATTCTTGGCTTGGTCCTTGTGTGATAGTTGGTTTGGGGTTTGTGTGGGTATCTGTACTGGACATGCTTTGGTGATGGGTGTCCATGCATTGGTGTTACATGCAGGGCTTGTATTTGGGATGTGTGGGTTGTGTTGGTGGGATATCTGTGGGTTGTTGGGTGATGGGTGTGAGGGTAAGGGTGGGGTATGTGATGGCATGCAGGTAGGGTGGGGGATAAAGTAGTAAAGATTTGCCTTACCAAAGTCCAGTCCTCCTGATACTCCTGCGAGGCCCTCAGGATGCAGTATTGCCAAGACTTGCTCCTCCCATGTTGTTAGTCGTGGTGGAGGAGGTGGGGGTCCACCGCCAGTCCTCTGTACTGCAATCTGGTGTCTGGAGACCATGGAACGCTCCTTCCCCCGTACGTCGTTCCACCGCTTCCTGATGTTATCCCGTGTTCTTGGATGCTGTCCCACTGCGTTGAACCTGTCGACAAATCTCCACCATTGCTCCATCTTCCTTGCAATGGAGGTGTGCTACACCTGTGATCCGAATAGCTGTGGCTCTACCCGGACGATTTCCTCCACCATGACCCTGAACTCCTCCTCAGAGAACCTGGGGTGTTGTTGAGGTGCCATGATGTGGTGTGGGTGATGTGTGAGATGGTGTGTGTTATGATGTGTGAGGGGATGTGTTGGTATGTGTTGTTTGAGGTGCATGGATGTTGTGTAAGTGATGGTGTTGTGTGTCTGTGGATGCTGGTGTTGTTTAAGGTAGTGTCTCTCTCTGGCCTGCTATCAAATTTCTGGTAGTAAGGGTTTGTGGGTGATGTGGGTGTGTGTTTTATAGTGGTGTGAGTGTGTGGGTGTGGTGTGTGAATGTGTATCAGGTGTGTGCATTTCGAATTGTCCAATGTGGTGGTGTTTTGTCAACGTGTGTGTATTTTGAGCGCGGCGGTGTGTACCGCCAATGGTTTACCGCAGTTGAAAGTCCGCCACGTTGATTCGTGGGTCGTGATAGTGTGGGCGTATTCTTGTTGGCGTGACGGTGTCGGTTTTGGTATCACCAATTTATCACTGACCTTTGGTGTGGCGGACTTGTGTGGGTGTCTGTATTGTGGCGGATTCCGAGCTGTGAGTCGTAATACCTGTAGCGGAATTCCGTTGCTGCAGCGGTATGTTGGCGGTCTTCTGCGCGGCGGTAAGCGGGATTTACCGCCAGGGTTGTAATGAGGGCCATAGTCTGTGATTCAAGTCCGGTATCCCTACGTGGAAGAGACTTGCATGTAAAACAAGGTGCTCAAATACTTGTTCAAAGATGGAATCGAGATACAGACGAATAGTGATGATGAGGCTGACCCAGCCCCAGAGACAGAGTGTGAAACCACAAATGAGGAATACCTATAGATTGATTTATTTCCAGTGTTCCCAGTGAAGGAGCTTCATCACAATTTACAGGGAATGGCTAAAGAGAAGTGTGGGATCTGACAGGGAAAGAGATAGGTCTGATAAAGGGGGTTGAGCCAGTTAAAGTTTCTGTAAAGCCGAATGCGAGTTTTCCTCAGATTCCACAGTACCACATGGCACAAGATGTTCTTATAAAGGTTGCCCAAATAATTGCATAATTTGTGGAACAAGAGGTACAGAAGGAAGTGTTGAGCAGCCCAGGTAATTCACCGATAATGGGATTGAAGAAGCTCAGTAGGAAAGTTCGAATTGTCCATTATTTGAGAAAAATAAATGACATTGTAATCAAATGTTGCCCCATGGTGCCAAGTCAAACTGTGATAATGTTTCAGATTGCATGTGATGCTGAGTGGTTTACTGTCATATACTTGTCACAAGCCTTCTTTTCTGTGCCTCTTCATGAGGAGAGCCAATTTCTCTTTTGTTTCAAATTTTGTGACAGAATTTACTCTTGGTGTTGAATTCCTCAAGGATTTTCATAGTCACACTTTATATTCAATCAGATCTTGAAAAAGAATTTGGAGTAGTTAGAATTGCCTTTCCAATCGACTTTGGTACAGTACATTGATTACTTGCTGAGTGCGTCCAAAACAATGACACGATTGCCTTGCTGAAACATTTGGGAAAGAATGGCAATGAATTGTCCCCACTTAAATTGCAATACTGTCAGAAAGAAGTGAAATATCAGGGTCATCCTATTGAGAAGGGATCAAGGAAAACATCCAGAGAAAGGGTCACAACCAAATTGCAGATGAATCCCCCAACCACCCAGAGAGATGTCAGGATGTTTCTAGGGATGGTAGGCTACTGCTGCCAATGGATTCCAAATTTTTCGGTCATTTCCAAGCCCTTGCAAAAGCTGACCCGCCAGGAGGTCACCAATCCCATAGTGTTGGACCAGGCTTGCATGAAAGCGTTTTCTGAATTGAGAGAGAGTCTGTGCAAAGCTCCGGCTTTGGGTATGCCTGACTAAACTAAGGTCGATGTTTATACACTTTTAGCGCCGTATTTGTGCCGCTTTTTGACGCAAAAGCGGCACAAAATTACAAAATACAATTGTATTTTGTAAGTTTGCGCCACTTTTGCGTCAAAAAATGACGCAAATGCGGTGCTAAAAAAGTATAAATATGGGCCTAAGCCTTTTAAATTGTTTTGTCATGAGAGTGATGCATATTCTTTATCTGTCTTAACGCAGGTCCATAGAGGTGTAAACCGCCCAGTAGCATTTTTTTCAGCTACTTTGGACCCAGTCGCATCAACTTTACTTGGCTGTTTGCGTGCAGTTGCAGCAGTTGGACATACCCTCACACAGTGTGAAGGCATTGTGATGGGACATCCACTAACAATAATGGTCCCTCACTCAGTTGAAGTTCTCCTTACCTGCACCAAGACCCAATATTTAACAGGTGCAAGATAGACCAGATATGAGACAAGTATTCTAGGGTCACCAAATATGGCTTCGAAAAGATGTTCAGTGCTGAATCAGGCAATGGAAATGTTGAAATTGAAAAATTGGAAGATCTTGAGCATGATTTTCTTGAAGTCACTGATCTATGCACAAAACAGAGACACCCGATTGGAAGAGAATGACCAAATTATCTTTGTTGATGGTTCTTGTCTAAAAGGATAAAAGATAATACAGGGAGAGCAGGATATGCCGTGTGCACAATTTCTGGTATCCTGGAAGCGTCTTGGCTTAGAGGAGTGTATTCTGCACAAGTAGAGGAACTGGTAGCCCTTACTAGAGCTTTCCAAGTTGCTGCTCAACTGAAAGTTACCATCTATACCTATAGCCAGTATGGATTTGGAATAGTCCATGATTTTGGCCAGTTGTGGTCACAGAGAGGTTTCATGACCTCTTCTGGTTCACCAGTGAGAAATGGTGAGAGAATTAAAGAATTGTTGCATGCTATCCAAATGTCTGAAAAGATTGCCCTGGTGAAATGCAGTGCACGTCTGAAATCACAAGAATTTGGTGGTCATTTTGACCCTGGCAGTAAAAACCGCCTACCACCGCAGTGATGGCCACCAAAAGACCGTTACTGCGGCTACCAGCCGTCTGCCCTATTATGATCGCAGCTAGACTTCCGTCAGAAGGATAGCCAGAAGGATGGCGGAAATCCGGCTGTGGCCATGCCGACGGACACCAGTAGACCGCCGCAGACTGAATTGTGACCCATGATACGGCCTGGCGGTGTTTCCATCTCCTGCCGGAGGACCCCCTGACAATAGGTAAGTAAGGTGTGTCAATGGGAAATGGATATGCGGATCAAGTTGCAAGGTTTTGCACATTGAACTGTATATCATTCAAAGATAAGTGGGAATTGTTACCTGAAGAAGATGAAACATGTCCAAACTTTGAATTGAAAGTAATTGATACATTGGAAGAATTGAAAAGATTGCAGAATAATGTTGAGAGGGAGGAAAAACATTCATGGAGCAAAATTAAATGTGTACAGAGATAGATGAGCTGTGGGTTTCAGAAGAGGGTCAGTTGGTTCTACCAAACAGTCTGTTGTCTCAAATGGCTAGGTTTTATCATGGTCAAGCACATGTTGGGAGCGATGCCATGATTCGTTTATTCAAGCACAATTGGTTCAACCCAAGGTTTAGACAGGTTGCTGAAGCAGTTTGGCAATGTTGCGTCATTTGCCAACTAACGAACACGGGAAAAGTGACTTTGGTTAATTGGAGCCACATTGGAAGAGCAGGAGGTCCATTCAGCAGAATGCAAATGTTTTTTATTGAAATGTCTGTTTGTGAAGGTTTGAGATATGTGTTGGTGATTGTCTGCATCTTTAGTCACTGGAATGAACCGTACCCTACACAAAGAAATAACCGCCTCACAGTAACAAAACTGCTACTTAGGGAACTTCTACCATATTTTGGGTTTCCGATCTCTTTAGAATCAGACAGGGGAAGTCACTTCAACAATGAAGTAATCCAATTACTGTGTGCAACATTGAACATTGAGCAGAAGTTGGATTGTAGTTACCGCCCTGAAGCATCAGGACTAGTGGAACAGATGAATGGTACTTTGAAGTCAAGAGTTGCAAAGATGTGTGCGACCACAAATCTGAAATGGCCTGACGCGCTGCCTTTAGTTCTGATCACTATGAGAAACACACCCGACAGAAAAACAGGATTGTCATCGCATGAGATCCTCATTGGCCGAGCCATGAGGTTGCCAGAGATGCCTGCAAATGCACTTGTCAACATTATAGATGATATGGTGTTGGACTAGTGCAATGGTCTGACTGATGTGGTTTGCTCTTTCTCTCAGCCGGTGGAGGCCACCACACTGCCACGGATCATTGACCCAGGGCACAACCTGAGAGCTGGTGACTGTGTTGTTTTCCAAAAACACATGAGGAAAACGTGTTTGGAGCCTCACTGGAAGGTCCGTTCCAGGTACTTTTGTCTACTACCACAGCTATGAAGTGCACTGGAGATCCGAACTGGATCGAAGCCAAGCCACACAAAGAAGGTGGCATGTCCTTTGGACAATGAAGAACAGTTGTTGAGAGTACCAACAATGACCAAACAGGCCTCAGAACCGGAAACAAGAGAGGAACTGAGACCGGATCTCAACTCATTGAGGACGGTTTAGTCTCTTCTGTGAGAGCCGAAGGAGAAGCCCTCCAAGAGGGTGACAGTGAGCCAATCTCAATTGAGGCAGCAGGAGAGCCTTGTGAGAGGAAGGCTTTCCCAGAAGCAGATGATTTTGAGAGACAAATAGAGCAGTTGCCAGACCTCAAGGGGAAAGGAGATGAGACGGATTAAAGCCTATGTGATCTGACTCCTCCTGAACTAGTTGCAGGTCCGTCAAGAGAAAACACTGCAGAGCAAAAAGACATTTCAAATTCAACACTGAAAAGTGCATTGCCCAATGGTCCACTGAAAGGAGATAAGTGGCCAGAATCACAAGCAAAGAGAAAGGAAGCAGTTGTTATAACAGCAATCGAAGAAGAAATAGATACAACAAGGAGAGAAGATTTCAGTGAAGGAGAATTGAATGATGATCGAAAGCTGAAAAGAAAGAGAATAGCAAGTCGAAGGTACAGAGATCCTGATTGGGCATATGCAACTCCAAGTGAATGGCAGAAACCATTTTTGTCTTTTTGTTTTGATCGAGACATTCCAGGTCAATATTTTGGCACTTGAACAAAGCTAATGAACTGAACTGTTGAAAACAAATTGGAGAAAAGTGCCAAGAGAAAGAGACTGTTGAAAAGTAAGCGGAAAAGACTTTTGATAACCTGATTCAAAGTTTGATTACCTGATTTGACCTTTTTGAAGCCTGATTTGAAAAGCGGCTTAAACCGATTTTGACAAAGGATCCTGGAAGTGAGACTGAAAGCTATAAATAATGGCTGAAAGAAGAATTTTGTTTTTGATTTAGATTTTTGCTGCATTTTCCTAATTTTTCTTTTCTGCTTTCTGATTCTTTACAGATCATGAGTAACATTAGCCTGCAGGGTAGGAAGAATAGGTGCTGTAAATACATGAGTATTGGTTTGGCAGTTGTGTGTGGGATAATGTTTGTGATATTGATTGTGGGTATGACTGTTCTTGACAAGAGGGAAGCCAACCATACTTCAGATTTAGAGACAACTACTGCATTAACAGCAGTAGAGAAGTTTAGATTAGATGAGAAGTATCTGCATGTATGTAGTAATGCCCCAGGGGAACTTTCTTCTAATATCTTCTATCGCTTGCTGAGTGAGTACGTTGAGATGATGGATGCAAAGAGTTGTTTTGTGTGTACGCAGATTCCTTCATCAGTCAAAGAAGGAGTTACCTATCATAGTTTGCCCATTACTTATGGGATAAGTTGTAGTCTGTTACTAACACGATTCTATAACCAGGAGTACATTCAGTACTTCTATTCCAACCACGGCGAAAATAGCTTTTTAGACCACACAGATGACAGGAGAAAGGCATTGAAGGAGAAATTAGAGAAGGGCTTAGAGAAAAGGACGTACACGAATGATTATAATTACAGTGCAATAAAAACACAAGGGAAATTAGCTTCAGATGCGCAACACGTAGGGAAGCTTTGTGTATATAGGCATAAATCTTGCACTGACACTATCGGGGTCATTACAACATTGGCGGTATAAGGCGCTTACCGCCGTGCAGAAGACCGCCAACACACCGCCGCGACCGCGGTAGACGGCCACAGCTATTATGACACACATCATGGAATCCGACGAAATTCAGATACCCACACAACACCGCCAGACCAAAGGTCAGCGATAAACTGGCGGAAACAAATCCTCCACCTCCACGCCAACAGAAACACGCCCATGCTATTACGACCCACGAATCCACGCGGCGGTCTTTCAATTGCGGTATTCCATTGGCGGTACACACCGCCGCGCTCAAAATACACACACATCTCCAAAACACAGCCACATTGGACAATTCAAAATACACACACCTGATACACATACCACTCCCACACACCCAACACAATATAAAACACACACCCACATCACACACAAACCCCTACAACCAGAAATTCCGAGGGAAGACCAGAGAGACAGCACAGCTATTGACAACCCCATCACACAGAGGCACACAACACCATCACCCAAACAACATCCACGCACAAAACACCACATACCACTACACTCACCACTCTCATCAACACATACACCACCCCACACATCACACAGAAGACCCCATGTTACGCCAAAGACACCCCCGCTTCTCCGAGGAGGAGCTCAGGGTCATGGTGGAAGAAATCGTACGGGTAGAGCCACAGCTATTTGGCCCACAGGTACAGCACACATCAATAGCCAGGAAGATGGAGCTATGGCACAGAATAGTGGACAGGGTCAACGCCGTGGGACAGCACCCAAGAAATAGGGAGGACATCAGGAAGAGGTGGAACGACCTACGGGGGAAGGTGCGTTCAACGGTCTCCAGGCACAACATCGCGGTGCAGCGGACTGGCGGCGGACCCCCACCTCCTCCCCCACAACTAACAACATGGGAGAAGCAAGTCCTGACCATCTTGCATCCTGAGGGCCTCGGAGGAGTCGGTGGAGGATGGGACACTGCTAAGTCAAATCTTAACTATCACATCCCCCCCCTACCTGCATGCTATCACACACCCCCACCCTCACACCCTCCCCTATCACCCTAAATCCTCACGAATCTACACATGACACTAAGCACGCATCCCAACACTAAGCCCTGCATGACACAACTAAGCATGGGCACCCCTCACCAAAGCATGCCCACTGCACATACCCAGAACACCCCTCCAACCATCATCACACAAGCCCCTACACAGGAATGCCTGCACTGGGGATCACGCACACCCAACCATTGCACACCATTACACACACACATGCAATAATCATGTGCTTATACCCCTGCAGGAACCCGAAGGAACGTCACCACACAAGGAGGGTCCAGGCAACACCACTCCACCCCCAGAAGAGGCCCACAGTGATGACAGCAGCTCTGCCCCACTGGATCCGGATGACCAGCCCGGACCATCGTGGGCCTCAGGACAGTCGGTTCCCCTTGCCCAGCCACAGCCCAACGCAGAGCTGCCACCCTCTGGTAACACCAGCACAGCACCCACCCAGCGGGCCCAAACCTCCCTACCCAGGACAGGTCAATCAGCGGTGTGTCCACCACTACAGGGCACCCAGGATAACCCACCACCCCAACAATAACAGGGACCTGGGGGCAGTGGTAGTGGGCACACGGTCCAGGGGACGGAGGCACAGGAACACCGGGGAACTGGGAGGGCTGCTGTGCAACAGAGGGAGGACACGCCAAGGGAACCAACACTCCACGAGGCCCTATCCTCCATCATGGGAGCATACCACCACTCCCAGGAGACGATGGCCACGGTCCTGGACAAGTTGCAGGAGACCCTGCGTTTGCAGTACGAACTGTATTTGGGGTTCAGGGAGGAGCTCAGGACCATCAGCTCCATCATGGGCACCATCGTAGGGGTGCTGACGGACATTCAAAAGACCTTGAGGGACAACGTGGCACGCCAAGGGGCCCCTGACACTAGCCAGGACGACGAACTGCCCACCACCTCTGCCGCCGCTAGTGGACAGGACGCCCCGCCACAGGACCAACACACCAGCACCCCATCCCCTGCAGACGGACAACCACCATGCAAGTGGTCCCTGAGATCCAGGAACAGGACAGAGCTAGATGGCAAGACCCCCACCAGGAAATAAGACCACCCTGATTGTCCCCCCACTGTCCCACTTTGTCACCCTGTCCAGATTGGAACTGCCCCAGCTCCACTTCCAATGCCCAGATGGGCAGTGCACCTGTGAGACGAATAGACTGGACTCTGCCATGGACATTCCTCCACCATCACCGATCACCATTTTACAACCTTCCTTGTTTTGTTTAGCACTTAAATAAACACCCTTGAAAGCCAAAAATATCTTGAGTCAGTCTATGATTTGGAACTTTGTATTATCAATTACAGTGTCATAATGGGTTACCCATTGTAAGGCTAACATACCAATGTCACACATCACAAGCCCTTGAAGGATGCAAGCAGTTGACACGTAGGTTACCACACTTGTGAAACTGAAATGAAAGGGTACAACTCAATTAACAAATAGTTAGTGAAATGTAGGTACAGGATAGAGGTAGACGTGTGAAAGTTAATGTAATTTTAAATCAGAAAATGTTCTCACCTGTGTGTCACTGGAAATATTGCTTTATGACTGACTCCCTGTTGTCGTTTTCTTCTTCCTCAGCTTCATCCTCATCACTGTCCACTGGCTCCACAGCTGCCACAACAGCGTCATCTGGATCATCCTCCTGCAGAAAAGGCACCTGGCGTCGCAATGCCAAATTATGGAGCATGGAGCAGGCGATGATGATGTCGCACACCTTCTTCGGTGAGTAGAATAGGGATCCACCTGTCATATGGAGGCACCTGAACCTGGCCCTAAGAAGGCCGAAGGTGCGTTTGATTACCCTCCTAGTCCGCCCATGGGCCTCATTGTACCGTTCCTCTGCCCTGGTCCTGGGATTCCTCACTGGGGTCAATAGCCACGAAAGGTTGGGGTAACCAGAGTCCCCCAAAAGCCATACACAGTGCCTCTGGAGTTGGCCAATCATATCAGGGATGCTGCTATTCCGCAGGATGTAGGCGTCATGCACAGAGCCAAGGAACATAGCATTTACCTGCAAGATGTACTGGTCTGCCAAACAGACCATCTGGACATTCATGGAATGATAACTCTTCCGGTTTCTGTACACCTGTTCACTCTTGCTGGGGGGACCAGAGCTACATGGGTCCCATCAATGGCACCTATGACGTTGGGGATATGTCCAAGGGCATAGAAGTCACCTTTCACTGTAGGCAAATCATCCAGCTCAGGGAAAATGATGTATCTCCTTACGTGTTTCAGCAGGGCAGACAACACTCTGGACAGCACGTTGGAAAACATAGGCTGGGACATCCCTGATGCCATGGCCACTATTGTCTGAAATGACCCACTTGCAAGGAAATGGAGCACTGACAGCACCTGCACGTCAGGGGGAATTCCAGTCGGATGGCGGATTGGTGACATCAGGTATGGTTCCAACTGGGTACATAGTTCCTGGATTGTGGCACAGTCAAACCGGTAGGTGACGATGATGTGTCTTTCTTCCATTGTCAACAGGTCCACCAGCGGTCGGTACACCGGAGGATTCCGCCATCTTCTCATCTGTCCCAGCTGACGGTGCCTAAGAAGGACAACAGCGAAGAACGAGTCACTATTCCTCCAGGTATGTACCCACAGTTACACACAAGACTACACCAGACAAAAAACCCTTCCTGTATGTGTGTTGAGTGTAGGCCTAGCTATGTGTGACGCAGTAGTAAATGAAGCCAGGTGGGCCCCTGAAATGGCGGCTGCCTGACCTCTAAACTGGGACAATGGGATTGTGGGGTAACTGCGCTGGCGTTGCACACGGTCGCGGTAGGCGGTCGTAGACCGCGGCGCAATGCTGCATTGGTTAATATTGGACCCTATGGGTCCCAGGAGCCAATGAACAGGTGCGCTGGCGTTGATGATGCGCACCGCCTCAGACGTCACCGCTGCGGATGTCACCGCCATTTACTATCTGTTCAATCACTAGGTACCTGACCTTCGACAGGAGAGGACCTACACTGCTAGTGCTGCTGTGACCTCGGTCTGGAAGCGACGATGGCTGCTGCGTCTGGGGAAAGGGCCCCTGCCTTCACTGCACAGGAGTTGGAGAAACTTGTGGATGGGGTCCTCCCCCAGTACACGCTACTCTACGGTCCTCCAGACCAACAGGTTAGTACCAAGGGAGCACGTTGTATGGGCTAGGCCTGGGTGGAGAGGGCTGTGTGGAAGAGGGAAGGGGGCAGAGTACATAGAACTGTCATGCATGGGAATGAATGGGCCACATGGCCAGAGTAGGGAGGGGGCCACTCACATTGACGGTGCAGTTGGTAATGACTCTTCCTCTTTCCTTGTGCATGTCATGTAGGTCAGCACCACCAGAAGAGGGAAATTTGGCGTGCCATCGCCAAGGAGGTCCGGACCCTGGGGGCCCACCAGAGACGGGGCACCCACTGCCATAAGAGATGGGAGGACATCCGCCGCTGCAGCAAGAAGACGGCGGAGGCTCAGGTGGGGATGGCCTCCCAACGTGGGAGGGGTGCCCGTCGCACCATGACCCCCCTGATGTTCCGGATACTGGCGGTGGCCTACCCGGAGTTGGATGGGCGCTTGAGGACATCACAGCAGACACAAGGGGGTGAGTACAACCTCATTCAGCGGAGTTTGCGTGCAGTATAGGTGTCTGGGTGGGGGAGGTGGGCTGTGGGTGTCCCTAGGCCAGGGCGAGTTAGGTAGGCAAGGCCCCTCTGTTATGTAGGCCATGTGGCACTCAACCCCACCTCAGCAGAGTGCCAAGTTGAGGTATAGTTGCCCCTGTGGCATCAATGTGCTCAGATTCCCACCATTGCCATGTAGGCCATGTCCCAGAAATTGCATGTGCAAAGGGCAGGAGAACGGTGTAATGCAGGGGGCTGCTGCGTCTGTCTTGTCTGCCAACGGTAGCGGTATGCCATGCACTAAAAGTCTTGTTGTTCTGTCTCCCCCCCTTTTTCTGCTCTCCCTGTCATTTTGTACATCAGCATCATCAGGCGGAGATACAGTGGCACCGGAGCACGAGAGAGCTGCATCCCACATGGCCATGGAGGGCCACACCACAGACTCTGAATGCACCAGTGGGACGGAGGGCGAGGGGAGCTTCACGTTGGCCACCGGATCACAAACCAGTGACACGGACTCGTCTGCTGATGGGAGCTCCCCTGTGGTGGCAGCACGACCTGTGCGCCCCACTTCTACAGGTACAGCCGCCACCCCCCCTACCAGCACCGCCCTCCCAGCAGCCCCTCAGCCTTCGCCCCGTGCCCGCTCACCCAGGAGGATGGGCATCACCTTCGCCCCAGGCACCTCAGGCCCTGCCCCAGTCACCCCTGCTGCCCTCAGTGAGGAGGCCATTGACCTCCTCAGGTCACTCACTGTTGGGCAGTCTACCATTGTGAATGCCATCCAGGGTGTAGAAAGGGAGTTGCAACACGGTAATGCATTCCTGGAGGGCATTCATTCTGGTCAGGCTGTCCTTCAGCGAACCCTGCAATCTCTGGCCTCAGCACTGATGGCAGCCATTGTCCCTGTGTCCAGCCTCCCCCTCCAACTTCCTCCACCCAGACCCAGTCTCCTGTACCCCAGCCCATCCCAAGCACACCTACAGACCAGCATGCAGACAAGTCAACACACACAAGTAGCTCAAGCAAACATAGGCACCACACACACCACAGGCACTCACGCAAGCCTCACCCACATACAGACACAGCAACATCCACTGTCTCCTCTGTGTCCCCCTCCTCCTCTTCTCCCTCCTCCCTCCCAGTCTCATCTAAACACACACCTGCATGCACAACATCTACAAGCACTAGGACTCGCATCAGGACACCCAGCACCACAAGCCGCTCACCTGCACTCACCACCTCCACTGCCATTTACACGTCCTCTGTGTCCTCTCCCAATGTGTCTGTGATGCCCCCTCCCAAAGTACCCAAACGCCGGCAATCACTCACCCAACATCCATCCACCTCACGACAGCCTCCAGTACCTGCACCTGCACCCAAAACACCTAAAGTGACACCACCTACAACCACCTCCTCTTCCTCCACTCCCAGACCCCCTCCAGCTACCCATCCCAGTGTTCGTCAGAAACTGTCCCTCTGTCAAATAGACCTTTTTGCCCCCCCACTCCAATTCATCACTCCCGTTGTAGCGCCTCAACCAAAAAGCCTCCAGTACCAGTGGTGCGTGTTCCAGGTTTTTGGAGTGCACCGCCCACCATGGCAGGCAGAAGGACCCGGAGCCAAGGCAGTGGCAGCCCACCCCCTGTAAAGGCTCTGAAAATGGAGAGTGGACGACGGGACCGTCTTAAGTAAGACTCCAGGTGGGACAACAAGTGACATGGGATCGGAGGCGATTGGTGAGTCAGCTGTAACTCCAACAAAGGTGTGGAAGGTCCAGAGGAAGTCTGCCCAGCCTGTTGTGAGTGCCACGGCGGAGAAGTGCGCCATCATATCCGGCGGTCCAGACACAACCGCCAGCACCGTCGTCACTGGTCCAGAGACCACCGCCAGAGTCACAGCCCAGGAGGGCACAAGTATCGTCACTGGTCCAGAGACCACCGCCAGAGTCACAGCCCAGGAGGGCACAAGTATCATCACTGGTCCAGAGACCACCGCCAGAGTCACAGCCCAGGAGGGCACAAGTATCGTCACTGGTCCAGAGACCACCGCCAGAGTCAACGCCCAGGAGGGCACAAGTATTGTCACTGGTCCAGAGACCACCGCCAGTGTCACAGCCCAGGAGGGCCCAAGTTTCGTCAGTGGTCCAGAGACCACCGCCAGAGTCACAGCCCAGGAGGGCCCAAGTATCGTCACTGGTCCAGAGACCACTGCCAGTGTCACAGCCCAGGAGGGGCCAGGATGCCACAGACCCGCTGGGCAATGATGGAACGTCATGCCACACACCAATGCCCATTGTAGAGATCGTCATGCCACACACCAATGCCCATTGTAGAGATCGTCATGCCACACACCAATGTCCGTATCTGAACCGCCATGGCAAAGCACCGCTGAACAGGGCAAAGACCGCCATGGCAAAGCACCACTGAACAGTCCTGAAACGTCATGGCAAAGCACCGCTGAACAGGGCAAAAACCGCCATGGCAAAGCACCGCTGAACAGTCCTGATACGCCATGGCAAAGCACCACTGAACAGGGCAAAGATCGCCATGGCAAAGCACTGCTGAACAGTCCTGAAACGCCATGGCAAAGCACCGCTGAACAGGGCAAAGACCGCCATGGCAAAGCACCGCTGAACAGGGCATGCACCGTCTAGGAATGAATGGACCACCACATCAGGCATCCTTATCCCATGTGCAGCTGGGACAGTAACAGGACAGGTACTTTCACGTGGAGACTCATCCAGTCTGGGCACCAGTTCCCCTCCAGAACCAGTGGAGACCTGCATCTACTTGAGAGACTGTGGCTTTGCACTCCCCAGGATGGCACATTGGGAAAACCACCCACTGTAGTGACTTGAGAGACTGTGGCTTTGCACTCCCCAGGATGGCACAGTGGGAAAACCACCCACTGTAGTTACTTGAGAGACTGTGGCTTTGCACTCCCCAGGATGGCACAGTGGGCAAACCACCCACTGTAGTGACTTGAGAGACTGTGGCTTTGCACTCCCCAGGATGACACAGTGGGAAAACCACCCACTGTAGTGACTTGAGAGACTGTGGCTTTGCACTCCCCAGGATGGCACAGTGGGCAAACCACCCACTGTAGTGACTTGTGTGACTGTGGCTTTGCACTCCCCAGGATGGCACAGTGGGCAAACCACCCACTGTAGTGACTTGAGAGACTGTGGCTTTGCACTCCCCAGGATGGCACAGTGGCCAAACCACCCACTGTAGTGACTTGTGAGACTGTGGCTTTGCACTCCCCAGGATACATCAATGGGCATGGAGCCCCGTTGTGGATCTGGCTTCGCATTCATGTGGCTGAGGTGCCCCCCTTCCCTTCCCCCTGAGGTGCCTGTAGTGTTTCTATCTGATGCCCCGGCAGTGTTCTCTCCGATTTTGGTCAGGTGTCTATTGTGGGCCTCGCCCATGCTTTTTTGGACTGTTGGTGCACGGACATTGTTGTGTACATATCTGCACTACTTCTCGGATTGTATGTGTAAATAAGAGTGATTTTGAGATATGTATATCTGTATATTTTTGTATGACATGTATATTGGCACATTACAATGTTTGCCCAATTTTCGCATTGTCTTTGCATTCTTCCGGGGGGATTGTGGGTTGTTACTGTGATTTTTGTGACTGCATTGGTGTGTATGTTGTGATATGCGAGGGTGGGAGTGGGGGTGTTTGGTGGGTGTCCCCCTAACTTTTGCCTCCCCCCTCCCCTGTGTCGTAGGTGCAGTACTCACCGGTATCTTCTGCGCCTACGTAGCTGTTGGTCGTAAAGGAGCAGGAAAACAAGGGCAGGTAGGATTTGTAATTCGGGCTCCATGGTGTCCTCCTTCCTCGTGGGATGTGTTGAGGTGAGTGTTTTCCCATTGCAAAAGCTGTTTCCGCTGTGTTTTTATCCGCGGTGCGTCCGCCCCGGAAAAGGTGGCGGATTGGCGGGTTGTAATAGTGTGGGCGGTACATTGTCTCCCACCAGTCTGTTGGCGGTAACCGCCGCGCTGCTTGTATGTACCGCCGTGGCGGTCTGTGTGTTAAAGTGGCTGTCTTTGTTGGCGGTTTCCGCCAGGGTCATGATTCCCTTTTTTTTCCGCCGGCCTGTTGGCAGTTTTACCGCCGCTTTAACACCGACTGCCAGGGTTGTAATGAGGGCCTATATTTGTGGGAACGAGTGAATGTAGTGTTTTTGTTTCAGAGTAAATAGACATTTATTTTGAATGGACAGGATCCAGCGATTCCTGGTATATATTATGGGCCTCATTATGACCCTGGCGGTAGAGAACCGCCAGGGCCAACGGGGGCGGGAGCACCGCCGACAGGCCGGCGGTGCTCCCTTGGGCATTCTGACCGCGGCGCTTTGGCCGCGGTCAGAACGGGAAAACCGGCGGTCTCCCGCCGGTTTTCCACTGCCCCTAAGAATCCTCCAAGGCGGCGCAGCTCGCTGCGCCGCCGAGGGGATTCTGACAATCCTTACCGCCATCCTGTTCCTGGCGGCTCGCCCGCCAGGAACAGGATGGCGGTAAGGATTGTCGTGGGGCCCCTGGGGGCCCCTGCAGTGCCCATGCCAATGGCATGGGCACTGCAGGGGCCCCCGTAAGAGGGCCCCGCTAGTATTTCACTGTCTGCGTAGCAGACAGTGAAATACGCGACGGGTGCAGTAGCACCCGTCGCACCTTCCCACTCCGCCGGCTCGATTACGAGCCGGCATCCTCGTGGGAAGGGAGTTTTTTCCTGGGCTGGCGGGCGGTCTTTTGGAGACCGCCCGCCAGCCCAGGGAAAAACTCATAATACCCTCCGCGGTCTTCTGACCGTGGAGCGGTATTATGGAGTGCGGCATCCTGGCAGGCGGCCTCCGCCGCCCGCCAGGGTCATAATGAGGCCCTATATCTGTGGTCATAATGCTTATTACCATCTTCCAAAAGGATGGAATGTGACATGCTAGTTGGGGATAGTTTTCCCAAAGATTTTTCACTAGCCGACTTAAACAAATTTCCAAAAGTGATGAATTACATCACATTAGAGAGAGAAGTGAGTCTCCCACTGGTATAGTGGGAGATATATTAGGAGCAATGATACCTTCAGTAGGTGTTGTTCCGGATTCAATAAAAATTCAAAAGTTGTCTACTATTGTGGATAACATGATGACAAATTTTTCAGGAGCCATGATCCTGATAGATACTGAATTAGCTGCGGAAAGAGCTATGACTCTTCAGAACTGCCTTGCGATAGACATTCTTTTAGCAACGGATGGCAGAGTTTGCAAAATGCTTAATTCTAGGCATTGCTGTTCGTTCAATAGTAATGAAATTAGAAGCTTACTTACTAATCTGACTACTGAGAGTGCTGATTTGAAAGAATTGAAGGAACCAGGTGTTTGGGAGAAAGTTGGCAAAGGATTTGCTCCAGTGGGAAATTGGCTCAGCAACTTTGGGAAAGGAATATTATTGAAAATAATACAAGGAATATTGATTATCGTGATTTGTGTAATTGCAATATGGCAAATATGTAAATTGTGTAAAAGAATTAAATTAAATTAAAGAAGATAAAGAATAAGCAGAGGAGGGAAGAAAAAAGTGAAAAAGTTTTTAGGGAAAATTTGAAAACTGAACAAAAATTTGAAGGGATTGAAATGACAGAATTTTAGCCGATGGAAAAATTTGATGAGTGAAGATTTGGTGTGATCACACATTTAGTCATCAGAGGAGGGATTGTTAACGCTGATTTTATTATTGAAATTATTAATGAATATTCATGTATTCTAATTGTTGAACTTGCATAGAAAATGTAACAAGTATAGAGAAAAATAATGCACGCATCTGAAAGTGTGACCATGTTAGCGGTCGCCATTGTTCACGAAGTATACTTATTAATGGCTATTAATATTGAGCTTTTGCTTGATTAATGTAGTAATACATCATATTTAGGGTTGTACATTATGTATTAGCTTTATTAATTGTAGGCCTTAACTTAGCGGCGGTCTTGGCCTAGTTGTATGGCCTCATGTCAAACTGTATTCCTTAGGCGTTTAATAAAATGTCTGCTTAGAGAATTAAATTGTGATTTTCCACTGTACTGTCCATGTGCTGTTAGCTAAAAGTCTTTCTCATGAGAACTGCTTGCTAGAAGATGATGTACTTGCTAATGCAACATTGTTTTATGTAATGTGTGTAAGACTGGCTTTCTCAGGAGAATACAATGGAGACTCTGACTGGAGTATCAGCTGCAACAATATTGTTACCTGATGAGTCTGATGATGAGAACAGTACGAAAGGAACTAATCATCGACATGTGACCCAAGTTTTAGTTTTATTGGACAAAGTGTGAACATGCGATCCCTTGACCAATAGGGACTTGGGAAGTAGTTTTAGGAAATCTAACTTAGTCAGACTGCACTGAGAAGGGGACACCATTTTGCCATTTTCCGCCTTGAGAACAGACCTGCTTAACTTTATTGCTTAAAAGACTTGCCTTTTCTGAACTTTGATGCTGAATCCTGATGCCTTGCTGATCAGACTGATGTCCTCATGACGAAGACTGTCACAGCTTGCCGATCCAAACTGAGGATAGGTATATTGACTAGGATATTGTTTGCTATGTCTATTTGCTTTTGTTTCTAGGTACCAACCGCGCTATTTGATAGAGCCATAGATAGATGTTTTTCCAAATTTGTGTTGACTAAAATGTTGTGCATGAAGCCCAAACATGCTGTTCTAATCTGGTGTTAGTTAGGGTTCTCACTAATGAAATTCAATACATGAAGTAACATTTGATGTCCTTTCTTTGCTGAATCTAAAAGTATGTAATATTGTTTGCGCAGTTATTCTTGCTATTAATTTGTACTTTTATTTTAGAATGTGTAGTAGCTCAAGCTTTGATTAGATTTCAATTCTTTCATCGTTTTGGTCAGCCAGTGTTGTTTCTGTATGTTTAACAGTTGATTTTGAGATTAACCCACATTACTTTAGCATTTTAATATAGGGAAATAAATATTCTAACTTTTGCATAAAGGTGTGGTTATTCATGACTGCAAGGTCATGGTGTGTAACAATTACTGACTCTAATTGATTACTAATGTTATTGATTGTTATTGATTATTGATCTGAATGTACGGATATATGGTGGGAACATCTTAAGCATAGTCAAAAGGTTCATTGACCTGTTCGCGCCACCTTGTAAGTTTACTTATTAAGGTCAGACGCGCAAGCAAAATTCTTCAAAGATCTTCCAAGTGGTTTAACCTGTGGGTAAGATTTCTGGCATGCCAGAAAGAGTATATCATTTCAAAGGTGCCCAGAGATTGCGTGCCTTCTTTTTGGATCACATGGTGATGTCAGATGACAGAATAGCTGCAATAAGGCTTGGCTGAGCTGTTGAATATTTTTTAGAGATGCACTTTGTAAACGTGACATGCTGCCAGCACCAAGGGTGAGAAGGGCACTCCTCTGTACGCTTTCCTTCACTGGAAACTTGATAGAGTCTATCTACATCTCCAAACCCGGGGCAGTGTAGTGGTGGCCATGTTAGAGGAAAATTTAGTTGTGAGTTGTACCTGCAATAATCAAATTGTCAAAAACATATGGAGTTGCTTGCTATCTATTCTCCGAGAGGGGTTTGTTGCCGCTTCAGGAGTATGAAGCTCTATATGCATGTGTGTGGTTGTTAGACTTGGCATCCTTGGTGTGGTCTCCCCTAACTTTTTGCCTCTATTTCCCAGGTTGTTGATGTGTGCTGTACTCTGTTTCTGATGTTTTTGTTACTCTGAGGACTTTACCACTGCTATCCAGTGCAAGGGCTTCTATATAAAAGGTGTATGTTATTGGCTTTCCATGATTGCCGTATTCGATTTACTGGTAAGTCCCTAGCACAGTGCACTAGATGTGCCCAGGGCCTGTAAATCAAATGCTACTAGTGGGCCTGCAGCACTGATTGTGCCACCCACATAAGTAGCCCTGTAAACATGACTCAGACCTGCCACTGCAGTGTCTGTGTGTGCAGTTTTAAACTGTAAATTCGACTTGGCAAATGTACCCACTTGCCAGGCCTAAACCTTCCCTTTTCTTACATGTAAGACACCCCTTAGATAGTCCCTAGGTAGCCCCATGGGCAGGGTGCAGTGTATGTTTAAGGTAGGACATATATTAATGTGTTTTATATGTCCTGACAGTGAAATACTCCCAAATTCGGCCCATATTTATACTTTTTGATGAAAAATTTACCGCCGGCTAACGCCTTTCCTACGCGCTAGGCAGGCGCCTTATTTAAGGATTGTGTGAGCCCGCGAGGTGGGCTGGTTAGAGTAAAAAAAAAAGACTCAAACCAGGCAGCGCCGGCGTAGGGGAAAATGGGGGTTGTGCGTCAAAACATGGCGCAAGTCAGGTTTGAATCAAAAATCATGGCTCAAACCGGATTTGTGCCATTTTTTGATGCACAACCCCCATTGAAATGACTCCTGTCTTAGCAAAGACAGGAGTCATGCCCTCTTGCCCAATGACCATGCCCAGGGGACTTGTGTCCCCTGGGCATGGTCATTGGGCACAGTGGCATGTAGCGGGGGCAAATTAGGCCCCATATGCCACTTTCAAAACATAAAATAAAAATACTTACCTCAACTTACCTGTACTTACCTGGGATGGGTCCCCCTATCCATCGGTGTCCTCCTGGGGTGGGTGAGGGTGGCAGGGGGTGTCCCTGGGGGCAGGGAAGGGCACCTCTGGACTCCTTCCATGGTCACAGAACATGGAAGTGAGCCCACAAGTCCCTTAACGCCTGCCCTCACCCAGGCGTTAAAAAACAGCGCACATCAGGTTTTGCGCCATTTTTTAAAGCCCGCCACCTCCTGTGCGTCAAAATGACTCAGGAGTATAAATAAGGCACACAGGCCTTAAAGTCATTTTTTGGGCGGGAACGCCTACCTTGCATGTCATTAACGCAGGAATTCTGACATCTGCGGGCGTCAAAGTTTAAATGTGGTGCACGGTTTGCGCTGAATGTGCGCCAAAAAATTTCGGTGCAAACAGAGTATGAATATGCCCCTCGGTTTTCGCTGTTGCAAGCCCTATCTCTCTCATAGGTTAACATTGTGGCTACCTTTTATATATGATTAAAGTGTAGATTCCCTTTGGGAGCAGATAGTCATGTGGATTTTGGGGTCTCTGAACTCACAAAGTGGGTATTTGCTTGCTTAAACCATTCTGTGACTCTGCCGGGTTGTGGATTCCCTGTCTGGGTCAGTTTGACAGTTAGGCTGTTTGCACCTCTCTCTAGACCATAGGTACTCACAAATATTTTCCCAGGGGCCACACTGTTTGGTCTTTGATGTGACCGAGGGCCGCATTGCTGCCAGCATGGTGACAGTCGGAGGGCTGGGGGTACGGTGGGGAGGGGTAGTGGTAAAGTGTGTGTAGGGCAAGTGAAGCATATACATCTAGCGTCTGAATTGCCCAATGTGAAACCATATACTTGGGTATAAATCCCGGCTTCTCCACTTAACCAAATTGTGTGATCCTAGGCAAATGTTTTATTTCACTTTACCTTGTTTTTTAGTTTTTCTTCATCATCACATATAAGAACCTTGAAATATATCTTCAGGATGTATGTTGTATAAAACCTTCTGTGTCTGGTTTAATAAACTATAATGTTCTTCATGTTTTATAGAAACCCAGCCCTCCCAAAGAATTCACATAACAACTGACTTGCCTTTTAGCTCACAGTTCACATTGTTGTCAGGGTGTGGGGGATGGGAGGGGATGAAAGTTTCTAAAGTCATGTTTGAAAACTATGACTTTAAAAAATACTTATCAATGCAGTGATATAATGTTATGTACTAAGTTGAAACGGTTTTGCAGGTTAATGAAATGCACTGTTTGAATTTCACACAGATAATACTTTTATATTTTTTGCTGCAAGATGTCATTAATAATGAAGGTGTTTCTACAGTTGAGTTCTAGAACACCCTAGTTACTCCTTTTCGTTAACTTCAATTAGACTGTAAATAAATACTTGCCCGTTTATTTTTCAATTTTTAGTGCCAGTGCTGTTTCGAATAAACGGCAGCACAGTGCTGCTGTTGACCTTGGGGCCGCATGTAAATGTCAGGAGGGCTGCATGCGGACCCCGGGCCGTACTTTGAGTACCACTGCTCTAGACAGTGACACAAAGGGAGTTGGGGTATAGCCTGCATATCCATCTGTGCTAGGAGGGAGAGGAGGAGTTGTCACTTACACCTGAAAGGGCTGTGCCTGCCCTCACACAATGCAGTCTCCAACCCCTGGTGTGTGTCTGGGGCCTGGCCTGGGCAAGGCAGGGTCTCACAAACAAGAAATACTTTCCTTTAAAGTAGGCCTACTTCAAAGGCAGAAATGGGTAAAGGAGGGGACCCAAACCCCTGAAAAGTAGATCACTTCTGGAAATCAAGAGGAACCTCTGCCAAGGAGAAGAGCTGAAGAGCTGAGAAGTGCGACCCTGCCTGTGACTGTGCTTTGTGGAGCTATCATGCAGTTGCTGCTTCTGCCTGTGAAAGGGGACAAAGACTGGACTTTGTTGTGCATTCCTGCTTGTGAAGAAATCTCCAAGGGATTGACCTGAGCTTGCCTCCTGTTGTTGAAGTTTCAGAGACATCAAAGACTTCCCCTGCCAGCACCTGGACTCTCAGCTGAGACTCCTGCCCTGCCAAGTGGTGCCCTATCCAGTTCCTGGGCCCTTGAAAGGTGAAGCTGGCAGACCAAGACTGAAAATCCATGTACAGAACGCTGTGCAGGAAAACTTTTGACACACCTTCCGAGACGCGGCTGAGAAACGGCGCGCCACCGGCTTCACGGCTGAAATCAACACTCCACCTGCATTGTGGCTGGAAGATCGACGCAACGCGGCTGGAGAAACGACGTGCAACACCCACTGACCGAGGCTGTTAACATTGCAACCCCACATAGCGCTGTTTCCTGAGACCATGCAACTGGATTTTTGACACAACATCGCTGGGTGCGGAAAAATGACGCAAAGCCTGCCCGGACCTGAGGTGTCTGTCCGGATCCACGCATTGCTCTCTTGCGGGAGAGAAGAAACGACGCATGCCGACCCAACGGGAGGAGGAACAATGCACAATCTCACTTGGGGGTGAGAAATTGATGCATCACTGGCCTTTTCCGATGCACGTACGGTGTTATTTTGACACTACCCAGGTACTTTTGAACCCTAAAGGTGTTGTCCCTATTTTCAGAAGGATTTGACTATGTTGGATTTTTGTCGTTTTGGTCTTGTTTTGTTTAGATAAATATTCTCTATTTTTCCAAAACTGTGTTGTGTAATTTTGTAGTGTTTTTACTGAGTTACTGTGTGTGTTGGTACAAATACTTTACACATTACTTCTGAAGTTAAGCCTGCCTGCTCGTGGCAAGCTACCAAGGAGGTGAGCGGGCGTTAACTGAGGGTGATTCGCCTTTTTCCTGACTAGAGTGAGGGTCCTTGTTTAGACAGGAGGTAACCTGACTGCCAACCAAAGACCCTATTTGTAACAGTGGTGTTTGTATTGCACGAACATAGCCAAAAGGCATCGGGGTGCTGTTCAAGGTTAAAGGCAGAGAGGCAATCAGAGTGTGAATCCAGGCTGGGGAGCTGAGTTCTGAGAGGGGAGCTGGGCTGTTTACTCTGTTGTGATGCAATTTTCTTTCTAAGGTGTGTATTCAGCTCATTACTAAATTGAAGAATGGTAGGGGAGGTTCTGGTGGCTATCAGATTGTCATTCCAGATACAGGGAGCAAAGATGTGGAAGTCCTTTTGTACGGTGTTTCTTTTTTACACTTTTATCTCCAGTCTTAGTGTATCATGGATGCAGATGTGCTAAGTGCCATCAGAGATGATGTGCTTATCAGAAAGGGAGGCACAATGCCGTTTCTGGTGTTTTTATAGCTGATGCAGCTCCCCTTCAAGGTGGTGCAGGCCAACAAGGAGACACAGTCAAGTTCTATATTGGTGGGGTTGTGTTGGGGTGATGAAGTCATACTTCTTCATTTCAGGCTCTAGATGTTGCATGTTGTAATGTATAGGGTGCCCCTAAAGGGGCAAGTTGGGTGTCTCAGAAGCTGCAGAGAAGGGTGTTTCCATTATCCAATTGCATGAGTATGTGGTCTTGAACATCCGTACTCAAGTCATTTTCTGGGAGAAATGGTTTACGTTTCTCTGCTAGATAGTGATTGTACCAGCCATCTTAGTTGTCATAGTAATGTGCTCTTTGAGAGTGAGGTCAGTGTCAAAGGTGACTTGTCATTGGTCAAATTTGTGATTTTATTCCTTCCAGTTTCATGTCGTCAAGCCAGGATGTAGTAGTAATAGTTTGCATCTTGTAGTTGTCAAATAGGGGAAATTCACCTTTGATTGGGTTAAAGTTTTGGGTAGGCAATGAACATACACCTCTGAATGAGGTGGAGGCAGTGCTTGAGGCATTGGTAGTCTTTGGCATTCGAGACTGATTAAGTCCTTCCTGTAGAATTGTGTCTCATTATATTGATGGATTTTGATGCTGCTATTTATGGGTAGATTTCCAAAAGATTGATGTAGAAGTTGAAGATGACACAAGAAACATGGGTCCATAGTGGTTTCCACATGTGATAGAGAGTTCTGGGATCTGGAGGAGACCCACATGAACACGCTAAGAGTTGGTTGGAGGGTTAATAGAAGCACCACTGGAGGATGTCACCACTGAATCCCATTCATCATCTATGGCTCGTGAAGAAGCTGTTCCAATGTTGCAGTATGATCAGTAGTTATGCCAGAGATGGTTGGCAGTGGTGTAATCTTGCATCTTGCCATCAAATGATAAGTTATGGATGGGCTGGTAGGAGGCAAAATTAATAGGGTATGGTGTGAGCTTCTTCAGTAAATGAAGGATCTGGCCTGTCTTGAGAGCTTCACTTGTTGTTGTCAATTTGGGTCTATATTTTTCTGTATTTTTTCACTGATGAAGAGGTTGATGGCATTCCACTTGTCTGGAAGATGGAGTTTGATGGTCAGGTACAATGCTTGATATTGACACAATACATACGCCACAAAAGAGACTCCACACAGAGTTCTATAAAAATGTACTTCTATATTGTTTATATCTTTCCAGACCAAAAAGCGACATCAGTCATAGGTTGTGCATATCATGCAATTACTGACATAGTACTGGTTATCCTGGAAATGCAAGAGCCATCATGATAGTCGAAATCCAATCAGAGCATGGAATATTGTCGAACAGCTCACACAGCACAAAGTGTCACCATAGATGCATGAAAAATGCTGATTGTGCACATCCTGCAAGTATTGTGCGCATACTTGTTGCCCTGATTCCCCCACGAGACGAAAAATCACAATCATTAGCATATATAATACAACTGATAATGGGAAGGAAGATGCATAAATTGCCAATTAGCACTAGCAGTACAGAAATCATATAAGACACCCATAGGGCCATAATGGTATAGGGGACAGTATGTCTGCCCTCCAACTACTACATTATACAGTACTTAGGGATTCCATCAATGGAACAGGAGCACCTGCGCTTCCGTTAGACTTCTCATGGTAATCAGGCTTCATGAAATGTGGCTCCTTTCTAAGTAACCCCCAGGATCCTCAGTCGAGAGGAATGCAGCAAATCCTAGGGTCCCCCACCAGGTATGACCCAACAGGGGGAATAAGGCACATGCTGTAGGCAGCAGTAGGGAGACCCTCCTGGGTCCTCCCCGCAGCAGGTTTATGAGGAGCGGCTGCCTCTGAGCGTGGGGTGTAGCTATTAAAGTAGGCAAGCTACTGGGGAACTCCACAGCCTGCAAAGCACTCACAGCCTGACTGTGCCTCTTATCAAAGGATCTGTTCCTCTCCCTGAGCACTTGTTCCTCCCAGGCACGACCTTCAACGTAACCAGTGGCCTTGGGGCCGGCCACTTCCTTAGCACCCAGGTGGGGCCGGGCATACACAATACGCGTCTCCTGGGCATTCCTGGTTGCCCAGAAACACATCGGGGACAGTCACGCAGAGGGTCACTGTGGCAAGCACGGTTGATCAGGGGTGCAGTGTCACTCCTCTTCAAGGCGTGGGCGGTGTCTGTGTCATCTTCTGGTTCTGGGGCCTCCCTCTGGCTCCAGATAGCATGGGCTTTTCTTGTGAGGCTTCTGCCAGTTACTTAGGCATCAGCCTTGGCAATGCTGAACGACTGCTCAAGCGACGCAAATCTAACAAGGGGGGAAAAGGTTGCACGGGTCACATGAGCACTCTTGGGTAGAATGAAGCACTCACATTGCGTATGCGGGGTGAAAAAGGAAGCACCTTCCATGCACTCGGTTTTGTAGAGATTGGGGGGTAATAGCCACCACTTTCCACTTGCTGGGTGAAAGTGAAGTGCTCACGTGCGCCTCTGGAAGAAAAAGCAAGTGAGAGTA
The DNA here is from genome assembly GCF_031143425.1 of Pleurodeles waltl. NCBI lineage: Eukaryota > Metazoa > Chordata > Amphibia > Caudata > Salamandridae > Pleurodeles > Pleurodeles waltl. The sequence continues at coordinate 858,704,046 of NC_090439.1, forward strand.
TAAAGCGCTCGTCAGGTGCTGTTTTGAGGCATACAAGGGACAGAAAACAGTGCCCACCTCATGCTGGAGCTCCTTGGAGAACACCTGGGCACAAAGCAGGGTAGTTAGGCAGGAGTCCAGCCCACAACAAAGTCAAGTGTTCCAGTGGTGGTTCGTCCTCGCAGCACCCCAGTGCCTTACGGAGGAGGACCACAATCAGGGAGCAGCTGGTCACAGGGCAACAAGCAGAAAAGCAATCCAGTAAGCCCTTACTACCACCCAGCAGACAGCAGGCAACAGTGCAACAGCAGAAGAGCAGTCCAGATGAGTCCTTTGTGCAGCTCAGCAGTCCTTTTGACAGAGGTTCAGTCCCATTTCTAAAAGTGCTCTGAAAGTCATGGGGTCAAAGCCCCTGTACGTATACTCAGAAATGTCTTTATTGAGGGAGTGACTTCAAAGGAACCCTTTCAAGTGAAACACAACCCCCTCTCAACCCAGCCCTGTCTCCAGACATTAGATGGGGTTAATCAGCCCATTGTGGGAGGGCAGAATACAGCCTATTCACTTGTAAGGTGCGATTGACCCTCCCCAGCCCAGGAAAACTAGCACTATGCAGATACTTCTTCTGTCACGGCCCCTCCTGTGTTGTGGCTGTCTGCAAAGTATGCACAAACTGGAGCTGTCACTCAGACCTATGCTACAAAGCACTAGAGGGATAAGCACAGAGACATGCCTACTTTCTAAAAATGTCACAAATAAACAGGATAACCCAATATTCCCCACAGAACTGGGTAATCTAAACTGTAAAGCACACAATGTTCACAGAGGAATCATTTGCATACAAATATTTCAGCGATATTAAATACCATTAATGTTGTAATAAACCATAGATTAAATTCCATAAATGAATAAATCTTCAAACAGTGTGTAATTTGTTTCTGGGAAAATGAAGATTTTTTATATATTCACTTATATTATATACATCAACATAGCAAAGCAACAAAGAGATTTTTTGTGTTTTTATACAAATGCACTGGTGACCCCTCTTGTCAACAATCACTTTACATCAAAGGGGTAGAAGGAGAGCACCACGCCTCCTGACTCTCGAACCACAAAAGGTTTGAGTCATATATGCATTTTTTCAAACAATCAGAAAGTCACTCCTAAGGGACTCCCGCAGTTCATGCGAAGAATTGCGTCATGGAGAGTATAAGATCGACATTTCGGTCTCGCAAGGCTCAAACCGTCCATGAGACCATCCTCAGGACAATGTGTCAGAGTGGATTAAATCACAATAATTGTTGCTCTACAACAGAATAAATAACCTACATTAATAAAACTCTAAACAACACTAAAAGGCAGCAGAATATCAAACCACGCTGTACATGCAAGTGAATCGCCCACTTACAACGCACTCCAAAAAATAGCCTGCATAAACCTCAGTCTGAAACATGCATTTTTCACATCATCATAACATGCAACACCAAATTTATATACATATATATATATATACATATACATATATATATATATATATATATATATATATACATGCAAACATACATACACACATGCATATACACATACATAAAATAAAATCACCCACCAGTGCTCCTCAAACAACTGACAAATGTTAGCCTTGGGAGACCGAAACATCGACCTTATACTCTCTGATAGTAAATTTAATCTGGTTAATTACAACATTAATAGTATTTAATATCTCTGAAATATTTGAATGCAAATGATTCCTCCACTTTCTAAAAATGGCATTTCTAAAATACTAATGTAAAATCCAACTACACCAGTAAGCAGGATGTCTCACTACCATTCCAAATATATCAAACATGCCCATGCTACTCCTCCCTGATCAGAAATTACCATTTAGACATATATAAGGGAATTGCCAGTGAAAATTTATGAGAGGAGCAGCACTCACAGTAGTGAAAAATAAAATAGGCTGTTTGTTACTACTAGGAATGTAACACATAAAACTATGGGGGTCATTCCGACCCTGGCGGTAAAAACCGCCAGGGCCGGGGACCGCGGATGCACCGCCAACAGGCTGGCGGTGCATCCTTGGGCATTCTGACCGCCACGGTCAGAAACGGGAAACCGGCGGTGTCCCGCCGGTTTCCCGCCGCCCTAGGGAATCCTCCATGGCAGCGCTGCAGGCAGCGCCGCCATGGGGATTCCGACCCCCTTACCGCCAGCCTGGCTCTGGCGATTTTGAACGCCAGAACCTGGCTGGCGGTAACGGGTGTCGTGGGGCCCCCTAACAGGGCCCCACCAAGATTTTCAGTGTCTGCCAAGCAGACACTGAAAATCGCGACGGGTGCAACTGCACCCGTCGCACCCCTTCCACTCCGCCGGCTCCATTCGGAGCCGGCATCCTCATGGAAGGGGGTTTCCCGCTGGGCTGGCGGGCGGCCTTCTGGCGGTCGCCCGCCAGCCCAGCGGGAAACTCAGAATTACCGCGGCGGTCTTTTGACCGCGCAGCGGTATTCTGACGGCGGAACTTAAGTCAGAATGACCCCCTATATGTCCGACCTTTGACACACACAGAACCCTGCACATAGGGCTATCTAGAGCCTACCTTAGGGGTGAGTTAGGCGTAGTAAAAATTTAATTTTGACTTTGACAAGTAGTTTTATTTGCCAAGGCAATGTAGCACTAAACTGTGCATGGAAACACTGCAGTGGCAGGCCTAAGACAAGTTTGAAAGGCTACTTTGGTGGCTGGTGCAATCAGCACTGCAGGCCCACTCGTAGTATTTAATTTACGGGCCCTGGATATATGGTATACCACCCAACAAGAGACTTACAGGTAAATTAAATATGCCAAACATGTGTAAGCCAATTATACCAGGTTTTACGGGAGAGAGAACATGCACTTTAGCACTGCTTAGCAGTGGTAAAAGTGCTCAGAATCTCAAAACAAGCAAAAAGAGGGTCAGAAAAATAGGAGGAGAAAGACAAAAAGTTTGGGGATAACCCTGCAGAAAGGCCAATTTCCAACAGACTTGATGTCGGGTGTTGATGTGGAAGTGATCTGGGGCCTGATTGAGATATTGGCACATGAGTTACTCCATCACAACGATGAAGGATATCTCATTTGCTGAAATATAAATCCCATCATTTAGATTTCAGTGGACGGGATATCCATCACTGTTGTGACGAAGTAACCAATCCTCTAATATCTAAATCAGGCCCTTGGAGAGACATTTGTTTGTGCTTTGGTTTGTCGATGAAAAAGTCTTGAAAGATCAGAAGGTTTGTTATTATCTTTGGTTTGGCTTCAATGTGGTTGTTGGATCCTGAGTAGTGTGATGTGAATGGGGAAGTTGCTGGTCTAATCCAGAGTTATGGGTGATTTAAAGTGTATTGTTTGTGGTCTTGAGAAAACAAGGTTGAGAATGCCTGTACTCAAGCAAAAATGGTAGCCGTCTTGCAATGGGTTTTGTTGGAATTAAAACAAAAGATCGTTCAAAACAGTGCTTTTCAAAACTATTAACATAGTGCAGTCAGATGATTCCAGTGGACTGGTGGCAATTGGGAAGAACAAGTCATCAACGGGCACCAGAGACTAAAGGAGCGCAGAGAGGGAGAGGACCATTTTTACAAAAGGAGGCAGAGGGAGCAGGAGTCAGAAGTGAGGGATAACAAATAGTTCCTCATACTCTGCAATTCATAACATAAACACTGAAAGGATACAAATTGACTAATCAAGTCACAATGAGACTAAAATGACCATTTGGTGGAACAAACACAAAAACTTGGAGGAAAGCCCCTAATCAGGAGCAGGAAACAGATAGACACGAATGCCATTGAATCATGAGCAAGGCCAGGCCCAAGGCCACTCTAAGTCTGTATTGAATATATTAATTCTATTTGCCAATGGGTAACAGAAGATGTCTGTAGGCGAGGCAAAAAAATGCGCCGTGGATTGAGTGTCCAGTAAGAAGAACGTTTCCGTACATAACTGGAATCGTCAGATTTAGAATGCACTGCAAGGGGAGACTTTTATGGGAAATAATTCGTTTTGAGTCTTTCACATGTATCCATGTTCTGCCACCTCAGATGGAACATATCAGTTGTGCTATGGAGTTTTAGGTCTCAATCATGAATGCCTTCTAAATTAATGATACTTGTGCAAACAGGGTTCACAATTACAAGTGGTTCAATGGTTATCACACCAAGGAATTACAGGGTGCAATAAAGACTGCGCCTTTGTATTTTTTCCCTTGATACATTTCAACAGGTTTAATGGTGGTCAATTTAACAGGGGTAGAAGGCTTGTAAATCCAGAAACATGCACATTTTGATGCAGAATTCGACCCTGATTTTAAAGGCTCAACTTGTAGTCGGTGTCATTTATCCTACTTGGTAAATTCCGAACCCTGCAGTATCTGTTTTTATCGAGTGCAGGAAATATCACACTGCCCACCAGGGCGGTCACAATCTGTGTCTTTTATAAAAGACCTGCTTATGCCTGGTTTCCTATGCTATGTTGTTTCCACATATGTTATTCTTTATAATCCCACGGCAATAGTCTTTTATCTCCAATTGTGGACTGTACTTTCAAAATGTTACAATACAAATATTCAAATAAAAATAATCTATTTCACTCTTCTAGCTTCAAGGGATTGTAAAATCTTAGTTGCTTGTATTAAACTTCTGAGATGTGGGTCAAATGTTTATATAAAAAAAAGATAATTATGTTTGTCTTTAAAGCGCTGAAAAACGTTTAGATCGTTAGACATTTATAGTTTGTATGCAGAAGAATGGCGAAAAGGGACTCAAGATGTGGTGAAGCATGCAATGGAAGGAGTCTTTGTTCTCATGATGACATGCTCCCTCCCCACAGCGCCACAAAGCACATTGGCATGGCATTGTGGGTACATTTTATATTAGGTGGCTGACTTTTAAATACAGCTGAGTTTTCATTTGTTTTCCATCAGAGTGACACACAATTTCCTGAATGTTTGCTTCTCCCGAGGGCTGCCCTGTGTAAAACGAAACATTAATGTACACTGTTAGCATGTTAGTCCTAAATTAGCTATGCTTTACTCTATAAACAGATCGTCCTGCTTTACAAGAAAAGTGGGACAAAAAGTCAGCCATATAAACATAAGTTACTGAATACCTCCAATGGAAAAGTCCATAGCTTTCATTGCGAAGTGGTTTGTGGGGTGTCTATAGATGCATTACCACGTTTATACAATGAACCATTGGAAAAAATAGCTCACACTTTTCAATAAGGGAAAGCGTGCTGTTTTACACTGCAGTAAATTATTTCGAATGAGTAAAACTTTTCTTTTAAGAACCGTTAGTAAAAATGGTTTAACAAATCTGCGAAATCGGATTGGCAACGATCAGATGTAATCAGTAAAAGCAGTATCAACTCATATAATGGTGGCCTACAGAATTATTATTTTTCTATGGTGACAGTTTGCTATGGCGCCATTACTCAATGAGAGTACGCGTGAGTAGAGCTAGCTTTAACAATATTTTTTGCCCCCCCCCATGACCTCCTCCTTGAATTCCCTCACTACCACCTCCAAAACTGCACCTCATCTCTCCATTGCCCCTCTCTCACATACAATTCGATTGGTTTAAAGCACAGGTAAAGGCTGGCTTTACTAGTCCAGACAGCTATCCACATAAAATACAGATTTGTGAACTGTACTGTATGCATTCTTTCAGCAGGCACATTAACCCTCTGCATTACTTTATGGCGAGTAAAAACTGTCACTAAACAAAACTCTGATCTCTTTCTTTCTAGCAGGAACATTAATCACAAGAGTTATCTTGACATTTGGTCTGCTGTCTGAAAGTTGGATGCACAAGAAACTCTGCAGCAGGTGTTTTAAAATCGAAAGTTATTGCTCAACACAGAGCTTCTCTCTGAGGTCAGTGCCCCCTTGCAGATCAGCGCCCAGTGCGGCCACACCAGTTGCACCCCTTTAAAGCCAGCCCTGCATGTGAGACTGACGGAACGTGTAAATGTCTTTGTTGTGACTGGCGGAAAGCAGTAGAAAATACAACCCCCTGGACGCCTGAAGGCCAGCAGATACATCTTTCGAACGCCTTGCTGCAAGAAACAAGCATGGTTCATTCCACAACCCTTCTGCATTCTCAACGAAATTAAAGTAGTACCCACAAAATGTCGCACTCATCACTATGCGGTACAACATAATGCCTACATGTCCTCATCAGAAGCAGAAAGCTTGATTGCATAATGGGCCGCGATAAAGAGAAAAGCTAGTCACTCCCCACAGATCGCCAGCAGGTAGTGCCATTAAGTATACCACCCGAGGGAGCTACTAAGCACCCGTGCCATGGAGGGTCATGTTTCCTAAAGTGCTATGTCACGTTATTGCATCAGTTCATGAGGGATGCGCTAACAAAGATGAGCACACCTCAACTTTCTAACTCACCTGCTGAGGTACAGTGTTAACTAGGGCTTATCTGCCAGAGACAATGTCTTTTTGTAATAGTACAAGTGATGCCAAATACGTATTTATATTTATTATCAGTTTTTAAATAGCAAGACCCACCGGGTAGCATAGTGCTTCACAAAGAAACATATTCTTACAGGTGACTAGATATACCAACAAATGTGAAGACATATATAATAATGCACACAAATCACAAAAAATGACCATACATATGGGACAAGTATCTTAAACAAAAAAAATTACTTCAGTTGTTTTTGTCTATAAGAAAAAAAACTTCAGTTATTTTTTTCAAAGTGATATAAAGTGCAATTATTCTATTGGACGGTGGAATGGAGATTCAAACCTTTGGGGTACAGATGTTTCATCCACTATCAGTCACACAAGACATCAGCAATGTTGGGAATTTGCCTTTCTTTCAGAGTCATCCGGGATGATTATTTTGCTTTTTTATTTAACTGTCGAACTCGGTGCACTTTACCCCTGCTAACCACAGGTAACCCGTGTGCTCTCTCTGTTAAACACTGTAAAAGTTTAATAGTGGGATGTGTTTTTTTTAATGTTTTACGTGTCCTGGCAGTGAGAAATCTCCAAAGTCATTTTTCAAAGCGGCAAGGCCGGCTCTCCAGTAGATTAACACTGGTTTAAATAATTACCATTAAGATGTGCTAAATTAAGTTTAGGAATAGCTAGAAAAATGGTTCAAGAACTCATTTTAATAGCAATTTAAAATCCAACTTAATGGTCAAGTTGGATTCCATATTACCATTTTGGAAATTATACTTTTAGAAAGTTGTCCTTTTCCTGCCTAAAACCAAAAGGCTTCCCTGCCATTGTCCAGCTATCGCCTGATCCCTGAAGTTTCCCTTGTGGTGCAATGCATATTGCTGCCATGGGTGTGACAGGACTTCCTGAGCTACAAAGGATGCTTACCTTGTCACTGGCATATGAAGCTCACACCCAAGCTTGCCTCACATTTGTCTCTCTACTCAGACTTGCACCAAACCCAGGGGAGGAACTGACCAGGACTGGTTTAGGGGGTGGACAAGGATCAGTTGGCTGACCTTCTGTTTGAGCTACAGGGACACAACAAGCGTCCAGAGTCTTCTCTTCCTCCTTGCAATGCCTCAGCTGACCAGTTTCAACTGAACCTTGCAGGACTCTGCTGGTGGCCTCCTTTGGTTTGGGAGTCCTAGCCCCAAAAAAGTTGCCCTGCCAGGTCCTGGACACTTGATTGGTGTTAGATTGTACTCCTGCTGGCCCTAAACTTAAAGATGTCAGACTTAAAAGCTACTGCTAACTTTTTTCCTAGAGAACTTATGGAGACAGAGATTGCCGTCGAAGCCACAGCAGTCTACATCAAATCTCCAGTTGGCCTCAGCTTGCTAGTTTGCTCAGAGTTCTCAAGAGGGAGTTAAAGGAGGCCCACAGCGGTGACCTGGAGTTGCGAACGGATTGCACGCTCAAGGACCTAACTTGCAGGCCCGGCCTCTTCTTAATAAGTCCTGCTTGAATCTTCCCCCTGACTGTTGCCGGTATGTAGCCATTTTGACTGACGTACCCTCTCTAACCCCATGGAGGAGGAATCAACTCTACAGCTTAATCATACTGATTTTGATATTTATGAATACAATGATACTTTGTTTATAAGGAGAGTTGGATGTGCCGGTCCCTTGAATAAGCATTTATGAGGGCACTGTGTTGGTATTAATTGCAAAAACCCAAGCCAGGCCTGCCACATAAACCAAAGTGGTGCCAGTGGGTACCTGTTGGGAGCTGACATTTGAGATTATCCTTTAGGCTTCTTCTACAAGCTCTTGTTACCCACACATGGGGATGGGCGTGGGTCTTTTTCATCAAGGGCTGACGTTTCAAACGCATACTCTGTTTCCACCTTGTACAGATTCTTCTCGCTGTCAGATTTGGATAGCATTGACTGATGACCAATCACAATAGCTGACGGCAGAGAATCTGTTATTAAAGGATCAGAGTGACTGGATTTCTCTTCTAACCCCCCTAGTATTGTTTCCAGAAGTGACTCCATGGCTACCCCAACTCACACATTAAGCTTGTTTCCTGGAACTTGCTGGGACAGTGTCCAAACCTTCCTGCTCAGATTGGTGCCAATTTATTGATAAGTTTGGCATTTGTCTCTTCCAGGAGACCTAGTTTTTGTCCTCCAAGGTTTCATTCTGGTTTTGTGAATTTGACTCAGGATGAAATCTTCTCAGGGAAGGGTCCACCGTCCAGGGGGTTAACAATCTGAGTAAAAACCACCTTGCTCTGTGCGGCCTAAGAGATCGATCTGGGCTCCCCAGACATATTAGGTCTGTGGTTCCCTATTAGTGATACCTATTACATTTATAATGTTTATTGAGGGCCAGGGAGTAATAGAGCTGAACTACCAATTATTTACTTGATAGATTCTCATATGGCAGCCCTTTCTGCTGGATGCTATAAAATTGTTGTGAGTGATTTCAATTGTAAATTTGAGCCACTTTGTACCACTTCTGAAGTCCTTACCAGCAATGAGGATAAAGCCTGGTCAGTTCTTGGGCTTACACTTCCCCCATAAAGAAATGGACAGCTGCTGTAATCCAACTAAATAAATTTTCGCCTACACAACACTAGTCTTATTGATTATATCTTTTTGGACACTAGACTTTGGCCCATAGTGATCTATATGTTTGTAACTCCCGACGGGAAAGTGACCATAACGCTTTGGATGTAACCCTGGGATCATTAGGCACTACTATCTCTAACTCTCTTACTGAACCATTTGATGGAAGGCTTATTCCCACTGACAATCGACGTAGGCTAAAATGAAGTTCTTAGGTTGAATCCCCGGTAGCTCTGAGAAAGATCTATGAGGCAGTAACCACTGGTCTTGAAGTTGGGCAGGTCTACAGGTGTGTCCTTGAGGCAAACTGATACCCTGATGAGAAACAGTGCAATTCATAATTCTATGTTTACCTCCCTAGAGAATCTTTTTTTGGTGGTGTCCAAGACCATTTCCAAAAGGAACCCCCCGTACTCCAAATCCTGTAGAATTTCCAGGCACACACGACCTGAAGCCATTAAAGATCAGAACAGGAATTTGATCCAAAAAGTTAAGCTTGCCTATCAAGCTGCAATATTAAGTGTTAAAAGAGACTGGTAGTATGCAAAGTGGGGTTCTATGTTATGCACCATTAAAGGAAAGGACTGTTATTCCTTCTGGCCCATCTGTGCCAATGGTGGGACTGATGATCAGTCTCGAATTGATAACAACATCTCTGCTGCTGACTGGTTTGACCACTTCTCAAAGCTGTACTCTTGCACCACAGGGCCAGAATTTCTCCAGAACAGGACAATTGGGCTGGCAGTCACAGCAATTGGTTGTGATACAGGTAGCACTGGCCCAGTAGTTTCCCAACCTGGACTTGAACTCCAAGAAGCTAGTTATAATTTCATAGTTGAAATTAATAAAGCAGTAGACTGTACTACCCCTAAAAAAGCCCCTGGGTTGGATAAAATCCCTGGAGATCTCTTCAGGGCTGACAAGGATATTTGGTAACCCTAATTCACATTGTGTTTCAACACCATGATGAAAGTCGCTCGAATGCCTGCTACATGGACTGGAGCAGGGATAATCTCGATTTTTAAAAGGGTTCCAGGGCAATTCCATCAAATTATAGGCCCATCAGCCTTATTGATATTTCCCAAAAACTTTTTAGCCAGATTATTTTGGATAGGTTGCTTGACTGGATAGCTGATGTTAGAAAGATGTCTTCGATGCAAGCTGGTTTTAGGGATATCATTAGTACCATTGACCAGGTGTTTCGATTCCAGTTGCTTCATTGGAAATATGTTACTCTGGGGGGGTTGGTCATCTATATGAGATCTTTGTGGACCTTTGTTCTGCTTTTGGCCTCGTACTCATGGAGTCTTTTTAGAAGGTCCTGGTGGAAACTGGATTCCCGAAGGACCTTTTAGATATTTGATCCTGCACACTAATAACTTTGCTCAGGTTAGATGTGAGTCCCAGGGTGAGCTGATAGACTCCGTCCCAATTGAATGGGGCATGAGGCAAGTGTGTGGGCTAGCACCAACCCTATTTACCTTATACATCAATGACCTGGTGACCCTTCTAGAGAAGTGTGAGAATGACACCCCAAATCTAGCTGATGGAAAGGTTCCAGCACTCCTGTTTGCGGACTATACACTTCTGATCACAAAAACATCTATAGGGTTACAGAAGCTCTTGGATTAGTTTGGGTTCTTATGTAAACAGATGGGGCTCGAGATCAACATTGGTAAAACCAAGAACATGTTTTTTAATCCCTCTTCATGGAACCAACCTAATCTGACTCTTAACTAGCTACTGCTGAAGAGCATTCATGTATTTGACTATTTAGGGGTTATGCTCCCTGAGCAGTTTGACTGGTTACTTCATACTCAGGAGTGCATGCTAAAATTAGAAAACTAGAATAACTGGGAATAAAGAAGTCACAGCGAGGTTTCTTATTTTGCCCAACATTTCCAGCCCTTCAAATATACAACCATTAAGTTCTTGGGGTGACCCTATATGGCAGGGAGATATGGGGTCATAATGATATAAAATCGTTGGAGAAAGTAGGACATTGTTTTATGCAACTCTAAATCAATCTCCCTGTTGGTACCAGCTGATCCCTTTATGGCATGATCTTGGCCTTAGATCTGTTGTTGTTAAAGCAGGGCTGAGACCTATATTGCAATGGTGTAGACTTTGGGCAACCCCTAAACATTTGCTATACCGATGGGGTCTGGAGGATGTATTGAGGCTGCCTCGGGCATCCAAGATCGTTTGGCTCAGGTTTGTAAAGATTTGCTTGCTCCAGATCCATTCAACCTCCTTTCTTGACTTTAAAGTTGAATACCGCATTGAAGGCTTCTTGGATGAGATAGAGTTTACCCAAGCCAAGATGCTCTATATGAAATTCTGGGTAGGGACTTTGCCACTTTGTTCTGTTATGCCAAAAGGGCTGCGTCCACTCAGAATCTGATGGGTTCTGTCCCTTTTGTTCCCAGGTGACTGAAATCATTGAACATGCTGTAATCTTCTGTCCGACATACCATTGGTACAGAAGGATTCTTTCTTTATGCAGTAACCTGGGAATTAGGGACTATAAAGCAGCGATTAGGATCCTGAGAAGCAATGCCAGACAACCTATTGTATTTGCTATTTCAAACTTTCTGTTGCATATGCAGAGGCTCAGTCAAAAAAGGATTGCTTGTTGAAAGGTTGTGCATGTAGTCTGCCTTTCCTGGTCTTAAGACCGGACTTGAAATAGGTATTGGTTGTGGGTCAATATCGGGGTAGCTGCATACTATAATTCCTTATGGATTATTGATTTGGATTTGTACATTGTATTGTAAATCAATACATTTCATAGTTTTTATTAACAATTGTTATCACATCAGTATCTTATTGATTTAATGAGTTTTATATATTGTGATATTTTATTTGCATTTATGGCTGTTCAACCAAATAAAGGTTTATGATTGTGATTGTAGACAGCTTCATCAGGAGTAGCATTTGTCAATGACAAGGCCTTTGTGGGCACAGTGTTTGGAATATGCCGGTTCATGTTCCTGCCTTCATTGACGACGCTCTGGGACTCTGGTCTTCAACAGCCGAACGAAGTCAAGCCCCGTTTCAGGTGAAACTTGCAGCTTGACCTGACAACAATTTGTCAACGACCATATTTTGTCTCCAAACAAAACAATTTCCAGCCGAAGGTAAACTTTCCACAAAGATGAACCTGGTCCCTATATCCAACTGGGAATTCATTGCAGTCAGCCTTAGCGTTTGTCTTTGGTCCGGTCTAGCATGGCCAGATAACCCCAGTTGGCGCTTCGTGCTTTTTGGTGCTATTTTTGGTTCAAACTTAAAAAATTAAGATCTCTGGTTGTCTTCATTGGATTTTGCCACTTTGGTGTCATTTTATTCATTAGAATGTTCCCTTTTTTATAAAATTGCTTTGGGATTTTTCTTGCGCTGTGTTTTCACTTTATTACCATTTGAATACTGAATAAATACTTGACACATTGCTTGTAAGCTAGGCCTTTGATTCCAATGGGCATTTTCCTGGTGGGCTACAGCCCAAGGAGGCCGGTTTTGAAAGCACCTCTGTCACTTTTCCCAGATCCCAGAGGTTACTTGCAGTGGACAAGGAGAGGCTTCAAAAGATAGGGAGAGTGGAAGGGAGGGGAAAGGTAGAGTGAAATCAATCAGAGAACGAGAAGAGACAGAGGAGAGAAGGACAGAGATAGAGAATGTATGTATGTATGTACGTATGGATGGGTGGATGGATGGATGGATGAGGAGACAAAGGGTGACGGTGGTTTAAGCATTTTTCCCCAGTCCGGCCCTGTCAGCAATCACTCAATGAGCCATTATATAATCACAAAATTAGCTGCAGAGTAACCTGGTAGTACAGAACACATGAGTCATGCATGTTAAGGCGTAGTGGCATCTACAAACAGCCTTCCAGCAGAGAACTAAGTCATGGTTGGCTCCATGATACATTTCTATCATATACCACAAGCACAGATCATTATAAGGCACAGATACAAAACCTGTTTTTCATTCAAGACCATACAGGTGACAGTGCACATGAAATTCAGGTATGGATCCTGACTCCTTTCCTGAACCTGGCAACTGACAATTAGGAGCTGTACAACCCAACACATCTGAGGACAAGGTGTGTAATGGAGAGCACAAATTACATTTTACACTGTTTAAATGCCTCTTGAAATCGAGTGGTGTCTCATAATGTGACTCAGTCACTTGCTGGAAAATCGTTGCACTGTCAAAACATACACAACATTGTCATCAGGAGAGGGCTACAAGTAAGGTGGAAGACTTGAATGAGAAACATAAGCAAATGACAGAAAAGCTGAAAGTAATGCACTGGTTCAAAATTATTTCTGACGTCAGTGATGTGCCAATACCTGACTTAAAATAGAGAAAATTAATGGTTGCTATAAACAACTTAATTCCTGTTTCTGCATGGGTTTTACAAAAAAAAATATAGTAACTACAGAACTTTGTAATTTAACCTCTGACTTTCTTTCCTAAATTGAACTGATGTCTGGACATTTCTGATAGTGAGAGTTAGTGCAGTATAACAATAAGAATGAAAGTAAGTAATTATATCAACCTTTGCTTCTAGTGAGGACTAGAAGTGGCATCCCTGACCATCTCTGCTCTGGGTTATGGCTCCGTTGTTCCCAATGTGCACCAAAGATATACTGCTCCCTGTTTTGTACCCATTACTGTCAGGTAGAAGAGTATGTGTGTATCTATGTAGGTATCTAAGTATGTAATAACATGCATAGCATGAACCTTGCAAAAAAGTCAGCTGAGCGCTGTACAGGTCAAAAGCAAAAGTAGAGTGAATGAGTGAGTGACTGGAGAGATTGGTGGGTTCTGGGGGCAGAAGTGTACTGTTACTGCACCATGATGTAGTTTTCTTTAAAGAGGTGTACCTTCAACTCTTTCCTAAATTGAAGCAGAGTTGGGGAGGTCCTGATGGATATAGGGATGTAGTACCAGATCCTGAGTGTATAGATGGTACAGACACGGTGCCTTGTTGTTTATACTTCTTTGTCTTCAGTCTGATGGTGGCCTGACTGCAGGTGTGCAAAGAATCACCAGATATGGTGTGCTTGGCAGCTAGATAGAAAAGGGTGCTGGTTATGATGTTTTTGTAAAAGTTGGAGCTGGTTTTGAAGATGGTGTGGGCTGGCAAGTATATCCAGTGGAGTTCCATCAGGACGAGGATGATGTAATCCCCTGGGCACTAGGATGTCCTTTTGAGGTGACACTGTGGGAACCGGGAGACCTTGAGCAGGGTGATTCCACCATCAAGCTGCAAGAGTATGAAGGTTTGAACAGCAATTCTGAAGTCACTCTCTGAAACGGTTTCATTTTCTTTAGAAGGGAGCGCTGATACCAGCTCACTTTTTGTGGCAATGAAGTTGGTAGCCAGGGTGAATCCAAGTGACTTGTCGCTGCTTGAGACTTGAGGTTCAAAGCTATCACAGTTTATGTCCTCAAGCCAGGTGTGTACCATTTCTTGTTTGTTGTTCTTGAAAAAGAACATACATTCTTTCTTACTGGGATTGAGCTTCAGGTAGGTGCTCCACATTCAGGTGTGGATGAAATGCAGGCAGTGTTTCAGGACACTGGATGTTTATAGCAGAAGATATTTCCGAATGGAGATGTATGTCATCAGCTATTGTTTAATTGTGATGGTGTTATCTGTGAGCAGAGACAGAAGATGCTCCATGTACAGGTTCAATCTTGCGAATCAGGGTATAACTATGATAATCAAAGCTAACACTCTACTGAGTGTACCAGTTGCCTCACTAGGTTGGTCAGGATCACCCCCCAGATCGCATGCTTTCTTCTCAAGAGCTTCCACTTGGATATCTGATCTTCTTGGACACTGGTTTAGTCTAGTTGGGGCTTAAATCGGCATGTGACACTGATGGAACAAGACAATATAGGAATCAAGGAACGCACACATGGCATAAGAGAAAGTCAAATGTAAACATACCTTTTCAATGCATGTTTAGGAAGACCTAGGTGCCACCTAAGGAACTCCTACATGAGTGCAATTTAGTTCTGATGAAGGATTTCAAAACTTTGGAATTCTTGGTAGACATCTTAAAGAAAACTTAATTTCTTTTGTATCTAAACTACACCAAATCGATTGACAATAATCAGCAACAGTTGACTTCTCCAGAACCAGACAGTGGACAGCTGACCAAAATCTCAAGACTAGCAGGTAAATATTGGAACCAGTACATGTATATGTGGAGGCTGTATCTAGGACAGTGTTAGCGGCTTGTGGCTTCCGTTAGAGATGCTAAGAAGAATACAGTGTTGAATCAACAGTCAGAAATTATTACGTGTATATTTGTGATTACTGAAAAGCTCTCCAGAATTACTCAAGACTAACCCAGAGTTATTGCATACAGCTGCTTCAAGTGTCAGAATAAGAACTAACAAAGGCTAACCTCAGCTAGCAAGGAAGGAACTCAGTAAATCTGCATGGGCTCAGAAACCTAAGCAGAGGAAACTAATCAATGCACACGTGGGCGGTCATTCTGACCGCCATGCGATTACCGCCGAATGATCGCCCCGCGGTCAAAAGACCGCGGCGGTCATTCCAACTTTCCCGCTGTGCCGGCGGGTGACCGCCAAAAGGCCGCCCGCCGGCCCAGCGGGAAAGCCCCTGCAACGAGGAAGCCGGCTCCGAATGGAGCCGGCGGAGTTGCAGTGGTGCGACGGGTGCAGTGGCACCCGTCGCGATTTTCACTGTCTGCTAAGCAGACAGTGAAAATCTGTATGGGGCCCTGTGAGGGGGCCCCTGCACTGCCCATGCCAGCGGCATGGGCAGTGCAGGGGCCCGCAGGGGCCCCACGACACCCGTTCCCGCCATTCTGGTTCTGGCGGTGACAACCGCAAGAAACAGGCTGGCCGGAAGGGGGTCGGAATCCTCTTGGAGGTGCTGCAAGCAGCGCCGCCATGGTGGATTCCCTGGGCCAGGGGAAAACCGGCGGGAAACGGCCGGTTCCCCTTTTCTGACCGCGGCTTTACCTCCGCGGTCAGAATAGCCCAGGAAGCACTGCCAGCCTGTTGGCGGTGCTTCCGCTGCCCTCCGCCATGGCGGTCATGGACCGCCAGGGTCGGAATGACCCCCGTGGTCTTCGGTTGAGCAGTATCGAGCTCTCGGTTCACCTGTAAAAAGTCTCACAAGTATTAACCATGGTGTTTAGTATAGTAAGTAGAGCCTGCTAGTTAAATGGTATGCATGATGGGGAATGGTTGTGAAAAATAACAGCACACACGAGGAAAGAGAAATTATTAGGAAATGCATGTTTTCCGTTTATGTCTTGTCTTCACCAAGTTTAGAGGCACCCTCATCCTTCTTTTTGGTTTTTCATTTTTTGTCCCCCTGCCCCCCATTCCTAAACCACCCCCTCGCCGGAACTCCTATACACCAATTGCCTTTTCAGCGTCCACGTGAATACCTCCACATCAGTGGAAGTTTCACGGGGTTAGGAAATCATTGAAAGGAAATTAATCAGGCGAGGTTATTGTTGCGCCAAGTCATGTCCTTGTCCTCATGAAAAGTGATAAGGTGTCTGTTGAGCAAAGTAGTGCTACTGGCCAAACAGTCTTTAGAGCGCCAAAATGCCCTATTATTATCTGGCTGCTGGCTTCCAGCTGTGGTGTCTGCATAGGCATTGGCAATCATCACCATGCCTGCCTGTTGTCTCTCTCGAATTAAGTATACATTGGCTATAGAGTAATGCCTGCTCCAAGACAGTGGTATGTCTACCAGCACGTGCCAGGGGCTGCAGATTTGCTTTGGTTGGTGTCTTCTTCTGGGTAGTGATGCGGTGTGCTGCATATCCAAGTGTTGCTAGCGGTTGCATTCTATTCTTGGCGTGGGTGTGAAGTGGGCAGACGATATTTGTTGGTGTGCCTGGAATGCTGTTCCGAACATGCAAGGTTATTGTCTCCTTATCCCATTTGTGAAACCGGTACAATCCCTTGTATGATCTGTGAACACATGCGTTTGGGTGATATCAATATTTCGTGTGAATATGGTGTATTTTATCATGCCGGTAGTCAGTAATATTTTCGCACTGTTTATCCACCATTCAGTTGCACTCTTTTCTGCAAGGAATTCAAAGCCCACACAGGTCCTCCCTCATGTCGACACACACATCATCAACAAGTAGACCTGCGCTGTTTCATGTTCGTATATTGCTGATAAAAAGGTGGGCACATATTAAGAAAAGGACCCCAGACACCTTCATTGTGCCCAAGATGTGTGTTATGATATTGGTCCCATGTGTTTTGCACGTCACGTAAAGCTGCAGAGGACTCAAATCGAGTAGTGGAGAAAATTCTGCTCACTGTGCAGATCACATTTTACACAGAGTTCAGAATTAAGAATACTGCAATAATGATGACACCCTCGCAAATTTAGCCAGATATATTTTAGAAGTCTAAACTTCATAAGGGGAAAAGACTTGGAGAAAAGGGAAAAACAAGCAGAATTCAGTACCTCTGGAGCAAGCGTGCACTCAATGGTTGGCTCCAACAGCCTGAAGGTGCTGTATCCTCCACTCACAACCTATGTTCTTTTTGCTGTTTTATCTTAGGTCTAGTGAAGAATATCATGGGGCACTTTGAGTGGTTCTAAGTTGATAGAAATGAGGCCTCTGGTTGGTAGTCAGTTTGCACTCTGTCCAAGCAGGAACCCTCACTCTAGTCAGGGCAATGGAAATACACACCTCAGATAACCCCTGCTCACCCTCTTGGTAGCTTGGCACAAGCAGTCAGGCTTATCTCAGAGACAATGTGTAAAGTATTTGCACCAACACAAATAGTAATACAGTGAAAACACTACAAATATGGACACAACACCAGTTTAGAAAAATAGCCAATATTTATCTAAATCACACAAGACCAAAATGACAAAAAATTCAAAATACCCCATCAGTTAAGACAATCTGACAGTACCCAGATGTTAGGTCAAACGTGCTGAGGAACTTGGCAGTTTCCAACCGATCTATGAGCTCATTAGCTCTAGGGATGGGGTGCACGTCAGTTTTAGTGACAGCCTTGAGTACACAGTAGTCCACACTGAACCTGAGTTCTGGGGTGGCACCGGGGACAGAAGCCTTTGGGCCGAAGACCACTGAGCTGACCAACGGACTGCTGGAGAACTCAACGCCAACATCTTGGAAACCTCATCCTTGATGCAAACCCTGACCTTGTCAGTCACCCTGTAAATCTCATGTTTTACAGCTGGACTGTCCCCAGAACCTCTCCACCAGCCCATTTCCTTGGGGGTGTTAAAGAGTGGTGAACTTGTAGGTCACCCCACACTCCTGCCACGGAGGCTTCATATAAGTAGATATGAAGATGGTACTCCTGTCAGATACCACCTCCGTGGGGAACCTCATGTGGGTAAAAATCCCCATCAATGCTTGGTCCACCACAGGGGCTGTAACTGACCTCAGATGGATGGCTTCTGGGTATCGGGTGGCATGGTCCTTTCAAGAAAAGGATAAACCTGTTGCCCATGGCTGTCTTGGGATCCAGAGACCCCACAATGTCCATCCCCACCTGCTGAAAGGGTGCATTGACCACAGGGTAAGGTTGGAGGGAAGCCTTACATTCCCCCCACTCTTGCCACTTGCTTAACAAGTTTGACAAGACCTGCATTATGCATCTGAGTGCCTGAGCATTTGGGGCCAGAAAAAGTGGGTGACAAGCCTCTCAAGGGTCTTGACCTGCCCCAAATGTCATGCTAAAGGCACATCACGAGCCAGACTTAGTAGGAAGGCTCTAAAGCACTGGGGTACCACCAGTACATGTGCTGCCCCAGGCTCAGCAACCTTAGGCTCACTATACATGAAGCCATCCTCCCAATAGATCCAGTGTGATCCAGACTCCTGCCAGATGACTGGCCTGCAGACTGTTGCCGCAGGCCCTCTAGAGCAGTGCATGTCTTCCATGCCTCACAGAATTCTTCCCTGATGGGAACTCGTTCCTGCTGCCAATGGGTCAGCTAGGACACCTCCCTCAGTTCAGCCACTTGTTCCCCTGTATGCTCTTGGGCATCACCCTCAGGTTCAGCCTCCTCCTGGGTCGTGGGAACTTCTGTAATGGGTTTTCTACACACCCTTGCCCTTCCTCTTTCTGGCAGGCACCTGGGCCACTCTTTCAGGCTCCCGTGCCTCCTGATCACCCTGATGGACTGCCATAGACCGTGGTCACACATGCCCACCCGGGCAGACCCAAAATCTCTGAGTGTGACCGGCGTTCCATCTCACTCCAAGGGGAATCCTTCAGGTCATTGCATTGCAGACAATCAATAGGCATGGTGGGACTCACAGCTACCTTCAAGGAACCTGAGACCCCATCAACTCAAATGGAACCTGTGCAACCTTACATACGCGCTCTGAGTTGTCTATCGCAACTACTTGGTGAAGTACAAGGGGAACTACCTGCTCTTCAGACACCAAGTGACACCTCACAGTAGGGATACTGGCCCCTGTGTCTCTCAGAGCCTCCACCCTTTCTCCAATGATGGACACCTACTGCCTGTACTTTTTAGTGTTCTCAGGCACAAGGGGCCTCTGGACCTTCTCACTGTCCCCTAGTGAGATAAGGGTCATCTTAACTGGCTCCCACCCTTCTCCTGGAACCAACACCTTCCCAAGGGCTACACTGCCCAACCCTGTGACTGAGCACCAGTGGGTGCCTGTGTCTACTTGGCACATTTGAGGACCCTCCTCATGTGACCCACCTGATCACATGCATAACATTTGCGGGGACCCTTCTCTGCAGGTTTACATGTAGAGATCCATGGTTTCTTCTCACCTGGGGTCTGGGGAATCCTTAATCTGGGAACTAGGTTGGGGCCCTTTAGAGAACTCCCCCCTGTTTACCCTTACCCCCTCCCACTTCTTCTGTTGGGAACCCTGCCCAGCCTCGGCAGAGTCTCCCCCATACCTCTTTTGGACCCTGGTGCTCTTCCACCTGTCTGCTTCCTGGACAAGCTTCCTGGGGTCAGTCAGCTTGCTGTCAATTAGGTGCTGGCGCAGCTCTGGAAAACACTGACTATACAAGTGCTCCCATGCAACTAAATTGTATAGCCCCTCATAAGTTGTTACCTTAATGCCCTTCACCCAACGATCCAGTGACCTGCAAAAAGAATCTACACATTCCAACCAAGTTTGAGATTGTTTTTTCTTATAGGATTTAAACTTTACTTTGTACTGCTCAGGGGTGAGACCATACCTAATGAGTATGAAGTCCTTTATGATAGAATAGGTGAGTAGAATAGGTGAGTCCCCGAGGATCCCCTAAGAATGCCAGGGTGTTGCTCCTCTCCACTTCAAAGTGCTTCCACAGACCCGCCCCCCAGTGTATCTCAGAGAACATGTTCATGTAGAGAGCTGACTCGTACCCCTTAAACTACAGGTATACGTCATCCTCCCTTTTGTAATCCTTCACTAGATTCTTTGGGTTGTGTACCTGCCTTTCAGGCTACACTGTGGTATTACTGCCATTATCTCCATCATCTCCGCTGGACTGGCTCCTTTGTTCCAGCTCCCTCAAACTTAACTCATGAGCCAAAAGCCTTCTTTTTCTCCTCCATGGCTAAACTTTTCTCTTCCATTTCCATTTTACCTCAAATTGGTGCATTCTCTCTGCTTGTCTGTCCTGCTACTCTACAGGTGTCAGATCTTTGGAAGAAACACTATTGCCTGCCCTGCAGGCCCTCCCTCCAGGTAGGTCAGGGTTACCCAACACAATATCATGCATGCTCCGCACCTTCTCTGCACATTCTTCTCCACTATGTGCCCCCTAGCCTCCTTAGCTGCCAACCAGGCCCTCAGCTCCTCCTTCCAAGTGAGGCTTTTGATTGAGCAGGAAAGTAGTTTTTAAAATTGTTTAAGCTGAGACACTGTATACTCCTCCAGTTTCTCCAACTCAAACACAACTTTTGTAGCAACAGCTGCTGCATCACCAGATTGAGTAATGCTTGTTAGTGAAGAGTTCCAAAAGTACAGAGAGATCCCAAGGTAAAAAAAAAAAAAGGAAGCAGAAAAAAATCCACAGAAAAAAAACAAGTAGTATCTGGTCACATAATGGTCTGCACTGAAAACAGTAGTGTACACCAATCACTGTATGTCAAGTACAAATACAAGTTATATCCCAACCGCTGATCAACAATGTTAGAAATGGAGTCTCTGGTTGGCAGTCAGTTTGCACTCTGTCCAAGCAGGGAGTTTCACTCTAGTCAGGGTCAGGGAGATACGCACCTTGGATAACTCCTGCTCACCCCCTGGGTTGCTTGGCACAAGCAGTCAGGCTTATCTCAGAGGCAATGTGTAAAGTATTTGTGCCAACACACACAATAATACAGAGAAAATACTACAAAATAGACACAACACCGGGTGATGGAACAATTTTGGCAGCAGCACACAAGTGTTGCGTCAATTTCTTAGCCGCGATGCAGGTGGTGCATTGATTTTCAGCCGCAAAGCAGGTAGTGCATTGATTTTTTCCTGCACGGGCCTGTGCGTGGATTTCGGTCTTGGTTCCACCAGCTTCTCCATTCAAGGGCCCAGGGACTGGATTGGGCACCACTTAGCAGGGTAGGAGTCTCAGCAAGAGAGTTCATGTGCTGGGCGGGCAAGTCTTTGATGGCCCTGAGACTTCAGAACAGGGGGCAAGCTCAGTCCAAGCCCTTGGAGACACTTCACAAGCAGAAAAACACAGCAAAGTCCAGTCTTTGTTCTTTTAAAGGCAGAAGCAGCAACTGTAGGCCAACCCAGCAAATCATACTCACAGGCAAAGGGGCAGTACTCCTCCTCCAGCTCTTTAGCTCTTCTCCTTGGTAGAGGTTCCTCTTGATCCAGAAGTAATTTAAAAATCTTGTGTTTTGGGTCCACTACTTATACCCATTTCTGCCTTTGAAATAGACAAATTTCAAAGGAAAGTCTCTGTTGTTCACAAGATCCTGCCTTGCCCAGGGCTGGCCCCAGACACACACCAGGGGACTGGAGACTGCATTATGTGAGGACAGGTACAGTCCTTTCAGGTGTAAGTATCAGCTCTTTCCTAACCCTTCTAGCCCAGAAGACTCATCAGGATATGCTAGCTA
Source organism: Pleurodeles waltl (assembly GCF_031143425.1). Taxonomy (NCBI): domain Eukaryota; kingdom Metazoa; phylum Chordata; class Amphibia; order Caudata; family Salamandridae; genus Pleurodeles; species Pleurodeles waltl. The sequence continues at coordinate 858,726,210 of NC_090439.1, forward strand.
CACCCCAGTTCACTTTGTGTCACTGTCTAGAGGGAATTCACAAACAGCCCAACTGTCAGTCGGACCCAGACGTGGAATATACAAGCAGGCAGAGGCACAGAATGGTTAAGCAAGAAAATGCCCACTTCCTAAAAGTGAACACACTTAGGGACAACCCAGCATTCCCCCAGGAAATGGGTACAGACATTGTCTTACTTAAAAATGCTCCTAGAGGAATTATTTATTTATAGTGTGCGTACATATAATCCAGTCTTCAATTAATGAATAAGACAACTTCGTGCTGTTAAAATCCTGTATATATCTAAATAGGAATCAGGAAGTTCAAAAAAATGTACAACAATTCCAGTGACTGTCCATTTCATAAACAACAACACTGTATGTAACCCCTCTAGATCATAATATTGAATCCCAACTGCAGATCCAGGAAGGGGTTATAACCCTCCTCAGGACACAGTTCTGCACAATAATTGCATGGTTTTAAAACCCAATTCACTTTCAATTCAGCTTGTCAAATGAGAAGGTACTGTCGATGTTTCGGCCTGTTGTGGCAGTCAGAGGTCCGTCAGCCCATCATCAGGACTCAGTGTTGTTAAATAATACCTACACATAAGAAAAAATAATAAAAAAACAGTACGTGCAATCTATTAAATCACACCATGTGTACCGCCTGTTGAACCCAAAAAAACACCATGATACAGCTGTGGATACTAGTATAAGCCATCACCTATATGACAAGGAAAGTTCCTAAAATACTTTGAAAACATAGCAAACATGCACCATAAAGTACACTGTGTCAGGCTCCCAACCAGAATAGCTATATTCTGCTACTTACAACAGGGTGCAAAAATAGTCTCTGTAGCAACACACCAGGGGACTTCAAACTACAAGCCCAAGTAAACAAATTCCCAAAGATTAAAATATTAGAATCGCTTAACTGTCATACAGCATAAACTCTAGGAAAACTCTGCCTCCATTGCAGCGCACTCATACCTTTTAAATATGGGACCGCTAGCGTCTGTCTCCATCCACATCCGGTCCACACATGCAAGTCAGAAGCAAACATTGCTGGCCTTCCCGGTGAGTTTAAAAAAGGAAGTGAAAGGTCATGTGCCCATTCCAGTGACGATGGCGGCAATCTTAAAGTGGTAAAAATGCCTGACTAATACCCAGAGTTTGGAAACTGTTGTAATTACGGTAATTATACTGTTGTGGACCTCAGTTAGTTAATAAATAAAATATCCATCTGGGCCATCAGCTCATTTCATGTTAGTAAGATACACACGCTGTCTGTCTCCCTATTGCAGAGCATTCAGGCAGTGACCAATGCAGTAACTATAGTGTCCATCTTTAAATGTAATAATGGCCCATCTAAATACTCTCCAATACTAAATCTACTTTCACAACCCTGCTGTAGGTATCTCCAGAGTCTAGCTTATCCATAGAACAGATAGAAAAGACCCAACCAATTAGTCTCAGGGCATTATTAGCCATCAACCACAACATCCAATACAATGAAATGTCAGAAATGAAAGTACAGATAAAGGGACTCACAGCCTTCACACCAACCATAAGAAAGAATAGGACACAATAGGAAACCCTGAAAGGGACCATACCCTCTCTAGTAGAGCTGCTAGATATTGATTCAGTGTCCGCAATTGCAGGCACATAACCGTGAAAGACAGTTAAGATCCATAACCGGCTATGTGGAATACATCACAATAACTGTTCTGTTCAAGATAGTCTAACTGCGACGTTGCCATCTGTTGATTCAGACCCTTTTTAACTGTATCTGCAAGCCAAATCCATCGGTTCTCTTTAATGGTCAACAGTTGGTCCACATTTTAACATCTTTTCAAGGGTTTTATAACATCAAGTACAAACCAGTGCACATCGTTGGGGCATGTTTCATAAGATTGTAATGTTCAACCAAAGGCGCATTCACAACATTAGACTGTATTCGTGATTGATGTTGAATAATCCGTTTTCTGACCTCCTGAGTTGTTTTACCAAAGGAAAACAAAGAACACGGGCATTGAATACAGTAAATAACATTTTTAGAACCACAATTAGAAAAAAAATTCAGCTGCCAAGTTCTCTCATTTAATCAACATGTTTTTAGAATTTTAGTGGAAGCACATGCACTGCGATTCCCACACGGGTAATGTCCAACCCTTGGTGTTAGCCCCCATATGTTACTCAGTGTGCGTGGTTCTGGTTCAATGTAGGCCCTCACTAGACTGTTTCTCAAGTTTTTACCCCTTTTGAAGGCAAATAATGGTTTCTCAAGTGGAATATCAAGAGAGGCTAATAAGTGCCATTTAAAAAAAATAATCTTTTTAATTCCATTTGACTCTGAACCAAAAGTAGTAACACAAGTCATACGAGAGTGAACAGCTTTCTCTTTGACCTGGAGTAAGGCTTGTCGATCGTAATACCAGGCACGTTTCAGGGATCTTTTAACCACTCTATATGGATAGCCTCTTTTGATCAATTTGGACATTAGAGTCTTGGCTTCCAAAAAATAGTCGTCTTTCTTGTTGCAATTACGTTTAATCCTGAAGAATTGCCCAAATGGTAATTTGTCCCTTAAATTCCTGGGATGATGGTCATTATATCTCAGAAGAGTATTTCTGGCAGTGGGTTTAGTAAATAGGCCTACATACAGCTCACCCTCATCAACTGAAATTTTTAAATCTACAAAAATAATGGAATGGGTATCATATTCCAGGATAAATTTTAAGTTGGTGTTTTGATTATTAATCCATTTGTGAAACTGTAGTAAGTCACTTATTGGACCATGCCAAATAAAGAAGAGTTCATCTATATACCGGAGCCGTTTTGTGATGTAACTGCCATAAGGATTATCCCTCTTATTGATGGTATATTTTTCAAAAGTGGCCACATATAGATTTGCCATATCAAGAGCGAAAATAGCTCCCATCGCTACTCCCCTTATTTGTGTAAAGAACTCATCATTTAATAGGAAGTAATTGTGTTCTAATGGAATCTGAGCACAACTTGTGATAAAATCAGTGGGGACCCTATGAGGTCTTGGTCTAGAGTCAAGAATGGTGGTAATTACCTCAAGTGCCTCACCTTGTGGAATATTGGTGTACAAGTTTTCTATATCCATTGTAACCAATATGTCAACCTCAGGATTAAAAGAAGACCCTTCTATTTAAGTGATCACAGACAGACCATCTCTTGTGTATGACTTGGTTAGGGGTACAAATGGTTTGATGAAAAAATCAACATATTCTGCAAGTGGTTGTAAAACAGACTGGCAGCCAGCCACGATGAGTCTTCCTGGTGGTTTCTTTGTATCTTTGTGGATTTGGGGTAAAACATAAAAGGCTGGTATGGCAAAATCATCCTTATTCAGGTAGTCATATTCCATTTTGCTTAACTACCCACCATGCAAACCCGTATTAGTCACTTCAGGAATTTCACTTGTGATGGATGGTGTAGGGTCTTTCTTTAATTTTTTGTAATGTGAAGGATTAAGTAGTTGTCTTAAAACTTCTTGTTCATAATCTGTTCTATCTTGATGTCCTGGATCTGCAGTTGGGATTCAATCTTATGATCTAGAGGGGTTATATACATAATTAATGTTGTTCATTAAATGGGCATTCGTTGGAATTGTTGTACATTTTTGTAACTTCCTGAATCCTATTGAGTGATATATTGGATTTTAACAGAGTGGAGTTGACTTAATTGAAGACTGGATAATATGTATGCAAACTATATCTAAATAATTCCTCTAGGAGCATTTTTAATTGAGACACTTTCTAAAAGTGGCATTTTCAAACTGACAATCTAAAAAAACAACTTTACCAAAAGATGTATTTTTAAATTGTGAGTTCAAAGACCCCAAAATTCAAATCTCTATCTGCTCCCAATGGAAAACTGCACTTAAAAGATATTTAAAGGCAGTCACCATGTTAACCTATGAGAGAGATAGGCCTTGCCACAGTGAAAACCTAATTTGGCAGTATTTCATTGTCAGGACATGTAAAACACATCAGTACATGTCATACCTTTAACATACACTGCACCCTGCCCAGGGGGCTACCTAGGGCCTACCTTAAGGATGACTAACATGTACAAAAAGGGAAGGTTTAGGCCTGGCAAGTGGGTACACTTGCCAAGTCTAATTGGCAGTGCAAAACTGCACACACAGACACTGCAGTGGCAGGTCTGAGACATGTTTACAGGGCTACTCATGTGGGTGGCACAATCAGTGCTGCAGACCCATTAGTAGCATTTGATTTACAGGCCCTTGGCACCTCTAGTGCACTTTACTAGGGACTTACCAGTAAATCAAATTTGCCAATCCTGGAAAAGCTAATTATACATACAGTTTACACAAAGAGCACTTGCATTTTAGCACTGGAAAGCAGTGGTAAAGTGCCCAGAGTACCAAAAACCAGCAAAAACTAAGTCCAGCACACAGTCACAACATAGGAAGCAGAGGCAAAAAAGGCAGGGGAGACTACACCAAGGATGCCAGGTCTAACATAAGTGCATTGATTTTTGCTTTGATTCTGATCTATATGGCCTCCCTGGCTCTTTCAGGGACCACCAGGAAGGCAATCCCAAACAGTTTTCTGGGATCCTTTTTGACCTTATCCACCAGATGCACCTCCCTTCCCAGTTCTGTTAGCTGGTTCATGATGCACACAGTTGGAAAGTTTCCTAGTCGCTGTTGAACTTTGCAACCTTTACAAGTGTTCCTTGAGGTGCTTGAGTTAACCAGCATGCTCTGACTTAGTTTTGCAACCTGTCACCTATGTTTTTAAGATTACTACAAAAAGTGATTTGCATCATCAATGTTTATTAAGTACAGTTCTGAAACATTGAGAATTACAGCAATTTCCATACATTTTCCTTTATATTCTGTACATTACTCCCAATTGTCATGTTTTTGCAAACTGCTACGTTTTGCCTTTCTCAGAGCTAATGTTTAGTCAATCTGTGTGTATAGCTCTTGGATTATAATGTAGAGATATCTACTTTTAAAGATTTAAGTGAAAATAGCATCCAAAAGCACAAAGCTCCGACTGTGGGCATTTAGTCACACTGAATCCCCAAAAAAGTCCCAAATTCAGGTTGACTGTGATAGAGCGCAGCTGGCTACAGGGTCCAAGCTAGGCCCACTGAACAAGAATAGCTTAAATCCTGGATGTGAATAGTTTTGGAATCCCACTTCAAGGAGGCATCACACAACGATGTGAGGTCCTCTGTCATCGTCAAGGAGACCATTGATGAGGGGGATTGATAACGCGTCCGAACCTTGATAAGTGAACTTACAAGGAGACACGTCTAGGCCAATGAACCTTCGGACCACGTTTGGAGACTTCGAAGAAGAAAGTATCTTTTGGCATCACAATCAAAAGGTCAATAACTCTATCAATATATCCAATAGCTGATCGAGTGAACCAATCAATAATCATTTAATATAGATCAATACAACGAACGCACCATGACCTTTCAGCCATGAATAACCACACAAATCTAGTAAGAGTTAGGATATTTATTCCCTATTAGTTACAATCTAATGTCATATTTATTAGTCTCAACAATAGCAAGCACATCAAAACCACTATAACTTGGCAATCAGAGCAAAACTTTATCAAAGCATAGATCATAAACATTAGAACAAAGCACAACAGTATTATGGGTCAACTTTAGCAGAGCATCATTAGTACATTATTCAACAAAGCAAGAATTCAGTCATTTGTCTATTTGCATCCAATATTAGTGCACTCCTTAACTATCCTCAAATTAGCATCAGCATGTTGGGCTCCATGCAAAACAATTTAGCAAACACAAATTTGAAAACATCTAACTATGGCCTCTATCAAAAGAGCAGTTGGTACCTAGAAAGAAAAGGCAAACAGACAATTACAATTTATCATCTGATAGTTACCCATCCGAATGAGTCAGCAAATAGCGTCAGTCTTCGTCCTCAGGACATCAGTCGATTCAGCATCAGCAAGGATAGTACAGGTATGTCTCAGTAGGGCATAGCTAAGAATAGGCTCTTCCCTCTTAAGGAGGAGAAGTAAGCATTAGGCAGGGAATAGGATGAGGATGGTTTAAAGTATAAGACAAAGTCTCTTAGAATGGCAAAGAAGGATGACAAAGAATGGCTAGGTAATGGCGAGGAAGAATGCTCGGTAATGGCTGATTTCTCCTTGTGTCACGCCGTTATATCAAATCTGTCGAACAAGACTCTAATTTCCCATCGGGCAATATTTGGTGCATCGTTATCTCTGTCCAATAATCCTTCACACACCTTACTAGAAATTTCACCTAACACAGTTCTCATGCCGTTTATTGGCTCCTGTGATTGACGTCTTCATCGGGTGGAATGTCAGGTAAGAAAAGTTACACTTTACACTCCAGTCAGTAGTTCCATTGTCTTCTCCTAGTCCAGGCGATCTTGCACCTGTCGCGAATTACACTGTTGCATTCGGCAAGAATGTCTCCTTGAGCTAGTCGGGTCCCATGAGAAAGAATTTACTACGGCTACAAACATATCTCCAGCTTCTGGAAAAGTACAGCTTTGTGTCCTTCAGGAAAGCAGCACATTGCACGTTAGAAAAGCACAGTTTAACATGAGACCAGGCAGCTGGGCCCAGACCCCTGCTAACTAAGGCCTAGTGATTAATTTAGCAAAATCCTAATACATAATTCTTAATGCTGTTACAAAGTCACACATTAGTACATTGTTAACTCATCATTAGTCAGTTTCATTAATCATCGTATACATTGGTGGCCACTCACCGTGGGCACATTTCAAATACGTTCATTATTTCTACATTTCCACATTTCTATGCAGTTTCGCTACACATTATTTTGCAAGCTTTTCATGTTAATATTGATTTCAAAGATTACACTCCAACAGGCTTGCAATGCAAAATCCTGCATCAAGGCTGCATTGTGCACCAGCTTGTCTCAAAGAAACTGCGAGGCTTGCAATGTGGAATTCTGCTTCATCGAGGCTGCCTTCGATAAGAGAATTGCGACATGAGAGCCTATGTCAGTGATGAATCGCCCCAAGACAGTTCCGCTGTGCAGACTGTGGTGTGAAGTCCTTGCTTTGAGAAAGTCCACACAGCAGAGGTGATGTGTCAGTTCTGCTTGGGGTTGCACCGTACAGGTGAGGAGATGCGTAGGTTCTGAGGATCCACAGATGGGCTGGAACAGCACCTTTAGGCCCACTTCCAAGGGCCTGGGACTGGGGTGGAATCACTTGGCATGGCAGACCTCACAGAAGGCAGAGGGCAGGTGCTGTATTCTAGGTTTTTGGACCCTTCTTTCCTTGAGGCTCTAGTCAGGAGGGCAGTCAACTAGCCGTTGGAGCCACTCTGGGGTTCTGTGTTCAACATATGTAGGTCCAGTCCTTCTCATTCAGGCAAGAGAGCCGCAGGTCAGCACAGCAGAGCAGCAGTCAAGCAGAGTGGCAGTCCTTTAAGCAGCACAGAATTCCTTCCACCTGGCAGAGCCCACAGGTCTGGAAATGTACTGAAGAATTGGGGTCTGAGCCCTTTATGAGAGTGCTCAGGCAGAACCTTTGTGATGTGTAAGTGTGGTAGGTGACATCCCCTCCCCCTCATTAACTCAGAGTGGCCCATCCTGCCAACACCTATCTTCCCTTTGTCTCAATGTCTGGGTGCAAACATCAACTGCCATCTACACCTAGTCATTTAATCCAGGAACAGGGCGCAGGCACCAAATGAATAGGATAAGAAAATGCCATTTTTTTAAAAGTGTAATTTTTAGAATTGTGATTAAAAATTCAACTTTACCATTAAAGAGGGCTTTTAATTACAATTCTTTAGACACCAAACTCGATTTGTCTACTTACTCCCAATTGGAAGTTACAGGTTAATAAATGTAATGAGGTAACACCAATGTTTTCTTATGGAAGAGGTAGGCCAGGAGATGTAAAACGTAAAATTACATATCCAACAGTTTATAGAAACTGCACCCTGCCCTCTGGGCTGTGTAGGGGCTTCTCCAGGAATGCCAAATGCATTACAAAGGAAGGTTTCGGCCTGCCAAAATGTTTATTTGGTCAATTTGAAATGGCAGTTTAAAACTGCATGCACAGACTGCAATGGCCTGTCTGAGACATATTTAAAAGGCTACTTCAGTAGGTGGTACAGTAAGTGCTGCAGGTTCACTACTATCATAAAAAATAATGGGGTTGCCCTGTGCCCTGTGTCCCTCTGAACCTGGGTATCTAATGTCACAAACTACAATATGCTCTGTCGGATACAAATTACAAACTATTAGCACTTAACAGGCCCCAGGTACACGTATTACCACTTTACTCGGGATTTACACATAAAGTAACTATGTCAGTTGGGTGTAAGGCAACTCTACCATGTTTAAAGGAGAGAACACAAGCAATTTAGCATTGTTTAGCAATGGCAAAGTGTGCAGAATTCCAAAAGCCAATAACAACGGGTTCAGAAAACAGGAGGGTGAAGGAAAAAAGTCACCAAATATTTCTCACCAAATATACTTTGTGTTTGAGATTTCTCATCTTTTATTAGGATTACAAAGATTGCAATGTTTTACAAAGAAAACACACAGTACAAGGGTTACACATGGCTGCTGGGAAGGTCTTGTTTTTTTTAATAAAATACAAGTTCTATTCTAGTACAGGGCACCTTGCTCACACCTCACCCATACACTGCAACACTTCTGATAAAGCTGAAGAGATTGGTATATATTGTTTCATAAAAATCGGGAGTTCTGCCATTAATATATTAAGAATGTTCTCAATTGTATAACTTCATAGATGGGCATGAGGAACAGATGAATGATCAGAAGTCAGTAAAAAATGTCAATGCATCCCAATTGGAGTGCCAGTACATTGTTTTGGGACACAACCCTGTAGCCGAGGCTAATGCCGTTGCACAGAAGGTGCTACCAGCACCCTCGGAATACACACTGTCTGGCATAGCAGACCGTGTGCATTCCGAGCATACTAGGCAGGGGAGCCCCTGCACTGGCTATGACATCATCGTGGGCAGTGCAGAGGCACCCCGTGGCTCCCAGAACTGGCTTTCCACCAGCCTTTTCATGGCGGAGTCCCAATCATGAAAAGGCTTCTGGAAACTGGACTTGTGATCAGCACAGCGGTGCTGAACTCAGCACCTCTATGGCTAACCACAGCTCTGGTCGCCGCCATTCCGCCAGAAACCATGTTCCTGGTGGTGGCGGTGGTCCGATCGCCAGGGTCGTAATTTGGTGGTCGGACCACCAGGAGCATGGCAGTTCGACCGCCACCACAAGTCTGGTGGTCTTAAGACCACCAGACTCATAATGAGGCCCTGTGTGTGGTGACGTACAGATGGTACTTCCTGCCTACCTAGAGGGATGATATGTATCGTTATGTTTTTAATTCTCTCTAGTTCCCTATGATTCAATGATTCCTCGAATGAGTTGAATTCATACTAAGCAAACACGGTCAGTGACTGAATGAATGAGTGAATAAATAGACTTGTAAACTGCATCAAGGGTCTTCCAGCGTGGAAGAAGCGTGTGAACAGCCACTTCAGAAAACGTCAGGTTAAAAAAGCCGTTTTTTTGTGATAGTCGTAATATTTGCTAACTTAACTCAAGGGTGCCCTATCAATTGACTCCAAAGAGACTTCTTTTTGTCGAACAGTGGCATTATTTTCCAAACTTCTGAAACACAATACAAACAATATGCAACATTTTGTGACAAAGTATAAAAGGAAAGGTAATGAGCAGCGATGAAATAATTTATTCTGTTCCACTATCAGAAGCTGCAGTTACTATCTCGGTCTAATCCACAGATAGCTGCAGCCAGTATCATTCCATCTATATGCGAGACTTCGGTTTGAAATCTAAGACGAGTGTGAGTCAAAAAAGCCTAATTTTCCCCAATGGGTAATAGTGTAAAAATCACCCTACAATTTGCAAATGTCACATAACAAGGAGCAAATGTTCACAGTATAAAGTGTAAATCATACTCATACAAACCAACAAGTCTTTCAGCGGTACAGTTTTATGTGGTAATTATTATTTTTGACTGAACCAACATTTTTCTTAATTGAAAATGTCTTTCTACTTTATTTTTATTCTGGTTCTGTATCATTTAAGATCCTTACATTGCAAAATATTGCAAGTTACCGTGGAGTGCCTTGTCAAACAGAGTTACGAGTGTTTTTATGAAGTCATTGAACTCAGAGCAATCTTTAAAAACAAACTCATACACTTACCCCTGACTTAAAAACTGCAGGACTGCAAAACCACATTACACCAACTTACAGACATCATTCATGAGCTCACTCTGACCCTCGTCTTCATCACAACGCTCAGCTTGTAAATTATCCTGGACTCACTCTCACCAAATTGGTTATTCCATCATGCACCCTTAATGCAAAGATCAGTGTAAAACGTTATGTGCTGTAAACCATTTCCAAAACCAAAACCCTCTACAATGCAATGTCCGCGTACCATAACTTAACATTTACTGCCCCATGCGACATTGAATTTGCTGCTGAATGAAAACAAACAAATGCCTTACCTTTACTACCATTGCCTTGTCCAACGCTACCCTTCCGACTTTATCCATGCTGCTTGCCACTCAACCGTCTCACTTCGTCCTCCCACAACCTACTGCCCATCTGCTAAACAAGATACAATGATCTGAATGATCTGATGAGAGATCGCAACATTCCAAAAGCCTCCTCATGCTAAAACCCCACGTCTACACACGTGAACAGAACTGCACCTCATAAAGTTCAACACGAGTGCCGAAAATGCACAGGTCGCACTTTGCTGGTTGGTGTTAGATGACAGAATAGGAAACTTGGCTAAACCATGTGTAATTCCTTTAAAAGCGCTCTGTAGAAGCCAATCTCCATTACTGAAAGCTTCTTAAAACACAACAGTCTCATTAAACACTAAGGGCCAGATGTAGCAAAAAAAGATTTTGCGAGTTGCAAATTGCGAGTCACAGCGACTCGCAATTTGCAACTCGCAAAATATTATGCAGAAAGGTGTCTCAGACACCTTCTGCGACTCGCTATGGAGTCGCAAAGACCCACCTCATGAATATTAATGAGGTGGGTCGCAGTTTGCGACCCCATAGCGAGTCAAAGCACTCACAGGGATGGTGGCCTGCTGGAGACAGCAGACCACCATGTCTGTGACTGCTTTTAAATAAAGCAGTTTTTTTCTTTATTTTTGCAGCCTGTTTTCCTTAAAGGAAAACGAGCTGCAAAACGAAAAACTTCTGAAACCATTTAGTTTCGTTTTTTTCAGAGTAGGCAGTGGTCCATAGGACCACTACCTGCTCTGAACATTTTTGTGGGGGGGCATTCACAAAGGGGAAGGTGTCCCATAGGGACCCCTTCCCTTTTGCGTATGTGTTACCATCCACTTCAAGTGGATGGTAACTGCGAGTTGGTTTGCGACCGCATTCGTGGTCACAAACCAACTCTGCATGGCGATGCGGTCACAAATAGGAAGGGAACACCCCTTCCTATTTGCGAGTCGCAGCCTCAAATTGCGAGTCGGTACCGACTCGCAATTTGAGGTTGTGCATCGCGTTAAGCCTTTTGTGCCTCACAAACTCCATTTTTCGCAGTTTGCGAGGCGCAAAAGGCTTCCTACATCTGGCCCTATGCTCCCCACACAGAGTAGAAGACTATGATAATGAATGAGGATCAATGATGGAGACACTTCCAGAGGATGCTCCATCCCGTCAGTCTTAAGGACAGGAAGTGGTTGCTATCTCTACAGGATCGGTTGTTCTGATGTGCTTATAGTCTAAGGGAAGGAGTGTCTTTTAATTTAGAAAGCCCTTTTGGTATTGCTAGCGAAAGCTTTTGGTAATTTGCTGAGCTAATGCATCTCCGAGAATGGACATTACTGCTCATCAAACAATAACTTACCTTTAATTAGTCCTTTGCACCCTAGCTTTGTGTTTGGTGCAATACGGTATTGCACCCTAGTAAACACAGAAATTTGTGTCCATTGCACTAGCCATGATGAAGTCAGGCAATTAAACACACTGAAATCAAGAAGGCCATTTCAGAGATATCCATGTGTTTGACCGCGTTATGGTTGATGCACTGGACTGCTAGGTGAACTTGTATTGCAGATCTCTGCCTTGTGCAACCTCATATCACACAAATCAGAAAATCAATCAAGCAATGACAGCCAATTCTGCTAAACTTGGGATGCACATCAATGAAGTCAAGGTGAGCAATGCACACCTAGGATGGGTCTCCAGTACTAAGACAGTGGCAGACGCATAGGCACATCTGATTTCCCAAATTAAGCACTGGCTGTCACAGCAGCGTCTTGTGTAATGAAGACTACTTTCACACTACATTCCACAGTATTGTCTGATAAACAGCAGCCTACATAGAACAAGCAGTCACTGGTGAGGTTAAACAAGAAGTCCTTTGAGCATCACAGTGTAAGTCTTCTAACCCAGAGATTTATATGAGGAGATGATCAACACTAAAGCACTTGCTTACTAAGCCAATCTGTCAGGTTCATGTATCAAAATACCTACAGCCTTCTATAATGTGCAATAACAATTTACCTTTAAAGGCCTATTACCGTTAATAAATGGATTTTACAATAAGTGAGTCAGGTCTAATGCTTTTGTCATAATCTTTCATGACAAACATACCTGACCTGTAGCATCTGATATAGATTTCCCCAACAAACAAATTAAGCCTAAAGCCTTCACCACTTGTCACCATAATCAAGTGAGACATCCCACATTGCCCATAAGCTAGCAACAATCAGACACACAGTCATAAAACTACAAGTGTATACAAAATTACAGTTGGCAAAATAGTTTACAACTCCTAAATGGGATTAACAAGGATTATCACTTTGCAAAATTTCAACTCCAAGTGTTTCTTAGAGGTGGTGACTAATATCAAACTCTAGTTTACTGTTGTAATCTATGAGATTGCATGTAACAATATAACTGTAAAGCCTTTAACACAACGCAATCACAATCCACCTTTAAAGGTCTATTGGCCTTAACAAATATTTTTAACAATACGTTTTTCAGACCCACTGCCTTTATTGTAACCTTTATTGTAACCTATGGCATATGACAAACTTTCCTAGGAACTGAATCAATCCTAAAGCTTTCAACATTGGTTTGTTGCCATAACAAGCTCAGGCCCACTGAATTTTGCATTAACTTTCTGAGTCTCACATTGCAACCCTCATCCATATAGTCATAAAATTATAAATATACATAGAAGTATAGTTGGCAAAACAAAACTCAACCCGTTCTAAGTGGAAACGATTATCAAAGTGCAAATCATCTATTTGGAAGATTGGTCTGAAAAGACCAGAGGGGTAATCCAACACCAAAACTGTTGCCTTCTATAGTAATCTGTGAAACCATACATGTAGACAAGCTTTGAGATAGTATAATAATCCTTGAAGACCTATTGGCTTTAACATGCACTGTTGCCTTCTATAGCAATCTGTGAAACCATAACTAACATAATACCTGTAGACAAGTCTTAACATAGTATAATAACAATTCACCCTTGAAGACCTATTCACTTTAACATACACTTTTCATAACTAATAAGTCAAGCCTACTGTGCTTGTTGTAGATTTTCTTACTATAAAGATCACACATATGACCTTTGACGTAACGTTTTCCAATTAAACAATTTAACCTGTAGCCTTTTTAGCATACCCAACTCAGGCCTACTCCATTCTCATAAGTGTCTCCAGAAGGCATACATCCATATACTGTCATAAAATACCAAATATGTACATAATTACAGTTGGTCAAACAATTTACAACCCTTTCTCGAATGGGATAACAAGTATTCTCAAAGTGCAAATCTTAAACCCAGAGATTCTGTCACAGGGTGTAACCAATAACAAAACTCTTGCCTACTATGCTAATCTGTGATATTCCATTTGGTAACATATATATAATGACAAGCCACCCTGAAGGCCTATTTACTTTAACATAAGCTTTTCATAATAAATGATTCAAGCCTCCTGCCTTTGTCATAAATTTTCCTAATAAACAGATCAGTCCTAAAGTGATTATCATTGTTTTGTCACCATTGCAGACTTGATTTAGAACTTGGAGGAGGGGGTACCTCCTCACAAACGTGATGGGTATCCCATCTGCCATATTATGATCCCCATAGGATATAAAGGGAGTGTAATACAGCGGACGTGATATCCATCACATTTGTGACAGAGTATTCCCCTCCTCCCAGTTCTTAATCAGGCCCTAAGTGCTTCTGTATTGAGCTTAACAATTCCCACATGGCAAAAAGTGCAATATAAGCACTCTTATTTGACAGTAGCACACACTATGAAAATGTTTACTCAAGAAAAGTAACATTTGGGCAGGCTAAAGTCCCTCTCTCAGTAGCGCTTCTTAACCGCTTCATTGCTAATGATGAGATGTTCACATCCTCTGCATAATCTTTGTAGTGGGAATGAAGTGAATGTGTCATCTTCCACACAGAGGCAGACATTCCTTCTGATGCAAACCCATAGTGGCAGAACTTTTTTCAAGTACAAGCACTAGAAGGATTTTCCTTTTTTTAAATAAACTTGGTACACAAGGTAAGAGGGGTAAAAAGGGAGTGAAAGTTCACTAGCCACCAGGGAATGGCTTTCCATTAAAAAAATAAAATGGGGTGGAATGTTACCTATCCAGCATCAATTCTCACACCCCTCCCTGAAGGCCTCAACAGCCTCTCTGTCCCCCTGTGGGCCAGATGGGTTGGTTACCAGCAGCTCTTTGTGGGCAGAAGGTTCACTGCTCTTTAAGGAATTCCTTTTTGTTTATTTTTAGCATAAAAAGAACGGGGTAGAAGAAGCCTGCACTGATGTTGGGCTGACTTTCCACCTCTAAAGGTTTTGTTCCCCATTTGTGGGCAATTGAGAGGTTTTCCCCTAAATCTGTTCTTGGGAAGGTGGGTGAAACAAAGCCCACTGGAAACTGGGGATTTAAAAAAAAAAGAATGGGATGGGGATTCCGGCTCTGGCATTTGACCTTGCTCCCACTCCTAAAAGGCTCAGCAGTATTTCTTCCCTACTTGAGGGCTGATTTGGAAGCTTACCCTCAATATGTCTGCCCCAGGGGTGCAGAAAGCCTTATAGCCACTAGGGAATGGCTACTATTACACTGGGAGGCAGATTGAGAGGGTTAGCCCAATCTGCCTCCCTACTGGGGCTGAAAGTCCACTAGACCTAGAGATAAAGTTTTTTGTTTATTTTAAAAGAATGGGATTGGGCTAACCCACAGTAGGCCATTCCCCTAACTCCTAAGTCCGACAGACTTACTGTCCTCTTGGTGGGTGGGTTATAGAAGTATTTACCCCCAATCTGAGCCCCGGGATTACAAGAACATATTTTAAAAATGGAGTGCAGGCTAACCTGTCCAGGAATTATGACACAGTCCCAAAGCCCACTCACTATTTCTGCTCCATTGGGCCCTGAGAATCCCCAGCCCCATGGCAAGTGAAATACATTTTTGATTCTTTTCAGTAAAGCTTTGATATATTAGACAGCAGAAAAGAAGAAATCCCAGTTTCCTTTCCCTTGCTATGGTGAATGACTGCACTATTCGAGCTCAAGGTCAGCCAGCAACAATAAAACTGCCAACCCAGGAGAATCCAGGGTTTTGTGGGATGTGTGAATTCCGGTATGTTTTCTTGCCCAGAAAGCCTTGAAAATGTCAAAGTATGGGTCAAAAACAGACTATTGTTCCTGTATTTATATGAAAGAAAACATGGCACTTCCAGCCAATGGCCAAAGTCTTACCAATCCGCATTCTCACATTTGTCCTGATCGGAAGACTGCTTCCCATGTGTGGATAGATCTAAATCATAAAAAAGGAATGAACCAAAACTGTAACCACATGAAGAACCCATTGGTACCACATAATTTCACATGGTTGAAGTTTTGATTGTCATTGCAGTTGACAGGTTCAGCTACACCTTCGGAGTAATGTGAGAATGGAAAGGTGGGTGGTATGAACTTTGTGAATCCCCACAGATTCCAGGACTTACCCTCACAGAAATATGAGGGAATGCAAAATTTTTGCAGGTCATTCTGGGTAAGAAAATATAATGAGATCCAGTCAAGTTACACCACCCTGGTCTCTTTTGGTGTCAAGTTTTCAGAGATGCCCATGTTTGGTAGGATTCCTTGGGAGGTGGTGAAGTTCTAGCCCACAAAATACAGTTACCACATCACTAAAATTAGTCAATCTGCAAGACAAAACCATTATGTCTCCATGTGCATTTTGGAGTCATTTTGCTTGTGGGCTACAGGCCCAGCCACGCAACTGAGAATTGGTTTTATTGGGAGATGTGTCGGAACACTGGGAGGTAGGACTTTTATGAATTCCTCTAGATTTCAGAATTTTCCATCACAGATCTGAGGAAAATGTGTTTGTTTTGCTGAAGGTTGATGCTTGCAGTGCAATCTGCGTGTAAAACGTAGTGGTATTCATATACACTACAGATTCCTCAGGGTGTCTAGCTTTCATAAATGTCTGGGTTTAGTAAGTTTTCCAGATTGGCGGCTGATTCAGAACTTAAATAATGCATCTGATCACATCGCTATAATGGGTACATTTTCAAGGTGAAATCTCCTTGTGTCCTAGTTGCATTTGGTGACATTTCCTATTGTTGATTTATCAGGTAAAGTGTGGGAATACAGAATAGTAGACAGTTTGTTATTATCAATTGTATTTCTGTCAATTTTTGGCTACCAAATGTAAGCCAATGCGCAAGAACACATTTTGAAAAATGCCCTCTGAATGTCATCATGGTGTTGTTAATCCCAAATTCAGAAAAGTACAAATAACCACTATTCTTAAACTCAGGTATATATTTACTAAGATTTTGCACTGTGTTTGCAGAGAGGGGGAGGAAAGTGCCATATCTATGTAGATAGGGTGCTGTTCTGCTCTCATTCTCACACAATGCAGCACAGCATTTTTTCCTGCTGCACTGCATGAGAATTAAGCAGAGTCCACCTCAATGTCTTGGACATATTTAATAAATCCACAGCTTTCCTTCATACCCATTCTTCATTCATTAGACTTTACAACGTGAATTGATGGACTGTTGGTACACAATGAAAAATCACTATACGCCATGTTCCCTCATGTTTTTCACAGGTAGTGGTAGTAGGGAGAAACCACTAAAAAACAGAAATAATAACTTCCACCTGATAAAATACAAGCTATATGGTAAACAATGTTTTTTTACAACTCTTTGTGAGCTGGGAAGAGGGTGATCATAACAAAGCAAACCTTTTGTTGATGCCATTTTAAGAAAAAAACACATTTTCCTAAAAAAAAATCCCAAAATAGTGCTATATTTTGGCTATTGCAAAGCCCTGGTACCTATAGAATCCCCATCATGTGAGGAAAAAGGAACCACATTTGGCCTGTATGTTTTATGGAGAAAGTTATGACGGCTTAAGCACTAGGGGCCAGATGTAGGAATCTTTTGCGAGTCACAAATGGCCCGAATCGTAATTTGCGACCTCGCAAAATCGGAAATGGGATGCAAAAATCCCATTTCCGACTCGCAAAATGCGAGGCAAGCCATTACCGACTCGCAAAAATAGGGACCCCATTTTGCGACCCGCTAATAGGAAGTCGCAATTTGCGAGTTGCAACCCAAATGCAATAGCCACTCGCAAATTGCGACTAGTCGCAAAAAGCCCATTTTTCACTTCTAATTTACCACTAACTCAGAGCAAGTGGTAACCAGAACCAAAGTATAAAAGGAGACCCAGAAGGCACCTGGGTTACTCAAGATGGCGGAGATATATGTGATAGGAATGAGGAGGAGAGCCCACGCCGCCCAGCAGAGGAGGAGGAGGAGCCAGAGACAGGAGAAGATATACAGAACCAGGCAGACACTTTTCCAACAAACTGAGGAGGAGATTTATGAGAAATATAGACTCAGCAGTGCAGCAATACTAGATTTAATAGAATTACTGAATCCACAGCTACAGAGCCAGACTGTGCGCGGCTGCACCATCCCTACGCATGTGCAAGTGCTTTGCTCACTGCACCTCTTGGTCACGGGTAGCTATCAGGGTGTCATTGCCATGGCAGGTGGGGTCTCCCAAAGTTCACTCTCACGGTTCTTCAGGGCATTCCTAGATGCCTTACTCACACACATGTCCAGATACATATACCTACCCAGGAATGAGGCAGAAATCAACAGCACCAAGTTGGAATTCTACAGGATTGCCAACTTCCCCCATGTCATAGGGTGTGTAGACGGGACACATATACAAATATGCCCTCCTGCAAACCTGGAATATCTGTTCCGCAATAGGAAGTGTACCCACTCCCTGAACATCCAGGTGGTATGTGACGCCCATTATGTTATCACTGACATGGTTGCCAAATTTCCAGAAGGTACACATGACTCCTACATTTTCAGGCACAGTGGGATACGCCAACGCCTAGAACGTGGGGAGTTTGGAGACAGATACCTCCTAGGTATAGCTGAATACACCTTGCAGACATACACACAGGTCAATGTGGAACCCATCTATGCCCAGCTAACATTGTACATTTTGTGCCACACAGGTGACAGTGCATATGCACTTCGACCATGAATACTTACCCCGTACTTAACACCCAGCAATGAGACGGAGAGGCGATACAACAGTGCACATAGGAGGACCAGAAATATCATAGAACGGACCTTTGGACTGCTGAAAGCAAGATTCAGATGCCTCCACAGAAGTGGAGGTGCCCTCCAGTATACCCCACTAACAGCTTTCAAGATCGTTGTCGCATGCGCTATACTGCACAACATTGCCACCAGACGTGGGCTACCTCTCACCCCTGAAGACCCTGATTCGGAGGATGAAGAGCAAGAGCTACCACATCGCCATCATGGGGATAGAAGCATCGCAAATCAAGGCAGACTGAGACGGGAACACATTGCAAACCAATACTTTGGAAGGTACGTGCTAACTGTCACCACACTCACTAATGTCACACACAAAGAGTCCAGGTGTGAAGTGGAACTAACAAGTGATTTAATTTGGGCAACCGAAAAAAACTATATACATTGACAACATTTGGGGCTGTAACAGTCCACCTGGCATGAGGACACATTGACCTCATGTGCCCCAACCCCAGGACAGTGTAGAGCTCATATCCTATGCCGGCCTCGGCCAGCATGGCTGGTACCAGGGGTGTCAGCAGTGCCCTGCCTTGCGCTTCCACTGCGCAACACCCTGGTGTCACTGGCAGAGACACTGCTGATGGTGGAGCCCTCCTCGCTGTCTTGCGGCGTGTGAGCCGCGGCCCTGGCCACCTACCCGTGCCTCCATTATATCAACAGCATGGCTGAGACGGCCCAGTCCACGTGCCACATCACTGGCAAAGTGGCCCATGTCAACTTGGAGGCTGACCGTGCACCTAGAAAGGCCAGTAGTGTTCACAGCCAGCCTGACTATGGAGGCAGACATGCGGTCCAGCCGGTTAAGTAGCTGCCTGTCACAACGCCTTGCACCCTCTCTCTCAGTTATGAGTTCGGCCACAAGTTGTCTCATGGAGAGTGCAAGGTCGCCCACATGTGTGTTCAATTGTTGCAACTCCGTGTGTACAAGCTGCATACTACTGCTTTGGTTTTGCTCCATGCGCCGCATTGCCCCTGAAATTCTCCTAATCTCCTGTGTTTGCAGGCGCTGACCCCGTAGGAGTGAGGCCTCAGCTGGCTACATGGAGGCGTCCCCTGACTCTGCCTGCGGCTCTGGTGGTACATTTACACGTCGCCTGCGACGCAGTGGAGGCTCCGTGTCTTCTACAGTGGCACTGTGGCTGGGACCAGGTGCTGGATCACACACCAGTATGTCAACTGGTGTATCATGAGGGGACTGAGTGTTGGTGGTGCAGGTCTCAGTGGTGGCTGGTCCTGATTCATCTGTTGGCTGGTGGCTGACCAGTGGCCCCTGGATGCTTTGGCTGGTGGGAGTGTCTTGTGGGAGACCTGTGGGACATAGGGAATACACTGTCAGTATCTACTATCTGTTATCAACTTCCTAATAAACTGTTGCCTATCAACTGCCTACTTGACTACATTGCCCATAATGCACCATGCAGGTGGTTGCTCCTCTGAAATGGAGCTATTTTGGTTGTGCATGCTACTGTGTACAAGGTGGGTGAGGGTATGGCATAATTGAGGGTACATGCATGTCTCCTGGTACTCACCGGTTGATGGTCCTGGCTCTGATGTATCCAGCTCTCCCATCCCGCACACTGCCTCTGGCTCAAGGGTCTCCTCAACTCTTTCCTCCAGGGGTGTGGGTGGTGGTATTGTGGACGGTCCCCCTCCAGTGCCCCTCATCTCCCGGAGCCGCTCTGCCACCCTCTCCTTGGTCCGGGAGCGCAGGTCATACCACCGTTTTTTTAACTCATCGATGCTCCGGCGGCTGACACCCAGAGAGTTCACTTTGTCTTGGATGTCCGTCCAGATTCTTCTCTTCGCCACCTCTGGCACGGTGAGGGCTGCCCTCCCAAAAAGTTGGTCATGGTGCTGGCAGCACTCCTCTGTCAGCACCTCCAGCTCTTTCTCTGCAAATTTAAGTTTGCGCTTCCTTGGTGTCTCAGCCATGGTAGCTGCTGTTCTCTCTGTTTGCAGTTCTGCTGTTAAAATGGGTGTGGTCCTCCCTCCTCCCAAGTGTATTTGTAAACTTCCTGGCTGTGATGTCATCATCATGAGCCAGGAAGTCTTTTCCAGAGTGTTCTGCAGCACCTGCATTCAATTTGCGGCACAGTCGCAATTTGCGACACCCACTCGCAAATTGCATGTTCGTTTTTAGCGTGGTCGCAAACAGCGACCTCGCAAACAGCGGACTCGCAATCTGCGGTGCGACTTCATTTGAGAGTCGCAAATTGAAGTCCCGTTTTCTTCTTGGATACCATTTAGCGAGTCGGAAATTGCGAGTCGCAACGACTCGCAATTTCCGACTCGCTAAATTTTTCTTACCTACATATGGCCCAAAGTGCTGCAAACAATAAGCAAAGGGTCCGCACTGATGGCTGAGGGGTGAGGCTTAGTAGTTAAGAGATTAAGGGCCTTATTATGAATTTAGTAGTCTTGCGATGGCCAAACTCACAGGTGCGGTCAGACCTCCGGACTTCTGGAGGTCCCCCTGTCAGATTACAACCCTGGCGGACGGACCTCCAAGGGACCACCACCACTGCCAGGATCACAGATCCAGATGGGGTGGTGGCAGTTGGAGTCGTTGTCAGCTACGGTGACACTCAGTACAGCACCCCCATGCCGATCACGAGTCCCCTTTCTGCCAGCCTTTTTATGGCAGAGTCCCACCCATAAAAAGGCTGGCTGAAAGGCAGTGCTGGGAGGGGGGGCACTGTGCTGCTCATGCACTGTCCATGCATGGCCCCCCTACCCAGCACCCTCTGAATGTTCACTGTCTGCTACAGAATGCATTCCGAGTGTTCTGCGGCACCCTCTGTGCGACGGCATTGGCCTCAGCTCCTTGAGGAGCAAAGGCCAATGCCGCTGCACTGTTTCCACCGGGCTGACCGGCGGAAACCTTCTAAACATTAATTGTTACATTGTTTAAGAATTTTGTAAATTGCTTACTTGTTTTTAATTTTTTAAATATATATATATATTTTATATTAAGAAATAATGCTTATATTGAGATTATATTGTTTTCTAAAGTCATAGAGTTATTCAAATATGTAATGTATTTGAAGTGAAGTAGTTTACTTACTGTTGCTTAGACTGAAGTGGGAATAGTATATTTAACCCCTCTGTAGTCCAACGCTATCCCTACTGTTGCACAGACTGGAGTGGGAATAATAAATCTTACCTCTACGAAGTCCAACACTTTCTCTACTGTTGCACAAACCTGAGTAGGAATAGTAAATATTACCTGTCCAAAGTCCAGTGCTTATCCCACTGTGGCACAGACTGGAGGGGGAATAATAAATTAAAATCCCACGAAATCCAACGCCTTCTCTACGGTTGCACAGACTGGAGTGGGAATAGTACATTTAACCCCTTCCATGTCCAAAGCATGCCCTAGTGTTGCGCTGTTTGGAGGGGAAATAATATATTTAACCCCTCCGAGACCTTCACTTTATCTACTGTTGAATAATCTCAAGTGGGACTAGTATATCTATTATCCCCAGATTCCAAAACATGTACTAATATTGGCTAAATATAATTATTATTAATATTTGTTTATCATTTATTACAATTTATTAGTATTTGTTTATTTGTTTTTACATTTTTAGAATATGTTTTGCAAATGTAATTAAAATTAATATAATGTAAAATTTGTTTTACTGTGTTAGATTATATATTTGTAATAATACACACAAATATATACATACATATGTATGTATGTTTATATAAGTGTATAATGTAGATAGTATTAAATATCAGTGAGATTTATTTTATCAACATATTCATGCTATATAAAATATTTAAAATGTACTACTTTAAACTATGCCGGTCTTTTCAGTTAGAAAGAAATGCCTGGAACACTTCCAGCACTGGCTACACCTACGAGGGTGAAACACTTTTATATTTTTCTCTGCTGAAGAAAGGATTGACCTAGAAACACGTGTCCAGAGATGACTTTATTACCTAAGGCCTGGAATAATGAAACTGCTTAAAGAATTCACTGTGAGTTGCTGGCTTTGCTTTTTCTTCCCATTTATTTAACCTGTTGGGAGTGCGCTTTCAAATGAGGACAACTTTGTTTTTGATTTATGTATATATATATATATATATATATATATATATATATATATATATATATATATGTGTGTGTGTGTGTATATATATATATATATATATATGTATATATATATATATATATATCTCACAAATCTTCACATTAGCACAGCTGTGATGTGCTGAATAAATATTTATTTAGGCTTCATCCCCTACGTGTTTCGGCCCAGCTATGTCCAGGCTTATCTCTTGTGTCAAGATACCTATTTGTGCTTAGAACGGACTACCGGACCCAAGCCTGGACTGCCGACTACAGCAGAAGAGCACCGGTAAACTTGCAATGTGTTTAATATATATATATATATATATGTATATATATATATATAAATATAGATATATATATATATTTTTTTTAACACTTTTGTGCTTTTTTACCCATAGTAGTGTGAAACAATATTTTTTTCAGTATTTTTTTACTTCCCATTATAACACATTATTACACAATATTTTTCTAAATGATATTTTTGATACAATACTTTTTGTGTTAAGATATTGTTGATTTTGATGTTCAGTTAGTGATTCACTGTGCCTCTAAGAGATTGAGGGGGTCATTCTGACCCCGGCGGGCGGCGGGAGCCACCCGACCGCGGAGGCCATTCTGGCTTTCCCGCTGGGCTGGCGGGCGACCGCCAGAAGGCCGCCCGCCAGCCCAGCGGGAAACCCCTCCCCACGAGGAAGCCGGCTCCGAATGGAGCCGGCGGAGTGGAGGATGTGCGACGGGTGCAGTGGCACCCATCGCGAATTCCAGTGTCTGCAAAGCAGACACTGGAATTCAAAGTGGGGCCCTCTTATGGGGGTCCCACGACACCCCTCACCGCCATCCTGTTCCTGGCGGTCGGAACCGCCAGGAACAGGATGGCGGTGAGGGGGTCGGAATCCCCCATGGCGGAAAACCGGCGGGAGACCGCCGGTTTTCCTGGTCTGACCGCGGCCAAACCGCATCCCCGGCCTGTCGGAATGAGCCCCTGAAACTGGATTACACTTCAATTATGTCCAGCGAATTGATTTGTGTTTACAAAACGCATGTTTTCCTAATAGCTGCATAGAGGCATTGAACACATTATAAATCTTTGTGTTGAACATGTTATATAATAGTTGTGTAGATGTAATGAACAGATTATAAATCTTTGTATTGAAGAGTAACTCTGTGTGCAGGTGAGTTGACGGCTTGTGTTTATTATGTTCCACCACATTTTTGGTACTGCAGAAAACGTTTCCAGCAGGGTAGAGATTCTACTTGTTTAGGGCCTGATTACGAGTTTGGCCGTCACACCACCGTCCATCCGCTGCGAGCGGTCCCAAGACTTATCTTGGAGTTTACTGTTTGTCTAGTTTTGGGAATTAGAAAGTGACATGACTATAACTACCATGAGGCCCTATTTTTGTAACTCAACACAAGAGGCTATTGTGCTCTTGCCCATTTTTAGGTTGAGCGTAAGCGTTCAATGTGTTGTATACTTTCACGTATACTTATACTGTGGCTTCCAGCAATTTCATTTGTTGGTTACAGTGCCCTTTAAAAATCCTTGCGTGCTAGTGGTCAGTTCTGCCTCTTTGTCCTGCTTTTTTCACTTTGGGAGCAGCACAAACTACTGTATAATTACGCTATGTCCTGTTTATGTCTTCTGTGGGGTCTTTTTTTTTTTTGTATTTGTCTGGTCGTCTTACACTGTGAGTATGTGTTTCAGAGCAGCCACAGGCAAGTCCTCCAGCAAGTTTCCCCTTCCCCCTTTAAATCCCTCTATAAACATAAAGCAGCAGCAGTGGAAGGCGTTTCCAGGGGCAGCTCGCCCTTGCTCTCTTTGTCTTCTTTAGATTGCCTCTGGTCATGTGTTTGGAATGGTGTGTTTGTTGGCTTTCTGAGGCCAACACGCACCTATGATGTTTTCAAACACATGGAGAAACACACTGGTTTTACTTTGATTGCCAACAGGCTACTTTGACTGCGCTCTCCTGATGGTATTATTTACATACACACTGTACACTATGACCTGGGGATTATACTTACAACATTGCTTTGTTTCCTGCAAGATCAAATGTCAGACATTCCAAGTGCCCCTATTCATGCACCAAACCCCTCCCTCTTGTTTGACCTCTTGCAGCTTGTTTTGAACTGGTTTTGTTTTAACTGTTTCCTGCTCGTTTGGCATCAGTCCCTGCTCCTGTCTTCGGTGACTGTTCAGCTTTGAGTTCACCTTCGGCCACGGCACAGGTCCCAGTTTACTTACTCTTCTTGTGCCATCCCTACTCTACAACCTCCCATTATATCATTTCACTATTTTTAATTATTATTTTCATTGAGCACTTCTTCTTAGGAGTGCAGCGCCTTTAAGTCCTGGCTTGCATGTAGCTGCTCCTCTTTCACCCCTCCCTCTTCCTCTCTCCCATGCTGGATGTGCCCAGACCCCCTGAAGCAGCAGCTCCTCGTCCTCCCTGCGTATGATTAAAAGGGAGGGACTAATATGACCCAGAGCACCAAATTCAGTGAGAATTTACAACCGGTGTCTGTTTGTGTCTTTTCTCCTGCTTGGTTTGCTAACACTCAAAAGTAAAAAAAAAAGAAAAACAGAACACGCTGAGTTTCTGGCACTTCTCCCTCTTAGAATAACTTCCATGTGTGTTTTTGGGGGTGGGGGAATCATGCGGATGTTGCTTCAGGATTGTTTTTATTTATTTTAGTCTAGGAATACATCTCATCTGGATTGATGGTTAAAAGGGTGCTTCACATGAAGTTGGAAAAGTCCAGAAATCAGCTAATCATCAGTAATACAGGAACCGTGAGGACCATTGACTTCCCTGGTAGTGCCGAGAGTTTAACTCAGTTTGTGTGTTAGATAATAGTTCATGAACTAGCAAATAAAGGAAGTCTTTAGATGCTTGCTGAAAGTGAGGTATATAGTACATGAAACCTTTTAATCTGAATGGTTTATATGTGTGTGTTTGGATGGGCACACTGGGGCACCACAATGGATGGACAGAGACACAAGTGTGGATCTGATCTTGCACGCTCCGTTTACGGGAGCTTGTGTGTACGTTTTAGTCTGTTGGTGTGTGTGTATGTGTGTCTGTGCACAGGTGTGTGTGTGCTTGTGCTTGTATGTGTATGCGTGTGTTGTGTGTGTGTGTATGTGTGCATGTGCATGTGTCGGGCCTTTCATTAGTACAAGTCTGCAGTGGAAGGAGCATAGGACAGTAAATCACTTACAAGGTGTTCATTCATGCGGGGTCATAATAACAAGTGTAATCTGTGTTCTTGTGCTGCTTTGTGCATTTTCTTGTCACCAATACCGTTTTTTGCTTTGAGCTTAATGAAAACAGATCATGAGATGGGGTTTTAAGTGGATCTTGTGATTGCCGATCTTGACAGAATTATTGGGCCTTTGCTGAGTTTGCTCTCAAGCAGGTAGGTTCTGGGCTTCTTTCAACAATGTGTGAGAAAGGGTGGAAAGAAAGTTTGTTTAGAAAAGGGGCTCCGAATTTTTCTCGGTGGTGGGGGTCACACCATGGGAAGTATTCTTTACGCCCCTTTGAATTTAGATAGAAAACATACAGTTCAGAAAGTCCTCCTTGGTAACTAAATTCATTTAGCATTATAGTAAGTGGCAGTGCAATTATGTGGCAACAGAGGACCAATTAATGTAGCAGGTACGATTAATTATTCAGTAATGAAAATCGTATGACACAGCAAGGAAAAACAATTATATGGCACACCATACAATTAAAAATAAGCTATACAATAATTTATGTGGTATTGCTGTTGTGATATTTTAATATGAAATATTGACCTACAATCATGCCTGCATTGCAGTATTATCTACCACATTATTGTGAAGAGAGGGAAATGTGATGTTAGGAATAGCAGAGCTGACCTTTCCCATATAAACTTACCTTGATTGTAGAGTCATTGTTGGTAATGGGAATGTGACATAGGTGGATATTTCCACCATAATATTGTGACATAACTCTTTATGTTAGGAAGTAGCCCTTTAGGACTGAAGATACTGAATTTGAAAAAGAGATGGGACATGTTTGGAATGAAGTATTGAGTTTTCTCCTGCAAAATTACTACTTTAGGAACAAGTCTGAGATGTAAGCATGGATTTCTGTGACTAGTAAAACAGATTTTTTTCATGAGAAAGAAGAGATCATCTTTGACTCTATCACATCATGTGAGGATGCTTAAGCCATCTAGAATACTTTTTTACCTCTGGACGTAGCTGAATACAGCCATCAGCAGAAGATAGGTGAAAGGTTAAGTCTTGCAAAGTGGCTGGTGCAGCATTGCAGGCCCACGTACCCACATTTCAAAAGATTTTGATCTGTTTGAGCTAGAACTAGTATTAAATCATATGATGGACGATGCCCCATGTGCACAAATTTATATTTACTAAAAAGAAAGGAAAGCTATAGTGGCAGAATAATATTTTCTAGCTTCCCTTGCTGTAGAGAAAAAAGGAAAATGGAAGTACTTTAGTTATACACAGGGTCACTGGAATTATATGGCAGGAAAAGATGAAATTATGAGGCAGGGTTGACCAATTTCTGTGACAGGAAAAGTCAATTTAAGAATTTGCAATGCCAATAGCTCTAGCTCAAGCAAATGTGAGACCTATTGTCTCTTGTTATTTATTTGCCATGTCACAACTCATATGCCAGGTGTGCCAGGTACTTACAGAACTTGGGAAAATTACCAATAGAGGGCCATGTACCAGCAGATTGAGGCTCATAACTCCAAAATGGGCTTCCAGGGGTGCTGATGGACAGCCATACAACCCTGAGCAGGGCTTTTCTACCACACCTCTTTCTATAGTGCAACTACATCAAGCATATCTACATTTGCTGCATCCACTGGAACGGAGGTCTGCCAGAGGAAGAAACACCTTCAGACACCACTGCCTCTGCAGCAGCGGGACACCCCGACCCTCACAAGTAGGGATGTCCATGTAAATATCCAGGAGGTGAGGATGGTAAGACACCAATGACTGCCAGCAAGAAACCTGAGCCTTAATTTCCTCTATTGTGTGTCACACACTCACTCTGTGTGATAATTCTTGACAATACCATTGCTGATGGGAGGAGAAATCTGCAATTTGGATTACAGATATCTTGGCATCTATATCTATGGTTTCCATGACTGACTACTTAACTTTTCTTTTAAGTTTGTTTTTGCACTAAGTATGTCTTCATCATTACCACTTAAATAGATTCACAAGTCACAAACTCATTGTGTGCTGTAGTAAATTTCACATTCAGCAATGTAGATATGTAATACCATGTGAACTATACAATGACAAAACAAGCTTGTGTAAGTATCGATATGTTGCATGTACACAATGTTTAACTCAGAATCACAAAAATGTCACACCAACACATACATACAAACGTCTTGTCTTATAACATTTTTAGTACATTGTTCCAATCATAAGCTGGCAAGATGTCAGAAACATCGCAAATCTTGCATGACTGAATTATACTCTGTCAGTGATCACAGTTGCAGATGCAGACCTCAAGAACCTAGAAGGAGGGGATACATCAGACATTGTCCTGTAGAATATGCACAAATTAAATTGGTTGATGTCAACAACTGGAGCCATATCACCTACCTCACAAAAGGAATCCTACATCATGTAAAGCAAGACTCAGACAGATGGCAGTACAACAGTTTCTGATCACAGGATCATTGCAATCCAGTGCTTCTACATCAGGTGGTATGTCACAAACAAATGTCAGTGATGTGCTACAAGTACTTTGGCCTACAATGATGAAACACATCAACAGCTACATACAGTTCATTCAAAAAGAGCAGATAGCCAATGAGAAGGGAACCTAACATGAATTGGGCCTACAACTACATTGTCTGAGCACATGATGGCAAACATAATGCATTATGCTCAACCCATGACAAGGAAAAAGTCCAATGGAGTCTCCTTAACTTCCATCCTATCACTGTGCAAGCTGTCTTGGCACAGGTTTTGTATACCTAAAGCCTCTGACATACGTTCACAGGAATAATCCATGTCTACTTCATATGTCCCAACAGCATCAAACACCTACTAATTTCACAACTCTGAAATGTCCAAATGAAGATGCCATGGTAAAGGTGCATAGATAAACACCAAAAGAAAGAGATTTGCTATTAAACCATATATATGGCACCATTCACATAGCAAACATCTGGAGAACACAGCCCATGCCAAAAGTCTGACCTAAACAAAGCAACATTGACAAAATGAGAATGTCTCAAAACCTTCCTCACCAAACTCCCTTTGCCAGAATTTGCCAGAGCTTCAGCTTCCTAACATTTTCAATAAACATACTCCTCACATCATCACAACAGGAGTTGATTGAATAGTCAAAGTTGTGACGTCTTATGACATACTTACATTCATGAGAAGAAGCTGTCAATGAGATGTTGTCGCAAGTCAGCTCCTTCATTTTCACCACTATTATCATCATTTGGCATTTGAGGATTCACAACTGGTGGCACTTCAGGCTCTCCATCCTCTGTGCTGTCAGAGATGTTCCATTGCAGGACGATGTTATGGAGCATGCAGCAGGCCACAATGATTTTGACACACCTTCCCGGGTGAGTAGAGGAGGGCTACCCCAGTCTTGTCCAGACAGCAAAATCTGGCCTTCAGGAGCCAAAAAGCCTGCTCCACTGGCTGCCGTGTCTTCCATAGGTCTCATTGAAGCAGACTTTCCCTGGCGTAGTTGGATACCTCAGCCGTGTTAATAACCAAGGACGGTTAAGATGTGCTGTGTCTCCTGTTTTATAACAAGGCATAAGTGCTACAACGAGTCACACACTTTCTGATTATAGCACCTGACATTGCACACACAAAGTTAGGACAGATCTTACTTACCAACAAGCCAGGCCCTCCCCTTTTGTACTTGTGACATCAGCTGACGATAGAGTAATGTTCCGCAATCCAAAGGAATCATGGGGTGAACCGCTGAACCGGGCAGACATTTAAAATATCAAAATCTGGCAAGCAGACAACTTGCACGTTGATAGAATGGAAGTGCTTCCTGTTTCAATAAATGTATTCACTGGCTTGTGGTGGTACTAATGCAATATGGGTGCAGTCAATAGCTCCAATCACATGTGGGAAACAACCAATTCCATAGAGGTTAACCTTCACATTGGCTAAATCTTCACATCTGGGGGACCTGATACAGCTGTCAATATGTTTCATCATTGTTGAAAACATGTCTTTTTATACACCACTCAACATAGGTTGTGAGAAACCACCAGATATATCCACTGTATATTTAAAGGATCCAGTGGCCAGAAAATACAATACTGCCATGAGTCTCACAATAGATGGGATACATGTTGGATTAGTGTTTTGAGGCATGAAATCAGGCTCCAACTTATAACATAAATCTTATATTACTTGTCTTTTTAGATGAAACCTCTTTATAACATCCCTTTCTTCCATGGTCTGAAGGTCTGGAAATGGGTGGTACACTAGAGGCTGTCATCTCCTTCCTCTCACAGGGTACCTATGTGGTATTCACATAAATTGGATAAAATGGCGGATCCCTGAACTCGTATATTGGACTTTGGAAGCTGCCACCATCAGCAGAGATCAAACGTGCGGTGGGTGGTTTCATCCACAGCGGACGTAGCCATAAGCTAATGTTGTTGACTGTGACGGTCATGGGCCAATGGCTATGCCTGTCTACACTGATGATCACGTATGTGGCGTACATGTACGCTGTGATTTGTCTCCTGACACTGCTGCTATCAACACCATCTCCACTTTAGCTGCTGTCTGCCTCTGGGAGCAATCATGCCAGGCCAAGCAGGTTAGAAGGCCCTGGCTTTCTCTCCAGAGGACCTAGAGAAACGGGTTGAAGAGGTCCTTCCCCTGTATGGTCTGTACTATGGCTCACAAGAGGAACAGGTAACTATATCATATACATATCTGGTCAACGCCATCCTTTCCTTTCTCACAGGCTACAATGTTTAGATTACTGTAGTTACATTTTGTGGTCCATACAGAGGGTGAAAATGGAATGGATTGTGGAGCCTCATACTTTGTGTATATAAAATCCCCATTGTGCTGTGTGATGTGTGAGAAGCTTTAGATCCTCTTTGTGTTGCATTTACTATCTATGCAAGTATACTTTTCAAGGTACCAATTATATATTTGATGATCAGATAATGGTAAATGAGAAAATAAATGTATTTGCATTACAGCATGAGCTGTGTATGTATACTGTTAGAAGCAGTTGAGGAGGATGTTAGCCATGTGTACAGTTCCACATATCACTCAGACCAGATCGGGCCTTGCCAGATTGTTGTCTGAGAGCTAGCTAAACCTCACTGACCCCTTCAGAGTGCCACAAAACCTTGAGCTCACATATTGGATGGCCATAAGATGTACATTTATGTACTAAATTGATGGAAATGTGATGTCAATGTGGGTTCCGTATGCTCAGCCTGCAGAGAGTAAGGTCTCACTGTTGTGTAGCCATTTTAGTTATAGCTCCATGCACGTTATTTTAACACACTAGGCCGCTGTGGACTTTAAACTAGATATATTTTATTCAGCTTCATTTTATTATTGTTACAATAACCATTTTTAGGGTCTTGTTTTATTTTCCGTTTATCTAACTGTTTTTGCCTAGGCCAGCAGTTTGTTCTCAAACAAGACATTCTTGATAACTCTGTGCTTCTTCCAAGGCTACAGCACGGTACATTGCCAGTGAACATGGTAGAAGTTTAGTCTCCAACATTCGTAGAAAACACACATCCTTACGTAGGGAACTTTTCTCAGAACATCAGCTGTTTTATTATAAAAACACTTCCTTGTCCCTTACACAGTAGAGGGAGATTCCGGCCAGGGAACCACAAGTGTGCTGATTGCTGAATGCTTCGCTACAGATGCTAACGCAGACCGCAGGCCTTTGCTCAGCTATGGGGGTTGATGTCTTCCCAGGAGAACCTGAAGGGCAGAATTAGAGCTTAACATGCTGTGCTCTATCATAGCCTAGGTAGGAACTAGTTCATTGATTATAGTGACAGTATGATAGCATTGTTTTTATGCTTCACTCGTCTCATCACAATTCTAATACTGTCATGTTGTATTGTCCTGGTTATTGCCGCTCACGCTTTGCTGTCAAAGATGCAGTTGTTTTATTAAACTCATTATTGAAACATACTGCTTCTGTTTGTCATTTATATATGAGATGGGATTGTAAGTGAGAGAAATGGATGAGACCTGAGTGACCACGACTTCCCTGAGAAGCCAAGTATGTCATGCGCTCGGCTGCCCAGTTATCACTATCCTTGGGTAGAGATGAGGCACTGCTAGTTAGCCGGGGCTAAACCCGTATTGGAGCGACAGATGTCACCTGCAGTGGGTAAGACTTAGGCCCTCATTACAACATTGGTGGGCAGCAACCACCGCCCGCCAAGTTGTAACCACTGTGCGGCCTCCAGTGCGGCCGCACTCCTGCGGTGGCCATTACGACATCCCCGCGGCCCAGTGGGGAAGTCGGCCGCAACACGGGAGCCGGCTCCAAATGCAGCGGTGTGATGGGTGCAGTTGCACCCATCGCGCTTTTCACTGTCTGCTATGCAGACAGTGAAAAGCTTCATGGGGCTGTGCCGGGGGCCCCTGCACTGCCCAAGCCAGGGACCCTGCGACTCCCCTTTCCGCCAACCTTTTCATGGCAGTTCCTACCACCATGAAGAGGCTGGCGGGAGGGGGACTCGTAATTCCCTGGAGGATTACAACCGCCGGGACCAACGTGGCGGAAAACCGCTGGTCCCGGCGATGCGACCGCAGCGGAATTCGCAAGATTGCACCGCCAGCCTGATGGCAGTGCAATCGTCAAAACAGCCCTGGCGGTCTTTGACCGCCAGGGTTGTAATGAGGGCCCTAGTCTCCCACACCGCGGGCGATTCTGCCACTCAAAATCCAGTAGTCTCATTAGAATAATGAGAGCCTACGCAACGTTTGGTCAGGCTCTAATTTTCGGGTCCTCTGTCTCATTACATACAATGACGCCTCAATACCGTATACGGAGACGTCGGTGGTACTGAGGATTTCCACCCCAGCTGCGTAGGCTATCCTATTTGAGGCTGGAGGTTGTTCAAGCTTGAACTTTAAAAGGAAAACCCCATTTGGTGTGCCCTTTCTGAACTTATAGTCTGTCTATAATGGTGAATCCACAGCAGATACAAATAGCAGTTAATATGAGACAACCTCTGACTGCACATTTATTAGCAAATGGCCTAACGGTCCAGGGGGTGTCCAGTCATATTTGTGGTGGATGCCCATGCAGCTTATAGAACGGAACTGTTTTATTCTTGGGTCACATTTCCAGCAGTTGATA
Organism: Pleurodeles waltl; assembly: GCF_031143425.1. Lineage (NCBI taxonomy): Eukaryota > Metazoa > Chordata > Amphibia > Caudata > Salamandridae > Pleurodeles > Pleurodeles waltl. The sequence continues at coordinate 858,759,398 of NC_090439.1, forward strand.
GGAACACAAATACATTTCATCATCACACACTTGCAAATGCACCTGGACAATACAGAGCATACACATATTTAGAAATACCTTTATCTTATCAAGAACATAATAATTGGCTTGATGGCACCCTACCCCATACAATTATACCAGTAAGGTTGGGTCCTCTAAGAAATGATGGTGCTACCTGGCCTTTATTGGCCACCTATACACCACATCCTGCAATTTAGCGGTAGCTGAGGATCGTCGCTTATATACAGAATTAACAGCGATATATAGACAATTAGTACAATTCGTAATGCAAACATTAAATACAAACCCAGCACATGATGTTCCAGCGCATCCTCATGCAGTAACGCCAGGTATAAACCCTGCGACTGTACATTTGATCATGGGTAAAGTACCCGCCAAACGAGAGGAAACTCCATTTTGGTTAGCACAAAAAATAAATGCGCTGGAGGCAGTATTTCCACCATACGGGACCTCAGGATAAACATAGAACATTAACAATGTGCTTGCCATTTGGGATGGTCCATACAGTGGATAACTGTAATTCTTGGGGCACGGTATTTGCTGCGCTCTATACAACCGCACATGGTACACCGACACTTGCCAATTTACCGGAGGTGTTGAAACAAATTCAAGATGAATATGGGGCTGCCCCGGCCCTAGATTTGGAGATGCAATTGATGGGCAATTTTGCCACAGAATCCTCAATCATTTTAAGTAACCTTAAAGGGGAAGCGGTCGCACTGACAGTGCGCATGCGGCTCTGTAACGTTCCGCAACATGATCAGGAACCCGAGCTGCCTAAGATTATCGCAGAGACCTATTCTAGCATTGGTCGAGACAGTTTAGGGGTCAGACCATCCAAACCACAACTTCAGGGCAAATCTAATAAAGATTTTCCCAAGCAAGCACCTGAGGGTAATAAGAAACGCTGGGATAAAAAACAACAAACTCCTAAAAAAGAGAGGGGAGAATCTCCATGAATGGAGACCCCACAAAATAGATATAATCTCACAAATAGAGATAGTATAAAAACGCCTGATAGATATCAATATTCTGATACACGCCAATCTCGTTCCTTTCAGGACTCATCGGAAAAAAGAAATGAGAGAGGTGTGCGGTCAGAGCGAAGAACAGAGTACGTGAAACCGAGACAGGAATCACAACGTTCATCGGAGGTTTCTTTAAAAAGGGAAGAGAAACCCGCCCAACAAAAACCCCAATTTAAAAAGAAAAAAGTTGCAGCAGTCACAGTCCGACATGCCACTCAGGAAGAGGGTCCTCTTGAAGAACAAGAAGTGGGCACTAGCACTGCTAGACAGCGCGGCAGAGGTCACAATAGTTAACCGGAGTCTTCTAGAGCATCTGGAGGTGAAAGCAACTGACGACTTTATACTAGTAGAAACTGCAGACATGGGTGTCTCCGTGCCTGATAGGGTGTATAAAGTAACGCTACAGTTAGAAGGAGACATTGAGTGACCAATAGACTCCTTGTTCCAGAGGAACTCTCTGAATCCTATGCCATCGATTGGGCTTTGGCACAGGCACCTGCGTTATATCGAAATCACATAGGATGGGATAAAAAATCCCCCTACCATGTAATTCCAGTTAAAAATGAACCTCAACCCCAACCTCAGTATCCTATAAAACACGAAGCAAAAGCACCTGTGAGAGAAATACTCACACAATTAGAGTGCCAGGGCGTAATTGAACCCTGTGTCTCCCCAATGAATAATCGATTGTTCCCAGTAGCTAAACCAGACCATTCATTTAGAATAGTCTTAGACTACAGACACTTAAACAGTCATACACACACGTATGCTATACAAAAGTCACATAGCACAGCACTAATGAACAATATAGTGAATAAAAAATACAAAACAACACTGGATATTTCCAATGGTTTCTTCTGCCAAAATATAGCGCCTAAGAGCAGAGACTTAACAAGTTTCAGTGCACCAGGCTGCCAGAAAAAATTCTGTTGTTTATCTCAGGGGTATAAGAACAGTCCAGGACTGTTCACAGCTTGTGTAACAGCAATTTTGCACAAGATTGATCCTGAAGCATTGTCCTATGTAGATGATATCTATCTTACGGATGATGAATTACTACAACATTTAAGACGGGTAGCCCGCATTGTTGTAGTATTTGCTGAATTTGGCTACAAATTCAATTTCAAAAAAACAAAAATCGCCATACTCAGCGTCCTGTTTTTGGGATATGAGCTGTCAAGTGAAGGAAAGAGCCTAGCGCCACAATTCTTAGAAAAATGCGCACAGTTACAACCACAAAATACAATTAAAAAACTCCAATCTCTATTGGTTTTCCTACATTTTGGCAGAACGTACATTCCAGATTATGCTACACGCATTAAACCTTTATATGATTTGATACGTCCTGATTTTTCAAGTGAATTCTGGACAACTAAACACACATGCATTCTTATAGAATTGCAAACAGACATGCTTGCAGCACAACACTTACACACAAGGGACAACAAAACGCATTTGCTCATTAGAGTAATAGCTGGTGCCATAGGTTTCACCTATGTGACATTTATTGAAGGTGAGACAGTCCCGATTGCGTACAAATCACACTTATATTCAGCGGCAGAACAGCGCTTTGCTCCCACTAAGAAAATTCCCACTGCTGTACAGATGGCTGTCATTAACCCCTTGGATGCGGGTCACGACCAGTGGCCGACTACAGGACGGGGGTTAATAAATCCTCGGGTGCGTCGCACCCGAGGATTTATGTATTTATTTTTTATTCCCCGGGAGACACAGAAGCTTTTCCGTGTCTCCCCCTGCTCCCCATCCGCCCCTTTGTGACGTCAGCACGCCGCGAGGTGCGCTGACGTCACTTTGTGGATTTCCCCATCGGAGCAGGTGATATATATATTATATATATATATATTTGCCGCCAGTTGTCTTGCAGTTGCAGCTTGCGTCTTCAAAGCAATGCACATACTTCAACTGACACTTTTCAACTGTCGCTTTTAGGCAGCAATAAAAAAGTCAAGTAAGTATTGTGATTATGTTTCTGCTACAAAAGTGTCAGACTTGTCTAGTGGCAGTTTTAGTGCCATAAAGAAGCGCAGAAGGTTTATATGCCTACTGCAGAGAGCAAATCTGTATTTTATGTAAATAGCTGAGTACATTAGTAAAGTCAGCAATTACCTGCGCTATAATACAAATGAAATGTATGTGCAGGGTGGAGGGCGGCTATGGAGAGATGAAGGGCACTTTTGCTGGGTGGTAATGAGGGAATCCGAGGAGGAGGGGGTGGGAGCACCAATAATGATTGTTGGACTGGGCGCAGGAGGTGCTAAAGACTGTGATGAATGGTATGTGACAAGGTGTTTTTTGAGTGTCTTGAAAGAACGTGCTGATTGAGGGAAGAAGCGCAGGTAAGGTGGCCTCTACTGTTGCACGTATCTCACACACACCATCGATTTTGTGACTGTCTACGTAGGCTAGTGTTTTAGAGCAACAGTTTAGCCAATAGCAGAGATGGCATCTTGATGGATGACTGCTGCAGTCACTCGGGTTATAGAGGACAGCTTTGACATAGGATCAGAGACTGAGACATCATCTGAGGGATAGGACAATGGCGCAGACTCTGGGAGTGATTTTTCAGTCGGAGGAGTCCCATTCGATAACTCCTCTTCCAGTAAATTATGAGGGAGGTGATGAGGACAGTCCTACTGTCCCTTCGCAAGCACAGTCTGTGCAACAGGGTAATAGTGGGTTAGCCCAACCCAGAGAGCAGGTGAATGCAGCTGCAAGCAGAGAGAGAGATTGCTCTCTTGGGAGCTCCCCAATTTAGTTCAGACCCAAATTCCACCGCCCAAATCGTATTGTGGAGACATCAAAATTATCTATCGCAAAACAAACTGGTTTTGTAAGGCAGGCACCTGTGTTTTTGGTCCTGGGTTCGGCGGCCATATAGAGAAACACACTAAACCCAAACATTTCTGGAAACTAGACATTCGGGGGAGTCCACAGAGGTGTGACTTGTGTGGATTCCCCAAAGTTTTCTTACCCAGAATACCCTGCAAAGCTGAAATGTTGAATAAAAACTCTACTTTTCTCGCATTTCTATCACACAAACTACAGGAATATACTGGGATCCACAAAATTCCTACCACCCAGTGATTCCTCACCTGTCCTGATAAAAACACTACCCCACTTGAGTGCCTACACCTAGTGCCTGCATCAGGAATGGATCACCCCAGGGTCAACAGCTGCCTCATGTAAGGACCAACATTGACCGTTGTGTGATCTATTCCTGTCGCGGGCACCAGGCCTACCCACACAAGTGAGGTACCATTTTTATCGGGAGTCTTGGGGGAACGCTGGGTGGAAGGAAATTTGTGGCTACTCTCAGATTCCAGAACTTTCTTTCACTGAAATGTGAGGAAAATGTGTTTTGTTTAGCCGAATTTTGAGGTTTGCAAAGGATTCTGGGTAACAGAACCTGGTCAGAGCCCCACAAGTCACCCCATCTTGGATTCCCCTAGGTCTCTAGTTTTCAAAAATGCACAGGTTTGGTATGTTTCCCTAGGTGCTGGCTGAGCTAGAGGCCAAAATCTACAGGTAGGCACTCTGCAAAAAACACCTCTGTTTTCTGTCAAAAAATGGGATGTGTCCACGTTGTGTTTTGGGGCATTTCCTGTCGCGGGCGCTAGGCCTACCCACACAAGTGAGGTATCAATTTTATCGGGAGACTTGGGGAAACGCTGGGTGGAAGGAAATTTGTGGCTCCTCTCAGATTCCAGAACTTTCTGTCACCGAAATGTGAGGAAAATGTATTTTTTTAGCCAAATATTGAGATTTGCAAATGATTCTGTGTAACAGAACCTGGTCAGAGCACCACACGTCACCTCATCTTGGATTCCCCTAGGTGTCTAGTTTTCAAAAATGCCAAGGTTTGCTAGGTTTCCCTAGGTGCCGGCTGAGCTAGAGGCCAAAATCTACAGCTAGGCACTTTGCAAAAAACACGTCAGATTTCAATGTAAAAATGTGATGTGTCCATGTTGCGTTTCCTGTCGCGAGCATTAGGCCTACCCACGCAAGTGAGGTCCCATTTTTATCGGGAGACTTGGGGGAACACAGAATAGCAAGACAAGTGTTATTGCCCCTTGTCTTTCTCTACATTTTTTTCTTCCAAATGTAAGACAGTGTGTAAAAAAGACATCTATTTGAGAAATGGCCTGTAATTCACATGTTAGTATGGGCACCCCGGAATTCAGAGATGTGCAAATAACCACTGCTTCTCAACACCTTATCTTATGCCCATTTTGGAAATACAAAGGTTTGCTTGATACCTATTTTTCACTCTTTATATTTCAGCAAATGAATTGCTGTATACCCGGTATAGAATGAAAACCCATTGCAAGGTGCAGCTCATTTATTGGCTCTGGGTATCTAGGGATCTTGATGAACCTACAAGCCCTATATATCCTCACAACCGGAAGAGTCCAGCACACGTAACGGTATATTGCTTTAAAAGATCTGACATTGCTGGAAAAAGTTACAGAGTAAAACGTGGAGAAAAATGGCTGTTTTTTTCAGCTAACTTTCAATAATATTTTTATTTCAGCTGTTATTTTCTGTAGGAAAACCTTGTAGGGTCTACACAAATGACCCCTTGCTGAATTCAGAATTTTGTCTACTTTTCAGAAATGTTTAGCTGTCCGGGATCCAGCATTGGTTTCATACCCATTCCTGTCACTAACTGGAAGGAGGCTGAAAGCACCAAAAATAGTAAAAATGGGGTATGTGCCAGTAAAATGCCAAAATTGTGTTGAAAAATTTGGTTTTCTGATTCAAGTCTGCCCGTTCCTGAAAGATGGGAAGATGGTGATTTTAGCACCAGAAACCCTTTGTTGATGCCATTTTTAGGGGAAAAACCACAAGCCTTCTTCGGCAGCCCTTTTTTCCCATTTAAAAAAAAAAAAAAAAAATTTTCACTGTATTTTGGCTAATTTCTTGGTCTCCTCCAGTGGAAACCACAAACTCTGGGTACCATTAGAATCCCTAGGATGGTGGAAAAAAAGGACACAAATTTGGCATGGATAGCTTATGTGGACAAAAAGTTATGAAGGCCTAAGCGCGAACTACCCCAAATAGCCAAAAAAGGGCTCAGCCCTGGGGGGGAAAAGGCCCAGCAGCTATGAGGTTAAAGAACAACCCCTTGCCCAAGGAAAATGCATTATTGTCGTTTCTCCGATCCCATCCCTAGAGGCTGTTACAAAAGCCAGCGTTCCAAATGCAAAAGCAATACATCCACGTTGGATACAATGGGATACGTCTTTGACAGCCAATGATGTAGACTACATCTTTGACCCAAAATTACAAACTCAAGAATTTTTGCAGTATGTAATAGAATACCCAGTTCCAGCAGATACATTGCCTATTGAACAAAATCATAGTCATGTACACCGATGGCTCAGCACAACCTGCAATTGGCACAAAACACTAATATTCTGCTGCTTGCCCTGTCGTAAGCGGCTACATGGAAGGTGATAAATGTTGTCCCCTACATACATTTACGCAAACCCTATGGGATTGCACAGCACAGTTAGCAGAGCTAAAGGCTCTGATGATGGCACTGGAGCACACGGATCCTGCACAGCCTACGCTGATTGTTTGCGATTCATATTATTGTGTCTAGTCCTTCAATGAATATCTGCATTACTGGCGCCAGAATGGGTTCAGAGATTCCAAAGGCAACACCATTAAACACAGACTTCTGTGGGGGAAAGTAGCAGATCTGAAAGAGACGCTACCAGATGTCCATGTTGTACATACACGTGGACAACAGCGCGTTTGGATACACTTTGCTGGAAATACATTGGCTGAGGAAGCCGCAAAGTCAGCAGTGGCTGTGGCCGCTGTAGCTGCAGTAACACATTTAAGTACGAAACCGGACGCAGACATATGGGCTGCCGTGAAAGCTATGGCTGATGGTACGCCCTATCATAAAACATTTCAGGCTAAATATTCCTACCAAATGGGAGATCGCCTGAATGCTGAAGTTAGAATACCAGGTGTAGGCGTGAGAGATATTCCCAACAAAGACTTGAGACCAGGGTTGATTAAAGCAGTGCATGAGGGGTGGCATCTGCCCATGCTGGTGTGACGGCTACGATTTCGATCTTGCAAGCCCGTTATTGGTGGCCAGGCATCTATAAAGAGGCCAAGAAATATGTCCTTTGTTGTGACATTTGCCAACAAATCAACGTTTCTACTGCCAAATGCCCCCCGCAGACACCCCTCTTGATTTCAAACAAACCATTACAATGTGTGTAATTGGACCATTGCAGTCCCCTAACACCGGATAGTGCATACAAGTTTATATTAGTCGCTGTCGATTCATGCTCCAGATTTTTATGGGTGTGGCCAAACCGCTCGGCTGACGCTCGGACTGTTTCGAAAGATTTGCAAGTCTTTATCGGTACATATGCGGTTGCGGCTTTCCCCTCGGACCAGGGCCCTGCTTTCGCCTCAAGGGCGCCATGGCTTCATTGGGGGTCCAACTACAGTACTCATCTCCATTTAATCCAGAGGGAAATAGTGTTGTGGAGAGATTAAACTGTGATTTAAAGCAATCCTTAACAGCCAGAGTCTTAGGTACAGGACGTAGTTGGCTAAATCACCTATATGGTGTCCAGAGGGCACTTAACAATTTGCCTAGAAGGTCCCTGGGGGGTCGTACTTCATATGAATGCCTGTTCGGAACTTGAATGTATGTTCTGGATCTTGATGGTCCTGGTGTGGAGGCAGCAGAAACACCTTTTGACATAAATGAACGTGTCACTGTCTTGCAGGAATTGCAACAGTTCTGTGACGATAATTCTTCTATCAGTGCTGCCTCCACAGGAATCAAGGATGTGCCTGTAAAACCTACCGGCTGGATTCCCAGAGTTGGGGATCTTGTACGTGAAAAAGTCACTGCGAAAAAGGAATTTGGCCCTTCCCATCGAGCACCAGTCCCAGTATTGGGAATACATGGTACCAGAACTGTAATTCTATCACCATTGGCAGGTGCCAAAGAAAATCGTTTTGTCTCCATCGATAATGTCAAACTACACCCTGTGGCCGGTCCTGCACAGCAGACCAAGAGAAACATCCAGTAGTCACTGAATCCCTCTCACTACTGGTCAAGTAGTCCCTCCATAGGTTATTTGTTCCAACACTGACACCTTTCCGAGCTTGGGGAGGGTGGAAGATGATCTTGCATTGGTTCCACTAACATCAAGCAATACAGAAATAATTGACCGAGTTGACTCAACTCCAACACAAACGGATGGTGCTACATATTGTGTGTCACCGAGGGAAATACCAACTCCACCAATGACCACAGCACCAGCTTTTGCACGTACTGCTTCTGGATATTTTGCCGACTTCAATGATGACGTCTCAGACTAATTCGCCTCTTCGACACCTGAATTGTCAAATACACGTAAGCCAACGAACTGGCTTAAAAAAAACATATTTTATTTTTCCATGGAACTATCTATGGTTCTCTTTGACTGTCCTAGCTTTCCTCCTTTGGATTGGTTTTGTTATCACCTTTTCTTGTTAATACATGGTCATTTTCTCCCTGAAAAATCAACAGTTGGATTGGTGGAGGAGGTCTTAAAACCACATTTTTCATCACACAAGGTCCGAAGAGACTTATCATTTGTGAACATTTCCTCAGTACCAATTCCTGATGGGATTGTTTGGGACAAAGTAATATTTGATATATATGGTCCCACAGAAATAATTCAAATACCATATGTGTTCATACTATCAATGAACAACATTATAATACCAGATATTGTTTCTGATGATTGGCATGTGAAAACAGTTGATTTGATGATGACTGAATTGCAGTATTACACTGTGTTTGAAAACGAAGATGTTTATCAATCTAAAGAGAATTATGGTGATATGTTTTGCTATAATTATTATGGGCACCATTTCATACATAGAGCGAGCAGCCCCAAAACTATTTTTAATTACACACAATGAGAATATTGTCCGACTCCACCACTAGGGAGTTCCAAAGCATATTCTGAAAAGTTTACATATTTTTCCGGGCACAATGTGAAAAATGCTGAGTCTTATTATTTTAAAGTACCACCTACTAAAGATATACATACGCTATTGACGAATACTAAATGTATATATTCGGAATCCTTTGTTTCCTGCTGGTCTATAGAAGGCTATGAATATTGGTTGAAATTGATTGATCTGAAAAGTGTATGGGGAACTAGACATTGGCAAATTAGGGGAAAGGAAGCTTTATTTAGAGCATGCCTTATACCTGTACAAATGATATTCTTAAATGAAACAGTACAACAAACAAGTTGTTTAGGCTTAGTTAAAATTAAGGAACTAAACATGCCCAGTATACCTGCCCCTGCAAAGTTTTATAAATGGCAAAAATATACAAATGCAACTGAAGATCAGCTCGATGAATGGGTCCAGAATGGTACATTTAATGTTTCACTGACACGTCCTGGCGGATGGGTATTGTACCCACTGGACACCAATGGGTGTCATCAACGTTTTATCAACTCCTCGAGGGGTTTTAGAACTAGTAGGCCGGACCCTCGCTATATATCATACGAACATGCAGGTATAGTCACAATATAGGGAAACTATGTCAGCAATGGTTAAGAACTTCCTCACTAGATACGGTTAGAGAACACCTCAGTCTCCTGTCCAATAATACTGACTATTAAATACAAGAGAGGGACAGGGATATTACTGGTCCAGTGTACGGTCTCCCAAATAACCTGTTCCATAGAAAAGTACACTGTTCCAAAAGATGACAAACCTATTTTCTATATAGGAAAGCAAGGGCGAGGGGAGTCAGAGATATAATTAATATCAGGAGAGCCCTCAAGCACCCACATTCGCGGTCACAAAGCAATTTAGCATAGCGATGCAAGTCGCAAATAGGAAGGGAACACCCCTTCCTATTTGCGAGCCGCATTCACAATTTGCGAGTCGGTACCGACTCGCAAATTGTGAATGTGCATCGCAAAAGGCATTTTGCATGGCGCAAACTGCGATTTTCACAGTTTGCACCATGCAAAATGCTTTCTACATCTGGCCCTTAGCTTGTTATCTGAAGGGAGTTCCAGTCCCCTTAATTAGACCAACGCTCCAGGTGCTTTCAAACGGCAGCTACGTCCTTCTCAATGGTGAAGACTGTTGTGGTATGCGAGCTGGAATAGTTTACGTTGTTTCGGTCTCTAAGGTCGTTACATGCTGCAGGAACGTACTTTTTCCCCCCACTAAAATTAAAGAGGTAGCTGACATTTGGCCTCACATTGCCACTTCAAATGTGAATTTTCACAAGTTGAGCAGACTCAAGGCTTTATTGTTTCAGAAGCATGTGGCCCTTACATCTGCACGCGAGACCTACGCACTTCAGGTGGCAAGGTCATCGGCAGAAATACAGTCCCTTTTAAATATAAACTTTCCGAGACACTTTGGTGAACACGTGGGACGAATATTTAATGCATCCAGTACAACTGGAATCGCACATTTTTTTAAAACTGTTGGTTCTGGTTTCATTCACACCTTTTCCTCCATATTCGGCTTAATATCATCAGCAATCCACTCAATCTTCTCTAGTATTTTGCGGGGATTTCCGATAAATTTGGCTTTATTAGCTGGCATCTTTCTATTGCTATTTTTTATGCACAATGGCTGTTCCGCCGCAAAGAGGAGGAATGATGGCGCTCCCATCAGCCCCGCTGTGTCGTGAACGCATGATGCAGTATTGTGGAGCAACACTCCTGGAGCAATTTGAGTGTGGCTGGTCTCTGTCATTCAGACCAGTTTTGCATTGTGTGCAGCCCGTGTTTCGGTACCTCTGGTGCTCGTTCGAACACGCACTGGAAGCCTGTCTCTCATCGCAGCGCTTGCCTACATTGGACGCTGATCTGTTGATGTTCTCGCAGAGGGCTCATTACTGGACACGCGCGTTGAGGTTGCCTTTGCTAAGAGAAGCTACTAATGAGTTATCCTTCTTGGAGAATGTAGCTTACGACTTGTCACTGGGCATATCACGGAATGCCCCCTTGGCTGAGGCTGAGGCTACACAACTGCTCCTTGATCCTTCTTGGCGATGACTTTCTGACTTTAACATCGGCAGAAGTGGAAGATTTCCTGTCCTCTATGGTCCCAGAATCGATTGTAACTCTTCAAAATTAACTTTGCCTTTTCAAATTTGGTTCTATGCCACATGCTCATGTTTTAAATTCCCCCTCTATATGCTTATGTGTCCCTTCGACTTGTCAACATTGACATTGCTTTTTATATATCTATATCTTAGGTTGAGCTTTTTAGTAACAATGTTTTATGCCTTTTGGCTTTGAACCACCTTCAAACGACAAGGGGATGGTGTTGTGTATCCACTTTGGTTATAGTACCATGCATGTTATTTTAACACACTAGGCCACTGTGCACTTTAACCTAGATATATTTTATTCAGCTTCATTTTATTATTGTTACGATAACCATTTTTATGGTCTTGTTTTATTTTCCGTTTATCTAACTGGTTTTGCCTCGGCCAGCACTTTGTTCTCAAACAAGACATTCTTGATCACTCTGTGCTTCTTCCAAGGCTACAGCACGGTACATTGCCGGTGAACATGTTAGAAGTTTAGCCTCCAACATTCATAGAAAACACACATCCTTACGTAGGGACATTTTCTCAGAACATCAGCTGAGTTATTATAAAAACACTTCCTTGACCCTTACACGGTAGAGGGAGATTCCGGCCAGGGAACCACGACTGTATGCTGATTGCTGAATGCTTCACCACAGATGCAAACATAGACCGCAGGCCTTTGCTCATGTATGGGGGTTGATGTCTTCCCAGGGGAACCTGAAGGGCAGAATTAGAGCTTAACATGCTGTGCTCTATCATAGCCTAGGTAGGAGCTAGTTCATTGATTATAGTGACAATATGATAGCGTTGTTTTTATGCTTCACTCTTCTCATCACAATTCTAATACTGTCAAGTTGTGTAGTCCTGGTTATTGCATCTCACGCTTTGCTGTCTAAGATGGAGTTGTTTTATTAAACTCATTATTGAAATATATACTGCTTCTGTTTGTCATTTATATATGAGACTGGATTGTAAGTGAGAGAAACGGATGAGACCTGAGTGACCACAACTTCCCTGAGAAGCCAAGTATGTCATGCACTCGGCTGCCCAGTCGTCATTATCCTTGGGTAGAGATGAGCCACTGCTAGTTAGCCGGAGCTAAACGCGGATTGGAGCAACAGGTGTCACCCGCAGTGGGTGAGGGCGATTATACCGCTCAAAATCCAGTAGTCTCATTAGAATATGAGAGCCTACGTGGCATCACAAAGAGTTTTGTCCATTATGGGCCATGGCCCAGGCTGGAGTAGAGTTCCTGTGGCAATACAACTGATGCACAGGGTAATCTCCCTGTAGACTTGCAGATCCTTGAATGTTCCCAAAATGAGTCTTCTGAACCAATAGTAGGCCTGAATGCTTTTACATAGACTGCATTTGGAATGGTGACTGAGGTAGCCCCCTGGCCTGGTACAACTTTCCATTGACCTACATTGTTAATGTGTGCCATTTACTAATGACAGGTCCCTTACTCCCAAAGGTCTGTTGTCACATTTCCAAAAGCCATGTTTGCACTTTTAAGGCCTATTGCACAAGTTTCAAATGTACAGTACAAATAGTTGATTAATTCTGAAGAGATCATTATATGTGAATCGCTAGCTTTGTGACATTCTGCCAATCACACAAAAACTACCATGGTATGTTGAATGTCATCTCTGTAACAGTGACATATATGGTAAAAGGTGTGTCCTGTGATGCCAGTACATACCGCACAAACTCAATCAGACATAGTATAATATTCCATTAAGTAGTTCACATGTCCACACATCCCCAGTGAGAAAGCTCTCAGCAACACACGTCAGCCCTTTCATTGTGACCTAAGTCTTAGCATGCGGTCTACACTATGGTACTGGCCTGTATGGACCAGATGCAATAAGTCAAAGGGCCTGGCTGTAAAGGTGTCTGTCCAGTCATGCACTAGTAGTTTACCCTTGAGAAGGTCATAATGGTGTGTTGTGTTTCATAGTAGCTCACATCATAGTACATGTCGGTTGGCCCTGGGCTACATGATGTTAGTGGGCTGGGTTAGTCAGTGTAGGCCATGACCAGGGTTGAGGATAGTCAGCAGATGACTACAAAAGTGTGTATTTATGTCACTGTACTGTTCGGCATGTGAGAATTACACATGTAGTGTGTTAAATTTTTAAAAAAATGCTTTTGCCAGTGTCTTGGATTCATTTTAGTACCTTGCTCTAGCACATATATTTTAGCCTAGCTAAGGCCTGTGCCCTTTTACCTAGATAATATGCTCTATTCTCATTTATTCATTTTAGAATAGCTTACTTTTCAGTGGGGATGTTTTATTTTTCCTAATCAGCTGCTCTTCCGCAAAAGTGTTGTTATTATTACTATGCACAGCATTTCTCCTCATGTTCCTGACCCGAGGTTGACAAGGAACAGTATGAGACCAACATGAGATAATGGGCCTCATCATGACCCTGGCGGCCAGCGGTAAGCGGTGTTCCGCCAGCTATTATGACCATGTCACAATAGCCACAGCCATACCGCTGGCCCCTCCACTGTACCGCAAGCCGAAGGTCATGCATGGTGCAGGCTTAAATGCCTAAGGATGGTTAGCTGCAGGGCCTGGCGATAGGCCAGGGCCTGCAGCCAACCCTCCGCCACACACAGTCAAAGGCTGTGTGTGACACCAAGCCCTGCAGGCAACCCCCACCGTTCACGGCCAAAGAACGTGCGTGGTGCGGGGTTAGATGCCTATGGAGGGCTGTGAGCGGTGTAGGACTGGATGCATGCGGGGGTTGGTCACAGGCCCTGTGGCCAAACCCCTGCTGTGTAAAACAAACAAAGGTTACAGTGATGTTAATGTTAGGTTCTGAATTTCCATGCACAAAAGAAATTCAGCTTTGATAGTTAGAGTTATTTCAGGAAACTATATCTCGTGCCCTAAGGTAACCATAATTCTAAAGCTAATTACTCCACATATTACGTCATTGATGATATTCTATGGCACCATTGGTATTATCACTGCGACATTTTCAATAAAATTATTGATGAGAAAACTCTGCATGATGGGGACATATATATAGAAAATCACCTGTTATAGTTAGAGTTATCTCACGTAACTATCACTTGTGCCCTAAGGTAACTATAACTCACTCCTCCACCATGCACAGTTTTTCATCCAAAATTTTACTGCAAATATTACATTGATCAATTATCAATGAATTTATCAAAGATGTCATGAGTGCCATAATTTGTGGGGTAATTAGCAGAGCATGGCGAGGGCACAAGTTATAGTTACCTTAGGGCACAAATTATAGTTACTTGAGAGAACTATAACTATAACAGGTGCATTTCTATGGTTTTCTATGTTTATAACTATAACAGGTGAATTTCTATGGTCTTCTACGTTTAAATGTGAATGCAAATGTAACGTCCCTGTAGCCTTTGGTTTTTTAAGTGAATTTATATATTTTTTAAAGTTCTATTTCCTAACTATAATGTCCCTATAACCTTTGTTTTTTTCAGTGAATTTCTATGACTTTTAATGTAAAGTAATTTTCATTACTATATATTAATCCAAACACTGCCATGCATGGCCTTTGGCCGTGCGCAGCAGGGGTTGGCCACAGGGCCTGGCCTACCCAACCCTGTGCTGCGCAGAGCCTTCAGCCATGTGCAGCAGGTGTTGGTCACAGTGCCTGGTCTGAGGCCAGTCCCTGCGGCCAACCCTTATACTAACCAAACTCCACATGGTCTCCCCTCCCCAGGGTGATCTTGGTCCCGGGAACCCATCCTATGGTGCCCGGTCTAAAAATTTAATATTTTTGGGAAGGAGAGGGCCTGCGCACCCCTGGGCGATCTCAGCCCCCGGGATCCTATCCCCAGGGCCCAACCTAAACATTTAATTTTTTGGGGAGATCGGCCTCCCCCAGGCCAATCTCGGCCCCCAGGGACCCCATTCCCCCAGAGCCTGGCCTAAACATTTCATTTTTTTGGGAGAGGGGGCCACGTGGACCCTCTCCAGGCTGATCTTGGCCCCGGGGACACCTTCCCCCAGGGCCAAGCCTAAATATAAATCCCACGGCCCCAGCTGGCCCCCCACCTACTGCAGGAGCCAGCATTGCTGTGACAAAGAGGGAGCTGCTAAAGCAGCCACCTCTCTATGAGAGCAATTGTTTCCTCTTTCTCGCTGCCTGCATCTCCACATGCAGGGAGACAGAGAACACCTCTATTCGCAGTGAGGAAGAGCTGATTGAAAGCTCACCCTTGCTGTGAGAAGAGTGTTTGCTGTGGCTTTGTGGCAGCTGTCAAAGCTGCCGCCAAGCCACAGCAAACAGCTATGTTTTGAGGATGGGCACCCTGGGATATAGCAGAATCTGGCCCCGCGGGATGGTTGTCCCCAGGGCCATCATTGGTTCCATGAGGGGGGCAGTGCGGCTTCCCTCCAAAAACTCTGCCCCAGGGAGGTGGTGGTCCCTGGGACTCGGGGGGCCACCACTGACCCCTTTCCCATTTGTTATTGTAGCCCTGGCAAGGTGGTTGTCCCTGGGGTTGGGGGGCCACACCCCCCACATTCAGTGTAAGACGTGCACTGGGAAGGTGGTGGTTCCCTGAGGCTGTGGGGGAGGCTGTCGGGCCTCCCCCACAAACAATGGTATTTGCCCTAGGGAGGTGGTGGTCCCTGGTGCATGGGGGTGCAGCGCAGTCCCCCTCTGCACATATTTTACTAATCAGCCCGGGGGGGTGAATTTAACCCAGGGAGGTGGTGGTTCCTGGGGTGCGTGGGGGCCAAGCAGCCATCCTGCATTGTAATTACTCATCACCCCAGGGTGGTGGCGGCCCCTGGGTCTAATGAAGGCCCTAGGAGGGGGCCCCATGTGCCCCCCTCCTTATTAAAGTCCCCAACACCACAGGACCCTGGCCCACCCAGCGACTAATAAAAAAAAAAGCAGGAGACCGCCCTTTTTAAAAACAATCGTGGAAAAAATGTGGATTTTTCAGAGCTTTTTTTTTTAACAATGCTTTTTAGCCCTGGCGGGGTCCCTCATGGACCCAAGCACCAGAGCTAAGGAGTCAGAGTGACTCTACCCTGGCCCCTTTTCTTATTTTTTTACTTTTATTTCTGGGACCTTGCTGAAGCCCAGTCCCAAGATGGCTGCCAAGATTTCCTTGTTGAAGGGTTGGCAGACAATCACATATCAGAGGACAGTTGGATCTGTGGTGTATCGGCGTCCCTAGATATCTATATTTTTCAACCTTTAATATTTCCAAAACTACTGGATGGATTTACACCAAACCACAAAAAGCATAATCTGCAGAACAGGAGGTAGCTTCCCACCAAATGTCTGTGTAATTGTGTTAAGCAAAACATATTTTGGGACGCCTTCCCCTTTTTTCTCAGCCTCTCCTTAACGGATCACCCCAAAACTTCCAGGACAGCAGCTGAACTAACCAAAGTATAAGTTTTAAAAATTGTGGGTAGATTTGTTGAGAGGCGTTAAAGTTATTTGCAAAACAAAAAACTGTGGAAACTAGTGGCCTCATTACAAGGCAGTCAGTCATAGGACTGCCAGGCCTCCGGTGGAGGTCGGACCACTGAGGCAATTGTGGTGTGACCGCCACATTACAAGACTAATGGGCCGACTCGCCTAAAGACCGCCGTCCCTGCCAGGATCAAAGGTCCGAATGGGATGATGGCGGTCAGGTTTGTAACCAGCCATGGTGGCACTGAACTCAGCATTGCCTGACTGATTACAACCCCTCTTTCCACCAGCCTTTTCATGGTGGGGAACCCGCCATGGAAAGGCTAGCAGAAAGCCGGTGGCCCCTGCCCAGCACCATCGGAAAGCGCACTGTCTACTTTCCACCAAAAACATACTTCTGGGTAAGGATCTAGATTTCTGCCAAATGTGGTGTAATTCTGTCCAGCTGTTTGTCTTTATCATTGTCAAAATTTCCCTATCGAAAAAACAGGGAAGAAAGAGTGTTTTGGAAGCCCACCCTTTTTCTCAGCCCCAACTTGACAGATGTCCCCGAAGCTTTCTAGAAAGCAGTCGGGATAGATTAACTTTTTGGGGGGGAAAGTTTTGTGAAAATTTGCCAAACAGTATTAGAAAACAAACATCCTTTGTAAAGCCTGACCTAACTATAACTACATGTAATACATATGAAAAACTATGCACGTCAAAGAATAGAGACGAGGTTGTCATTCTACTCACGTCCCTATGCATGAAACTGTGCTTCTATTAATAAGCCGAAACATTAATATAAGGGGTTGAAAAAACAAAACAAATAAAAACAAGCTTTGCATACTTAGCAACAATATACATGGGTATATCAAACCTTGCAAATATTGCTGTAAAAGGGAGGTTAGAGCACACAGCAGCATAGTTCGACCCTTTCGCATTATGGTAAATGTGATACACAATCAGCCCTTACTTTAAATTTGACTGTGGTGTTTCACCAAAGTTGGTGCTGATAGTGATGTAGATCGCTAGACATGCATATATTCCTGTATTGCATTCATCTGCATAGAGCAGTGAAATTTCATCTGGTTTTGCTGGGAATGCTGCCTAAATCTTACACAGGTCACAGTACCACTCACAGGCACACAGGTGCATCTCCAAAGCTGTCTCAAGGGAGCCTTTTAAACAGAAGGGGGTTGGAAGAACACTGCCTCACGTCCCAGTACTGTTACACTTTTGAGTAACTATATTACTTTTGGCTATTTACTGTTTCTGAAGGTAAAGTTACTCAAAAGTGCAGACTGACATGTTTCACCACCTCACCTTAGGAAGTGGAGTCAGAAGAATTGAAAATTATGGTTGTATAGTTACTACAAGTAACTATGATAGTACTACACGTATGGTGGGACTTCTGCACTTACAGGTGGAATGCTGCACTTCCCCATGGCACTGAATGGGAGACATTGCATGAAAATGAATACGAACATTTTATAAATCTGAAAGAAATCAGACACATCTAACACCTATTTCCTTACAGCTACATAGACACTGCCTACACCATAGGATCTGCTTGTTGCTACTTTATTGTCATCTGGATCCTGCAGCTTACCACCTTCAGGCAGAATCATATAGACAAACAGTCACTACAAGAAGAAGAGAAGTTTTACTGAGGAAGAGACAGACCTTGTAATACATTTTGTGGTGAAATACCACAAACAATCGCATGGACTACTGCCATTCAACCACAGTGGCACCCAGGAAGCCGCTGTATCACAGGAAGTCACAAACTGAATGCATTAGAGAGGAGGCCCACACCACAGAAAACATAAAAAGGAGAGGAGGTGTGTGAAGGAGTTCTCCTTAATTCTTTCCCAGGGGGCCAACTGGATCCTGTTGCTGTCTCACCCACCCCCTCTTAAGAAGGTTGTCATTTCCACAATGCTCCAATTTTACTACTTGCTCTGCCTCTTTAAGATAACACTAATATGGTGACAGGTGGAATTATAACCCCAACTCTCTCTCTCTCTAAAACCAAACCTAAAAGCATTATTCATATCTGCCCTTCATTAACACCTACATTGTCACAAATATACCCCTCCTAACAACACTGTGACACAAGTACTTTCAATTCATGCATGTTGTGTTAATGTTTATTTGAATACCATTTCGTACAGCAATTCTTTCAAGCAGATTGCTTGCTTCAGCTGGCCCAGAAGTCACTGCAACTGTACAAGGGCAACACACAAATCAGTGTTTGCAAAACAACCCACCTACCACACAGATATGCCTATATATTAACAATCTCACTAAGACTCTAGGGAGAATTTTTATCACCTGTTTTGGTAAATTCTAACACTATTTTACAATGTGTCTTGTAATGTCTTTTAATTGTAGTCAAATGTAACCTTGCAATTTCTACAGTTATACGATAATATACTCAAACTTTAATTTTAACCTTTTTAAGGCACTGTGTTGTTCCTCCATCTACCACCTGTCACAATATTGACGTCTGCTCCATGCATCATCACCTGAACTAGCACCACAGAGCAGATGGATGGTACACACTGATAAGTTAAATGTCTGCTCTTTTACCTCTGCGTCCAATCTCTTTATTTATTATTTACAGAGTAGCTGTATGTTTTTTGGCATCATTCTCAATATGTCTTCCTATTTCTTCAGATATGATATTTTGCCTTTAAAAATGTACATAAAACTTGGAAATGTAAGAGTAGAATTATAGGATATCTATTAGGTGTTGTTTTAACTTGCAGAATAACAGTCTTTGTGGCTCCCAAAAAAAGCACTGAAACCATGTACAGAGAATCTCCATGCATGATTTGCAATGACTTACTCCAATGTGTCTCTCATGTCAGCTTCTATACTCAATACCCTCTTGGTGTCCACCTTATGAACATTAACAATAATGACATCAGAGGTTCCTCCTGGCAGCTTCTAATAGACCCTCTGCTATCTGTCCATCAGGCAAATCTGGAAACCTGTGACATTACCTTTTACATCTCATCAATAGTCCTTTCATTGACTCATGTTCTCTAGTTTGTAAGTTTATCAAATGTAAAAAGTATATTTCCTGTTCTTTTACATTTGCAGTCATACTTACTTCTATACATTTATAATATTTATTGAGCATACATCTTCTCTCTATAGTTGCTGGATCTGGATGATAGAGGCAATAGGCATAAAATGTTAATGTCAGCCTTCACTGCCAACAATGCAAAAGGTTTTCCAGATGTGTCTCAGTGTAGGAGGCACACAACACCTGCCAACCACTCAAATCTCCCACCTCTACCTGCACCGTCTACACCTGCACCACCTAATCCACCAACATCACCAACTCAAACACCACCAACTCGCCCAGCCACTACACAAGCACAATGTCAATGACACTCCCCAGCAACATTACATAGGCAGAGCAGCAAGAGAAACACCACAAAATTACAATTTATAATATCTGTCACTATCCCTAACACATTCGCTGTAAGCCAAAGCCAAAAGCATCTTTATTCGGCCAATATAATAGCCATAAAAGAAAAAAAAAGTAAGCATTTTTGACTAATAAAATACGTACACTTTCTGGATGAAAAAGCTTTGTCAAACTCTCATCTGTGTTGGATACTGATGTTGCATTTAATACATCGGAAAGTGTTATGTATGTAAGTGTTGTAAATGATTATATGTATTTATACATATTCGTGGGAAGGGATTGGGCTATATAAGAGGGGTGTCTGGCAGAAGTGCCCTCAATTCTAGTTCTCCTGGATGGGCACTGGAAGGAAGAGGTGATGCATGGGCATGGAGTGCAGTTGCAGAAACTGATAGAATGGGGACCTTAGAAGTTAAGAAAGACCTGGGTGCAGGGCCAGATGGTGTGGAGACTGGTCTTAATCAAAGCCAGTAGGAGACCTAAGATCTTCCTTTTTCAGGCAGTCAGTATCAAGATCCACTGCCCCACCCCCATTTAGCTGATCAGCCACTAGCCGGAGTCTCTTGTCCAAAGATTGTTCTAGCCATGGGGGGAGGGGAGCACTACTCTCGCTGGTGGAAGGTTCTTCCTCCTTGCAGGTGGTGCTAAGTGTTTGTGCTCCTTCTGAGCTGAGAATCTGCATTTTTGCCCCTGGTCCTCCTGTGATAGTCCTTGGCCAGACAGGTCCTCTGAAACGTAGTGTGAAAAAAAGAGAAACTTTCTGAATTCCCTGGGACAATAATGAATATCTACATAACTTTTTCTAAAAGGGAAACATTCTCCCATTGTGCAAGTGCTGACATTTTGGAGTCTTTAACAAACTTGTCACTCTCCCCCTGCTTTCATACTCAAATATTGGTCATTTCAAATAGTTTATATGGAATATTTTCAAAATATATACCGAATCAGCATTCGAAGGGGAAGAAAAGGATAATAAGAACCTATACCTGGTACAATTTCAGTTTCAATTGTAAAAATATACGTTTTCAACAGCTTGTGCACAATGGTTAACTGAGAAGAGAACGTTTTAAAACATGTCACGAAGCATTGTAAAGGATGTTAAACTGTTCTACATTTTTTTCAAATGTTCCACACATTATTAGTTATTTGAGTGAACTTTGAAAGTAAAAGGTAACAATTATATGGTGGGTAGAAAATAAGGTAAAGGTACACAATGACAGCATCAACTAAACATGTATGTTAGGAAAGTTTATGTTTCAAAAATTTCATACCACAAACAAGCATGTTAAATATAACATGGAAGGTTATAACAAAGTTCACAGTGAACACGACAAGACACCACTTTCAAAACACATGTACACTTGTGTAGTTACTACTAACATACACTTACAGTCTCTCTGCTGCTCAGACTATTCCAGCTGAGCATGAAGGTTTAACCAGGCAGCTTTCAGGACCCTCTTTACAGTGATGTCATGCTGGGGTGCCCAGAATGTAGCTGGCAGGAGCAGCCCATAATGTCATGGGTCATAATTTGGGCTCAGTGACAAAGTCTTCCCATTACCTGCATCATAGTTTCCCCTGCAGGGTGTGGACACTCACTGCACTGCAGTGTCACCAAATGTTTTTCCTGATTTGGGCCCATGCTGTACTGTCTTTGGACTTCCCAAAAAGCTGAGAATAGTTGTCCATGATCCCCAGCCTGGTGATGTCTAATTCATCCCCCGAGAATGGGACTTTCTTACCCTCACATAAGTAGGGAGCAAGAATATGTCAACGGACAGCAGGATGGAGGAGAATGAAGTTGTGAAGAGAAGATAGCTCAGAATTACAACAAATGTGTGTACTTCCTCTTGTTATATGGCATGTTCTGCTTATTTTGGTAGGGGGAGATTTCAGCGCCGAGTGCAGAGTCTCCTCCCCGTACGTGGAAGGGAGACTTGGCACTTGGAGTGGAGATTCACCATGCGGGAGGGAACCCGTCACATGAAGGAGGATGACATCCTGCATACACCTAGAGTAAAACACAAATGATAGAATAGAAGAATAAGATTGATTGTTTGTCTAACAAATATATGTGTTTGAATTAAGGGTTTTAGCATGTCAAAAAACATTAATGTAGTGTGCAAGATTACATGATTTTTGTGTTGTGATTGATAGCCAATGTCATTATGTGAAGTAAACAGAATTGTCTCAGTATGATACGTGTATGGACAAAGTGTTAGTCGTCCATCACTCATCATTGACAAGAGACTGTCCAATCACATTAATGCAGCAAACAAACACGGAGCTCAAAAGAGCAACAAGTTACATAGACAATCCCACATCTGCATACCCTGACCTCTGTTATGCAACCCATCTTGGGTACCTAGATCTAGGCATAGATCAGGGTCAAGATTTACATGTAAGTTGCATGCAGATGTTTGGTGTTAATTCTTTTTCCAGACTCATTGCTGTCTGCTTGAAGGCCTAACATCATCACACATCCTATGTGTGGCAAGGGCTCCAGCAAGTGGTCACTAGACCTTGCCTTAAGGTAACACTTGTCACTTAGGCAGGCATACATTTAGTTTAAGTCCAGCCAACACACCCCCAATACGTTGTACTACACTGTTATCTGGGTCATGTCATTTTTTCACATAGTCTGATTATCTAGGTTAACTTACTACCTTCTATGTTTCTCTGTTTACATCATAAATTGTCTTACAGTGGGAGTGCAAATGCCAGTTCTAATTCAAGGAACTATTGACTATTCACAACACAAGTGCAGGACCTGTGTTCCAAGACACCTTCCTATCTGCCACCACCTCCACTGGTGTTGTCCTTCCTGCAAGTCCATCTCAGCTGCCAACACAGGCAAGACAGATAGCAAGCTTGGTAGATTTTTCCTTGCATTTCTGAAAATGTTTAAGTCAACATCTGGTGAAAAACACAGCATGTGTAATGCATGTTCCGTGCTCCTTATAGTAAATGTCCTCATATTTGTAATCTCTGCAATCCCTTCACACACCTTATACCCTACAATCAATCAAGCAATCTGGATTAATATAGCGCTACTAATCATCCAAAAGGGTGTCCAGGTGTTTGAAGGTACTAGGAACCTTATTCGAACAGCCAGGTCTTAATTGCCCTTTGGAAATCAGGAAGTGGGGTGATAGTCAGGAGCTACGTGGGGAGGCTGTTCATGGTCCTTCACTTCTGCTTTGGTAGATGCAAGGAGTGTGGGTGAGTGACAGGGAGGCGGAGCATAATCTTCTTGTTGGTTGGTGGAAGTTCAGGTGATGGTTAATGTAGGTGGGTCCTTGGTTGTGTATAGCCATGTTTTTGTGGGTCAACATCTTGAATTGACATCTCTTCTGTACAGGGAGTCAATGGAGTTGTCTGAGGTGGGATGTGCTGCGAGTTAGTCAGGGGAGGTTGAAGACGAGTCTAGCTGTGGTGTGCTGTATGGTTTGAAGTATATGTAGGAGGTGTGTGGTGATTCCTACGTAGAGAGCGTTGCCATAGTCTAATCAGCTGGTGATGAGGGGCTGTGTCATGGTGCTTCTGGCATGCAGGTGTAACCACTTGAAGATCTTATGCAGCATGTGCAGAGTATGGAAACAGGCAGAGGAGATGGCATTTATCTGTTTTTTCATTGTGAGCTTGTTGCCTATGATGATTCTAAGGTTTCTGGCATGGTTGGTGGTGTGGGTGCAGGTCCCACATCTGAGGGCCATGAGGCAGTGGTCCATGGGTTGTGTTGCTGCTGAAGAACAGTACTTCTGTGTTATCCCTGTTCAGATTCAGGCAGATGTTCTTCATCCAGTCAGTGACCTCTGTCAAGCATCTGTGGACATTGGTCCTGGTGGTGGGAGGGTCTTCCCTGAGTGAGATGATGAGTTGGGTGTCATCTGCGTAGGGTATTATGTTGAGGTCATGGAATCTAATGATGTTGGCCTGCAGGGTCATATATACATTGAAGAGTGTAGGACTGAGGGACAAGCCCTGTGGGACACCACAGACGATATCCTTGGGTTTGGAGGTGAAGGGTGGTAGGCTGACCCTAGTGAGGAAGGAGGTGATATATCTGAATGCATCTTTTTGGATGCCAATGTGTATAGTGTTTTGACCAGCTTGTGGTGTGGAACTGTGTTGAAGGCTGGCAAGAGGTAGAGGAGGATTAGAGCTGCTGTTTCTCCTCAGTCGAGGAAGGTTCGGATGTCATTGGTGGCTGTAATCAGGTTGGTCTTGGTGCTGTGATTGCTGCAGACGTTGATTGGGAGGCATAGAGTAGCTGGTTCTGCTCCAAGTGTGTCATGATTTGCCTGTTAATTGTCTTTTCCAGCACCTTGTTTAGAAATGGAGCAAGGACATTGGTTGATAGTTTCTGAGTTCTCTGGGGTCGGTACAGGGTTTTTTGAGTAGTGATCTGACTTCAGCCTGTTTCCAGGTGTCGAAAAATCTTGTGGTGGTGATTGAGATGTTGAGCACAGGGTTGTGTGTCCCAACATTAACAAAACCAAGTTCATGGTATTTAACCCCTACAAGTCAGCGAGGGCGAACATCCTGGTGCAGGGTTGGTACCTTTGGAACAAGTGCAGGAATTTGTTTATTTAGGGGTTTCGCTGATGAATAAGCTGAACTGGCCCGATGAATGAGCTGAACTGGTCCAAGTATGTTGAAACTCAAGCAGGAGGCTGGTGTTGTGATTAAAATGTGGAAGAAAACACAGGCGTGCCCACTAGCACCTGCGGTGGAGATTTGTAATCTAAAAGCAAAAAGCTCAGCAATGTATGGGTCAGAGTTATGGGGATATGTGAGTGCTGATGAGGTTTGTCAGGAGCTTACTAAACATTCCCCAGAGTGCTCCCTGCCTCCTTCAATTCCTTGATGTTGCCATCTACCCAATTAACTTTAGCTTGATGCTTAGACCCATTCTGTATTGGCATAGCCTCTGGTCTGTTGATGAGCTGGAATCATACAGACTAACTCTAAAGGCACTTCTTAGATCTAACAGCTCTGAGAGGATTCCCTGGCTTTCTTTTTTAAATGTATGCCCTATGAGATTAGCTTGCCATCCTTGTGGGAAACTCCTGATGAAGCAAAGTTAGCATCAGGTTCATTGATTAAAGAACTTTTCAAGGAGTATTAATGGGTGTGAGAATTGAAGGAGGTCAAGGTAGGAAGTCTGACAGACATCTTTTAAGACCACACAATCATTCCCGCTTATGAATCATTTCCCAATGTTGTTCCTGGGTGCTTAGCAAAGCAACTTTACTTTATAATAATGGGAAATCTGGAGGGGTGCCCTATAGATTGCCTTGTGCAGATGTTTATAAAGGTTTGCTCAGTGCTTTTGTACTTATTTAGTACTTTGATTTGGTCCTCTGCAACCCTGGCATCAACAATTATAACTTCACTTCTTAACAAGTAGGGTAAAGACTGTAAAGTATGCCAATCTCCTCAAATGGTATTGTGCCAGCATAATGCTCCAGCATAATGATTGTGAAACATGTAGCAAGATATTTACCATGAAACAAAACAAGGATACCCATACCTTTTATAAGCTGATAAAGAAGGTTTAAATCCAAGCATGTATATTTATAAACGAGTTGCAACTGTGCTGGTTTTCAACCATTTCTATAGCTATCATAATTAGACAACCTTTATAAATCAATGAAGTACACTCTGAGAAGGGATTTGGCAGCATCAACTTGAATTTTCACTGACCAGCTCTGTTAAAGATCACTTTTGGCATTGAGGGCCTGATTACAACTTTGGAGGACGGTGTTAAACCGTCCCAAAAGTGACGGATATACCACCTACCGTATTACGAGTTCCATAGGATATAATGGACTCGTAATACGGTAGGTGGTATATCCGCCACTTTTGGGACGGTTTAACACCGTCCTCCAAAGTTGTAATCAGGCCCTGAATGTGTTAGCGTGTCTATAGACTGCCACACTCATGATGAGCCCCTCTGTGCCTTGTAGTGGGCAACAAAGGGTTGGAAAACCAATTTAATTACATGTATACCAAATTTTCACATGAGAATAACAAGTTTAAATGATTATGATAGAAATAATCAATAAATCAAAAAATGTATTTCTTAGGGCATATACCAATAGACTAAAATTTCAATTGTGTATAAATCCCTTACATTGCCCTCACATCCTTTTAATGATGTGGTCCTAATTAGATGGGAAAACACACTACCGTTTGATGTGGACTCCAGAGACTGCACTAAGTTAAAACCGTTGTTGTATAAGGTTGTCATGCTTGTTAATATTTTGAGACATTATTATTTCACTTTCTGTCAGCAAGGCCACAAACCAGCAAGGTTGTCTGAGCATATTAACCTAAAGACCTCATGCACCCAATGCTTTAATTCAAACGCTGATTTAGCATATGTGCTGCCGACAGATCTGCACTTCACTAAATTTTAGAGAGGTATGGGTAATGCTTTGTGAGATACAGCTGAGTGAAAAATTTAGTAAAGGATATATCTAATCATTCAGGCAGGTATTGAGCACCACTTTTGGCTTGCTATTTCTAGCCAAAATATTATTTAACTTTTAATGAAAATCAAGGGTATGAAAGATATATCTACAAGAGAGTCTTGATAATCAGAGTTTCAAAAAGTGCAGCTTGATGATGAGAGGTGTGAAAGCCATTAGAATGGGGTATTGGTAGCCCTTAAATCATCCATAGTCTGAATATTGTAACTGTTATGACTACATTCCCCCTTTGCTAAAATTCCTTTTGTCTTAATAAGCAGATGTATAAAAGGAAGTTGAAGTTACAAACTCTGCAGTTTCCAAAATCATTGGTTTTAAGACTGCAAAATCCCTTTCTGTAATCTACAAAACCCATTTTGTGAGTCTGACAACTAACCTGGTTCTGTCACCCATATCAAATCACAATTTAGAGGTTTATGTAAAAAGGAATTTCTTTCAAACTGATTTGTTAAACTATTTATCAATGGTTTACAACTGGCACTCTAGTTGCAAACCATTAACCAGTTACTAACCCATCAAAGGAGGTGATAAGTGATTTGCAAAGGAGAGATGATCCATTTAGGAATCAGGGTGGTTGCTAGGGACAAGCAGGCAGTGCTCTGGGGAATCACTACCTGCTCTACCTGATTTTTTTGTTTGAAGCAGCATTGGTTCCTGTAAGGAACAGAGATGACCTTAAGGAACGTTTTCCATTTTAGAATACAGTCACAGGAATAGTGGTCTGTTGTCCTGTGCAGGCCACCATCCCTTTGTTGGTAGCCAATTGCAGTGGGCTACACATTGTGAATTGCCTCATTATTATAAATTAGGCAGGTCATTCTATGATATCTGTCATTTGCTATTTCGGGAACTGACTTAGAAGTGCATAGGTCGACCCACAAAATCAGATTTAGTTCACAAAACGTTGTGCAATTTCTGACCACTTTTGCAATCTGAATCTTCATGCTATAGACCTTATATCCATATTTTACATTCTTTTATTTTCATTGTGGATCAGATGGTCACAGGATATGAAGGTAAAGCTTTTGAGATGGAACTTGAGGTTGCCCACAAGATGTTCCGGGATTCTGTCATGGGATTGTGTGATAAAGGAAGCTTGCTGCAAGGCATCTGGTTTTAACTAGTCCATTCAGTATGCAGAATGTGTAAATAAAAGCTGGTTATGTATGTTAGTATTCAATGTTTGCTACTGTATAGCAATGCAAAGTTCCAATAATTCTTAAAAGACTTCCTGTACCACTTTACAACGGCCTAGTAGAATTGAATTCACCATATGCACACAACAAAATCATATACAATCAGTTGAGTAAACTGCTGCACATTTGAAAAGAGATCCAGTCTTCCAGAAATTGTTTGAGTCAGGCAATGCATTTCATGATCTAGGTTTTACAATTCACTACTCTTTTGCCAAACCCTTTATGAAGATTTGTTGTGTGAGACACTAGGGGCTCTTATTCATAGTGGTAAATCTACACCTGCAGATTCACTCATGTGTAAGTTTAATTTTGCACTTAGTTGTAAATCAGCACTATGGGTCTCGTTACGATTTTGGCAGTCAGACCGCCACAACGATGGTGCGGAGGTGCCTGCCAATTCGGCAGCCTCCCTACCTCAGTATTATGATATTTCCATGGGGTTGGCTAGCAGAAACAGTGCAATGGCATTGGCTTCGGCTCTCAGAGAGAGCTGAGGCCAATGCCGCTGCACACAGCACACTCAGAATGCGCACTATGTGCCATGGAATGCCAGTGTGCATTCCAAGTGTGCTGTGGCCCCAACCTTGCCTTTCTGACAGCCTTTTCATGGCGGTGACGCTGCCATGTAAAGGCTGGCAGAAAGGAAAGTCGTGATCAGCACTGCGGCCCCAACTCGGCACCGCAATGGCTGACCACGACTTGCACTGCTGCCAACCCATTGGGGTCTCTGATCCTGGCGGAGGCGGTGGTGGCAGTGTGCTGGTGGTTCGACCTCTAGCATCTTAGTCTGGAGGTCGGGCCACCAAGGTTGCTGCGGTCTGACCTCCCTGCGGGTACCGCGGTCCATGGACTGCAATACGCGCAATGAGGTCCTATTCACCATTCCTAAGTGCAAACTTACATTTTTCCACCCCAACAAATATAAAGGTATTGTTAGTATAATTTTTCACACGTAGGCAGAAATCTACACCATCGGGGTGGAAATCACCACCACCGGAGGGGGGCATCTCCTTATGAAAAGATTTATGGAGAATTATTATGGTTTATTAATTTAAAAACATATTACAAATATTAAACGTAAAATAAAATTGTTAATAATTGATATATTAATCTATGATAAGATTGTTATTTACCTGGAGCTAATAAAATTATATTTTACAGCACATTAACTCATCAAATTAAATGTTCATTAAATATTTGAATAATTAAAAATTGGTAATTTAATTTAAACATATTTTTTATAGGAATGTTTTTGAAAAATCCCATCTCACTACCATTTTTATATTTAATTAATATGTAGGACATGTATTTTAAATTTAGGTTTAATTAATGTGAATTCATGTTTTATTTTTTATTCTGTTTAAAGGTTTAATGAAAACCTTTTCAATTGAGTTAATTTTAATTATAATATATTTAATTTTTAGTTTAATACAACTTTAACACTAAAGCAATTATCTATACAACTAAAATAAAAGCTGAAATGTAAAAGTTACATTTATTTTATATTATTTCCATGGGATGTTCAGTACCTATCTCCATTGTTTTTTGTGGGAGTGTGTTGCATTACCAGTGAGTGGCCATATGTCGGGCTAGACATAAGACTAAGCCCATTTTGAACCATTTTGTAGCCTTTTGGGTTGTAGTAATTTCAGACACATGTACTACTATAGCCTTAGAGCTGGCAGTAGCGGGCTCTATCGGCCATTAAAGGCCCGCTCCAGCGTTAAAGGCCCGAGCCAAAGGCGAGGGTCTCTAACAAGAGAGCGGGCCTTTAATTACAGGTAGAGCCCGCTACGGCAGGCTCTAAGGCTATTAGAACATTCTGCCACTATAGAGCGGAGTGTTCTAATAAATCAAACAAAGTCCTCAGGGAGCCTGAGGGGATTAAAATCCCCTCGAACTCCATGAGGCTTTTGTTCACAGCTGTTGCTATAAACAAAGAGAACATTGGAATGTTGATGCTCGGGCTTTTACAAGACAGTAAAAGCCCAGAGCACTCCATTGTGTGCAATACAGCTCCCAACATTCCAATGTTCTAATATAGCCTAAGAACCCACCGTAGCGGACTCTACCGGTTATAAAAGGCCCGCTCCCGCGGCCTTTAGCAAGGTAGAGGGCCTTTAATAGCCGGTAGAGCCTGCTACGGCGGGTTCTAAGGCTATTGGAACATTCTGCCATTAGAGGGCAGAATGTTCTCATAAATAAAACAAAGGCTTTACGGAACCGGAGGGGATTAAAATCCCCTCAGGCTCTCTGAGGCTTTGTTCACAGCTGTGAACAAAGAAGATTGGAATGTTGGTGCTCCGGGCTTTTACCGGCCAGTAAAAGCCCGGAGCACTCCATTGTTTTCAATGGAGCTCCCAACATTCCAATGTTCTAATAAGTATTAAACTTACACTTGTGGAGATCTTCCCATAGAAATGATAGGAGATAGGTTTGTGACATGCATTTTGTAATAAGTAAGTAGTACTACTGTAGGACTACTTACCATACTACAATATGCCGTTTGTGAATCAGGGAATGGGTATTGGAGCTGAGAAAGTACATATTTGATAAAAGCTTGGTAAATGAAAATAAGTCATATTAATAATTAAAACACATTTTCTTCCCATAAAGAAAGTTGCCTTACTAATTTTGCATCTATCCAGCCTTATGTGTAGTTACCAAGTGCTAATTTTGCACATGAGATTTTTATTCAGTTATGCTTTTTTTCTGATACTTATATTTTTAATTTCACCATAAAAATTATAATATCAAAAACAGCATGTCAAGTTCTTTGGGATGTCAAATACTTCTGGTCAAAGCTCCACGATTGGCTGAAGGTGTTTCATATGGAAAGGGGACTCCTGCAGCTATGCAGGTTTGAAAGTGAGTTGTGCATGTCCACAGATGTGCTTCTCTGTCCCATGTGTATGCATGGGCACCTGCACAAAACTCAACAATTTAAGGCCCTCAATTCAAGTTTGGTGTGAAATTCCAATCCATGTGCAAACAACCTATTAGACCCATGAATTGTGTGATAGTTATCACACCCTCGCTGTTTTTGTCTGACGGATTTCTTCAGGTCAAACCCAACAAGTTTTATTGGGGGCAAAGACTCAGAAAAAAGGCAAAACATGTAGAATTCAGCGTCATAAATATTGATTTGTCATGCTGTGCCTTATTTTCTAGTTGAAAACTCTGAATAAGAGATATTTATCACATATGGTAAAGACCTCACCCCGGGATCATGGTATTTAACAGGAGTGTAAAATACCCCACCATAATACTCACCACTTGTAATGAGCATCTATTTATGGTAGTTAAAATGAGTGACAGTAAATCTGCCCTAAATATGGCAGCGTGTGTTAATGTGCTATTTCAGCCCAGTGCGGACAGGCAAACGATCAATAGTTTATGACAATGGAGCCAGCTGATGCTTCACCAGTGTAAACTCGATTCTTCCACTGATTGCAAACTCAGTGAGATAACAAAGAATTTCTCCTGAATCTAAGAAACCACCTAAAACTGTAACATCAATGAGCATCAATAAGTAACAAGTGATGCAGTTACTGCTTATTGTATGATCAGATTATGGCCACTCATGAGTTTAATAAGATATGTCTCAGAAGTAGAATACCCCTAATAAAATAGTTCTCTGTTTTCTAGATTCTCCTCCAGCCTCAATGAAATCCCTTTTTGGAACTAAGGAAGTATGAAATACAACATTTCACTAAAAATCTCAGCATTTATAGTGAGATGAAGGTTTCCTTTTGATATTTATTTGTGGCAGTGGAAAAAGTATAAACTCATGAAAGCAAAAATGCACTATAGTCATGTGAGCATCACAGTGAAAAATTTACTGTACATGCCCGAATGAATCCTGCTAAGTAAATGTTAAAAAATACTAGCAACAACTTAATTTTTAGGGAGTGGCAAATAGATGTAAATAAATATCAATACTATTTACAAAAAATAAATATGATTAAATGCATACAGAAGTGTTGATTAAATAAATACCACAATAATGATAACACTACTTATATTTTTGCGCTAATTTGCATATTGGTACTGCAATCCTGAAAGTGATTTTTGTGATGTTTGACCTAATGCTGTTTCATGCAGCAATGGCTCTATTAGGTAGTGGTCTACCTCCTTGGGTCATTGTGTTGAAGCAAAGATAGCATGGGGTCAACCGCCTGCAAATACAATCATCAGGCTTTAGGACAAGGATTTGAACCTACAGTGAGATCTGTCTTTGGCTGTTAAAATCAGTTTTTTGGCTAACTATTTAATATCCGTACAGTAAAATTTGAATAGTATGGTACAGTACAGTAAAGTATAGCATGGTATAGTGTAGTATAGCAGAGTATAGTATAGTATAGTATAGAGCAGTATAGTATTGTACAGTATAGCATAGTTTTGCATAGTACAACATAGTATAGTATAGTATCGTATAGGATAGCATAGTATTGTAAATGCATATGGTATTGTGCCAAATTGAGGCCAGCTTTATTGAGTTCATTTTGCAATATACTTCTACGATATTTCAGAGACCACTTCTGTTTGAAAATTGTTCATTCTTAAAACTGCAATTATTGATGACGACTATTTTCAGATCAGCGTACTGAACTGGGTTTTGGGCAACACCAGTCAAAGCAGGCATTTGCTGTGTAGCATTATTAACAAGGCAGGTTTCATAATGGAAGAGAATCTATTGCTTTGTAGTAAGAGGTACTGCGTTCTAAAAATAACACACAAAGCTTTTTAGAAAAGTAGGACTTCTTTTTGTCGGCTGACTTTTCTTGATTTGTCTTGGTTTTTCACTGTGCTGATTCTGACTTATTGTGGTCTGAATGCAGGCCCAAGTCAGTGTTCTCATGAATAATACAGTTTGGTTGATCTAACCTGAACAAATATTGAAGATCAACATTTGTGTACAATCAATATGGTCTTAGACCTGATTACAACTGGCCCAGAAAGTTCTGACCCCTGAGCAAACCCGAAAATATTAGTTATGCCAACATGATCATTCGTGTTAATTATAGGATCCAATAGACTCCTCACCCCTTAAACTTTGACAGGTCAGACCTTGGAAAAATGACAGGAACCCACATATTTTGGTGTGATGAGGACCAAAATCTGCATATTGTTCCCCATTATTTGGCAAAAACTCAGATTAATTGTTCTTTACTGCATCCAATAAATTCCAAATCCCAGAGTGATGGATTTAATTGTGTGAGATAAATACCACATACCCCTGTGGAACACTTGTAATCTGGGCTTAGTGTGGTTCTTTGGTGTGTGTAGACAGTAGGCTACTCCTCATGAATGGATGCTATTTTTTAATTTTTAATGGTACTTGACAGAATAGACATTATGGGCCTTATTACGACCTTAAAGGAGGAGTTTCCTCCATCACAAATGTGACGGATATCCCATTTGCAGTATTACGATCTCCATTGAATATAATGGGATCATAATACGGAGGATGGGATATCCGCCACATTTGTGATGGAGGAAACCCCTCCCTCAAGGTCATAATATGGCCCATTGTTAGCATGTATTTTTGAATGTTTATGCCTAATATATAACTTAGATTATACCTTTGTGTATATGTAAATTCCTTATTCATATCAGTTGCATGAATAAATACAAATTCAGAAACTGAATTAACTGAATAATATTATAGTTTTATACATCATTTTGTAAAAAGTGTCCAAGGCACATGTCAATTTAGTCCCTTCTTGGACAAGTTGTATTCAGTGTAGCTAAATACGGTGATGTTAGAGAGGGCACGTGTGTGAATTACGCCCACTGCAGCTGATCCCGTATTGATCGTTGGTTGGGCACTAGAGACGTGGAGGTTTGGATGAGTTCTGTGGATCACTTGCCTCGCACGTTGTCTGACCACTCGCCGGTTCGGTTAGTGCTGGAGATACCCTGTGAGCTGGGACGTTTGTTCATGTGGAGGTTACCTTGCGGGACGCTACGGGATGAGGCCTTTCCTGCGGAGGTGCGTGAGGCTATTGTGCTGTTCTTTGCTGAAAACGGTGGCTCTGTGAGGGTGGTGGCACCTTGTGGAAGGCATTCACGGTGGTCATTCAGGGGATATGCCTCTCGAAACAGCATGGAATGTTGAGGACCCTGCGGCGGGAACTGGCTGATCTGGAGGGGACGATTGCGGAGCTGGAGCGGCGCTTGGTGGAGAGTTGGTCGGGTGAGGTGCTGGCGGAGCTGCGAAGAGAGGTGTCTTCGTATGAGGAGGCCTCCCTTAGAGAAGTCTGCTTTATGGGGAGGACCGCCCAGGCCCGTCGCTATGGTGAGGGGGAGAGGGCCAGGCGCACGCTTGCTGATATGCTGCGTAGGCTGTGGGCGAGCAACTACGTCACTGAGATTGTGGCCGCTGAGGATGAGCGTGTGACTGGGATGAGTGGCGTCATGCAAGCTTTTACTCAATACTTTGCACAGCTAGATGCTGAGCCGGTTGGACTGGACGCGGCGGCGGCACAGGCTTACTTCTCGGATATTGCGCTGGTGTGGTTCAACGAAGCTCACCGGTCGTATCTGGATATTCCATTCTCTGGGAGGAGGTGACTGCGGCGATTTGCGGCTTGCCTGGCGACATATCTCCTGGTACTGATGGTCTGACCCCTGTGTTTTTCAAGGAATATGTAGATATTCTTGCCCCACACCTCTTGGAGGTATATGCGGAGTCATTGGAGGTCAGGATTCTCCCTGCCTCGCTCCGGGAGGCGCTGATAGTCATGATCCTTAAACCCGGGAAAGATCCGGCCTGCTGTGACTCATATCGCCCACTCTCTATGATTAATATTGACAATAAAATCCTGGCCAAAATGATTGCGGTGCGTCTGCAGCCACTGCTTCCTTGACTGGTGCTGCCAGACCAGTTGGGTTTTGTACCTGGGAGATCCACGTGTCACAACTTACGCACGTTTTTTGCAGTTGCTGGTTCGATGGAGGCAGAC
This sequence comes from Pleurodeles waltl, assembly GCF_031143425.1. Taxonomy (NCBI): domain Eukaryota; kingdom Metazoa; phylum Chordata; class Amphibia; order Caudata; family Salamandridae; genus Pleurodeles; species Pleurodeles waltl. The sequence goes on from NC_090439.1 coordinate 858,794,102, forward strand.
GAAAGCGCTGTGGAGGTGTTTCTAGATGCCATCAAGGCTATCGATTCTCTAGCATGGGAGTATATGTTTGCGCTCCTTGCCCGAGTGGGCCTCAGCACGCGATTTGTGAAGCTGATTAGGTTACTGTATACTCAGCCCACTGCCCGGCTGCGGTTCAATGGGAGTGTGTCGGCCCCATTTTCTGTTGCTCGTGGAACGCATCAGGGATGCCCATTGTCCCTATTACTTTTTGCGGTGGCAATGGAGCCTCTTGCGGCGGGGTTACGGCAGAGACATAACGATAGAGGTCTGCAGTTCCGGCAGAGACCCATTTTGGTATCTATGTATGCGGATGACATCGCGCTATATGTGTGGGACCCTTGTCGGAATTTAGATATTTTGTTGGATGAGATTGTGCACTTTGGTACCTTTTCGGGTATCGTGATCAACTGGTCCAAGTCGGTGGTCCTGCCTCTATCTTTGAGGGTGGTGATGTTCTCCTCCCGGTATCCTATAGCATCGGCGGAGGGCCCGTTTCGTTATCTGGGGATCCAGTTGAGTTGCGATGTTGAAACTCTCTGGTTGGCCAATTATGGTGCAGCAATTTTGTGGTTGGAGGAGAAGGTTGAGGCTTGGCGCGCCTTACCGCTCTCGCTGATTGGGCGTATTGCTATTGTGAAGACGGTGGTTCTCCCAAAATGTTTGTATCTGTTTGTCAACCTCCCGCTTCTACTCATGAGGAGTTTCCTGCAGCGTCTTCGCTCTGTTCTGATCCGTTTGGTATGGGCGGGACGCCAACCTCGTATTTCCTGGGAGAAGTTGATGCTGGGTGGGCTTGCTGCCCCTGATTTGGAGCTATATTATCATTGTGCGCAAGCGCACTTTGCACATTACTGGTTGCGCCCAATGCAATATTTGCCGCATTTGGTGCCAGAAAGTGATGCGGTATGGCCGGACGGCTTGGTGCGCGTGCTCGGGCGGCCGTCTCAGAACGACCTAGGGGTGTCGACAAGGTGGCATGTACGGCGAGGGTGTGGGAGGCGTTGATGCGGTATACTGGTGCTGATGTGGCTTTTGCTCCTTCGCTGCCTGTTATGGCGGTTGCTGATGCCCAGATGTTCCGGGATGGGGGAATGCGTGAATTTCTTCGGGATGCCAGCGTAACGGAGCTGGGTGATTGGTTTGCAGATGGTCGTCTGATCCCTTCTGGGGAGGTGCTCAGCGATGGACGCACCACTGCACTGCAGCGGATGTATTTGCTCAGGGTCTGTGCTATGCTGCGAGCTCGATTCCCTGGCCTACCGGAGGCTCCACCGGAGTGCTGTGCTCTGGAGGTGCTGTGAGGCACACAGTCGCCACGCAAACTGGTTACCAAATTATATAATTGCATTCAGGAACAGCGCAGTCACCTTGGTGCGTCCTCTAGGGTCCGATGGGAGAGGGATGTGGGAGACCCTATTACGGAGGAAACGTGGCAGAGTTGCTGTGTGCATATGAGAGCGCTGTCCCCGAATTATAGGCTGCGGCTGCTGCATTTTAAGTTTTTACATTGCGTCTATTACACACCTAGTGGGCTTTGCTCCATGGGTCTATGTGCGGATGCGTGCTGTGAGCATCTTGCATGGGAATGCACTGAGGTTCATGCCTTCTGGCTGGAGGTTTTGCATATAATTGCTGAGGTGACTGGATCGGAAATACCCATTTCCCCCAAAGTCGCGCTGCTTGGGTGCGTGAATTAGATCAGTGGGCCTCATAGAAGGTTGGTGGGTCTGCTTTTGTTGCTGGCGAAGCGCAGAGTTGCTATGTGCTTGGGCAAGGGGCGAGCTCCTCGTGGGTCTCAATGGTTAAGGGACGCTGCCTTTTGCCAGGATCAGCTGATGATTTTTTGGGAGCTTCTGCCTGAAGGATCTCGACCGAAGGATATCTGGCCCCCTTGTGTGCCTATCTGGTGACCTTGAATGGGCAGGAAGAATGATGTGCGTTTGCTCGCGTTTTGATGTCCTTTCTTGCTCCCCCTGATTGTGTCGTGGTCTGTGCATAGCTGATGCTGGCTGGTGCACTTCTGTTTGCGCGCTTTGCCTGCCTTTTGCCTATTTTCCTTTGTTACTCTCTTTCTGTTGTTACTCTTGACCTCGATATTTGATTATGACATCCCTCCTAGACTTTCCACGGGGACTGTATTGATTTTGACGGCTGATGATCTGGGCCGGTGCTACTAACATAGAACTTGACGCACATTGCGGCTGAACTTTGTGCCCTGTTGAACAGTATCTACTTCGAGGCAGAGGAGGGCTGTATTCTGACACAACTTGTTTCTATAATTGGGGGGCCATTCTTGTTGCTCTTTGTTTTGTACCTATACAATAATCAATAAATAAAATATTAAAAAAAAAAAAAAAGTGTAGCTAAATACAAATCTACCTGGGAAGCATGATTCAAGGAATGTCTTTTTACTGAATGATAGGTAAGTATACATATTTAAATAGAACACCTAGTAGTTAAGAATAACAGAATAACTCTTTCCTTAGTATCTTGTTCACAAATGGTTCTGCTAATGAGTGACTGACTCTAAACTGTATTTTCTTAAAAACATTTCTTAGTTGTGGTGCATCTCACAGCCTCTGCAGCGCCCTGTTCCATTCAAAACTTAATACAAATAGGGTAAACACCTAAAAATGTTACATAGCTTCAGTTTCACTTATGTTTAGTTTCAAAACTGAATACTTTGCTTCTCAGAGAGATCCACAAGTATTGTAGTATTTACAGTCCTTGAATACTCCAAATAATTATATCCAAATGCCTTCCTTACTTGTATTGCATTCCAGTGTTTCCATTCAATGAGACTCACGAAGAATGCTGGAACTTTTAGTCTTTTTTATCACGCTATTGTTAAGTGGTAATCACCTGTATGACCCCAGATAGTTCAAGTAAATGTTGTCTTTTCTACCAAATCCATTTTTAGTCATGGTATACACGCTCTGGGTTCTGCAATGCAAAAGACTGAAAAGCTGAATCGAAGTTCAGCTCATCTGTAAAATGTAAAACATATGATTGTTTGATTGTAGTAAAAGATTGACTTTGAATCAAGATAATATCAATGGTAATAAGGGGATGGACTAGAAGTACCAGAATGCACTAGGGACCAGTACCTGATTGAAAACAATGCAGTTTGAAACCAAACAGAAGATTACCTGAACTTGATAAACTGAGCTTTATGCCCCCATCTCGTTTTATATTAAGTCATGGCTGTTGCTCTATATGGTAGGATGCCTTTATGTTAGTTGGTATGGGTGCATGGATTCCTGTATATCTGTTGAAATTTATGGAAATTAGGAGCATATTTACAAGAAAGTGGTGGAACAGTCCGATCCATCACTTTTCTTGCGTCATCCCTGCCCCACCTCACTACACCATGGTTGCACCATATTTACAATACGGCACACCATGGCGGCCATTATGACAATAATGTCAACATTTTTTATGCTATTGCGGTGCTTTGCTGCTCTGGCATCAAAAACGTTGCTGTTAGTGCACCAAAGCACAGGGAGGCCCATTGATTAAAATGGGTGAGTCATTTGAACGCATGCTCTGAGCAGGTGTTAAAAAAGGCAGAAAAAATGGCACAGTGAAATGTAATTTTCACGGCGCCATTTTTTCGGGCCTCCATACGTCAAAAGGCCCCATTACATACATGGGGTTTAAAAGTGGCGCAATGCATGTATTGCAACACTTTGTAAATATGGCTCAGGGATATGGCCTCCTTAACACTGCCTTGGAATAAAAGAAATTACACTACGGTGGCACAAGGCAGCGGTAGGGGCTTGTAAATATGCCCCTTAGTTCCAGTAGGTGTACTGCTGTTTCTGTATGTGTGCATGCTCTTTATGTCTAACCTACTGCCTTTATTAATGCCTGCATCTGTTGGTTCACCAGTTTAAGCATAATTTCTGAAACGATTGTGAGGTGTAATTCAATCAATCGTAGCTTGTTGACCTCTCATGTTCGAGTTTAGTTTTTTTCTTCTACTTTAAAAATTTCTTCGCGCTCAAAAAGCATCAGAACATCAGTGGTTATGGCCAGCCCCGCGGAAATGCACAACTGCATAACAGTGGCAGAAAACGTGCAATCGTGAAGCCGTAAACGTGACAGCCCGAAAAGCACTGAAAACTTAAATGCAGGGTGTGACAGTGCACTGGATCTGGGCACGGGCAACAGCCATGTGCGTCAAGCCATGTTACGGACTCCTAGGGATGCAAGCCGTCGCACTGTATTTCAAACTGATTGATGCTGAAGTAAAGCATAGCATTTGCCCGTGTCACGACATTTATTGTCTCTAAATCTGCGCAAATAAAAGAGCCGTGGTTTCCTTCGGTGGATAAGATTTCAGTAGCATGCAGGCACCTGTTTAAACTGTCCCTTGACTCTGAGGTATGTCACAAAGTAAACTTGCAGGTGAAGAGGTTGAGATGATGAAAGACAATGGGCCATTAGCGGGGATTTAATGGTGTGCCAAAGGAAATAAACGTCTTTGAAGTAGGACCCTTAAAACGGTGACCTTTCTAATGACCTTTCCCTCTGGAGAAGGACTGGGTGATTGCTTTATTCGTAGCAGTTCAAACACTGGGGGCAGCTACAACATCCCATACGATGCGCACTTAAAACTGTGCAGATCGGTGCAGCGCTCGGACAAAGCCTCAGCAGCACCCGTTCCCTGACGAAAGGAGGCAGGGATTTACTGCACGAGGCTGCTAACTACATGTTTATCCCTAACACTGTTTACTTTATTACCTGCGAACCGCGATTTGTTCATCCATGCTCCCTGTTTGGCTGCATCAGCTTTTCACTTTTAATAAAAAAATATTTTATCCATGTAAAAATTAAAAGAGGGTGGAAAATGGTTTTGCATTTTGCTGCTTGGCTAAAAAAACATGGAAAATTAATTTTACCTCAGGCTTGGATCCCTTTTCACATTCGAGAGAGAGGAAGCATGGCTTTGGTCAATTTTTGATTATGTGAACATAGCCAGCAAAGTGGTACAAAACGTCAGTATGGAACAAGGAAACATACTTGTATAATGTATGCACTGGTGTAAAACTTTACATGATGTGTGTTCCGATAACAAATCAGTTAAAAATCCAACACGTATTTATTTGTTACTACTTTACTCTGGATTTCACATCTTGCAGAGTGTGACGAGGAGTCTTAGGTAGCTGGAAGTTATCACATAAACTGATTACATGGTCAACGTACAAAGGCAGACCCACCCAGTATGCATGTCAAAATTATACCTAGGATAATCTTGTACAATGTCAATTAAGAACAGATTAATGATATGTGTCCATATGAAATTCAGAAAAAGGCCGTCCTCAGTAGGTGGCAGCAGAAAAAATGGTTACTACCCACCGATTACTTTCAAAACACTAGCAGGGAGGAGCACAAATCTGTTCAAGAATTACAAATCAACCCAGTCACAGTGCTAAGGCCGACAGGCAAAGGATGTTGTTTTAGACACAAAAGTTTACACGCAAGAAGCATGTCACCTGTGGGCTGGCAGGAAAAGCTATGCACATATTGGACAGGATCCCACAGAGAATCTGAGACCTAAGTAGTGCAAAGCGACGCAAAACATTGAGTCAATTTACTTACCATTAAAAAGTCCATAGGGCGCAGTGCAGAATTGTGCAGTGCCCCACAGGCATTTGCACTACCCTCAGTAAATCTAGCCCTTGGGCTCCAATGTTCTGATAAAATCATGGATTGATCACAAAATCATGCAGAGTTCTTAGTAGGACTTAAGCCTCAGGTCTAGCCTTATGGATAGACCCAAGAACACATAAGATCAGGCTTTCACCACCAGGGTGAATGTTTGCTGATGCAAAGTATTTACATCTACAATCCTTTATGCAAGATGCAGTAGACACCCTGAACACAATTAGAAGTGAATGTGGTCTCGCTATGGAGTTCCTGGTCACCCATAACATGGAGGGACTCTACAGAAGCATCAACCAAACAGCCATTCTCCATACCACTGAGCGTGGTGTATGTTAGGGGAATGGTTTTAGAACATGCCAGCTATGTTTGCTGTACTGGCTGCTATCAGACATATCTATGGTCACGACTATGGGAAACAGCATAGCGAATATTCATGTCAGCTTGTTTGAAGAACTGTCTCTAGGCAACTATTAACTATGCTCAAGCTGCATGGAGCTGGAGGTGAATAGAGGGCTGCCGGGTACAAAAGCAACGAGCATAATTTCCAGCTTTTTTGCATATTCACAAGTTGAATGCTCTAAATACGCAAAAGAACGCACTGAGGTGAATTTCTTCCATAATGCTGCCTTTCAGTCCGAGGAATTTCAGCTAGAGGGTTCTACTCCATATGAAGTGTTTCCTTCAGAAATTGGAGGATTTTCAGTTACCTGTGAACTTTAAATAAGGCCTGCAATTCCTACTTTCTCTCAGATTTTTTTTTTTTTCTTTCAGAACTGGTGCCTTATGCAACATAAAAGTGTCCCTTCTAATTACAGTTTTTCATTGATAATTGATTTTCTAAGCTGCTAAAATAACTCAGTTGGAATAATAAATTAATCTACTGATGAAACGTATATATATATATATATATATATATATATATATATATATATATATATACATATATATATTTATAAAAATATATATATTTATATAAATATATATATATATATATATATATATATATATATATACATCATAGACTTGAATCCAAGCAGCATAAAGTGATTCGTACAGTGCTGCGTAATACTAAAATTCGAGATCTACAGCACTATGAGGGCACACTACAGTGCCGGCCAAAACTGCAACTAAAAAGGTTTTATTTCGAATGTTCCTGTGGAAGTTAGGAACGTAGTTTTATGTTGCATAATATAGCATCAGGAACTAACTTGAGTCTGTAGGTCTACATGAATCACAGGGCCATCAATGTAGATTGAATCACTTGGGTCTGATGAAATTCATCCATTTGTTGACCGATTGTTTCAAGGGCTCCATCTTGATTGGTTGTCTTGCGACCAGTCAAGATGGATTAAATGTTCCCACTGGCTACGACTGCTGAGTTTCTGAATGATATAAAAATGCATGTTAGATACACATCCTGATAGCTTGCTTTATACGCACGTTGCTATGAAATGTTAAGAAACGCTCAATAAAACTACATTTCCAAAAGTTAAATTTCAGCTACTAAATTATATACCAAGCAGAGTGAATAAGACTAACGGATTCATTTGTACAGATGCCCCCAGTAAATATGTGTCCTCTCTTATATTGAAAATGTTTTGCTTTCTCAAGTCAGAAAACAATTATGTACAAACGAAAAATAAAACAAAATAAGAGCTCTACAGCTTCCCTTTTGCATCACTGAAACATCATTAATGTAACTTAATGTAACTTATAGTCAACCAATGGCTGATGAATATGATACATGGCCCTTACAATAACCAGTCGCGAAGTGGTTCTGAGCGCAATATCTCTCCTTGAATAGGTTATATCAGCTTTGTGTGACACCTGAAGCTGTCTATGAAAGAGCTAAAAACAATCAGGCTTGGTCACAGGAAGGCAGAAGCCCTAAACTGGACCTCTCCCACCATCTCCAGCAGCAGTATAAATCATACCATGTCGCCCTCAGCTTGAAGTGCCAACTCAGATATGGAGTGCATAAAATGGTTTACTTTCCTCATATGAAGAGGATAAGTAACAGCTCAAACAACACATCAGTCGGCCACAGTGTGATAGAAAAAAAAACACTACTGATTATTACACCATAATTTAAAGCTGTGCCTAAAAATGTAATTAGAATTTCTCTCTCCCGCTACATCACAACAACACAGTATACAATATTATGTAACTGTTGTGGCTGCAATAGGTATTTCCATGGCCTTGTACCCAAAGCAAAATCCCCAGGCTTCATGTTAGACAGCAAATGGCTTCTCGGGCTATCAGTAGAAAATATGGTAAAAAAGCGTAATCATAACTTTGGCTGTTGTAAAACATAAAATACTTTAATCCTGTTCCAACCATTAGCAAATTGTACAGGCATTAGAATCAGGGGTGGCTGCTAGCCTTAGAAAATGGTGGGGCGAGTGAAGAGCCAGACCGCTTTCCTAATACCTAAATTAAACAACCCCTTACTCCAAATTTCAAAAGCAACCATCCCCTCCCTCCAAAAGCTCAAATAAAAACAACACCTCCACCCAAAACCCCCCCAAAAATAACTACCTACTTAATCACTACATTACATGCACAGCACATTATTAATAAATACAATACAATTGTACTTACTGACAAGCTCCACATCCTCTTCGGTATTCCTCTGCTGTCTGATGTACCAAGTATGATCCCCTAGCCAATCCAGACGCTTACCTCATGCTGTTAATCAGCATGAGAGAAGCTCCTGGATTGGATGCAGCAGCTTGGCAGGATGCTCCTTCAGGCCCTAGAGGCCTGGGCTTGGTGTCCACCCAACTGTCTTAAGACAGCTGGGCGGAGAGCTTCAGAGTACTCATGTCACTTTGGCAGGCACAAAGCAGCTGGCCAAAGTGACATGTGCACTTTAGAGCATCCAGTCAAGCCAGTGCTCCAGTCCTCTGCTGCCAACTTGCGATTCTCTAAATTGGAAATCGCAAATAGAGAATTCCTATTTGCGCTTTCCAAAGCACATGTATTAAGCATTTCCTAAATGCGAATTGGGCATTTAGGAAATGCAATTAACACAAATTAAAGTTTGGTGGAAACCATGTGCAAATTTAAAAAATGCATTATAATTGCATTTTGAAAATTGACATGTAGCGCACACATGCCCCTAAGGCATGTGTGTGCTTCACATGCCCTAAACATTTTTTTGGGGTGCAGCAGGGGGGGCCTTAGGCTCCCAGCACCCTGGGATTTGCATTTCCTAATTTGCGAATTCCTAAATCCAAAGGTGCGAATGGGGTCGGATTCTCTATTTGCGATTCAGTAATAGCATTTGCAAATCTGAAGAAATCGCTATTACCAAATCGCAAAATTCATATATACCATTGTGTATTTCTTAAATAGCGATTTCTTAAAATTAGCTATTTAAGAAATGCAATTCAGTTTTTTGATACATCTGGCCCTTAGTACTCACACCCTCCTGAGCTTCCATCCATCATTGTGTTCTTCTTTAAAACTGGACAAACAGAACTGCTTCACATTGTTACTTTCCCTCTCTCAAAAGTGAGTGAGGCAAAAAAGTGGTGATGGAGTGTTTGAATTATCCTCAACCCCTAGTAATTACCCTGGCTGCATTTCACAACATCAATTTTTTGCTCACTGTGCCACTTCAGATGAAGACCAACCACATGCAAATCTGCATTTATACTGGCTGGAACAACAGAAACAGTACTCCATAAAATGGCATACCAAGCCTCTTCTGAGTGGCAACAAAGACAACCATAGACTGGTAAAATCCACACTGGTTCTCATAGGTGAAGTGCAGCTTGACGCCTAAGGCACAATGAGCTATAGAACCCATATTTGGGCATGCATTTAATGCTTGCAGCATCACAATGAGGGAACAAAAAATTGATGAATTAATCTCAACTACTGCTAGCTATTCTGGGACACATTCAGTTCCATTGTTGTTTTCTCCCTGTGCCATTACAGATGTGAAGGACCCATATGTTAATCAGCCGTGGGCTTGCTCTAATAAGAACGCCCTGGCACAGCCTCAAGCATTTACTGCAAAGTAGGGATTGGGTGGGGAATATGGCAGCTAGCTAAGGAGCCGGCCGCGGGCTCTGGACCCAGTAGTTACGCATACGAGGAAGAATCGCAACATGACCTTATTTTTTCTCTTTCGCTTGCCGGATTGGAATCACTGAGGATTGCTGAATGATCCAGCCTCAGGGAGATGAAGGTGACGGGACCACAATACTGAAAAGCACTGTTGGCAGGTTAGAACCTTGGGGAAGAGCGGCCTAGGGGATTGAAAGAGAGCTATGTGCTGCAGCCTGGGTTTGCTTTGGGGGCAGGTGGAGCACAGTCAAAACAAGCTGGTGTACAAGTGGGGAGCGCAGCGAGCAGGAGTGCTCCGGGTGTAATTTTGTGTCCTCCACGAGGCAGACTGGGAAAGTACCTGTTGAGACTAGCTACCCCCTGACCGGGACATCACGGAAGGTAATGCAAGTTATTTTCTGCAATCATATATCATGATGAATCTGACCTTAAGGAGGGCAACTTAGACCGGGTGATTCGATCAATAAAAGGATCGTTACTCTTCTGGTGTGCACTACCACTATCACCCATGGGCAGAGTGGCATTAATTAAAATGATCATACTTCCTCAGCTACTATATTTTTTCACTGCCCTACCACTATGGCTCCCCAGCACTTTTTTTGCACAGCTGAATAAGCTATTGATAGAATTAATATGGAGCACCGGAAGCAGTCGTGTGGCCTTGGCTAAGATCTGTCTACCGTTGGACAGAGGCGGGATGGGAGTACCACAATTTGAACTTTATTACGCAGCAGCTCAGTTACACTGGATCCTGATTTGTCTACAAGATCCCACTCATTCTGAAAGCCACACTGTGGGCGTACAACTGGGCAGTTTAAATACACTGGAATGGCTTATAGGACGCGTTGTCCTTCCACGCCACGGTAACATTCTGATAAAAGTGGCTGACCGTGTGTGGTGACGCTATGTGACCAGGGGGTCCGGAAAACCACCATACTTGCCCAAGATCCCATTACTCGCCATCCCAGGTATACACAAACTACATGGCCGATCGTGCCTTGCTGATTGGGCCACTAAAGGTCTCCAAACAGTGGGAGAACTATTCACAGAGGGCCAATTTATCCCCTATGAAGCACTCTAGGACAGTGCGGTTTCATTATGTACGGTGCACTGCAATCTTTAATACGTAACACTTGGGGGCACGGCAGCAAGGAACCACAGTCATCACCTATTCTACATGAATTGCTCTTAGACACCGGCATACAAACACGAATTTCATGGACCCACAACACACTACGGGCTAATCCAGAAGAGGTACAGGTACAAGCCAAGCATAGATGGGAAAAAGCCCTACACACACCCCTAACAACATGGTCCATGGCTCTCACAACCACGCGCAAGGTATTTTGCAATGCCCGTTTTAGATATACCCAACTCAACTACCTACATCAGACATACTTGACTCCATACCACATCCATCACATGTACCCACAAGCCAGCCCTGACTGCCCAAGGTGTGGCAACACAGAAGCTGATTTCTTACATATGACTTGGAACTGCCCACCACTACTAGCCCACCACTACTACGCGTGTGGCAAGACATCACACAACAAACTGAGATATGGCTGGGAATACCTCAGGCACCCACCCATGAGTCCTGCCTATTGGACATCCGGCACAGACGTAGCAGAGATAAACAAAAACATAGATGCGCAGATCTGGCATTTGTTATCCTCAAACGACTCATCGCCACGCAGTGGAAATCACCTAGTGCCCTAGACACCCGCCACTGGATAATTGACTTACAGCGATGGGCCAACGCAGAAATACAGGTACTGCATACATTGCGCGACATAGGGGTGGTAATCAAGGGCGCAGACATATGGGATTCCTTCGCAGACCAACTAAAGAAAAAAGACGATACCCGACCTCCGTAGACTGCTGGAATAATAGTTACCCAAGACATTACAACCGACACATACCGAACGCACAACTACTTAGCTACGAATCTCAACTTGAACGTAGACAATAAGCGTGCAAGCACAAGCCCAAGATGAATTGCTGCGAAGCAACACCCGCAGTGGTACATTCCTCCCATAACAAACACACCCTACTCGAAATTAATAACTCATATCCTGCTCGCCTCTTATGCGTGCCCCTTCCCGGCTGCCTTACCCCCCCCGCCGGGCCACCAAACGCTAGACCCGCGATCATTCACTGAGAAAACTATAACTTCACACCCCCTACTATCTATTTTCATTTCCTATTCTGCTTCTATCTCTTTTAAGTATCACAGTTGTACTGTTCAAATTGATGCGTTTTTGTTTATGTCATAAATACAATAAACAGATTTAAAACAAAAAAAAAGTTATTTTCTGCAATGATGAGACAAAGGGGAGTGGGAATGGGAAGGGTACTGGCTATGTTTTGAGACACGGAAGGGAAAGGAAAGAACCTCTGATAGGGGCGAGGAATAGTAGAGGGGCTAAACAGGACAATTTAGATATAATATCTTTTGAGCATACTGGGGGTGCATGTCAAGGGCCAGAAAATGAGGCGGCCCGCTAAGCACTTACAACGCAACCTAAAAACAACAATAGGTAAAGAGAAGTGAAGCGCGGTAGTAAATACAGGGGGTAGACCGAAAATCACCCCTTTGCTGCATTCTTTTTTAAAAGTTCAAGCAAAAAACGGAGGGGAGAGACAAAAATTTTTACCTCTGCCAAACATGTCAGCCTTCTCGGTCATATTAGTGGAAGGTAGGTCAGTGCCCTCATTTATGAATAAGTTTCAAGCCTTGAGTCAGGTTCCCCACAAGCAAGAGAGCGATGGGGCATTCTGTGGGGAGTCCCAAAAGCAGTCATTACTGGATACATGTAACCAGAACTCAGATACAGAGAACTGTGCTAATATAAAGTCACCATTAGATGCACTTACAATAGAAATAAAGCAGAAATTTGCAATTTCAGAGAAGAACCAGGAGAAAATTCAGTTGGCTTGTGGGAATTTGGAGGCAAAAATGGGCGATCTTTCGGAGAAGATATGTAAGATGGAGGCCTCCATCGAATGTTTAAGTAAAGAGATTGATCTCAACCGAGGGGAGATCCAAGCATTAAAATCTAGTGAAAGAGAATTGCGTGATAAAATAGAGATATTGGAGAATATTGAGAGGAAGAACAATATCAGAATATTGAATGTCCCTGAAGGTTTGAAAGGAGGAGATCTAAAAGGAATTGTGATAGACCTGATAAAGGAATACATCCCATCAACAGATCTGGAAGAAGATATTCAGAGGACTCATCGAGACCCCTTTAAGAGAAACCCGAACAGGGAAATACGAGGAAGATATTGGTTAATTTTCAAGACTTACACTATAAAGTATCAGGTTCTCTTGGCAGCTTTAAGAGTTACTTGTTTTAAGAAGGGTGAGATATACTTTTGGATTAGGTCAGACATACCCAAAGCAACACAAGATTGTCAATGGGAATTAGGTAAATTTATACAGGAACTCAGATCCATAGGGCAGTAGCCAGTTTGAAATTTCCAGTGACCCTCGAGATCATGTAGAATAATATAATGTATACTATAAGGGAACCTATTGAGGTTCAGAACTTAATTCAACAAATGAAAGGGAGCTGAGCACAGCTACTGTAGGGATGGAGCCCGAGGGTATCAGTGATACCCAACAAAGGAATGGTTTAGGGTTCCCCAGGAAGGGTTAGAGGGAGGGCAGGTGGGGTGGAGGATAGGTCATACTCAGATAGGTTCAGGGGGAAGGGTTGCTGCAAGTGATGGGGAGCATGTGAGTTAAAAGGAAAAAAACTTTCCTCATATGAGACAAAGGTTATAACGGTACGGGATATAGAGTTGGCATGATAAATAAATGGAGGTTGAGGGGCCTGTCGTGGAATGTAAACAGGCTTAGCTTGCTGAGCAGGAAGAGACAAGTACTAGCATATTTAAAACACTCTGATTACAACATTATAGTATTGCAAGAAACGCATTTACTTCAAGAGGAGTGGAGTGAGATTTTAAAACACCAGAAATAAATTATCCAGTTTCCATGCACAAACCAAAGATATAAGGTAAAAGGTATTGCTATTCTTTTGAAGACCTCTGCATTAATTGGGGTGCATATATTGCAGATCCGGGGGCAGGTGGCTGGTGGCAAATACTAAACTGCATAGGGTAGGATATACTCTTGTGGGATATTATGGGCCAAACATCGAGGACCTAACCGTGCTCCAGGAATTGCATGGGCAATTAATGAGGGTAGAGGTGACAGATTATTTGGTGATAGGAGGGGACTTTAAAGTTCTACTGAATCCTAATCAAGATACATCTATGTCAAAACTAGCAGTTGGATCATCAAAAATGAGGGAGGGTGTACACCGTTTGATAAGGGAGCTCGGTATCATAGATATTTGGAGGCAGAGGGCAGGCCAAGAAAAGGGTTGTACATATCACAATAAAAAATATGGGCACTACTCCAGAATAGATTTCCTTTCTCCAGTAGGAATCTGGCCTCCAAAGTAAAAGAGGTGGCATATTTACCAGAACACCTCTCTAACCATTCAGCAGTAAAACTTGAGGTTGTGTTAGAAGGAGGGACAGGTCAGGATTGGTGGACTTTAGATAGGACACTATTTAATGATCCGGCTATAGTTAGGCAACTTAAGGAAGATACATTAGAGTTTTTTCAGGAGAATGAAGGGTCCACTCCTATTACTGTGTTCTGGGACACTTATAAAGCCTATACCAGGGGAAGGATAATAATCAGTGCAGCCTTTAGTAGGAAGGTTCACAAGTATAAAGTAAATACATTAGAGGAAAATGTAGGAGCATGTCAATGAGAACTGGAATTTTGCCACGATCAGAAGCAGGTTAGCTGCACAAATAAACTTAAGAGGTAAGAGAGGAATTGGCTGATTACTTAAAGGTTTGTGCAAAAAAGAGATGGGAGGCGAGTACGTTGGCCCTTTATGAGTACGGGGAGGGATGTGGTAGGATGCTTGCTTGGAAAGCTAGTGTAGAAAGGACAAAGAATGTGATTACGGAAATAGTTGTCAAGGAGAAAGTGGAGCGTTGTTTAGATGATCAAAGTATAGAATAGGATTTTTTAATTTTTTTTCAATCTTTATATTCAGATGAGACAGATATCTAGGTGGCCCCATTGTACAGTTAGATCAACAACAAGGCCTAAACCAAGAGATAAGTCCAGAGGAAGTAAGTAAAGAAATCAAGGAGTTGAAAAAGGGGAAAGCCTCAGGACCAGACTCCCTACCAAGTGAACTATTCAGGGAACTCAGAGAGGAGCTGACTACGGTCATGACTAGGTTGCTGAATACCATTTAAAAGGGTATCACCGCCCAACCAACCTCTTGGGATAATGCTGTAATTAACATACTTTTAAAACCCGGGAAAGACCCTTAAGCCTGCGAGTCATATGGACCTATTTCTTTGTTAAACAATGATTATAAAATTTACACACAGGTTTTGGCTAGAAGGCTGGAGAAAGTGTTGTGGGGGTTTGATACATGCGGATGAAAAAGTGTTCATGAAGGGGAGCCACTTGCAAGAGCTGACGCATGATTTAATAGCAACTGTAGATGTGGCAACAAAGGAAAACTGCCTTTGACTATAATGGCTTTCAATGCTGCAAAAGCTTTTGACAGAGTAGGGTGGCCTTTCTTGTATGCAGTAATCAATCATTGTGGGCTGGGGCATCACTTTCTTAAGGTGATCAAGGTCATTTATATCAGCCAGGGGCAAGGGTTTTGATAAACAGTAACCTTACTGATACAATTCAAAGACAGAGAGGGGCACAGCAGGGCTGCCCCTTATCAACTTTACTTTTTAAATATATATTGAACCCTTCGCAGTCCAGATGAGGGAGGAACAATAGATTATCCCATTCAAATACCGGGATTGGGAGAAGGAGGTGGCATTATATGCAGATGATCTGATGATCTTCACACAGAACTGCAAAGGCGCCCTCCCAGTGATGAAAAACGATTATGATGGATTTTGGAAAGTTATCTGGGTACCAAATAAATCAGCAGAAAATCGCATTGATGTCTTGGAACTCTTAATCTTTCAGCATTTTGGAGAAAAATGAAATCAGACATCTAGGGGTGCAAGTGGTTAAGAAGGTTAATAATATAAATCAGATGATGAAAATTAATTTGAGTAAACCTTTAGTAGAAACAAAGAGGCTCTTGAACTCCTGGGCCTGTCTTCCACTTTAATTTTTTGAAAGGTGAAACATAGTTAAAATGATGATACTACCTAAGTTTACATTCATTTTTAGTGCCATCCCACTTGAGTTTAAAACACACTGGTTGAAACAAGCTTCAAGCAGAAATAAATAGGTTTGTATGGGCCCACAGAGGGGTAAGTATTGCTTGAAAAAAGCTAAAGAAAAAAAGGTTGATGGAGCAATTGGGTTACCAGATTTTCAGATCTACAACTGGGCCTTTCAAATACAAAATGTAAGGTTATTGCTACGAGCGAATTTCAAGCGTACTTTCTCCCTATACCCAGCGTTAACTGAAAGCCAGGAAGACGGAGGAGCACATTTTGTATTTACATTCGGTCATCTCCCTTATTACAGCCAGTTCGCTCCAATATGGAACTCTCCAGGCACACCAGAGTGTTTACAAGATGCTTTATCACTTCCTTTAAAAAATGCTGGGGTAACAATGTGGGGACAGTTGCAAGATGAGGGGGCACTGGCAACTAGGGATGAACTTGATCGTCTTAAGGGAAAGAGGATATCGAAGTATAAATATTACCAACTAGCCAGCTGGGCAGGAACGCAAAGGGACTTTGGAACCGGTGAAGTTAAAAGAGAAAAGATATTACTGGGGCTAATTTTAAAGAAAAAGGAAGTATCTAAGTGGTATTGGATGCTAGTGCAGGGGGAAGATGGGCCGTTAACACTGCCAGAGGAGAAGTGGAAGTCGGACCTGCCACAGTTGGATCTAATGAACATCTGCCAAGTATCTATGTCTACATTTTGGCATGTGGTCAAATCTGCCCAGTTAAGGTGAAATCACCTGTTCACAGGGCACATTGGTCTCCGCAGAGACTGATGAAGTTAGGAGAACCAGGGAAAAGGTGCAGACTGAAGTGTGGTCTGGAAAAGACTGATGATGTTCATTTATTCTGGTAGTGTCCGAAGACCCAACTCTTCTGGCAAAAAATAGGTAAGATTTTATCAGGCATATTTAAGAGGGAGGTCAAGGTAAGCCTGACTTTTGTTATATTTACCATCTTGAGTGGTGACTGGCCCAGCACTAAATGGGGGAAATACCAGTCACAATTAATTTTTATTCTGGTGTTGGCTGCACACTGAGAAATTTGTAGGAAATGGTTATCACTTGAGGCACCGAATACGTTAGAGTGGGTTAGGTTGGCAAGAAGGATTTGTAGATTGGACTGTGCAGATGGGACATGGAAGAGAATGAGGATGTGGGACCGTTTTCAATAATACTTTCTGGAATAGAGGTCCAAGGATTAAAGACAAAACAACATGGAAAGGAGTATAGAGTGACACTCTGAAATCCCCAATATGTTGTAGGAGGCCTAATCGCATAGTGGGACCCTGTACGGAAAAACATCCTGACCGTAACAATAATGCTTAGGTGCCTCTTGTCTCTTATGAGGACCAAAAAAGAAAAAAGATTGCTCTAGCACAAACTGCCAGACCACGTCCCACTCAAATGGTAACACAAGCAACTCCAGACCAGTTATACCCTTAATGTGCCTCATCAGTAAGTTGCAGCATGAGTTATTGTGAGATAAGATTACTGCTTTTTTGCATGTGGTTCATACTTGTGTGTAATAGCCCAGACAATCAAAAAACCAATGGACAGCAATGTCGACCACCGGGGTGACCAATCACTGACATTAATTTGAGCATTAAACCCATTGAATCTTGTACTTTTTCAGTCGCACAAGAAATGAACTCAATTTACTATGGAGGCATACAACCCCTGTTTCAACAGCCCAACATATTAACCCAGATTAGAACCACCTGTTTCTCCTCATCCATGATTAGAGAATTTTCCCCATTAAAATATGACTGTTATACACCTGACCATCCAAATGTCCCTTATTTGGAGAGTGTTAGCTCATCTTTACACTCCCACATGTCTACACTACGTCTGTTTAGATGTACATCTCCGACTGGCAGCAGCTCCAAAAAGTGGGGCCACAATATGAAGCAAATCCCATCCACACATGGCTTCCTTCGCTGATAATTATTCTTTTCAGAGAGGTGGAGCCTCTACATATAGCGCCTACTTCGTAACCCTTCCTCCTTGACCTTTGATTTATTCGGCAAACCAGTTTCATCCCTCCCAACACTCCTCGAAGAGTCAACCTTACCAGCTGTTCACTTTACTACATGTTCTGTCAAGAAGCAGCTAAAGAGAAACTATAAAAAACATCTGGCATGATCTGAACTTTTGTGTCACAGAGGGGCTTGGTGTGGACCTTCGTTGACCTCCCATAAATGGCTATGACTATGCAAATACCTAAAATGAATACAGCTGCCAATCTTACCAAATATATGATTTAATTTTGTTGATAAGCGGTTTGTATCATTCGTGTCAAGTCATTCAGCCATGCATTTGGTCTTGCATTTGAGCACTAAACACCCTTAAAACTATTAAGTCAATATTATACATGGTGACATTATTGAATTGCTATTAGTCCAAATTTATGGATTTAAAAATTAGAAAACAACTTACTCTATAGATATTATTTATTGCAGTGTAAATTTTCCTAGTAATTTATGAAGGAAAGTCTTAATTATATTAAAGACAAGGATGCAAGTCTTATACTTTTCTTTTCTTGCTAGAATTTAATAGCAGCAGTCAAGAATAAATAAATCAACCACAAATCCCATGTGGCGAAGGTTACAAGCCAATGGGAAACAAATCGTAGTACCGATTTGACAACCAATCAGAATAACATATACAGTACAGTATTATGACATCACTTGACTACGAACAAATCTCTTTTCTTTCTGGAGAAGTTAATAAGTATGAAATAAAGGCAAAATAGACAACATAATAACCTGATAACCATGATAAATGAAAGAAGCTCATGACAAAAAATCATAAATCCAGGAAACGGTAATGTGTAGGGAGGAACGGAAGTGACTGCATTCCCCAGTAGGTTTGGAGAAGGGACATCAACATGTCTCAATTCAGAAGGACTGACAGCAGAATTATGAGGAACGTTGTGAAGAAGCCGGAGCCTCTGTCGGTGGGAAAAAAGCAAGAAGTTAAAAACATTGTGGTGGGATACTACTCGCCTCCGTGTCTTTAATAAAATGAAGACTCTCCTTTACAAATTACTAGGAAAATCTACATTTTATATCAAGATTGGAGGTTCCTATTGTGCTTGTTTAAAGTGAATTAATCACAGTTGAGGAAACATTGTCAACAGGTTTGCTATAAAATACTCATTGTCATTTGACCAGCTGATCTGAGAATGTCCTCCAAACGGGAACCAGACCAAAATGCCTTAGAAGCCATAGCTCCCCTGGAAGAATGGGCACCAAAGATGGAAGAATCAATACCTGCTAAGGACATGATCCGTTAAACCCCATGGGCAAGTGTAGGGGAAGACACTGATTTATAAGGTTTTCTAAAGGAAATAAGGAGTTGTGATGCGGAGGACGTTCTTAGATCGACACTTCTCTGTTCATAAATCTTTAGACATTGTCCAACACAAAGCTTGGGATGGTCAGGAAAATAAGGGTAAAACACAGATGTGAGATTAGTTTTGGTACGTCGAACCACTGTGAACAAAACACATGTTGGAGTACATTGAAGAGAAGAATTGTCTAATGCTCTAGCATCAGAAAGTCTTTTAATAGAAATGAGGCATAACAACATTGTCAGTTTTGCAGATAAAATTTTTAGAGAAAGAAGAGAATTATGAGGCCATGACAGAAACAGATTTAAAACAACATTTGCATCCCATAATGTATTGTATTTAGGATGAGGGGGATTAGAAAATGTTACTCCGTTCAATAGCCGGCAAAAGAGAGGATGTTCTCCCACTGATTTTCCATTGATGGAAGGATGGTTAGAAGAAA
The DNA here is from genome assembly GCF_031143425.1 of Pleurodeles waltl. Classification (NCBI taxonomy): domain Eukaryota; kingdom Metazoa; phylum Chordata; class Amphibia; order Caudata; family Salamandridae; genus Pleurodeles; species Pleurodeles waltl. The sequence continues at coordinate 858,813,924 of NC_090439.1, forward strand.
TTGTTGAACTATACAAATTGATTCTGTGATAAGTTTTTCCTTTGCTATCCTCTGCAGCTAGAAAGTTAATAATGAAAGTTACATTCACTGAAAAGGGATTGATGTCTTTTCCCATACACCAGCTGTGCCGTAAAGACCAAGCTGACTTGTAATCCTTTGTAGTTCCTGGAGCCCAGGATTGCTTGATATAGTCTGAAGATTCCAACGAAATGAGTGGAAAAGTTTGAGAACTCCTGAAATTTTCCAAGCCGATAGAGTAAGAAGATTGTCTATGACTAGGTTGTGAGGACGATTTGGGGGATCCAACAACAGGTACAGAAAAGAAGGGAGAATGGGAAAATCCATTGACAATTCCAGAAGGATTGGAAATCTACACCTGGGATTGCCATAACGGAGCTTTGATCACCAGAGCAGCTTCTAGTCATCTTACCTGCACGAGTAAACTGCTGATCATGTGAAAGGGAGGAAAGACATAGGCCCTCAGTAAGTCATTGGTGGCAACTGCCGCCTACCACCACAGCGACAGCCGTAAACTTACCGTTGCCATGGCTACAAGCCCCCCACCTGCATTATGACCCTCGACGGAATTCCACCATAAGGCTGGCGAAATACCATCAACGGTCATGGCGGTGGATGGCGGTAAGGTGGCACTGCTATCAGCAGCAGCGCCATGCGAGCAAAACACCGCCTACTGTATCATGAGCTATGATACGGCCTGGCAGTGTTCAGCTGGTGGACACTGCTGCTGACAGCAGTGCTGCGTCCGATCTCCAGCCGGAGGACCCCATGCACGTAGGTAAGTCGGGTGCTCCGACAGGAGACGGGGTGTGGGGTGTTGTGTGTGTGTGTGGGAGTGTTGTGTGTGTGTGGGGGGTGTTGTGGGGGGTGGTCTGTTCAGGACTATGTGCATGCAGGTGTGAGTTGTGTTGAATGAGTGCGTGAATGCCTGAATGTGAGTGTGAGTGTACATGTATGTTGTGTGTTGTGAATGCATGTCAATCAATCAATCAATCAATCACAGATATTTATAGAGCGCGCTACTTACCCGTTAGGGTTCCAAGGTGCTGAGGGGGGGGGACTACTACTGCTCGAAGAGCCAGGTCTTGAGGAGTCTTCTGAAGGCGAGTAGGTCTTGAGTCTGTCGGAGGTAGGGAGGGAGCGTGTTCCAGGTCTTGGCGGCGAGGTAGGTGAAGGATCTGCCGCCGGAGGAGGTTCGTTGGATGCGGGGGACGGTGGCGAGGGTGAGGCTCACGGATCGCAGTTGGAGGGTGTGCAGCAGAGTATGTTGGTGTGTGTTGCGGTGTGTGTGTACATGTGTGTATGTGTGTATGTGTGTGTGTGCATGTGGATGTGAAAATGTGTGGGTGGCAGTAGAGGGAGGGGGAGGGTTGGGGAGAGACCCCTATCAGTGCCAGGGAATTATTTCCCTGGCACTGATAGTGCCTACTTCCATGGTTTTCATGGCGTTACGAACGCCACTAAAACCATGGCGGTAGGCGGGGTCATAATCCAGAGGGTGGGATTGTGACAGCCGCCTGGCTGGAGACCGAAGTCTCCAGCACAGCGGGCATTACCACCCTGGTGGACAGAGTGGTACATTGGAGGATTTGCTTGAGCCAAACCGCCAATGTCATAATTTGGGGAAAGGTACCGCCAGCCTGTTGGCAGTACCTTTCCCCAAATAACCGCTGACTGCCTGGGTCCCAATGAGGGTCATAATTCAGAGAAATTGACAAATCCTGCAAAAAAGCATCTGAGGCTAACACTAACGGATCTGGGTGTCAGCTGTGAAATTGACAAAGTTTGGAGTTGAGAGGAGAGGCTAAAAGATCTGTTATTAAGGGACCCCATTTGTTCTGAATTGATTGGAATACAGAGGGATGAAGTTTCCAATCGCTGGTGTCTCGAAGATGCAGCGAATGCCAATCTGCTATTGAGTTGAGATTGCCTGGTAAATATTCAGCATGAAACTAAATTTAGTTTGAAAAGCAAAATTCCCCAAAAACTCTTGCTAATTTCACTAGGGGTTTGGATTTTGTTCCCCCTAAAAGATTTATGTAACTTACCGCCGAAATGTTGTTCATTCTGAGAAGAATAGCACAATGAACTCTGTTTTTTGCAAGGCTTGTGACTGCAAAGGAGGTGGCAAGCATCTCTAAACAACTGATATGCAATCTAGACTCCTCTAATGCCCATGTACCTCCAGTTGATATTAGGCCACAGCGGGCGCCCAACCTGTGCAGCTTGCATCTGATTCTAATACAAGAGCTGGGAGTGATGCAAAGATGGTCCTGCCTTCTCTTTGGTGATTATAAATCCTAGGTCTGACAAAAGAGAACATGTTAGACTGATGTGAGGTTGAAGAGAGAAAAGACTCTGGTTCATTATAAGAATGTCATCTAGATTAATTATGAGTCTGACTCCTTGAGCTCTGAGAAGAGCTACCACCGGTTTCATGAGCTTGGTAAAGCACCATGGTGCTGAAGAAAGACCGAAAGGAAGAGAGGAAAAATGGGAGTATTGATGTCACCACTGAAATTGTAGAAATTTTCTGTAATCTGGATGTATAGGAATAGTGAGGTATGCATTTTGTAAGTCCAAACGAACCATCCAATCATTTTTAGTAATAAATCTCTGAGATGAAGAATTGTTTCCATTTTGAAATGTTGATAATCTACAAAATGGTTAAAGTACTTGAGGTTGATGACTGGTCTCATCTTTTTGTTTTTCTTTGGAACTAGAAAAATGGAACTGATGAAACCTGAATGGTCGGGATGACAAGGGGCGATTGCTTGTTTCTGTAGAGGGGACTGTACTTCTATGGAAATTAGGTTGGACCTTTCTGTTGAAAACTGGGGAGAATGTGGAAGGGCAGACTGAAAAAGATTTGAGTAAAGCTCGATAGCATAACCCTGTACAAGGGTCTTCAGTGATGGACAACCATTTTGGAAGAAAAAAGCGAAGACAGCCCCCTATGGGAGGGAGGCCAGAATGCAGGCTCACCTTCTTGGTTAGCATATCTGGAACCTTTAAATCCTCTTCCTCGAAAACCTCTGCCTCTTTGGTAGTAAAATTGAGGCTTAAATTCCTAATAGGAGGCATTGTAGGATCCTCTGGAATTTTAGTTGTTGTAACCACGGCCGGCAAAGTGTTTCCTGTCTCTGCCAGCCCTGGCAAAAACCCATTGAGAAAACATCTCCTTTAAAGACTGTTGAGCTTTATCTAATGAAGCAAAGTTGGAAACGTATTTGCTTAACTCTTTCACAAAAGAATCACCAAAGAGGAGGCCCTCCACCTTGATACCAGGATCCACTACCGCTAAATTTATTCATTTTGGATCTAATTTAAGCAAGAGGCTGTTCCTGCGTTCATAAGTTAGAGCCAAATCGGCATTGCCGAGTAAGCAAAAAGCTTGTTGGACCCAAAGAGATAGTTCTACAGGATCAATTGTAGCTTCTTCTAAGCTTGCTGCCTCTGCCAAGTAAAAAATACGGATAAGTGGGCCAACAACATCTAATAGCTTTTCCTGGCATGAGGACCATACCTTATCTACACCCTTGTGGGGATCCTTTTGAAAAGAAGGTAATGGAAGCTGAATCAATCGTAGGGGTTATAGTGATTTTTTGAGGGAGAGAAGGATGGTGGCATTCCGATGTCAGCTTGGCTCTAGTGTGTTTATCCAGAGGAAAATGTAACCTGGGTGCCACATGCTCCCCAACATGATCCTCCGGAACCCACTCTGTGGAGTTCGGGTGGTGAATGTGATTAGGATCAAACACAGGAACTCCGTCCAAATCTGTGACAGTCTTAGGTTTTGCTAGATCTTGTGGCTTGATTATGGGTTTCTTTGCAGGGGGAGGTTATAAAAGCTCTCCGTTATCATTGTCAGACTTGTCATTATCTGAATCCATATCAGCCAAATCATTATCGTATCTGGAATGGTAGAAATTATAATAGGGGACGAAATATGTTTGGCTTTTCGTTTGGATTTTGTCACCGATTTTTGTTTTTCATGAATATTCCCCTCCTTATAAGGAGGCCTGTGAGGAGCCAAGTCCTCCCCCTTGTGTAAGAGAACCTCACTAACCAATAGCACCAATTTATGTGTTTTTTTAAACTGAATAGTGGCAAAATGGTGCTTTCTGCTTTCCCAGGCAGACTGGGCCAAAATCATCTTTGACATTACATTAAAAACAGAATTTTCCAGATTCTTTGAAATTTCCCCATAGAGGCAGAGACTGCCTGTCACACGAAGGCTTGAATAAAGTCATTTAAATCCTCTTTTACTGCATGTTCCTAATCAGTAACATCCTGGAGCAAAAGGGTGCTGTCAATCTCCATAACAAACAATGTATATAATTAAATTATGCAGGAATGGAAAGAAAACCAGAAAGGAAGGGGTTAATTTTCAAAAGAGTGGACTGTAGAGACTAAACTCTGCCTGTGGGCGGTATAATGAGGCCAAGAGGTGTGTACCAGGGGTGGCTATTCGAGCCCTCGTAGCTAAATATAGAAGCAGACGAGCCTCGAGTAAGCGGAATGGAACCGAGGGCGACGGCACTTGTGAGCAGGGCGGCAACATGCCAACCAAGAAAAATGAAAGTAAATGATACTAGCATGCAGCACGCAACTATTGTAATATATATATATCTATATATATATATATATTTTAAACAAAAGCGTCCTCTCTGTGAAAGCGCACTCCCACCAGGTTAATTTAGGAAAATCGAAATTCAGCAACTCACAGCGAATTCCTTTCAGTCTTTTCAAAATTCAGGCCTATATCGAAAAAACATCTCTGTAGTCCTGCGGATTTGTAGTTGCACCCAAAGTGGGTTGCTGGAGCCAGACAAAATCATGAAAAGAATACAATTCCTTAGTAGGCGAATTCGACGTGAATTTTCAAATTAGCTGCATATATTCCAACCTGCTGCTCGAAGTGTGACAATCCATTTTAGTCACACCGACCTGCTCAGAACACAGTGGTGCTGCTTTCCCGGCTGGACCAGCCGGTGATTTATTTTAAACAAAAGCGTCCTCTCTGTGAAAGCGCACTCCCACCAGGTTAATTTAGGAAAATCGAAATTCAGCAACTCACAGCGAATTCCGTTCAGTCTTTCTGGTGGGAGTGCGCTTTCACAGAGAGGACGCTTTTGTTTAAAATAAATCACCGGCTGGTCCAGCCGGGAAAGCAGCACCACTGTGTTCTGAGCAGGTCGGTGTGACTAAAATGGATTGTCACACTTCGAGCAGCAGGTTGGAATATATGCAGCTAATTTGAAAATTCACGTCAAATTCGCCTACTAAGGAATTGTATTCTTTTCATGATTTTGTCTGGCTCCAGCAACCCACTTTGGGTGCAACTACAGATGCGCAGGACTACCGTAACCAGCATGCACTTGGGCTGGTACTTGAATATATTGGTCAGGTGCTTGCGGTTGAGTTTGCTGAGCGAGCCAGGTGTGTGGTCTTTAAAAGGAATGAGAGTCTGGAACACATCCAGCGATGGCTGCACCTACGAGGGTGATATATTTTTTGGTTTCTCTGCTGATGAGGGGATCAACCCCGAAACACGTGTCCAGAGATGTTTTTTCGATATAGGCCTGAATTTTGAAAAGACTGAAAGGAATTCGCTGTGAGTTGCTGAATTTCGATTTTCCTAAATTAACCTGGTGGGAGTGCGCTTTCACAGAGAGGACGCTTTTGTTTAAAATAAATCACCGGCTGGTCCAGCCGGGAAAGCAGCACCACTGTGTTCTGAGCATGTCGGTGTGACTAAAATGGATTGTCACACTTCGAGCAGCAGGTTGGAATATATGCAGCTAATTTGAAAATTCACGTCGAATTCGCCTACTAAGGAATTGTATTCTTTTCATGATTTTGTCTGGCTCCAGCAACCCACTTTGGGTGCAACTACAGATGCGCAGGACTACCGTAACCAGCATGCACTTGGGCTGGTACTTGAATATATTGGTCAGGTGCTTGCGGTTGAGTTTGCTGAGCGAGCCAGGTGTGTGGTCTTTAAAAGGAATGAGAGTCTGGAACACATCCAGCGATGGCTGCACCTACGAGGGTGATATATTTTTTGGTTTCTCTGCTGATGAGGGGATCAACCCCGAAACACGTGTCCAGAGATGTTTTTTCGATATAGGCCTGAATTTTGAAAAGACTGAAAGGAATTTGCTGTGAGTTGCTGAATTTCGATTTTCCTAAATTAACCTGGTGGTAGTGCGCTTTCACAGAGAGGACGCTTTTGTTTAAAATATATATATATATATATATATATATATATATATATATATATATATATATATATATATATATATACTGCTGTAACACTAATAAACATTACCAAAATGCAAATATTGTATAATAGAAACAATATGTAGTACTTAACTTGACTGTGAGCAGCAAGAAAAGAGGGTTGTTCGCAGTCAAGTGATGTCATTATACTGTATATGTTCTTCTGATTGGTTGTCAAATAGGTATGATTTGTTCCCCATTGGCTTATAACCTTTGCCACGGGGGATTTGTAGTTTATTTATTTATTCTTGACTGCTGCTATTAAATTCTAGCAAGAAAAGAAAAGTATGATAGGAGCCTCCGGTCTTGATATAAAATTACTTACACCATTTATAACAGCACACAGAATGAATGCACTGCACTTTTTAAATCATGGGTTCTTTCTAGGAATTACATAATTGTTGCTAGACACAAATTTGTTAGGAAAGGACTGGGCTGTAGAGGGCAAAACATGCTCCTTTGTTTTAAAACTTCATATAACAGGCTGCTGGAAAAGACTGAGTCAGCAGTTGTTGGGCACACCTATGAGTGTAGTCTTCATCCCTTACTATTCAACAAAAACATCTTATATAGTTATTTGCCTATATTGTTAAAACAGCTCCACTAGATTTTCGACAAGAGGGTACTTGGGACCTCTCTGAATTCTTCCTGACCCAGAACACACTACCATATGAAAGTGGTGAGTGCATGCTAAATTCCTTACATTAAAATGCAATCATATAAAAGTTTCAAATCAAATCAGAAAAAGTCTCATAATCATTATGTATTTCTCATCTCTTTTATATAACTTTATGACCTTGTTCACCCAATTACTGAAATCGAGAACATTTTCTCTTTCACAGTGTAGTGTCACCAGAGTCATCTGAGATCTTGACACTAAAATAGCTATAGAGATGATACATTTTTCTCAGGGAAAGAGAGATCTACCAATGAGGGTGAATATCCCAGGAGTACAATCATCTGATTCCATTATATTATCTTGCTGAACTTCACCTCTGAGTTAACAATCTGAGTCCAGAACTAGGTTATCTGGGCAAAACCATAAAATGTGAATCCAACTATTGATGTCTGCCGAAAAATCTAAAATATTGCAAGTTTATGTCTTGATTTAGTTTGTGCAATAATCCTTAAATCACAAGTAAGCTCGACTACGGCAACTCCCTTTATGCCAGCACCTTGACGAGAAGCTACAATTCATCCAGAACGCCGCCACGGCCAGACTCATCCTGGACCTCCCACGCCGAGAACATATGTCCCAACACCTGAGGACCCTCCACTGGTTTCTGGTTTAGAAAACGAATCACCTTCAAGATACTCACCCACACGTACAAGGCTATTCACAACGCAGGACCAGCCTACCTGAACCACTGCGTCTCCTTCCTCACCCCCACCAGATCCCTTCACTGGCCGTGGCCACCAACACCTACCGCCAGAGGACGTTCCTTCACCTACATCGCAGCAAAGAGCTGGAACGGCCTCTCCCTACACCTCAGACAAAGCTCATCGCTCACCATCTTCAGGAAGAACCTCAAGACGTAGTTCTTCAGATGAGGCTCATCAGATGAGGCCCCCAGAGCATTGAGACCCTCACGGGTGAGTAGCCGCACTTTACTAAAACTGATTGATTGATTGATTGATTGAGGTATTCTGTAGATTTGTCATTTGGCAAAACTGCATCCTCCTGTTATTGGCCCCTTTGTTTATTTTAAAGTTTAATTCACTGACTTCTTTCAATGCACTCCCTTTGACTTTGGGCCTTATTTTGACTTTGGCGGTCCAAAGCCGTGGGGAGGATGCCACCGCCCTGGTGGTGGCGTCCCTCCGCCCTATTACAATGTTCCGGTCGGGCTGACTGGCTGGAACATCCCTTAAAGGAGCCAAGTGCTATCTTGTAGCAAAGAGGGGGCTGACTAGCACCCTTGGAATGCACAATGTCTGCAAAGCAGACAGTGCGCATTCCGATGGTGCTGGGCAGGGTGGCCCGTGCACTGCCACTGCCCCCCGTGGCCCCTGGCAGTGGCTTTCCTCAAGCCTTTTCATGGCGGGCACCCCGCCATGAAAAGGCTGGCAGAAAGAGGGGTTGTAATCAGCCAGGCTTGTGCTGGTGCTGAGTTCAGCGTAGCCATGGCTGGTTACAACCCCGACTGCTCTCACCCCATCTGGACCTTTGATCCTGGCAAGTCCGCCTGTCAAACTTGTAATGTGGCATCAGACCGCTGCTGCTGCAGTGGTCTGTCCGCCACCATGGGGAAGGTAGTCCTAGGACCACCAGCCTCGTAATGAGGCCATTAATCTGAGCACACTGCTTTAACAACTGTTTTTTTCTGGTAAGAAGCCCTACAGGTGTCTTGTATCCCACCTTTTAAGGCTATTTGGTCAGTCTTAAACATTATTGCATTTTCTTCATGAAGCATAACAGATATGATATTATTGCCTAAGACGTTTTTAAAAAATCTGAAGTGTAGAACAGCAAATGCAGAAAAATAATACAAGTTTATACTGGGTAGAAACAGCCAGCCCTCTTGTTTTAACAAATGATATAAGGTTGATCATGCTATTCGACAACTCTTATTAGCCCAAGTAAACTGAAAAAATACACTTTTCTTCACACAAAAAGCAGAGCACAGGAAACATGGAATGTTTATAAGTAGAAAATTAAGCAACAGGAGTATTGCCGTTTTAGTCAGTGCGACCCAGACTCAAATGGAAAGGGGCACCACAGCCCAGCTGCTCAAAAGTGCTTCAACTTTCTTCCTTAGAGGCACACAATTCATATACAGTATACAAGTCACGTTTTGGTTTGCTACTCTAGGGATTACGAATTGGGTCCAGCAGGATTTCTAAGTAGTATTGGAGCCATGTTTTTGTTTTGGAGTGATTCATTTTATAACCACGTAAACTTTGAAATATGGAAAATAGATTCAAGAACCTATTTAGGACGTCCACCCTATTAGCAATCAATTTTGAAATTATTTGATGGTGAAACTTTAGTAATGTTAAAGGATGAGAAGAACTTGGACTCTAGGTTCTTCCTGCAATTTAAACGATTGGCATATTTACCAGGGGCCCTTCTTCCCTTCAGTATTTGGTTTGCCACATACAGAAGTTGTTTGGTAAATTTTCTTTTACATTTCTGATACAGTTCAATTGGGGAACCGCCACTTCCATGTGTTTTCTCATTAGGTAAACCTTCTATTATGTCTGTAATCCCTTCCACGGAGACAGGTGTGGTGATATGAGCTATAGAATCTTCCGCTAGTCTTTGAATCGGCAAGGCTTTGAGGAAAGCATTTCAATGATCTAAATGTATCACATGCTGATGTGGATATATCTTTTGATAATGAAAATCTCCATGCATTTGGTAAAATGTGAGCAAGCCTGTAGTTGTAGAAGGCCATGGAACTTTAACGAAAAGGACGGCAAATATGTCAGTAAATATATCTACTTCAATTTCTATCTTGCAGGCCTCAGTCGCCTCAGTTTACAGTTAGGGCCTGATTTAGAGATTGGCAGAAGGGGTTCAGCCATCACAAATGCGACAGGTACCCCGTCCACGTATTACGATCCCATTATAGCCTATGAAAATCGTAATGCGAAGGAAGGGATCTCCGTCACGTTTGTGAAGGAGTAGCTCTTTCACCAAACTCTAAATCAGCCCCATAGTTTAATTTATACTTACTTTATTGCCTAACTCAAGTTCATTTAGTTCTTTCTTTACTGCGTTTAATATACTTTTTAAATCAAGCATGATACTGGTGTATTTCAGGAATGTAATGCCTTTATCAGGAAAATGTCTATAGGAATGGTAAAAACAAGTGCTAAAAATGAATGACATTTTGTAAAGAGAATTATACTGATATTTAACAGCTGAACATTTTCATGAAAGTGAGTTTACTTTACTAAACATGTCATTTCCATAGAAAGACCTCCTCATTTTGGTATTTCTAAAGAATGGCAGCACTATTACATTAAACTAGAGCTGTGTCATAATCCTTAGGCAAGGTATTTCAAAACTTTCAGTTGATGGCAAAGACTTACTAGTGAACTTCAAAAATCAGAAAAGCCCGAGCATTCTTTGAATTCCGTCCATGTCCACCATTTGGTTTAATTTGCATCTCATTGACCCAGATTTTGCTTGGATCCTGTTCATTGTTTTGGCCCTTGACGAAACCACACCACCGGGATGTTAATCAGCATATCTGCAAAAAGGTTGGCGAGGTGGGGTGACACCACCATTTTAGTTACTGCTATATGAGCCATTAGGGACACTTTTAGTGAGCTTCAGAAAATAAAACTACCCTTAAAGGAGCTATATGCTCTACCCAGGTTTCCTCCATAGAAATCCTCAATGGCTTTTAAATTTGGATGCCTAAATATTGAAAAGAAGAGGATTCCCATCTGAGTCTCAGCATTGGGTGCTATGGGCACTGGCTTTCCTTAATACAGGAGAAGAGCAGGTCTTTGTGCAGTTCAGCCACAAGCCGAACACCCTTCTAAATTCCTGTAGTCGCCCAATGGCATCTACACCCTTCACTTTATTCTCCAGGTACAAGAGAAGGTCATCTGCGTACAGTGAAATGACATGGCGGTATCCGTCCACTAGTAGTCCCATGTTTAACCCATCTGCCTATCTGTTCGGAACTAGGCTGCCAATGGTTCTATGGCGAGCGCAAATAATAAAGGTGATAATGGGCAACCTTGCTGAGTCCTTCTATTGACCGCATACTCAGGGGAGATAGTAACCCCAATTCGCACCCTGGCAGTCAGCTCAGTGTACAGTAGCGTCACCCACCTTATCCAGCCCTCTCACAGGCTCATGCGCTGCATGACCTTGGTCAGAAAGTCCCAGCGGATAGAATCAAACATTTTCTTGAGATCCACAGACATAAGTGTGGCTTCCGCCTGGTACTGCACATCTGGGTGATACAACATGTTGAAAAGTCTGCGCAGGTTAAGGGAGGTGTTCCCACCTGGAATAAACCTGTTCCCGATCTTCGTGTACAAGAGTCTGCATATAGGGAAGAATTCTATTTGCCAAAACCTTGCTAAGTATTTTGAAATCCATATTCAACATAGATAATGGACGAAATTCTGAGGCAGGCACCCCTGAACATATCGTCAGGTATTGGAACCACCAATGCACTCCTTGTGGAATCTGGTACATTACCTCTATCCCACGAGGTAGCATAAAGGCATTCCATCTTTGGAATCAGGACATCCATAAAAGTCAGATAAAATTTGGCTGGAAGGCCATGTAGCCCTGGGATTTTACCTTTGGCCATCTCCCTGATTACTTGGTGAAGCTTCAGGGCAGTAATCAGTCACCCAGTGTCTCAGTTGCACCCTGTGGTACAGTCTGAAATTGTACTCTGCCAGGAAGTGCCTCCTGGGTTATCAGGAATAACCTCTGGTCACCTATAGAGTGTCTCATAATATGTTCTGAATTCATCATTAATTTAACTTTTGGAATATTTATGTTCTCCTGTCATGGTAGTTAAGTGTGTGATAGGAGTGCCCCTTAATTCCAGACAGGTCAACCCGACCAGTAAGCATCCAGGCTTACCCCCCTCCTTGTTGGATCAATCCACATATGCTTTATAATCACAGTTTCGCAATCTGCCCAAAGATTTACTATGCTGCATATGTGCCTCCCGTAATTTTGGACCAGTGTGTTGTCCGTCTGTGTTGTCTCTAATTCATGTATAGCGGCTTTAAGGGTCCGTAGCCCCTCCTATAGCATCCTGCGCACCCCCACAGTCTGTTCCCTACATCGCCCTCTTACGACGACCTTAAAGGCCTCCCATTCCACTATAGCAAAAGAGGCTGGCCCGTAATTTACTGCAAAGTAATCTGCAATAGCTGTTCTCAAGGACTCCCTTTAACTGGTGTCTTCAAACGTCGCAGGTTGCTGCCACCAAAGTGGTATCGCTGGCTTGTCCTGCAGTGGAGCAAGCTTCGGAATAAGAGGGCTGTGATCCGAGGGGCTACGTCCCAGGTATTCTGTGGACCGCACTTAGTGACATAACCCCCCCAGAGCAGAACATCCTGTCTATTCTGGTGTGTAAATCATGTATGTGTGAGAAGTAGGAGTAATCCCATTCCTATCCATGTTGGAACCTCCACAGGCCAGTGAGGGTCCAATGTTGCAGCCAGTCCCCGAACCCTAAGGCCAGTTTTGAGGTGGGGGCCCCCTGCAATGGTGGAATGGAACGGTTGAGCTGGATGAAATCTACACAGTTAAAATCCCCTCCTAGCAAAATGTCACCAGTCGTCAGCATGCCCATCTGGGCCTACAAAGTTTGGAAAAATACAAGTTGATCTTGGTTGAGTGTATAAATGCTTCCCAGGATGACCTTCCTCCTCAAAAGCCTGCCAGCGATAAGTACATACCTCCCCTCCTTATCAATGAGTTTGTGCAGAGGTTCAAAGTGGACTCCTCGCCTGACCCAAATCAGTGTTCCCCTTGTATAAGCAGAATAAGCTGTAGCATAAAGTTGTCTATGCCATCTATGCTTTAAATGGGTAAACTCCACCCCACTAAATGTGTTTCTTGCAACATCGCTCTCTGCACACCTCTGCGGCATATGTACTGGTGTACCTTGTAACGTTTTGCTGCAAACCCTAGGCCCCAGACATTCCAGGTCATGCATAGGATGTGCTGTGATGTGTTAGCCATGTGTCTATGGGAAGTCTAACTTGCCAGGTGTTAGTGCCTGATCCCATCTCAAGTCCCAGCCTCTCACCGTACCATGTAAAACAGTTCCTACATCGTTGAAACACAAACCAAAACCCTATGCTGAACTCCCCAACCCCTGGGCCGAACGGCAACGGCCTTCTGCCCAAAAAAGTCAACTTCTGTGAAAGAAACCATGTCTCCTTTATTGTTCCAGGTTGCTCTTTCAGGGAGCATGGTGACATGGGTGAGGCTTCCAGCAATCCAAAACCAGCAAAGTCACTCCTGCCTATCTAGTACAATATTAGTTGTCATCAGGCATGCCCCTAATATCAAGAGAAGGCCAGGCTCACCCCTACTATTTATGAGACCACGTTTCAAACAACATGCTTCCCTTCTCACCTGATGTCATCTGTATGTCTGGGGTTCAGTATCATCTGACACTAAACAAATATATTTAGACAGACCTAAAAAAATCTGACTTGGAAGTAGCGAAAGTTTGTAGGTGGCTAAATAATTTCATCCACTGACTGAGGGGTTATCCCTGGGAAACCATCATTCTCAGGGTCAAGTTTGTCCACCTCAGAGTACGTAGCCGAGTCACCTGTGTCAGCCCCACATCGGTGATCAAAGCTGTGTTGTCTGGCAAGGCTCGCTACCACCTTGAGTGCTGCCTCCCAGTCATTATGGGTCTGTGCCAGTGTTGGCCACAATCGCTGATCACGACTACAGGACCTCCAACATTTCCTGGTAGGCCCACGCAAGTGATCACTCGACTTTTTTCCCCATCCAGGGAGTTCAAGCCCTGTATGCCTCCAGCCAGTCCCACGCTTCACAGGGATCATAACAAAAGTGTGTCTCACTGTCCACTACCAGCTTTAGTTTGGCAGAGAACAGTAAGGAGTATTGAACACCTATTTTTCCTGGTCTGTGGCTGTGTAATCAGGGAACATGTTCACCTTTCCATTCTTAACGAGGTAGGGAAAATCCTTGCGGGCACAGTTCAGTAGGATATCCCTGCCGTGGTAATGCAGTAGTTTAGCCACCACTGTTGGTGGCTGTCTACCTGGGGCAGGGGGATGGGCAGGAACTCTATTTGCCCATTCAAGTGCAAAGAAAGGTGTGAATTTGTTTGGGGCCACTTCTGTCCTGAGCCAGTTCCTGAGATACACTACCATATCTTTTCTTTCAGTCCACCGGGAGTCCCACTATACGAACATTATTGCATCTATTGCGGCCTTCCGCATCCTCTGCTCTTTATTCTAGTCTGCGTACTCAAACGGTCAGTGCTGCTAATTAGTGTGTGAGAGCCTCTTGAGCTGGGCACATCTCAGCTAGATCACGTTCCGTTTCCTGCACTCTTTCCACTAACTTTCGATGTTCAGCAAGCAGCAATCCCAGGCCCACCGCAACAGCCCCAATATCCTGTTGAAGAGCAGATTTAGTGTCCACTATTGCTGCCAAAATTTTGTCAAACTGTGATTGATAGTTGTTGGCATTGTCTCTGGTCCCTCCGCCTTATCTGTAAGCACCTCCTGCGTATTCAAGCTGTCTTGAACTGCCTGAGAGGGCCGCACTGGAGGGTTTCCACAATGTGTACTCAATCGCATACCACCGGTCACTGGTCTAAGGGTCCATCGATTGATAGGGCTTACTGCCTCCAGTTTCTGCCCATCAATTCTCTAGCCAGTGAACTATTCTCCTGAAGTGCCAGGCATAGGGTACTCAAGGGATCTACTTGTTACTGTTCCACTCACTTGGGAGAGTACTAAGATAGCGGAACCACTGTCCCCTCCACGCTCTTACACTGAAAGGGATGAACATGCACTGATCAGTGGTGCAACCCTTGAGAGGCCTCAAATTCAGTGATCAGAAGAGGGGGTCAGGAGCACTCCGTAACATCCAGTTCCCACCCTGCTTGTTTGATGGATTAAGCAGCACGCCAAGCCCTGGCCGCCCAATATAAAGTCCTCTGTGAGTGGAATGTGCTCAAATCCACTCTAAGGCCTCATGAAGATTTCAGTTGTTCCTGGGTGGGATTCCTTCATCCTGTCGCACTGTGTCTCCAACATGCTTCCCCAGGCCTTTTGTCTCTGCAGCGCTAGTTACATTTGCTCCTCCATCCCTCATGGGCATCGTCCCAGTCCCATCCTCTCACCTCATCATATTGCCGCTCCCCTGTCTTGTCAGTCATACCCACCAAATCCTAGCACTCACCTCATCCACCTCTCTCAGGTAGTGCTGGGCTGGGGAGCGGGCAGTTTGGTCCCAGGAACACAAAACCAATTTCTGATCACCTCTCACTGCCACTGCTGGTTCCTTCACATTGGTTGCCCCATGCAGCATGTTGGGCATGCAGCATGTTGGGCGCCAGTCGGCCCAACCTTGCTGGAGCCAGCCCAGGCACCGTCGTCTGCCTCCTTTGGTCTCACTAAGGGGGTCATTCTGACCCCGGCTGGCGGCGGGAGCCGCCCGCCTGGAGGGAACCGCCAGAATTCCGCTGCGCGGTCAAAAGACCGCCGCGGGTATTCTGGGTTTCCCACTGGGCTGGCGGGCGACCGCCAAAAGCCCGCCCGCCAGCCCAGTGGGAAACACCCCTCCATGAGGATGCCGGCTCCGAATGGAGCCGGCGGAGTGGAGGATGTGCGACGGGTGCAGTAGCACCCGTCGCGAATTTCAGTGTCTGCTGAGCAGACACTGAAATTCAAAGTGGGGCCCTCTTACGGGGGCCCCTGCAGTGCCCATGCCATTGGCATGGGCACTGCAGGGGCCCCCAGGGGCCCCACGACACCCCTCACCGCCATCCTGTTCCTGGCGGGCGGAACCGCCAGGAACAGGATGGCGGTGAGGGGGTCGGAATCCCCATGGCGGCGCAGCAAGCTGCGCCTCCATGGCGGATTCCCATGGGCAGCAGAAAGTCGGCGGTACACCGCCGGCTTTCCGCTTCTGGCCGCGGCCCATTTGGAGCACCGCAATCACGTGTCCGCCATTGCTGGCTGCTTGGCCACACCCCAAGGACCAGAACATCATATAAAAGGCATGCCTATTGACTTTATCAGGGGTTCAGGGCATCAAAATATATAAAGCAGACCTGTTGGCTTTGACACACATCACCATAATAATTTACTAATTACCAAAATCTAATCAATTCCTTACAAATACATGCATGACTATGTTAAATAATAATTAGTGACACAAAACATTTTATAGAAGGCAATTTTCTAAACATGTATTTGAGCTCCAGATTGGAGTACTTTACAAAAGATAGTAAGCACTCCTGGGGTCATGTTTTTGAATTCTCAGGAAATTTACAATGAGGTTTTTTTATGTTCTTAAAGGGGCTGGTTGATTGTGCCTCTGCCCCTTCTTGAGGCACCACCAGGAATGAAAAATAAACATACAAAGCCCTCACAGGGAATTATGCGGTGCTTCCCCCATCAGGTGCAGTGAATATGATATGAGCAGCTACTCTGCTCATTTCATATTCCTACCTTTCCTGGGTTTTTGATTTTTGTTTTTTTGGTGCCCCATCCCATCCAGGGCACCCACAACATTTCTAGCCATTTGGGGCTGCAGAGGGAAGCCCCACCAGTTCTCTGCATTCAGCCCCCAGTCTATGGGGCTGCGTTAGAGCCAGCCACTCTCTTTTATTACTTGGTTGGGTACCCTGGCCCACCAAGGGCACCCAACAACTATGAGAAATGTGAGGCACCATAGAGGGAGGCCCATGGTCTCCATGGTCCTGCCAGATCCCCTGGCAGCCCCCATCGCGGGTGCCGGTGGGAGCCAGCCATGTGTTTTTTGTTTTGTGGGGGCCCTGGTCCTACCCAAGGTGCCTACATCTTTTTTTAAACATTGGGGGCTGTGGGACAAGGCCCATGGCACCCGCAATTCTGCCTACACCCATCCTGGTTGCAGTGAGAACTGGCTTGCCTTCTTTGCTCATGCCCAGCGGAAGCAGTATTTTCTTCTGCTCCCACCAGGTGGTAGCAATCCTTTTTTTCCCTGCCCATGAGAACAGGGAGATACATCAATGAAGTCTTCCCTGCCTGCACTCTCATGATCGGGAACAGTAGGGCCTCAGGATACTGATGGAGCAGAAATGTTAATTTGAGAAATTTCTAATGACTAATATGTGTTTATTAGTGAAGAAAATTTCATAATGAAACTGATATTAGAAAATAACGTGTGCAAGCAAAAGGGTCCCACGGGGAGTGGTCACCATGTGTAATAACAAGATGCTAAAATGTGAGAAAAATATATGTAAAATGTATTAATATATCATAACTGGAAGTATAACCTATGTTTTGTGTTAATTCGCATTCTTAACTTAGCTGAACCAAAGGCCTGGTTTCACTGGGCCTTGCCTGCTTATAACGTGAAGACTCGACAAGGCTTGCGAGGACTGGTAACCGGAGCAAAGGACCTTGAACTGTGCAGAGTTCAGATGACTCTGCTAGAATATTCAGCAAATGTACCAGTAGACAGGAGATGATGAAGACAATTTGATACAATTATGTGTAGTGTAGGCTAAATGTACTTTCCCAGGACTTGAACAATGGAAGCACTGACCAAAGACTCATCTGCAACAATTTCTTTACCTGAAGAGCCGGATGATGTTCACATCATTAGAAGAACCAATCAAATTAATGGAACTTGAAACCTAAATAGACGTGTAGATGCGGTAAACAAAAACTATAGGTTGGAGTCATAACTTTTGATAAGGTTGACCAATTAGCAATCAGTGGGACGGACTGAGAGACCCTAATAAAAAGTCATGACAAGGGGAGCAAAATCAGAGCATTGAGGAGAAAGTTGATGACGTCAGGAGACGCTGTCTGAAGTGCTGATAAATTGGGCTTGCTCTCTGTGAGCCTGATACTTTGCTGACTACTGATGACCTGAGGACGAAGACAGACCTGTTGCTAATCTATCTTGGATAGGTAGCTATGAAAATGTGACTGATTAATTGTGCCTTTTCTTCCAGGTACCAACTGTGCTGTTATTCAGAATCTCTCTCTTAGATAGATTTTTCCAAATTAATGCTTTTGACAAAATTATTTTCGCATGAAGACCCACATGCTGATGCTAATCTTGGTTAGAGAGGTGACTGGGGAGACGTTGACAGTGACAATTGACTGACGAAATTGCATTGCTGAAATACTCCAGTAATGATAATAATTGCTGAATAATGAATTGCTTTGATCGCCTGTGATTCTTTTGATGAATAATATTGTGTGATGACTAATAAAGAATTAATGAATATAAGAAAGTAAATAAAGATTTTGATTAGAATTGTAATCAATAGGGAATAAAAAATTATTGACTTTCTATAGTGAGTGATGGTTATTTTTGGTTACTAAGGGTTTTCAGTCTTGATATTTGAGTGTTGACAATGATGTATTAATGTTGTTTTCGGAACTTGGGATCAGTGCATAACTAGGTTACTTCATGCGATTCAAAAGGTTCATCGACCAACAGTGAATCCGAACGGGGAAAGGTCTCATGGGCCAGGAATATAATGTGGCTTGGGGGAGGGGGCCCTTTCCCAAATATCTACAGCAGGCCCCAGAGCATGGTGTCATTGGGGGCCATTTTTGGCTTGGGGAGGTGGGCTGTTGGAAATGAGGTACCTCCTTATTTATTTATTTATTTATTTTTATTAACTGTGCCTACCCCTGGACCACCTTAGTTGGGGGGAACTGGGGAGGCGATTGGTTCCGAAATGAAAAATGCAAGAGTCTGCCCTTTTAACAAAAAAAGGTTATGCAGATCTGTGGTACTATCATGGTACCATGGTACTGTTAAATCTGAATAACATGTGGGTAAAAAAACACATGGGGGCGGACTATGAGTTTGACGGACAGGAACACCATTCTACCAAATTCCTGACGGGGTGGCTGCCACCATACTGGCAACCTCCCCACTGGCCCCATCACAACTTTCCCACTGGGCTGACGGGCGGGAATCCCAGTAGGAAAGGGTCAGCAGCATTGCCACCGGCTCATAATAGAGTCGGCGGCAATGCTGATGCATGCAGGGGGCACCCGCACCCTTGAAATGCATACTGTCTGCAAAGCAGACATTGTGCATTTCGAGGGTGCTGGGAGAGGGACTTATGCACTGCCCATGCCACAGTGGCCGCCTGCACTTGTTCGTTCTCCACCAGCCTTTTCATGGTGGACCACCATGAAAAGGCTGGTGGAGAACAAGGTTGTAATCAGCAGGCTGCTTACAACCTGCACCGCCATCAGCCCATCGTGATCTGAGATCATGGCAGAGATGGTGGAAAGTTGGCAGGTCTGCCTGCCAACCTCATAATGTGGTGGTCAGACCACTACTGCTGCAACAGTCTGACAGCCACCACAAGTCTGGCAGTCCTGGGACTGCCAGACTTGTAATCAGGCCCTTGGAGATTCCCAATATGGCCCAAACAATGGGCCCGTTTCAATAACCCCTTATCACCTGCTTTGAACTTACTATTGGACATTATCAGTTCTAAAACGTAGCTCAGGAAATGAAACTACTAATTCACTCACAGTGGTTATGGTGCTACCCTTGCCGCGAGATGCAATGACTTGCAACTCTGATGCTTTTACCATTGAAACAAACAACACACAAAGACAGAGGTTTGTTGTTGACAGTATCTCAAAGCCAACAATCTTACTAATCAAACTCTTTATTTATTCAAACATTTGGAAATAATTTGACAATCTATACCTATCTATGGGGGCCATTACAAACCTGGCAGACTTTGTTAAAGCGGCGGTAAGACCGCCAACAGGCCGGCGGAAACATTTTTGCAATTACGACCGTGGCGGAAACCGCCAACAAAGACAGCCACTTTAACACTCCGACCGCCACGGCGGTACAAACAAACAGCGCAGCGGTGACCGCCAACAGACAGGCGGAAGACAATGTACAGCCCACACTATTATGACAGGCCAATCGGCCACCTTTTCCGGGGCGGATTCACCGTGGATAAAAACACGGCGGAAACAGGAATTTCGAACGGAAAACGCTCACCTCTACACACTCCACGAGGAACGAGGACATCATGGACCCGGAACTCCAAATCCTACCTGCGATAGACTTCCTGTACCAGGAGCACGAACGCCGGCGGCGAAGACCACGGTGAGTACTGCACCTACGACACAGGGGAGGGGGAGGCAAAAAACAGGGACACACACACCCCCACCCCCACCCTCACCCACTACAACACAGACACTAATACATATCTATACATTATAGTGACACCCCCCAACCCCCCCGGAAGAATGCAAAGACAAAAGGAAATGAGTGTAACCATTGTAATATATTAAAATCCAGTACACAAAAATATACATATATACACTATTAACAAAATATACACCAAGAATAGTAGTCCAGGTATTGCACCATTTATAGTCCGTGGTCCACTGGGCCCAAAATGCATGGGCGAGGCCCACACTCGATACCAGATCAAATCAGAGAGAACACTGCAGGGGCATCAGATAGAAATACAACAGGCACCTCAGGGGGAAGGGAAGGGGGGGCACCTCAGCCGGATGAGTGCACAACGCCGGATCCACGAGGGGGCTCAATGCCCACTGTTCAATCCTGGGGAGTGCAAAGCCACATTCTCTCAAGTGTCGCCAGTGGGTGGTTTGCCCACTGCATTATCCTGGGGAGTGCAAAGCCACAGTCTCTCAAGTGTCTCCAGTGGGTGGTTTGCCCACTGCATTATCATGGGGAGTGCAAAGCCACAGTCTCTCAAGTGTCTCCAGTGGGTGGTTTGCCCACTGCATTATCCTGGGGAGTGCAAAGCCACAGTCTCTCAAGTGGATAACAGTCTCCACTGGTTCTGGAGGCGGACTGGTGCCCAGAGTGCTTCATCCTGTGAAGGACAGAGTTAGTGGATGCATCTCTCCACTGGTTCTTGAGGGAGACTGGTGCCCAGAGTGCTTCATCCTGTGAAGGACAGAGGTAGTGGATGCATCTCTCCACTGGTTTTGGAGGGGGACTGGTGCTCAGAGTGCTTCATCCTGTGAAGGACAGAGGTAGTGGATGCATGTCTCCACTGGTTCTGGAGGGGAACTGGTGCCCAGAGTGCATCACTCACCCCGTGACGGTCCCAGTTGCGTCAGTGCCCCTGCCGCTCATGGGCTAGCGGTGCTTGATTTGGCGGTGCCCTGTTCAGCGGTGCTTGAGTTGGCGGTGCCCTGTGCAGCGGTGCTTGATTTGGCGGTGCCCTGTTCAGCGGTGCTTGATTTGGCGGTGCCCTGTTCAGCGGTGCTTGATTTGGCGGTGCCCTGTGCAGCGGTGCTTGATTTGGCAGTGCCCTGTGCAGCGGTGCTTGATTTGGCGGTGCCCTGTTCAGCGGTGCATGAGTTGGCGGTGCTTGATTTGGCAGTGCCCTGTTCAGCGGTGCTTGATTTGGCGGTGCCCTGTTCAGCGGTGCATGAGTTGGCGGTGCCCTGTTCAGCGGTGCTTGATTTGGCGGTGCCCTGTTCAGCGGTGCTTGATTTGGCGGTGCCCTGTTCAGCGGTGCTTGATTTGGCGGTGCCCTGTGCAGCAGTGCTTGATTTGGCAGTGCCCTGTGCAGCGGTGCTTGATTTGGCGGTGCCCTGTGCAGCGGTGCTTGATTTGGCGGTGCCCTGTTCAGCGGTGCATGAGTTGGCGGTGCTTGATTTGGCGGTGCCCTGTTCAGCGGTGCTTGATTTGGCGGTGCCCTGTTCAGCGGTGCATGAGTTGGCGGTGCCCTGTTCAGCGGTGCTTGATTTGGCGGTGCCCTGTTCAGCGGTGCTTGATTTGGCGGTGCCCTGTTCAGCGGTGCTTGATTTGCCGGTGCCCTGTGCAGCAGTGCTTGATTTGGCAGTGCCCTGTGCAGCGGTGCTTGATTTGGCGGTGCCCTGTGCAGCGGTGCTTGATTTGGCGGTGCCCTGTTCAGCGGTGCATGAGTTGGCGGTGCCCTGTTCAGCGGTGCTTGAGTTGGCGGTGCCCTGTTCAGTAGTGCTTGATTTGGCGGTGCCCCGTGCAGCGGTGCTTGATTTGGCGGTGCCCTGTGCAGCGGTGCTTGATCTGGCCGTGCCCTGTTCAGCGGTGCATGAGTTGGCAGTGCCCTGTTCAGCGGTGCTTGATTCGGTGGTGCCCTGTTCAGCGGTGCTTGCCCTGTTCAGCGGTGCTTGAGTTGGCGGTGCCCTGTTCGGCGGTGCATGAGTTGGCAGTGCCCTGTTCAGCGGTGCTTGAGTTGGCGGTGCCCTGTTCAGCGGTGCTTGCCCTGTTCAGCGGTGCTTGAGTTGGCGGTGCCCTGTTCAGCGGTGCTTGAGTTGGCTGTGCTTCATGGCCCAGCTGGGCTTGGGCTGGCGGGGCCCTACTGGGCAGCTGGGATGGGGCTGGCGGTGGCCTCCTGGGCAGCTGGGATGGGGCTGGCGGGGCCCTCCTGGGCAGCTGGGATGGGGCTGGCGCGGCCCTCCTGGGCAGCGGGGATGATGGCGGTCTTCTCCACCGTGCTGCTCTTCCCAGACTTGCCGGGTTTCTTGTGGCCCTTCCCCACCTTGGGAGGTGTCACAGCTGAGTCCACACTCCCACCGGGACCCCTGGGAGCGGCTTTGGTGGCTGGAGTCTTCCCCCTCTCCCGCCGGGCACTGTCCAACTTCTGATGCTTCACAGGGAGGGGGGACTGGCTGTGCTGTGGCTCCGTGCCACACTGGCTGTCCTGGTGGCCGGTGCACTCCACATACCTGTGACTACAGGCACCACTGGTCCCGGAGATGTTGTGGCTGAGGTGCTAGTTTGGGACCTATGAGATGGACGGGGTGGGGGAGGTGTGGGAAAAAGGTCAAGGCTGGACAGGAAAAGTTTTTGGGACACACTGGGACGGGTAGCTGGAGGGGGTTTGGGAGTGGAGGAAGAGGTGGTGGTAGTAGGAGGTGTAGGTTTGGTGACTTTGGGTGCAGGTGCATGCGCTGGAGGCTGCCGTGAGGTGGATGGCTGTTGGGTGGGTGTGTGCCTGCGTTTGTGTATCTTGGGAGGGGGTGTCACAGACACACTGGGAGAGGACACAGGGGACGTGTGAATGGTAGTGGGGGTGGTGACTGCACGTGAGCGGGGTGTGCTGGTGGATGTGCTGGTGAGGGATGTAGTGGCTGTAGAGGTAGTGCATGCAGGTGTGTGTGTAGACGAGACTGTGAGGGAGGAGGGAGACGACGAGGAGGGGGACACAGTGGAGGCAGTGGATGTTGGTGTGTCTGCATGTGTGTGATGCTTGCGTGAGTGCCTGTGGGATGTGTGGTGCTTATGTTTGCCTGAGCTTCCCTTGTGTGGTGAGGTGTGTGCAGGCTGGTCTGATGGTGTGCTTGGGATAGGCTGAGGTACAGGGGATTGGGTCTGGGTGGAGGAAGATGGAGGGGGGAGGCTAGACACAGGGACAATGGCTGCCATCAGTGCTGAGGCCAGAGTTTGAAAGTCTTGGTGAAGGGCCGCCTGACCAGAATTAATGCCCTCCAGGAATGCATTAGTTTGTTGCAACTGCCTTTCTACACCCTGGATGGCATTCAAAATGGTAGACTGCCCAACAGTGAGGGACCTGAGGAGGTCAATGGCCTCCTCACTGAGGGCAGCAGGGGTGACTGGGGCAGGGACTGAGGTGCCTGGGGCGAAGGTGATGCCCACCCTCCTGGGTGAGCGGGCACGGGGCGAAGGCTGAGGGGCTGCTGGGAGGGCGATGCTGGTAGGGGGGTGGCGGCTGTACCTGTAGATGCGCGGCCACAAGCGAGCTCCCATCAGAGGACGAGTCCGTGTCGCTGGTGTCAGCTCCTGTCCCCGCTGTGGAGCTCCCGTCGCACTCCGTCCCACTGGTGAATTCTGAGTCCGTAGTGTGGCCCTCCATGGCCATGTGGGATGCAGCTCCCTCGTGCCCCGGTGCCACTGCTCCTCCGCCTGATGATGCTAATGCACACAAGAACAGGGAAACCACAAAAATGGGGGGGCGAAAGAGAATAAAGACATGTTGAGTGCATGGATTACCGATACCGTTGGCAGACAAGTCAGACAAAGGAGGCCCCTGCACTACGCCGCGCTCTTGGGCTCTACAGTGCAATTCCTGGGAAATGGCCTACAAGGCTATGGACGACATCTGCACACATAGATGACACAGGGGCATGAATAGCTGTACTTGGCACACTACAGAGGTGGTGTGGGGGGCCACAGGGCCATGCCTTGCGGAGGGGCCTAGCCGACGGAACTCGCCCTGGCCTAGGGAAACCCACAGCCCTCCTCCCCCACCCAGACAACTCCACTGAGCGCAAAGTCAGCTGAATGAGAGTGTACTCACACCCTTGTGTCTGCTGTGATGCCCTCAAGCGCCCATCCAACTCCGGGTAGGCCACCGCCAGGATCCTGAACATCAGAGGGGTCATGGTTTTACGGGCACCCCTCCCACATTGGGAGGCCATCCCCAGCTGAGCCTCCGCTGTCTTCTTGCTCCCGCGGCGAATGTCCTCCCATCTTTTCCGGCAGTGGGTGCTCCGTCTGTGGTAGACCCCAAGGGTCCGGACGTCTTTGGCGATGGTACGCCAAATATCTTTCTTCTGGTGGGCGCTGACCTACATTGAAGACAATTCTATACTTTCAGACTTCACAACTGGATTCCGCCCAGGAAGAAGCACTGAATCGGCACTCATGGCAATCTGGGACGATCTTAAAAACACAGTCGACCGAAATGGAGTTGCTGCACTACTTCTCTTGGACCTCTCAGCTGCCTTTGATACGGTTGACCATGACACCCTAACTCAAAGACTCCACGAAGCCGGCATACAAGGGATTGCTCTCGACTGGATTACTTCCTATATCCAAAAAAGAGCTAATATCATCCACTCGCCCCCCTTCTCGTCCGAACCCTACCTCACAAAAACAGGGGTCCCCCAAGGGTCAATCATCTTACCTTTGCTTTTTAACATCTACATGATATCTTTACCAGAAGTGATCAATGATTTCCATCTCACTGCTACAACTATGCAGATGACACACAGATACTACTTCAATTAGAAGACCCCAAAAAAACATTGAAAACTCACAAATCTTCAGTTGCCTCAGAGCCGTTGATCAGTGGATGACCTGGAGCCATCTCAAACTAAATACCTCCAAAACAGAAATACTCATATGTGGTGACTGGAAAAATTATGACCCTCTGTGCGTCTGGCCTGAAGATCTCGGACCACCTCCTCAATTATCCAAGGAAGTGAAAAACCTGGGAATCACCATGGATTCCAAGCTAACTATGAATACCCAAGTAGACAAATTAGCACGCACAAGCTTCATCACCTTAAAGACTTTACGACGCATCTTCCCCCACCTCGGATTTCCACACAAGGTGCAAGCTACTATCTCACTTGTATTATCCAAACTGGATTATGCCAATAGCCTCTACCATGGATCATCTCTATCTGTTATGAAAAAACTACAACGTATCCAGAATTCCGCAGCCAGGCTACTACTACATATAAAGCCGCAAGCCCACATCTCCCCTGCCTTGAGAGCACTACACTGGTTACCCGTTGCCAGAAGATGCACTTTCAAGCTGCTTTGTATCACCCACAAAGCTATACATGGAACAGGACCGCTTTTTATCAGAAAGAAAATTACCAAATACATCCAACAAAGAACCCTCCGCTCAAGACTGGCACCCCGCCTTAGAACACCACCATACAAGAAAAAGACTGTAGGTGGTACATCCTTCTCCGTCCAAGCAGCCAAACTTTGGAATTCATTACCCCCAACTATAAGAGCCACAGATAACTTTCTTGTTTTCAGAAAACTACTCAAGAGTTGGCTCTTTCCTTCATAACCACCTTTTTCAAACAACTATGAACTGCATATGCCTATGTGGATAAATATTTTTTCAGATTATATGTATATTTCTATTTATTTATAGTTTTCTTTGGAAAATATGTATTGCTACTGTCATAACAATAAAATACACACACACTCTTTTAAACCTGTCTAAGTATTTTTTACCCATGATTCTCATTATGTATTGTATGTGCATATGTGTGTGTATTCATGTGTGTGTGTATAAATATATATATATCTATATATGTGTATGTATGTGTATATGTTGTTTCTGTGCTTGGCATGTTTGTGGATCATTGCATGGCTCCTGGTTTTTGGGTTGTTATACTAGATATCTATGAATTTCTGCTCTCATTTTATATCACTCTTATGTCATGTCTCTATCAAACTATCCTCCATTCTCACTCTGACTCATCCCAAATCCCTTCAACCACTCATCTCCTAAATATCTCTGCCTAAACTCTTCCCTCCACCTCCACACCTAACTCACCAAACCTCACTCTACCTCTGTGACCTCCCATACAACCCTACTAAATTCTCCTGCATTCATCTCACCCTGCTACTATGCTCTCCCTAACCCTTCCACATACTCTTCCCCCCTCTGCCCCCCTTTATTCATCCCAAGCCTTTGGATTGAGTAAATGAAGGATATACTCCCAATTAACACTTCTGGATTTTTTTCCTCCTCCACCCCTCCATTACTCCAGTCAATCTAACTAACAAACTCTCATATCCGCGGCTCAAATGAACTCATAATAATACTAAAACTGTACTCATTATTAAATGATACTAATCCATCACTAATTCTTGTTGGGTTCCGGAGTAGCGTGCTACTCATCGAAAAGCCCTTCGACGCCTCGTCAGGGGTAGTAAGCGCTATATAAATACGATTACAATACAATACAATACATGAAATGTACAGGGGAAGAAGAGAAGTCATTATCAACTGCATCGTCAAAGTTAGTGGCCCCCATCTCTACCCTTGCCATGTGGCACATGCACCCACCGTCTTTCATGCACGCAGAACTCTACCTCCTTCCTTCTTACATCCAGCCCTCTCCACACAGGCATAGCCCATACAACATGCTCCCAGTGTACTTACCTGTTTGTCTGGAGGACCGTAGAGTAGCGTGTACTGGGGGAGGACCCCCTCAACGAGCTTCTCCAACTCCTCCGATGTGAAGGCATGGGCCCTTTCCCCAGACGCACGAGCCATTGTCTCTTCCGGACCGAGGTCACAGCAGCACTTGCAGTGTACGTCCTATCCTGTCGAAGATCAGGTATCGAGTGATTGAACAGATAGAAAATGGCAGTCACGTCCGCGGTGGTCACGTCCGCGGCGGTGCGTATCATCACCACCGGCGTACATCGTCACTGGCTCCTGGGACCCATAGGGTCCAATGTTAACCAATGCAGCACTGCGCCGCGGTCTCCGACCGCCTACCGTGACGGTCTACAACGCCAGCGCAGTTACCTCACATCCCATTGTCCCACTTTACAGGTCAGGCAGCCGCCATTTCAGGGGCCCACATGGCCTAATTTCCAACTGCGTCACACATACCTAGGCCTAGTCTCAACACACATACAGGCCACCTATTGTGTATGATTGGTGTTCTGTGTAAACTGTGGGTACGTACCTCTGAGTTGTTTGACTCTGTGGTCGCTGTTGTCCTTCATAGGCACCGTCTGCTGGGAAATGTGAGGAGATGGCGGAATCCTCTGGTGTACCGACCGCTGGTGGACCTGTCGACAATGAAGGAAAGACATTTGATCATCACCTACAGGTTTGACCGTGCCACAATCCAGGAACTGTGTACCCAGCTGGAGCCAGACCTGATGTCAGCAATCCGCCATCCCACAGGAATCCCCCCTCAATTGCAGGTGCTATCAGTGCTCCATTTCCTTGAAAGTGGGTCTTTTCAGACAACTGTGGCCATGGCATCAGGGATGTCCCAGCCTATGTTTTCAAACGTATTGTCCAGAGTGTTGTTTGCCCTGCTGAAACACATGCGGAGCTACATCGTTTTCACTCAGGTGGAGGATTTGCCTACAGTGAAAGGTGACTTCTATGCCCTTGGACATATCCCCAACATCATAGGTGCCATTGATGGGACCCATATGGCTTTGGTCCCCCCCCACAGGAGTGAACAGGTGTACAGAAACCGAAGAGTTATCATTCCATGAATGTACAGATGGTATGTTTGGCCGACCAGTACATCTCCCATGTGAATGCCATGTTCCCTGGCTCAGTGCATGACGCCTACATCCTGCGGAATAGCAGCATCCCTTATGTGATGGGTCAACTCCAGAGGCACCGTGTGTGGCTATTAGGTGAGCCCATGGAAGCAAGACAGTGGGAATGGTTGTCTGGGGTTATCCCTACAGGTTAGTGTGTGGCTAACAGTTGTCCCTCGCCATTTGCAGGTGACTCTGGGTACCCCAACCTGTCATGGCTACTGACCCCAGTGAGGAATCCCAGGACCAGGGCAGAGGAACGCTACAATGAGGCCCATGGGCGAACTAGGAGGGTGATCGAGCGGACCTTCGGCCTCCTGAAGGCCAGGTTCAGGTGCCTCCACATGACAGGTGGATCCCTATTCTACTCACCAAAGAAGGTATGCCAGATCATCGTGGCCTGCTGTATGCTTCACAACTTGGCTTTGCGACGACAGGTGCCTTTTCTGCAGGAGGATGGTCCAGATGGCGGTGTTGTGGCAGCTGTGGAGCCTGTGGACAGTGATGAGGATGAAGCAGAGGAAGAAGACATGCAAAACAGGGACTCAGTGATCCAGCAATATTTCAAGTGAAACACAGGTGAGAATACATTCCTGCCTACTACATGTACTTTTACACTACTACCTCTCTACTGTCTGTCGTTTTCACCCAGTGTATAGTCACTGAGTTGTCACTTTCCCTTACGGTTTCACAGATGTGGGTCCCAACATGTGTCATCTGCTTAGATTCCTCATGGATCAGAGCTGTGTGACATAGGTATGTTGACATTACATTTGGTCACTGTAATTGCAAATACACTATTTCGAATTCACAGACAGACTCCAGATCATTTTGTGCTTTAGGTGTGTTTATTTAAATGCAAAATATTGGAGGGGGAAGTTAAATGGTGAGGGGTGATGGTGGAGGAATGTCCATGGCAGAGTCCAGTCTATTAGTCTCACAGGTGCATTGCCCATATGGGCATGGGAAGTGGAGCTGGGGCAGTTTCATTATGGACAGGGTGACAAAGTGGGACTGTGGGATGACAATCAGGGTGGTCTCATTTCTTGGCGGGGGTCTTGGCATTGTGCTCTGTCTCGTTCCTGGATCTCAGGGACCGTTTGCGGGGTGGTTCTCCGTCTGCAGGGGGTGGGGTGCTGGTGTGGTGGTCCTGTGGAGGGGCGTCCTGTCCACTAGCGCCGGCGGAGGTGGTGGGCAGTTCATCGTCCATGCTAGTGTCAGGGGCCCCTTGGAGTGCCACAGTGTCCCTCCTGGTGTTAAGTACTTCCTTCAGCATCCCTACGATGGTGCCCAGGGTGGATCTGATGGTTCTGAGTTCCTCCCTGAAGCCCATACACTGTTTCTCCTGCATGCGCTGGGTCTGCTGAAACTTGGCCAGTACCGTTGCCATCGTCTCCTGGGAGTGGTGGTATGCTCCCATGATGGAGGAGAGGGCCTCGTGGAGAGTGGGTTCCCTGGGCCTGTCCGCCCCCTGTCGCACAGCAGCCCTTCCAGTTCTCCTGTGTTCCTGGGCCTCCGTCACCTGGACCGTGTGCCCACTGCCACTGCCCCCAGGTCCCTGTTGTTGTTGGGGTGGTGGGTTATCCTGGGTTCCCTGTAGTGGTGGACACACAGCTGATTGACGTGTCCTGGGGACGGAGGTATGCGCCCGCTGGGTGGGTGCTGTGCTGGTGTTTCCAGAGGGGGGAAGGTCTGTGGTGGCCTGTGACTGTGTGAGGGGAACCGACTTTCCCGAGGTCCCCGATTGTCCGGGCTGGTCATCTAGATCCAGTTGGACAGAGGTGCTGTCATCACTGTGGGCCTCTTCTGTGGGTGGAGTGGACATGTCTGGACCCTCCTGTCTGGTGACGTTGGGTAGTGGTCCTGCAGGGGTTTAAAGGCATGATTATTGCATCTGTGTGTGTCATGGTGTGCAATGGGTGGGTGACCGTGTACCCCAGTGCTGGCAGTCCTGTGTGGGAGCTTGTGTGATGATGGTTTAGGGGGGTGTATGGGTATGTGCAGTGGGAATGCTTTAGTGATGGGTGGCCATGCTTTGTTGTTGCATGCAGGGCTTGGTGTTGGGATGGGTGGTTTTTGATATTGGTACATTTGTGAGGAGTTGGAGTGATAGGGGTGAGGGCGAGGGTGGGGGTATGTGATAGCATGCAGGTAGGGTGGGGGATGTAATAATTAAGATTTGACTTACCAGAGTCCATTCTTCCACCAACTCCTGCGAGGCCCTCAGGATGCAGAATCGCCAAGACCTGCTCCTCCCATGTTGTTAGTTGTGGGTGAGGAGGTGGGGGTCTACTGCCAGTCCGCTGAACCGCCAGGTGGTGTCTTGAGACCACGGAACGCACCTTCCCCCGTAGGTCGTTCCACCTTTTCCTGATGTCCTCCCGATTTCTTGGGTGTTGCCCCACTGCGTTGACCCTGTCGACTATTCTTCGCCATAGCTCCATCTTCCTTGCAATTGAGGTGTGCTGCACCTGTGATCCAAATAGCTGTGGCTCTACCCGTACGATTTCCTCCACCATGACCCTGAGCTCCTCCTCCGAGAACCTGGGGTGTCTTTGTCGTGCCATGGGGTGGTGTAGGTGATGTGTGGGGTGGTATGTGTGGTGATAAGTGTGGTGATATGTAGTGGTGTGTTGTGTGAGGTGCGTGGAAGTTGTGTGGGTGATGGTGTTATGTGCCTGTTGATGCTGTTGTACTTGCTGGTGGTGTCTCTCTCTGTACTTCTTTCCGAATTTTTGGTAGGAGGGGTTTGTGGGTGATGTGGGTGTGTGTTTTATATTGTATTGGGTGTGTGTGAATGGTGTGTGTATGTGTATCAGGTGTGTGTATTTTGAATTGGCCAATGTGGCTGTGTTTTGTAAGAGTGTGTGTATTTTGAGCGCGGCGGTGTGTACTGCCAATGGAATACCGCGGTTGAAATACCGCCGCGTGGATTCGTGTGTCGTGATAGTGTGGGCGTATTTCTGTTGGCGTGACGGTGTCGGTTTTGTTTTCGCCAGTTTATCACTGACCTTTGGTGTGGCGGACTTGTGTGGGTGTCTGAATTTTGTCGGATTCCGAGATGTGGGTCATAATAGCTGTGGTGGAATTCCACGGCCGCGGCGGTGTGTTGGCGGTCTTCTGCACGGCGGTAAGCGGCTTTTACCGCCAATGTTGTAATGAACCCCTATGTGTTCAACTTTAATTTTCTTTTTATAAGTGCAAAGTCAGTTTGCTTATGTGTGCATTTAGGGTATTGGGCATTCAGTCCTATCAGCTGAAATATGTGCCTCCTTACTGGTTCATGGACAACCTTGTTAGCCATGTATAAGAAGGTAAATGACAAAATAGTGATAAAATTAATATTGATTTGCACAAGTGTCAGAAATTAAATATTGTTTAAAAACATATTTCCTTCCTATACTTAACTAACAAAAACACAAATATTGCTAACAAAAATATCTGCAGGAATAATATCTATTTCTACCTCTATCAATACTATAAATAGTGAAAATAAAATAATGTTACATTGAAATAAATATATAAAATGTAAAAAATATTGAAACACACAATATTGACCAAGTTAATATCACAAAAAAGCAGACAAATATTACAAACCAAATATAAACTATATTTTAATGAAAACTAAAAAAATAAACTCTAAACACATTAATAAATAATCTAACAACATTATATTAATTTTGTAACCCTGAAATAAACTTTAACACAAAAAATAAATATACACGTCAACAAATCAAGTAATTAAGAAGCTCATAATACTTACCACAACTAATGTAATATAAAAAATGAGAAAAAGATAAATTATTAACATAAATCATACACCCATGATAATATTAAGAAATATAAATATTAATTTAATAATAAAAAGAAACACTAATTAGCACCCACTAAAAAAGGCAATAAATGAAAAAAAATCAAACTAAATGAACGCTAACCAATAAAAACAACCATAAAGCAGACTAACCAATAAAAGCATACAATTAATTAAAAATACAATAGAAATGGAGCACAAGATTTGAACACTAACTACACCAAAAAGACTAAGGGCCTCATTATAAGTTTGGAGGTCTTTCCTGAAGACCGCCGCGGTTGCGGACGGCAAAAGATCGAAATGGAGGTGGTAATCCTACCGCCCTATTACGAGTCACACACTGAACACCGCCAAAACCCTGCCACAAATCTGAGTCTGCCTGGACGACCACGGGCAGAAAAGAGGAGGTGCCCCCACCAGCACCACCACACCCACCACATACTGCCCTCCAGATTGAAACCCACAAATCAGCACAGCGATCATTCCGCAGTTGAAAACCATTAGCGGAACGAACCGCCGTGGTCAAACACTCACCTCCATGAGAATACAACACCACATTGGACAGTACGAATTCCCCACACCTGAAACATATACACACATCACACACACCTGCTCACTACACCACATAACACCCACCACACAACCCACAATCCTTAGCGACCACCACTACCAACACAGACAATGAGGAGCACACAAACAGAAGACTCTGCACCTGGATACCATAGGCACCATCACACTCATAACGCATCACACACCACACAACGGCACCAGCAACACAGTGCACACATTGCCACTACACACAAACACCACATTTGTAAATCAGACACAACCAAACACCCCATCAACTACCCTACACTGCACCCTTGCACACAACACACACCACCACTCACAACACAACCACAATGTCCCCTCAAAAGCACCCACGCTTCACAGACGAAGAGCTGGGGGTCATGGTCGATGAAATTGTCAGGGCATAGCCACAACTATTTGGAGCACAGATCCAGCAAACATCCGTAGGCAGGAAAATCAAGTTATGGCAGAGAATTGTCGACAGGGTGAACTCAGTGGGCAACCATCCACGCACAAGGGAGGATGTTTAGAAAAGATGGAGTGATCTACGGGGGAAAGTGCATTCCATGGCATCACACCACCAAATTGCCATACAGAACACTGGCAGTGGGCCCCCAACACCTCACCCTGAGCTCACAACATGGGAGGAGAAGGTTATGGCAATACTGTGTCAGGAGAGTACCCATTAAATCAAACTTCCACAGGACCAGATGCCTTTTACCTAACTCCCTCCAAGAGAAGCGTGCTCAGACTTTACTGATCATCTGAACACTGCATCCGCTAGGGGGGAAAGGAGAATGGGAATAGAAAAAGAGAGACCGCCTCTAAATCCAGTTCCAGCCTGCGTATCCCACTTGAAGATAGGATATTGAGTGTGTGCTTCTGTAACCTGCACCTTTCTTCTTATTGGGATTTCTTTAAAGAAGGACCTGCAGTCGGGTGATAAGAGCATAGATAAGTACATTCCTACTGCACATTCAACTGTTCAGCCATTCACATTAACCCAATTCTATTGTTATTCTAACCTGGATCTTTTGAGAGACTAGCCTTTCTCTAAAAGCACAATGTTAACTTAATATCTTCTTTTCTCCAGCAGTCAGAGGCATCCAAGGTTCTCTGGAGAACAGTTCAAAGGTTCACAAATATAAAATCTACTAATGTCTTTTACAGGAAACAAAAACTCCTTCTCAAGGTTCAGTTTTCTCAATCACAGTATCTAGAAATTAGTCTGAGAACTGAGATTTGTCTCTAAGACTGGCAAGTCTGCAAGGCAAAGAGTTTTTGAATATATGTGTACATATGTCTAATGGCAAGTCTGGAAATGATACAAAAGGATTCCTTACTGCAGTTGCTTGAAGTTCTGTGAAGCCAAAACAAATTCTCCTCAGAAAGCAGATAGCCAGTTGTCGGAAAGAGGAAGAAATTCCGCTTCTCCAGAAGGGAAAAAGTAGCTGGTGTGCACACCATAACAAGAAAAAGAATTAATTACTCAAAACTGGAAGAATTCTGTATGAAACGAAGCGCCTCAGGAACACTGCTCATTCTCCTCAGGATGACAGTTGATGTGTACAGCTCCCAGAGAGAAACAGCTGGAGGGAAGCTTCAGCATGAGACTACGGTAGAAACGCTAGAGCGCTGACCTCACAAAGATTTGCGGCCACCATCTTGAGTGGCAGTTAAACCTGAAGAAGCTACTTCTAAGAACAGCCTCCGCAAGAGCCACCGAGAGTGAGAACGCCGCTGCAACCAACGTGGGTACAAGGAAAAGGGGAATTGTTTTTGCTGAGGGAAGAACTTAACAACACTGGCAATAGTTTTCCTGACATACTGCATCCTGAGGGTGTGACAGAAATACCCGGAGGACTGGAGTCTGGTAAGAAACTAACACTCCCCTGGCACTAAGTACTCCTGCCCACCCTATCACTCCCCAAGTCACCTGTCTACCATTCCACCTTACAGCCATTCACCAGTACCCCTCTCCTGCATGCCACAGCACCACCCAGCCACAATGCCCACACAGTCCCTCCCAAGTGCAGGGATACGACTGCCAAGAATGATCAATGCACCTGCCAGTCTACAAGGAAACCTGCTATGTCCACTGCACAGTGCAACTCCTGCATGTACAGCCATTGCACCAGCCACACCAACTGGATGCTTCGACTGAGGACCAAGACATGGCAATGACACCAATGCAACACTCATACCTCAACCCTCAATGGAACATGGACCTAGGTCAGAATCCACTACCCACAAACAATACCTGCAGTGCTGCTTCGTCATTGCCATGACTGGGAATCAACTCAAGCCACTGTATGCGGCAGACAAAGAGACACCCAATCACACCTCCACCATGTAACACTCTTCCAGTCCATCCAGAAATACCCCTGCTACTGCTACCATGGAGAGGATGCCAGACACAGCCAGCCAGGATGACGGCCGTAGTGAAGACTATGCATCTGGATGTCTGGACAATGAGGACATACCTGGCCAATCGGAGACCCCTGGTCAGTCCACCACTCTCAGCCTCACCCTGCCCACATTAACCCCACCACCTAGTGGCAACAACAGCACAGCCAACCCCTAGTCCCCAAACCTCTGTCCTCAGGAAGGTCAATCAATAGTGGGCGCCACGGTACAGGGACCGGAGTCGACCCGTCAAACCCAATACAATGAACGTCCTGGTGACATTGGGTGTGGGCACACCGTGTCAGTGGCACAGGCACAGAGGGAGGGTGTGTGGGAGCACACCTGTGGGCCAGAGGACAGGGCAGCCTCCGCAAGAGCCACTGGGAGTGAGGACGCCGCTGCAACCAACCTGGGTACAAGGAAAAGGGGAATCGTTTTTGTTGAGGGAAGAACTTAACAACACTGGCAATAGTTTTCCTGACAGTACCCCTCTCCAAAGAACTCCTTCCCACAGAAGGTTAGTTGGGGAAAGTGTTGTGAAATTGCTTTATCAGACTTGTAGCATGCACATTTTGGAAGGTTTCCCAGGACCTTTCTTCTGGGCCAAAACCTTTCCAATCAATGAGGTGATATAATGTTCCTTTTTTAAACTTTGAGTCTAAAATTCTATTCACTTCAAATTCTAAATGTGAATCTACTTGGATAAGATCTGGAGGGGTGGTTGTCCTAACATTGGGAGGGCTTCTTTTAAGTAGTGAGACATGGAATACTGGATGAACCTTAGTCTGAGGAGGCAAGGTGAGTTTGACTGTTACTGGATTAAAAAAAATCTTTATTTTAAAGGTCCCTACATATCTAGGCTGGAATTTTTTGTTCCCTCTTGAATGTAAATGTCAAGTAGATAACCAGACCTTCTCACCCTCTCAATAATCAGGATTGCCTCTCCTCTTTTTGTCAGCATGCTTCTTGTAAGAGACCTTCGCCTTGGTCAAATGTTCTCTAGCTGATTGGTAGGTCTTTTGAATTTTTTTACTGAACTCATTTGCAACTGGGACCGAGCCTCCTGACCTTCCTAAGATAATGTTTGGGTGCCTACCAGAGTTCAAATAGAAAGGAGAATAACCCATGGAGGCATGAATAGCATTGTTGTACGCACATTCTGCTGTCCAAATGAAATCTGGCCAATCATTATCTTGGTCCAGAAGATACAAGCGTAGATACTGCTCTATCTCCTGGTTAACTTTCACTGTCTTTCCATCCGTTTCTGGATGATAACTAGTAGAATAACGTGAGTCTATTCCAAGTTGTTTTATAAAGGCCCTCCAGAATTGGTATCTGCCTTACCATTGTCAGAACCAGATCAATAGGTAATGGTAAAATTAAAATCTGCAAAGTACAAGGACCATCTCAATTGCCTTGGAGTTATTGTCTAAGCAGACTTTAAAAACTGAAGATTTTTATGATCGTTGAACACAGTGACTACATGACGAGCCCCTAATAAATAATGCCGCCATTCCTGAAAGGCTTCCTTCCCTGCCAATAGCTCTTTGTCAGCATTTGGATAATTTTTTCAGGAGGAGTAAATTTCCTGGATCGAAATGCCACTGGGTGAAGTTGACCAGTTTCCTTGTATCTCTGAGACAATACACCACCAATTGCTTGGTCGTAGGCGTCAGCTTCCACAAAAAATGGATCCTCAGGGTTAGGATGGATAAGGATCGGGGCTGTCGTAAAGGCTCTTTTGAGGAACTCAAAAGATTCTTCAGCATCAGTT
Organism: Pleurodeles waltl; assembly: GCF_031143425.1. Lineage (NCBI taxonomy): Eukaryota > Metazoa > Chordata > Amphibia > Caudata > Salamandridae > Pleurodeles > Pleurodeles waltl. Next base: position 858,850,527 of record NC_090439.1, read on the forward strand.
GACCAATGGAAGGGTACTCCTTTTCTCCAAAGATTTGTAATGGGGACCACCTTTGTATAAAACTCTTTTATAAACTAATGGTAAAAATTGGCAAAGCTAATAAAACTTTGCACTTCCTTTACCGTTTTAGGAGAAGGACAATCCAGGATTGTTTGAATTTTAGCAGGATCCATGGAAACTCCTTTTTCCGATAAGACGTATCCCAAGAATTCTTCTTCCTTCGCATGAAAGGCACAATTTTCCAACTTTACATATAGGTTATTTTCCAACAATTTCTTTAGAACTGCTCTCATGTGATCTACATGGTCTTGCAAATTCTGGGAGAAGATTAAAATATCATCAATGTAGGCTACTACAAATTGATCTAAAAACTCTCTCAGAACATGGTTGACAAAGTGCTGGAAAGCGTCCGGCTCCCTCAATGCACCTGCCCGTCTACAAGTAAACCTGCTATGTCCACTGCACAGTGCAACTCCTGCATGTACAGCCATTGCACCAGCCACACTGACTGGATGCTTCGACTGAGGACCAAGACTTGGCAATGACAGCAATGCAACACTCAGACCTCAACCCTCAATAGAACATGGACCTAGGTCAGAATCCACTACCCACAAACAATACCTGCAGTGCTGCATCGGTCATTCCCATGACTGGGAATCAACTCAAGCCACTGTATGTGGCAGATAAAGAGCACCAGAGGACGAGGCAGCCAAGGGAGCTAACCGACCAGGAGTGGATCTCACAAGTCCTGGGAGCATACCAGCAATCCCAGGACAAGATGGGTCAAATACTCACCATCTTGGGAGGAAACCAAAGGCTGCAGAGGGAATACCACCAGGAGGCCATGCAGCAGTGGCAGGCACTTATTGCCTCCATGGCCACCATTGCTGTGGTGCTCAGGGACTTCCCCAACATCCGGCGCTCCACCTCCACCCACCAGCAGGCCCCTTCCACCGGCAACCCCTTATCTTAGCCATCCACATCAGCAGCTGCTAGTGGACTAGAGGCCCTGCCAGGGGAGCCACAGGCTACTGACACCCCTCCCTCTGTAGCTGAGGAACCCCCAGCAAATGTTGTCATCCATCCAGGAATCCGGCTGGAGCAGATGCCAAGACCAAACCCACTGGCAGGAAGTCAACCTCTCCTGCACAACCTCCCTTGTGTGCCACTGACATATCCAGTTGACTGTTCAATGTCATGTCTCCTTTATCCCATGGCCCTTGGACACTGGACCTGAACTACCTAGACCTAGGCCAACTCTGATGATTTTATCCACCATGACACCACTCAAGAAGTGTTTGACAAAATATGCACAATAAAAACTGCAGATCACAGCTTTTGTGTCTTGATTGTGACATGTACAAATGTGGGGTCACCAATCTGTAATGTGTGGTAGTATCCTTCAACCAACAGTCACTTCAAATAATAGTAGAGGTAGGCATCCTCTGCAGGGGACATAGTACATTAGAGTATATCCACTTATTCAGCCTGAAAAAAGAACAACACAGGGACACACATCAGTAATGTAGGCATGGCGGCACTCAAAGCACATATGCAATCCATTGTTATCATCATCATTGTGGATTGTCAAGGAAACAGGTCAAAACAGAGAACACTTCTACTACAACAAACACAATAAAGTAATGAGTAATACGCACTACCTGACAGCTGTAATGGCCTCAACTCAACAATTCCGACTGTGTGCAAAATCAAATGGACATAAATGCCTCAGGCAACTGATAGGAGAGGAAAGGATACACTGTACACAGTCCATGGCTGGATTCACATCTGGATGTGAGATAACAGCACACATAGCATACTACAAGACAGCCCATAGCAGATGTTAAACTAGCACCCTGCATTGAGAACATATGTCTGAGTTTAGACCACTAACACTGCTCCTGACACATAATCTGTCGTCTACGAGTACCCACATATTGGGATAGGTAAATTGTACATCTCCACTGATGTACCTGGCCAGGAGGGCAATTGTCATTAAACAAAGTGCAAGTATATCACCTGCTACAACACACAACATACGTGTATTTCAATAGAAGTACTGATTGATCAGCTCCATCCAAAAATGTCTGCTGCACCATACTCATCTGCATCCTCTTTACTTTGCATGCCACCATCATCACCCACTAGTGCAGCGGCCACCTCCTCATCTGCCAGTAAGGGTATCATATGTCTCAGGGCCAGATTGTGGAGCACCCAGCAGGCAACTATGATCTGGCACACGTTCAGGGGACTGTAGAGGAGGGCATCTCCAGAGACGTGTAGGCACCAGAATCTTGCCTTAAGTAGCCCAAAAGTTCTTTCTATCACATGCCTCAACCTGCTGTGAGCCTCATTGAAACGGGTTTCCCCATCCGAGACAGGGTACCTCACTGGTGTTGACAGCCAGGGAAGGTTAGGATAGCCTAAGTCATCTGTGTGAATAAAGCTAGGACTCGTTACAATCCAGGTACAGCCACAGGGAAGATTGTGTTGACACTTGCAACAACAGAGACAATTATCCATATTGATAAGTACCAATGAGCCAAGCCCTCTCATTCTGTAGTTGTACCGTCATGTGTGGGACATTGCTGTTCCTCAGAATGTAGGAATCATGCACACATCCAGGGAACTTGGCTGCCACTTGAGAGATGTGCTAGTCCGGTAGACACACCATCTGAACATTGATTGAGTGATGGCGTTTCCTGTTCCTATACATTTGTTCGTTAACACTTGGAGGGACCAAAGCAATATGGGTGCCATCAATGACCCCTATCACATGAGGTGTGTGTCCAAGCTCATAGAAGTCTGCCTTCATAGTGGGCAAATCAGCGGGTTGTGGGAACCTGATGTAGCTGTCCAAGTGTTTCAGAAAAGCACACAGTACATACTGCAACACAATGCTGAACATGGGCTATGGTATCCCTGCAGCCAGGCCAACTGTAACCTGAAAGGATCCTGTGGCAAGAAAGTGTAGCACTGACAACACTTGTACTGTGGGAGGGGTGGCATAGGGATTGCGGATGCCAGGCAGTAAATCTTGCTCCAACTGGGCACATAGGTCCATGATGGTCAGGTGATTCAGACAATAGGTCTGGATGATGTGTCTCTCTTCCAAGGTAGCGAGGTCAACTAGCGGTCAGTACAATGGTGTATGCCTCCTTATCCTCATTACATGGAATCTAGGATAGAGAGGAGAGACAGTACAATGTGTCAAGCACCCCACCTGTTAGCTGTACAAAATCTTGTGCTTCACACTTAACACTACAGACATGCCTGAACAGTGGACACATACTAAATAGTGTATGCAGGAGTGCCACTCCAAACATCCTTGATGCCCATTGCTGGCCCTGTACTATAGTTTCTGGCACACTTCACATGTGTTATGTTATATGTTGTGTGCACAGATGGGTCCCGCATGGACCATGTATGTAGAAATGTCAGTTACCTAGGCGCTCACACCGCCTACGAGGCAGAAAGTAGGTGGACATGTACTACATGTGACATCCACCCATTTGTCTGCACTGTGCCTTGACTGTGATATGTATGAGCCTAACCATGTTCGCACAACATGGGCCTTCGCAGTATGCAGGACATATAAGCACTATGATGCATTTATATTTAACTGCTACAAGCAGTTGATTGTAGATAAAATGGCAGCTGCCGTTCCTGCAGCACAAGACAGATGGAAGTGATGCAAGTACGCTGGCGTATGCCGTCATGGCAGTAGGCGGTCACAATCGCCGTGCAACTTCTCATTGGTTTACATTGCTGCATATGGGGGACTAGGACCAATGATGATAACCGCTGGCAGTGACGGTCATGTACACAGCAGCTGTGACTACCATTTTCTGCAGTCTAGCTCACATGACTCCTGACATTCCTGCAAGGAAGACCTCCACAAGGTGAGCTGCTGTGTTCTATCTCTGGGAGCCCTTCATGCCACATCCTGCAGGTTATAGGGCCCTGGCCTTCACCCAAGAAGAGCTGGAGAAGCAGGTCAAAGGGGTCCTAGCCTTTTATGGACATCTGTATGGGGCACCAGAGGAGCAGGTGAGCCCCATGCCATTGTCGTGTATGATAGGTGTGTGACAGGGTGAATGGCGTAGGCATATAGGCCACGGGGTACATGCATGCTGGGGGCATGGAGTTAAGGCGTGTGTGCTGTTATGATGGATTTGGGTAGGAAGGTGGTGTGTCTGTTGTGTGTAAGCAACTGCTGTTGATGTTGTGCCAATCCTCATTACTTTCTCCTTCTGTCTCTGCCACCCATCCATGTTACAGCCCATCAGAAGAAGGGGATTAGGCATGCCATCGCCAAGCAAGTGCAAACCCTGGGGGTCCATATCCGGCGGAGCACCCAGTGTTGGAAGCGGTGGGAGGACTTGAGACGCTAGGCCCGGAAGACCGCAGAGGCCCAGCTGGGGATGTCTTCCCGAAGAGGGAGGGTGCCCATCAGACCCTGACCCCCTAATGGCCCACATTTTACTGGTGGCCTACCTTGAGGTGGATGAGCGCTTGAGGGCAGTGCAGCAGCCACCAGGGGGTAAGTACTGGCTGTCACCTCGTACATGACAGGCCTTGAATGGGGTTTGGTGGCTTACTAGTGAGCTGCTGTGATTGTGGTCATTCGTACATGCATATCAACATTGGGTATTAGTCACCCTGGCAGGGTAAATTTTGTAGATGTGTGACAATACTATGCTGTCAGTGGATGTAGAATTCACATTTCCAATGGTTGTGTAGGTTTGGGCACCCTAAGCATTATGTCTGACCAGCTCCATCCATCTGCATCAATTTATCTGAGGTGTAAGTGTGATCCCATCTATGTTAGTCTCCTGCAATTATTGAGACAATATAGATATCGTACTGTAGCTGCCATGGACTGATTGTGGAGCTGGCATCACAGTTCCACCACATGAAGGGTTTCAATGAGACATGAGTATTGCCCTGATAGCTGTCAAGGCAAACATATGTTAACTTTAGAGTGTAAGGCATGTGTGTAGGAGGCTGGCCTGGCTTATAATGGGTATCAATGGTACTTACACCTTGTGCCAGGTCCAGTTATCCCTTATTAGTAGATTAGTAGTGTTCTAGCAGCTTAGGCTGATAGAGGTAGTTATAGCAGAGCAGCCAAGGCTGAACTAGGAGACATGCAAAGCTCCTACTATACCACTTATATCATATAGGTACTATATCATAAGAAAGACAATACTCAGAGTTACTAAAAATACATGTACTTTATTTTAGTGACAATGTGCCAAAAATATCTCAGAAGGTATACCCCCTTAGGAGGTAAGTAAAATACACAAAATATACACACAAATACTCCCTTAGGAGGTAAGTAAAATACACAAAATATACACACAAACCAAAATCAGGTAAGTAAAACAGTCAGAAAGTAGTGCAAACACTGTAGAATACAATAGAATGCAATAGGCCTAGGGGCAACACAAACCATATACTAAGAATGTGGAATACGAACCACGAGTGGACCCCTAGGCTAGTGTAGTGTGTCGAGGGTCACTGGGAGTGTAAGAAAATACTAAGGGTGTCCAAGATAACCCACCCCAAGACCCTGGAAAGTAGGAGTAAAGTACTACTATTTCCCCAGAAACACACTAAACTCATGATAAGGGATTTTGCAAAGCCCCCAAGAGACTGCAAAGCACTGAAGATGGATTCCTGGACCTTAGGACCTGCAAAGGAAGGGGACCAAGTCCAAGAGTCGCAAAAGTGTCCAGGGGGGGTAGGAGCCCACTAAACCTCAGATGAAGGTGCAACATTTCTGCCTCTAGATGGAAGAAGCTGAAGATTCTGCAATAACAAAAGGTGCTAGGAACTTCTCCTTTACGCAAAGATGTCCCACGGCGTGCTGGAGGGTGCAGAGTTGTTTCCTTGGCAAAATACTGCAATCAAGCCTTGCTAGCTGCAAGAGTTACAGTTGGAGAAAAAGGGTGCTGCCCGGACCCAGGATGGACCAGGATGTGGCCACTTGGGAGAGGAGACAAAGGGGGCCCTCAGCAATGTAGAGAGCCCATGCACAAGCAGGAAGCACCCACAGAAGTCCTTCGACATGGGTTCAAGAAGTCTGAACACAGCGGTCATCTCAACACTGCAAAAGGAGGTCCCACAACACCAGAGATCAACTCAGGGAGCTGAACATCACAGGACAGAGTGCTGGGGACCTAGGTTCAGCTGTGCATGCAGGATTTCTTGGAAATGTGCACAAAAGCCCTTGTAGCTGCAGTTCACGCGGTGCACGGGATTACTGTCTGGTGAGGGTAGGCAAGGACGTACCTCCTCCAAATTTGGACAGTTGGACCACTGGACAGTCTGGGTCACTTAGGTCCACCACCTGTGTTCCAGGGGCCATGCTCATCAGGATGAGAGGGGTCCAGAGTACCAGTGAAGCTGAAGTTTGGTGCCTGCTGAAGCAGGGGGAAGATTCTGTCTACCCACAGGAAATTTCTTCGTGGCTTCCAGTGCAGGGTGAAGGCAGGCAGCCCCCAGATAATCCACCACCAGGAAACAGTCAAGAAAGCTGGCAGGATTAAGCGCTACAATGTCGCTGGTAGTCTTCTTGCTACTTTGTTGCAGTTTTGCCGGTATCCTGGAGCAGTCAGCGGTCGATCTTTGGCAGAAGTCGAAGAGAGAAGTGCAGAGGAACTCTGGTGAATTCTTGCAAGTTGTTATCTGAGGAAAAGCCCACTGGAGATACCCTAAATAGCCATCAGAGGATGATTGGCCACCTAGTTAGGTAAGCACCTATCGGGAGGGGTCTCTGACGTCACCTGCTAGCACTGGCCACTCAGAGGCCTCCAGAGTGCCCTCACACCTCTAGAAACAAGATGGCAGACATCTGGGGCACACTGGAGGAGCTCTGGGCACCACCACTGGGATGGTGATGGACAGGGGAGTGGTCACTCCCCTTTCCTTTGTCCAGTTTCGCACCAAAGCAGGGACTGGGGGTTCCCTAAACTGGTGTAGACTGGCTTATGCAAGGAGGGCACCATCTGTGCCCTTCAAAGCATTTCCAGAGGCTGGGAGAGGTTACTCCTCCCCAGCCTTTAACACCTTTTTCCAAAGGGAGAGGGTGTAACACCCTCTCTCAGAGGAAATTCTTTGTTCTGCCTTCCTGGGACTGGGCTGCCCAGACCCCAGGAGGGCAGAACCCTGCCTGTGGGGTGGCAGCAGCGGTGGCTGCAGAGAAAACCCCAGAGAGCTGGTTTGGCAGTACCCGGGGTCCATAGTGGAGCCCCTGGGATGCATGGAATTGACTCCCCAATACCAGATTTGGAATGGGGGGACAATTCCATGATCTTAGACATGTTAAATAGCCATATTCGGAGTTACCATTGTGAAGTTACAGTTAGGTATTGACCTATATGTAGCGCACACGTGTAATGGTGTGCCGACACTCACAAAGTCTGGGGAAATGGCCCTGAACTATGTGTGGGCACCTTTGCTATTGCAAGGGTGCCCTTACACTTAGTAACTTTGCACCTAACCTTCAGCAAGTGAGGGTTAGACATATAGGTGACTTATAAGTTACTTAAGTCCAGTGAAAATGGGTGTGAAATAACATGTACGTTATTTCACTCAGGCTGCAATGGTAGTCCTGTGCAAAGGTTTGTCTGAGCTCCATATGTGTGGCAAAAGAAATGCTGCAGCCCATAGGGATCTCCTGGAACCCCAATACCAATACCCTGGGTACCTAGGTACCCTATACTAGGGAATTTTAAGGGTGTTCCAGTGTGCCAATTGAAATTGGTAAAAGTGGTCACTAGCCTATAGTGACAAATTTAAAGGCAGAGAGATCATAAGCACTGAGGTTCTGATTAGCAGAGCCTCAGTGACACAGTTAGTCACTACACAGGCATACACATTCAGGCCACAAACTATGAGCACTGGGGTCCTGGCTAGGAGGATCCCAGTGAGACAGGTAAAAACAAACTGACTTATATGTAAAAATGTGGGTAACATGCCAGGCAAGATGGTACCTTCCTACAATGTGTAGGGAAACACCCATGGGATACTGGTAACAGAGATTTCATGAGGCCAGATTACACAGCAAATGTAATATTTGGAGCTATCATTGTGTTGACTTGCACTTACAACAATGGGATGGTACTAGATGTGGTAAGTCACTGGGGAGGTCCCTGAAGTATCACCATAGTGTTTTCATGTCATGTATGACATAGCCCCGGAAATTCCCATGCTGCTATGCGTAGTCACTGGCTTCATCATGTCAATATGTCAACTTGTGTGCACATCTGATGTTTAATTCCCATTACAGCTTGCCTTGGCCAATAAATATTATCAGATTTGGAGTGCACTAGTAATGGCATAGTCTGCCATGATATATCAGAGATGTAAATGTTGATATGTGTCTATGGGAGGCATGTATTGACCCGTATCCACCCTATCTTTCTCACTCTCCCTCCCTATCTTCCTCTCTCTTTGTGTGCATCAGCATCATCAGGATGAGGGGAAGGGGCACAGGCGAATGGGGAAGCAGCAGCCCATGGGACCCAGGAGGCTGATACCAGTGAGACTGAGGGACACAGTGGGACAGAGGGCAAGGGGAGTGCCATGGGGGACACCGGATCGACAACATCATCTTCTGATATCTCCTTTGATGGACACTCCCTGGTGGCGGCAGACCCATCTGGGACCACCCCAGCAACATCATTGTCTGCCACCCTCCTTACTAGCACCGCCCTCCCTGTTGCTCCGCACCCAGTCGCCCTTGCCTGCTCACCTAGGAGGGTGGGCGTCTCCTTCGCCAGAGGCACCTCTGACCCTGCCCCAGTCAGCCTTGCTGCCCTCAGTGATGAGGCTATTGACCTCCTGAGGTCCATCTCTGTGGGTCAGTCTGCCATCATGAATGCCATCCAGGGACTGGCAGCTCAAGTCTAAAAGAGCAATGCATTCCTGGAAGGCATTCATGGTGCCCCAGCTGGCCTCCAGAGATCCTTTCAGGCTCTGGCCACCTCACTGATGGCAGCCAGTCACCCTTAGTCTCCTGTCCACCCTCCACCTACCTCTTCCCAATCCCAAAGCCCTCTCCCCACACCCATCCAAAGCACATATTCACACAGCCTTGCATCCACCTCAATAGACACTGTTGGCACTGACAAACACAAGCACCACAGGACCCACCACCGCCATTCATACAGACAACAACCACCTGCAGACACAACAACCTCCACTTCCTGCTCAGACTTCCCCACCACCCCCTCCTTCACAGACACAACACCACTCATATCTGCTGGCATGACACCAACATTCCCTGATCCAGCCCCAAGTTCCATCATACCCACAGTCAGCACATTAACAGACCCGCAGACATCCACCGCAGTCACCATATCCGCACTCACCACAGCCACCAACACCCCCACATGCAGCACATGTACCATACCTGCAGACACCACCCCGACAGACAGTCACCCATCCAGCATGGCATCTCCCAGCACCTCCTCCCGCTCCTCCCAAGACACCTAAACACCCACGCTCACCCACCCAACAGACACCCAGCACACACAAACATTCTTCACACACACCAGCACCCAAGACACCCACAAGGACACATCTTACTACCACTCCCTCTCCCTCCACTCCCAAACGCTTTTCCCATGACCTCCTGCTGTCTCTAAGAAACATTTCCTTTATGAGTTTTCCCAGTTCCCTCCCCCTCCCACCCTGTGATTCCCACAAGTGCCTTGTGTCCCTCACCATGTGCAGCCCTTCCACCTCCAAGTCCTCCCCTGTCACCTCTAGTGTTGCCGATGCTCCTCCCCCTGCCAGAAAGTCTGACCCCCCCAAACCCAAGGTACCCCCTTCCAAGGCCAAACCTAAGGAGCCTCTAACCAAGGCCAAACACAAACCCAAGACCCCTCCGCCCAAACCCAAACCCAAACCCAGGTACCCCTCCTCCCAAGCCCAAACCCCCAACTCCACAATCCCCTCACCACTGAGCTGCCTGCCTGCCCCTTGATGCCCCAACACTGTAGAGGTCATTTACAGTCAGGAGTCAAGTTGAGGCAAAATTGTGGTGCCATTTGTGCCATGGGCACCATGAACTATGGACTGGTCAATGGCCTCATATTTGCATGTAGTTTTTATGACCTTTCCTGGTTGAATACAGCTGGTCCAACCTAGTGTTGGTATTGATGGCAACATGCTTGTCCTGGCTTTCTTTCAATATGGATGTTTATGGGCTTTGGTTTGTCTGTGTGTGAGTTGTGTGTGTTGGGTGTGCTAGATGTTGTGCCTGGGCTGCATGTGTGTGTAGCCATGCCATTGGTCTCGCTGCTGTTGGTGTGTTTTGTGTCTGTGATATAATTGTGTAGTTCCATTCATGTGTGTAGCTAAGTTGTGCATTGTACGTGGTGTGATGTGTAGTGGTGGTGTTATGTGCCAGTGTGTGGTTGTTGTGTGTGTGTCCATATTTGTGGGGTGATGGCTATGTCATTTGTGTTGTGAGTTGTGTGGACGTAGTGTGACATTTTGTACGTTGAATGTATGTGTGATGGTGCTGATTTGTTGTAAGCTGTCTGCGTGTTGTTGTCAGTATGTATTGTCATGTGTAGGTGTGCAGTACTATGGGTTGACAACGCATTTGTGTGGTTGCGATTGTGATGTTGTGTGACTCGGTGGTATATATGCGTGTTAGCCTGTGGCGGTGATCTGTGTGTGTGGGGTGGTGTGTGTAATGTTCGTGTGCATGTGTGTGTTTTGTGTGTGTATGTGTTTTGTTATGGGTGTGTGATGGCGTGGCTGTGCGTGGCAGTCGCTAGCCATCCATTATGTGTGTGTTGTGTGTGTGTGTTCTTATACATTTTTCTCCAGTGGGTGCTAGGTGGGTATACTTATGGTTGTTGTCTTCTTCGTCGTCGCTGGTTCCAGAGATGCAGGGCGATCAGGAGCAGTGGGAAGACTTCAAGTTCTGGTTCCATGGTGGCTCCAAACATGTCTTTGTTCCTGGAGGTGAGTGTCTCCTTGTATAGCATTCAGTTCGGCCAGGGTTTTGGTGGTGGTGCGACCGCGCCAGAAATCCTGGCGGTGTGCAACCTCGTAATTCACTCTGCAGTAACATGGTCCCCCCCAGCCTGGAGATACCTATCACCATCCGTTGCGGCCCCTTCGCACTGGGGGTTGGCTGTGTTCCGTTGGGAAGACCACCATGGTCATAATGTGGAGGTCTGCACCAGTGCTCGGACTGTCAAAATCGTAATGAGGGCCTAAAGCTGCAAAATGATGAGACTGGCAGATTGCCAACAGATAAGCAGAAATGTAAATTAGAAGAAAACCTTCCAAAGTAAGGGAAACAGTTATGTAAACATACCTAAACATATTGTACATTAAAAATGTAAATATACAAATAACTAACACAACACTATTTTTATTTATATTCACAATTTTAGGAACTAAAGAAAAATTACAGCACCATTGACAAACTACAGAACCTCCAATAAAATACACAAAACAAATACCTGGAGAAAGGCAAATCAAAAGTTAGTGAATTTAAAGAAGTTCTAAATAGCAAATAAACCTTAAATGTGAAAAAATCAAATTAAATGCCCTCAACCCATACAAACGACCAACAAACATTTAACACAAAAGTAAAACAACTTTTTTCCCCCAACAGCAAAGAAGTTACTTGATCCAAATCGGACCGCCTGCAATGGAAAACAGATAAAAATGTACTGCAATTACCATCAAGAATACAATATAGCCTTATAGCCCACTGCTGAGGGCTATATTAGTTGTTAAAATGCCCTGAACCTGAATTTAAGGCCTGAGCTGCAGGCAAGGGCATATAAAGAGGCAGAGGGCCTTTAACAACCAGTATAGTCCAAGGCAGTAGAACTATAGGGCTATTTGAGCATTCTATGCACTGAGGCTAGAATGTTCAAAATTAAAAAGGGAGAAACATGAAGACAAACATTGGAATGTTGGAGCTCCAGGCTTATACCAGCCATTATAAGCTCAGAGCTACCCAATTGTCTTCCATGGAGCTCCCAACACATTCAAATGTTCTAAATGTAAGTATAAAATGCAAAAAGGTGCTCATACTGTTTTATTTACATATAAATTAAAGCTATCAATCTAACTATATCATTAAAATATTTCCACACATAATGACACAAAGAGCAAGCTACACCACATCACCATAAGGCACATACAAAATATTACTCTAATGCTTATTATGTTAAGGCTACTACAATAAATTATGTTGTCATTTATGTGAGAGAAAAACAACACCCCCTCAAATGTCACCAAAATCAAAGCATGTGCTACAAAATTTAAAAGAGGCAAATCCTAGGTTCCAAGAGTCCAATACTAACATTTTCAAAGAATATACTCTTTATAGTCCCTGAACACATCACGTCAGCTGCCTGCTATCTCCCTTTGAAATGCTTAACAGCACAAACTAAAAAAAGCTACCAGTGATATTCCTCCGGCCCCAAGAAGATACCAAGACATCCAAATTCCTGAACACTTAACCACCACACATAATGAGGAACCTTTACTCCTACATGACAATCTTAATGATGACAAACACATTATTACATTTGCTACAGCATATTAAGACTAAGCCAATGTCAAGCACGGATGATGGTTGGAACATTTAAAATGCCTTAAACCATTCACTCAGATATACACCATACATGATGAATATCAAAACACAAATACCCTTCATACACACCTTGCTGCCTAGTAAACTAAGTAGAACATACTATGAACTATTAACCCAGATTCAAATTAAAACAAACAATAGACTTTGAACAAGCCATGATCCAAACAATACTTAGGCCCATATTTATGGGGGATTGGTGTAAGGCAGTACCGCAGGTCTTCTTGCTGAACTGGGCCGGAATGCACCATATTTCTGAAATACGGTGCATTCCTGTCCTTTACCTCTGTGTTGCTGCACAATTGGCTGGCTAGCACCTACGCAGGCACCCTTGCACCTTGCTGTACTCCACATCTATGAGGCCGTGCACAGCCACACAAGGTGGCTTTGTGTGATTTCATAGATATGGTTAAGAGACTTGCACTGCTTGAGCATCTAAAAAAGTGATGCTGTGGCGGCGCAAGCCTCTCATAAATATGCCCCTTAAACTATACCCACACACAGCTATACAAGACAAGTACTTCCATTTTAACCGAAGCAGTGGGAGACATTTTCCAACAATCTGCATTAAGTGCAGAGTGTGCAATGAACAGTCAATTTACCTTTGAAATAAAAAATGGATTGCACTATCCTATGTACCTGTAAGAGAGATAACTAACCAGTACAACCTAAAGTCTATTCTACAAAAAAAAAAAAACACAAACTAAGGGGCTGATTACGAGTTTGGCGGTCGGGCTGCCAGACCACCAAGGTGGCAATCCCAAAAAGACCACTGTGGCAGCGATCCCCAGACTTCCATATTACGATATATACAGGCCAAACTGCCGCCTGCCAAGGCAAAGTGCTGATCTCGAGTGGCAGTCTGTTATCTTGGCCGTCCATACTCCAGCGTGGTCAGTACTGCGGCAAACCGCTGAGCCAATTCCAAACATACAGTCGATATGTCAGTCCCCTTGCGGCAGATAGCCAACGGTGGTCAACCACCGCTGTACGCACTCAGCAGAGCAACAGACAAGTGCCCATTGGATGAATTAAAAACAACACAGCTGACAATCATGGCTCGATTGGACACACCTGCAAATCACACAATAAAACACACCCGTTCACAGACCATGATCCTTTGCATTTTCACTGCAACCAAAATTTTATTTTGTTCAGAGAGATAAGGCGCCCCTTTTTTTCACTGTCCCTAAAACTCGTTCCACTATTTTTCTCCTTTTAGCCCCACATCACTTTTCTTTTGTAAGTATCTCCCTGTCACCCGCTTTAATTCCCCACCATGTCACATCTCAAAAATCCCTGTTTCTGAGCAGATGAGTTGAGAGTCATGTTGGATGAAATCATAAGAGTAGAGCCACCATTGTTTAGAGCCCAAGTCCAGCACACTCCTCTCAGTAGGAAAATGGAATTGTGGCAAAGGATCGTCGACAGAGTGAATGCTGTAGGTACCACCCTGCACATAAAGGAGGACATTAGGAAGAAGTGGAACGACCTGAGGGACAAGGTGTGTTACCTGGCCTCCAGGAAACAGATGGAGATGAACAAGACTGGTGATGGCCCTCCCAGTACCCCATTACAACTCTTTCTCTGGGAGGAGAAGGTCTTGGCCATCCTATATCTGGAGGGCTTGACAGAAATACCTGTGGTAGCGAAGTCTGGTAAATTACAACACAAAAGCTGTCACAAAACGTCAATGTCATGGATGCTTATAACTCAGCTTTTGCCACTGTGTCATTCGTTGACTTTACCAACATTCAAAACCCAGATTATCATAGATGTAAGGCTGTCAATGTGTATTGTTGGACCTAACATCACAGCTACCAAGACCCATCCCTACCATAAGTTTGAATGGTGCCGGTATGTGTTTCAATATCAGAAATTCATCCCAGGACTCATGGTATGTTTCATCCTGTAAATGTGTGCTCCAACCTAAATGAAGTCTGGCAACAGATATGTATTACCCAACATTTGTCTAGTTTGTGAAGTAGAGGGAGTGATCTGACTGTAATTCCCAGGAGGCCCTGTTTCTGTAACTCCAACCACCAGCCCAGTGTTCACTTGCCCACATACACCTGTTAGTGAACTCTCAAATTAAGTTTACTCACCTGGGATTATACCATTTGTCAAGTATTGGGAAGTAGAGGGAGTGACCTGAATGCAACTCCCAGGAGGCCCTGTTTCTGTAACTCCAACCACCAGCCCAGTGTTCACTTGCCCACATACACCTGTTTGTGTCCCTTCAAATGCTCTTCACTAACCTGGAAGTATACCATTTGTCAAGTGTTGGGAAGTAATGGGAGTGACCTGACTGTAAAGCCTAATAGGCTCTGTTTCTGTAACTCCATCAGCCCAGAGTGCACTTGCCCAAATACACCTGTTAGTGAACTCTCAAAGGAGGTTTACTCACCTGGGAGTATACCTTTTGTCTAGTATGTAAAGTAGAGTGAGTGACTTGACTGCAACTCCCAGGAGGCCCTGATCTGTGATTCCCCTACCAGTCTAGTGTTCACTTACCCAAATACACCTGTTTCTTATCTCTCAAATGACGTTTACTCACCTGGAAGTGAGCAATATACATGCTCAACTCGAAGATGCATCTGTCTACCTTGCTCCATCTTGACCTGGTATCCCAAAATTAAAACATTGCGAACAGGAATGACACCTTACCAAGTGTCTACACCAAGAATTCTTAAAGCCTTAAACTGCATCAGCAGATTGGTAGCAGCAGCAAACAGATTTTGACACAGCAATGCACATGTGATGACTGCATATATACATACAACAAAGTTGTGTGTTTGCCTGTATCACGCTCAACTAGGCCTCCGAATGGACAAATGCACATGTTACCTCTCCACTGTGTTGTCTTCACTTTTGGTAAGATGCCATTTTCATTCCCTCATCCAAAATGCAATATCTAATGAGCTGCTTGGGTCTAATAGTTTAGGTACGCTTCACAAATGTCATGTCAAATACTCCAATATCATGGTAAAATGGTACAATAGGCTAACCTACCACTTAAGAATGTCCACTGTCTCTACTTACTGTAACACAAAACCTTTGGAATAGGATGTCACACTTCAACCAATAAAAATGTACTCTTTTTCTCAACAGGTTGAGCTGGCACAGCCCCTGGGCAGACGTATTCCACCTACCACAATCACACTCCACCCCTGGATGAAGCCCTCAGTGATGACAACACTCCTGGACTTGTGGATGTGGAGTATGGTCCTGGCAACCTGGTCAGATGGCAACAGTGAGTCTCACTGTGCCCACAACAACACCTCCCAGTACTGCTGCATCACAGGCAACAATGTGGCTCCCAACCTGTGTACTTATCACTGTTTCAACCATCTTGTGCACCCCCAGTCCCGTACCCTGAGGTGCAATCCAACATTCTGACACTGAGGGTCCAGGACACAGTTGGAGAGGGCACCCTGTGCCAAGGACACAGGCTCAAAGGGGTGGGGTGCATAAGTGGGATACTGTGGGCCAGTGGAGTGAGACAACTGGGGCTGCTGTTGACCAGGATACCATCAGCCACTTCTTGGGGGTCTATCAAGAATCACAAGGTATGATGGGCCATGTGTTAACTGAATTCCAGGAAATGAAGTACCTACAGATGGACATGATCCAAAAATTGGATGACCACAATTCCAACATGGGCATCCTGACAGGGGTGCTGGGGGACATCTACACAACCCTGAGCTGTGCTTTTTCAGCACCATCCCCCACTTTCTGTGGCCAAGCTAACACAAGCCAAAGGACATCTGCAGCAGCCACAGGAAGGGAGGCCCTGCCAGAAGCATAACCACCCTCAGACACCCCTGCCCCTGCAGCAGCTGATCCCGCCCCCTCACAAGCAGGGATGTCTATGCAAGAATCCAGGTGGTGCGGATGGCAAGGCACCCACTACTACCAGCAAGAAACCTTTTCCTCAAAGGCCTTCATTTTGTGTGTCACACCTACCCTCTGTGGACTGATCCTGAACCACATTCGACTTCCAATGGAAGGAGTACTCTGGACTTAGGACTTTGAAAGGTGTGGCTTCTACTCCAATGATTTCATTCACCATGACTGACCCCTTCAAGTTATATCTATGTTCCTTTCTGTCCCAAATGGATTTTCTGTATTAGCATTTTAATAAATTCACCCATCACAAACTCATTGTCTGCTGTCTTAAAATTTACATTTACCTATGTAGATATGTAAGACCATGTGAACCATATGATGAAGATACAAGCTACTTATGAAAGCAGGGACATATTGCATGTACAGAGTGTCCAGCTATGGATTACAACCATTACACACCAACACATACATACAAGTGTCTTGTTTCAGAAGACATTTTATTATATTTTTTAGTACATAGGCTGTCAGCATGCCAGAAACATAGAAATTCAGACATGACCACATCAGACTGTGTAGGCCACCAAATATAGTGATACAGACCCCCGAACATTGTAGGAATTAACATATCAGACATTGTCATGTTAAATAGGCAAAAATTGATATGATTGATGTCATCAGCTGGAGCCATATCCCATAGCTCTCAAAAGGAAACCCACATCATAAAATGCAACACCCAGACAGATGGCAGTACAACAGTCTCTAATCACACGGTCATTACAATCCGGTACTACTGCATCTGGTTGTATGACACAAACAAAGGTTAGTGATATGCCACAGGCACTATGGCCTACAATAATGAAACACCTAAACAGCTACAAACAGTTCAAACAAAAATAGTGTTTAGCCAATATGAAAGGGAACTGACATGAATTTGGCCTACAACAACATTTTTTGCTGACCACATGATGACACATATGATGCATCATGGCCACCACACAACAGCAAACAAGTCCAGGAAATCGTCTGCACTTCCATCCTATCACTGTGCAAGCTGTCTTGGCACATGTCTTCCACATCCAAAATCTGTGAAATATATTCCCAGGAACAATCCATGTAACTTTTTATGTCCCTACACACAAAACACCTGCCAATGTCACAACTCTGAAATGCCCAAATGAAGATCTCAAGGTGAAGGTACCTGAACAAAGAATTAAACAAGGAGTACAGTTATGAAACCATACATATGACACAAGTCTCATAGCAAACATCTGGAAAACAAAGTCCATTAGAAACATTTGACACAAACAAAGTAAAACATCATCAAAATGTGAATGTGTCAAAAGATTCCTCATCAAACACCCTTTGGCAGGTTTTGCCTGAGCATCAGCACCCTAACTATTTCCAAAAACATACTCCACACATTATCACAATTACAGTTCATTGTACCGTCAAAGTCATGACATCTCAATGCATACTTACACTCATGAGAAGAAGCTGTAGATGAGATCTTGTTGCAAGTCAGCCCCTTTCTCTTCACCACTATCATCTTTATTTTCCAGGATTCTCATCCAGTGGCACTACTGCCTCCCCTTCCTCTGGGATGTAAGTGATATTCCTACGCAGGGCAATGTTATGGAGCATAAAGCATGCCACAGTGATCCAACACACCTTCCCAAGTGAGTAGAGAAGGGCTCTCCCAGTCTTGTCCAGACAGCAAAATCTTCAGGAGGCCAAAAGCCCACTTCACTGGCCGCTGTGTTCTCCATGGGCCTCACTGAAGTGGACTTCCCCTGGCGTAGTTGAATTCCTCGGTGGTGTCAACAACAAAGGACGGTTCAGATACACTCCTCGCCAGAGGAGCAGATATGAACCTCATAGACGTATTTGACTCTGTTTGACACCATCATTTCCTTCCCCATAGGCTACAATGTACCTCTGAATGCCAGTGAGACTTTTCAGGTGTCTGTTGTCACATTTTGCGTTTTATACATGGGATGTACATGGTGTTTGTAGTGGAGACACATATTCTATGTATTTCTCATTACCGTTGTGTTGTGTGATGTGCCCTAGATCCTCCATCTGTTGCATTAATATAGGCAAGGAGACTTAGCAGCCATACAATGACATATCTTTGGATATGATGTTTATAAATGTAAAACAACATGTATGTGCATTACAGCATGAGCTGTGTATGTCTACTGTTTGAGACATTTTAGGATCTAGTTAGCAATGTGTATATTCCCACATATCACCTAGCCCACATCTTCCCTTGCCAAACTGTTATATGAGAATCATGTAAAACTCACTGTGCCATCTAGAGTGCCACACAACCCTGAACCCACATAGAGGATGGGCACAGGATGTACTGTCATGCATGAGAGTAATTGAAATGTGGGTATCTAGTAGGGTGCCGGAGCCTGACCCCACTAATGGCCCTCAGTCTGGCGGTGGTCTACCCTGAGCTTGATGGGCATTTGAGGGGAGCACAGCAGCTACAAGGGGGTGAATCCTGGGCATTTTCCTGTCTGGTACATTGGCAAGTTGAAGCGTTAGAGTCTGCCATCTCCCCTCAACACTGGAGATGGGTCATGTGTGACACACAAGATGAGTAATTGTTTGTGTAGGTATGGAAGCTGGTTGAATGTTGATGTGCCTTGCCCATTGGCCCAGTGACCTAGGACACAGCAGAGTACAGTTCAATACCAATATACTCGCCAGGACCAACACATGCCTGAGTACAGTGATCAATCAGGTCATGTTGTTTGTTGTTGTGTGTGTCATTTGTACCCAATAGTCCACTTGTCTTCAGTGTGTCAGCCCCAACAACAAACAACATTATGTAATAGATCCCTGTACTCAGCCATGTGTCTGTTCAAGTGAGTGTGTTGGCATCTGTCCCCCACAGGGTACTTGTCTTCAGTGTGTCACAAGTGCTGGTGCCTCACTACTGTCTCTCATGTGAAGGTGGCCATCATACATTTGACAGAGCATATATTGCCCTTTGGGTGCAGTCACAGAGCAATACTTTCCCTTGGTAAGTAGTGAATGTCCAGTGACATTATTTTGGTAACGTCACTGGTACCATCCATCCTTGTGCCTACAAGTTAGCATGTGTACCTTTCACTTTGCCATTTAATTTTCTGTTTCATGCATTGCCTACCTGTCTTCATGGGATGATGTCTGATTCCCTCACAATGTGCATTTTCAGACCATTGATGTAGAATCATTTGGCAAAGGGCTTTGCACATGTTAAATTGTGAAAGTTCATTACCTAACTACAGTATTGACATACATCAGGGAGTGACTTGCAGGAATGGGGGAATCATATGTGATTATGTACACTCATTGATCCAAGTGAATCTGTGTTTGCATGACAAAAAGGGAAAGTGATGTGCCTTCCCACAGGGCAACATGTTGAGGTCCTGCTACAGGCACTGGAGATTCCAAGAGCCTCTACAACATTCAATGGACTATTGGCTTTTACTTTTGAAATCTGAGTAGGGTATTCCAGTCCAATAAAGATAGGTGATTTCTCTGGGACTAGCTTATACTTTGTGGTGTGGATATTTGGAGACACATCTCCCAGACATTTTGGCCAAATTGTCTACAGTATACTTTGCTGTGCAAGATGGGTTATCATTCATAGCAATATTAGTACAACTTCCATGAGTCTATTTTGTCAATGGACATATTGTGAAGTTGCCTTTGGGGATTTTTTACAACGTGACATGGGTGTTTCCATGTCACCTTCTTACAGCTACTGTACTTCTTTCTGTAACATGGCTGGGTTATTTGGCCATCATTCCATCATGATGTGGTATTGGGTATATGTGAATTAGCTGGATGCATGACCTTGTGTGGGATCTGTGAGACTGAACTTGGCATTGCAATACTTTTTTGTAACAACAGGTCACTGAGGGATGCTACGTAAGCCAAACCATTCAAGGTGATATGGTCTCCTACTTGATCAATGGATATTGTGATTGCACAACTTCACCCATGCAATTGGAGTTGATTGTGGTTCTGATGCTCCTGTTGGCCATTGTTCACAGTTCATGTAACATGCATGCATATGGTGTAGCAAATGTTGGAGCCACTGTGGCTTGGGGCTACTGTATATTATGGTAATGTTTGGTGATCAAAGCTGTTGTTCAAGTGTGATCAGACCCATGTAGTGACCCCATTTGTCTCTGTAATTTCAGCATCAGCACAGGCTAGCAGAGGAGATATGGCCAAAACCAGTGGGGAAGCAGTTGGCCATGATACCTCCAATCGAGAAATATCAGACATGGAGGGACCCAGTGGCCTGAAGGGTGAGGAGAGTACCACAGAAGGAACTGAATCAACATCTTCATCTTTGGATTCTTCCTCCAGTGACCACTCCCTAGTGATGGTGGACCCATCAGGACCTGTACCTATTCCACCCTTGTCTGCCACCCTCAGTTCAAACTCCACCTTCCCTGTTGCTTCCCACCCAGTTGGCGGTGTCCACTCACCCAAGAGGGTGGGCATCTCCTTCACACCAATCACCTCACCTTTTGCCCCTGTTGCCCCTTCTGCCCTGGGTGAGGAGGCTAGTAAGCTACTGAGGAGTATCTCTGTGGGTCAGACTGCCAAGCTAAATGCCATCCAGGTGCTGGGCAGCTAGCTTCAGCAGGTGGCTGCATACCTGGAAGGCATTCATATGTCCTTGTCTAGCCTACACAGATCTCTTCAGGCTCTGACCTCCTTAATGATAGTAGTGTTCCACCCTCCACAATTCTACCTCCACCACCTACCTCTTACCCATACAATTTCCCTCTTCCCATACCTGTCCCAAGCACACACACACACATTTGCATGCACCCACCTCAATACACACAAGCAGCACACATAAGCACAAGAAGACACACCGGCACACAAGCACTCAACAGTTACTCACACACACCACCACACACACCATTTCCACAGACACCACCCCAACACACACAGACCCACACACCATATCCATCAGACTCACAGTCCCCACCCCAACACCCACAGACCTACACACCATACACACCATACCCACAGATACCACCCCAACATCCACAGACATAGCCATCATACACACCATACACCCAGACACCACCCAGACACCACCCCTACACCCATATACCCACGCACCACACACATCATACCCCCAGACACCATCCCAAAACCCACATTCCCACATATCACACACACCATACCACCAGATGCCACTCCTCTACCCATAGACCAACACACCACACACACACCATACCCTCATATAACCCCCAATACCCAAAGACACAGCCACACACACACACCATACCCCAGACACCCCAACAACACCCACAGACACAGTCATCACACACACCATTCCCACAGACAGCACCCACACCCACCTTAGCCATCAGCTCCATCTGACAGCTCCCCAAGAGATGCAAACTCCTACACTCACACATGCAACAGCCACCACCCATACACAAACATATTTCAGACACACACACCCCAGTACCAACAACACCAACAGCTGACACAAGCACTTCCTCAACCTCCCAATCCCAAATCCCTTCTGTAGACCATACCGGTTTACCCAAAGAAAGTTTCCTGTTTGACCTTGTCCGTACCTCTGTAAAATACCCCTTCCCAAAACCAAAAGTGCCTCAGCCAAATCCCAACCCATCCCTTCCATGTATGAGTCTTCCCCTGTCACACCTCCCCCAACCCTTGAAACTAGGCACACCCCTCCCACCCCCAAGAAGAAGCCCACTACTCTCAAAGGTTAAGCCCACCCCTCTGAAAACCAAACCTACCCATCCTACATTAGGCTTCATCCCACCCAGGGGTGGTCACTGAGATGTTCAATGTATGGATATGTGGGAGGTAATCCAATTGGGGTGTCATTGCATTGGGTTATGTTTCATGTGGTAAGTATTTCATCTTGGCCTGGCCATTGACAGCATGTATTGTGTTAGATTTATCCCCTTGATGTAGACTGGACATTCATCTCATGTGTGCAAGCTAGAGCTTTGTGAATCCACACATGGATGGTGTTCAATTGTGCTACCTTCCTTTACATTTGACTGACCATTTGTCCATTTTGATGTGTGCACCTTCCCACTGCTTCATCTACAGGTGTGACCCATTTGTTCATTTTGTAGTGCCTCTAGGAATTTGTTGGCTTTGGCCTCTTGGGCCATGCTGCTGTCGTGGATACTCCACCATGATATTTAGAATTTGGATTTGCAACTGTCCAGAGCATTGTAGTCTGCCATCCCATGTATCTCCTCAGTAATCCATTAGGGGACCTAGGGCCTGAATACGAGTTTGGCGGTTCATGGACCGCCATGGCACCGGCAGTCCAATCGCCATCTGGTTGGCGGTCAGACCACCGTACTATGATGCATGCGGATCCATAAACAAAAGACTTCCACACAAGAAATCTAAAATAAAAATATTGCTTTGCTAGAAACCAAAATAAGTGTCCCACAGAAAAAAATCTAAATCTACACATCCAGAGAGTAACTTTAGATCTATAAACCTGTAATTTAAATCATACAAAAACAGTACTTCTAAATACAACAGAAACATTACATTTCAGTTGTAGCACACCCAAATTTAATATAAATTTATCTAAATTAACTCAAAATTATTACCAAACTCTAACTAGATCTAACACAGAACACTATTACACAAAATAACACAAATGCCCACCAAAAAACCCTAAAACTAACAACCAACACTATAACTACCATTAACTAGTTCTATCTACATCTCCCCTATTCTCAAATCCCTATAAAAATACTTTAAAAAGGTCTTACCTAATACGCATCATGAAACCGTGACTGAGATTTCACAGAATCAGTGCAGCAGCTCCACCCTCGTCCAATAGATGCCTCAAGAACTCCATGACCCCAAGGAGCACCGATTTTGTGCTATGACCTGCTTGAAACCCAGATTGTGAAAGGTAGAGAAAGTCATTAAGTCCTATGGGCCTCATTACTAGTTTGGCGGACTGACTGCCATGGTGGCGGCCGCCAAAAGACCTCTGCATTGCGCGTTACATAGCCATGAACTGCCAAAAGACAGCCAAATACCAGACATTGACTCAAGAGGGAGGGGAAATAAGCAGTCCAACCACTGGCACAACCAGCCCGTGATCCAACCAACGACCATATTACAAGTCAAACATTGCCATAGCAGTGATGCCAAGGTGGTCTTCCAATGGCGGCACGATCCGCGGCAGTCGGCGGATCCCTCAGTAACACACAACATCACATTGGATGGTTTTAAAAATCACAGAGCTGACACACATTCACACACTTGACACCCCTACCAAGCAAACTATAAAACACACCCCTTAACACACCACAATTCTTTACATCACTGACGCTAAACATTGCAGACAGAGCCGAAATAAGAAGTATAGATTAGGCACACCACCAATATCCACTTATCACATACCCCACACCCAGACAACATCCCCACCACACAAAATACCACCCCTACACCTCATGTACTTACCATCACACCCTCACCACACAGCACCTACATCCCATCACTTTTTGTTTGTCTTGTTACCCACCACCATGTCACCACAAAAACTTCCCTGTTTCACAGATGACAAGTTAAGAGTTATGGTGGATGAAATCATCCGAGTAGAGCCAAAATTATTCAGAGCCCAAATACAGCATACTACAATAGCTAGGAAAGTGGAAATGTGGCAAAGAATAGTTGACAGTGTGAATTCAGTAGGCAGCTATCCACGCACGAGGGATTACATCAGGAAGAGGTGGAATGAACTCAGGGAGAATGTACGTTTCATGGCCACTAGGCACCAGCTGGTGGTACATAAGACTGGCGGTGGTCCTCCCCCCTCCCTTCACAGTTCACATCATGGGAGAAGAAGGTCTTGGCCATTCTGCATCCGGAGGGCTGGACATGATAACCTGGGGGAGTGGAGTCTAGTAAGTCACAACAGAACATTTTTTTTCAAAAGGTATTGGCATACATGCTCACTGAAAACCTTTCCTTGCTTACAATGTCACCCCACTCAAAAGCCAACATGCCAAGGTCACTCACCTGGAAAAAACACAGCTCTGTATAATGGAGGTACTACAGGGGTTGACAGCACTTCAAGTCCCAGGAGGCATTGTTCCTCTATCACTTAAACAAGAAAAATGTACCATCATGATTATTGCCTTGTAGGTCAACTAACCAATGGTGTTTTCTCATATGAATGGTACACAACTGTATAGTGTCTGGGTATGGCACAGGCAATGAAATGAATGTTAAGGACAGCCACCACTGGGACTCTAATGACAAACTGCTACAACTGTGTCCTCTGCTACTGTGTCACTTCTTACTCCAATCAGCTATTGACACTGCCATTGGATTACATTGCTGTCTCTGGCAGTTTTGGATTGAAGGCAGTGTCCGCTGGCAGTGACGGTCGCATACGTGGCAGACATGAAAGCCATCTTCTGCTGAATCTCTCACTCAACTCCTGATACTGCTGCCAGCAAGACCTCCGTGACCTGAGCTGCTGTGTACCACACCTGGGAGCAATAATGCCTCATCCTGCAGGTAATAGAGCCCCTGCCTTCTCCCCAAAAGAGCTGGAGAAGCTTGTGGAGAAGGTCCTACACCTGTGTAGATAGCTCAATGGTGCACCAGAGGAGCAGGTAAGTGCACCAAGTGCACACTTTTCTCTATACCGCTACTGATCTTAGCTTGAGTTAGGCTAATCTTAGGCGCTTTTTGTCATATTGTGTCTTCAATGCCCTGTAGGTGATATCAGTGTGCATCAATGGTACAGTCAATAGGCTATAAGCTATGTAAAATGACAGGTTTGAATTCCTGAGGCAATGTGGTGAGTGTGCATTGAGTGCTCCCAGACCCCACTTGCCTTTGATGCACATGGTTAGGTGAGGTGTCAGGATAGCCATTCCCAGACAATGCTGGCCAGACGATGTCGTAAATGTGTTGTCACACATGTTTGGATATAAGCAGGATGCGTGAATGCATGTTGTATTGGTCGGTTGCCCAGTATTTGAGGCCTCACTGTGTTTATACATTGATCCTTGGCCAGATCAGGCCTTGTAGGACTGTTGTACTGGAGCCAGGTAATGACTCACTATGCCCCTCAGCTCTACACATAGACACCTATTGCTAATTGCTTGTGGGCTAGATAATCCTCTGGTATGCATGTTATTTTTTAGCCATGGTGTATTATGTAGATCTGTCGGGTCTGCCTGCAAATAACGGGCTTGAAAATTCTGACTCATTGCTAAATGTGTCATTTGGCCTGAGCTAAATTCCCTTTTGCACTGCAAGTGTGATACTGTTCCCACACACATTGATCCAAAAGCCCTGTTGTCTCTGTCATCCAGTTATTATGTGTCATGTGCAGACTCCTTGCATTTAGGACATTGTACAACTGCCAACAGTGTTTTGTTCACTGATGTGCCATGAGTTTGGACTCTGTGGTGTGTCCATGATGTGGGACATGTACAGTGCAGGTCCAGGTTTCCCTTACAGTGCCATATGTTTTGTGTACAAACATGTGTTTAAATCTTTATACTTCTATGTTGATGTGTCACAGAGCCCCCCAAGCCCTGAGGAAGTAGGTGTCAGCATCTGTATCAGCACATATCCTCACATGGACAGGCTTGCCTATTTGTGAGCTCTACATGTCACTCTTTTCAATGAGGTCCAAGCACAATGGGTCTGTCTGTAGTCTGGCTGTGACCAGTAGGGAATATCTGCAGTGGATAACATTCCGAGGAAGTTGATGTTTGTGAGCATTGTTAGCTGTGTGATGTACCTGTCTTTTGCCACATTCTGTGATGTGTTCCATGTCAATGTCATGTGATTATCCCATGTCCCACAAATGCACTGTTTTCGAATATAGTCACTTCAGGGTCTGATCTGGGGTGTTTGTAGGGCACCCTATTGGGCAGTGTTTGCAGTAATGTCTCTATGTCCAAAGAGTGGTATGTGCCACAGGTGGACAGGATGGTCAAGACATGATGTCATTAGCTAGTCGCATTGACATGTATGTGACTTATCTATTTTGTGTGGGAGTTGTAAACATAAGAAATGTTCTTGTTTTTTGCATCCATGCAGGTCAACGCCCATCAGAAGAATGGGATCTGTCGAGCCATCACCAAGAAGGTGCGGACCCTGGGGGGTCCATAGCCGGTGGAGCACCCACTGTCGGAAGAGGTGGGAGGACCTGTGACTCTGGACCCAGAAGACCGCAGAGGCCCCGCTGGGGATGTCCTCCCAACGAGGACAGGGTGCCTGTCAGACCGTGACCCCCCTAAGGGCGTGCATCTTGGAGGTGGCCTACCCGGCCTTGGATGGGCATTTAAGGGCAGCACTACAGCCACAAGGAGTGAATACAATGCAGCTACATTATTGACCCTTTAGCAGGTGATTGAGTGAGGGACAGACTGCTCCCCCTGACAATGTGGAACATGTCATGTGTCACAGATCATCTGTGATCCTTTAGATTTTGATGGGCCATGTCTTCCCAACTGGTGTACTCAACCTTCAGGGTCTGAACCCTGAGACTAAACTGTTGGGATCCCTCAGTCAAGTTGCATATTAGGGAGCACATAAAACTGTGTATAGTGTTAAATTATATTGCTTCATGTACCCTGTATGGGTGCTAGTGTCTGACAAAAGATCACTCCTCCTAAATGTCACAGTACCAAGATGGCTAGGATGTGGCTCACTGTCCTCTGCTATCTTTCTGGGCATATGTCTAGCTGGGGTTCTCCAAGCCATGGACAAGTTTTCATCTTTCAATGTTGGGTGTTCGTGTCTCACTGCAGTCTGTGATGTATGGTGGTCCATCATACGTGACATGTCTTACATGGCAAAACAGTGTAGCTGCAGCAAGGTGGTTTTCATTTGTAAATGGAGAATGTGCTTTGTCATGGATGAGCTCTCATAGGTGTGGACAACATACCATTTGCATACCATTTGCAGACATATGTATGCACTGGATATGTGCAAGTGCTAAACTTGCATATGGCATGATGTCTGAAACCTCTCACATGTATGTCTATGGGATCCTGTTGTCATTATGATACTTCTACAATGTTTATCCATTCACTGAACTGTGTCAACAGCATATGTAGTTAGACAGATACATTCATGCCTCATAATGTGTAGTTTGTCATGTGTAACTGCATTGGCTACAATGGACATGACAGGTATGGCCAGGGTGTTGCTTCAGGTCATGATCTATTGTAATCTAGATGGGGTATGTTGATGTAGGTGCACAACACCTGTTTGTTGTTCATTAGATGTGCCCAGAACGTTGTGATGCATCATGGAATTATTGCAGTAATGTTTGTGTGACTTATGTTTGGGGTCAGGTAATCTTCCACAGGCAGATGCCATGGTTGTCATGTCTGATATGTGGGTAGTAATGTTGGTTCTCAATGTACAACAATTTGATGTCCTCCTGTTAGTGATTGCAAGGTCTGTCTCCCTCCTTCCAGCACAGGACAGTTGTCAACTACAAATACACTCAGACATTGACATGGAAATGGGAATGGGACATAGGTGGGGGCTATCCTGGGCCTTACAGGGCTACTATTGTATGTAATGTTGTGACATTTCTCCTTTTGACCTGGCTTCATTGTTGACCCTAGCAACATCACATGTTGGGCACGTCTGCATGAGCTTGCTACTACCTCCTTGACTCACTTAGGTCAGGTGTCATTTCTAGAGCTGATATTTGTTGAGATGTGTCCATAGTTACACTAATGTTTCCATTTCATCTAACAAAGGAACAGTATTTTGGTACCAGTGTTGTCTGCCTTTCCCTATCAACTTTTGTTTTTGTTGATACTTGACATCAGTGCAAGGTAAATGTGTGCATAGGCAAATGTGTAATTGGTAGGGTACCCACAATGGTATCTAATTGTTATCTACTAGTTCAGTGTGTTTTACTACATGTAGCACAGGTTTGGGGTGAAGTGAACACCTAGTTGTGGTATGGTTATTGTGGTAGCTTGACTTCATCCCTGCAATTATAGTTTTCTGTGACCAAGAATTGCTCAAGTGTTACCTTTGTAATTCCCAGTGGCACGCATATTCATGTTTTGGCACATGATGGTGTCAGTTTACCGTCACTTCATGCGGGGGACCACTTGACATGATGATATGATTTGTCTCTTGGAGTTATGATTGGAGTGTTATCATGTGCATGTTGTACCCCTACCTGACTTTCTTTTGGCAGCATCAGCACCGGCAGGTGAAGGAGACAGGCTGAGTCAAGTGGGGAAGCATCTGGCCACAGAACCTCAGGTCACAACACCAGGGACAACGAGGGACCCAGTAGCGCAGAGGGCGAGGGGAGTGCCACAGGAAAGACTGGATCAGGCTCTACATCATCAGATTCCTTCTCCAGTGGACAATCCCTGGTGGTGACAGACCCATCGGGGACCAACCCAGTACCACCTTTGTTTACCATCCCCCTCTTTATTGCACCCCACCGAGTTGGCCATGCACGCACACCCAAGAGGGTGGGCGTCTCCTTTGCCACAGGCACCTCTGTCCCAGCCCCTGTTAGCCTTGTTGCCCTCAGACCATCTCTGTGGGTCAGTTCTCTGCCATGAATGCCATCCAGGCACTGGTAACACAACTCCAGCAGTCCAGCGTGTTCCTTGAAGGCATTCACGGTGCAATGGCTAGCCTACAGAGATCTTTTTAGGCTCTGGCCTCCACACTGATGGCAGCTAGTCACTCCTTGTCTACCGTCCCCCCTCTACCTTCCTCTTCCAAATCCAAGACCCCCGTTCCCCGACCTAGCCAAAGCACACAGACACTCACATGCATCCACCTCAACAGACAAGGGTACCACACACAAACACAAGCAACACAAGACACACCACCGGCACACACACAAACAACATCCACCTGCAGACACGGCAACAGTCATGACTTACCCTGACAACCTCCCACCCCAGCTTAACACACACACAACATCTGGCCTACCCACAGACACCACAACAGTCACTGATACAGCCACCACACCCATCCTACCTGCAGACACCACCCCAGCAGACCCTCAGACATCCACCCCAGTCACCACACCTGCAAACACCACCACTGCTGACCCACTTATATGCAGCACATCCACCACACCTGCAGTCACCACCCCAACAGACAACCACAGCAACCCCCAGCACCTCCACCCCTCCTCAACCAAGACACATAAACACCGTCACTCACCCACCCAACAGACACCCCCTACAAGCATGCGCCCAAGACACACCTCCTACTCGTCATACAACCACTCCCTCACCCTAAAATCCCCACACCCTACTGATCCTATTGCTGTTTGTCTAAGAAACGTTTCCTCTGTGACCTTGATCTTTCCCCTGTTTGTCCCCCAATGTGACACCCCCAAAAGATCAGTTTCCCTCCCTAAGGACATCCAGTTAAACCTTGAAGGTGTCCCCTACACCCCTGCAAGCACTTAGACCCCTGACCACCAAGAAGGAGCCTACCCCTCCCCAGAAGGTTCCCCCCTTCCAAGCCTAAACCCAGCCCACCCCTACTAAGCCCAATCCAAAAAAACCCTCCTCTGCCCTCCCAGCTGATCCCTGAGGTGCCTGCCTGCCCCCTTGATACCGCTACCTGTGGAGGTTACATGGCAGTCAGGAATTGAGTTGGGGCCCTGATTTGCACCCTTTGTGCTTAAAAATATGGACTGGCCTATGGCGTTGTACTGATTTTGCCCTTCAGAAGTTATTTTAATTCACACAACCAGTTGTCGGTGTTTTGGATAAACCTTTGTCCTGCATTTCCTCCCATAGGTTTATGTTGTTCCAGGCTGTAATTGGTTGTGTGCAGTAGTTGTGTTGTGGTTGAAGTGTGTGTATGCTCTATGGCCTTAAGTGGCCCTGGGCCTGTACTGTGTATTCGTGTGTAAATGTGTTGTATTGTCATGCAGTGTGTGTGTGCTGGCTGAGGTGTGCATGTTGTGAATGTGTGGGTGTCCTTGTTGCAGTATATGGGTGGGTGTGTCTACAATGAGAGGTGTAGCTGCTCCTCATTGCCCCCCGATGTGTTTGCATGCACAGCGTGCTGTTTTTAAAGGGTTAATGTTCTAGGTAAGTGTGTGTACTTATGGTTAGTGTCGTCCATGTCGGCAGTGATTTTGTTGTCTTTCAGTGAGCAGGAGCAGCTGCATGACATCAAGGAATGGCTCCATGGCAGCTCTGGACTGGAAGGGCTGTCTGCAGGTGAGTGTCTCCCTTTATACTGTTTGTTTCTGCCTCCTGGTAGGTGGTGGTTGGACCACCACAGTTACATTGGCAGTGTGCAACCTCCTAAGAGGTCTGGCGGAAACATGGACTCTGCCGGGTTGTTTGTGGCTCGGACAGGCCGCATCGGTCTGTGATGCCTGGCAGTGTTGGCAGACCACTGGCAATCTTTTGGTGCCTCTACTGCCAAACTCCTAGTATGGCGGTCTGCTCTGCAAACCTGTTGGCGTTCTCGGACTGCCAAAGTTGTAATCAGGCCCTATGTGTCTTGTAAGTTGTTGATTTCCATGTTTCTCCAATACCTTAGCAAGACCGGCCAACACAAATATAGGCCTATAGTTAGACCATATGAAGAGGTCCATATTGTTCTTTTTAGTAGGGGGTGACCAAAGCAGTTTTCCAGATCTTTAGAACTACACCCTCGACCAATGACCTATTTAATAGTTGGGTAATAAGCTCCACAACCGGGCCAGAAAACTTCCCGAGTATATTTGGGGGACAGGGATCCAATGGGGATCTTGATTTAATAGACAGAAGGATGTCCCTAAAGGATGGCCCGACCAAGGACTGGAACCCCTGCAGCCTTCTGTTTATGATAGGGACACTTGTTTGAGTATTGGCCTCAACTGTTTTGGAGAATGTGGCGTTAATATGTGCCACTTTTTTAATAAAACATTTGGCAATTTCTTCACACTGTATTTGAGAAAGAAGGGTAAGTGATGCAATATTTGTTGGGCCCGAAAGAGTTCTCACTACTGAAAGAGAGTCTTGGGGCAGTTTTGGCCTGCAGCAATTTTGCTTGCAAACAACACAGCTTTGGCCTTATGACAGGTTTTACGGTAAGAATAAGGCAGTTTTATAGTTTACTTTGTCTTCATTGTTATAAGTTTTACGCTATACCATTTCTAGATGTTTACAACACATTTTTGCTTCACATAGAAATTATTGAAACCAGGGAGCCAGTGGAAAGGTTCTGTGGTGCTTATTAACAGTAATAGGTATTAAGGAGTCCAAAGAGGACCTAAGCCAACTATCAATTGTAAATGTATCTAGCACCACTGAGTTGTCTAACAAAGGGGGATTGGCCTCTAGAGCAGCATTCCACAAAAGGGCATCACATTTTGCCCAACTCCTCATAGAGGAGACAGAATGTTTCCCAACTCTGTAACCTTAAGTCTGCTAAAAATGAGCAGGGAACTGTGAAATGGTCAGACCATATCAATGGTAGAGGCGTATCTGTTCATTTCTCAGATTTGTGAATGGCAGATCCAGCATATCTCCAGCTTTGTGAGTGGGGGAATTATTAATCAGCTTGATGTCTAAGGCCAGAAAGTCATCTATCAAAGAAATAGAACTCCCACTTCTGTTGAAACTATTGTATTCATTATGTTCTACACAAAAAACAAACCTACTATTTCCACTCCTATCTAAGCCATTTTGGGGAAGCTGTTGGACATTAAAAGGGTAACATTTAGTATTCCCACTCCAATCTAAGCTACATAGGGGAACAATTTGGGCACTAAAGGTGCGAGAGTCACTATCCCCACTCTAATCAAAGCCATTTAGGGGAAAGTATTGGGCACTAAATGGGTGACATTTACTATTCCCACTCTAATCTCAGCTCTTTAGTGGAAAGTTTAGTACACTAAAGGGGTTACATTTACTATTCCCACTCCAATCTAAGCCTTTCCGGAGAAGCTGTTGTACATTAAAGGGGTTACATTTACTATTCTCAATCCATTCTAAGCTATTTTGGGGAAGGCTTTGGACACTAAAGGGATGACGCTTACATTCCCACTCTAATCCACACTATATAGGGGAAGGTGCTAGACACTAAAGGATTGATATTTACTATTCCCACTCCAGTCTAAGCCATTTTGGGGAAGATGTTGGATACTAAAGGGCGACATTTACTATTCTCATTCCAATATAAGCCATTTTGGGTAAGGTGTCGTATACTAATGGGGTAGCATTTAATATTTACAGTAACCTCTAATATAACTCTTTAATGTAATTAACAGTAAAAATAATACCACATAAACATATGACTTTAAAGATATATATTTTAATTTAAATTATTTATTAATATCTTTAAAAAAGGATAATTAAAATATATATTGTATATGAAAATCAACTTAATAAATAATAATTTAAAAAGGTAACAGCATTCATTAATAATTATTGACAAAATAACATATATTCATTTCATAAGTAATATGCAAACATAACATATAATAATTTTTCATCATATACATGGAAAAGGGACAAATAAAACACCAAAAATACCTAAATACATAAATATTTTACAAACAAATTAATTACTGAACAATTACAAAACACAATGTTTTCATTTAAAATAGAAAAATTAACTAGGAATAAAAAAAACATTAGGCTGCACATTCATTTTAAAAAAATGTAATCTTATCTTATCTTATCTTATCAAGCTCATGGCTACCGTAAGGCTTCCCAGCGCTGTGAATCAGAATGTGCACCTACCAATCTGCAATTTGTTCATAGCTAGTTAGGATAAAGCCAGGTTTTGAGACATTTCCTAAATTTGGGTTCATCCAGCTCATTTTTCAGAGTTATTGGTAATGTGTTCCATAAATAGCAATAGAGATAAGAGAAGGATCTTCTACCCCATTTGGCCTTCTGAATACGAGAGACTAATAGAAGACCCATATCAGAGGATCTTAAAGTCCTATTTGGATTGTATACTGCCAAAAGGGCTCTAATCATATGGGGGCCTTTACCATTTATATGCCCTATGAGTCATACATTGTACTTTGAAATTGATTCTATGTTCCACAGGAAGCCAGTGTTAGGCGGTTCAGGCTTTTTTGACTCAGGACCCTTTATGTATTTTATAAATGGTTCTGGCCACAGCATTCTGCAACACTTGTAACCTTTTATGGACTGCTTTAGGGGAGCCAAGACATAGAGAATTTCCAAAATCCAGGTAAGAAGAGATCAATGCCTGGACTACAAACCTTCTACATGAAAATGGTAGCAGATCCAATATTTTCCTCAAGGTGCTTAACATGGAAAAGCATGAGCTGGTAAGTTTATTAACTTGGGCATCCTTCGCCAGAGAGCTGCCCAACCACATTTCCAGTCTTTTTATAAGTGAGGTTGGAATGGATAGTGTCCCTGGACAGTTTAGCCATCCTAGAAAGTTATTGGGGATGGATTGTTTCCTAAAGTCATCAGTTCAGTTTTGTCCCCATTTAATTTCAATAAGCAGCTTGCCATCCAATGAGCCACTTTTTCTCAGCATGGGACCTGATGAGACTGGGAGCCTTCATCTGTGGCAAGAGGGACGATAAGAGGTGTATCATCAGCATAGAAGAAATTGGCAAACTGAATTCCTTAACAATGGAGGCTAGTGGTCAAATATAAATATGAAAGAGAGGGGCTGAGTGCAGAACCATGTGGGACCCCACTCTTCCACCTCAGAGCAATAGGGAGGTTACCAGACCTGAAATTATCTAGCTATTAAAAATGACAGAAACTAGTCTACGGCAGCACCTCCTTTGCCAAACTCCTTCAACCTGAGTCTCAGTATCCGATGGGCAACCGTTTCAAAAGCTGCGCTCAGGTCGAGGAGAATAACGGAAGCTGTTCCTCCCTTATCTAGGATTTATTTGACCTTCTCCGTGACTACCAATAATGCTGCCTCCGTGCTGTGCTTTGGATGGCATCCATTTTGGCAATCATCGAGAAGCATATTATCCTCTAAATACTAGGAGAGATGGTAGTTAATACGTTTTTCAAAAACTTTCCCAACTATTGGCAGCAGAGAGATAGGTCTAAAATTCCCTGGACAGACAGTGACTGAGTCAGTTTTTTTTTTTAACAAAGGTTTGATGACCTCATGTTTCCAATCCTGTGGGACTACGCCTGTGGTAAATGAAGTGTTTAATAATTCTCTTATTATAGGTACTATTTCTATGCTCCCTTGTGAAAGAAAATGAGGATGAGCTAGGTCTAATGGGGAGCCCAATTTCACCTTCCCAAACAACTCTAGGAGTGTGTCTTCCATAATTAAAGGAAAGTTCTGCAGACAACTTCTCCCCTCCATTAATGAATGATTTCCTGGACCAATGCAGGAGACTACTTTCTTTTTTTTGCAATTCACTGTAAATGTCTGCAACTTTATTTTGAAAATAAGCAGTTAGCTCATTACAATGACTCTCTGGGGGATTGGGCAATGAGAATAAACCTATTTTTGAACAACATAGATACAAAATTAATCATGTAAACAAACAATATAATTGATTATAAATAATGTCTATAGAAAAATATTTCAAACATTTAAATTATATAAATTATAAACTAATATAACAAAATAATATTTAATATGTATACACATAAAACATATATTACTTTATGATACTTTATGTTTATTTTTACATTTTAATACAAGCTTTAAAAGGTATAAACAATTTGCACATTAAAATTTAAATACATTGGAAATACATATTTAGCCTAAAAAAATGGAAAACATAAATTAATAATTTGTTTTTACCAATTACAATTTTGTTAAAATTTTAATATTAATTAAAAACAAATATTCAAAATGTTGCCAAAAATATACATTTTATTTTGTTATAATTTGTCATAAAATATTCACAGGTTATCAAAGGAATTTTTTAATATTTCAATTTAAATCTACATTAGTACAACAAAGATTTTTTTTAAACTCAAAACCTATAAAACAAATGATTGTATAATGAAAATCATTTTATTTAAATGTTAAATGTTAAAACCTGTCATATTAATACCCATAAACCAACATGTACAAGCAAATTAATGCTACATATTCTAAAACCCTCCATACCCTTTCCCCCATCAGCCCAATATCCCACTCCTATAATATCAAATATATTAGACTAATCTAAATAATACTTAAACATGCTAGTATGTAAATAAAAACAAATTATATACAAATTAATAACACAAAATTAAGGTACAACACCATTTAACTACTACTATTAAATACTACAAAAATTAATAAATTACCCATAAAACAATATCATTTTACGAAAACAATATTTTGTACAGTGATATTAAAAACAACAGTTAAAACAAAAGTCTTAACTTCTCACTGCTTATCATCTAATAAGATGCCTATGTCAAAATTCTGGCCAGCTCAGTGTTTTAACAACAGAACTACACCTACTGAACACAGAAGGCCTCATTATGAGTTCGGTAGATGGTTTTGCCCATCTGCCAAACTTCCGACGGGGAAACATAATCGAGCCGGCAGCAATGCTGTGGGATGCAGGGTGCTGGCCAGGGAAACCTATGCCAAGTACATGGGCAGTGCAGAGGACCCCCTGGGGCACACGTTCTCTGACAGCCTTTTCATGGCGTTGCTACTGCCATGAAATTGCTGGCAGAGAATGACATTGTAATCCCCAGGGCAGCATTGCTTACAGCAATGCCCTGGTGGATTAGGACCACTGCAACCTCCAGACCACTGGGATCTCTGATCCTGGTGGTGCTGGTGGTCCCACCACAGCCCATCCACCACAGTTAAAATACGGCAGTCGACCGTCTCATTTTTGATTGTACAAGTGCCATCCAGGAATCTCATGGTCCTGAGACCACCAGGTTCATAATAACCCCCAAGGTTACGTTTTTGATTTTTTTTTTTTTCATAATCCATGGTGTTCCAATTTGGTTTAGTGCTGTCGTAGTTCTGGACTTTCTTTTATTCATACCATACAATCATTTGGTCCTTTTTCAGTTGTAAGAATTCTCATTTTATTACTCTGTCAGATAGACATGAAATTGTAATGCAATTTTTTTCTATTTATTGGAAATGGTGTGCACCCTGAATGTCGAACCCAGAATTTCGAGGGAAGTGAATATCAAGGACAAAATATTGAACCTAAAAATATTGAAAGGTAAGTAAGTGTAGATTTTCTTTTTCTATACGTAACTCCACATTGATGTACCTTAACCATATATATTCAAGGTACGTATCTGTGGCGTTAGGAATATTACATGTAAACTTCCTCTATATCCTTGTCTTCAATATTTTGTCCACAATATTCTTGTACCACAACATGTATAGCCTTGATATAGAGTAGTACAAACATGCACATGAGTGATTGTATGAGTTAATCTATAATCCACACATAATTAGTGAGACACGTGAGGCTAAAAACACTATTTCTAGCATTCTCCTTTGAGGTCACCCACAGTTTTATTACTCAGCATCACCAAACCCTCTCCTGCATTAATGCATAAGTGTAGATGACATTTTGACATCACTACACGTCTGGAAAAGTAAATCTATGAGTAAAGTGTAAGCCCTCATAAGAGGCAAAAGCTCAACTAGGGAGAAAACCACAGCTAGTGGGAAATCTGAGCATGAGATTCAGAAACTACAAATGTGAGGAGCTCCTTCAGCAAAAGATGCTTTAATAGGATACTTCTTATGGACCTCTGGATTTTCCATCACTTCAATGGAATGTGGACTTGTGTCCAGGCCTCACCTCCATGTGCTCTTTGAAATTAGTCATGACTCAATTGTTGAAGAGTTGAAGAATACTGACCTGCATATATATCAATGTCTTGATATCTATTGATAACAGACCATTAAGGAAAGCATGGAAAAGTCAAGATTTAGGGCCAAAGTTACTAAGATTTCACAGAATGATGTGAACTTGCTGTGATGTGTTGTGTGAAAGGAATATTGCAAAACTATGCCATAGTTATAAAGATATGGCACAGTTCTGCTGTCTCAATGCATTGGCACACATGTGGCTGCCTAGTGGCAATGCAGGCACCTTTGCACCATGAGGAAGGGATGTCAGCATTGTGGTCAAGACTGCTTTTGTGCAGGAAGTTGTCCTTTGAGGCTATTTCCCATTTGCAGGTGTAGAATGGAGGATATTTCTCCACAATACACCAGTCTCAGGTAGGTACAAGTTATGCACTGCATTGTGTTACTTCTTTTTTTTTACAAAGCCACTGAAATCAGGATTTCCATAGCTTTGTAAATTCCAAAATTGATTTTTCATTGGGCTGCACCAAATAAGTGACACACTTTAACACAAAATCTTAGTACATCTGGGCCTTTTAATCCTTTACTCCACATCTACTCATTTGTTGGTACTCAATAGTGTGGAAATAGTGGAAACACAACTCAATTTTTAAACTTTGATACAATGGTAGAGAACCCATGAATCTTCTTCCATGTTCAGCCATGTTTAACATGAGGCTTGCCTCTATGACATGTCTACAAAATGTAATTCTGAAAGAATTGAACATTACCTTCTATGTTTTTTAAAATGTGAGAGTTGTGACTTTGTTCTCATTTCCTGCACAGCAAATTATCAGGCAATTAAGCCTTATGGGCAGGAGAGGGATGCAATTACTGTGTCCATGTACCCTGAATTTACTAGTTGCCTTTGCAGAACCTTCAGAGGGAATTTACACAAAGCAAGTTATATATTGGAAAAGGGTGGCCTGGCCTGGCCCTGCTTGACCTGCTGATAAGTGTGAATGACTTGCTACCATAAAGGCCTATTCAACTGTGGATTCCTACCAAAACACATTTCTCCTTTCCCTTTGGTTGGAGTTTCTGTTTGAGGTGTTTATTGAATGTTTTGGAATACCTGTGTTGTTGAGAGAGTTTGGCATGGTTACTAACAGGTGGACATAAGGCTTGTTCAAAGCTAATTGCTACAATTGAGCCTTCCAGCTTGTATCATTTTGTATACCATAGGTTACCCAACAGAAACTTAAAAGGCCTGATTCTAACACGTTCTCAATGTATAGACTTAACCATTGCGAAGTAATAGATTTTGTGACTGGGTAATGAGCATATCTTCAGAAATTTTGTCAGGCCCCAGGTGCTAAGCTTTCATGCACAAAAAAGCAATGGCCATTTGGTCTACATTATATCCAGAATGACATGTGCTAAAAAATGTTGGACCAAGTAGCTCATAAATTTGACGGTCTTCATGAAACATAGTGTGTCATTGTGGACATTCATTCTGCTGCCCAGTCAGGTCAACAATCTTTTTTTTAAATGATGTTATTAGTATTTTAAAATCATGCAGAAAACATATATATGAAACACATATACATAATTTTATAATATAGTGATAAAGTTATCAACTGTGGCAAATAAGAGAGAAAAACATCAGGAGGCAAAAGGTGACAAGAGATACAAAATGAGAGGACAGGAAAGACTGAAGGAAGATAATGCATCAATCAAAAGCAAACTGAATTGCATAGGTCTGAAGTAGTATGTGACATAGAGAACAATAGAGAGAAAATAATGAATTAAAGGTGGTACTCAGTTAGACAACAAACAGTAGAACATTGGCTATTCAAGAGAATAAAAAGCAGTAGTCAGAAAATATCTTTCTGATCTTGCATTTGGTAGTAGATGCAATCGCTGTATCAACTCTACTAATGTCACAAATCCCATTTCAACATGATTGATATGACAGTTTAGATAGATCTTTCCGACAAGACGTAACCTATTTGACTGCTATTATAATCAATCAACAATAGATATACTTTGATAACTATTGTTCTTTGGAAATGCCTAATAGTACACAATACCATAAGCTGAGGAGAGAGTCTGTATATTGGTACTGGGGATTTCATCACTTTAAACCCATCACACTTCCCACAAAGAGCAGAGACTATTAACAACCAAATAAAACATGAAACTTGGGTGCCTTTAGCATCTTTTGGTTGAACAGCAGAGTCTATTTTCGGTCTTCATAAAATTATAAAATGTGCTAGGTGTTGAGGGAAGCCTGCTGTAAGTGAAAAACAATGTCTGAGTTACATTTGCACATCTAGAAATTATAAACAAAAGTTTTCCATAAGCAATCCCAAAGTTGAGGATCCCACCAAACTTGTAAATCCTACTCCAAAGCAGCTCTAGCCTATAATCCTGGCCTCTGTTAAATGGGTTGTTCGATACTTACATATTACAGCAGCTTTGGGACCTGAGTTGCACTAAACAAGGTTATACAAATCAGATTTCATGATGGGTTCCTGTTCCGGAATATCAGAAATCTTTACAAATGAGGATACAGAACCTTGAAGAAACATTTAATAATTGCAGAAGAAAAATGGAAATTAAAATTTAGATTGAAGCGTATCAAAGGATACAGGGTCATTTTCATCAATAATTTGATAAGTCCATGATATGCTCTTGTCACACCATTTAGCACAACAAGATGATCTGTTTTTAATTTTGAAGTGCATACTGTACCAAATAAGTGATGACTGAAAAGTAAATTGGTAAATAAATGTTGAAGTAACAGGACATGTGGGAGGGGAAATTTGGGTAAAATTATGAAGTAATGAACATGCCTGTTTAATAATGATAGATTTTGAAATCTGGAACTCTAACACCACCATATGATTTAGAATTTTTGAGTCTTGATAAAGCAACTCTTGATGATTTATTATTTCATACAAAATTAAAAATGTCCAGACCATTAACCCTCTACTTCTCCTGTGGAAGCAGTACAAATCCACAACTACTGCTGTGCCTCAACTCCTCTAGAATCAGTACTAGAATGCTGACCAGCAGAGCAGGAGGAAAGAGGATGTGTGAGATGAGAAGTCAAGTTGAGTCTGTATCGCAGCAGGTAAGTCCTTTAGGCCGCTGACGCTGCTCCACATGTTGTTGGCTTGTCAGAGTATAGGCTCTTAGAAGTTCCCCTCCTGTGTAATATAAGCATAGAGAAGATTAGTCACCTCAGTTTCCAAGTAGTGAATATCTGTACTATTCCAGCAAATGTTTCTCTTAGTTATGGCTTTTTTATACTTGCTACTCCTCTGTTCCACAGGATTTATTTTATGATCTTTTCTTTCTTCTTTTGGCTGAAAACGTAGAAATCAGTCATTAGTGAAGGACCGCAGGCTGGACTATTCTTAACTAGTCACCGAGGTATCCTTTAGTTCATGGGTACTCACAAATATTTTCTCAAGAGCCAAAATGTTTGGTCTGTGATTTGACAAAGGGCCACATTGATACAACCAGGGTGGAGGTTGGGGAAGGGAGTGTGTAAGGTAAATGTTGGGGAAGCTATGCATTTATATCTAGTGGCTGAATTGCTGAACTGAACAATTTGAAAGCAGAAAAAACCCTAGGATAAATCCCAGCTTCCCCACTTGACCAAATTGTTTGATCCTAGCAAATTACTTTATTTCACTTTCCCTCCTTTTTGTACATTATCACATGTAAGAGGGCCTCAAAATACATGACTTCAGGATGTGTGCTGTACAACAAGTATTTAGGTGGTCATTATGACAATGGTGGTGACTGTTAAAGTGGCAGTAACACTGCCAACAGGCTGGCAGTAATTACCACCAAACTATGACCATGGCGGTGATAACTCCCTTAGCCAGTCAATGTACCACACCAACCGCCAGGGTGTAAACACCACTGACCACGGCGGCAGCCATCAACAGCCAGGCGAAGACAAGGTACCGCCCACCATATTATGAAATAGCAAACTGCCATGATTTCTGGGGCAGTACCAATGCCATCAAAAGCTTGGCGGAAACAGAACACAGAAGGCGAAAGACTCACTATCAGAGACACAGAGAAGATCAAAACTGCCATGGAACCGGAACTTCAAGTCTTCCCGATGCTCATCTACGCCATGCTCCACCTGGAACACCAACTCCAATGAAGACAACGACGGTGAGTACAGCTGCCTAGCACACAAGGGAGGAAGGGAGGAAAAGGAGAGTGATACACCCACGCACAACACACACCATCCACACAGACACCATACACACAACCAGCTGCTGAGGAAAACCAATCTCACAGGACACATGTCATAATAATGCAAGGACAACATTTAGCCATAACTGATAGAGTAATTTGATGCAAACAGCCACCATATTGTCCATGTGATAAGAGATATTTGAGTCACTGTTCAGAAAGGGCCAATGGCCAGTCCAAAGTACAAAAGGCCCACATGGCCACAGGGCACAGTCCAAGGCACAACTTGTTCCCTGACGAAGTCTGCATTACACTGTGCAGGTGCATCGTGTTGGGAATGGCCAGGCACCTCAGGGGAAGATGGGTTGGGGGCACCTCAGCTGAAGTGGGGAACTTGCCCACTGGTCCTGGAGGGGGCTCCATGCCCATTTCCCTTTGCTGTGGAGTGCAAGGTCACAGTCTCTGAGGTCGGGAACTTGCCCACTGGTTCTGGAGGAGCTCCAAACCCATTTATCTTTGCTGGGGAGTGCAAGGTCACAGTATCTGAGGTGGGGAACTTGCCCAGTAGTTCCAGAGGGGGCTCCTTGTACAACAGTCCCTGGAGGATGGCCTATATGCCCTCTGCTGGAGGTGAGGGCTGCTGTGTCCCAGCTGGAGTTTAGGGCTGCTGTGTCCCAGATGGAGTGGGATCCTTCCCTCTCTTGAGTGGTGGAGTAGGATCCTTCCCTCTCTTGCTTGGTGGAGTGGGATCCTTCTCTCTCTTGGGTTGTGGAGTGGGATCCTTCCCTCTCTTGGACTGTGGAGTGGGATCCTTTCCTTTCTTGCCTCCATGACTAGGAGGTGCCTCAGCTGTCCCCGTGGACTGTTTTACTGAGGTGCTGGTCTGGGTCATTGTGACCCTGCTCTTACGGGCAGGACAGGGTGTGGAGGTGGATGGAAGAGGTCAAGTTGGGAAAGGAAAAGGTTCTTAGGGATGGTGGGCGGGATGAGGGAGGAGGGATGGGAGTGGAGGTTGAGGGAGTGGTTGTTGGAGGTGTATGTCTGCTGGACTTAGGGGCAGGTGCAGGGGCATTGTGCTGATGTGAGGTGGATGGCTATTAGGAGTCTGAGTGTGTCTGTTTGTGTCTCTTGTGGGGCAGACTGGGTGGGAGAGGACACAAGGGATGCGTGGATGCTTGCTGTGGAGGTGTCTTGAAGTGAGGTGTGTGTGCTGCTTGGTGTGGTGATGGTGGTGGTGGGTGTTGATGCAGTGCATGCAGGTGTGATTGTGGATATGACTGTGAGGGAGGAGGGGGAGACAGTGGAGGCAGTGGATGTTGTTGTGTGGGCAAATGTCTGTTGTTTGTGTGAGTCCTTGTGGGCTGAAGTGTGCTGCCTGTGTTTGTCTGTGCAACTCTTGTGTGATGCTTTGTGTGCATGCTTGTCTGTATGTGTGCATGGGATGGGTTGAGGTTGAGGAGACTGGGACTGTGAAATGGTAGTTGGAGGGGGGATGGTAGGAACAGGGAAAATGGCTGCCATCAGAGAGGAGGCCAGAGCCCGGAACGATCTCTGTTGGGCCGGCAATCCACCGAGAATGCCCTCCAGGAATGCATTGAATAGCTGCATCTGTGATGCAAGCCTCTGATGACATTCACAATGGTTGACTGCCCTATAGAGATGGATCTCAGGAGGTCAATAACCTCCTCACTGAGGGTAGCAAGGCTCACTGGGGCAGGGCCTGAGGTTCCTGGGGTGAAGGAGGTGCCCACCCTCCTGGGTGAGTGGGCATGGGCAACTCAGTGAGGGGCTATTGCGAGGGTGGTGCTGGTACTGGGGATGGCGGCTGTACCTGTAGCTGGGGTGGTCCCAGAGGTGTCCGCCACCACCAGGGAGCTTCCATCAGAGGAGGAATCAAAGTCAGTGTTCTCACCTCCTGTCTCAGCTGTGGTACTCCCCTCGCCCTCCGTCCCACTGGTTCCCCCGGCGTCAGTGGACTCTGACTCCTGGATCCTGTGGGATGCAACGCCTTCTGTTGCCCGTGCCCCTGCTTCTCTGCCAGATGATGCTTATGCACACATAGACGGGGGAGAAAGAATGGGAGCACTGGGTCCATTACAGCACCAACACCACAGATGGCATACACATTACTGTCACACACAGGGATCAGGATTGAGCACCATGCGTAGCACTGGCATTCCATTGGCTATGTACCACAGCAAGATGTGAGCCAACCACCGGCAACTGCACCCCTCCTGGGAGTCACTAAGCCCTGTCTGACATGGAATGCAACCTAGCTAGGTTACCAGATTTTGCAGTACACTAATTAACCTTGAGCTGGCATAAAGGGGCACCCACTAACTGACACCAACCTCCAGGATCCCATGCCACCTACAAATTACTGTTGTAACACCCTCTGTACTCACTACCTTGTGGCTCCTGTGATGCCCTCAAGTGTCCATCCAGCTCTGGGTAGGCCACCGCTAGTATGCAGGACATCAGGGGGGTCAGGTTCTGACAGGCCCCCCGCCCTCGTTAGGAGGCCATCCC
This sequence comes from Pleurodeles waltl, assembly GCF_031143425.1. Classification (NCBI taxonomy): domain Eukaryota; kingdom Metazoa; phylum Chordata; class Amphibia; order Caudata; family Salamandridae; genus Pleurodeles; species Pleurodeles waltl. Next base: position 858,894,541 of record NC_090439.1, read on the forward strand.
CAGCTGGGCCTCCGCAGTCTTCTGGGCCCAGCGTCTCAATTCCTCCCACCTTTTCTGACAGTGGGTGCTCCACCTGCTGTAGACCCCCAGGGTCCACACGTCCTTGGCGATGGCACACCACAATCCCTTCTTCTGATGGGTGCTGACCTGCAATGGAAACACAGACAGGAGGAAACCATTACACATACAATCCAGCTTGTCACACATATGGTCCACAAATCCCATTTCCATCTCCATTGGCACACACATCACCCAGCTCCCATCATGTACACTATCACCACACACACCACCCCCCAAATGACACAGTGCTTGCACACACATCTCCATGCAAACTTGTCACATGCATCGTGCCCAAGGTGTACTCACCTGTTGGTCAGGAGGCCCATACAGCTGTCCAAACTGGGATAGGACCCAATCCACCAAGAGCTCCAACTCCTCCGAGGTGAAGGCAGCGGCTCTTTCCCCAGTCACATGGGCCATGGCAGGATCCCGACACAGGTCACAGCAGCACATGCAGTGTAGGTGTTGTCCTGTGGAAATTCAGGAATCAAGTGAGGATTTAGATAGAAAATGGTGGCCACGTCTGCGGCGGTGTAGTTAGCCAATGAGGAATTGCACGAAGGTGCAAGACCGCCTTCTGCCATGACACAGAACGTCGGCGGAGTTACCTCACTTCCACCTGTCACTAGATACAGTACAGGTGGTCACCATTTCATGGTGGTGGACTACATTTAGATAATCCATAACTGTGTCATTGCTACACTTTGCACATACACTGACATTCTCATTCTCCGATCACATCAATGCTCAATGTACACTGAGGAGGTGGTTCCATTGTTCAAATTGTAACAGCCTACTCACTCTGGTGTCCCTTAGATACCTACCACTGCGGATGAATAGGAGGAGGAGACAAGCCCCCATGTACAGACCCTTGTGGACTTGGCTACACTGGAGGAGAGGCATATAATACTCACCTATAGACTGGGCAGGGCCACAATCACAGAGCTGTGTGACCAATTGGAGCCTGATCTGATATCAGCTATCCGTCAACCCACTGGGATCCCCATTCTTGTGCAGGTTCTATCAGTGCTCCATTTCCTGGCAACTGGTTCTTTCCAAGTGACAGTGGACTTGGCAGCAAGAATGTCACAGCCAATGTTCTCAATTGTGCTGGCAAGGGTTTTGTCTGCCTTGCTCAAACACATGTGCAGCTACATCGCTTTCCCCCAAGTGGAAGATTTGGCCACTGTAAAGGCTGTATTTTATGCAATGGAAGACACCCAATATTATTGGGGAGATTGACAGTACACATATTGCGTTTGTCCCCTCCTCCCCCGGCACAATGAACAGGTGTTCAGGAATCTGAAGAGTTTCCACTCATTCAATGTGCAAATGGTGTGCCTGGTGGACCAGTACATCTCCCACGTCACAGCCAAGTATCCTGGGTCAGTGCATGACGCCTTCATCCAGAGGAATAGCAGCATCCCAAATGTGATGTCACAACTACAGAGTGACAGGGTGTACCTAATTGGTGAGCCTGACTCCCTACCTAATGTATGTCAGTGTATGCCTTCTGGTGTTAACCCCATACCATTGATTAAGGCTAATGTTTGTCCCTCAGTACTTGCAGGTGACTCTGGCTACCCAAACATATCTTGGCTCCAGACCCCTGTGAGTAATGCCAGGACAGGGGCTGAGAATCGTAATAATGATGCACATGGGCGAACCAGAAGAATCATTGAAAGGACCTTCAGTCTCCTGAAGGGCAGTTTCAGATGCCTTCATTCTAACAGGTGGATCCCTGTGCTACTCACCTGAGGAGGTCTGTCAGACAGTAGTTGCATGCTGCATGTTGCACAACCTGACCCTCAGATGACATGTGCCTTATCTGCAGGAGGAGGATACTAGAAATGCCCCTGTGGCAGCAGTGGACCCTGAGGACAGTGAGGTTGATGATGCAGAGGATGTGGATGGGAACAACAGAACATCAGTTATACGTCAATGCTGTCAGTGACACATAGGTGAGACAGTGGAACTGACCATTCCTCTGAATATTTATGTTTTCTGTGTGGCTGTAGCACAATGACATTCACTTCCTTTGAATCTCAACTTACTGTCACCAATGGCTTCTCATTTTGCAGATGTTGGTGGTATAATTACTGTGTACTGGTGTGATGACTACAGACAGCTACATGTCATTAATTGTATGCTATCAGATCATTTGCACAAGATGTGACTGTTTCCATAGATGCACACTTTCATCACATAAACACTATCACTCAAGTTGTGTTTAAGGGTGTTTATTGTAGTGCAAATAATTGATGGAAAAGTGCAATGGAATGGGGTGATGTAGAGGAAAGTCCAGGTTATTGTTCCAGTGTGTTTGTAGCACAGGTCCAGTGTCCAAGGGGCCATAGGAAGGGGTGCAAAGGCAGTTCAAAGTGAACAAGGTAACAGGGTGGGACGCAAGTGGGCATTCAGGAGGGTCTCATTTCTTGGTCTTGGCAAGTGTCTATGGTTTCTGTCTGGGTTGCAGGGAATGTTTGCGGGTGGTTTACCTTCTGCAGGGGGAGGGGTGCAGGTGACCTGTGGGTCATGTGGCAGGGCCTCCTGCCTTCTAGCTGCAGCAGAAGTGGTGGGCTGGTCAGTAGACTGGCTAGTGGTAGGGGCCCGCTCATGTGCTGTCCATTCCCTCATGATGTTGGCCATATCTGCCAGCACCACTGCTATGGAAACCATGGGGGTGTTGAGGGCCTGAAAATCCTCCCTGGTCTCCTGATGGTTTTCCTCCTGCAGCCGCTTGTTCTCCTGCATATTGGCAAGGATCTTGTCCTGGGATTGTTGGTAAGCCCCCAGGACATTAGTGGGCCTGTCCTCCCCCTGGCGCACAGCGGCCCTCCCAGTGTCCCTGTTCCCCTGTGCCTGTGTCCCCTGAACAGTGTGCCCACTGCCACTGACCCCAGGACCCTGATTGTCTTGGGTGTGAGGTGTGGACTAGGGTCCCTGTACAGGTGGGCACACTGCTCATTGACGTGTCCTGGGGACAGAGGTGTGGGGATGTTGGGTGGGTGCTGTGGTGTTGGATACTGATGGGGAGGCTCTTTGGTGGACTAGGGTGGCCAATTGACCAGTGGTCCCTGGTGGGCAAGGTAGTTCATCCAGATCCTGAAGTCCAGAGTTACAGTCATCACTGGGGGCATTTTCTGTTGGGGGACTGGATAGTCGAGGCACCTCCTCGCCACTGAGATTGGCTGGGGCTGTAAGTGATGTATTATGCTTCATGTCTGTGACATATTGTACATCCCTAGCTTCCCTCTATTGTTGCTGTTGCCCTGCCACCTTTGTTTGTGTATGGTGATGTATTGTGGGATTGTAATTCTCCATGCTGTGCATGCTTTGGTGATGGGTGTACATGTAGGACTGGGAGGGCTCTCCATGCATTGGTATAGCATGCAGGGCTTGGCATTGGAGTTAGTCAGATTTGTTGGAGCTGCTCCAGCGGTGAATAAAACAAAACAGAAAACGAGGAAGGAGATAAAAAAACAAAAATAACAATAAAGATAGACACAGGGTGCTCTACGTGCACCGGGCAGCCGGCAGGGTGTAGGAGGCTGGACTGGCTTGTAGTGAGTACCAAGGGGTACTTGCACCTTGCACCAGGCCCAGTTATCCCTTATTAGTGTATAGGGTGTCTAGCAGCTTAGGCTGATAGATAATGGTAGCTTAGCAGAGCAGCTTAGGCTGAACTAGGAGACGTGTGAAGCTACTACAGTACCACTTAGTGTCATATGCACAATATCACAAGAAAACACAATACACAGTTATACTAAAAATAAAGGTACTTTATTTTTATGACAATATGCCAAAGTATCTTAGAGTGTACCCTCAGTGAGAGGATAGGAAATATACACAAGATATATATACACAATAGCAAAAATATGCAGTATAGTCTTAGAAAACAGTGCAAACAATGTATAGTTACAATAGGATGCAATGGGGAAACATAGGGATAGGGGCAACACAAACCATATACTCCAGAAGTGGAATGCGAACCACGTATGGACCCCAAACCTATGTGACCTTGTAGAGGGTCGCTGGGACTATTAGAAAATAGTCAGAGTTAGAAAAATAACCCTCCCCAAGACCCTGAAAAGTGAGTGCAAAGTGCACTAAAGTTCCCCTAAGGACAAAATAGTCGTGTTAGAGGAATAATGCAGGAAAGACACAAACCAGCAATGCAACAACTGTGGATTTCCAATCTAGGGTACCTGTGGAACAAGGGGACCAAGTCCAAAAGTCACAAGCAAGTCGGAGATGGGCAGATGCCCAGGAAATGCCAGCTGCGGGTGCAAAGAAGCTTCGACTGGACAGAAGAAGCTGAGGTTTCTGCAGGAACGAAAAGGGCTAGAGATTTCCCCTTTGGTGGACGGATCCCTCTCGCCTGGGAAAGTTGTGCAGAAGTATTTTCCCGCCGGAAGGACGCCAACAAGCCTTGCTACACGCAAATCGTGTGTTTGGCGTTTTTGGACGCTGCTGGGGCCCAGGAGGGACCAGGGGGTCGCAAATTGGACCTGAAGAGAGAGGGGACGTCGAGCAAGACAAAGAGCCCTCACTGAAGCAGGTAGCTCCCAGAGAAGTGCCAGAAACAGGCACTAAGAGGATGCGTGAAATGGTGCTCACTGAAGTTGCACAAAGGAGTCCCACGTCGCCGGAGACCAACTTAGAAAGTCGTGCAATGCAGGTTAGAGTGCCGTGGACCCAGGCTTGGCTGTGCACAAAGGATTTCCGCTGGAAGTGCACAGGGGCCGGAGTAGCTGCAAAGTCGCGGTTCCCAGCAATGCAGCCCAGCGAGGTGAGGCAAGGACTTACCTCCACCAAACTTGGACTGAAGAGTCACTGGACTGTGGGGGTCACTTGGACAGCGTCGCTGGATTCGAGGGACCTCGCTCGTCGTGCTGAGAGGAGACCCAAAGGACCGGTAATGCAGCTTTTTGGTGCCTGCGGTTACAGGGGGAAGATTCCGTCGACCCAAGGGAGATTTCTTCGGAGCTTCTGGTGCAGAGAGGAGGCAGGCTACCCCCACAGCATGCACAAGCAGGAAAACAGTCGAGAAGGCGGCAGGATCAGCGTTACAGAGTTGCAGTAGTCGTCTTTGCTACTATGTTGCAGGTTTGCAGGCTTCCAGCGCGGTCAGCGGTCGTTTCCTTATCAGAAGGTGAAGAGAGAGATGCAGAGGAACTCGGCTGAGCTCATGCATTCGTTATCTAAAGTTTCCCCAGAGACAGAGACCCTAAATAACCAGAAAAGAGGGTTTGGCTACCTAGGAGAGAGGAAAGGCTACTAACACCTGAAGGAGCCTATCAGCAGGAGTCTCTGACGTCACCTGGTGGCACTGGCCATTCAGAGCAGTCCAGTGTGCCAGCAGCACCTCTGTTTCCAAGATGGCAGAGGTCTGGAGCACACTGGAGGAGCTCTGGACACCTCCCAGGGGAGGTGCAGGTCAGGGGAGTGGTCACTCCCCTTTCCTTTGTCCAGTTTCGCGCCAGAGCAGGGGCTAAGGGGTCCCTGAACCGGTGTAGACTGGCTTATGCAGAATTGGGCACATCTGTGCCCAACAAAGCATTTCCAGAGGCTGGGGGAGGCATCTCCTCCCCTGCCTTCACACCATTTTCCAAAGGGAGAGGGTGTCACACCCTCTCTCAGAGGAAGTTCTTTGTTCTGCCATCCTGGGCCAGGCCTGGCTGGACCCCAGGAGGGCAGCTGCCTGTCTGAGGGGTTGGCAGCAGCAGCAGCTGCAGTGAAACCCCAGGAAGGGCAGTTTGGCAGTACCAGGGTCTGTGCTACAGACCACTGGGATCATGGGATTGTGCCAACTATGCCAGGATGGTATACAGGGGGCAATTCCATGATCATAGACATGTTACATGGCCATATTCGGAGTTACCATGGTGAAGCTACATATAGGTAGTGACCTATATGTAGTGCACGCGTGTAATGGTGTCCCCGCACTCACAAAGTTCAGGGAATTGGCTCTGAACAATGTGGGGGCACCTTGGCTAGTGCCAGGGTGCCCTCACACTAAGTAACTTTGCACCTAACCTTTACCAGGTAAAGGTTAGACATATAGGTGACTTATAAGTTACTTAAGTGCAGTGTAAAATGGCTGTGAAATAATGTGGACGTTATTTCACTCAGGCTGCAGTGGCAGGCCTGTGTAAGAATTGTCAGAGCTCCCTATGGGTGGCAAAAGAAATGCTGCAGCCCATAGGGATCTCCTGGAACCCCAATACCCTGGGTACCTCAGTACCATATACTAGGGAATTATAAGGGTGTTCCAGTAAGCCAATGTAAATTGGTAAAAATGGTCACTAGCCTGTTAGTGACAATTTGGAAAGAAATGAGAGAGCATAACCACTGAGGTTCTGATTAGCAGAGCCTCAGTGAGACAGTTAGTCACTACACAGGTAACACATTCAGGCACACTTATGAGCACTGGGGCCCTGGGTTACCAGGGTCCCAGTGACACATACAACTAAAACAACATATATACAGTGAAAAATGGGGGTAACATGCCAGGCAAGATGGTACTTTCCTACACAACCCCCCCCCAAATGAAGGACAATAAGACTAGCCATGACCTGATGAGTCTTCATTGTCTAAGTGGAAATATCTGGAGAGTCCATCTGCATTGGAGTGGCTACTCCCAGGTCTATGTTCCACTGTGTAGTCCATTCCCTGTAGGGATATGGACCACCTCAACAATTTAGGATTTTCACCTTTCATTTGTTTTAGCCAAAGTAGAGGTTTGTGGTCTGTCTGAACAATGAAGTGAGTGCCAAACAGGTATGGCCTCAACTTCTTCAGAGCCCAGACCACAGCAAAGGCCTCCCTCTCAATGGCAGACCAACGCTTTTCTCTAGGGGTCAACCTCCTACTAATAAAAACAACAGGTTGATCCTGGCCCTCAGAATTAAGTTGTGATAGGACTGCCCCTACTCCTAATTCAGATGCATCAGTTTGGACATAGAATTTTTTAGAGTAACAAGGGCTTTTCAGGACAGGTGCAGAGCACATGGCCTGCTTCAGCTCCTCAAAAGCTTTCTGACAGTTTGCTGTCCATAATACCTTTTTAGGCATTTTCTTGGATGTGAGGTCATTAAGAGGGGCTGCAATGGAGCCATAGTTCTTAATGAACCTCCTGTAATACCCAGTGAGGCCTAGGAAGGCTCTCACCTGAGTCTGAGTGGTAGGGGGAACCCAATCAATAATAGTTTGGATTTTCCCCTGAAGTGGTGCAATCTGTTCCCCACCAACAAGGTGTCCCAGATAAACCACCTTACCCTGCCCTATCTGGCACTTTGAAGCCTTGATAGTGAGGCCTGCCTTTTGCAGGGCCTCCAAAACTTTCCATAGGTGGACCAGGTGATCATCCCAGCTGGAGCTAAAGACAGCTATATCGTCCAAATATGCTGCACTGAAAGCTTCCAGCCCTTGCAGGACTGTGTTCACCAACCTCTGAAAAGTGGCAGGTGCATTTTTCAAACCAAAAGGCATTACAGTAAACTGGTAATGTCCTCCAATGGTAGAAAATGCAGTCTTAGGTTTAGCATCTTCTGACAATTTGATCTGCCAATACCCTGCAGTCAAATCAAAAGTGCTTAGATACTTGGCAGATGCCAGTGTATCTATGAGCTCATCTGCCCTGGGTATAGGGTGAGCATCAGTTTTGGTTACTAAGTTGAGACCTCTATAGTCTACACAAAACCGCATTTCTTTCTGTCCATCTTTAGAATTGGGTTTTGGTACCAGTACCACAGGAGAAGCCCATGGACTGTCAGAGTGCTCAACCACTCCTAGTTCCAACATTTTCTGAACTTCTTGCTTTATGCAGTCCCTGACATGGTCAGGCTGCCTATAGATCTTACTTTTGACAGGTAAACTGTCTCCAGTATCTATAGTGTGCTCACACCAAGAAGTGGTGCCTGGCACAGTAGAGAAGAGTTCTGAAAATTGTCCTAGGAGATTTATGCAATTGTCTTTCTGCTCAGCAGTAAGACAATCAGCCAAAACTACACCTTCCACAAGAGCATCTTGATCTGTGGAAGAGAAGAGATCAGGTAGAGGATCACTATCTTCTTCCTGTCCCTCATCTGTTGCCATGAGCAGGGTGAGATCAGCCCTGTCATAGTAGGGTTTCAGGCGGTTGACATGGAGCACCCTAAGGGGACTCCTGGCAGTGCCTAAGTCAACCAAGTAGGTGACTTCACCCTTCTTTTCAACAATTGTGTGGGGTCCACTCCATTTATCTTGGAGTGCTCTTGGGGCCACAGGCTCCAAGACCCACACTTTCTGCCCTGGTTGGTACTGAACCAAAACAGCCTTCTGATCATGCCATTGCTTCTGGAGCTCTTGGCTGGCCTGAAGGTTTTTACTGGCCTTTTTCATGTACTCAGCCATCCTTGATCTGAGGCCAAGTACATAATCCACAATATCCTGCTTAGGAGCTTTTAAAGGTTGTTCCCAACCCTCCTTTACAAGTGTGAGTGGACCCCTAACAGGGTGTCCAAAAAGAAGTTCAAAGGGGCTGAAGCCCACTCCTTTCTGGGGTACCTCCCTGTAGGCAAAAAGGAGGCATGGTAGAAGGATATCCCATCTCCTGCGGAGTTTTTCAGGGAGACCTATAATCATGCCTTTGAGAGTTTTATTAAATCTCTCCACCAGTCCATTTGTTTGTGGATGATAGGGTGTTGTGAACTTGTATGTTACACCACACTCCTTCCACATGGCCTTTAAGTATGCAGACATGAAATTGCTTCCCCTGTCTGATACTACTTCCTTTGGGAAGCCCACCCTGGAAAATATTCCCAGGAGGGCCTTTGCCACTGCAGGAGCTGTAGTGGTCCTTAAAGGAATTGCTTCAGGATATCTTGTGGCATGGTCCACTACCACTAAGATAAACCTATTGCCTGAAGCAGTAGGAGGGTCAAGGGGGCCAACTATGTCAACCCCTACCCTTTCAAAGGGAACCCCAACCACAGGCAGTGGGATAAGGGGTGCCTTTGGAGTGCCACCTGTCTTGCCACTGGCTTGACAGGTTTCACAGGACTTACAAAATTCCTTTGTGTCCTCAGACATCCTAGGCCAATGAAACAGGGGAACAAGCCTGTCCCAAGTTTTCATTTGTCCTAGGTGCCCAGCTAAGGGAATGTCATGTGCCAGTGTTAGGAGGAACTTTCTGTACTCCTGAGGAATCACTAATCTCCTGGCAGCTCCAGGTTTAGGATCCCTATGCTCAGTGTACAAGAGGTTGTCCTCCCAGTAAACTCTGTGAGAGTCACTGACATCCCCATTAGCCTGTTTGACAGCTTGCTGTCTGAGACCCTCTAATATGGGACAGGTTTGCTGTGCCACACTCAGCTCCTCTCTGGCAGGCCCCCCTTCACCCAAAAGCTCAGCAGTGTCTGCTTCCAGCTCCTCTGGTGTAGGTTCTGCACAGGGAGGGAATTCTTCTTCCTCAGAAGTAGAATCCACTGTAGAGGGAGGGATAGTAGGAAGTGGTTTGCTTCTACTAGCCCTAGCTTTAGGGAGCACTTGGTCCATTGTTCCAGGATCCAAGCTTCCCTGTCCTTTTTGCTTTTTGGCCTGAGCCCTTGTCAAAGCAAAAATATGCCCTGGGATGCCCAGCATTGCTGCATGGCCTCCAACTCCACATCTGACCAAGCTGATGTCTCCAAATCATTCCCTAATAGACAGTCTACAGGTAAATCTGAAGCTACCACAACTTTCTTTGGACCAGTTACCCCCCCCCAGTTGAGATTTACAACAGCCATGGGGTGGCTGTGTGTTATGTTGTGAGCATCGGTTACTTGGTACTGGTGTCCAAGTATGTGTTGTTCAGGGTGCACCAGTTTCTCAATCACCATTGTGACACTGGCACCTGTGTCCCTGTAGGCCTGGACCTCAACACCATTTATTAGGGTTAGTTGCTTGTACTTCTCCAAGTTATGGGGGCAAGCAACCAAAGTGGCTAAATCAATAGCCCCTTCAGAGACTAAAGTAGCCTCTGTGGTCTCCCTAATCAGACCAACCCCAACTAAATTACCAAAAGTGAGCCCAGCTACTCCCTTGGATTGGCTATTAGGAGGTTTGCTCCCACCACCACTGCTATTAGTAGGGACACTAGGTGTAGCAGTAGGGGTTGTAGTGGTAGGAGCTGTGGTGCCTTTCTTTGGACAACTGGGATCTGTTGTCCAATGGCCTTTTATTTTACATAAATAGCACCATGGTTTCTTTTCCTTGTTCTGATTAAAGGAGGATTTGGGCCCACCACCCCCACCAGAGTGTTTTTGTGGGCCTGATGAAGACTCATTTTTAGATTTGTCCCCACCCTTGTCAGAAGACTTACCATCCTTCTTTTTGTTGCCATCTTTGTCACCCCCTGTATGAACTTTTCTGTTCACTCTTGTTCTGACCCATTTGTCTGCCTTCTTTCCCAATTCTTGGGGAGAGGTCAGATCAGAGTCCACCAAGTACTGGTGCAACAAATCAGACACACAATTATTAAGAATATGCTCTCTCAGGATCAAGTTATACAGGCTGTCATAATCAGTAACTTTACTGCCATGTAACCACCCCTCCAAGGCCTTCACTGAATGGTCAATTAAATCAACCCAGTCTTGTGAAGACTCCTTTTTGGTCTCTCTGAACTTTATCCTGTACTGTTCAGTGGTTAAGCCATAACCATCCAGGAGTGCATTCTTAAGAACTTGGAAATTATTGGCATCATTTTCTTTCACAGTAAGGAGCCTATCCCTACCTTTTCCACTAAATGATAGCCATAGGATAGCAGCCCACTGCCTTTGAGGGACATCCTGTACAACACAGGCCCTCTCAAGTGCAGCAAACCACTTGTTAATGTCATCCCCCTCCTTATAAGGGGGAACTATCTTGTGCAGATTCCTGGAATCATGCTCTTTTGCAGGATGACTATGGGGAATACTGCTGCTGCCACCATGGGTATCTAAACCCAACTTCTGTCTTTCCTTCTCTAATTCAAAAGACTGTCTATCCAAATCCAGCTGTTGCTTTTTAAGCTTCAGTCTGGTTTGTTCCACCCTCAACTTATTGAGTTCCCTCTCTAACATTCTGTCATCAGGGTTGGTGGGAGGGACATTTCTAGAAACAGAGCTATGATGGGAATGAACAGAAGGAGACCTGTCCCTTACAGAAGCCAACTTAACAGCTTGGTTTACAGAAACATTACTACCAGTATGGTGAGAATAAATGCTTTTGCTATGATGTGAGACAACACTATTTCTTTGGTGTGGCTCATCATCATTACCATCTATGCTAGATTGTCTAGTAATGGGCAGGCTAGGAAGTTTCTTTCCTGAATCTTTTCCTGGGGGAGTCCCTGAATCAGATTGGGAACTATTAGGTACTTTTTCAACAGATGGGCCACCTCTGGCCTTATCCTGTTCTCTAAGCATGTTAATTAACAGTTCCAAGGCAGGATTCTTCCCTACACTCAAACCTCTCTCTATACAGAGACTCCTTGCTCTTTTCCAGCTAAGGTTGTCATATGCAAGTTTGGACAGATCAACACTTTGGCCTGTGCCAGACATTTTTTAGAGAGAGTTAAAGTGATAGAGAAAGAGACAAAAGTTTTCTGAACTTTTTGGAAAGACAGAAAAAAAAACTTTTTAAACTTTTAAGAACTTTTTGAAAGTTTAGGAGTACTTTTCAGCACTTAGAAAAGAGTGAAAAGAGGAAATGCAAAACTTTTTGGCTATGTGTATATACACTGACCTTGTTTTGTATATTTTTCTCTTATGAAAAGTACAATGACAAGAGTGGTAAGTAGTCTCAAGCACTTATCCCACCACTGCACAACCAATGTAGGAGGCTGGACTGGCTTGTAGTGAGTACCAAGGGGTACTTGCACCTTGCACCAGGCCCAGTTATCCCTTATTAGTGTATAGGGTGTCTAGCAGCTTAGGCTGATAGATAATGGTAGCTTAGCAGAGCAGCTTAGGCTGAACTAGGAGACGTGTGAAGCTACTACAGTACCACTTAGTGTCATATGCACAATATCACAAGAAAACACAATACACAGTTATACTAAAAATAAAGGTACTTTATTTTTATGACAATATGCCAAAGTATCTTAGAGTGTACCCTCAGTGAGAGGATAGGAAATATACACAAGATATATATACACAATAGCAAAAATATGCAGTATAGTCTTAGAAAACAGTGCAAACAATGTATAGTTACAATAGGATGCAATGGGGAAACATAGGGATAGGGGCAACACAAACCATATACTCCAGAAGTGGAATGCGAACCACGTATGGATCCCAAACCTATGTGACCTTGTAGAGGGTCGCTGGGACTATTAGAAAATAGTGAGAGTTAGAAAAATAACCCTCCCCAAGACCCTGAAAAGTGAGTGCAAAGTGAACTAAAGTTCCCCTAGGGACAAAATAGTCGTGTTAGAGGAATAATGCAGGAAAGACACAAACCAGCAATGCAACAACTGTGGATTTCCAATCTAGGGTACCTGTGGAACAAGGGGACCAAGTCCAAAAGTCACAAGCAAGTCGGAGATGGGCAGATGCCCAGGAAATGCCAGCTGCGGGTGCAAAGAAGCTTCGACTGGACAGAAGAAGCTGAGGTTTCTGCAGGAACGAAAAGGGCTAGAGACTTCTCCTTTGGTGGACGGATCCCTCTTGCCTTGGAGAGTCGTACAGAAGTGTTTTTCCGCTGGAAGGACGCCAACAAGCCTTGCTTCACGCAAATCGTGCGTTTGGCGTTTTTGGACGCTGCTGGGGCCCAGGAGGGACCAGGAGGTCGCAAATTGGACCTGAAGAGAGAGGGGACGTCGAGCAAGACAAAGAGCCCTCACTGAAGCAGGTAGCACCTGGAAAAGTGCCAGAAACAGGCACTACAAGGATGCGTGAAACGGTGCTCGCCGAAGTTGCACAAAGGAGTCCCACGTCCCCGGAGACCAACTTAGAAAGTCGTGCAATGCAGGTTAGAGTGCCGTGGACCCAGGCGTGGCTGTGCACAAAGGATTTCTGCCGGAAGTGCACAGGGGCCGGAGTAGCTGCAAAGTCGCGGTTCCCAGCAATGCAGCCCAGCGAGGTGAGGCAAGGACTTACCTCCACCAAACTTGGACTGAAGAGTCACTGGACTGTGGGGGTCACTTGGACTGTGTCGCTGGATTCAAGGGACCTCGCTCGTCATGCTGAGAGGAGACCCAAGGGACCGGTAATGCAGCTTTTTGGTGCCTGCGGTTGCAGGGGGAAGATTCCGTCGACCCACGGGAGATTTCTTCGGAGCTTCTGGTGCAGAGAGGAGGCAGGCTACCCCCACAGCATGCACAAGCAGGAAAACAGTCGAGAAGGCGGCAGGATCAGCGTTACAGAGTTGCAGTAGTCATCTTTGCTACTATGTTGCAGGTTTGCAGGCTTCCAGCGCGGTCAGCAGTCGTTTCCTTATCAGAAGGTGAAGAGAGAGATGCAGAGGAACTCGGCTGAGCTCATGCATTCGTTATCTAAAGTTTCCCCAGAGACAGAGACCCTAAATAGCCAGAAAAGAGGGTTTGGCTACCTAGGAGAGAGGAAAGGCTACTAACACCTGAAGGAGCCTATCAGCAGGAGTCTCTGACGTCACCTGGTGGCACTGGCCATTCAGAGCAGTCCAGTGTGCCAGCAGCACCTCTGTTTCCAAGATGGCAGAGGTCTGGAGCACACTGGAGGAGCTCTGGACACCTCCCAGGGGAGGTGCAGGTCAGGGGAGTGGTCACTCCCCTTTCCTTTGTCCAGTTTCGCGCCAGAGCAGGGGCTAAGGGGTCCCTGAACCGGTGTAGACTGGCTTATGCAGAATTGGGCACATCTGTGCCCAACAAAGCATTTCCAGAGGCTGGGGGAGGCTACTCCTCCCCTGCCTTCACACCATTTTCCAAAGGGAGAGGGTGTCACACCCTCTCTCAGAGGAAGTTCTTTGTTCTGCCATTCTGGGCCAGGCCTGGCTGGACCCCAGGAGGGCAGCTGCCTGTCTGAGGGGTTGGCAGCAGCAGCAGCTGCAGTGAAACCCCAGGAAGGGCAGTTTGGCAGTACCAGGGTCTGTGCTACAGACCACTGGGATCATGGGATTGTGCCAACTATGCCAGGATGGTATAGAGGGGGCAATTCCATGATCATAGACATGTTACATGGCCATATTCGGAGTTACCATGGTGAAGCTACATATAGGTAGTGACCTATATGTAGTGCACGCGTGTAATGGTGTCCCCGCACTCACAAAGTTCAGGGAATTGGCTCTGAACAATGTGGGGGCACCTTGGCTAGTGTCAGGGTGCCCTCACACTAAGTAACTTTGCACCTAACCTTTACCAGGTAAAGGTTAGACATATAGGTGACTTATAAGTTACTTAAGTGCAGTGTAAAATGGCTGTGAAATAACGTGGACGTTATTTCACTCAGGCTGCAGTGGCAGGCCTGTGTAAGAATTGTCAGAGCTCCCTATGGGTGGCAAAAGAAATGCTGCAGCCCATAGGGATCTCCTGGAACCCCAATACCCTGGGTACCTCAGTACCATATACTAGGGAATTATAAGGGTGTTCCAGTAAGCCAATGTAAATTGGTAAAAATGGTCACTAGCCTGTTAGTGACAATTTGGAAAGAAATGAGAGAGCATAACCACTGAGGTTCTGATTAGCAGAGCCTCAGTGAGACAGTTAGTCACTACACAGGTAACACATTCAGGCACACTTATGAGCACTGGGGCCCTGGGTTACCAGGGTCCCAGTGACACATACAACTAAAACAACATATATACAGTGAAAAATGGGGGTAACATGCCAGGCAAGATGGTACTTTCCTACACAGGGCAATTGAGACGACACGCGGCAGCGATGCGGCTGCGATATACGAGATCCCCACCGAAGTGGCGAAAACAGAAACTGGAGGGGGCCCTCCTCCTTTACCATAAACCGTCCCAGTGGAGGATATTTGGGTAGGAAGGAGGAGCCCTGTCACGCAGTGAATTGGTGTCGTTGCCTTTCCCTACTGCATCGGATGGGGTAGCTGGCTGAGCATATGTGGGGATGGTGGTGAGGCCCCCCAGTACTGAATAGGCAGGGGGGAACCACGGGCAGGCGTCATCTGACAAGGCCTTTCCAAAGGATAACGAAGCAAGGAGGGAGGCCTATGTCGGCGGCGGCCAGGAGGGAGCAACGTTAACCTCCCGTGGGGACTACCTCTTCATGAAGGGAAGATCCCATAACAAATCCTGCGGTCTGGCACGTGGTGGAAGCAGAGACCATCATAATTGAAAAAGAGTCTGGACAAAAATATGGCTCAGTGGCTCCCTGCGGCCTCCAGCATCCTTCTTTGAGCTCTTGATCACCATCTGAGACAATGTAAGTGCTCCTCAATATACTTGCTGGGTGGTCGGCTGATACTTTCCTGTGCGCTGGAGTGCTCCTCAGAAGACAGGTGATCCCCCTCTCTGCCACACACATGTACTGCAATGATGGGTAAAACTAACGGCACAAAGAACAGTGGGCAAGAACCAAATCAACTCTTGAAAGATGGTGGTGCGATGGAGACCATCACTCAATTGGATATGACACTAAAATTCCACTCCACACAGCTTGACAAAGTCCTCCAGGCTATTCTGGACACAAAAACTTCACTGGAGGCTAGGATCGATGCAATAGCCATGGAAGTTTATCTACTCTGAGTAGATCACCACAATTTAGCGGAGCGGGTGGACGCAGTGGAATTCTTGCTTGCCGCCCTCCTCCCTATGGGTCAGGAACTTCAAACACAGATAGCGCAGGTGAAACTGGAGATGACTGCTCTCCATAAGTGGGCGGAGGATGCAGAAAGGAGATCACGCCATAATAACATCAGACTGGTGGGATTCCCTGAACTAACAGAAGGCCATAGTGTGGAACTATTTGTGGAACAATGGTTGACTGCCAATGTTCTGTATGGGAACCCCTCAAACTTTTTCTCGGTGGAACAGGCCCATAGAATATCTGATAGACCTCCACGCCCAGGTGATCCTCCACAACCATTAGTGGCCTGCCTCCTTAATTTTAGAGACAGTGATTTGATTCTTCAACTATCCCGCTCTAAAGGCCTATGGTGTCATGAAAGTGCTGAGATTTCAGCTTCTCCAGACTTTACTGCTGAAGTGCAAAAACAATGTAACTCCTTTATTAGAGTAAAACAGCATCTGATTGGTCTGAACTAAAAATATGTTCTTTTATTTCCAGCACAGTGTCAACATCAGGACAGTGCGCGCCCTACGGGCGACGTAATGCAAAAAGCCAATCCTTATGTAATGTAATAATTCATGCATTATGTGTTAATGCAGTATGTTAACCTTTTGCATTGCAGCGATTCATCTTGAAACGTCATTAATGCTGTTTGAAATGTATTGCTCATTTTCAAGACTTCGCTGCAGGATTACAGAGTGTGGTTAGGGTGTGGTCCCTGTTCTGAGCCCTTCTAGAATCCTCTCCTGCAGTCTGGCTGGGTGTGGCACGTGGGCGGGGTCTGGGTCTATTTAAGGGACCCAGCCCAGCTCCACGTGCTCACTATTCAGAGGCCCCGGTGCAGAGCAGCAGCATTTTCCTGAACTCCTGTTCCGGAGGCCTACCTAGGATTTCCAGGCCCTGTCCTAATTTTCTTGGTGATCCTCAAGTAAGGCGGTAAGGCGGAGGTTGGGTTGGACCGCCGACTCAGTTTTCAGAAGAGTTTTGGGCCCTTTTGGTAATCGCATTCTTGGCATTTAACTCTTGCAGTTCGGATCGGCAGAGTGCGCGAACATTTCATGGCATTAGAATCTTGATGTACGAATCGGCAACAGTGTGCACGATTCATTCTTGGCATTTAACTCTTGCATTTCAGATCGGCAGAGTGCGCAATCATTTCATGGCATTAGAATCTTGATGCACGAATCGGCAACAGTGTGCACGATTCATTCTTGGAATTTAATTCTTGCATTTCAGATCGGCAGAGTGCGCGATCATTTCATGTCATTAGAAACTTGATGTACAAATCGGCAACAGTGTGGGCGATTCATTCTTGCCATTCAACTCTTGCATTTCAGATCGGCAGAGTGCGCGATCATTTCATGGCATTGGAATATTGATGTAAGAATCGGCAACAGTGTGCGCGATTCGTTCTTGGCATTTAACTCTTGCATTTCAGATCGGCAGAGTGCGCGATCATTTCATGGCATTAGGATCTTGATGTACGAATTGGCAACAGTGTGTGCGATCCATTCTTGGCAATAACCCCTTGTAGCTCAGATCAGCAGAGTGCGCAATCATACCTTGGCATTTAAACCTTGATGGTTGACACGGCAGCAGTGTGCGCTATTCATTCTTGCCAATTAACCCTTGCAGCTTAGATCGGCAGAGTGCGCAATCATATCTTGGCATTTAAACCTTGATGGTTGAATCGGCAGCAGTGTGCGTGATTCATTCTTGGCAATTAACCCTTGCAGCTTAGATCGGCAGGGTGCGCGATCATACCTTGGCATTTAAACCTTGATGGTGGAATCAGCAGCAGTGTGCGCGATCCATTCTTGGCAATTAAACCTTGCAGCTCAGATCGGCAGAGTGCGAGATCGTATCTTGACATTTAAACCTTGATGGTTGAATCGGCAGCAGTGTGCGCGATTCATTCTTGGCAATTAACCCTTGCAATTCAGATTGGCAGAGTGTGCGATCGTTTCTAGGCATTTAAATCCTGATGGTTGAATCAGCAACAGAGCCCGTGATTCATTCTTGGCACTTAACCCTTGTGTTTCAGATCGGCAGAGTGCGCAATAATTTCTAGGCATTGAAATCTTGATGCACAGTTTGATATTAAAGTGTATAATCATTTCTAAGCAATTGAATCTTGAAAGTCAAGACAGAGTGTGACCTTGCAGTATCATTCATGAGTCTATTGCAGTTTATTCCTGAAAACAAATGTGTTCATTGATTACTGTTATAATGTAGTTGCTATTCCAAGGAATAACTTGAGACAGTTCAAGGTTCAGAGCATAAGATTTCATTCTAAAAAACGCTCAGATGAAAGTTTGCATAATCCTTCTTTATTTTCCAGGTACCCAGAGCTAATAAGGTCATGATATAGGAAAGCTCTTGATCATTCATGTGTTCAGTATATAAATATTAGAAACAAAGTTTATGAAAGTCAATGTGAATAATCTTGCTATTGTGTTCTTAGCTTTTGCTTCCACAGGTCTCCTTCCCCGCTGTTCCCAACCTAAAACCCCATTCCCCACTTGGCCATTCTTTAACTCTGTGCTATAATAGATAGTGGAGTTTGGAGCTGCCAAGAGGTGGACATATTGGGAACAAGCACAAACCCAGAGGATCCGGACTCCCTGACACAAAGTTGCGGGTGATCGATGGGGAAGCAACGCAAGTGTTTACCTCCCCAGAGGATGCATGGTCTTGGTTACACTCCAAGGTTCTCATGCACTCCCCATAGGCACCACGAGATGAAGACACCTGGCTGACACCACGAACAAATAGGCACAGGCATAACACCAGCAGAGTGAGAACATCACGCGCCCAGGTACCTAAGGAACGAGAAGGAGCATTGAAGGAAGCCTTGCAGTTATCTAACAACACTTTTTTTGCACTGGTGCATAAACCATCCATTGACTTTAATACAAACGCGGGGACTCCATCACCACCCCGGAACTCACCTGTGGAGGAGGGCCCGGCGCTAACCCCCTATTTGGGAGACGACCTTTGACACTCTTTAATGCTTTATTCTCCTTCTGAGCGGGATGCTCTGGTATGAACAGGAGAAAACCACGGGGCCTGAATTCCTTCCTCCTGGATGGTGCCCTCCCTGGAACTGGCCTCTCTCGATCAATCCCCAGGATACGTGGTGCAGATACTCTTCTCATACAGACCTTTCTTTGCCCCCCCACGCCTCTGGATGAGAGTGAGATGACAGACGTAAGCCTTGGCGGGAAGGACGCATGTATACTACAGTTTTTACAGTACTGTTTACATGTTTGAGGGGTTTTGGCGTGATAGTTATTATGGTTCAGACCTGGGATTGGGGAGTTGTTAATCTTGTTTTTATTGTTTCTAGTATGCCTGGTGAACAGGGAGAGTGCAAGTTGGGTCCAGGGGTTGGGGGAGGGGGAGGGAGGCGACCATGGGAATGTACACTATGGGGGTCATTATGACCCCGGTGGACGGTGTTAATATGGAGCAAAGTACTGCCAATTTCTGCAGGCACTACCTCTACCTACCCTGACTCAGCAGCAGAGGCAGCACTTAGAACTTCTGTTGCAGTTATACAAAATACGATTAGCAATTCAACAGATAGCTAAAGGGAAAACCCCCAGACTAGATGGGTTTCCAATTGAATTTTACACTACCTACAGGGACACACTTGCGACCCAGTTACTGGATATGTATGGATATGTATGGGGCGTCTTATCAGCAAGGGGAACTCCCACCGTTGCTCTGTGAAGCACTTATAATAGTGCTTCCCAAGCCGGGCAAAGACCTGCTTGAAGTAGGCTCATAGAGACCCTTATCAATGTTAAACATTTATGATAAGATCCTAAGTAAAACCCTGGCTAACAGGTTACTTCCGGTGATTTCAACCTTAATTCACACCGATCAATGCGGCTTTGTGCCTCGTAGAACCACATTGCACAACACCAGACAACTGTGTAACATCATAGACACGGTCTAAAGGCATGCGAGCCATCCAGTGGCTGTGTCCCTGGACTTTGAAAAGGCATTCAACACACTCGGCTGGACATACTTGTTGCAGGTCCTGGAATGATTTGGACTTGGCCCTTGTTTTATAAAGTGGGTACAACTGCTATATTCCACCCCTCGGGCGTGGGACCACACTGGCAGTCAGGTATCTTGCTCCTTTTCCATTCAAAGGGGGACGCAACATGGTTGTTCTCTTTCACCTGTGCTTTTTGCACCGGATATCGAGCCGTTAGCAGCGCAATTGCGGATGAAGGAAGTAGACAAGGGAATTTGGGTGGGCGGACGATGGCATGTCACTTCCCTATACGTGGATGATGTCATAATTTATTTACACAAGATTGCCGGAGCTCTTCTGGACTTATTTACTATTTTAGACCATTTTGGGGAAGTGCCGGGCTTGAAGGTAAATTGGGCTAAGTCCTGTGCCTTCCCCCTATGTAAGGCCAGTGACGTAGCAGCCCTATTACCGAGTGGGGAGCGCCTTGTTTGGGCCGCTGGGACCTTCTGTTATTTAGGGGTCAATGTTTATCATTCTGAGATGGATTTGGTGGAGGGCATCTATGGTAAGGCCCTGAGCTCTGCTAGACAATCTCTATCCTTCCGGACTCGCCTGCCCATCTCCCCTATGGGCAGAGTGGCCATTGCCAAAATGTTGGTTCTCCCAGATTGCTCTATTTGTTTCTGGCATTACCAGTTCCTCTTGCAAAGACTGTTTTTAAGACCATACGCAGTCTTCTAATGCCACTTAAATGGGGTTCTGGATGTAGGAGGGTATCCCTGAAGACACTCCAGCTTCCCTTGGCCAAGGGTGATATGGCAGTGCCAGACATAGAAAGATATTATGCGGCAGCTCAGCTCCAGTGGCTGATGCTTTGGTTGACTGGGGATCAAACAATGGAGGGGGATATGGTGTGGGCAGTGGTAGGGGAAGGAGGGGTATTAAGATGGCTTCTCACTCAGGGCGCACCCGATGCAGAGTTGGGTTTACTTCTGCGGACAGCAAAGTTGGCTTGGGCCCGTTATGTCCATTCATGGAGTCGTTCACTCCCCTACTCACCTCAGCTCCTGATATGGGATATACCACAGTTGCAAGACCTTTCTCACATATATAACTTTAATCCTTGGAGGGAGGGGGGACTTGCACACCTAGGTGACTTCTATGAAGAGGGTCAGCTGCGTACTTTTTCAAATTTGAGTGATGCATATGGCCTGGACGCAGGACATTTCACTGCTTATGCAGCAAAACAGCCAGTGATGGGGAAAATCTGGCGATCGGGCTGTACAGAGCCCACAATACATCAAGGAGTGCATTATTTCCTAACACGGGGCTCGGAAAGGAGGGTGATCTCTAATCTCTACATAGCGCTTAGGGAGACACAGGGCGTGCCACATGCCCATAAGAAGGCTAAATAGACGCCTGCTTGGGCAACGATCTGACAGAACAGCATTGGAGGATGACATTACGTTTCAAGGAATGCTAGATTGAAATATACCCAATTTAATTATGTTCATCGAAATTATCTGACACCCCATCGCCTACATAGTATGTTTCCAGAAGCCTCTCCCTCCTGCCCGAGGTGCAACCACGAAGATGCTACCTTTTTACATATGACATGGGAATGCCCAGTGTTGCACAGTGCATGGACAAAAGTAGTGCAACAAATATAGGATATCATAGATGCACACCTTCCACTAGACCCACTCTTCTGTCTCCCGGGGATAGCTAAGAGAACCACACAGCCTAAACATTATTTAAGCAACTTATTGCTATGTCATGGAAAGCACCCCAACCCCCAATGTAGAGAACTGGTTACACGTGGTGTCCCGTTGGGCTGCAACAGAGGCTGCGGCATTGGAGCAAGACCAAGAGTTGCTGGGTAGGGGTAGGACTACGAAATTCTGGGACACCTACATGTTAAAACTGACTGAGAAAATAGCACCCCGGGAGGATGAGAACACCAGCCCAGCAGGTTCGCTCCGGACGGTGGCGTAATCTGCTACTGTATAGCCTACCAACCAGTGGTAGTACTCCGTACCATTTAAAGTCATGGCTTTCTCTGCTACTTCTTCCCATGCCATCCGAGAGCCATCTGCTTCTCTAATCCCCAGGGTCCTTTATGGGTATGATGGACAATGTACCCAATGCGATTGCTGGACACACCCTTTGTGAAGGCTCAGAGGCCATTGATTTCCGGTTGCTCACCCTGCGCCCCTCTCACCCCTTCCTACTTCAGCAGCTCCCCCCTCCACCGGGACCGTGGTCCCTGGTGGGTGGTTTGCCGTGGTTACCCTCTCTCCTTGAACTGCACATACTGGGCACGTTCTATAGTTTGTACTTTCACCAAGTTTTATTCTCTTGCCCGTATTTCCTGTACGAAGGCCTTATGGCAAGTGGTGCCAGCCGACCACATCCTGAAGTGTGGTTGATATTATGGGTTTAGAACACATGCTTGCGATAAACTTCACTGGATGATTATTGTTCACATACTTGTGACTTTGATAGGCAATTCTGATGGAAATGTATGAGGCCAAAGCCTACAAATGTGAAGTTGATTCACTAACTGAAATATGACATACTGTTTCTTGTACTGTAACCCCTCTTTGATAAGAAATTGTGGTGCAGCTGGAGACATTGCCACCGACTATTTACTTGACACTGTTGAAAATTAATAAAAATATATTTGAAAAAAAAAAGTGCTGTTCGTCACTAGGCATTTGGGACAGGTAAATATATGCAATGCATTTTTTCTCGTGCAAGTGTCTTACCTTCTTTTCAACAAATCTCAGTTCCTTACCTTAACATTCTTATCTATCTTCTTCCTTTCTCTGGGTTTCCTGAGGTCCTATGTTACTTGACACGGCAATCCTCTGGACATAAGAGAAATAGGTACGTCTCCATCCTGCTGCAGCAGCACAATTTTCAGGAAAGCTCAGATTCCTCACTAGCAATCGCGGTCTGCCTTCAAGGTGTGGCTTAAATACTCATGCCATGCTTCAGATGCCCCCCAATTTCAAGTACTCTTTGAAGTCACACAAGACTTCTATGTTACACCCGAAACGAATGCGACTCTAGCACAATGCACACACACTATTTGTGCACAACTCTCATCTGGAGCATGTGAAGCATCGAAAGCACCTAGTCAGATATTTAGATGCTTCCATATTACTGCTCATAGGTTGTAGGCATCATTCACACTAAGAGAACACTAAAGCACTATTGCACACTTCTCCCTAGTACATTAGGGAAGCCTCAAACGAGCATAAGAAATCAAATTGTTTAAAAAGATGGCTAGAATATTTGAAAAGAAGCGCAGACAAAATACAGAGGATGTTTGGGGCAATGACCATTTTTAGTGTTCAGACAACTCCATCAAGACAAGGGTAGTGGCAGTCTTAATTTTGTTCTTTTAATGGGGAAACATTATAAAAAATTAATCTATTTTTATTAAAAGAGAATCAGATACCTAGATATGGTATATTTAATGTTTGAGGCTCCATTTAAAATTGTAGCTCTCAACAAATATTGCAGGTAAAAAATATTAAGAGGTAAAATTGTATTTTGGCTGAAGTTTGTATTCTGAAACAATTGACTAGTCACCTCAAAAAGACACCAAAAAATTAAAGGCATCAGCCATAATAGGAAATTTCAGCAACATATGTGGATACATTAATTGCAAAGGTTTTGTGATAAAAACCTTTTATTGAGCTATTGCATTGCAATCTTTCCAAAAAAGGGCTCAAGGAATGAAACTAGCCAAAAGGCAGAGAGCAAGCGATATTATCTAGTGCCATGGCACAGTTGAAATAAGGACACGAAGAGGAGGAACAACCACTAGTAAGAACACAGTCCCTAGGATAAGGATGTAAGAGCTTAAAAATATTAATACATTGTTCCCCAAAGCCAAACCATAAGAAAGTTTTAAACAAATGATTCCAGTTAATCTGTTGAAAGTCCTCTTCAGCATCTAATGAGCAAACAGTTAAAGGAATTAGAACCTTTTAAAACAATATTAGAAAATCCTGTAGCACTAACTATAGATAATCGACTTTTAACAAAACCAGATTGGCTATATTTAAGAAGCAGGGGTATGGATTTCAATGGATTCCAATTTTTGCTTACATTTTGCAGTCACTATTACTTAACGACATTGACCTACAATGTTTGCAGAAATGATTGCCTTTATTGGTATAACTGTGATATGAACTTCTGAAAACATTCCACATGCAAGGGATTGAGACAGAATGCTACTAAATAAGCCCAAAGGTTTTGGGCAAAAAATGAAGAGAAATGGGGAAACAATTCAACAGAGAGGCCATGATGACTGAGATATTTAGCATTTTTGAAAGAGTAAAGGCTGAATAAAACTTCTTCAGCCAATGCAGGAAATGTTTGGAAGAGGTCTTAATATTGGGGATGGCAGAAAATAAAGAATTCAAATCAGATTGAGTTGCAATTACACATCGGGGGTTAAAATTCTCATTGTAGCGATCTTTTTAAAAAACGTAAACATATTTAGGAATATCAACATAAAAACAGTAGAAGATTTATCAATACCTGAATTCACACACTGTGCAGGGCAATATGGTGTCGGCGTAGTGAGGCCCATTAGCCACACCCACCGGAAACCAAGCGCCACGGCGACAGCAGTCAGCGCGAAGAGGAAATTGACCGCGGAGACGCCGCACGGTCACAGCACCGGCCGTTGCACCGGCCGCTCTTGGCCGCGCTCGTATTGAGCCGCTACCGCCCTTTCCCGCACGGCCGGCAGCTGCCTCACTAGGCTTTGGGATTCAGAAGCGGATTTTGCGGGATCGCGAGGCACGGCAGCCACCGCGGCTGGAGGACAGCGGCCCAACCACAACAAGGACCCCCTCCCCCTCGCAGCAAAAGAGTGGTAACTTTGGGGTAAGGGGGAGGAGGAGGCTTCATAATCAACTATTAATAACTGCAAAGGAAAAGAAAAACTTTGTTTGCTTGGCACAAGGACGCTATCCTGATTTAGCGAATTGTAGCCCTTGTGGCTGTATAGGAAGCAACGAAATAAGATTTACTCTGACTTCTTATCCGGGAATTAAGAAGTTGAGGGACCTGGGGCTAAAATGCAGGCATCATATCCAGATTAAAACCCCTCGAAATGAAAAGAGGGTCTTAATGGCTTTTTGAAAAGGCGAGATTGGCAGTAGCAGCAGAGGCGTTTAGCAGATGGTGGCCGCATTATTTGAAGTGGTTTAATCCAGATGAAGGGCGAGTATCGTTGAACTCTATAGCCGGCCAGGACCAATAATGACTAAAGTGAAGTAGCAACATGATATGACTTGCTTACTGCTAATGGGGGAAAGCACAGACCGTTTTTTGCAGTGTGTCTATACATGACTTTTGTACTGCGTCTGGATACCTTAGAAGTCCGCGTTAAGCCGCAGTAACTATAAAGCTAGCTAGCTACAGCCGCATGGATTGACGCTTTACACACTATGTTCCGCAGTAATAACTGCGCAAAACGGATGTAATCATAAAGAGGATTCCCCTTAGGATATCAATATTTCCTGATAATTCTCCGCGCATCTTACATGAGTTTGGGCTGTCATTTTTGTTAACATAAAAATAGAAGGTGCGGTAGGAAGAGAGAGGAGAAACAATTCGGAACAGGGGGTAGAAAAAGATTCTAGCTTCCTAGGAAGGAAGGTGTAGTATCCTAGGAAGCGTCAAATGCTCGTAGCCACATACAGAAATGCACTATGGCATATGCCTACTCCTGCACGGTCATTAAGGAGCGTGATTAAGCAAACAATAATAGAGGTATTTGTGGCAGCAGTGGGCATAACGAGAGCCATTAGATCATTATCTCAGGCCATTATAATAAATATGGCACCTAAAGCTAATCGGCATCTGGGAGATAAAAACGAAGGTGTCAAGACTGTGCGCTCTGGCAGAGGAAAAGGAGAACCACTGGGCTCTAATAAACGTCTAGCGTCTACAACCGGAAAAGCGGCTGGGGAGAATGCCTCTATCCTAGGACAGATGATAGACGCAAAGATGAGTACTAAGGCAAGTGATAGTACTACTCCCCTGCTGGAGGACAAAGTGAAAGGTAAAAATCAATCTACTATAACTGCCTTTCTGGCTGGAGGGATGCAAAGAACCTCTGTTGTTATGGCAACCTCTTTCTCTGAAACTGACTGTTTAGTAAAAGGATCCTCTTCATTAGACTCAAGTACTAGAAACCCAGACTACGGTGATAATCCTACAGCAAACATGTCAGAAAATCAAGATATCAGTCGGGAAGCAACTATAAAAGTGCTTAGTCTTTGCGAAAATGGGCAGTCACAAACCCAACAGGTGGAGCAATGTGAACAGGTGGACCTCCAAAATAAGGGGAAACCTGGCGGCCTATTAGGACACACAGCAGAGGAGAATGAACCTGCCAATCCTCCCGGCAGTCCTAAAATAAGGGACCAAATTATGGGGGGGGGGAAAAATCTCCAACTAAACGATTGGGGCAGAGAAAGTAGTGATAAGTTTTATTCCTTGACAGAGGAGTCCGACCTTGGTAGCGCTGATTGTAGTTTTAGTGAAACTGACGAGAGCGAGATATCTGAAACAGGCAACAAATCTGCAAGTGGGGAGTGCACAGTACGTAAGGCTCGCCAAAGGAAATCTGTTAAATCACGCTCTGGTTTACAAGAGGGCTCTGAAAGTATGGCATCTAGGAATGGTAGGTCCTTAAGGTGGGACTATACAGGGATTAACTTGGCTGACACTTCTACAGGTGGCAACCAAAGCTCCGCTAAAGATAAAAATGGAAGCGATCCGGAACCTGCAGCCGGAGAGATAGGTGCCACTGGTAGAAACTATGAAATTGGCACCGATGTGGGGATCCTGCAGTCAATTTATAGCTCAATCAAAGAGCTTCAAACGGAGACGCGGATCGATAGCCATCGGGCAAGGGTTGCCACAAAGAGACTGCAAGGATCAGTCCGCAAGGTAGCTAAATCTTGCAAGGAAATCGAAGCGAAGCTATGCTCCATGGAAGATCGGATAGTGGCAGTCGAGGATGATATGGACACTCTTAAAGAACAGAATGCCACCCGAGATGGACAGCTAACGGATGTGATGTGGAAGCTAGAAGATTTGGAAAACAGACAAAGAAGGAACAATCTTCGCTTTCTGGGTATACCAGAAGGACTGGAAGGGGACAATATGCAGACATACATGGTTACTCTTCTGCGCGGGTCTTTTCCAGAATTAGGGAATCGGGACTGGGACAATGAGGTACAGAGGGCTCACAGGTTCCCGCTAAATACACGGGAGGGTAGTCAACGGGCAGACGCTAAATACCCAAGAGCGGTCCTGGTATATCTAGGGAGCTATCTGGTACGTCAAGAAATTGCTGATAAAACCCCTCCCAGAAATCCGCGTACTTATAATGGGGTTACATTTTTTACCCGCCCAGACTTCTGCCATGCTACAGTTGAGCGGAGATGGCGGCTGCGGCAGCTTATCAAGCCATTTTTTGAGAAAGGAGGTGAGGCCTATCTGCTGGCCCCCGCTAGGCTAAAAACCATAATGAATGGGAAAATAAGAGTTTTTACGTCAGAAATCAAAGCAAAAGAATATCTGACAGGGGTAAGTGTATAGAGTATAAAGGGGGAGGGAAATAGGGAAGACATAGGCGCTTGGGGTACCGGTGGGCTGGGACAGGCTGACATACGCACGACATCAACATTCAGGCCATTAGGGGTCTGATTGCTCTACAGAATGGGGGGCCAGTGTCAGTGGGGGGGGGGTGGCAGGGGTGGGGTAGGGGGCGACTGGCCTGGGGGGAGGGCAAAGGAGAGGGGAAAGGGAAGGGGATGGGGAAAGGGAAAGTAAGAAGGGTGGAGGGAGGATCCATAATGGTAAAACTGGGGAAAAATGTGGAAAGGGAACAGTTAATGGAGACGAGAGATATCGGGGAAAGAAATGGAAAAGGAAGGAAAGGAAACCTAAGGGATGGTGTAGCTAGATATGGAAATTTGAGTGACCCCAAAAAAAAGAGATCCGAAAGTATAAAAAAAAAAAGGGGGTATGGCTAGATTCAGAATTGCATCAATTAATATATGTGGTCTGAACGATCCTCATAAAAGAAGGAGAGTTGCTGAAGAATTGAAAACCTTCAAGGCAGATATTTACTGCCTGCAAGAAACGCACATAGAATATAAAAACTCCGGGATTTTCGGCTCACTGGGCCTAAAGGCAATTGTTTGGTCCAAACAAGAAGCTAAAACTAAAGGAGTGGCGATTTTAGACCGGACCAACAAATTACAATTTACTCGGCAAAAGGCTGATGCTGGTGGAAGATGGGCAATCTTAGAATGTAGATATGGCCATAGCAGCTTCACTTTATGTTCCATATATGGGGCGGTCACGGACGATCCGATAGTAATAGATACCTTAGCCATTGAGCTCACAGGATGGGTACCTCCCTATATCATATGTGGTGATTTTAACTTTAATGGCTCGTGGGAGGGATTACAGGATGTGTTAGCACTCGCAACTAAAAAGTATCAAGGGCGCAAACCTCGGGTGTATAAGGCCATGGGTGCTCTGCAACAAGAATTAGGGCTAGTGGATGCTTGGGTGAAGCTGCGCAAACCTGATCCCGGTTATACCTATTACTCGGCTCCGCATAAGAAATTAGCACGTCTTGACTATTTTTTAATCTCCCCGGTTTTCTTAAAGCAGGCTAGGATCGAATTATATCCCCGGATGGTTTCAGATCATAACCCTATAGTGCTAGATTTGGAGTTGGAGGGGCTAGAATTAAAGAGTAGTAGATGGACCTTTGAAAGGGGTCTTTTAAAAAATCCAGAATACCGTGAACATATGACCAAATGGATAACCGAATTTTTGGGGTTCAAAAGGGGATCCGCTTCAGTAGAAATGGTTTGGGATACTCTGAAAGCTGGTATACGTGGAGAAACATTAAGCTTTAGTATTAATAGGCAAAAGGAGGTTCAAGGGAGAATAATAGAGTTTCAATTAAAGTTGCAGTGTGCAGAGAGACAGCTAGCCATGGCTATAGAAGCTGGAGCAGATATAACGAAAGTACAGGAAGAGGTTGCCATAATCAAAGCAGCAGCAAATGAGACTACAGCTCAAAAAATAGCGGAGAAATATTTAGCGCAGCGGGCACAAAGGCTTGAGTTTGGGGAAAAAGCCGGGCGGCTATTAGCGGCTCGGGCAGTACAGAAAACAGCAGCTGGGGTAATCAGGGAGATCATAGATCGACAAGGACAGCTAATATCAGAGGTGGATAAAATAAGAAAGGTGTTTCATGGGTATTATCAGGAACTATATGATGATACAGTGGCTTATTCGGATGAAGAAGCCTTAGAGTTTTTGTATCCTATCACGACAGGAAAACTAGATAAGAGCGACCAGCTATTCCTTGGAGAACAGATAGACATTACAGCAATAGAAATGGCAATCAACAATCTGCTCACAGGGAAGGCTACTGGCCCTGATGCTATCCCCTTAGAATTTTATAAAGTTTTTAAGTCACCTTTGCTTCCGGTAATGTTGGAGCTGTATGTTCAGGTACAAAAAGGAGGGAAAATCCCCCCGTCTTGGGACCTAGCTAACATAGTCATATTCCAGAAGAAGGGCAAATCCCCATTAAATCCTGCCTCATATCGCCCGATCACATTAATAAATAGTTCTGCCAAGATATATTCAAAGATCTTGGCCGCCCGATTGTCATTGGTGATCAAAAAGCTGGTTTCTCCATGGCAGCACGGGTTTATTCCAGGGAGAGACACGACTAATCATATTCAGAGAGTCTTAGCACTCTTTGACTCCACAGAAGCTGTTAAAGAGCCTATGGCGGCTATCTTTCTGGATGCAGAGAAAGCTTTTGATCGGGTAAAGTGGAAGTACTTGTGGTTTGTAATGGAACAGCTTGGGCTAGGGAGGCAATTCATTACAGCAATTAGGGCCTTATACAGATCCCCAGCGGCGAAAATACAACTAATGGGAGGACAATCTGAGACTATATTGATTAGGAGAGGAACCAGGCAGGGGTGCCCCTGCTCTCCTCTTCTCTTTGCTCTGTATATAGACCCTTTGCTGAGACAATTGGAAGCGAATAATAAGATACCACCAATTCACAGGCAGGGATGGGATACCAAAGTTCTAGCATACGCAGATGATATAGCCATACTAACCCCATCCCCTGATTCAGCACTAAAAGAAATAGAAGTGGTGGCGAAACAATTTGGCCGGTTTTCTGGATATTCGTTAAATGGAGCTAAGACACAACTGTTGGCTAATCAATATACAAATATTAAAGATACACGGAGGGTGGATCATGCAGTATACCTAGGTATTAATATCACACCGAATATAGATAAAGTAGTAAATTTAAATATAGATCCTATACTTGCTAAATTTAGAGAAGATGCACGTAGATGGGATAATCTACATTTAACTATTGTAGGACGATGCAATATGATAAAGATGATTTTCCTTCCAAAGCTGTTGTATTTATTTCGCACTATCCCATTGTATTTCTCCAATCTAAAATTTAAAGAGATTGACAGAATGATCATGAGGTTTAAATGGGCATATGGAAAGTGCAGGAGAGCGAGTAAATATATGTCTCTTCCACGGGAAAGGGGTGGATGGTCCTTACCGAATATAAAATTGTATCAATTGGCAGCAGCCTTTCAATACATGCGCCCACTATTCGGATTTGATATGGAAGGTACTACAATTGTTGACAGCCCCAACATATATGAGCTGCAGATAGGAGAAGCTGCCAATGGGTGTCTAGTAACATACCATGAGCCTGGATATTACAAAAAAACTAGGTATAAAGTGTTAGAAGCCGCTCACAAGTGGTGGCGATTTTGGTGTAAAAAAAAAGGACTAGGTAGATATAATTATTATACTATGATCAAGAAGAATCCATTACTCCCAGAAATATTTCACGATAAATATATGGCGAAGTGGTGTACATTAGGTGTAACTCGGTTAGGAAATGTTTTTGATAACTCGGGGGTCAAGACATTTCGAGACCTACAGGAACAGTATGGGCTACAGAAAAGGGATTTTTTCAAATACTTACAGATAAGGGATTTTTTAGGGAAAAAAACAGGGGGGGCTCAGGGATTCAAAAGTATCCAATTGCTGGACGACATGTTGGCAAAACCCAGCTTAGCCATTAGGTCAACCTACCCTATCTTTTTAGTAGAACAAGCTGACGATTTAGAAAAACATAAGGAGAGGTGGAGTAAGAAAATGGCAGAGGGTAGTAGCAATTTCCTGAGTTCATTGGAGTTGGGATGCACTACTTTATTATCATCTTCCCTACAAGCGCAGCATTATAAGACTATATTTGATCTGTATTAGTCACCAGCCCATCTTGTCAAATGGGGATGTACGACAGGAACAAGCTGTCCGAGATGTGGGATGTACGGAACAGATATTATCCATATGATGGCTACCTGTGGGGAATTAAAAGCTTTAAGGGAAGGGATCCAATCTGTTTTGAAGGAAGTAGTGGGCTATGATATAGACCTTACACCTGAAATTATGGTCTTTGGGACAGATGGCGAAATCGCTGGACCTTGTAGGGCATTTATATTCATAGCCATGGCGGTGGCTCGAATTTGTATAGCATCGGCATGGCTGGATCCACGACCCCCGTCCTGGCAACAATGGTTGGCTAGGTTGCTTTCCTCTTACTACTTGGAAAAATCATTGTATGAACGGAAGGGGAAACAGGCCAGGAGGAAGGGGAAGACAATATGGGGTCTGTTTCAGGCCTGGGTACAGGCCCATACCGGCTGGGGTCACCCATCTTCGAATTAAGGGGTACCATTCCCAAGCTAGTATTTGTGGGGTGGTTAGGCTCTGTATTTGATATGAATGATTTAATTTGGTGATGGTTTTTCCCCCCTTTTTTGTTTTTATTTATTATTATTATTTTATTTTTTTTCTTTATTATTCTGTACCTTATCTTTTATCCCCCTTTTTCGTTTATCTTTTCTCTTTACCCCCATAGATTATCTTACTGTAAGTTTTCAGTTTATAATGATTTAAAGATGTTTATGTAATATGTTTTCTTCCACCAATAAAAAAAAAAAAAAAAAAAAAAAAAAAAAAGAAGATTTATCAATATCATCAATGATACAATTAATTCACGCTATTTTTAGTTGTTAGATAATTAGCAAGCATTTTACGTGCCTTATTTTGGCCACCACAAAATTTAGAGTTAATATGTAACTAAACATTATAAACAATCATATTAGTTACTTTGTTATGTTCAAATTTTGCCTTGACAAATCCAAGCATAGAAGAGGCTTTTAACAGTATAATATGTATGTTCTAAAGATGTTATGAGTATAAGTAAAGTGTTATCTCGGGTGTTTACTCTAGTGAGTGCACCTAAAGGCAGCCTAGGAAGAGTGTCAGGTGATAATTATAGACGTATCAACTGGATTCTTGAGCATAAAAAAAATGTTACAAAAAACAAGCCTTAAGGCTAAAGTCAGCTGTGCACAGCCAAAACACACAGACACACACACACATCCAAACACACACAAACACACACACCCACGCACACACACACACACACACACAGGGAGCCTGAGAGAAAGAACAGATAGCAGGGTAAAAATATAATATGTTCCAATACTTTTTATCGAGGGGTTCTGGTAACAGCATAAACCACAAGAACCCTGAGATAGCGACATGGTATCAGTTATGCATTTTTATATTACATGGTTGTTTAGAAGCAATTAGCTTGAAAACCCTGTTTTGTCAAAATGCTCTTAACAACGGACACTCTCTGGAATTAGGATGTTTAGGCTTTGTTTACCTTGCTTGGGTACATTGCTAAAAAAATAAAGGGCAATGGTGAGAGTCTGTGGATGTAGGCAGTTAGGTGGCTGCATGAAATAAGTAATCATAGATTTACTGCATTTGCTGTATAATTTACAGCGTAATTTACAAAAAATGCAGATCCCACCAAAAATGTTGTTTTAATCTCAAATAGATAAAACTAGTACTGCTACAGAAGAACAAAATGAATTGTTTTGCTGTATGATTTACTATACCTTGCTGCATAATTTGATCTTCCACACTGCATAATCCTAGTAGCCCTAATAGTGTTGAATCTCTGTAGAATGGTTTGGGGCTGCCATTATGATGATGAAATCCTTGTTTCACAGACAACTATTAAATGGTTCCCATATTTCACAGTAACCTCTGAAACATGAGTTTTTATACCACTGCATTTTGATCAGTTAGGAACACCAAATAGCAGTGTTTTTTTTGTATTTGTCAAGACCATAAAGGCACTTTTGTGTGTGTGTGTATTAAGTGAATTTTTGAGGGGTTTTAAACATATGTTAAGGTGTATTAACAAATTCCACCATCCCTTTTCTTTGACCTTTTCTTTTTTCAGTGACATTTTAGAGTTTTTTATTTAACACATCCAACATTTCCCTGTGCCTAAACTCCTGAGGGCAGCCAGCCCCCACTTGCACTGTCAAACTTCCCCTGTCCCTGGCCTTAGGTCGGTGCAGCTGGGGACGACTGCCAGGCCCTGTTGACATGCCTCAACAAGTGGCCAACTTCCACTGGAACAGCCTTTTTAGTGTGCATGATGGGTAGCCTGCTGGGCTTGACCAAAGGATTCATTAAGAGTGAGACTTATGGTTTTTCTGGTTGTTGTGTAAGTGAGTGCAGTTATTATGAGGTAACGGTTTCCACTAAAAACAGTTTATTGTTTGCTTAACAACATTACCCTTGTTTGCCAAATCTTTATGACATGTTGCATAAAAAGCTGATTTTATTTGGGTTGATCAGGTCAAGATTTATTCAGATCCATCAAAAAGGGGCAAAGGAGGGTTCAAAGAAGTATTGTATTCCATTTCCATTTCCATTTTAACTCCCATAGGATTCTTTGCTGTCCTCTACAGAAGTAAATGGCAGAAGTGAATTACAACACATTTGGCATGAAAGTAGAACGTTACTCATGAAGTGATTTTGCTTGGTGTATTGTAAATCTGCTCAGTAGCTTTCAGAAAATAGTGTTGCAAAATGTATTGTGTGTACTTCCAAGGTTTTCTGACTTTCATTTCAGAAACTGAGTCAGAAGGTAAAACATCTGACCGAGTCAAACCTGTTTTTTTTTTCTCTGACCCCCGTTCCATTGCTGTCAGCCTTAAATCATGCTTAGGTACCAGTCAAGATAAAGTAGGTGATCACGGTCAGAACTTAACGCTTTTTAGTGCTATTTTTATTTTAAAAATTTGAAATTAGGGATAAAATGTGTGAGTCATACCTGGGATGAATGGCTACTAGAACCGGTCGAAGAATTCAGTAATGGATTATCAAACCCACTGCCATAACTGCTGAATTGCTATGGTTTTCTGTGTGTAAAATCTGAACCTAACTATAACATCCCTTTAACCTTTTTTTGGTGAATTTCTAAGATAGATAGACAGATAGATCAAAGTCCAAAGATAAATGAAACACTCACTCGGGCTGCAGGTGAGAAAATGTTTACTGACGTGGAATCTGACGTGTTTCAGCAGACTCCGCAGCCTTGATCACATGATTCATTACACCATACACTGTGTGAAATACCTTCAACCGACATAAAGAAAAAACAAAAGATACACAGTTTGCACGTAAGCACCATCTTGCAAGGGAAAGATATGTAAAATCATTAGTATGTTTTCATGCTTATACAAATCTGTCTCCAAGTGTAAAACATATAATCACACTGTATAAACCTTGCATGATACCGAATAACAAACATCATACATCATCACCACAAATGGAAAAAATCACTTACATTAGTGAAGTTAATATGTTCGGAAAGGAACTCAAGAATATGTACTACTAACATATAAAGTCATGCAAATGCAGAACCTTCTAAAACTGAGTCCATGACCCAAAATATATGTTTTAAAGTAGAGACAGAATATTGCACATAGGCATATCTAAATTACCTAAATTACCAAAGCTCGCACTAAATAATAATAGGCGATTGTTGGAATAATGGGGAACATTCCACAAGACCAGTGGAGAAATATGGTATATCCACAGATGCTGGGAGGCTAATAAAAGGGGGTGTTAATGATATTCCCAAGTTCCCAAACAAATTGCACTTTACCAAAGGAGCGTGGGGATTGGATCAAGGTGGACCGAAGATAAAAACCAAATGAATAAAGGTAAACTCAACAAGTATAGAATAATGATCAAAAATAATATAACATGCCTGAAATCCATTCATAATACAATCTGATCATAATAAAAAATCAATCAAGCCCCAGTAGGCTGATGCACATCAACAATAATGGAGACCCTTTAAAAGGAACAGTGCATCTATAGTTAACCCCATGTAAATCTCAAGCCTGTTCACAGCAGTAAATCTAATTACGCAATCCAGCAGTCTCAACAACAGTCATATCTCCAACAGACTGATCCCTTCACAAATGGCGACAACCCCAAAACCAAATATAACAAACAAAACAGTAAGCAAAAAATACAACTCTCTTATCTGAAATAGAATACTGGGCCCTATGTACGTGAAGAAAATGGTAGAGGATCCAACAAAAAGTCCAAACAAATGTGGAACCCCTTTCTTTCCTCCTGTAAAGAAAACTAAATATGGTAAGATAAATATAAAGTATGCAATATAAATGACTAAAACAATAATAACTGCACAAGGACAGGCAAAAGAAACTACTAAATACTAAACCTTTTATCTACATAATACCTCAAATTGCAGCTGCAACACCTCTAGTAACACATTTTTCTCTGTTTTGATAAATGTACATTTAATTCTTCGTCCAAATTGAGACCCCAGGGCTGAGAATCGTAAGATCAATAATTAATTCAGACTCTCTTTGTCTTAGCCTGAGGGCTCGATTTCCACCTTTTGGATTAGGTTCAATTTGTTGAACCGTAAAAAATGATAATTTGGTGTGATCTCTATTGTGTTTCTCCTGAAAATGTCTTGCAACTTGATATTTTTTATCACAATTACCAATAGCCCTCAGATGTTCTTGCACCCTATTTCTTGCAGTCCAGATAGTGCTCCCAATGTATTTTAATAAACACAGACATACTAATATGTAGATGACATACTGGGAGCTTCAGGTAAGAAATTGCCTGATCTTGTTTCTTCCCTCTTGCAGTCTCATATTCACTGACTGCTGCCAACCCCCTTTAACTACCCAAGCCAGCACCACGCACAGCCTTTGGCATTGCGTTGCAGGGGTTGACTGCAGGGCCTGTCCTGGGATTGGGTGGTTATAGGGGGTTGGCCATGACCCAAGGATTTTGCTGGGATAAAGATTTCAATGTTAAATCAAGAGGAATGTTCACTATTCAAAACGCTAGTAAATAAACAGACACACTGTCATGAAATACCAGGATTTGAACCTTCAAACTACTGAATAACAGTCCAGGAGTTTTACCAGTAGGCCAGAGGTGACTCAGAGCTGCTGTGCATCAAAATGCAACTATGATATCTGTACTAAACATCTTGCTGGTGTGCCGCTTTGAAGACATTCTATGGAGAGACCATTGCTATTGCTATTGCAATGGTCTCTCCATAGAATGACTTCAAAGCAGCAGCACACAAGCAAGATGTTTGCTGCCAGTAGATGACCACCAGGGGAGCCTGAAGGCCACCACAGTCCCAGCCGACTCCCATCACCTGCAGGAGCTGGCATTGCTTCAGCAAGCAGGGAGCTGCTTTAAATAGCAGCTTCCTGCTTGCAGCAGTAAAGTTTTCATCTTTTTCACTGCACGCATATGTGCATGCAGGGAAAGAGTTGAAAACTCCACTTTCAGCAAGTGGGAGCTGCTTGACAGCTCCCGCTTGTTGAAAGCGGAGTTATGTTTGTTTTTGCTTGGTGGGAGATGTCAGCTCCTGCCAAGCAAAAGTAAACAGCTACCTCCCAATGGTGGGCACCTCAGGAGTAGCAGGAGCCGGCTCCAATGTGGGTGTGGTGTGGTGTGGCCCTCTCCATAATTTGAATTTAGCCCTAGGGAGGTGGTGATCACCAGGGTTGGGGGTCTGCAACAAACCCCTTACATTAAGGTACTGCAGCCCCGGGGAGGTGGTGGTCCTCTGGGCTGCGGGGAGACCACACAGGCCCCACGTATTCATTTAAGTGCAGTTGCCACACGGAGGTGGTGGTCCCTGGGCTGTGAGGGGCATGCCCTCCAATTCATTTAAGTATATTTGCCCAAGGTAGATGGTGGTCCCCATGGCTACAGGGGGGGGGCACGTGGATCCACCTGCATTCTTCTAACAACAATTCCCCTGTGTGTGTGGCGGTCCCAGGGCTGCAGGGTACCACGTGGGCCCCCCACATTCATTTAACAACTTTTGCCACAGGGAGGTAGCAGTCTCCAGAGCATCGGTGTGCCGAGCAGACCTGCCCCCAAACATAATGTACTGTGCCCTGGGGAGGTGGTGGTCCCTGGGGCTTTCATAAGCCCTAGGAGGGGGCCCCTGATCCCCTCCTATATTTTGGCAATGCCCCAGGGACCTAGCTCACCCGGGAGACCGCACATGTTTTCTTTTTTAATCACAGTAATTTTTGTTGTGTTTTGTTTTTAAAAAATATACTTTTAAGCCTTGGTTCAGGGTGAAGCCAAGTCTCAAAATGGCTGCCAACACCTACTGGTTGAAGTGTTGCCAGCCAATCTGATCTCTGCAAGGGATTGGGAGGACTTGTAAAGACAAAGGACTTCATTATGACTTTGGTGGTCCTTTCATAGGATCGTCGAAGCCGCTGCAGGCAAAAGACCGCCAGTAATGGAGGTCTTTTGCCTGCCATATTAGGAATGTTCAGCTGGCCCAGCAGAACACTCACCACAACATTGACGCCAGCCAGTAATTGAGCAGGTGGCGATGTTGTGCTGCATCGGGTGCAGCAGCAACCGTCGCGTATTTCACTGCCCGTAATTTGGGCAGTGAAATGCATGATGGGGCTGTGCATGGGGCCCCTGCACTGTGCAATGGGGCTGTGCATGGGGTCCCCTACACTGCCCATGACAAGTGCATGGGCAGTGCAGACACCCCCATTCCACCAGCCTTTCCATAGCGGCGTATACCGCCATAGAAAGGCTGGAGGATGGGGACTTGTAGTCCCCAGGGCGTCGCTGCTTTTAGCGCTGCACTGGCGGATTACAACCACTGCAGCCTGGCGGTGTCGGCGGTTTGACCGTAGCGGCTCCGCCACAGTCATAATGGGGCAGACAGACCTCCCTGTCTGCGGCGGTCCAACCGCCATCGCGAGGCTGGTGGTCTTAAGACCGTGAGCCTCATAAAGAGGCCCGAAGTGTCGCTAAATATACAAATTTGACTTTCCTTTAATTTCTCTTATACTACTGAATGAATTCACACCAAACCACAAAAAGCGTAATATGCGTACCGAAAGCTAAATTTCTTCCAAATTTGGTGCAATTGCTTCCTGTAGTTTGGGCTGTAGTCATGTTCAACATTTCTATGGGAATTAACATGGGAAATCAGCCCAAAACTTCCCATGCACAACAAGGGTTTTAGGCAGACTTTTTTTGGGACAATTTCATGAAGATTCGCCAAACGGTGCCAAAGATATACGCAGGTGAAAAAACGCTTTTTCTATGAAAACTAAGTACTAATTATAATCACCTACTGGCAACAGCGAGTAGGCAATAGACAAACACACATACATATACATATATGAATATATATGTGTGTGTATATATATATATATATATATATATGTACATATGTGTACACATGTATATGTATGTATACATTCGCAAGTTGCCGTTTCAGCCGCTGAAGGGCCGCGCCAGGGCTTAAAAGCATTTTTTTCACAGATCAGATGCGCAGATTTTTCTGATATCTCTCCCGTTTCTTTTTATTAGCCCCTAGGTGGGCCAGGTCTCTGGGGCATAGGGGAGTTAAATGAGGAGGGGGGTGCATGGGGCCCCACTTCTAGGGCTACCTTTAGTCCTGGGGGCCCCCACCTCCCCAGGGTGATGAGGTAAATATGTGTGAGCACTTTGTAAAACTAGCCCTCCTGCAGCCCTAGGGACTGCCACCTCTCTGGGGCACTTTGTGAAATTAAATGCAGGGGGAACGCACAGCCCCCCAACAGCCCCGGGGACCACCACTTTCCCTGGGACAGAGTTTAAACAAAGAGATCGGGAGACTGTTTCAGACCCCCTGCAGCCCCAGGGACCACCACCTTCCAGAGGATATATTTGTGGGAGGGAGGCCGTGTTGCCCCCCTCAAGGAGCCACTGATGACACTAGGGACCGCCACCTCTCAAGACCAGCTCGTGATATGTCCCGGGGTGCCCACCCTTGGACAGAGCTGTTCGCTGTGTCTTGGTGGAAGCATTGGAGCTGTCAAACAGCTCTTCCTTCATCAGAGCTCATGTTTCCTCTGTCTGCCTGCCCACAAAGATGCAGGCAGGCAGACAGCGGAGCAGCTCCCTCTCTATGACAACAATGCTGGCTCCAACAGGAGGTGGGGAGCCAGCTAGAACCGTGAGAGCATGCAGGCTCCCCCCACGATCCCCAATGTCATGACCAGACCCTGGTTGATGGGGCCCCCGGGGCTCTCCTGCATCACTGGGGTCTCGCGGATGGGGTCTGTAGCCCCCTCTTCACCTTCACGGGGAGCATGATGGGGCCTCTCTGGGCAGCTTCACGGGGGTGCGCCCCAACTTCATCTTTTGTGTGGGGCCCTGGGATGGGGACTGGGTCCCCTTTTGAAACTTTTACAGGAAGCGCTGCTGCACTCCCCGGCTTTGTCTTCGGCCTTGGCCTCTCCTTCAGCCGACAGCCATCTTCACAGGGGACGCGATGTTATCCCCCAACTTTGCTTCTTGGCGGGGCCCCAGGATGGGATCCAGGGCCCTTTCCAGGCACTTTATGAGGGGCGTAACAGCACCCCCCAAATTTACTTCAGGCCACAGCCCAGCACAAATTTGCGGGGAGAGTGACAGCGCTCCCCCGGTTTACTTCTCTTTGGGGGCCCCAGGATGAGGTCTGGGGCCCCTCTACTAGGCTTCACGGGGGCGCAATGGTGCCCCCAGCTTTACTTCTTTTTGGAAGCAGCCCACGGGCCCTGGCCCAACCCAGGGGCATTGCCCAGAGCAGCTCGTTCAGAAATAGGTCAAAAGTCACGGACCTTCTCATTGGGATATCTCGGGTACCCAAGGGCCGATTTTGAGGATCTTGGTGTCATTTTGCTCCTGGTGGTGAGCCCTTTTGTGAGGCCTCCTGGCCTAGAAGATCCCCAAATTGTGGGGAGCCAATCCCTCTGGCTCCCTGCACCAGACTTTCATCTGGGTGGCTTTCTTGTCTTCTGGGCAGTGCACTCTCCTTGCGCCAGCCTAGTCTCTCCCTCAACTAGTCCTCAGGGAATAAGGGAGCCAACTTGTCTTGCCCTGGCATGTGCCTCGCTAGGTCTAAAATCCTTCAGGGGCAGAGTCCCTACCCCAGTGAACAATCAGAGAGTTTTTCTTTCCAGTTGTCTGTGACACCCGTCCTCAGTACCAGTGTCCTGAAGTGAAGCACAGCCAAGTGAGAGAGTTCTCCTCTGTACAAGACCTTTTAAGTGGATGTGGAATTGTCCAGCAGGCCTGCACTTCTGACCAATCCAAATGTGCCACATCACTTTTTTCTTGCCCCTGTCCCCTCCTTCCTGCACAGCCCTCTGGGATAGCTCAGAATGGCATCGTCCAGGAGTTAGTGCTACATGTGCTCTGAAACTCTCAGCCCGTCCTCCCTGACATTTCTTCCAGGGGCTCTCTGCCCATTTTCTGGCACAGGCTGTCAGCTGGCTGATTGATGCAAGGTCCTGCTCAGGCAGCTAGACAGAGCAGTAATTGACCCTAATCCTGAGCTGAGTCAGAGGAAGATGACATTCCTGGTTGACCTATAAGCTGTGCAACTATGCCTTCATAACCTACTGCCTTATTCTATTCATGCAGGTTAGAGTGTACCTTGGTGTGACTCTTGTCTCTGTGGACCCTAGGGGACTGGAGTTGCACCCTAGACCACCCTATCCCATTGACAAAAAAATGGAGTGCCCCAACAGTGAAAAGACAGAAAGCACACTGATATTGACATTTGATGTAGTGTCCCTACAGTGAAAAGACAGTAAGCACACTGACTATCCCTCACATGTGTACACCCATCTCATGAGGCCTACACCCGTTCACTACGCACTGTGCATAGTCTCTTCTGTGCCAGGCTACTTAAGTGCAATTCTTCGGCTGCACACACCAGGAATCCTTGCCACACAGCCCTCACACACTTATACAAACGTAATCACGTGCAACCAGCTGGGGCCTCCTACTCTTGCTGCACCACAGCAACCATTCCCTCTCAAAGTGCACCAGCGGTAAACATGTGAAGTCCATTTTACCATGAGTTTACTGTGGGTGAGTACCCAACTATGAGGCTCCCTCACAGTAAAAGTTCAAAATCCAGGTGATCACAAGGTGAGAAATCAGGGAGGACCAGATAGTCAGAACCGTCATCTCACATATATGTATTCCCACTGGTTGGTATGATGCAGAAGTAACAGGTGATTAACAAGATCCTCATCTAGATTTTGCTCTCTTCTGTGGCTTTGAGGTAAAACTATAGCACGTGAGCCATTTTTTGCCAGTTCCCCCATTTGAACCAGCATAGAGTTGCATGCTACAATATACAGTCTCACTTTTAACTTTGTAAGAATTGATTTAAAAATGAAAAGAGCTGTTTGCTAAAAAGGCAGGGATAACTTAAGATGACTCACAATGTGTGGGGCTTTATAGAAAGTATTCTCTTTAATTGCAATGTGATGACATTAGCAGGACTCTCTTCAAACTCTTCAGCAGGTATAACGAGTCTTGGTATAGGCAGATGGAGTTTATTCTGTGGGACCATATAAGTTATGACACCTAAAGCCAGTGCTTACTTTTAAGCCAAGAGCACTTTGGATTCTGGGATTTGTAGTTGAAAATTTGCTATTGGAAGTAAAGGTTTAAAATTCCAAGCATGTTAGGCATTTTTCCATATAAAACTAGACAGCTGAAGGTGTCACACATAACACAGATATAACATAGGCCTCATTTGAAGCCATGAGTATTACAACTTCCAAGGAGCCACTTATATACCTCGCCACCCAGCTACACCTCTCGATGAACACCCTGTGACTGTTCTAGTATGCAGAATTCGATTATAGCCATTTTGTGTTTGTGTATGTAGTCAATGTCAGAAAGCTCCCTGAAACAGACAAGACGTGGCAGTGGGTGCTAAATAAAATACAGAAGTAAGAAAATTACATGACGGCAAAACAGCACATACATGGAATACAGATAGATAAGTTTGCATTGATTTCCGGTCTCCCATGTCAGGTGCATTTGGGTGTTTTGACAAAGGGAGTTCTATATTTGTAACAAGCAAACTAAAACTGCAAGTGCCAGAATACAAAGTGAAATATAGGGCCTTAAGAGCAGTCACTCCTGAAACAGAACTACTTCAGAGTTCTGCTTCCAAAGCAGGACTATGCACAAAAAAATAAACTTTGCACCACCAAGTAAAAATTTGTTCTTCAGCTGGAATGGTGGTGAAGCAACACTTGCTCTGCAGAACGTGTACTGCACATGGTGCTATCTTCAGATGATCATGTCCTAATGATTAACCTACTTAAGCAGTGTGAGAAAAAAATACAGCCGCTATTAATCTTTAGAACAAACTCTTTTCATAGCTTTAAAGTGAGCCACAGTCATTTGTGACACCTTCACATGCCTCGGGCTGTTTAGGCAATATGATGCAATTTGGGACTTTGGTAGCTCTTTTAACTGCCCAAGTTTGTCTTTTAAAATGACAATGCAAAGTTCACAATGGCCAAGAGGATCCATGTTTTACTTAACACCTTCAGTCAACCCTGGCTTTGTACACAGCCGCACTTTGCATGCTGTGGTTTTTAAGCCCATATTTCAACAGTAAAATGAAACTACAAGTCCTGCAATGCACACTGTTGTTGGTTAGAAAAACCACTATTGGCTGAAAGTGTCACACATTACATTTAATCACTTTGCACAGAGAAGGATCTCCAGAATGGTTCTTCACCCTGAGCTCAGCGATGATTCACTTACAGTTTCTGGGGAAAGGAGGACCTGTTGTCTGGAGCCCTAGACTGCAGTTTAACTAAGTTACTAAACTGTTATTGTCTGAATCCAAAACCCCGCAGTTGGAATTTGCCCTCTTGGCAGGGTCACCCTTAAATGTTTCCCCTTCACCCTTCCTGTTTTTCTGAATTTCCTTTTTGTTGCCATTAAGATTCTACACACTTTACCACTGCTGGCCAATGCTACAGTGCTTGTGCTCACTACTTAAAACATGGTAAAAGTGGCTGACACCCAATGGCACAATTAATTTAAGAGAGTAAAGTGGTACATCTACCCACATCCCGTAAATTAAATGCTACTAATATGCCTGCTGCACTTATTATGACACATACTAAATTAGCCCTTTAAAACATGCTTCAGTTTGCCATTGCAGCCTGTGTGCAGTTTTAAGTTGCCAATTTTACCCAGCAAAATAAACCTTTTGTCAGACCTAAACCCCACTTCTTAATACATATGTGTTACCCATGGAGTAAGCCTCAAACAGCCAATAAGGAAGTGTGCACTCTATTTAGAAAGTTGAATGTGTACTTTCCAGTTTTACATGTTCTGGAAGTGAAAAATACCTAACTTTGCTTTTTACTATTTTGAGGCCTACCTCCCCATAGGGTTACATTGGGATACCTTACTACATTTAATGAGTGCTAACCTTTGATTGGGAACAGGTAGAAATGTCATGTGTGATCTCAAAAGATCTATACCCTGTTAATGGTAAAGTTGGATTTTAAATCTCAATTCTGAAAATGCCACTTTTAGAACAATGGCATTTAACTTATCCTAACCGTTTAATTCCTGCAGCTTGTGGCCTGGGG
Organism: Pleurodeles waltl; assembly: GCF_031143425.1. Taxonomy (NCBI): domain Eukaryota; kingdom Metazoa; phylum Chordata; class Amphibia; order Caudata; family Salamandridae; genus Pleurodeles; species Pleurodeles waltl. Next base: position 858,938,333 of record NC_090439.1, read on the forward strand.
CATACGGCCTTGTTTAACATGTCAGTTGGCCTTTGTGTGTTACTCCCAAACAGTGAGAAAGGGTCACAATACTGTGATTAACATGGCAGTTGGCATTTGTGTATTACTTCCAGACAGTGAGACAAGGGCTAGGACAAGATGTTGGCACAATGGGTCATCCTGCTGGAATGTGTGAGGAAGGGCTGTCCCCTGCCCCACTAACATTGGAAAGAAGTTGCCTCATCACACTCATAAATACCTTCATGCTGGTCTTTTTTTATCCTAGACCTTTGGAAGCCTGGGCAGCGGAAGAGGGGAGTTTCCAGAAACCACATGTAGAAGAGCCTAGAAGTTACTTTCTCTTCTAAGGCTGACACTGGGTATAATTATTTTACCCTCAGAACAACTCTTCAGTATACCCCTGGACCTGTGGGTATTACAGAAGAAGGATTCTCTTGTTGCTCATAGGGCTGCCATGCTGCTTGGGGCCTGCCTTGTTCAGCAGAGGATTGCCTTTCTGCTCGTGGCCTGCCTTGTTCTTCAGAGGACTGTCCTGCTGGTTGAGGCATGCCCTGCTCTCTAAGAAGGAAATCTTTATCCCAGGATAATCTGAGTGAGTACAAGGATCAGTTGTCTGACTTCCTGTTCTGAGCTATAGGGACACAATAAGCTCCAGATGCTGCCCTGCAACTGCCCAGTTGACCTGCTGAAACTGGACCTGCTGAAATCTCCAATTGGAACAACCTGGTCCTGCACCTGGACCTGCCTGAGCCCTGGTGGCCTCTGCTGGAGTGAGCCCCTGAATCATAAGTGGTGCCTACCCATGTCCTGGATCCTTGGCTGGCATGAGTTCAGCTCCTCCTGTGAAATTACGAAGTTTGGAACTCTGTGAAACAGACCTTAAGAAAGTATTTCTTTTAGTGGGACTAACTTGGTCCCTGTATCTGGCCTCCACTCCATTGTGGTCAGCCTGAACTTGTGAATTTGCCCAAGTCAAGAACGACCAGGTATCCACAGTTAGCACTGATTCTTGGCACTATTTTTATTAAAACATTTAAAATTGTACATCTCCTGTTGTACTGATTGGATTTTTGTTGCTATGGTCTCATTCTATTAATTAACATTTCTTCATTAACATTTTCCCCATATTTTTCTAAATTGGTGTGGTGTTTTCCCTTTATTACTGCTGGTGTGCTGCATAAATACTTTAAGATTTCCGCTAAGTTAAGCCTGACTGCCTTCATGCCAAGTTGCCAGAGGGTTAAGCATAAGTTAATTGAATAACTTTTGTGGTTCACTCGGACAATGACTGTGGTTGTTGCTTAACCCCTTGCCCACCATGGACGTAATGGTTACGTCTGTAGCTGCGCCGCTCAGGTGCCAAGGGCGTAACTATTACATCCAGGTACCATCCCTCGGGGAAGCACTAGCGCTCCCCTTGAGTGCCACCCCCCCCAGGGCAGGGCTGGAAGGGGAATCGCTTCACCTTCCACCCCCGATCCCCCGAGAGTGACGTCTAATGACATCAGCACGCGATCGCGTGGTCACCTCCCATCGCATTGGAAGCATGCTTCCAGCGTGATGCGGAAGAGAAATGCTTAGCATTTCTCTTCCGCTCGGGACGAGGGGGCCGACAGAGGCATGAAAGGAAAGGAAAGGCCTTTGCTTTCCTTTCGTGTCTCTGCAAGCATTTCTGCTGCCCGATCGCGATGCGATCAGGCAGCAGAAATGCCTACTAGACACCAGGGATTTTTTTTTTTGTAATTGTCATGAGGGGAGCAGCCCCTTGGGCAAGGGCCACTCCCCAGGGGGGCAAAATATTTTTAGGCCATTTCTGCCCCCCCTGGGGGCAGAAAACCCCTAAACACCAGGATACATTTTTATTTTTTTATTTTATTTGTGGGGAGCAACCCCTTAGGCAGAAATCTCTAGACACCAGGGATATATATATTTCTTATTTTCTTTATGTTTTTGTGTATGGGGAGGGACCCCTTAGAAAAGGATCGCTCTCCTGTGGGGCAAATTGTATTTAGGCCATTTCTGTTCCCTTTAGGGGCAGATCGGCCTATTTTTGTTAGGCCAATCTGCCCTGAAGGGGGCGGGGGCAGAAACCACTAGACACCAGGGATTGGTGTATGTTTATGTGTGTGTTTTGGTTGGGGGTGAGCCCCTTGGGCAAGGGTCACTCCCCATGGGGCACCTTACTATTGACCATATCTGCCCCCCTTGGAAGGCCCATCTGCCCCCAAAGGGGGCAGAAATCCCACCAGAGATCAGTGAAGATTTTTTTTTCAAAATAAGAGGGTGGGGGTATGGCCATACCCCCACCCCAAATAAATGGGGCCAAAGTTTTTCTGCGCACCAGTGGGCAGATTGAGCAATAACCCCTGATCCACACCCCGGGGGGGGGCAGAGAGTCTACTAGATGCCAGGGAATTAAAAAAAAAAAAAAATTGTGGGGTGGTGGCTACCAACCAGTGTGAGCCTGGTTATGCCCCTACCCCAACTGAAGGGGCTAGCAGTCTTTCAGCTCTCCCCTGCACACTAGCCCATGGCAAGCAAGAGGACATTTGATTATTTTGGGTTTTGGTTTTACATTTGGGCCATAAGAGCTTGGTAACTCACAAAATCGTCCATCTTGGAATGGTGAGGGGTGCACTTTTTTGACTTTGGGATGCTGCCATGTAGAAACATCCACAAGACCTAGACACATCTGAAAACTAAACATCTGGTTGATTCCAGGGTGGTGTGCTTCACATGCACCCATCGCCATTTTCTTACCCACAATGCCCTGCAAACCTCCAACTTTGCTGGAAATCACACATTTTTCCCACATTTTTGTGATGGAACTTTCCTGAATCTGCAGGAATTCACAAAATTCCTACCACCGAACATTGTCTCAACTATACCGATAGAAATTCTGCTGCACTTGTCAGCCTAAAAATGTTTTTTTTTTCAAACTGCCCTTTTGGATCCGCTTTGGTTCCCCTTCCATTTCGACATGTTTTTGGCTCTTCCCTGTCAGTGGCACTTGGCCCACCTACACAAGTGAGGTATCATTTTTACCAGGAGACTGAGGGGAACGTTGGGTGGTAGGAAATTTGTCCCGGTGCAGTGATCCCACAAACAGAAATGTGGGGAAAATGAGATTTTGTAGCTAAATTTTAGGTTTCCTGAGGATTCTGGGTAAGAAAACATTGGGTGATCCACGCAAATCACACCTCCCTGAACTACTTCGGGTGTCTAGTTTTCCGTTTCTGGGTTTGGTAGGTTTCCCTGTATGGCTGCTGAGCCCAGGACCAAAAACACAGGTTCCCCACCCCCTACAAAAACAGGTAGTTTTGCATTTGATAATTTTGATGCGTCCACCTTGTGTTTTGGGGCATTACCTGTTGTGGGCGCTAGGCCTACCCACACAAGTGAAGTGCCATTTGTATCGGGAGACTTAGGGGAACACAGAATAGCAAAACAAGTGTTATTGCCCCTTGTCTTTCTCTACATTTTTTCCTTCCAAATGTAAGACAGTGTGTAAAAAAGAAATCTATTTGAGGAATGCCCTGTAATTCACACACTAGTTATGAGCACCCTAGAATTCAGAGATGTGCAAATAACCACTGCTTCTCAACACCTTATCTTGTGCCCATTTTGAAAATACAAAGGTTTTCTTGATACCCATTTTTCACTCTTTATATTTCAGCAAATTAATTGCTGTATACCCGTTATAGAATGAAAACCCATTGCAAGGTGCAGCTCATTTATTGGCTCTGGGTACCTAGGGTTCTTGATGAACCTACAAGCCCTATATATCCCCACAATCAGAAGAGTCCAGCAGACGTAACTGTATATGCTTTCAAAAATCTGACATCGCAGGAAAAAGTTACAGAGTAAAACGTGGAGAAAAATGGCTGTTTTTTACCTCAATTTCAATATATCTTTTTGTTTCAGCTGTTATTTTCTGCAGGAAACCCTTGTAGGATCTACACAAATTACCCCTTGCTGAATTCAGAGTTTCGTCTACTTTTCAGAAAAGTTTAGCTTTCTGGGATCCAGCATTAGTTTTACACCCATTTCTGTCACTAACTGGAAGGAGGCTGAAAGCACAAAAAATAGTAAAAATGGGGTATGTCCCAGTAAAATGCCAAAATTGTGTTGACAAATTGGGTTTTCTGATTCAAGTCTGTCTGTTCCTGAAAGCTGGGAAGATGGTGTTTAAAGCACCGCAAACCCTTTGTTGATGTCATTTTCAGGGAAAAAAACACTAGCCTTCTTCTGCAGCCCTTTTTTCCCATTTTTTGCAACAAATGAAATGTTCGCTGTATTTTGGCTAATGTCTTGGTCTCCTTCAGGGGAACCCACAAAGTCTGGGTACCTCTAGAATCCCTAGGATGTTGCGAAAAAAGGACACAAATTTGGCGTAGGTAGCTTATGTGGACAATAAGCGCGAATTGCCCCAAACAGCCAAAAAAGGCTTGGCATCTGAGGGGGAAAAGACCTGGCAGTGAAGGGGTTAATACGGGTTTTCACCCCCTCAATCAAATACCCAAAGTCTTGCACCCACCAATAAACAGTGCTTAATTTGAACTGGTAAAAACAGGTGGTGCCCACCGGCACTGTCTCCAAATACATCATGGTGTATGACAGAGATTTGTAGTGTGTATGAAGGGCAGTGCTTCCGTCTATGCTAGAGAGTTTCAAGAGTGGTGCTGTCAGCAGCTGGCTTAGGTCCATCTTCCAGGAAGGTGGAGGGGTCCCACTTTCTTTGCTTGTTCATGGCAACCATGCTACGCTTCTGCATTATGTCTTAAAATTAATGTTACAGAACATTTGCGTTAGGCCCGGGTGTAGAACTCTGCTCCTCCCGTGGAGTTTGCAGAATTCAGGCACTACATGGAATAGTGCCAGGTTCCCCAATTTCACAATCTGGCATGGAGCAGAGTTCATTCACACAAGATATGGTTTTGGCACTCGCTTGAGCCACAATACTCTTGGGGCGCTAGTGAGCATGTGAGAGCCTTTGTGTTCTCTTGAGCTGCTTCCGTCTGCATGCACAAGACTTTGCGTTTCCTCGCACTGCTTCCGGCCATGAAATTCAATTCATTTTTGTGTTTTGCAGTGCTGAATTAATGCTAGCATTTTCTAAGGTGTTACCAACATGCCTCCTTATGGCCGGTGTGTGTGTGTATGTGTGTGTGTGTGTTTCTCATTGTCCACCATTTGTATTTAGTCTTCATGCACTGTGGTCAGGGGCCAATTTTTGTAGTCTATGTCCATAAACTTGCATGTGTTCTTTGTTTTCCATGCCACCTTACTGACAGTTGTTGTTTGACCATGTGGCTGGCAGCTATTTTGTGCATCCTGTCATGTGATTTTGCCATAGGCTTGCATGTGTTCTTTGTTCCCCATGTCTCCTTGCTTGCTGTTGTTGTTTAACCTTATGGCTGGTGGCAATTTGGTGCATCCAGCCAGTGTCCCTACGCCATAGGCTTGCATGTGCTCTTTGTTTGCCAAGCCTCCTTGCTCCTTGTTGTTGTTTGACGATATAGCTGGCACCCATTTTGTGCATCCATTCACAGTGTCTTTGCCATAGGCTTGCATGTGTTCTTTGTTCCCTATGCCTCCTTGCTCCTTGTTGTTGTTTGACCTTGTGGATGGAGGCCATTTTATGCATCCAGCAAGTGTCCCTTTGCTATAGGCTTGCATGTGTTCTTTGTTTGCTATGCCTCCTTGATCTTTGCTGTTGTTTGGTCATGTGGCTGGTAGCCATTTTGTGCATCCAGCCACTGTGTCTTTGCCACAAGTTTGCATGTGTTCTTTGTTCCCCATACATCCTTGCTCCGTTGTTGTTTGACCATGTGTCTGGCTGCCATTTTGGGCATCCAGCCAGTGCCAATTGCCATAGGCTTGCATGTGTTCTTTTTTATTTTTTTATTTTCATTTCATTTTCTATTTTAATTTATTTAATTTTTTATTTTATTTTTTATTTCATTATTTGATTTTATTAGATTTTTTTTTTTACTTTTTAGTTTATTTTTTTATTTCATGTTTTAATTTTGTTTAATTTTTTTTTTTTTATTTGAATTTTAGTTTTTTTTAATTGATTTTTTTTTTTACTTTTTTAATTTCTTTCATTTTATTTAATTCAGCAATATGCCTTGTTCCATCCATCCATCCATTCCTCCATCTATCCATCTAACAAAGGCATGCACGCACTACAGGATTTGCTTCGTTTAGGCATATATTAATTCCATATCCTCCTGGACACTTTGGATGTGGTGCACTGCAGACACATCAGCAGCATAATAATTTTTTTTTATGGTTATTCCATTTAAACTTGCCACCAATGGCTTTTTAAGGATTATTCAATTTACCTAAGCACCTCCCTCTGACTATAATAAGTGTTTCCTTTAAAACAGAAGGAGATTAAACAAAGAGCTATGTCTGCATGTTGTGCTGCCTGATTTGAAATGACAATTTTTGGCTTCGTTGTGTGGTTTGATTTTACGATGTTTGATTTTAATGATATTTATTACATAATTAACCAACTGCACTAATACTGCATTTGTCTGTATTACTTAACCTGCAACAATGCCACATTTCACTAACTACATGTTTTTGTTGCTTGTAGGTGCACAAGATAAGAGATGTCACATCACCACAGTACTGCCAAAGAGAAGGCCTGTACAGTTACTTCGGTCCTCCAAACTCTTCAGTTTGTGCATCTTAGTGCCACTGCCAACTGAGAACTTAAGATGGCCCCAAAGAAAGTTGCTCCCAAGAAAGTGGTCAGTGAGAAGAAGCAACTTTCCACCAGTGGTGTGCCGACCACAACCTTCTTAGGGAGACGTGTGTCTGCCACACCGGCTTCTGGGGAGGAACCGGAAAGCTGCACTCCTGCATCAACAGCACCACCTCAACCTAAGATCAAGACCATGTCTTTCAGTGAGGCAGCCACTGCAATCATGGAAATGCTGATGAGCGGTGATGTTGAATTGGATTTGTCCCTTTTGTAAAGTTGTACCCAATCATTTCAGGAAACAGAGCAAAGTGGATAGCAGCTGCAGCCAGCAATATTAGATCTTCCCAAAGTTGGAGCAGAACAAGAGGTCAAGCTTTCTGCTGAGCAAGAACCTCCTCTTTCAGACTCAATGGCTCCCAGATCCCCAGTAAGAAAAAGAAAGGGTACTACTCCACCTTCTTCTCCAAACACCACTTTTGATGACAAAGATAGGGATATAGAGTGGACCCCAGCAGTGTCCGGGAACCGCCAGGAAAGGCAAGGGAAAAGAAAATGTTACAGAAAGCTTAGAATAATGGAAGAGGATGATGATGATGAGTAGGATTATGACAACAAGCCAGTCATTGTGGATGGTGGCACAGAGGAGTCTGACATTACAATGGCATAGGCAGCACCGCCAGCTCCAATATTTGTAAGGTCTCAGGAGAGACCTGTACCAACCAGTACCTCAGTAGAAAGATGCTCTGCAGAGAGCCAATTGACACACCCACCTCTCTCCAGTTCTTTTTCAGGCATTGAAAGTGGCCCAATAAGAAGGAGGAGAACATTGCAATATGCTCAGTTTGCCACACAAATGTTAATCGAGGTAAGCCTGGTTCACATTATGGTACTGGAGGACAGACGACCCATATGGAAAAACATCATGCAATCCGGTGGGAGGAGCACCTTAAAAAAGTTGTTGAACATGGTTGCGGTGATGAAGGTGAGCAGAGCTGGGAAACATCAGCTACAGCTGGTCAAATCGTGGTGGAAGGTGAGGAAGAAAAGGGTGACATCCACATGCAAAGCAGCCCTGTCCCCAGTAGTGCACCAGAATCACCACCTCATCAACCTCACAATGGCAGAGGGGGACTCAGAGTCAGATAGAGACACCAAGACATACGGTCACTGCACCATGACTCACATTGAGTCTACCACCACCTACAACTCAAAAGTCACCTGTGTCAGTGGCCCCACAAAATAAATAAATCCAGGCTATGGTCATATATAGGCATGAGGGGCCACACGACCGCAACCACCCAATGGCACATTTGTACAATGGGAAGTTGGCAAAAATGTGAGCTCTAGACCTCATCCTTTTTTATTTTGTGGAAGGAGTTGGATTCTCAGATTTTGTGACAGCCATCTGCCCAAAATAGGAATGACCTACTTTGTCAGAGTAGCCGTTTCAGCGCTGCATCACAATGTGCTGCAATTGCTGGAACAACCATTACAGCAAAGTGTTGCCACACTATCCACCTGACAGCAGACATGCGGGCCAGTTGTCAGGCTACTAATTACATGTGCATCACTGCACACTGGATCTCTTTTGTGGGATTAAAGCAAAAGTTATCTAAAGGTCTTGCCATTGAAGACATTTTTAAGAGTGTTCTGTGGCATGTAACAGTAGCCATGTTCACCATGGAGAAATCACATACAGCTGGATGAATTTAATAGCAAGGTGTCTGAATGGCTGTTACCCATAGGTTTCTGAACTGGATTTGTTGCCACGGACCATAACAGTAACATAGTCAAGGCCATGGCAAATGGTGGCTATTTCAGGGTCCTGTGTTTGGCATACTGCAACAACCTGGTTGTGCAAGACTTTCTAAACAAAAAGGGGACATAGTCAGCAACATACTGACCACCTGCAGATGAATCTGCACTAATTTCAGCCATTCTTTTACAGTCCAGAAACATTTGTAGATTACTCAGTGTGGTAATAGAGTACCAGTTAAAACCCTGATACAGGAGGTGCCAACACGTTGGATCTCAACCTACTATATTTTACCACATCTGTTTGAACAGTACAGACATATCAATGACTATGTCATTATAAGAGGAGGAGATGCAATTGGGAAAGCTATGACCATGGATGCAGACAAATGGGGCCTAGTCAAATGCCTGACACAGGTGCTGATCTCTTTTGAGGTTTTCACATGGGAAGTTAGTAAGGAGGCCAGTATGATGGGCCAAGCTATCCCATTGCTGCATCTGCTACAGGACTAGCTAAAGAAGGTGTCTGAAAGGCTTACACTCAGAGGTGCGAACATAAACCCAAAAGCACCTGCCTTGGTTGAGAGCCCAAGCTATCTCTTGATTTGTAATGTGAGGCTGCAAAATGACATTATCTTGTTGAAAGCGTACATCTGTGCCACCCTAGGTGATCTACGCTACAAAACAATTCTTTCCTCTTTCATTCCTTTTTATGAAGGGGATGTTTCAAAACACACGAGGTGGATTGTTGAGCAAGCCAGAGAACTGTAAGAAGAATGGTTAGACCTTAGAGTCTCATTATTCGGTTCTGGGGTGCCACCTTCAACTTCCAGAGAGGGCAGTATTGTCTCACAGCAGCCAACACCAGCAACAAGTACACCGGCAACAACAGCATCAGAAGAATAAGACCCAACCTCTGGATTCGCTTGGTTTCAAGTGGCAGGTCTTCAGTCTAGTGCAGAGGAGAAGGCAAAAGAGACCAAGCAAGTTGCAGCACCAATGACACTTCAGAGGATGTTCCAGGAGTATCCGGATGACCCAAAAGAGGTGTATGTGGATCAAAACCCATTAGTGTATTGTTATGGGAAGATGCACTAATGGCAAGAGTTCAGCAGGCTGACAATATAGCATCTGGCTTGTCCTGTAGCCAGTGTGTCTGCTGAATGTGTGCTCAGTGCAGCTGGTACAGTTGTTACAGTGAGAAGGACCAGTCTCTCACCTCAAACCGTGGAGAGATTAATCATGATCAAAATAAACTAGCATTTTGTACCACCTGATTACACTGTTCCCGAAACACCACAGGAGGAGGAAGAGGATGATTGGTCAGAATCAAGTGGGTTTGCTGACCAACTTCTGGGTGAAGCGCTTGAGTTTGAGGATGAACTCTGCTTCCCCGACGGAGTATGCAGTTGCCACCATAGACCTTTTTAATTATTTCTCATTTAACTTCTTTCTTTGCAAAAAAATTGTTGGACCTGTGTGCAGTGAAGTAGCCCCCACATACCCTTCAGGACATTGTAGACAAAGGAATGTCTATCCTTTTTTTTTACATCATCAGTAAAAGACTGCCAGTGCCAATGTGAAATTTCAATGTATTGCTACCATCAAAGAGGAAAAACATTTTGTATCAATCAAGCACCGTGCTTGGATTGGAAAAGGTAACTACTAACTATTGAACCAATGAGTGATGATATATTGAGTGATTGTGAGTGATGATTGATGATGTATATGGTGGCTGACAGTGACGGAGGGGGTTCAACAAATTTGTAAACTTGATTTCGATGATTTGCAATGTTTGGGGGCTGAGAGGTGATCTTTTTTCCTTAAATTGAGTGTCCTTTCAAACTTAGCAACATTTTCATGCAGGGTCGACTCCTTTTTTCTGGTTCTTCAGAGACCAGACCTGTCACTTTAGTACCAAACACAAATCTACACAAAAATACTCTAATTCTCTTTTTTTATTTGTTCTTCAATAGCAGTGCATTACACAGTTCTACCTTGCTCGGTTTGGGACTGGGATAGAGTTACTCAGAATCAGGAGGAGGAGGAGGAGGATGGAAGTACTCAGGGCGGGACTACCTTAACAGCTAGAAGGAGAAAGTTATTGACTTCAAAGAGAAACCATGGGGAAGACGAAGACTCTGAGGCCTAGTACTCACTCAGCTCTGTGGACTGGAGAGAGGTGCGTTGATTTGGAAAATGCTGCTGAATGTGTGTTTGCTGCATTGCTGGATCAAAGGTGACACTCCTCTTTATGTTCTTGCTCTGACTGTGTGTCTTCTTAGTACACTCCTGACTCCTCACGGAGCTTACCTTGCTTCCTTTTGTCCTTGTCCGTTACTCTATAATGCAGTTACTGCTCTTCAATATGCAGGCCTTCTCTCAGTCCTCTCCTGCATGAAAAAAACTTGGTGAAAGCTCAACACTCCGCTTACCCACTGGATGGGTTCAGTTGAGCACCCAGGAGTGATGGACAGTCCAAGAAGAATGGAGATGCATCGCCCAATTTAGCAATACAGTATCATTTTCCTTTTACAACTGGGTTGAGTAACTTCACTCCTCTATAATTTGTATTTTTCAAATCTAGAAGAGATAGGCCCTCATTTTAACAGTGGCGGTAAATCCCGCTTACCGCCATGGTAACGGCCACCAACATACTGCCGAGGTGGCGAATATCCGTTCCCATATTATGACACACACACCAATCTGACAGAATACTGCCACATACACAAATCCGCTAGCCCAAAGGTCAGTGCTAAAGTGGCAGTACCAACATCCATACCTTTACGCCAACAAAACAACACCCACCATATCATGACCCACAAATCACCATGGCGGGCATTCAATAGCGGTAAACCATTTGCAGTACATACCACCGTGCTCAGAACGGACATCCACATACAAAACAACACTACATTGGCCAATACTAAAAACACACACCTGACTCTTTTACACACACCACACCCACCCACCCACAGCACCATAAAACACACACCCACATTACTCAAAACCCTTTACGAACAACAATTACTGCCAGGAGATTTACACGAACAGCACAGAGACAACTAGACACACACACCACATACACCTATACATTCCTCACGCACCCCACATCACACACCACACCATATTACTCAACACACTCTCACCAACACACACCACACAACACCCATGTCCCTACTAAGGCACCCCTGTTTCACTGATGAGGAGTTAAGGGTCACAATGGAGGAAACAGTCAGGGTAGAGCCACAGCTGTTTGGAGTACAGGTACAGCAAATATCCATTGCCAGGAACATGGAGCTATGGCAGAGAATCGTGGACTGGGTGAACGCCCTGGAACAGCATCCAAGAACAAGGGACGACATCAGGAAGAGGTGGAACGACGTACGGGGGAAGGTACGTTCCGTGGCAGCAAGGCACCAGCTTGCCATACAGAGGCCTGGCGGTGGAGCCCCACCTTCTCCCCCACAGCTCATAGCATGGGAGGAGCAAGTCTTCGCATTACTGCATCCTGACGGACTTGCTGGAATAGCCAGAGGACTGAACACTGGTGAATCAATATTTACTACTTATCACCCCCCACATCTGCATGCCATCACACCCCCTCACCCTCACCCTCACTCCCATTACTCCACGTCATCTCACATACTGCATCTACACATCTGACTAACCCCAAAGCCAAATCCTGCATGCCATACCAATGCATGGACAGCCCTCCCAGCCCTGCACGAACACTCATCACTAAAGCATGCACAGCATAGGGAAACTAACAATCCCACAATACATCACCATACACAAAGAAAGGTGGCAGGGCAACAGCAACGATAGAGGGGAAGCCAGGGATGTATAATATGTCACAGACATGAAGCATAATGCATCACTTACATCCCCACAGGTGCCCCAGTCAATGTCAGCGGAGAGGAGGTGCCAGTCCCCCAACAGAAGATGCCCCCAGTGATGACAGTAACTCTGAACTTCAGGATCTGGACCAACAGGGACCACTGGACAGTCGGTCACCCCAGCCCACTCACAGTCCACCACATAGCCTCCCCCATCAGTATTCAACACCAAAGCATGAACCCAGCATACCCACACCTCTGACCCCAGGACATGTCAATCAGCAGTGTGCCCACCTGTACAGGGAACCACAGTCCACACCTCGCCCCCAAGACAATCAGGGACCTGGGGTCAGTGCCAGTGGGCAAACCGTTCAGGGGACAGACACACAGGGCAACAGGGACACTAGGAGGACCGCTGTGCACCAGGGGAGGAAAGGCCCAGGGAACCGACTCTCCAGGAGGCACTCACTGAGATCCTGGGAGCCTACCAACATTCCCAGGTTACGATGGGCCAGACCCTTGATAACGTACAGGAGAACAGGCGGCTGCAGGAGGAACAGTATCAGGGGATCAGGGAGGACTTGCAGGCCATCAATAGCACCTTGATCTCTATAGCAAGGGTGCTGGCAGACATGGCCAACATCATGAGGGAAGCAACAGCACAGCAGCGGGCCCCTTCCACTAGCCAGTCCATTGACCAGCCCTCCACTTCTGCTGCAGCTAGTGGGCAGGAGGCCCCGCCACAGGACCCACAGGCCACCAGCACCCCTCCTCCTGCAGAAGGTGAACCACCTCTCAAACGTTTCCTGTGACCCAGACAGAAGCCAGAGACACTTGTCAAGACCACCGCCAGGAAATGAGACTCTCCTGATTGTCCCCCTTGTATCCCACACTGTCACCTTGTCCATTTTGAACTGTCTTTGCTCCCCTTCCTATGGTCCCCTGGACACTGGACCTGTGCTGCGAACAGACTGGAACAATACCCTGGACTTTCCTCCACCATTACCCCATTCCATTGCACTTTACCCTCAATTTCATAGCACTACAATAAACACCCTTGAGCACAACTTGACTACTAGTGTTTTATGGGTTGAAAATGTGCATTTATTGAAACAGTCACATCTACTGCAAATGATCTGAACACTGTGAGAGCATAGAAATAATTACCTGTAGCTGTCTATAGTCATCACATCAGTACACAGTTGTTATCTCACCAACATCTGTAAAATGACAAGCCATAGGTGACAGTAAGTTGAGATGCAAAGGAAGTTAATGCCATCATGCTACAGCCACACAGAAAATATCAATAGTCAGAGGAATGGTAAGTTGCACTGTCTCACCTGTGTGTCAATGGAAGTAATGACGTATAACTGATGTTCAGTTGTCCTCATCCTCATCCTCTGCTTCCTCATCCTCACTGTCCTCAGGGTCCACTGCTGCCACAGGGACATCTCCAGTCTCCTCCTCCTGCAGAAAAAGTACATGCCATCAGAGGGCCAGGTTGTGCAACATGCAGCTGCCACTACTATCTGGCAGACCTTCCCGGGTGAGTAGCACAGGGATCCACCTGTCAGATGGAGGCACCTGAACCTGGCCTTCAGGAGCCTGATGGTCCTCTCAATGATGCTTTTGGTTCACCCATGTGCCTCATTATAATGTTCCTCAGCCCCTGTCTTGGCATTCCTCACAGGAGTCAGCAGCCACAATAGGTTTGGGTAGCCAGAGTCACCTGCAAATATTGAGGGACAACATTTAGCCTCACACAATGCTGTGGGGATAACACCTGAAGGCATACACTAACATACAGTGGGTGGGGATCATGGTTCACCTATTACCCACACCCTGTGCCTCTATAGTTGGGCCATCACATTTGGGATGCTGCTATTCCTCAGGACAAAGGCCTCATGCACTGACCCAGGATACATGGCAGTGACATGGGAGATGTACTGGTCCGTCAGGCACACCATTTGCACATTCAGTGAGTGGAAACTCTTACGATTCCTGAACACCTGTTCATTCTGGCGGGGGGGGGGACTAACGCAATATGTGTCCCGTCAGTCGCCCCAACAATATTGGGGATATGTCCCATTGCATAGAATCCGACCTTCACAGTGGCCAGATCTTCCACCTGGGGGAAAGCGATGTAGCTGCACATGTGTTTCACAAGGGCAGACAAAACTCTTGCCAGCACGATTGAAAATATTGTCTGTGACATTCCTGCTGCCAAGCCCACTGTCACTTGGAAAGAACCCATTGCCAGGGAATGGAGCACTGATAGCACTTGCACTAGAGGGGGGATCCAGACGGATAACAGATAGCAGATATCAGGTCAGGCTGCAATTGGTCACACAGCTCTGTGATTGTGGCCCTGTCGCAGCTATTGGTTAGTATAATGTGCCTGTCCTCCAGTGTAGCCAAGTCCACAAGGGGTCTGTACACGGGGATTTGTTTGATATGATCATTTTCCACCACCATGAAATGCAACCACCTGTCTTGTATGTGGGGACAGGTGGAAGTGAGGCCAATGGGGTTCAGTGCCAGCGGTGATGTGACCTCTATTTTCCGTCAGATTCCTCACTTGTTTCCTGACCTTCAACAGGAGAACACCTACACTGCGTGTGCTGCTGTCACCTGTGTCTGGAACCTGCCATGGCCCGTGTGACGGGGGAAAGGGCCCCTGCCTTCACTGCGGAGGAGTTGGAGCGATTGGTGGATGGGGTCCTACCCCAGCACGGACTGCTGTATGGGCCTGCAGACCAACAGGTGAGTACACCTTGGACACGATGCATGTGTAAAGGATTCATGGAGATGTGTGTGCAAGCATCGTGTCTTCGGGGATGTCTTTTGGTAGTGTACATGGTGTGCGTCGGGCGATATGTGTGCCAATGGTGATGGAAACAGGATTGGTGGGCCATGTGTGTGACAGGCTGGTTTGTATGTGTAATGGTGTCCTCCTGTCTGTATTACCTCTGCAGGTCAGTGCCCGTCAAATGAAGGGATTACGGCATGCCATTGCCAAGGACGTGCTGACCCTTGGTGTCTATGACAGGCGGAGCACCCACTGTCAGAAACTGTGGGAGGACCTGAGATGCTGGGCATGGAAGACCGTGGAGGCCCAGCTGGGGATGACCTCCCAACAAGGAAGGGGTGCCCATCATAACCTGAGATGCTAGCCATGGAAGACCGTGGAGGCCCAGCTGGGGATGGCCTCCCAACGAGGAAGGGGTGCCCGTCGGAACCTGACCCCCCTGATGGCCCGCATACGGGCTGGATGGGCGCTTGAGGGCATCACAGCAGCCACAAGGGGGTGAGTACAGTGGGCATTACTACAATAATTGGTAGGTGGCATGGGATCCGGGTGGTGAGTGTGAGTTAGTGGGTGCTCCTTAATGCCAGGTCAGACATTGCAGACATTGCAGCATGAGCCAGCTCAAGGGTAATGGGTGTATGGCAAATGTAGGTAAACTAGCTTGTTAGCATTTATGTCAGTCAGGGCTTTGTAGGTCCCAGGAGGGGTGCGGTAGACGGTGTGTGGCCCTCATCTTGCCGTGGCATCTAGCCAAATCACTGGCAGTGCAATGCATAGTGCTCAATCCTGATCCCTGCTGTGTATGTCAACTGTGGTGTTGGTGCAGTAATTGACCCAGTGTTTCCTTTCTCTCTCTCCCCCCTTTTTTCTTCTGTCATCCTGTCCATGTGTGCATTAGCATCATCTGGTGGAGGAGCAGGGGCACCGGCAATGGTAGAAGCTGCATCCCACAGGACCCTGGAGGCAGAGTCCACTGACGCCGAGGGAACCAGTGGGATGGAGGGCGAGGGGAGCACCACGGTGGAGACAGGAGGTGACAACACAGACTCTGATACCTCCTCAGATGGAAGCTCCCTGGTGGTGGCGGACACTTCTGTGACCCCACCAGCTGCAGGTACAGCCAGCATCCCCCGTACCAGCACCACCCTCCCAGTAGCCCCTCAGCGAGTTGCCCATGCCCGCTCACCCAGGAGGGTGGGCATCTCCTTTGCCCCAGGCACCTTAGGCCCTGCCCCAGTGAGCCCTGCTGCCCTGAGTGAGGAGCCTATTGACCTCCTGAGATCCATCTCTTTAGGGCAGTCAACCATTGTGAATGCCATCCAGGGGCTGGCATCTCAGATGCAGCAATGCATTCTCGGGGGGCATACATGGTGGATTGGCAGGCCAACAGATATCGATTCAGGCTCTGGCTTCCTCTCTGATGGAAGCCATTGTCCCTATTCCTACAGCCCCCCCTCCAACTACCACTTCCCAGTCCCAGTCTCCTCACCCCCAACCCATTCCATGCACACATACAGATGAGCATGCACACAAGACAACACACAAGAGTGACACAGTCAAACACAGGCACCACATTTCATCCCACAAGCACACACACAAACACCAGACAGTTGCAGACACAACCACATCCACTGCTTCCACTGTCTCCCCCCCTCCTCCTGCACCCCCTCACAGTCACATCCACACTCACACTTGCATGCACTGCATCAACATCCACCACCAGCATCACCACACCAAGCAGAACACACATCTCACTAGCAAACACCTCCACTACATCCATCTAAGCGTCCCCTGTGTCCTCTCCCACCCTGTCTGTCCCCCGCTCCTAAGGACACAAACGCAAGCACTCAGACACCCAACATCCATCCACCTCACATCAGCACACTGCCCATGCACCTGCACCAAAGTCCAGCACACACACCTCCAACAACCACTCCCTCAACCTCCACTCCCATCCCTCCTCCCTCATCCCACCCCCCATCCCTAAGAAGATTTCCTTGCCCAACTTGACCTCTTCCCTCTCCCTTCCCCCCCGTCTTGCCCGTAAGAGCAGGGTCCCAACGACCCAGCACCTCAGCCAAACAGTCCATGCGGACAGTGGAGGCACCTCCTAGTCATGGTGGCAAGACAGTGAAGGATCCCACTCTACCAGCTAGGAAGGTTAGGGATCCCATACCTCCTGCCATGAAGGGGAAGAAGCCCTCAACTCCACCCATGAAGGGAAAGCAGCCCGCACCTCCTGCTGTGAAGGGGAAGAAGCCCTCAACTACTGCCAGGAAGGCTCAGGAGCCCGTACATCCTGCCATGAAGGGGAAGAAGCGCTCAACCCATGCCACGTAGGCTAAGGATCCCACACCTCCTGCCATGAAGGGGAAGAAACCCTCGACTCCAGCAGAGGCTGTCAGGGTGACACCACAACCACCAGTGGTCACGGAGCCCTCACCGCCAGCTGAGGAAGTGCAGCCCACTCTTCCTGTAGAGGCTGCCCAGGAGGCACCTTCACCTGCTGAAACAGGGCAGCCCTCACCACCAGCAGAGGCTGCCCAGGAGGCACCTTCACCTGCTGACCTAGTGCAGCTCACACCTGCAGATGACACAGTGCACCCCCCACCACCAGCGGAGGGCATGTAGGCCACCCTCCAGGTACTGCTGTATAAGGGGCCACCTCCAGAAGCAGTGGGCAAGTCAGCCACCTGAGAGACTGTGACCTTCCAATCCCCAGCAGAGAGAAATGGGCATAAAGCCCCCTCCAGAAGCAGTGGGCATGTTCCCCACCTGAGAGACTGTGACCTTGCACTCCCCAGCAGAGAGAAATGGGCATGGACCCCCCTCCAGAAGGAGTGGGCATGATCCCCACATGAGAGACTGTGTCCTTGCACTCCCCAGCAGAGAGAAATGGGTATGTAGGCCCCTCCAGAATCAGTGGGCAAGTCAGATACCTCAGAGACTGTGACCTTGCACTCCCCGGCAGAGAGAAATGGGCATGGATCCCCCTCCAGAAGCAGTGGGTATGCTCCCCACCTGAGAGACTGTGACCTTGCACTCCCGGCAGAGAGAAATGGGCATGGAGCCCCCTCCAGAACCAGTGGTCAAGTCAGCCACCTGAGAGACTGTGATCTTGCACTCCACAGCAGAGAGAAATGGGCATGGAGCCCCCTCCAGAAGCAGTGGGCATGTTCCCCACCTGAGAGACTGTGACCTTGCACTCCCCTGCAGAGAGAAATGGGTATGGAGTTGCCTCCAGAACCAGTGGGAATGTTCCCATATTCAGTTGAGGTGCCTCCACCCCTCACCCCCCTGAAGTGCCTGCCCACTTGCAAACTGATGCCCCTGCAGAGTTCTATCCGGATGATGTCAGGCTTCGAGTTGGACTGTCCCCTGTGGCCATGTGGGCCCTTTTTACTTTGGACTGGGCATTGGCCCTGTGTGTACATTTGTACATATCTGTTTTTCGTACAATTGGTTCATTTGGTAGCTGTTCACAATCAATACTTTCTCATTACTGCGTTCTTGTTGTCCTTGCATTATTATGCAGTGTGTCGTGTGCCATTGTTTTTCGTCTGCAGCTGGTTGTGTGGATGATGTGTGTGTGTCGGGTGTATGTCATGCATGTGTGTGTCACTCTCCTTTTCCTCCCTCCCTCCCTTATGTGCTAGGTGGCTGTACTCACCGTCATCGTCTTTGTCAGCGTTGGTGTTCCAGGTGGAGTATGGCATAGATGAGCATGGGGAAGACTAGCAGTTCTGGTTCCATGGCGGCTTTCTCCTTCTATTTGTCTCCGATGGTGAGTCTTTGGTCTTCTGTGATGTGTTTCCGCCAGGCTTTTGATGGCGTTGGTACCGCCCTGGAAATCGTGGTGGTTTCCTGTTTCAAGATAAGGTGGGTGGTACTTTGTCTTCCGCCTGGCTGTTGTTGGCTACCGCCGTGGTCAGGGGTGTTAACCCCCTGGCGGTTGGTACATTGGCTGTCTATGGGAGTTCTCAACACCATGGTCATAATTTGGCAGTAATTACCACCAGTCTCTTGGCAGTATTACCGCACTTTATCACTCACCGCCAATGTCATAATGAGGGCCATAATGTTTAGAGATATACTACCTTGGGTCTCTCTGGGGCAGAAGGACCGTTTGCAATACATTTAACTGTGTCATTCTTATTCTTTCATTGTTCCCTTCCACAACGGATTGATGATGGTGTGCTGCTCAACGCCCCCATGAATATTGTCATGGTTTCTTTTGTGAAGTGTTTGTCTTTGTCACACCTTTCCCCAAATCCCTTTTCTCATCCATTCATTGAGCCCCTAACCTTCTTCCCCTGGGCTGTGTGAATTATTGAGGTGTGACTTAATTTTACACCATAAATGGATCACACACTTGCTGGTGCAGATGTGGTGAAAGTGACACCAACTCAAAGCATGACCTTCTATTACCTGAGCAATATTCCACACTAGTCCCATCAACATCACCATTAAGGCCATGTGTTGTGTGTTGCATAACTGCTTAAACTTGTCCAACCACTTTTGACTCTGAGCCCACTTCTCCTGACTCAAGGATTTCATTTCCTAAGTTTAGTTTTTAAATACTAGCTCCCCATGGCTCAGAAGAAGTTGATATTGCTGGTTTTTATTATTATATCAGGTCTTCTTTGTGCCATATACTGTCATTCTGGTAGTCTGGTCTCAGTGTTCCTAAAGTTGTGATATCATATATGACCCACTAACTCTCTGTTTTCTTTCAATCTAGTTGAGAGTGATGGGTACCCTTTGATTAATCCTGGAGCTGGAGTTTGCTGCTACTACCACCCCTTAAGTTAAGATGCCACCTTGGGGAAACCCTGCAGTAAGAAGACTGATTTATTAGTCCTCACTTCTTCTATTCAGGTAAGAGAAGGATAACAGGTTTAAGTGAACTTTTTTAGTTGGTAATTAACTTCTACCAAGAACATGTTGTTTGTCTGTATCTAGGTTTTGGTAGACAAAATAGGCAATGCAATCATCCCCTAATGATCAATATAGTTACATAGGGCAGTAGAGCAAGGGTATAAGCAAATGACATACACTTTTATAGCAGATTTAGAAAACAGGCTACAATAAAAGACAGCAGTGGAAACTAAAACATCAAAATAAACATTTGAGGCGTAAATTAAGTAAAATAAATGTTCCCCTTTTTTTAACAAATAAGAAAACCCATCCTTTCCACCCACAACAGGTCCACCCCTTTCCCCAAACAAATAGCTCCCTCCTCAAAAAGTCAAATGAAAATCTAAAGTGAAACCCTGTTCCAACTCCCTCCCCACCTTCTCCACCCACAAGTCCCTCCCACCAAGACAAAAAATTAAAAAAGGGCTCAGAAATGGGCATTGTCAACTTGACCCGAGAGCTGGTCAAGGATCTACTTGATCCTGGCGAGCTGGCTCTCCACATGGTCCTTCCGATGCAGGATGCGCTGAAATAATGCCCTGTCAGAGCAGGAGGGGGCCACAGCAGGTGCAGTCAGGGCCCCTCACAGCTGGTGGCAGTGCCAGCAATGTGATCGCTGGGAGGCTGGGGCTGCTGTGCTGATGATGAACTGAGCCCTGGGTCAGAGACAGCAATTCCTGCCTCTTCATCCTCCAGGACTACCAGCCGCCGGTATTTGGCCTGGATGTTCTCCAGCCTCTACTGCCGCAGACCAGCCACTATTTCCTGCCTGGAGGGTAGTGCTGGTCGACCAACTGGAGTAGCTATATCCAGAAAAACGAAAATATAAAAGACAAATTGTAAACAATGCTGTGAAAAAAAACATTTCTTTAAAAGTAAGCAGTGGGTGGCATAGTAGCAGTACATTGCTGGTCCCCTAGGGACCTTAAGATTTGACGTGTTTATGATTAGGAGAGTCACAGGGCCAATTTCATTTCTTTACCCACACATGCCTCACACAAAAGCACTGACTGTCTGGTAGAAAAGAATTAAGGCAGATTAACACCAGATTAAAAAAACAGTGATTTTATTTTTTTCTTTTAAAAACTTTTCTAGTAACTAAACAGACACTTTTAGTGGAAAAATAAAAATAAAATTACCTCTCTTTTATGAGTGAGGAATTATGCACTATGGAGTACAAGTTGTGGTGCTAAATTAATGGAAGCATGCTAGCCAGCACTTCGGATACTCTGCTACTGTCTTCAGCTGGGGCAGCTGTAGTTGACAATTATCTATCTTTAATTCCAATGGCCCTGCTCCTCTCAAAATGCCTTTCACTTATTTCTACCTTGACTCCAAGAAGGCGGCTGAATAATAAATAAGATACTACATCACACACCTCACAAATGAAATGCAGATATATTCTTCTGGCTGCCGTAAGCAGATGGTGGGGAAAATGATGAATAATAAATAAGATACTACATCACACACCTCACACATGAAATGCAGATATATTATTCTGGCTGCCGTAAGCAGATGGTGGGGAAAATGATGCACTGCACTACAGCGAAAGGAATGGGCTACATAGATTGTATTTGTCATGTTTGTCACAGGTACCCCTTACACCAAACTTGAAATCAAATCAGGCACTTACTAGTTTACTTTACTCACTGGCCTCGCCCCCACCAGAAATTATTTCCAACAAATTCATTTGCTGGGAAGTAAGAAAAGGAAACTTGAAATACTCTACTGCAGGGTAAGGCAAAGGGATATGTTGGGTAGATAAAGCTTTTGCTGTGGAATAGAGGGGTGTCAATGATCATCGATTCATTATGTGCCTAAGATTTGGCTTATTCAGTCACTGTGACAGACAAAAATCTAAAGGGAACAATCTGAACAGTCTTAAAATAAATCTATTATGGGAAACCATAAATTACATTTTGGAAACACTTCAAATGGCCTGTATGTTATGAAACATGCCAAAAAATATATATATTTTTTTTTTGGTAGGCTGGGATGGAAGAACTTAGGAAAGAATAAAGGAGGGAAGCACTCAGCAAGGTGACTGAGTGACCGAAGGGGAACACACCTTGTGTGTTCTGTTTGCAATGCATTGAAAACTTTGTAAATGCTGCATTAACTAAAGCAGATGCACATTGCACAGCCAACACTGCAGTCATAAATTGAACCATACTGCACTTCTTCAGTCAAGGGTGCTAAAATGGCATGGCCAGGAAGGGGGGGTTGATGAATGATGATGGGTGGGATACATATTTGTCTCACTTAACAAATACAGTGAGTCAAGGGATTAGAAGAACACAAATTAAGATACCCTCCATTTTGAACCATAGCTTTGGTAACCAAACAAAAAGCAAAGTAAGGGAAGTAGGTGAGCAGCATGCCCCTCTCCAGAAGAGCTTCCTTGTTTTTTCATCCGAACAATTATTCAACCATCCTTTCATTCTTCCTACTATATTCATCCATAGCCACCATGATTTGAGCTTTACTTTCCCTCATCCAGTCCTTCAACAAAAAGGCCAATCCATTATCTATCCATTCAGTATCTACCCTTTCTTTCAATCACCCTCTCACCCATCCATCCATTTACCCAATACTCACCCATGCATCTTTTCACCCACCCATGCATCCTTTCCTTTCACTCATTTCACTCATCCTTTCTTTTAACCTTCCGTTCTTTCCCATTTTCATCAGCCTACATTACGTGAGCTTTAGCTGAGTTGCAGATAGAAGTGACCATAACTCAACCACTGATGTAGCTGATAAAGTAGGGGATTCACGATCACGAGTCACAACAATGCCCTTGTAACTAGTGAGTATAATTGCAATTGTCAATAAGCAAGCAATGTGACTTACCACTGCCCATCCCTTCCGGTGCTTCTCCCCCAGCTCCTTCTGCACCTGCAGCGGAACTTGAGTGGCTAGAAGTAAATATTATACATTTTTTACATGCCAGATATGCCTCCCCTTCATTTTTTAAATTAAAAAAATACAACAGCAATACATCACTACAGATGGGTTACCACTGCAATATCTTCTATAAAAAAATATCACTTTGAGCATTTTGTTGCTTCACAACATTAGAAAAGCCTGGTAGTCAAGCCAACCAAAACTTTTGTAATGGAGGTGCAGAGCTATATAGCCTATGATGATGAGTCTGAATCATTGAAGTGTAATGAGCGGGTAGAATAATAATGGTCAACAAAAGACATGTTGTTGGTTGGCAAATGCAAAGGGACCTCATACTTTCCATCCATGCTGCACTGTCATGGGAACTGCTGGTATACTGTATAAATGATTTACACAGCACAACATTGGGGGTTGGCGGGGTGGTCCATGACCAAGGCCACTCTCTTGTTAACTGTTAGAGCATCAGCAAGAAAAAGAAAGCCTTCTCAACAAACATACATGATGAATATTATTAATGATACTAGCTTACTTGCGCCCGCAATCTTCACAGTAGATAGGAGTGTACCAAACCTCTGTTCTTAGTCCTACAGTACCATAAGAAACATAGGGGGGAGGGAAAGATTACCAACAAAGCAGAAGAATTCTACAGACTAGTATAGACTGAAGAAGTCAGCTACCAAACAAAAACAATAAAGCAGGGATAACAGGATTTAAAAAAGAAATTGGATAGGGAGTTGAAAAAAAAGGAGACAGCATAAAAAAATAAACAAGGCAAAATTAAAAGTAGTATAATAGTAGGCAGAGGTAAAAGTTAGGAAAATATTAATAATAAATAATAGAACTTACTGGGGTGAGCAGAGCCTCAACAGAGGCACTGGTGGTTGGCGCCTTATCCCCTGCTGCGCCTTATCCCCAGCTGTTCCTGGATCCACCTCATTTTATCCTCTCTTCTTGGCCCTGGTTGCTGATGTAAGTGTCAACACCAGAGCAGTACGCGCTCTATTGGCGACAAAAATGCAAAAACCCAGCACTCTCAAAACAATGTAATTTATGCATTGTGCTGATATGTTGTGGTTTAACCTTTTGAATTGCAGAGTTCAATCCTGAAAACTTATTTGTAATATGCTTACAAATACTGTTCCTTTGCAATGTATTGCTGCAGGTTTTCAGAGTGTGTTAGGGTGTGGCCCCTTTCCAGGGCCTTCCAGAGACTTTCCCTGCAACATGCCTGGGCGTGGTTCTGGGCTGGGCCAAGACTCTATAAAAGAGAGCCAGCCCAACTCCCAGTGCTCACTATTCAGAGGTCCCGGTGCAGAACAGCAGCTTCTTCCTGAGCTCCTGTCCCGGCGGCCTATTTGGATCTTCCAGTCTTCTGCCCTTCATCCTTCATTGGTGATCATTGTTCCAGGCGGTAAGACGGTGGTTGGACTGTTCCGACACCGTTATTGAGAATTTTCATATTCTTGGTTTAATTCTTGAATGAGTAACAGATTACTTGCGCGCTACCATTTCTTGACATTTATATGGTAGTTTACAAATAGGCAAGATGCGCGATTTGTTTCATAAAGGTTTGACTTTGTTATTCATTGCGTGCTACCATTTCTTGACATTGGCATGGTGGCTTAAGAATCGGCAAGACGCGCGATTCGTTTTATGGAGTTTAAACATTGTTGTCCATTGCGCGCTACTATTTCTTGACATTTACATGATGTTTTATGAATTGGCAAGACGCGCAACTCGTTTCATGAGGATTTAAGTTTGTTGATCATTGCGTGCTACCATTTCTTGACATTTACATGGTGGCTTAAGAATCGGCAAAAGAAGCGCGATTCATTTCATTGTACTTTGATCTTGTTATTTATTGTGAGCTGTTATTTCTTGACATTCACATTGTGTTTTACGAATCGGCAAGACGCGCAATTCGATTAATGATGATTTAACTTTGATATTCATTGCGTGCTACCATTTCTTGGTATTTTACATGGTGACACTCGAATCGGCAAGACGTATGATTCTCTCCTCGAGTTTATTTCATGTTGTTTATTGTATGCCACTATTCTAAGATATTGATTATGTAATATTCGAGTTGACAAGTTATGTGATTTGTTTCCTGAATCCATATTGTGTTATTCATGGTGCACAATCCTTTTATGGTGTTTACTATATATATATATATATATATATATCTGTAATATGCGCAATTTGTGTTGAAACATTTTAAGAGTACACAGAAGGCCAGAGTTTCTAGATGCAATATTGTATGGTCCTAGTATACATTCTCAAAACAGGATTTATATGACCGGTTTAAAATTTAGTCAGAATGTTTTTTTCTGATTCTCATGTATAGGAAAGTACTTGAATAAGAAAGTTTTCATTTAATTCATCTTGATTCCCTTACAGGTATCCGGCCATCTTGAAACTTAGTCATTTTAAACTTAACTCTTAGATTGTTCATGTTTTCAGAGTGACTAGGCTTAGAATCATAGTCTAGTATTGATTTCAGGAGATATAATTTTCATATTGTGTGTTCTAACCTTTTTCTTACTACAGGTCTCCTTCCCAGCTGTTCCCTTCCTAATCCCCTCTTCCCCTCTTGAACTCTCTCAGTCTCTGTGATTTATCTATCAGAGTCTTGGAGCTGTTCAGTGGTGGACGTGTTGGGAACGTGCACAGACCCCGAGGATCTGGTGACTCTGACAGTAAGAAATAAAGAAGATTAAAAAAGTACATTCGTGGTATGGTTAATCTCCACAAAACAACAGGCAAATGCAGTAACATTGTAGTTATCTAAATCAGATCGCCTATGGTACTACTATCAACTATCGTTGAGTTGGCTATACTAATCCTAAAATCCCTATTTTAAATTTCCTTAGCAAAAACTACATTTGGAACTAATGCATTGCAATGAATGTTCTTTGATTCTATTCTCATTTCTCAACTCCCTGGATGGACCAACTCAGTCTCCCTTTTTCACAATGTATAGATGTATACTAGTACTACACATCACTGTGAAATTGCTTGGGACTGTATGAGCTACATAAAGAAAGTCACAGAGAATGCTAACTCACTGCTATCACTAATTCAAATGGTGACAGGAGGACAAAGGAGTCTGCATTGCAATGGTTTCTTAAATAATCTGTCAAAGCAAGTGTTGACGAGTACGGTAAGGTAGCACCTGGAATCTGCCTAGCTCTAACTGGATCACATAATAATATTTTTAACGTAAACTAAACTTAATTACCTCTGGGTGTGAGCAGCATGCTATTCAGAAATAAATTAGCATTGCAGAACACAAATACGATAATATAGTTAATAATACTCACCGAGCACCGTAATCTCTATGCCTATCAGTTCAAGCAGGTCGTGCCCACGGTTGATGATATCAGCCCAGTAGTGCATCAGCTGTTGGGTGGAGCGCTGGACCTGGGTGGTGCACAGAACAACCGTGCACATCCTTCTCCAACGCAGCTGATGCTCCAGCAGAGGGTAACCACTTCCAAGCATGCTGCATGCTGCCAGCATGGAGGGGAGGTGGCACTGCACATAGAAAACCAGTGCTGCCACCTTTGCCTCACAGAAGATGAACTAAGCTGCACCCCTTTGTGGCTCTGCCACCCACCAGGTAGACACCTGCTGTTGGCTGTTCGTGAGGCCTGGAGAAAGAGGGGAGAAATAACTAAGGAAGTAAAGGTAAAAATAAACAAAAATACAAAAGGTCACAAAAAGCCTGAAAAGTTTTTAAAAAATTAAAATACACACACACAATAAGACACATTAATACAGTAAATAAAAATACGGGGTAGATTAATTAGAAGGGTGGAGGATTGAAAAGTTTATTAAGGGATGGAAAAAACAGGCCCAGCACCATAAACAGAGTGAAAACCAAGATGGCTGTGCCAATGAGAACCGAGTGGTGCCATTTGCAAGCAATTTTGAATGCAAGAACGTACTCAGCGTTGCGTTAGACGTAAAACACAATGAGAACGGGCGTGATGAGGAAACTCTGCCCACCCGCTGAACTCCGCCTAGCGCAGAGGAGTTTTTTTGTCACTTCACAGAGTTCCACGTAGCGCAACTCCGTCAACTACGCCTAGCCACATATTTAACTTGTAGAAAACAACACAAACACCTATTTAGAAACATAAATAAAAGTGCAACTTTTTAGTCATTCAGATGCATGCCCAATCGCATACGTACATTTTTAATATGGTTTATTACACAGTTTGCTCTGTGCATGCAAAAGGCCCTCAGTGAATTACAGACTCATGCTCTATTTAATGAAATATTAATAGAACCCTTACATATTGACCAATGTGGTTTCATACCCTATAGGAGTACCCCCTTGATTATTAGATGCTTTTACTAAATTATGGAGACAGCTGGTGCCCCCTTTCCCGTGACATACGGAATTACAAAAAGCTTTTGACTCCCTAGAGTGGGAATATCTTTTTCTAGTCTTAAAAATATTTAATTTTCTACCCACCTTTATAAACTCAAGGGTCAAGATACTTTATGCACATCTTGCGGCCAGGGCTAGAACAGGGAAGCACATTTCTTCTGAATACTCAATATCCTGAGGCACATGACAAGGATAACCATTATTCCGACTATGGTTTGTTCTGGTGATGGGACTGCTCAAGCAGAAACTATGCCAAGAGGGGACAGGGTGAAATATCCCAGATGGGCGACATGCACACACACAGGGGGTCATTCTGACCCTGGCGGTCTTGGACCGCCAGGTCACGAATGATGGAAGCACCGCCAACAGGCTGGCGGTGCTTCAAATGGCATTCTGACCGTGGCGGTAAAGCCGCTGTCGCCCTGCCGGGGCCGGCGGTATTCCGCCGTTTTTGCCCCGGCTAGGAGAATCCGCCAGGGCAGTGCTGCAAGCAGCGCTGCCCTGGGGATTCTGAACCCCGTACCGCCAGCCTGTTTCTGGCGGTTTTCACTGCCAGGAACAGGCTGGCGGTAAGGGGTGTCCCGGGGCCCCTGGGGGCCCCTGCACTGCCCAAGCCAGTGGCATGGGCAGAGCAGGGGCCCCCTAACAGGGCCCCGGCCAGATTTTCACTGTCTGCCTAGCAGACAGTGAAAAGCGCAACGGGTGCAACTGCACCCGTCGCACCGCCGCAACACCGCCGGCTCCATTCGGAGCCGGCTCCTGTGTTGCGGCCTCATTCCCGCTGGGCCGGCGGGAATGTTGGAATGGGGACCGCGGAAATTTGGCCGCATGGCGGCCAAATGGCGGTTTCACTGCCGCCCGCCAGAGTTGGAATCACCCCCACAGTCTCTTTAAATGAGGACGACATTCTCAAATGCACCTGAGATATGACCATGGACCTGACTCCTATAACTAGAATGCTCCATCTATTTGGAGATGTATCTTGCCTATGGATTAATCATGCCAAGTCTAAAATGTTCTCTTTCTGCGATACTACGTCCCCTGGCATGGTCTCACTGGGCACACATTAAATACTGGGGGTGCAACAAACATTTTGAAATTTGGGCATTCAGATATACAGAGCCCATATAGGCCTACTCAACAGGAATCTCTTGAGGGCAATAGCGGCTCTAAGATCCCAAGTGAAGTTTTGCGTTAGACTCCCCCTATAAGTAGCTGACCGTCTAGCCTTGGCTAAAATGGTGATGCTCTTAAATCTATTATAGTATTTTGTTAATCTCCCCATCATTATTGCATCCATAGTTTTTTGCACACTCAGTTCACTTCTAACTGACCTCATAGGGTGTTGGGACAGCGTCGCATTAGTCTTCAAAAACTATAGCTACTGGTAGATGAAGGAGGCATGGGTCCTCCAGGTTTTAGAGCATACTATTTGGTTGCACAATTGCAGAGGCTTTCTCACTGGTTAGTTGGCATTAAATTGCAAGAAACAGGTTATACACCATCCCAACTGTGAAATGGTCACCTACACTCATTGTTATTACCTGAAAGTAAGTCGCCTCCAAATGTTGCCACTAGTATTGTACAATGCCATTACATGCTGGCACACAGTGCTTCGCCTTATATGAACCACGGTTCCATTCTCCCCTAATAGTCCACTGTGCGGTCTACCCAATCCTACAAGTGTGCTATCGACAACAAGTATCAGATAATGGGAGGAACAGGGAGTGTCAGCGGTGGGAGACCTGTTTGGAGAGGGCCCACTGCTTCCCCATCAAGAATTTATGCAGGTCCATACTCTCCCCTGGACCCACACATATCACGCTTGTGTAGTTTACCGGGGCCCTCTGGATGCGAACTGGGGAAAAGCCACAAACACACAGGTAGTACAAGCAATTCATGAAATGGGAAGTTGTTGTCCCTTAGTTCTGTGGCTCTATGGAGACATACACCCTCACCTTCAGTTATTATTGTCACCATTACAACATAAATGGGAAAGAGAGATGGCCAAGTCACTGCACGGAAAGGAGTGGCAATTCCTCTTGGAATATGCCACCCATATAGCCCACAACATTAGATTAAATTGAATTCAGGTCATGATTTTTCACAGGGCATACCTGACCTCCTTGAAGGTCCATGCACACTTCCCTTCGGTGGCATCCACTTGTTCCCGATGCTGCACCGAAGAAGCAGATCTGATATATATGATTTGGTCATGCCCACACCTGGTGCCCTTCTGGGCAGAAGTTGGTGACTCACTTTAAGTCACTGACGGAGCATGCGCATTGGGACACAATAGAGCACTGCGTACTAGGGCTCTATTCCCGCCAAAAAACACCCGTTCAGAGGCACTTTCCATTGACCTGGCTCAGCTACTAGCCAAGCGACAAATAACACAATGCTGGAAATCGTCAGTCCCGTTTCACTGTTGTAGTGAAGGGAGGTGGTATGCCGACGAGGAGCCACAGAAAGCGTGGCACTGCACAGGGAAGAATACAGGGGGTTATGCAAAAGACCAATATCCATGGAGTGCAATATGATGCTAAAGCAGTTTCACCCGCAAACGTCACCTGGAGACTAATAAATGTGAACCTTCCATTGCACGCCCTGAATGTCTCTGATGCCCTCTCATCTGACATTCCATGAATAATTTGTTTAATATGTTACAAGTCTTGCCATTGAAGGATTTCGAGCAGCACATGCATGATGAGTATGATAATATTGGTGTTTGAATATGTGGTGGGTTGGGGGTTTTGTTATGTACAGGTGAAAGCATGTGTCATTTACTGAGCGATAAAAGTAGTGAATGAGCGATACGAGGCTGTATTTTGAGTCACCAGATTCTAAAATTATTGAGTTGCCTGCCCTCTGTGCATATTATGATATTATGTTATATCCAACATTAACTATGTAAATGTATGCTGCTGATATTCACCTTGTTTCTCGCCTGCTTGTGACAAAACTAATAAAATGAGTTTTTAAAAAGTGCATAGAACCCTTACATTTTCTCAGTCCTGTGGTTTATATTGTTTGCTACAATACACCTCACACCGAATTACATTCAGTGTATGAAGTATCCAATATCAATGGTTTTCTCTAACATTCCCATCCTGATTCCATCAAAGCCACTTGGGATCCTAGTAACTGGCCCCTAACAGCGTCACGACGTGTATAGGTGGGGAATGGACAGTTCAGTGGCGTAAGGGTTTCATAGACCCTACTGTTATCAAGGAACATGGCTCCTCTGACGACTAGTTGGGTAACAGATTACAGTCATTATCAGAGTTAAGTTTCGCCCTCAGAACACTGGGACCTGGAGCCAGTTCACCTGTTGCACTATTGAGACCTACGCTCCTGGGATGATGGATCTTAAGTGGACCACTTTTTACTCCTTTCACCGGGTCTGAGAGAAAGTTTGCGCATTAAAATGGCAAGTACCGTTAAGGTCTGAGTACTAGAATCTTAACTCTAATAAAGGAGATTGGAGAAAGTGTGGCACTTCTCAGAATGAAGCATGCCTTACGTTTATAGACCTGGGCAGTTGCTAGTGTTTCACCTTAGGGCATGCACCGTGTAACACAGCTTTCCACTTGTCAGTGAAGTCTAGCAGTCACCCACATGGACGTGATGAGCGAACACGCCTCGTAGATAACAACGAAGAATAATATAATCACAGCTGCAGATGCGGCCATTTAATGAAGTGCAAGCACCCTTCGGTATGGGTGACTGTTAAGGGTCACCCGCCTACTTCAGTGGCAGATCAGGTGGCCTCCTTCGCCGCTCATCCTTCACCCTCAAAGCAGTCACTGTCATGCTGCCTACAGCAAGAAATCAAGTCTGGGAGTCATGCAAGACACCAAAGCAAGTCTTCCGAACCACTTCAGGAGCCCGTGTTTGCGGACAGCACTCTTCCATGACATCTCATTCTTCGAGAATGCACTCACTCTAGGGAGGCCCCCGGCGGCTAGGGCAACCGAAACAAACATCTCCGCCATATTGCTTTACTTTACTGCCTACCATGAAAACTATATTGCCTTTTGTGTTGCGTTACTCGGCGTATGGGGAGATATTCTGAGCGGGAGACATACCTTTCACTCAGCAACAGTTCAAATGCAGGCCAACTTCAGCAAGTAGGACTGCCACCACGTTTCCCAATATTCACAATCCGTCATTTTCTGCCTTCTTCTGGTGCTAAGCTTGCCAAAGGGGAGGTTATATGTCGGAACAACGCATGCTCGAACCACGCATGCCTTAACAACGAGGTCGGAAAAACCACCTCGTTGTTACCATTAATGCCTTTACCACGAATGCCTTAACAATGATTTTTCCTTGTAAAGGCATTCCTGGTTAAGGCATTAGTGAACGGCATGCATGGTTCCAGCATGTGTCCCCCCTGGCCCCCCACCCCTAAAAATTACCGCAACCCCCCACCCCAACCCCCACCCCCAAAATTACCACAACCCCAACCACCTCCCCTAAAACCTAAAGCACCCCAACCCCCCACCCCACCCCTAAAACCTAAACCCTGGCTCCCCTCCCCCTCCCCCACCCCTAAACCTTAATCACCCCAAGCCCCCTCCCACCACCAAAAACTAAAAATACCCCAACCCCCCACCCCTAAAACCTAAACCCTGGGCCCCCTCCCCTAAACTTTAATCACCCCGAGCCCCCCACCCCACCCCCAAAAACTAAAAATACCCCGACTCTCCACCCACGCCCCTAAAACTAAAAATACCCGACCCCCAGCCCTTAAAACAGCCCCAGTCCCAGCCTAACTTACCTCTTCCTTGATTGCGTCGTCCTCCTCAGCCGACTCCCTTCTTCTGTGCCTTAACCACGCATGTACGTGGTTCAGCACATGTGTGGTGAAGGCCCTGAACAAGGAAGTCGTGGAAAACGAAAGCGTTGTTCCGCTTTCGTTTTCCACGACTTCGTTGTTCAGGACTCGTTGCTCGGGATGCTTCCCGGAGCATACACCAGTGAACATTTTTAATTCCTCCATCTGGATCAAAAAGTCAACGAAACCCTTCTGGTGATTATCAGAATGGTGGAATAATCGCAGATACACATATAGTGAGGTGAGTTACTCTGATATATATACACACACACCCCCTACCCCCAAACCCTGGTAGTGACTATCATAAAGTGTCCTACAGCTGTTCTGTGGTGACAGCATGATAAAAGGTTAGGTAGCAACAACTAAGTACGGACAGGCATGAGGTTGGCCCAACTTAGGTGCAATCAAGTACCTCCAATTCATGAACTACACCTTGATGTCAAAGTGTGAGGTTTGGGGCAATGTCGCAGTGCTAGGTCATCCAACCCTTGGATCCACAAGGGTCTGATTCTTCCTACGGTGGGTCCTCCATCTCATGTAAGAGCAATGGTCTACCAGGCTGACCACTTTCAGTTCACGAGTTGGAGGAGAACATATCCATACCAATTAAACATACACTTACAAAAGTCAGCAGTGAGATTGGTACAATCATCCAAACCAGCCCCAAGCATAAGAGTTTTCTTCCTGAAGGCGAATTATGTTTAACTTCCTCTTGAGCCTCCCGTATCCTGCCACCCTGGACTCCGCATAAGATTGCACCGACTGTGCTCATCAAGGACTCTACACCCATGATTATGATTAAGAAATGTGGGCCTTCATGCATCTAGCAATGTATTGATTTTTTTGCTAGCCTGTTCCTCTTTCGTGAACCTTATAAATAAATTGATCATGATATAATCTACGCACTAAGATGTATAGCATGTATGTACAACAAAGACATGCATCTTTAGTCCTAATTTACAATAAATAAGGTACGCACTGTGTAATACTGGGAAAGGTGACGATTTTTTCAAATTTGTTATATCACTGTTTTTTCTCTT
This sequence comes from Pleurodeles waltl, assembly GCF_031143425.1. Classification (NCBI taxonomy): domain Eukaryota; kingdom Metazoa; phylum Chordata; class Amphibia; order Caudata; family Salamandridae; genus Pleurodeles; species Pleurodeles waltl. The sequence continues at coordinate 858,971,551 of NC_090439.1, forward strand.
TAAATTATTTTACGATTTGTGTCACCTCTTTCTAAAAAAAGCGTGTGGGTGCTGTCCTTCACTAGGTTTTCTGCACAATTTTAAGACAGACTTTTAGGTGGAAGTCATATGTCCAGCTGTACATAGAATCTGCACGGCTATGTATCTGTAGATTCACAACATGTTCTAACTTTATCGGTGGTAGCATGTATTAATCTACTCACTCCCCACATCTGCTCTGTTAAAATGATTGAACGAGCTGTTCATTTAAAGTATCCCCTTTATACTGTGAAACATTTTTGTGCTTAATTTGATACCGAAATATTGAGTAAACATAACCGAGGAGTAACTTGTAGAGGCTAACTTATTGACGTTCCAATGGTTGAATAAAGAGCATCGTGTCAAGTTTCCAAACAAGTTGACAGCTTTTCGTCAATGACTCTCAATGCTGGCATTATTTATAACTTCAACTCTTTCTTACACTTTCCAGTGCTAACGTCTTTAAAGAATGTGCAGCTCGCTTGACGACAGGCCTTTCCTTCTGAATAAGCTTTGCACGATTTGTGAATGGTGAGAACAGGTACACCCTCCCTTACCACCTAAAGCTGGTGGGGTGGATTGGAGTAGAGTGGCGTGGATTGAATGAAATTGGGTGGATTGGAGTGGCATTGATTGAAATGGGTGAGGTGTATTGGAGTGGGGTGATTAGATTGGGTTGAAGTGGGCAAATAGGTCTGAAGTGATAGCACTAGGGTGGGGTGGATTAGGCTGGGGTGGGGTGGATTGTACTGTGTGGTTTGGAATGGGGTGAATTGGAATGGGTGGATGAGACTGGACTGTAGTGGGGAGGATTTGAGTGGAATGGAGTGGGGTGAATTGGATTCATTTGATCAGAATGGGGTGGGGTGGGGTGGAGTGGGGTGGATTGGACTGGAATGGATTGTGGAGTGGAGTGGATTGGACTGGAGTTGAGTGGATGGATTGGTGAGGGTGGGTTGGATTAGGTAGATTGAGGTGGATTGGACTAGAGTGGAGTGGATTGGCCTAGAGGGGAGTGGGTAGGTTTGAGTCGATGAGAGTGGGGTTGACTGGATTGAATTGGGTTGGGGTGGGGTGGATTGGAGTGGGGTGGATTGGAGTGGATTGAGTGGGTGGATTGGATTGGGGTATATTGGATGGGTGGGTTGAGTTGGGGTGGGGTAGATTGTGTGGGGTGGATTGCACTAGGTGAGGTGGACTGGAGAGGGGTGAATTGGAGTGGAGTGGATTAGGCTGAGGTGGAGTGCATTGGAATGGAGTGGGGCGGTATTGAGTTGAGTGGAATGGAGTGGGGTGGATTGGATTGGATTGGAGTAGATTGGATTGGGGAGGGTTAGATTGTGGTGGGGTGTGGTCGATTGGATGTGAATGGACTGGATTTGAGTTGGGTGGATTGTGGTGGATTGGACAGGAGTAGGGTGAAATCAATCAATCATTCAATCATTTGTAGAGTGCGCTACTCACGTGTGAGGGTCTCAAGGTGCTGGGGGGGAAGAGGGGGAGGTGTGACTGCCCGAACAGCCAGGTCTGGAGGCGTGGGTTGGATTGGATTGGAATGGAGTGGGGTGAATTGAATTGAGTGAGGTGGATTGGATTGGGGTGGATTTGATTGATGTGTGGTGGATTGGATTGGTGTGGGGTGAATTAGATTGGTGTGGGATGACTGATTGGTGTGGGTTGGGGTGGGTTACATGATTAAGGTGGTTTGGAGTGGGATGCATTGGGGTTGATTGGAAAGGAGTGGGGTGGATTAAGGTGGACTGTATTGGACTGTTGTGGGGTGGGTTAAGGTGAACTAGAATTTTAGTGGGATGGACTAGAGTGTAGTGGATTGGACTGATGTAAGGTGGGCTGAACTGGGGCGGTGTGGATTGGATTGGGGTGGATTGGGGTAGAGTGGGTGGATTGGAGTAGAGTGAAGTGGTGTGGATAGGGGTGGATTAGAGTAAAGTGGTGTGGGTTGGGGTAGAGTGGGGTGGATTGAGGTAGAGAGGGGTGTATTGGAGTTGAGCAGGGTGGATTGGAGTAGAGTGCAGTTGATTGAAGTTGAGTTGGTATGACTGGATTAGAGTGTGGTGGACTGGAGTGGAGTGGGGTAGAGTGGATAGGATAGAGTGGATTGGAGTGGAGCGGATGGAAATTGGGTGATGTAAACTGGATGGGGTGCATTGGAGTGGGGTGGATTGGATTGGGGTGGGTTGAGTTGAATTGGTTTGAGGTGTGGTAGGATGGACTGGAGTGAGGTGGAACAAATTTAGGTGGGGTGGATTGGATTGGTGTGGGATCAGATGGATTGAGTGGGGTGGATTGGATTGGATGGGTGGATTGGATTGGGGTGGAATGGATTGGATTGGATTTAATGGATTGAGGTGGGGTGGATTGGATTGGAGTGGGGTGGATTGGACTGGAATGGGATGAATTGGATTGGAGTGGGGTGGATTACATTGGTGTGGAGTGGGGTAAATTGGATTGGTGTGGATTAAGGTTGACGTTAATGGACTGCAGTAGGGTGAGTTAAGGTGAATTGGATTGGAGTGGGGTCAACTGGAGTGTCGTGGATTGGGATTGGCTGAACTGGGGTGGTGTGGATTGGAGTAGAGTTGGGTGGATTGGAGTAGAGTGAAGTGGTGTGGAGTTGGGTGGATTGGAGTAGAGTGGGGTGGATTGGAGTAGTGTGGGGTGGATTGAAGTAGAGTGGGGTGGATTGAAACAGAGTGGGGTGGATTTGGGTAGGACTGGATTAGAGTGCGGTGGATTGGACTGGAGTGAAGTGGATTGCAGTAGAGTGGAGTGGATGAGTGAAGTAGAGTGGATTGCAGTGGATTAAAATGGGGTAGGGTGGGGTGAACTGGATGGGGTGGATTGGAATGGGGTGAATTGGGATGGAGTGGATTGGATTGGAGTGGAGGGGATTGGATTGGGGTGGGGTGAGTTGAATTGGATTGGGGTGTGGTAGGGTGGATTGGAATGAGATGGAATGCATTGAGGTGGGGTGGATTGGATTGGAGTGGGGTGAGATGGATTGAGTGGGGTGATTGGATTAGAGTGTGGTGGACTGGAGAGGGGTGGAGACAACTGGAGTGAGGTGAATTGGATTGAGTGGGGTGGATTGGATTAGGTGTGGTGGAATGAATTGGAGTGGGGTGGGTTGAACTGGAGTGGGATGAATTGGATTGGAGTGGTCTGGATTACCTTGGTGTGGTGTGACGTAGATTGGGTTGTTGTGGAGTGAGGTGGATTGGACTGGAGTGGGGTGGATTAAGGTGAACTGGATTGGATTGAGAATGATTAACATTGATTGGAATGTATTGGAGCGGGGGTAGACTGGGGTGGTGTTGGTGGATTGGAGTGGGTGGACTGGATTAGATTGGATTGGGGTCAATTGGACTGGATAGGAGAGGGGTGGGTTGGATTGGAATAGGTTGGACTGGAGAAGGTTGGGTTGGAGTGCTGTGGGTTGGACTGGAGTGGGATGTATTGTGATGAATTGGAGTGGGGTAGATTTGATTGGAGTTGGGTAGATTGAATTGGGATTGATTGGACAGGTCTCGATTGGGGTGGTTTGGATTGGTGTGGAGTGGATTGTGGTGGTTTCGGTGGGGTAATTTGGGATGGAGTGGGTTGAATTGGGATGGAGTGGGGTGGATTGAATTGGGGTAAAGTGGACTGAATTGGAGCAGGCAATCTGGAGTGGGGCATACTGGAGTGGGGCGAATTGGGGTGGGGCACGTTGTTTTGGATTGGAGTGGGACATATTGTGTTGGATTGGAGTGGAACAGATTGTTTTGGACTGGAGTGTGGCAGATTGTTTTGGATTGGAGTGGGGCAAATCAGAGTGGGGTAGAATGTTTTGGTTTGCAGTGAGGCAGATTTAAGTGGAAAGATTGTTTTGGACTGAAGTGTGACAGATTGTGTTGGACTGGAGTGGTGCAGATTGGTTTGGGGCAAATTGTTTTGGATTGCAGTGGGGAAGATTATTATGGACTGGAGTGGGGCAGATTCTTTTGAATTGAATGGGATAGATTGTTGTGGATTGGATGGGCAGATCATTTTGTATTGTAGTGGGGCAGATTGTCTTGGATTTGAGTGGGGCAAATTGGAGTCAGGCAGAATGTTTTGGTTTGCAGTGAGGCAGATTGAAGTGTAAAGATTGTTTTGGACTGAAGTGTGACAGATTGTGTTGGACTGGAGTGGTGCAGATTGGTTTGGGGCAAATTGTTTTGGATTGGAGTGGGGAAGATTATTATGGACTTTAGTCGGGCAGATTCCTTTGAATTGAATGGGACAGATAGTTGTGGACTGGAGGGGCAGATTGTTTTGTATTGTAGTGGGTCAGATTATTTTTTATTTGAGTGTGGCAGATTGTTTTGCATTGGAGTGGGGCAGATTGTTTTGTAATGGAGTGGGGCAGAAAGTTTAGACTGGAGTGGGGCTGATTGCTTTGGATCAGAGTGAGACAGATTGGAGTGGGGCATATTGCTTTGGATTAGAGTGGGCAGATTGTTTTGGATTGGAGTGAGGCAGATTGGAGCAGGGCAGATTGTTTTGGATTGGAATGGGTGGATTGGACTGGAGTGGGGCAGATTGCTTTGGATTGCAGAGGGCAGGTTGTTTTGGATTGGAATGGGACAAACTGGTTCGGATTTGAGTGGGACAGATCGGAGTGGATTGGAGTGGGGTTGATTGTTTTGGATTGGAGTGGGGCAGATTGTATTGGATTGGAGTGGGCCTTTTGGGAGTGAGACAGGTTGAGTGGGGCAGATTGGAGTTGGGTCGAATGGAGTGGGGTCGATTGGGGTGGGGTGGAGTGGGGTAGATTGGGGTGAGGTGGACTGGATTGGAGTGTGGCAGATTGGATTGAAGTCGGATGGATTAGATAGGAGTGGGAGATTGGGTTGGGGCAGATTGTTTCAGATTGGATTGGAGCAGATTGTTTTGGATTGTAGTGGGGCAGAATGTTTGGATTGAAGTGGGCAGATTGTTTTGGAATAGAGTAGGGCAGGTTGTTTTGGATTGGAGTGGGACAGATTGGAGTGGGGCCGATTGTTTTGGATTGGAGTGGGGAAGATTGTAGTGGGGTGGGGTGGATTGGGGTGAGGTGGACTGGATTGGAGTGGGGTAGATAGGATTGATGTGGGTGGATTGGATTTGTGTGAGGGATTGGAGTGGGGTGGATTGTTTCGGATTGGAGTGGGGTGGATTGGTTCAGATTGGAGTGGGGCAGATTTCTTTGGATTGGAGTGGAGCAGATTGTTTTGGTTTGGAGTGGGGTAGATATGAGTGGGGCTGATTGTTTAGATTAGAGTGGGGTAGATTGTTTTCGATTGAAGTGGAGCAGATTAGAGTGGTGCAGATTATTTTGGATTGTTGTGAGGCAAATTGTTTTGGATTGGAGTGAGGCAGAATGGTTGGACTGCAGTGGGGCTGATCGTTTTGGATTAGAGTGGGGCAGATTGGAGTGGGGCATATTGCTTTGGATTGGAGTGGGCAGATTGTTTTGGATTTGAGTGAGGCAGATTGGAGCCGGGCAGATTGTTTAGGATTGGAATGGGCCGATTGGACTGGTGTGGGGCAGATTGCTTTGGATTGCAGAGGGCAGATTGTTTTGGATTGGAATGGGGTTGTTTGTTATAGATTGGAGTGCAGCAGAGTGTATTGGATTGGAGTGGGCCTGTTGGGAGTGAGGCAGATTGAGTGGGGCAGATTGGAGTGGGGTGGAGTGGGGTCGATTGGAGGGAGGTGGACTGGACTGGAGTGTGGCAGATTGGATTGAAGTGGGGTGGATTGGATATGAGTGGAGCATTGGGTTAGGGCAGATTGTTTCAGATTGGAGTGGGCCAGATTGTTTTGGATTTGAGTGGGACAAATTGGAGTGGGGCAGAATGTTTTGGTTTGCAGTGAGGCAGATTGAAGTGGAAAGATTGTTTTGGACTGAAGCGTGACAGATTGTGTTGGACTGCAGTGGTGCAGATTGGTTTGGGGCAAATTGTTTTGGATTGGAGTGGGGAAGATTATTATGGACTGGAGTGGGGCAGATTCTTTTGAATTGAATGGGACAGATTATTGTGGATTAGAGGGGCAGATTGTTTTGTATTGTAGTGGGTCAGATTATTTTTTATTTGAGTGGGGCAGATTGTTTTGCATTGGAGTGGGGCAGATTGTAGTGGAGTGGGGTGAATTGGACTGAGGTGGACTGGATTGAAGTGGGGTAGACTGGATTGATGTGGGTGGATTGGTTTGTGTGAGGGATTGGAGTGGGATGGATTGTTTCGGATTGGAGTGGGGCAGATTTCTTTGGATTGGTGTGGAGCAGATTGTTTTGGTTTGGAGTGGGGCAGATAGGAGTGGGGCTGATTGTTTAGATTAGAGTGGGGTAGATTGTTTTGGATTGTAGTGGAGCAGATTAGAGTGGGGCAGATTATTTTGGATTGTTGTGAGGCAGATTGTTTTGGATTGGAGTGAGACAGAACGGTTGGACTGCAGTGGGGCTGATCGCTTTGGATTAGAATGGGACAGATTGGAGTGGGGCAATTTGCTTTGGATTGGAGTGGGCAGATTGTTTTGGATTTGAGTGAGGCAGATTGGAGCCAGGCAGATTGTTTAGGATTGGAATGGGCCGATTGGTCTGGAGTGGGGCAGGTTGCTGTGGATTGCAGAGGGCAGATTGTTTTGGATTGGAATGGGGTTGTTTGTTTGAGATTGGAGTAGGGCAGATTGTATTGGATTGGAGTGGGCCTGTTGGGAGTGAGGCAGATTGAGTGGGGCAGATTAGAGTGGGCTGGAATGGAGTGGGGTCGATTGGGGTGAGGTGAACTTGACTGGAGTGTGGCAGATTGGATTGAAGTGGGGTGGATTGGATATGAGTGGAGGATTGGGTTAGGGCAGATTGTTTCAGATTGGAGTGGGGCAGATTGTTTTGGATTGGAGTGGGCCAGATTGTTTTGGATTTGATTATAGAGTGTCAGGTTGGAATGGGGCAAATTGTTTTGGATTGCAGTGGGCAGATTGTTTTGGACTGGAGTGGGTCCGATTGGATTAGGGCAGTTTATTTTGGTTTGTACTGGGGCAAATTGGAGTGTGGCAGATTGTTTTGGATTGGAGTGGTGCATAATGTTTGGATTGCAGTGGGGCAGACTGGGGGTGAACCTATTGCTTTGGATTTAAGTGGGGCAGATTATTTTGTATTGAAGTGGGCAGACTGCTTTGGAATAGAGTAGGTCAGATTGCTTTGGATTGCATGGGAACAGATTAAAGTGGGGCAGATTGTTTTGGATTGGAGTGGTGCAGATTTGAGTGCGGCAGATTGTAGTGGGGTGGGGTGGTTTGGGGTGAGGTGGACTAGAGTGGGGTGGATTGGATTAAAGTGGGGTGGATTGGATTTGTGTGTGGGACTGGAGTGGGGTGGATTGTTTCGGATTGGAGTGGAGCAGATTGTTTTGGATTGAAGTGGGACAGATTTCTTTGGATCGAGTGGAGCAGATTGTTTTGTTTTGGAGTGGGGCAGGTAGGAGTGGGCTGATTGTTTAGATTAGAGTGTGGTAGTGTTTTGGATTGAAGTGGAGCAGACTGGAGTGAGGCAGATTATTTTGGATTGGGGTGGGGCAGGTTGGAGTAGGGCAGATTGTTTTGGATTGTTGTGAGGCAGACTGTTCTGGATTGGAGTGGGGCAGATCTGCTCAATTGCAGTGGGGCAGACTGGAGGAGGCACATTGTTTTGGATTGAAGTGGGGGTATATTGTTTTGGATTGGAGTGGGACAGATTGTTTTGGACTGGAGTGGGTCAGATTGGATTGGGGCAGATTCTTTTGTTTTTTACCGGGGCAGATTGCTTTGTATTTTAGTGGAGCAGATTTGTTTGGAAGGTAGTGGGGCAGAATGGAGTGGGACATATTATTCTGTATTGGAGTGGGGCAGATTGATTTGTATTGAAGTGGGGCAGATTGTTTTTGTTTGGAGTGGGGCAGATTGGATTGTAGTGGAGCAGATTTTTTTGGAAGGTAGTAGGGCAGACTGGAATGGGACATATTGTTTTGGATTGGAGTGGGGCAGATTGATTTGGATTGAAGTGGGGCAGATTGTTTTGGAATGGAGTACAGCAGGTTGTTTTTGTTTGGAGTGGGACAGATTGGAGTGGGACATATTGTTATCGATTGGAGTAGGGCAGATTACTTTGAATTGAAGTGGGGCAGGCTGTTTTGGAATGCAGTAGGGAGATTGCTGTGGATTTGAGTAGGACATATTTAAGTGGGTCAGATTACTTTGGATTGGAGTGGGTCAGATTGTTTTGGATTGGAGTGGAACAGATTAGAATGGGGCGGATCGGGGTGTGGTGGACTGGATTCGAGTGGGGCAAATTGGAGTGGGGCAGAATGTTTTGGTTTGCAGTGAGGCAGATTGAAGTGGAAAGATTGTTTTGGACTGAAGTGTGACAGATTGTGTTGGACTGGAGTGCTGCAGATTGTTTTGAGGCAAATTGTTTTGGATTGGAGTGGGGAAGATTATTATGGACTGGAGTGGGGCAGATTCTTTTGAATTGAATGGGACAGATTATTGTGGATGGGAGGGGCAGATTGTTTTGGTTGTAGTGGGTCAGATTATTTTTTATTTGAGTGGGGCAGATTTGTTTGCATTGGAGTGGGGCAGATTGTAGTGGGGTGGGGTGGATTGGACTGAGGTGGACTGGATTGAAGTGGGGTAGACTGGATTTGTGGCTGGATTGGGTTTGTGTGAGGGATTGGAGTGGGGTGGATTGTTTTGGATTGGAGTGGGGTGGATTGTTTTGGATTGGAGTGGGGCAGATTTCTTTGGATTGGAGTGGAGCAGATTGTTTTGGTTTGGAGTGGGGCAGATAGGAGTGGGGCTGATTGTTTAGATTAGAGTGGGATAGATTGTTTTGGATTGTAGTGGAGCAGATTAGAGTGGGGCAGATTATTTTGGATTGTTGTGAGGCAGATTGTTGTGTATTGGAGTGAGGCAGAACGGTTGGACTGCAGTGGGGCTGATCGCTTTGGATTAGAGTGGGACAGATTGGAGTGGGGCAATTTGCTTTGGTTTGGAGTGGGCAGATTGTTTTGGATTTGAGTGAGGCAGATTGGAGCAGGGCAGATTGTTTAGGATTGGAATGGGCCGATTGGTCTGGAGTGGGGAAGATTGCTTTGGATTGAAGAGGGCAGATTGTTTTGGATTAGAATGGGGTTGTTTGTTTTAGATTGGAGTGGGGCAGATTGTATTGGATTGGAGTGGGCCTGTTGGGAGTGAGGCAGATTGAGTGGGGCAGATTAGAGTGGGCTGGAATGGAGTGGGTGGAGTGTGGTCGATTGGGATGAGGTGGACTGGACTGGGCTGTGGCAGATTGGATTGAAGTGGGGTGGATTCAATATGAGTGGAGGATTGGGTTAGGGCAGATTGTTTCAGATTGGAGTGGGCCAGATTGTTTTGGATTGGAGTGGGCCAGATTGTTTTGGATTTGATTGGAGAGTGTCAGGTTGGAATGGGGCAAATTGTTTTGGATTGCAGTGGGCAGATTGTTTTGGACTGGAGTGGGTCTGATTGGATTAGGGCAGTTTATTTTGGTTTGTACTGGGGCAGATTGGAGTGTGGCAGATTGTTTTGGATTGGAGTGGGGCAGAATTCTTGGATTGCAGTGGGCCAGTCTGGGAGTGAACCTATTGCTTTGGATTTAAATGGGGCAGATTATTTTGAATTGAAGTGGGCAGACTGCTTTGGAATAGAGTAGGTCAGATTGCTTTGGATTGCAGTGGAACAGATTAAAGTGGGGCAGATTGTTTTGGATTGTAGTGGTGCAGATTTGAGTGCGGCAGATTGTAGTGGGGTGGGGTGGTTTGGGGTGAGGTGGACTAGAATGGGGTGGGTTGGATTAAAGTGGGGTGGATTGGATTTGTGTGAGGGATTGGAGTTGGGTGGATTGTTTCGGATTGGAGTGGAGCAGATTGTTTTGGATTGAAGTGGGACAGATTTCTTTGGATCGAGTGGAGCAGATTGTTTTGTTTTGGAGTGGGGCAGATAGGAGTGGGCTGATTGTTTAGATTAGAGTGGAGTAGAGTGTTTTGGATTGAAGTGGAGCAGATTTAAGTGAGGCAGATTATTTTGGATTGGAGTGCGTCTGGTTGGAGTAGGGCAGATTGTTTTGGATTGTTGTGAGGCAGACTGTTTTGGATTGGAGTGGGGCAGATCTGTTCAATTGCAGTAGGGCAGACTGGAGGAGGCACATTGTTTTGGATTGAAGTGGGGGTGTATTGTTTTGGATTGGAGTGGGACAGATTGTTTTGGACTGGAGTGGGTCAGATTGGATTGGGCAGATTATTTTGTTTTTTACTGGGGCAGATTGGAGTGTGGCAGATTGCTTTGTATTTTAGTGGAGCAGATTTGTTTGGAAGGTAGTGGGGCAGAATGGAGTGGGACATATTGTTCTGGATTGGAGTGTGGCAGATTGATTTGTATTGAAGTGGGGCAGAATGTTTTTGTTTGGAGTGGGACAGATTGGATTGTAGTGGCGCCAATTTTTTGGGAAGGTAGTAGGGAGACTGGAATGGGACATATTGTTTTTGGATTGGAGTGGGGCAGATTGATTTGGATTGAAGTGGTGCAGATTGTTTTTGGAATGGAGTACGGCAGGTTGTTTTTGTTTGGAGTGGGACAGATTGGACTGGGACATATTGCTATCGATTGGAGTAGGGCAGATTACTTTGGATTGAAGTGGGGCAGACTGTTTTGGAATGGAGTATGGAGATTGCTGTGGATTTGAGTAGGTCATATTTGAGTGGGTCAGATTACTTTGGTTTGGAGTCGGTCAGATTGTTCACTCACACTGCTTTTCCCAATGCGATCAGCACGGGTTGATTACAACTATATTTGAGGCTTATCATGGCCACCATTGATCCTTTTTATGCTCATTGACTGCACCTAGAGAAACTAAAATCTCCACTACCAGTCCTGTTTATAGTTTTCCATATCCTGATATATATCACGCATATCCAAAGCCTTGACAAAGTCTTGAAGACGAAACACGTGTTGGCTGTTTTGCTGTACGGACTCTTTGTTATCTGTGGTCATCTGATTGTAACCTTGGCCATTCATTAACATCTGGCTGCTTTTGGATACATGGACTTACTGCACAACATTCTCTCTGTGATCGTGACTTTGAATACCCATTTGCATCTATAATAAATTCCTCTGCACCAAATTTCCTGATCGGACATCTACTCAATTCCTGAACTTTATCTGGATTTACGATACGGGTGTGCCCTGGCCACTCTGTTCCCGCTGTTTTGGAATGGAGTAGGGAGATTTCTGTGGATTTGAGTAGGACAGATTTGAGTGGGTCAGATTACTTTGGATTGGAGTGGGTCAGATTGTTTTGGATTGGAGTGGAACAGATTACAGTGGGGTGGATCGGGGTGAGGTGGGCTGGTTTGGAGTGGGTGGACTGGATTTGAGTGGGGAATTGGAATGGGGCAGATTGTTTTGGATTGGAGTGGCACAGATTGTTTTAGATTAGAGTGGGGTAGATTGCTGTGGGTTGAAGTGGGGCAGACTGAAGTGGGATAGATTGGAATGGTGCAGATTGTTTTGGATTGAAGAGTGCAAATTGGAGTGGGCCAGATTGTTTTGGATTACAGTAGGGCAGATTGTTTCAGATTGGAGTGGGGCAGATTGTTTTGGATTTGGGAGAGGTACATTGTTGTGGATTGGAGTGGGGAATATTGTTTTGGATTGAAGAGGGGCAGAGTGGAGCGGTGGGTTGGGAGTATTGGAGTATGGTGATTTGGGATAGAGTGCAGTGGATTGGACTGGAGTGTGGTGGATTGGAGTGGGTTGGATTGGGACGTGCTGCATGATTATGTGTTAAAGTATAATTTTGAAAATTACGCATAAGAAAGAAACAGTGTCACTTTGCAATATTTAGAACAAAATAATAGTCATATTTTGAGAACAGTGCCCTTGGGCATAAACAAAATATGAGTGCAAAGTGAGAAAAGAAGACTTGGCAAAGAAAAAGTTAACTACAGAATATTCAACTTTGCAATTTTGTTCGTTCTGGTGGGCATGTTTTTGCTAGTCATGCGCCTTCTGTTAGACGGGCAGTAGAAGTTAAAAGAACAATATAGCACCTCAATACCATCAGGGGCAGCGAACGGGCACTGATTAAGTTGAATCAATCAGTGTTTGTTCCCTGATCCATGGACAGGGACAGAAGTAATGATATGGCCTCCAGTAGCGAATTAAGTGGCTGTAAAGAAGAGTGCCAGGCAAGTCAACAAATGATAAGTGACGGGCGGACTTGAAGCTCTTTTCAACTACAACAGCATCTCGCTAGCAATATGCATGCACAGGCTCGACATTAAAAAAGATAAATTCTCTGTTCCTGCTAGAAATAATTCACCACCTCAAGGAAAAACTCAGTCCCCAAGGGGAGGACTAGCTAGAGCTGATGAAAGACTCCAGTAGGGAGCATTAGTAATCAGAATTGTCCTCACTATTAACCAGCAGACAGCTGTCAACCATTTGGCAATAGCTATTGTAAGTTCTCTCATTTTATAAAACTTTTATTTTGTGGATTCACTTTGGTAATTATAAATAGATAGCAGCATCTAATTTTTACTCAGTGTATTGTTTGATTAGTAGGACATAAATGCATGAATGAATTAAGATGATTTCTAAAGCCCACTGCTACCTAGAAAAGGCATCTATATGCTAAGATGAAAATAAACACGTCAAAAATAGACAAGTTAGTGAAGAGCCAGGATTTACGCTTTTTCCTAAATGAGCTGAAATTAGTTATGTTACTGATCCTATGGTAAAGACCGTTTAAGTGCTTCACAGCCAAATAGGATAATAAGAGTCCTCCAGTATTGGCCATTTTATCGTGAGGAAGCATTTACAAAATGAAAGGTTCTCCGTGAAATGTAAGAAAAGACCCTCATTACAACTCTGGGGGTCGGTGTTAAAGCAGCGGTAATACCGCAAATAGGCCGGGGGAGAAAATAATGGGATTACGACTGTGGCGGAAACCGGCAACATAGACAGCCACTTTAACACTCCGACCGCCAAGGCGGTACAAACAAACAGCGCGGTGGACACCGTCAACAGACAGGCGGAAGACAATGTACCGCCCACCCTATCACAACATGCCTATCCGCCACCTTTTCCGGGGCGGAACCAACGCAAACAAAAAAACAGCGGAAACAGTACACAGAAGGGAAAACACTCACCTCTCCACACCCCACGAGGAACCAGGACGCCATGGAGCCCGAATTGCAGATACTGCCAATGATGGTCTTCTTTCTCCTCTATCAGGAGCTCCAACGACGGCGGCGACGACCACGGTGAGTACTGCACCTCTGGTAAAGACCGTTTAAGTGCTTCACAGCCAAAAAGGATAATAAGAGCCCTCCAGTATTGGCCATTTTATCGCGAGGAAGCATTTACAAAATGAAAGGTTCTCCGTGAAATGTAAGAAGAGACCCTCATTACAACTCTGGCGGTCGGTGTTAAAGCGGCGGTAATACCGCAAATAGGCCGGGGGAGAAAACAATGGGATTACGACTGTGGCGGAAACCGCCAACATAGACAGCCACTTTAACACTCCGACCGCCACAGCAGTACAAACAAACAGCACGGTGGACACCGCCAACAGACAGGCGGAAGACAATGTACCGCCCACCCTATCACAACAGGCCTATCCGCCACCTTTTCCAGGGTGGAACGAACCCAAACGAAAACACGGCGGAAACAGTACACAGAAGGGAAAACACTCACCTCTCCACACCCCACGAGGAACCAGGACGCCATGGAGCCCGAATTGCAGATTCTGCCAATTATGGTATTCCTTCTCCTCTATCAGGAGCTCCAACGACGGCGACGACCACGGTGAGTACTGCACCTACAACACAGGAGAGGGGGAGGGAAAAGAGAGTGACACACACAAGCAACACGCAACACCCCCACCCCACCCTCACCCACAACACCATACACACAAATACATGCTGCAACATTACATATACACGTCCCCACCCCCTGGAAGAATGCAAGGACAAAAGGAAATGATTTGAACGAATGTAATCATGTGAAATGTCATTATCAATATTCAAAATCCAGTATATACAATTATGTACACCAACTACACAAGTCCGGATAGTGCATCAATCATTGTCCGTGGACCACACAACCCAAAATGCATGGGCGAGCCCCACACATGATACCTGACTCCAAACGGAGAGAACACTTGAGGGGCATCAGATCGAAAATATACAGGCACCTCAGGGAGAGGGGGGCACCTCAGCCTGATGAAGGCACAACGCCACTGCTCCATGAGGGGGCTCCATGCCCACAGTTTGGTCCTGGGGAGTGCAAAGCCACAGTCTCTCAAGTCTTTCCAGTGGGTGGTTTGCCCACTGCTTTATCCTGGGGAGTGCAAAGCCACAGCCTGTCAAGTCTTTCCAGTGGGAGGGTTGCCCACTGCTTTATCCTGGGGAGTACAAAGCCACAGTCTCTCAAGTCTTTCCAGTGGGTGGTTTGCCCACTGCTTTATCCTGGGGAGTGCAAAGCCACAGTCTCTCAAGTCTTTCCAGTGGGTGGTTTGCCCACTGCTTTATCCTGGGGAGTGCAAAGCCACAGTCTCTCAAGTGGATGTCATTCTCCTCTGTTTCTGGAGGGGGCTTTGTGCCCAGAGTGCTTCATCCTGCCAAGGACTGAGGAAGTGGATGTCATTCTCCACTGGTTCTGGAGGGGGCTTTGTGCCCAGAGTGCTTCATCCTGCCAAGGACTGAGGAAGTGGATGTATCTCTCCACTGGTTCTAGAGGGGGCTTTGTGCACAGAGTGCTTCATCCTGCCAAGGACTGAGGAAGTGGAGGTCATTCTCCACTGGTTCTTGAGGGGGCTTTGTGCCCAGAGTGCTTCATCCTACCAAGGACTGAGGAAGTGGATGTATCTCTCCACTGGTTCTGGAGGGGGCTTTGTGCCCAGAGTGCTTCATCCTGCCAAGGACCGAGGAAGTGGATGTATCTCTCCACTGGTTCTGGAGGGGGCTTTGTGCCCAGAGTGCTTCATCCTGCCAAGGACTGAGGAAGTGGATGTATCTCTCCAGTGGTTCTGGATGGGGCTGTGTGCCCAGAGTGCTCTACATGCAGTGTGGCCGGTACAATACACTCGCCTGGGTGTCTGTGCCACGAGATTGCCGAGGTACAGGTAGCATGATACGCCATTGAGGCAGAGACATACCCCACACTGCTGCGGCTTCGCATTCCATATGCAGGTGACAACTGTGATGACAGTGATGCTTCATGGAAGCTGTCCTGGGTCCTGGAACTCACCACCTGCCTCGGACGACTGACCACTGGGGATGGTAGACATGTCTGCGGTGGTGCCACTGTCTGAGGACGTCGCGAGGCCGCTGGCGGTGCTTGTGGCGGTGTCAGTCGTGGCGGTGCTTGCGGCGGTGTCAGTCGTGGCGGTGCTGGCTGCGGGGTCTGTGGCGGCAGAGCATGTGTCAGCACCTGCTGAGTGAGAAAGCAGGATGTCTCCTGCAGCCTCGGACGGCTGCCCCCCGAGGAAGAGGCTGGGGACTGTCGCAGCGGTTGTAGACGTGCC
The DNA here is from genome assembly GCF_031143425.1 of Pleurodeles waltl. Taxonomy (NCBI): domain Eukaryota; kingdom Metazoa; phylum Chordata; class Amphibia; order Caudata; family Salamandridae; genus Pleurodeles; species Pleurodeles waltl. The sequence continues at coordinate 858,987,179 of NC_090439.1, forward strand.
GGAGGCAGTGCAGGTGGCGGTGTTCGCCACCGTACAGGTGGGCGTGGATGTGGACAGAAGGTGTGACACTGGTCCCTCAGTAGGTGCCACCATGCCCTCTCCTGACCTGCCCTTCAGTTTTTTGCCATTCCCCACCTTTGATGGTGGTGCAGTTGTCTTGCCACTATCCCCTTTCGTTTTCGCTGACCCCTTGGTGGCAGGTGTTTTTGGCTTCTCCCTCCTGGATGTGGGCACCTTTTTAACCTTGGCAGGTGGCGGAATGTCCTTGCCCTCGCTCTGTGGCACACTGGCAGCCCTGATGGTTGGCACACTCCATGACCCTGCAGTTGCTGGCACCACTGTGCCTGGAGATGTGGTGGCTGAGGTGCTGGGCTGAGACCTTGAAAGCCTGGCCCTAGGGGAAGGACGGGGGGAGGTGAAGGGAAGAGGTCAAGGTTTGACAGGAAAAGGTTTTTTGACTCACTGGGACGGGTAGATGGAGGGGGTTTGGGAGTGGAGGAAGAGGTAGTGGTTGTAGGAGGTGTACGCCTGCTGAATTTGGGTGAGGGTGCATGGGCTGGAGGCTGTCGTGAAGTGGATGGCTGTTGGGTGGGTGTATGCCTGCGTTTGTGTACTTTGGGAGGAGGGTTCACTGACACACTGGGAGAGGACACCGGGGATGTGTTAATGGTAGTGGGGGTGGTGAGTGCACATGAGCGGTGTGTGGTGATGGGCGTGTTGGTGATGGAGGTAGTGGCTGAGGATGTAGTGCATACAGGTGTGAGTGGAAACGAGACTGGGAGGGAGGAGGGAGACGTGGAGGAGGGGGACACAGTGGAGGAAGTGGATGTTAGTATGTCTGCATGATACTTGAGTGAGTGCCTGTGGGATGTGTGGTGCTTATGTTTGCCTGAGCCACTCTTGTGTTGTCATGTAGGCTCTCATTATCTTAATGAGACTACTGGATTTTGGGCAGCAAGATCATCCACGAGTCTGAGTTCAGAGTTCAGAGAAGGCATACCAAGATGTTTTTTTTTCCTTTTAAAGTTCAAGCTTGAACAACCGCCAGCTGAAAATAGGATTACCTATACGGCTGTGGTGGAAATCCTCAGTACCACAGACGTCTCCGTATACGGAACTGAGGGGTCATTATATAGAATGAGAGGTTCCAGTGGACCTGAAAATTAGAGCCTGACCAAACGATGGCGGCGCCATGTCGCGTAGGCTCTCATTATCTTAATGAGACTACTGGATTTTGAGCAGCAAGATCGTCCACAATGTGGGGGACTGAGTCTGACCCACGGTGGATGACACTTGCCACTCCAAATCCGGGCTTTGCTCCGGCTAACTAGCAGTGCCTCATCCCTCCCGAATGGTAGAGATGATTGGGCAGTCAAGCGCATGACATTTCTGTACTTCTCAGGGAAGTCGTGGTCACTCAGGTCACAACCAGTTCTCTCATACACAGTACAGTCTCATATATAAATGACAATAGAGGCAGTGTAAGTTTTAAAGATTGGTTTAATAAAACGACTGCATTTTGGATAGCAAAGTATGAGCTGCAATAACCAGAACTACACAACACATTAATATTAAAATAGTAACAATGAGAGTGAAGCACAAGAATAAGGCTATCATAGTGCCACTAGATTATTCTCTCTCTAAGTTATAGTTTGAGCACACCATGTTAATCTCTAAGCCTGATTTCAGGTTCCCCCGGGAGGACATCAACCCTCATACCTGAGCAAAGGCCTGTGATCTGCATCAGCATCTGCAATGGGGCATTCAGCACACAGTTGTGGTTCCCTGGCTGGAATCTCCCTCTTGACGTGTACTAGGACTAGAAAGTGTTTTTATAACTAACACGCAGATGTTCTAAGAAAATGTCCCTACGTAAGAATGTGTATTTTCTACGAATGCTGGAGACTAAACTTCTACCACGTTTACCAGCAATGTACCAGACTGTAGCCTTGACTGAAGCACAGGGCTTTCAAGAATGCATTATTTGAGAATACAGTGCTGAACTAAGCTAAACAGTGTGATAGAAGAAATTAAAACAAGACCGTAAAAACTGGTTATTGTAAAATAACAGTGCAAAGCTGAATAAAATATATCTAGGGCAAAGTGCACAGCGGCCTAGTATGTTAAACTAACGTGCATGGAGCTATACATAAAATGGCTACACAACACCCTCCCCTTGTCGGTAGAAAGTGGTTCAAGCCAAAGCTAAAATGCCCTAACCTAAAATATATTTAAAACCCTACAAACTTTTGACAAGTTAAGAGGACACACAAGCATATTACTTGACAATTTAGAAATGAGCATGCGGTTCAGAGCCAAATTCAAATTGAAATGTCAATTTAGAACAGTTCCGAATCAAACACAATTCATGGAAAGCAGGAGATCTTCCACTTCGGCAGATGACAGAACCGGTAAATCTGCACCAAAAACGACTAAGGAGCAGGTGTGTTCCATAGCCCCAGTATCAACCAAGGCAGCATCCCGTGCAGTGCCCATTAACGAGTCAATGTTAACTTCCTCCAGGAAGGGTAGCTCGTAATCAGCTTCTCTCAGCAAACGCAGCCGCAGTGCGCATGTCTGGTAATGAACCCTCAACGAGAACATCAACAGATCAGCCTCAATCACTGAGGGGCGTTGCTGTAAAAGAAAAACTGCCAGTGCATGTTCAACAGAGCACCAACGGCACCGAAACACCGGCTGCACACAATCCAAAACCGGTCTGAATGACAAAGACCAGTCACACCCCAAATGTTCCAGGTGTGTTGCTCCAAACTGGTACATGTGTTCACGACACAGCTGTACTGATGGGAGTGCCTTCATTTGTCCTTGTTGCGGCGGGACAGCCATTGCGGAAAAACAATAGCAACAGCAAAAGGCTGGCTAATACAGCCAAAGTTATTGGAAAAAAAACAAAAATACTTCCGAAAATTGAGTGAATAGCTGAAGGTATCAAACCGAATATAGAGGAGAAGGTGTGAACAAAACCAATATCAACAGCTTTGAAAAGTGTGCTAACCCAGCTGTGCTGGACACATTAAATATACGTCCCACGAGTTCACCAAAGTGTCTCGGAAAGTTCGTATTTAACAGGGACTGTATCTTTGCCGACGACCTTGCCACTTGAAGTGCGTAGGTCTCGCGTGCAGATGTAAGGGCCACATGCTTCTGAAACAATAAAACCTTGAGTCTACTCAACTTGTCAAAATTCACCTTGGAAGTAGCAATATGAAGCCAGATGTCAGATATTTCCCTTAATTTAGTGGGGGGAAAAAACACGTTCCCGCAGCATGTAACGACCTTAGAGACCGAAACAAAGTAAACTTTTCTGGCCCGCATGCCACAACAGTCTTCACTATTGAGAAGGATGTAGCTGCCGTTTGAAAGCACCTGGAACATGCATTTAATCAAGGGGACTGGAACTCCCTTCAGATAGCAAGCCAAGTTTGCAACCGAGGCATTACACGCCCCATGCAAGGACAGCTGCTTACAAATCATCGAATGGCTGACTGAAGTCTTGCATTCACTACCGCTAAGAAAGACCTCTTTCATGCCATTGAGGCATTTGTACGAGAAGGGAAGCTCCCACACCTCATGGATGTAACTATCTCCCAACTTTTCATATCTGCCTACCGGAACGTGTTTCAAACAAGAAGTGAATTGTAATGTTGAAATAGGCAGATTAATAACCCCGTGTATTAACAACTCTGCCGAAGGAATCTCGGCCACGGTAAAAGGCAGTCTTTCTATCTTTTCAATGTTAAGCATGACATAAGTCACTTCTTTCTTAGCCATTAGTTGTTGTTGCCACGTCAAATTAAAGGAAAAAAATATTTCCCTGGCACTGATGTGCTGCCATGGAACGCGACCTGCCTTCAATGTCTGAAGTGTCCAACCCAACTGCATAATGGACCTGGTCTGACTCTGTCCATGATATAAAGTAGACATATCAGATTGTATAATGTCTATAGCAGAAGAAACAATGTTGTTAATTGTATATATCCGGTTGGACAAAGTGTGAATCCCATTATCCACAACAGCTAATGCCTTTTTCAAATTTTCCTGGTCTATTTGCCTTAACCGGGCTGCAGCCTCTTGTTGGGAAAGTTTCCATATTTCATTGTATACTTCATACAAGAAACGCTTCCTCCGTGATATCTTGGGGCCTGACAAGAAATCTTGTAAGTCACTGTTGTTAGACAAGAGATTGAGGTGCGCTTTAACTGCATCAAGTGAGGAATATTTTAGCCACTGTTGGCCCAATTTTTCTACACTATGGGACCGCCAGGGCCGGGGACCGCGGAAGCACCGCCAACAGGCTGGCGGTGCTTCCAGGGCCATTCTGACCGCGGCGGTAAAGCCGCGGTCAGAAAAGGGCAACCAGCGGTTTCCCGCCGGTTTACCCCTGGCCCAAGGAATCCGCCATGGAGGCGCTGCTTGCAGCACCGCCATGGGGATTCCGACCCCCTTCCCGCCATCCTGGTCCTGGCGGTAAATACCGCCAGGAACAGGATGGTGGGAACGGGTGTCGTGGGGCCCCTGGGGGCCCCTGCACTGCCCATGCAACTGGCATGGGCAGTGCAGGGGCCCGTTCACAGGGCCCCATAATGATTTTCAGTGTCTGCAAAGCAGACACTGAAAATCGCGACGGGTGCCACTGCACCCGTCGCACACCAGCAACTCCGCCGGCTCCATTCGGAGCCGGCTTCATCGTTGCTGGGGCTTTCTCGCTGGGCCAGCGGGCGGCCTTTTGGCGGTCGCCCGCCGGCCCGGCGGGAAAGCCAGAATGGCCGCCGCAGTCTTTTGACCGCGGTGCGGTCATTCGGCGGTAATCGCATGGCGGGCGGCGGTGCGGTTGGAATGACCGCCTATATGTTGTAATTATGTCGGCATGTTCTGGTAATAAATAGCGATGGTCTGGCCTACTCGCCCGGAAACCCCCCGAGGAGGTGACAAAACGTTGATGACACCCATTGGTATCTATGGGCCACAATAGCCACCCGCCTGGACGTGTCAGTGAAGCATTAAACGTACCATTCTGGACCCACTCATTAAGCTCGTGTATGGTTGCATTTGTGTATTTTTGCCAGTTGTCAAATTTTGCAGTGGTAGGTATACTGGGCATAATTAATTCTCTGATTGTTGCTAAGCCTAAACAACTTGTTTGTTGCACCGTTTCATTTAAAAAGATGATTTGAACAGAGATGAGACATGCTCTAAACAATGTTTCTGTATCCTTAGTCTGCCAATTTTTTGTTCCCCAAACACTTTTCAAATCAATATATTTGGACCAATATTCATAAGCTTCAATTGATAACCAGGAAACAAAGGATTCAGAATATATAAATTTCGTGTTGGTCAATAACAGATATATCCTTAGTAGGAGTTTCTTTAAAATAATAGGACTCAGCATTTTTTTGACGATGCCCAGAAAAGTACGCAAACTTTTCAGTATGTTTTTGAACTCCCTTGTGGTGGAGTTAAACAGTGTTCCCATTGCGTGTAATTAAATATCGTCTAGGGATTACTCGCTCTATGTATGAAGTGGTGCCCATAATAATTATAGCAAAACATATCACCATAATTTTCTTTAAAGTGGTAAGCATCTTCGTTTTCATAGACATTATAATATTGCAATTCTGTCATCATAGAATCAACTGTTTTCACATCCCAATCATTTGACACAATGCCTGGTATGACTATATAATTCATAGATAATTTTAACACATATGGTATTTGGATGATTTCAGTGGGACCATATATATCAAACATTACTTTGTCCCACACAATCCCATCAGGAATTGGCACTGCAGAAATGTTCATAAAAGACAAGTCTCTTCGAATCTTATGTGATGAAAATTGTGGCTTCAAAACCTCCTCCACCTGTTCAACCGCTGATCTCTCTGGAAGAAAATGACCATGTATCAGCAAGAAAAAGCTAATAACAAAAACCAATCCAAAGCAGGAAGGCTAGGACAGTCAAAGAAAGCCATACATAGTTCCATGGAAAAACAAAATATGTCTTTAAGCCAATGTATCAGCTAACGTGCACCTGACAGGTCAGCTGTCGAAGAGGCAAACGAGTCGGATAGACCGTCGTTGAAGTCCGCAAAGTAACCAGAGGCAGTTCGTGCAAATGGCGTAGCGGTGGTCAATGGTGGAGTTGGTGTTTTTTGGGGTGGTACACTGTAGACAGCACCATCCGTCTGACTAGCAGTCGTGGTGACTTGATCAAATGTTTCTAAATTGCTTGTTGTTAGTGGAACTGATGCAAGATCATCATCATCCACCCTCCCCAAGCTCGGAGAGGTAGCAGTGTTGGTATAAACAGCTTGTAGCAGAACTTCTTCTCCAGTAGTGAGAGGGATTCGGGAACTGCTGGATGTTCCTCTTGGTCGGCTGTGCAGAATCAGCCACATGTTGTAGTTTGACATTGTCAATTGAAACAAAACGATTTTCTTTGGCACCTGGCAACAGTGGTAGAATAACAGTTCTGGTACCGTGTATCCCCAGTACAGGGACTGGTGCCCGATAAGAAGGGCCAAATTATTTTTTCACTGCGACCTTTTCATGTACAAGATCCCCAACCCTGGGAATCCAGCTGGTAGATGTTACAGGCACATCCTTAATTCCTGTGGAGGCAGCACTTTTAGAAGAGTTATCTTCACAGAACTGCTGTAATTCCTGTAAAATAGTGACACGATCATTTATGTCAAAAGGTGTTTCTGCTGCCTCCACGCCAGGACCATCAAGATCCGGAACAAACATTTGTGTTCCGAACAGGCACTCATATGAAGTACGACCCCCCAGGGACCTTCTAGGCAGGTTATTTAGTGCTCTCTGAACTCCATACATGTGGAATAGCCAATTACGACCCGTACCTAAGACTCTGGCTGTTAAGGATTGCTTTAAATCACGGATTAATCGCTCCACAACACTATTTCCCTCAGGATGAAATGGAGACGAGTACTGAAGTTGAACCCCCAATGAAGCCATGGTGTCCCTGAATGCCCTTGATGCAAAAGCAGGGCCCTGGTCCAAATGGAAGGCCGCCACTGCATATATACTGATAAAGACTTGCCAATCTTTAATAACAGTCTGAGCGTCAGCCAAGCGTTGTGGCCACACCCACACAAATCTGGAGCATGAATCAACAGCAACTAATATGTGTTTGTATGCACTATCAGGTGTTCATGGACCGCAACGGTCCAAGTACACACATTGTAATGGTCTATTGGGAATTAAGAGGGGTGTCTGTGGCGGGCACTTGGCCGTGGAAACTTTAATTTGTTGACAGATGTCACAACAAAGGACATACTGCTTAGTCTCTTTATAGAGACCGGGCCACCAATAACGGGCCTGTAAGAGTGAAATTGTAGCCGCCACACCAGCATGTGCAGATACCACCCCCTCATGCGCTGCTTTAATCAATTGTGATCTTACATCTTTATTGGGGATGTCACGTACGCCTACGCCTGGAATTTTAATTTCAGCGTTCAGCTACCTCCCATCAAGTATTGACATTTATTAGGAAATCCTTTAGGATAAGGCGTACCATCAACCGTAGCTTTTATGCCAGCCATAATGTCTGTGTCTGGTTTGGAACTCGAACGAGTCACTGCAGGTACAGTGGCTACTGCCACTGCTGATTTTGCGGCTTCATCAGCCAAAGTATTCTCAGCAACGTGTATTCCAACGCCTCTGGTGTCCAAATGTATGCACAACATGGACTTTCGGTAGCATCTCTTTCAGGTCTGCTACCTTCCCCCACAGAAGTCTGTGTTTTATGGTGTTGCCTTTGGAATCTCTGAACCCATTCTGACGCCAGTAATGCAGATATTCACTAAGGGACTGGACACAGTAATATGAATCACAAACAATCAGTGTAGACTGCGCTGGATCCGTATGTTCTAGTGCCATCAGTAGAGCTTTTAGCTCAGCCAATTGTGCTGTACAATCCCCTAAGGTCTGTGTGTACGTATGTAGGGGACAGAATTTCTCCTCCTCCATATAGCCGCTTACGACTGCGCAAGCATCAGAATATTGATGTATAGTTCCAATCGCTGGTTGCGCAGAGCCATTGGTGTACATGACTCTATGATATTGATCAATAGGCAAGGTATTCGCTGAAACTGGATATTCTACTTCATATTGTAGAAGTTCTTGAGTTTGTAACTTTGGATCGAAAATGTAGTCTACATCAGTGGCTGTTAGAGACGTAGCCCATTGTATCCAACGTGGATGAAGTGCTTTTGCGTTCGGAATGCTAGCTTTTGTAACAGCCTCTAGGGCTGGAATTGGAGAAACAACAATAATGTGTTTCCCTTGGGCAAGAGGTCTTTCTTTAATAACAGCCATCTGTACAGCGGTGCAAATTTTCTCCGTGGGTGTTAAGCGTTGTTCAGCAGCTGAATACAAATGTGATTTGTATGCTATCTGGACTGTCTCACCTTCATTAAATGTCACATAGGTGAAATCGATGGCCCCAGCTATTACCCTGATGACCAAATGTGTTTTGTTGTCCCTTGTGTGTAAATGTTTTGCTGCTAGCATGTCTGTCTGCAATTCTCGAAGGGTGCGTGTATGCTCAGCTGTCCAGTATTTGCTTGAAAAATCATGACGTATTAAGTCATATAAAGGTTTTATGCGCGTTGCATATCAGGAATGTATGTTCTGCCAAAATTTAGAAAAAACAATAACGACTGAAGTTTTTTAATCGTATTCGGTGGTTGTAATTGTGCAAATTTTTCTAAAAATTGTGGCACTAGGTTCTTCCCTTCACTCAACAGCTCATATCCCAGAAACAGGACGCTGAGGAAGGCAATTTTTGATTTTTTAAAGTTACATTTGTAGCCAAGTTCGGCAAACCCTACAACAATGCGAGCTACCCGTCTTAAATGTTGTAGTAACTCGTCATCCGTGAGATATATATCATCTACATATGACAATGCTTCAGGGTCTAACTCGTGTAATATACCCGTCACACGAGCCGCAAACAGTCCTGGGCTGTTCTTATACCCCTTAGGCAAACAACTGAATTTTGTCTGAGAGCCTAATGCGCTAAAGCTTGTTAAGTCCCTGCTTTCAGGTGCTGTATTCTGGCAGAAGAACCCATTCGAGATGTCTAAAGTTGTTTTGTATTTATTCCGCACTATGTTGCTCATCAGTGCAGTGCTATGTGAATTTTGTATAGCATATGTACGTGTATGTCCATTTAAGTGTCTGTAGTTTAAGACTATTCTGTATGAATGGACCGGCTTGGCTACAGGAAATAAAGGGTTATTTATCGGTGAAACACAGGGTTTAATCACACCCTGGTATTCTAATTGTGTAAGTATCTCTCTCACCGGTGCCCTTGCTTCATGTTTTATGGGATACTGCGTTTGTGGCTGAGGTTCACTTTTAATGGGAATAACATGGTAGGGAGAGTCCCTATCCCACCCCACGTGATTTCTATATAACACGGGTGCCTGTGCTAGAGCCCATTCTATAGAATAGGACTCTGCAAGTTCCTCCGGAACAAGGGGCGAGAAAAGTTTAATGACCTCTTCTCCATATAGGCAGGTGCGGACAAAGTCAGGAGGCCAATCCTGTTCAGCCAACAAGATGTCGTACACGTTAACTACACGGTCCCAAAAGATTGTGTGTATTGTACGTTCAATGTCTCCTTCTAATTGTAGTGTTACTTTGTATACCCTATCAGGCTCTGAGACACGCATGTCCGCTGTTTCTACTTGTATAAAGTCATTAGTTGATTTCACCTCCAGATGCTCTAGAAGATTCCGGCAAACTATTGTGACGTCGGTCGCGCTGTCTAGCAGTGCTAGAGCCCAAGTCTTGTTCTTCAAGACAACCCTCTTCCTGAGTGGCATGTCGAACTGAGACTGCTGCCACTTTTTTCTTTTTCAATTGTTGTTTTTGCTGTACAGGTTTCTCTTCCTTTTTAACAGAAACCTCTGAAGAGCGTTGTGATTCCTGTCTCGGTTTCACATACTCTGTTCTTCACTCTGATCGCCCACCTTTCTCATTTCTTTTTTCCGATGAGTCCTGAAAGGAACGAGATTGATGTGTATCAGTATATTGATATCCATGATGGCATTCAGAATGGTAGACTGCCCAGCAGTGAGGGATCTCAGGAGGTCAAAAGCCTCCTCACTGAGGGCAGCAGGGATGACTGGGGCAGGGCCTGTGGTGCCTGGGGTGAAGGAGATGCCCACCCTACTGGGTGAGCGGGCACGGGACACACGCTGAGGGGCTGCTGGGAGGGCGGTGCTGGTAGGGGGGGGTGGCGGCTGTATCTGTTGATGCGGTGGGCACAGAGGGGCCCGCCACTGCAAGGGAGCTCCCATCAGAGAAGGACTCGCTGTCGCTGGTCTCTGCTCCTGTCCCTGCCGTGGAGCTCCCCTCCGTCCCACGGGTGGCTTCAGACTCCATTGCTTCGCCCTCCAGGGCCAAGTGGGATACAGCTCCCCCCTGCTCCAGTGCCAATGCTCCTCTGCCTGATGATGCTATTGCACACAAGAACAGGGAGACCACAAAAAGAGGGGGGAGAGACAAGAGAAAGACATGTTCAGTGCATGCAACACCACTACCGTTGGCGGACACAACAGACACAGCAGCCCTCTGCACTACGCCATGCACTTATAGTTCCTAGATTGCTCACATGCCCATAGGGTACAAGGCCTAAGCATGATTGCTGCACACCTGGAAGTCACAGGAGCCTGACTAGGAGTAGAAGGCTCTAATCACTAGTGGGGTTGGGGTGCCACATAGCCTGCCTCACAAGGGACCTTGCCTACCACAATCGCCCTGGCCTAGGGGAACCCACTGCCCACCACCCCCACCCAGACACCTCGCAATGCACGCAGAGTCAGCTGAATGAGAGTGTACTCACCCCCTTGTGGCTGCTGTGATGCCCTTAAGTGTCCATCCAACTCAGGATACGCCACCACCAGGATCTGGAACATCATCCCGCACCCCTCCCACATTGGGAGGCCATCCCCAGCTGGGCCTCCGCCGTCTTCTTGCTCCAGCGGTGCAGGTCCTCCCATCTTTTAGGGCAGTGGGTGCTCCGTCTGTGGTGGACCCCCAGGGTCCCGACATCCTTGGCGATGGCACGCCAAATAGCCTTCTTCTGGTGAGCGCTGACCTAGAGGAATAGTACAAGGGGAAAGGAAAATCTTTAGCCGTCCGGACCGTCATACTCATTGGCCCCCGTTCCCACCCCTGCCCTGATGCACATATACTCACCGTCCGCACATGCAGGCCTCAGCCTCCCCCATGTATCTTCCATCCACACCACTCAAAACAGGCATTGCCCATGCAGCGTGCTCACAGAGTACTCACCTGTTTGTCTGGAGGACCGTACAGTTGCGTGTACTGGGGTAGGACCCCATCCACTAGTTTCTCCAACTCCTCCAAAGTGAAGGCAGGGGCCCTTTCCCGAGACACATGAGCCATCGTCGCTTCCAGACACAGGTCACAGCAGCACTTGCAGTGTAGGTCCTCTCCTATTGAAGGTCAGGTATCAAGTGAGTGTACAGACAGAAAATAGCGGTCACGTCCGTGGCGGTGCGTACCGTCAGCGCCCGCGTACATCGTCATTGGCCCCTGGGACCCATAGGATCCAATGTTAACCAATGCAGAATTGCGCCGCTGTCTTCGACCGCCCACCGCAGCGGTGTACAACGCCAGCTCAGTTACCTCATATCCCCTGACCCACCTTACAGGTCAGGTAGCCGCCATTTCAGGGGCCCACATGGCATTAATAATAACTGTGTCACACCAATGTAGGCCTGGAATACACACAGTTACAGGCACATTGCGGATTAATAAATGTGTGCAAATGACATTTTGTGATACTTCAGTGTTGGATGACTCTCTGCTCGCTGTTCTCCTTCATAGGGCACGTCTGATGGGGCACGTGATGAGATGGCGGCATCCTCCGGTGTACAGACCCCTGGTGGACCTGTCGACAATGGAAGAGAGACACATAATAGTCACCTACAGACTTGATCGTGCAACAATCCAGGAACTGTGTGCCCAGTTGGAGCCCGACCTGATGTCAGCTACCTGCCAACCCACAGGGATACCCCTTCTAGTGCAGGTCTTGTCAGTACTCCATTTCCTGGCAAGTGGTTCCTTTCAAACAACAGTGGCCATTGCATCAGGGACAAGGGCAGAGGAACGCTACAATGAGGCACATGGGCGAACTAGGAGGGTGATTGTACGAACCTTCGGCCTCCTGAAGGCCAGATTCCAGTGCCTCCATATGACAGGTGGTTCTCTCTACTACTCACCAAAGAAGGTGTGTCAGATCATCGTGGCTTGCTCTATGCTGCACAACCTATCTTTGCAACACCAGGTGCCTTTTCTGCAGGAGGATGGTCCAGATGGTGGTCTTGTGGCAGCTGTGGAGCCTGTGGACAGTGAAGAAGAGGAGGCAGAAGAAGAGGATATCGACAACAGAAACAACATAATCATGCAATACTTCCACTGAGACACAGGTAAGAAGATGTCACTGCCTCCCATATCTCATACTGTTCTTGGAGCTAGCATGAGTCTGTCATTTTCACTCAGTGTATGGACCCTGACTTGTCACTTTGCCTTTCCGTTTCACAGATGTGGGTCCCACTTTGTGCCCTCTGCTATATTTCCTCCAGGCCTACAGCTGTGTTACATCGGTATGTGCACAAGTAAATTGACATTGCTATATTCCATGGTTATTGCAATTACACGTTTGTGAAAGCACAGACTGACTCCAGATTGTTTTGTGATTGAAGTGTGTTTATTTCTGTGCAAATAAGTGGAGGGGGTTGTATAATGGGCAGGGGGGATGGTGAAAGAATGTCCATGGCAGAGTCCAGTCTATTTGTTGCACAGGTGCATTGTCCAAAGGGGCACAGGAAGTGGTGCAATAGCAGTTGAAGGATGGACCGGGTGACAAAGTGGGACAGAAGGGTGAAATTCAGGGGGGTCTCATTTCCTGGTGGGGATCTTGGCAATGTTCTCTGTCTTGTTCCTGGATCTCAGGGACCGTTTGCGGGGTGGTCCTCCATCTGCAGGGGGTGGGGTGCTAGTGTTGTGCTCCTGTGGCGGTGCCTCCTGTCCTCTAGCGCCGGCGGAGGTGGAGGGCTGTTCATCATCCAGACAAGTGTCAGGGGCCCCTTGTTGTACCACTGTGTCCCTCCTGGTGTTGACAAGGTCTTGCAGCACCCCTGCAATGGTGACCAGGGTGTTGTTAATGGACTTCAGCTCCTCCCTGATCCTCAGATAGTATTCCTCCTGCTGCCGCTGGGTCTCCTGAAACTTGTCCAGTACTGTTGCCATCATCTCCTGGGAATGATTTTAAGCTCCCATGATGTTGGAAAGTGCCTCATGGAGAGTGGGTTGCCTCGGCCTGTCCTCCCCCTGTCGCACAGCAGTCCTCCCAGCTTCCCTGTTTTTCTGTGCCTCTGTCCCCTGAACCGTGTGCCCACTGCCACTGCCCCCAGGTCCCTGATCGTACTGTGTTAGTGGGTTTGCCTGGGTTCCCTGTAGTGGTGGACACATGCTGATTGATGTGTCCTGGGGACAGAGGTATGGGCCAGCTGGGTGGGTGCTGTGGTGGAGTTTCCTGAGGGGGGAGGCTCTGTGGTGGTTTGTGACTGTGTCAGGGGAACCGACTGTCCCGAGGTCCCTGATGGGCTGGGCTGGTCATCTTGATCCAGTTGTGCAGGGCTGCTGTCATCACTGTGGGTCTCTTCTGTGGGGGGACTGGATATGTCTGGTACCTCCTGTCCGGTGACGTTGGGTAGGGGTCCTGCAGGGGTGTAAAGGCATGAGTATTGCATCTGTGTGTGCCATTGTGTGCAATGGGTGAGTGACCCTCTACTGCAGTGCTTGCATTCTTGGTTTGTTCCTTGTGTGATATTTGGTTTGGGGTCTGTTCTGGTATCTGTAGTGGACATGCTTTGGTGATGGGTGTCCATGCTTTGGTGTGACATGCAGGGGTTGGTATTGGGATGGGTGGGTTGTGATAATGGGGCATATGTGAGGTGTTGGAGTGATGGGGGTGAGGATGGGAGTATGTGTTGGCATGCAGGTAGGGTGTGGGGGATAAGGTAGTAAAGATATGACTTACCAGAGTCCAGTCCTCCTGCTACTCCTGCAAGGCTCTCAGGATGCAGTATTGCCAAGAGTTGCTCCTCCCATGTTGTTAGTTGGGGGGAGGAGGTGGGGGTCCACCGCCAGTCCTCTGTACAGCAATCTGGTGTCTGGAGACCAAGGAACGCACCTTCCCCTGTAGGTCGTTCCACCTCTTCCTGATGTCATCCCTAGTTCTTGGATGCTGTCCCACTGCATTGACCCTGTCGACAATTCTGTGCCATAGCTTCATCTTCCTTGCAATGGAGTTGTGCTGCACCTGTGATCCGAATAGCTGTGGCTCTACCCGGATGATTTCCTCCACCATGACCCTGAGCTCCTCCTCAGAGAACCTGGGGTGTCGTTGAGGTGCCATGATGTGGTGTGGGTGATGTGTGAGGTGGTGTGTGTTGTGATGTGTGAGGGGATGTGTTGTTGTGTGTTGTTTGAGGTGCATGGATGTTGTCTAAGTGATGGTGTTGTGTGTCTGTGGATGCTGGTGTTGTTTAAGGTGGTGTCTCTCTCTGGCGTGGTTTCAGAATTCCGATAGTAAGGGTTTGTGGGTGATGTGGGTGTGTGCTTTATATTGGATTGGGTGTGTGGGTGTGGTGGGTGTATGTGTATCAGGTGTGTGTATTTCGATTTGTCCAATGTGATTGTGTTTTGTAAATGTGTGTGTATTTTGAGTGCGGCGTTGTGTACCGCCAATGGAATACCGCGGTTGAAAGACCGCCGCATTGATTCATGGGTTGTGATAGTGTGGGCGTATTTCTATTGGCGTGACGGTGGAGGTTTTGTTATCGCCAGTTTATCACTGACCTTTGGTGTGGCGGACTTGTGTGGGTGTCTGTATTATGGTGGATTCCGAGCTGTGGGCCGTAATACCTGTAGTGGAATTCCTCGGCCGCAGTGGTATGTTGGCGGTGTTCTGCACGGCGGTAAGCGGCATTTACCACCAGGGTTGTAATGAAGGCCTTTGTGTTGGCTAAAAAGAGGGTCAGTTTTATAAAATGCTTGGGGGCAAATGCAGAGGGCCTTACTGAAGGAGGACTGGGACATTAGGAGTGAATGAAAGGTGACTAAATGACTAGAGACTGATGAGTGAGGAAAGAAAACCAGAAAATAAGTCAACTTCCAAAGCAAGTAGAGAGCTAGACCCAAAATATGGTTCAGCAAGAGGACTAACATTGTAATTTGTTCAAATAGTTTAAGGCTTAAGGAGAAGATTACGACTTCAGGGGTCTTGGGACTGCCGTACTGTCTTTGCCGGTCTGACCACTGCCTACTTGGCGGTCCAACCGCCCAATTACGATCTGTACGGTCAGACCGCCACAGGACCTCTGCCCCGCCAACATTGAGCTACCCGGCGGTAGCGGTAGAGACAACGGTGGTCAATGGTGGTGGTGCCGGCATTGATACTGCTGTGTGTATTATGATCTGCCTTTCCACTGACCTTTTCATGGCAGGGACACCGCCATGAAAAGCTTGGCGGAAAGGCAGGTAAAAGGCCACAAAAAAGGGCCCCAGGGCAAATAAGCCCATGTGGATTGTGGCAGGACCCATGTTGTTTCCCCCAGACTGTAATTTTGGTGCATACACTGTTTGCCATGTACGACATGGTGCATGGAAACAGTACACGCAACTTTCTGGAGGTGCAGCAGTGTAGCCAGTATTGACTTCAGGCCAAAGCATGCCGCCGCCTTGACTGCACCGCCAACACACCGCAAGCTCCGCTAGAATGTCATCATGCAGCAGTCTGGATGCCAGCGGCTTGATGGCATTCTTGCGACTGCCATGGCGGATTGACTGTCCCACCGTCAAAGTCATAATCAGGCCCTAAGTCAGTAGAGAGAATAGTTCAGAGTATGTTCAAGTAAAAAGGAAAAATAGACCTAAGTATAAATCAAACAGACACACTAAGGTGAGTTTGCCTTCAAGAAAGTAAGCAAAAAAGTATGGCACAGCTCCGGAAAATAATGCATTCTATAGGTTTCAGACAGTGAAAGACACACTCTGGCATTAGTGAAATCTGACTTCATAGGGCTGCACTAATACAGTAGCTTTCACATAAACAAATAGTAAAAGAGGAAAATATGATAGATAAGGTAAGAAACATTCAGGAACACCTACTATCATTCATAATTATATTACTGTGTACATAGGAAATGAAGGAAATGACATGGCATTTATCATACAATTGAAAACAGTACAGAGTGCAATTGTCTAAAGCAGACTGGGACAAACAGACTTGAATATATTGCAAATAGGGGAACATTTAGCACGCAGCTTCTTTCTCAAGAAATAGAAATTAATATATTTCAATTCAGCAAAATAATCACCACAAAATTATTGAAATTTTGTTTTTTTAAGAGGAAAAAGCTCAGAATAGAAAAATACACGTAGGAAACTGTTTCACGCAATTTTAAAAGCATATTTTCTCTGTTACTCCAAAAGAAATGTCAATGAAAATGACTTTGCCTAGTCCTTTCAACTGAAACCTGGTTATGCTCACTAAAACACATTGAAAATAAAATAAATACATTTTCTATTCATTATATATGTGCTGAAATCAGCATAAAAAGTTCAAAAAGGAGCTGGAAATTAACTTATTAATTTGTGGGCAAAATGAATGAACATGATTAAAAACAAAATAATGTTTTCTGGCTGCATCCACTGGGATAGTGTAGAACAGAGCTCATCACACCACTTCATGGAAGACCATAGTGAAATGGCACTGCCCATGATAAGGATATTTGTGTTGTTACAATTTAATCTTAAGCAATTATTTGTCATCCAAGTGGCAACTGGCAGCATGCAAGAGCCAAATTTATCTGGACTATGGCTGAGACCACCATTAAAAGAAACAATGGGTGAGATTTACAAGAAAGTGGCGCATCAGTACTGATGTGCCACTTTTCTTGCATCGCCCTTGCCCTACCTAAAAACACCATGGTCTTCATTACGACTTTGGTGGTCTTTTACACAGACCGCCGAAGCCGCGGGCCCCGGAAGACCGCCATATTATGAAGACTGAGGGATTTTTGCTACAATTTGGGCCGGAATCCACAAGTAGTCGTGCTGGTGGTCGGAGGCGCAGGGGTGGTTCCACCACCGGCCCCACCCCACCAAAAGGTCTCCTCCAGCCCTTTTACAGCCTGTAATGTGGCCTGACGTTGTCCTGATGGTGGGGCGCTGCAGGCGGGGGAAGCGCTAGCTCCCTGCAAGAAGACCTCCTCGCCGGACAAGGTAAGTTGAACGTCCAACAGGGGAGGGTGGCAGGAGGGTTGGCGGTGTTGTGTGTGCATGTGTGAGTCGGTGTTGTCTGCGTGTGTGAATATCAGCGTGTATGCGTGTGTGTATGGGTGTTCGTGTGCATGTTTGTAAGCGTGTTTGAATGCGTGTGTGCATGCATGTGTGCATGCGTGTCTGTATGCATGTGTGTATGGGTGTATAAATGTGGGTATGATTGTTGAAGTGAGTGCATGTTGGAATGTCTGTGTGAATGCGTGTATGGATGCGTGTGAGTGAATGCATTGTAGCAGGGCTGTCGTTACCCTGGCTCTTTGCGATACCCTAAGGAACTTGGAGCAGACCCCTGGGGGTGCCTTTCAGTTTCTGGACGTGACATCATCCAGTGTCAACCTGGATCAAGAGGAAAGAAATACGAACTCCGTTGCGTGAGCGAGATCTCAGGAGGCGAAGGTGGAAGCATCGGATGAGGAGAAGGAGAGCCAGTGCGGGACAACAGCAGACTGCAGGGCAGAAGAAGCGGCGTCCAGGACGCTACAACGCAAACTGTCAGCCCAGGAATCCCAGACGGCCACTAGAGCCAGCCATGTCCCTGGAGGGATGTGGCTCACACAGGTACGTGCCTGCTTACTGAGCCCCTCGGGGTATTGTTGGTAGAAAGATATTATTTGATAGTGGGATCGCTAGTTTTATTTTTGTTGTTGTTATGTTTTTGCTTCCTAGTTTTTCTTTTTTCTCACACACAACATGGGCTCCACAAAGAAAGGTAGAACGTTTTGCCGAACAGTCCGCTCAAATCTCTAAATACTCACTGGACTGACTGTTTACTGGAACGTTCATCTCTCGCACTAAGAACACTTGTTTTCTCATGATAAGAATTATCACTGACTTTCAATTCCACTAATGGGTTGGTGTATCCCTGCACTCCTTGCCCTATTAAAACTTTAATTGAGACAGACAAGTCCATTTACCTTTGGTTTCGGTTTCCCTTTTCTCCTTGGGGGATTCCACGACGGCGAGACGTTCCGACCCTGAACTCCTGTGGAAGAGAGTGAAAATAAAGAGAACATTAAAAGGGATATCCAGATCCAGAACGAAGAGAAAGAAAGAACAGGACATCTACTAAGGAAAAGAAAGAAGAAGGGAAACCAGAGGGATGAAACGAGGAACATATAACATAAAGTGAACATCAGAGACTATATGAACAGAATATAGTAAATAAAACACATTATAAAATATCATCAAGTTTGGGCGTCTTCCATTTCCGGGGCAAAGAACCCCGACATGCGTGTATGTCAGTGTTTGTGAATGAGTGTATGTGGGGTGCATGTGGTTGTGTGTGTGCGTGTATGCAGGGGGAGAGGGATCTGGTATGGAAGGGGAGGAAGGAGAGGGTTCTGGTATAGAAGGGGGTGGGGGTGGGGGGATTTCAGGGGGCGGGGTTCATCTACTGGCAAATTCCTGTCACAGGTAGCCTTCCTGTCAGAAATTTTGTGGCAGTGCTACTGTCACAAATCCCTGCTGGGAAGGGGACTCGTGATACCCCAGCGGTCTTTCGTGGATCACGGGGTCGGAGATAAACATCTCCTGCCCAGCGGTCCTCCCGTCCTGGTAGTAGGAATGGGTAAGTGGCGGCTTGGCACAGGCCAAACCGCCACACTTGTAATCTTCACCACTGGCCTGTCGGCGGTCGGACTGCCACCGCAAGTCTAGCAGTCAGTAGACAGCCAGACTCGTAATGAGGGTCCATGTGTGTGTTGTATGTATAATATGGCGCACCAAGAGCAAGGAGGCCCATTGATTTTAATGGGTGCGTCAACTTAATGTCTCCTCTGAGCCGGGGTTAAAAGTGATGACGAAAATGGCGCAGTGAAATCTTGAAGATTTCACTGCACCATTTTTGCATGCCTCCTAACGCCAGAACACCTCCACTTACATACATTGCTCCTAAAGTGGCGCAATGAATGCATTGCACCATTTAGTAAATATGGCGCAGCAAAAATTACCTCCTTGAGCCACATCAGTGTAAAAGAAATGATGCTAATGTGACAAAGGGAGATGCTAGGGCCTTGTAAATCTGGCCCAGTGATCGAGAATTTGGGGCTAATTACGAGTTCAGGAGTTAGACCCCCCGAACTCCAATATGGCGGTGGTAGGTAACTGTCAAGCCGGTGGCCTCATCACCATCATATTACGTTTCTGCCAGGCTAACCAGGGGAAACAGTGCAGGGATATTGGCCTCAGCTCCCTCAGGGAGCCAATGCTGTCCCATACATCACCCTCAGAACGTGCACTGTCTCCCATAGCAGACAGTCCACATTCCAAGCGTGCTGACAGAGGGACCTCTGCATTGCCCACAACATGATCGTGGGCAATGCAGGGGCCCTTGTAGCCCCCAACTCTGCCTTTCAACCAGCCTTTTCATGGAGGGATCCCTGATCCCAGCAGAGGCGGTGGTCCCCTGGCGGGTCAACCTCCAGGGCTGTAATCTGGCAGTCAGACCGCCAGGATTGCAGCGGTCTGACAGTAACTGCAAGTTTGGGGGTCCTGGGGCAGCCAAACTCGCAATCAAGCACATTGTCTATCATTGAGAATCCAAATGGACATATGAAAGAAGCAAGAAGAGTACAATACAGGCTGAACCGGTGTACCACCATAATTGTAGATGCTTTATTGTACACTGCAGTTATTTTGGATACAAGGTTTTACATTTTCCACAGTTTCTTAATTTCAAATATCCAAAAACATGCATCCATGTAAGTATATAGGTAAGGTTTTAGGATTAGATCTGATAGAGATGCATGCCCTACTTATTTACATTGCTGAATGTGATGGGGGCATGAAAAAAGCAAACTGAAAAACTGTACACCTTCATCTACGAGATAATGAATTTTGGGGGTCATTGGGAGTTTGGCAGATGGACACATCTGTCTGCCAAACTCCTGATGAGGAGACCGCCACAGTGCTGGTGGTCTCCCCACAGGCCCCATTACAACTTTGCCAGTGGGCTGACCGGCGGAAACCAAGATTTCCGCAAGTCAGCCCAGTGGGAAAGGTGCAACAGCATTGTTCCCAGCTCATAAT
Source organism: Pleurodeles waltl (assembly GCF_031143425.1). NCBI lineage: Eukaryota > Metazoa > Chordata > Amphibia > Caudata > Salamandridae > Pleurodeles > Pleurodeles waltl. The sequence continues at coordinate 859,007,633 of NC_090439.1, forward strand.
TGAGCCGGTTGCAATGCTACCACGCGCAGGGTACTCCAGCATCCTTGAAATGCACGCTGTCTGCACACTGTCCACAATGCAAACCCTCTATAGTGGGTGAAAGTAAACACAATAAAGCTAATAGCATGAGCAGAATGAAATACACTTCTGTGGGTGGAGCCAAAGCTCACTTTATGTATGTTTTTAAAAAAATAGTACCAATTGATCAGGCAAACTGCTTCATTCTCAAATCAGAGCTAAAATTTGGCCTGACCCTGAAACATTCAGCCACAATAAGATGCTAGTGCAGATTTACATTGCACTAGGAATCTGCTGTCTTGGGCTGTATTTCAAAATATCCACAACACAAATATTGTGGTACAAAAATATTATAACCTAAATATGAACAACCAAAGTATTAACTTTTAAACACCCTTATTAAAATACCAAAATATGACCCACAAAACCATTTCATAAAAATATCATACACACAATTACTTTTATCACAACAATGTAGAACTACAAAATATTGCTGTCAAAATGACTTCATTGAGGAAGGCAAAAATATCAACAGCATAAATATCATATACAAATATATTGATAAAACCAAACATAAATCTATAACTCCCTCAAAAACATGTACATACCAAACTCACAAATTCAATCATGAAAACAATTATGAAGTAAAAAGTAAAATGAATGTAACATTTAACCCAAAACATAATACAAAATAATTTCTGAACTAATCACATTTAAATACACAGTTAACAAACAGAAAGCATAACTTCCCAAGAATTTAAAAAGAAGTGACATTGAACAATCATAGGTGGCGCCACTGCTTTCTGAGGATAGAGGAAAATGCTACTGTGCCCAACTGAAGTAATTAGAAGCTTAGCTGAAGGAATCACACATGTAGTTAGTGAATTAGAAGAAATATACTACAAAAGATAATTTGTTAAAAAAATGTAACTTTAATACATTTATATCATGTAATTTATCACAAAACGTCAACTGTACCAAGTTACACAACAGCTCTACCAGGGAATTTTTCACCACACTGTTACACTTATTCTACACAGTATACTATAAATAAACACATACCCTGGAAATTAAAAATGCAATTAAAAACATGCAATCACAACCATTTGCCCTCAATGTCAGAGCTAGAACCAGTTCTACAGCTCCAACTGGAACAATTCTAAAAGAATATGTCACCAGAATATCACCTACACTAGCTGACCAAAGGCCGCCGGTAAATTAAAAACTACAATACAGCAAACATGAAATTCATACTGAGAAATACATGTGTTAAAATAACATAATGAATAAATGCAATAAATTACTCTGTAAAAGGAATTATTCAGTAGAGTTTCTCAAACTTTTCTAAAACATTTTACAATACATACATAACACATACATCTGAATATTACAATCATAAATATACATTACTTAACAAATTATCTTTGTCCTACTTAACCTCAGAAGCACAATTTCCAAAGAAAATAAAGTTTAAAAAACACTCATATTTGCATAGTAGTAGAAAATCCAAACTGGACAGTCCACCAACAGAGAAAGAAATCCATCTTTAATTCCCTACAAAAATATTAAAATACATACATTTGATAGACAAATAACAAAACATAAGGTTGTATATCACATCATATAATTCCCTTATAAATTCAAAACAATTAGCTTTAAAAATTGTCCACTTGATAATGAAATTATAAAACCTCTTCAATGGGGGTAATGTGCAAAAACTGTGGCAAAATAGAAATGAAAACTGTCTATAAATGCATTGCAATTTTAAAATGTTTGATTGCCTATTAAATATTCTTGTAAAACATTATCAAAGCAACATTTAAGTTGTCCATCTGCATCTGCTTATTGGATATTAAAACAAGGTTCCTCACATTGCCCAATACTTTTCAACTTTTATGGTCAGCCTCTGAATGAGTTGATCAAAGGTTTTGGTTTCCACATGCTGTCTTGCGCCAACAACACAGAGATTCTTTCGAATTTTAGCAATGCCCAACCAACTTTTCGAAACTGGATGATGCTTTAGGGCCTGACTTAGATTTCTGTAGACAGAATACTCTGTCACAAATGGGACAGATATCCCATCTGCCATATTATGATCTCCTAAGGATATAAGTTGATCATAACACGGCAGACAGATATCCATCCCATTTGTGACAGAGTATTCCCCTCTGCCCAGCTCTAAATCAGGCCCATACATGGAAGAAAGTCCATCTGGTCTTTGGTCATCATCTCTGATGGCTTTGCTCAGTGTAAATGGCCAAAAAGCTCCCAGGAAAATATTGCCCTTTCAGTCCAGCAACTTGCAGCCTACCCCATCAAACTTCAAAAATGCTTATCATGTGTAATCATACACAAAACATTCAATGCAAAACCCAAGATATGTCCAAAATCTAGCTTTTTATTTATTTATATGTTAATTTGACTATTTCTATATGTATTAATTTGATAAATTCATTGCTTTACATTAATACATCAATGTCCTAACCAATTCATGTACACACAAGACCTCCACAACCTCACATCCTCAGCCCCACCACACTTCATCCTATACATTTCTCCAATGTTGTTCTTCTCATTAATCTTCAGATAGTTTTATTATAATCAGTTCTGCTATGTCTCCAGTACTTTGCCAATGCACATTTCTATGTGAGACTACTCTTTAGTCCTGTGCCTTCCTCAGGACACGGTGAACATATTCATCATTAAAGAATGTGCAAAAGGGAACCTTGGAGAGGGTGGAAAACCACCTGTATTTTTACACCACAGGCTCTCACGTAACTATGGCGAATCACCAAAGGAGAAAAATCACACACCAAATGTGCAACATTGAAGAAATGTATACGATGATAATATGCAAATGTAATGAAACATCTCTATACAAATTAAGAGAGGGAATCTATGAATAGTAAATTGTTGAGAAAATATAATCTTGGTGATTGCTGGGACTAGAGAGTTTTTTGATGTTTTAGTTGGGGTGCTGAATATGGTATTGATTTAGGATGAATTAGAATGATAGTTGGTTGAATTTTTAAAATAATATTTTTGTGTGTTTGGGGTTACAGGTGGGAGGTTATGTGGTATTTTTAGATATAATTTTGGCTCTTCGGTAGCTGTTTTTGTATGATTATATAATATTGTGGACTGATGAGCATTTTTTAAATTTGATGGGATTTTTCTGGTCTGATATTGACTGTTCCCCTTTTCCACAGCCTTTATGCTTTATACCGGGCCCTCTTCTCTTGCTCCTAAATCCTGCCCTTTCTCCCTCAAGACTAGTGGCAGTGATCATCAGTGTGATCATTTTGTCTGGGATGGAGTATGGCAAAAAGTTTTATATTGACCTTCCTGATGTTAAAGTCACCAGATTGCAGACAATCCAAAACATGGCTACAAGCCCTGTGGCTGAGCTTCAATGATTCAATCAAATACCTGAAGCCTGCCATGCACTGCCCTGGTTGCCTGTCAAGACATGTATCTAGATAAAGGTGCTTTGCTTGGTCCATTGGGCCTGTTATGTTCAGAGCTCCAAGCTTCTATCTTCTTTGATTTCATTCTATCACCCATGGATACTACTTAGATCAGTTTCCCTCTCTCTGCTGTCAATCACTCACTTTCACAAGGCCAGATAAGGAGGGTGATCCTTGAGAATCCTGGGACCCAAACTGATTCATACATTCCTACCCTCAGTGTTTGCCACACCACGTCTCACCAGGTCTTTTGCAGAAAACTGAAAACTATTTTATTTTATTGAGCTTTTTTCTGTATCTCCTTATTTATTTGTATTTCTGTGAGGCTCTCTATTCCTCTGCCTGTATGCTTGAAATTTCTTCCCTCTTGCTTGTCAGTTTTTTTTATTTGCCTTTTCATTTCTACAGTGAGGATGACTGCAAATGACAGTTCAGGCTTCAATAACAGGTAAATTGTTAGAACTGCAAATATTGGAGCAGGCTGTTAATAATGTCGCTTCAGCCCCACAAACATTGTGAAAAATTCACATATTTTGATGGGTGAGGTTTAATATTCTAACTCCAATCCAGCAAACATTTACAAAAGCATTTACTCTGGGATAATTTTCAATTCTAACTCGACTCCTACAAATCTTTTGTGAAGTTACATAAAATGGTGGAGGGTATTTACTGTTGTAACTTCAATTCCACCAACAGTGGAGAATGTGCATCAATTGGGTGAGGGTCACAATTAACACTGTAACTGTATTCCATAAACATTGAGGGAAATTGCCACATCCCACTGAATTCTGCTATGGGGCGGGGTGGGCATTTGGTGCTATTTACTTTGCACAAAATGCATCCATGTGTCCAAAAATGGATGCAAGGGTGAACTTTGCCTAAGAAAATAGTGCCACTTCCTGGTGTGTTTAGAAACACAGAATTACCAAATTCCTCCATTACCGCCAATGGAATTAAATTCCAGCTAGGCCTTATTATTAATATTTATAAGGTAGGTCGGAATTTAAGAACTGATCTATTAGTACAAAGGTCAATTCTTAAAAATCTTTACCAGTAACAAAAACAATAGTCAATTTACAACCAGCATTTTGATTCTAGATATTTCTACACCTGGCTCGCAGATCCTTAAAATGAAGAGATGTGAACCCCACTTCCAAGGATTTGTTTTGCTAATAAATGGTTCTATTCAGATTGATACAGAACCAAATGCCCTGGTGGTCAACACTGATCTCCATGAGCACCTTTGTGAACACTGGTTTTCGGTCTAAATAAATAGCAAAGGTTCAACTTTGTTTGAAAGCTACGGCCCACAAACAGAATACAAATGTTGTTCAGAGCTAGCTTCATAAACAGAACCTCCAGGATGCATATGTACCCCATCCATTATTTACAACAAAATTCAAATGTGGTCAGCAAACATTTCCTATCCATTTCAAATATATATGGGGTTACTATATGGTTAAAAGCTATGTATGGTGAGGAACAGCCTGCATTCCGAGAAAAGCATAGAATCCATTTATTGTCTTGCAGCATGCACTATATTATAACGCCACGACTAATGCAGAGTTTGCTGAGAATGTCTGAAACCTCCTTCTTGAAAATCCTACTTTCAATAACAAACAAGAAATGGCAAAGCGAATAGGTCTTGCCTATAAAAAAGCTATTGGCTTTGGCAAAGTGTTTTGCCATATTGTACACTAGTGTGGCTGATGTTCAGTATGGCTGAAAGTTAGTGGTGTGGAGTGTCAGAGTGAAGTGGGGGAATAGAGTTCAGTGGCAGAGTGTTTTAGAGTGGAAAAGAGATGGTGGAATAGGGTGGAGTGTGGTAGAGGGGTGAATTGGACTGGAGTAGAGTGGGGTGGATTGGAGCAGAGTGGGTGGATTGAATTGGGGTAGAGTGGGCTGGATTGAGTGGAGTGGGTGGATTCAGTGGGATGGATTGGATTGTAGTCAGGTAGAAGGTAATGGGATGAGGTGGATTAGACTGGGATGCATTCAAGTGGGGTGGATTAGATTGGATTGGGGTGGGGTGGTTTAGGTTGGAGTGATGGGGTGGGGTGGATTGGATTGGGGTGGGGTGGATTGGATTGGAGTGGGGTGGACTGAACTGGGATTGGGCAGGGTGGATTGAATTGGGATAGAGTGTGGTGGGTTGGAGTAGAGTGTGGTGGGTTGGAGTAGAGTGTGGTGGATTGGAGTGAGTGGGGTGGATTGGAGTGGGGTAGATTGAAATGGGATGGGGTTGATTGGATTTGGATGTGGTGTGCTGCAGTGGGAAGGATTGGATTGGAGCAGGGTGAAGTGGATTGGATTGGAGTAGGATGTTTTGGATTCGATAGGAGTGTGTTGGTTTGGGGTGGAGTGGAGTGGCATGGATTGCATTGTGGTTGGGTGGATTAGAGTGAGGTGGGTGGATGGATTGGATTGGAATGGGGTGGACTGGACTGGGATGGGGTGGGGTGGCATGGATTTGGGTGGGATGGGGTGGAATGGATTGAAGGGGTTGGATTGGTGTGGGGTGGATTGGTGTGGATTGGGTTGGAGTGGAGTGGAGTGGAGTGAATTGGTGTGGGGTAGGCTGGATGGACTGGCTTGCAGTGCAGTGGACTGAAATGGGTGGTGTTAATTGGATTCGGATAGAGTGGGGTGGATTGGAGTGGGGTGGAAGGTATTGAAAATGGGGTGGGGTGTTATGGGGTGGGGTGTACTGGAGAGGTGGATTGAATTAGAGTGTGGTGGGGAGGATTGGATTGGATTGCATTAAGGTGAGGTGGATTGGATTGGCATGGAGTGGATTGGTTTGGATTGGAGTAGAGTGTGTTGGATTGGATTGGGGTGGACGAGAGTGGCGTGGATTGCATTGGAGTGGGGTGAATTGGAGTGAGGTGGACTAGAATGGGGTGGATTGGAGTGGTGTGGCATGGACTGGACTGGATTGGGGTGGATCAGACTGGAGTGGATCAGATTCGGACCAGGTGGACTGCAGTGAAGTGCAGTGGATTTGAGTGAAGTGGAATGAATAGAGTGTGGTGGATTAGATTGAGTGGTAGGGATTGGATTTAGGGTGGTGGATTGGATTGAGTGGGCTGGATTAGTGTAGGGGATGGTGGGGTGGATTGGGTGTGGTGGATTGGAATGAGGTTCATTGGATTGGGGTGGCTTGGATTTGATTGGAGTGGAGTGGATTGTGATGAATTGGACTGGAGTGGGGTGGATTGGATTAGAGTGAGTTGGATTTAATTGGAGTGGAGTGGTTTGGATTGGAGATGGGTGCATTGGATTGGTGTGGGGTGGATTGGATTGGTGCAGGGTGGATTTGATTGAACTACATTGGAATGGGGTAGATTAAGATGGTTTGTAGTGAGGCGGATTGGACTGGAGTAAGGTCAATGAATGTGGATTTGAGTGGGGGTATTAAAGTGGATTGTATTGGAGTGGGATAGTTTGAGGTAATGCGGGTGGACTGGATAGGGGTGAGGTGGATTGGGTAGTGGTGGACTTCATTGGAGTGGGTGGAATGGGTTGGAATGGATTGGATTGGGCTGGAGTTGGGTGGGGTGTGTTGGATTGAAGTGGGGTGGGTTGAGTTGGGTTGGGTTGGATTGGATTGGAGTGGGTTGATTGGATTGGAGTGGGGTGGACTGGACAGGAGTAGATTGGGGTGGGGTGGATTGATTTGTGTGGGGTGGACTGGATTGTAGTAGGGTGGATTGGTGTGGCTGAATTGGGATGGAGCTCAGTGGATTGAATTTTGTGGTGAGGTGGATTGGAGTGGGGTGAATTGAAGTGGGACACATTGTTTTGGATTGGAGTGGGTTGTTTGGGTATGAAGTAGGACAGGTTGGAGTTGGGCAGATTGTTTTGGATAAAATAGGCAGATTGGAGTGAGGCGGATTGAAATGGACTGGAGTGGGGCGGGTTGTTTTGGATTGAAGTGGGGAAAATTTAAGTGGGCCAGATTGTTTTGGATTGGAGTGGGACAGATTGTTTTGGATTGGAGAGTGACAGATTGGAGTGGAGTAAATTGTTTTGGATTGGGGTGGATTAGACTAGAATGGGGCAGAATGTGTTGGATTAGAGTGGGTAGACTGGAGTGGAGCAGATTGTATTAGGGTGGATTGGAGTCGGGTGGTTTTGGGATGGAGTGGGGTGAATTGGATTGGGGGTGACGTGGATTGGATTGGATTGGAGTGGGGTGTATTGTTTTGGATTGGAGTGGGGCAGATTGGAGTGGGGTGGACTGTTTTGGTTTGGAGTGAGGCAGATTGGTGGGGGAAGATTGTTTTGGATTGGAGTGGGGAGGATTGTTTTGGATTGAAGGGGGCAGATTGGAGTGGGGCAAATTGCTTTGGATTAAAAATGGACAGATTGGAGTGAGGCGGATTGGAGTGGGGCAGATTGTTTTGTATTGAGTGGGGCAGATTATTTTGGATCGGAGTAGGGCAGATTGGTTTAGATTGCAGTGGAGCAGATTGGAGTGGGACAGATTGTTTGGGATTGTAGTGCAGCAGACTGCAGTGGTACAGATTGTTTTGGATTGTGGCAGATTGTTTTGGATTGAATTGGGGAAGATTGGAGAGGGGTAGATGGGAGTGGGGAATATTGTTTTGGACTAGAGTGGGGCAGCTTGTTTTGGAGTGTGACAAATTGCTTTGGAGTGGTGCAGATTTTTTTAATTGGAGTGGGGCAAATTGGAGTGGGGCAGATTAGATTGGGGTGGGTTTGGAGTGGATTGGATTGGGGTGAGTGGTTTGGATTGGAGTGGGTTGAGGTGGGGTGGACTTGGGTGGATTGTGGTAGGGTGGATTGAGGTACTGCACAATTATGTGTTAAAGCATTATTTTCAAAATTACACGTAATAAACAATGCCGCTTTGCAATATTCAGAACAAGATAATTGTCATCTTTTGATCACAAGCAAAAACAAAATGAAACATGTTTGCAAGGTGGGAAAAGACGACTTGGCAAAGTTCTAGAAAGTTAGCTATAAAAATTAAAACCTTGCAATTTTGTTTGTCCTGCTGGGCACATTTTTTCCAGTCACTGGCCTTATGTTTGCAGAGCACTAGAAGTTCAAAAGAACAAAAGAGCACCTCAGTCAGTTCAGGAGCTGCAGACGTGCACTGATTAAGTTGACTCAATCAGTGCTTGGTCCCTGCTCCAGAGAGAAGAACAGAAATGATGCTAGGAGTGCAGCACAAGGCTGCAAGGCTACAAGGCTGTAAAGAAGAGTGCCAGGCAAGCACACAAATGGTAAGTGGCAGGCGGGCTTCAACCCGTGGACTGTACACAACACAGTCTTGCAAGTGAAGCGTTGCACTATTGCATGCACTTGCAGACTCAACCATAACAAGAGGACTCTCAAGCTTTCTCTTGGAACACACCCAATGGTAAATTCCATTCCCCAGCTATCAGAACGAAACCTTCCTATAATGCATCACAAAGGTAGAAAAATTACCTTCTATTTCAAATGACATTACTTTTAACTTCTATGCTCCTCTGTCCACAACGTATAACCTAATCCTGCAATATGTGTTTATTGGCTCTCTCCTCTCAATGGAACCTTGGCACATAGATCTACTATTTTTTTGTTCCTCTACTTTGATTCATTCATGATTTTCAATCTGCTGCAGATACATTGTTGCTTTTGCTGTCACTCCTGACCTTTGCAGGTGAGGTTCCATTAATCCCGGCCCTGGCACGTGCTGCATAAAATACCACTAAATAAATAAATTAATAATTATTTTAGCAAGTACATTGTATTAAAAATAATTTTCAGAACTGGTTAATGTGTCCTTTATAATTTGATAAATTGACAGTTCCATTTATGGATCATCAAAATCTTCTTCTTGCGCTTTACATAGGTTTACAGCATTGCAGAGTTAAAAATTAAAGGCATTTTGCATTATAATTATCGCTTTGATAGTGTGTTTTATTTGGTTAACAGGCAAATGATTTCAAACAAATACGTCCTTTAAAAAAAAAAGTCAAAGCAAGATTAGTTAACCAGCCTTCAGTGTCAGCCGGATGACCCTGTCTCCCATGAGTGAATGTGAGGGTGTACCTCCGATTGAAATCAATACCCTCCAACTCCCCCCTTCCACCTCCCCATCGGAATTATTGTTGAAGTACTAGTTATATTAGTATAGAAGTCTACCGGCGTCAATAGGCTAACAGAGCAGTTATCAAATTTTGTGGAAACCAAAAATAGCAAAAACCGGCTAAGGAAAAAACTGTGTAGTGGGTTTATTTGGACCTTTCTTAGAGGGATGTCACAGTGAAATGTCGCATCAATCAGCGCAGGCGCTGCAGTGGTCAGTGTCAATAATAGTGGCATTTGCCGGGCAACGACAAGTGTCACCTCAATTTGTGCTCAGCCCCACAAGGGACGGGTGATGAACCACGTTCAAATATCTTTTCTACCATATGCCTATACATTCGTGTCAAATTAAATACTGTAAATTCGTCGTACGCCGATCATTCTTGGAAGCTTCATCTGAATCAGACGAAATAAATCACCCGCACATACAAACGAAACAAAACGTAATAGCAGGAGGAAAGTAATACATGATTTGATTACAGAAAACTCTAAAATGTTCTAACATTAGCTAAAAATACACAAATTCAAAGCCTTAAGAGCCATACATAAACCTCAGCCTACAACTCTCGAGATTTTATTCCGTGTCCTCACTTTCGGTCTGTGCTCAGATCCAGACACCAAGGAATACTGTGCGAAAAAAGCAAATGATGAGTGGAACTTCCCGTGTGTTCAAAGGTGCCTGCTGTGCTTACGCTGCCAGGCATCCCTTCACGACAAGGAAAGCGTGCTGCGTGACTGATTTTTGTCTTTTTTTTTTAGCTTATGGCAATCTTCTTCGTGTACAGTGACAGTTTTTCAAGTACTCCGCACTTTCTTAGTTCTGTTTGTTTGCTTCGGGTGACACTTGATAGCGCTTAGGCCCGGTAACATAATTTAGGACACGCTGCCTTATAACACTTTCACTGCCTTCTTTCTTGGCTGCCCAGGAATGCATCCTAAGCAGAGCCTGCCGCCCTACACCTTTAAAGAGCGCGTGGCATGTGAGAAATGTGCTGCAAATGACTTGACAAAACCAAGGAGTGAAACTGATCTCAGGAAAGTGAGCTGTAAATTCGCGGCACGGTGCCTGCTGGTCGCTCTGCCTTGCGGACACGGGATGAAGAATCCCCCCAGGGGATGAGAGAAACCAGATACAGTCACGGATATTCAAAAAGAGCAGGATCACTAAAGTGCCAACAAGGGCTTAACGTTCTGAAGTCATTTTGGTTAAGAGCAGAAAATGCCACAGTTAACACAGCAGCGCTTCCTGTGAAATAGTACCCATGTGGATACAATTCAAAGCATGTAATACAATGATGTTAAGTGTATGTGCGTGTTTGTGGCTGAGCGTGGACATGCTTCTCCATTTGCGTCTGTATGTGTGCATATGTTTACGTGTGTGAGAGCGAGAGAGAGAGAGAATGGCACAATTCACCGACAGAAGACCGCAAAATCGTCTGCAAGAAACTCACGGGGAGGCTATCATAAATCCATCAAGAGAGTCTAAAGGCTTACTTTGCCAAACTCATCTTTGAAACTCTCAATCAAAGAGAATCTTCAATATCTGTAAGCATTGTTCTAACTCGGATGCCATATAACATAACCCATGCATATCTCAACAACACTGCGATGACTGGCTCAAATTCTTCAAATCAAAATTGCCAAAAACCTCAATTCCGCCATCAGCACCTTAAATGTGTCCTTTCTTGCTCCTATGCCAACTCTTTCACTACAATCTATCTTATCATCTTTCAAACCTCCAGAAATTGCTGAGGTTCTAAACTTGGCTCTCAAATCAAAGGCGTCCAATTCTCCTGTGATCCCTTGTTCAGACGCAGGCCTCGAACAACACTTGCTCTCTCTTGTGACTGATTTAAATAACATGATAAATGCCTCTGTACTCTGTGGAACCATTTTTACCCCCTGAAATAGTCGATCGTATTTCCCTCTTGCAAACTCATCCTGTGACTGGAAAATATTGGCCAGCTACTAGACAATATCCAACTCCCATTTTCCCAGCAAAATCTTGTGGGAGTTGATAAGGCAACCTCAAGAATACGCAGACCTAACGAACTTCTTCCTAACCATCAGTCGGAATTCAGGCCTAAGAGGATAACTAAAACTCTCCTGCACAACATCAGGGCGGAGGGATGAGACAGTAAAACAGCTCTGATACTGCAAGGCTTTCCCCCACTTGTAGGTCTGTTGACCATAAAACACTGCTTGCAATGCTTAAACACTAGGCATGCATATGAAGTCATTTCAAAAGATTCAGGCCCTCATTCCGACCCTGGCGGTCAAAGACCGCCAGGGCCGGGGACGACGGAAGCACTGCCAACAGGCTGGCGGTGCTTCCTGGGCCATTCTGACCGCGGCGGTAAAGCCGCGGTCAGAAAACCGGGTCCGGCGGTTTCCCGCCGGATTTCCCCCGGTTGCCCAAATCCGCCATGGCGGCGCTGATGGGGATTCTGACCCCCTTCCCGCCAGTCTGTTTCTGGCGGTTTTTACCGCCAGGAACAGGATGGCGGGAACGGATGTTTAGGGCCCCTGGGGGCCCCTGCACTGCCCATGCCACTGGCATGGGCAGTGCATGGGCCCACTAACAGGGCCCCAGCCTGCTTTTCACAGTGAAAAGCGCGACAGGTGCAACTGCACCCGTCGCACACCTGCAACACCGCCGGCTCCATTCGGAGCCGGCTTCAGTGTTGCAGGCCTCTTTCCCGCTGGGCCGGCGGGAAAGTAGGAATAGCACCAGCGGTCTTTTGACCGCGGTGCGGACAAATGGCGGTTTCCGCCAGGCGGGCGGCGACTGCCGCCCGCCGGGGTCAGAATGACCCCCTCAATCTTAATTCACTAACTGAAAACATGCCCAGTGCTCCATAGCATTCCTCAAGAATGATCTCGCTTGATTCTTAGTTTCAGTGTGTACATACTCCCTTTCTTGAGCAGAACCAAGTGAACCTCCAAATATATGCTGTTAGAAATGGGGTCTGTTGTTGGCAGTCAGTTTTCACTCTGTCCAAGCAGGGACCCTCACTCTAGTTAGGGCAATAGAGAAAAACACCAGGGATAACCCCTGCTCACCCCCTTGGTAGCTTGGCACAAGCAATCAGGCTTATCTCAAAGGCAATGTGGAAAGTAATTGTACAAATTCACACAGTAACACAGTGAAAACACCACAAAAGCACTTAACAACAGTTTAGAAAAATAGCCGATATTTATCTGAGTAAAACAAGACCATAGCCGATATTTATCTAAGTAAAACAAGACCAACATGACCAAAATCCAAGATACACAAGCAAAGATACAAATTTTCCAAGACTAAACTTCAATACAGCGCTAAGAAAGACAATAGCTCCAAATTGGGCTTTTGCGACGTCATTGACGGAGTCGTTCCCAACAATCCCAAGACACTCATGAGGAGGGCGATGCTAGTCACGGAGTCGCACAGACCCCCAGGTACAGTACCTTTGGTAAACGAGGAAACAAGCCGGTGGACGGAGTCAGGGAGGTGAGGCGTCGCTGGACTTACCAGTAAATCAAATATGCCAATCATGAATAAGCCAATCACCAATACAATCTAGGCAGACAGCATATGCACTTTACTACTGGTTAGCAGTGGTAAAGTGCCCAGAGTCCTAAAGCCAACAAAAACTGGTTCAGAAAAAACATTAGGAAGCAGGCAAAAAGTTTGGGGGTGACCCTGCTAAAAGGGCCAGGTCCAACATATGCAGACAACATAGATCCTTTTCGGCTGAAGAAACAGTCCAGAAAATCAATCCAACATTATTTCATGATTGCACTGTGTGTTCTACTAAATGAAGGAGAGCTTATTGTGCTCTAGACGTCTTCAAAGTAGCAAAGGGTGTAAAGATGCACCTCCTTCATCTTTGAACAGGTTCCTACTTCACTTTAACTACAGAACTAGCATGCCTCAATAATAGCAATATTGTCTACTCTGGTCTCTTCAAGGAACTTATTGCATGATTACAAAGACTTCTAAACCAGGCAGCCAGAATGTTCCTTAAGCATCATAAGTGGGACAACACCAACACATCCTGACAGCCTTCCACCAGTTTCCAGTAGATGCCAGGATAGAATTTAAGATCTTGGGCACTCTCTCTAAAACCTGTAGCAGTCTATGCTTTGGCTGGTAAAGGTCATTGCGAAAATAGACACTCTATTATGACCCACCCAGAGACAACTGCTCGATGTCTACCACCTGATTAAGTAATGATTCTGGAGGGAAATGAAACAAGGACAGAGATAGCTGAGTGTCAGAAGGCTGAGACTCTAATTTGATATCTGAACCGACAGAAAACTTTTCAAAACCAAATAATTCAGACATATCTTCAATCAAGCTCAACACTCAACAAGGGTCGCATTCAAAAAGTATTGAATATTGGGCCAAATTTACTAAAGTTGGGTTGCATTCCAGTCTGTGATTTTTGCACATCAACAGGTTATGCCCTCAAACTATTTTTCCATTGCACTGTTGTATTAATGAGCCATAACACAAAATGCCCATTTATAGCAGGTTGCAAAACTACTGCCACATTAAAATATATAAGAGAGAAACACATTTGTAACCTCCTGTAAATGGCACTTGGTGGAGAATATTCTGTATACTCTAGTTCGACAACCATGGATCTTAGCGTCACAGCAGGGGTTAAGGGTCAATTATGCATGAAATCAGTCAGCAAACTATTTACAGTGTGATCAGATTAGTCATGCAATGATAAACCTGATTTGGAAATAAAGTTAAAGGGTTTTATTACAAGTTAACACTCAGGTTAATGTAAACAAGTCTCAGGAAAATACTGTAAAGATACAATACCACCATAAGGTATCCAAAAAGGCCAAAGAACTGTAATCTACATAGCATAAGGCCTACCAAACATTCTGTGACTGCAATACAGAATATCAGTAAAATAATTTGGTGCTCTGAAAATAATCACTGGTCAATTCTCCTACACATTAGTGTGAGTCAATATAGTCTACCTAACTTAGCCAGGGCCCATTGGAATCTTCCCTACACTTTAGTAATGGTCGAAATTTCTCAAACCACAGAACAAGAGGGCAACAAGATCAAAAAGAGAACAAAAAGAACCTGGGAAAAAGGACATCCAGGGCAAAAAACAAGTTAACTGAAGAAGAGAAAGGAAAGGCACCAGCATCTCAGAAGCTTGGTCAAGAGTCTTCTCAATAGGTCAGGCATAAATCTAGGTTTTCTCAGCAAACATTTGGGAAAATGTGGGGCAAGAGAAACATGTCTGTACCTTTCCAAGTCCAAGAGAATCTCTCTTCTGTCTAAAATCAATCAGTGAAATTCCTAGGTAATACAGTGATTAGTCCATTTGGTGACACACAAAAATCACATGGTTCAGTCTCCCTACATTGCACAAAAAAACTTGAAACATTCTTATGCTTTCCCAAAACCATCCAGTGACGGTAGCTGTCCTTGGTCTCTTGTACATCTTTGCAACATAATGAATAGTGGCAGTCTTCACATTCTTGGTCTCTCCATATACCTTCTCTAAGGTTGTTTTCTCAGGCTCTCTATGAATACGAACAATAGTACATCTATTCCAAACTGACATTGCCTGTGAAAACACCTGCAAAGAAATAACACATTAGCAGAAATGGAAAACAGTTACTCATGTTATGAAATTAAGGCCTTGTAATGCTGACATTTAATAAGGCACTTTTAATTTTACATTATGATGCATAGCGTTAATTCCCCAAATACAAATTTTGAACACACTTATAATTTCAGTTCATATTACACCTGATATAAACAAATCAAACTGTTAATACATGTAAGTGAATACGATGGAGAACTACATTTGCTAACATTAATCAACAACATCAGTCCCCACATATTATGAAAATCATTATTGTTTTAAAGGTAAACGTTTTCAAATAACATGAGGACGAATGAAAAATCACAATCGCTGGATATGTTTCAATTAATATAAATATACAACATGATACATTTTCTCTAACACTACAGTGAATGCACTTCAATATGAGCTTCGTGTGCACCATTTGACATTAGTTTTAAAATTAGTTCACACATTAGGTTTTCATTATGGTCACATACAGATCAACATGATGATGGCAAAGGTAGCAGCCATTTCTCTGCTGCACCACAGTAAATGCGAAGATGAAGGCAAATGAAGCTCAAAAGATCTAAATCCCTTCATTGACATTCCCTGAATGCCAAACCTTTTTTCAATTGGAAAAACTGCTTTAAAAAATAAAGGTTGACATTCAAAGAATTACTTTGGGGAGAAAGGACATTGGGAGGACCATGCTGCCGTTTTCTCAACTGTGGCGTGCTTCAGCACAATGCAGGTAAGCACCATTCACAAAGTTTAAGCTGTCCCTGGCGAACAGCTTGGCACTTTGCGAATCTCTATCCTCTTCATTTCGGGTCTCAGACTTTTCAGACTCGTTGTGTGTCTCAAGTGCATTGTGACACAAAAGTTATGTGGTTCATATTTAGTTTCCCTGCCTTATTGGACTCTAAATCCCCCTTTATTTGCCATGCTGTAATTATTTCCTTCTTTCAGCACTCTGCAGTAACTAAAAGTCAACTTGTTGGGCTTTACTCAACTATAGTAAGTGACTAAGTAAGTAAATAAATAAAGAAAGAAAGAAATGGTTGAGTGTACATATGTGCACATATATATAGAAGTGTGACATCAGCATGTGCATCATATATTTATGTTTCTAAATGTGCATGCGTTTTTACTGGTGTATTTATGAGTGTGTATATAGATACATAGAATGCGTGTGGTTATGACCCCAAGTGTGTTTGTATGTGTAAGTGTGGGTGTGTACGTGTTGTGGCATATATTAGTCCATCTAATGATTTTTAAAAGTAGGTTGATTGAGTATGTGCTAATGTAAATGTTCCCCCGCATCCGCTGTTTTAGCATCTGTGGTCGTGTAAGTGTTGGTACATGATGTTCTTTTGACGGGACAGGCAACTTTAACAATGCTTTAAACCCGTGTACAGTTTGTTCAGGGGTGCATATCTTTGGTATGCTTAAAGAGGTGTTGTGAAAAATAAACAAAATGCTGGAGATACACAGTATAATAGGGACAAACCTTGCACAAACCGCCGAGAGTACAAGCACAACAAAAACTTGAGGTGCTTTGTGAAGCGAGTTCTGCTTATAGGGAAGCACCTATAATGAAAAACTGCACTGTGGTAAATAATATACAATAAGTACAGAATGGCAAACTTAGAAAGTAAGGACTCGTGAAATACATCAGCGCGCACACACACACACACACTCTAGCTGAGCAGCAGGGAACTGAGATCTGTGGAGAGGATGCATTATACCAACATCAGGTCATAACATATCCCTGTTCTGCTGTGTACTGGGGGAGCTTGACGTACACCAGCCCACTTTGCCCTATCTTCAATTGTTTCCCAGTTCTTGGGGTGGGGGCACACACATTCAGGTCTCTTGCTCACCTCCTTTCAGTGCAAGCTCCAGACAAGTCTTCTCTTCCTTGCCTCTAACATATATCTTCACCTGGGAGTGATAGCATGTGAATCAGCTTCCCACACATCAATCCCAGACTGTTGTTAATACTCTCCATTCCAGGGGTTCAGTTCATCCAAGTTCACCAACTGCAGTCTAGTCCATGGCTCCACTCCCTAATGATGTGTTACTCTGCAGCCTGGATACCCAACGACTCTTCAGCGCTGCTCCCAAGACGAGCCAACCACCCCACTATCTTCAAATCTGTGCATTGCCTCTTGTTGGGGAGGACTCACTACAGCCTTCAGGAGCAAGTCTCTGGCAGTCATCTGTGGGGAGAAAGCCCTGATGCTTGCCCCTCTTCTACTCCTTCTCTGCTGCAGACCGGGTTTCAGGAAGATTTGTATAGATTCCTGCCTTGCCAGACTGCAACATGACCTAAGGCTGGAACATCACACTCAGCTCAGCTGCCCTTTGCCATTTCAGTGTCTGATCAGCTTTGCACTTCACTCATCGAATAAAGCAGCACTGCAGGGTTTCTCCCTGGTTGTAATTGCTTATCTGGTAAGCAGGATGATTAAGTATACTTGCGAGCAGGCCCAAACTCCTTTACTGAGCATCAGCCATCTTTCTTGCCCATCCCTTTTCAGAGTGGTCAATGTAAGCAGGGACAAATGTAAGCAGTATCACACATCCACATACCCACAATCCTTTATTTGACCCCTGCATGTGCAGAGTTATTTTGCACAATCATTAACCCTTTGGGTTGGGTTGGTCCAAATGTTACCAAATCCACTCATGCAGGAACCAGCCGACAATGCAGTTCTCCTAATGGAACCCATTGGTACTGCAGTCGTTCCGTGGGAGCCATCCTCCAATGTCCAGTCTTTCCAAGAAATCATTAGCAGCAGGCACCATAGGAGTGGCTGTTGGAGCAGAAGGAAATGGATTAATGTGAAAACTCTGAAGACAGATAAAATGAGAAACCTTAGTAGTGGAACATTCAGCCAAAGGAAGATACTCCGCCCAGTTGTTTTTTGTGCCATTACAGAAACACTTTAAGTACTGCTCCAAACACTGACTGAGTCTTTCTGTCTGGACATTGTTCTGTGGTTGAAAACCAGAGGAGAGAGCTTGTTGACTACAAAGAAAAGAGCAACTAGCTCCCCAGAAAGGTCAGGTGTAACCAGAACCCTTATCAGACACTTTGATTTCAGGTAGTCAATGCAAATGGAGAGTATCAGTTGAAAATTATCTTGCCATGCTGGTGGCAGAAGGTAGACTCTGAAATAAAGAAAAATGTGCCATCTTGGAAAAAAGATCAGCTTTCAACATAATTACCTGATAACCATCAGGAGGCAGAATATCATCTAAGTCAGTTAGGATGGTGTAGAAAAGGAGGAGCCTGCAGATAATCAAAAGGTTTGTCATGTAATGCCTTAGCCTGAGAGCATATCAGGTTAAATCTCACATATAGTTCTACATTTGGTTGAATGGTATGCCACCAAAGGTAGTCTTGAAGCAGTTCTAGAGTTCATTTGACTCTGTGATGCCTATCTATGGCACAATTGTGATACATCTGTAGCACCTTGACTTGTGAGTCTTTGATTGGAACTAACCGAGTTTGTTTTCAGAAACAGAGATTTTGACGATTAACCAGACACATTTCATGTATTAGGGCCTCTAATTATTCTTCAGACAGCTGAGCATGACAGTCGCTGACTCTTTGTAAGAATGTTTGGGTGAGACTGATTGCTCTTCCAGGAATGAAAGAGTCGGAGCTTTGGTTTCATTAGCAATGGAAAAACGTTTGGACAAGGCGTCAGCCAGAATAATCAGAGTTCTCAGTATGTAGGTGATTTAGAAGTCAGTTTGAGAGAAAAATATGTCTAACAAACGTGCCTAATATCACTTTTTGCAGGTTTTAAAGAAATTTCACATTCCTATGGTCTGTTCAAACCTCAAATGGCTCAATGTCCCACATCAAGAGTTGGCTCCATCCCATGCATGCAGGTTATAAGGTCAATAGCTCTCTTTTTGATATAAAATACTTGTGCACTCAGGTATTCAAGACATGGGAAAGATAGAAGACTTAGGCCCTCATTACAACCCTGGCGGTCGGTGTTAAGGCGGCGGTAATACCGCAAACAGGCCGGCGGAAACTAAATGGAATCATGACCATGGCGGAAACCGCCAACATAGACAGCCACTTTAACACTCCGACCGCCACGGCGATAGAAACAAACAGACAGGCGGAAGACAATGTACCGCCCACCGTATCACAAGAGGCCTATCCGCCACCTTTTCCTGGGTGGAACCAACGCAAACAAAAACACGGCGGAAACAGTACACAGAAGGGAAAACACTCACCTCTCCACACCCCACGAGGAACCAGGACGCCATGGAGCCCGTATTGCAGATACTGCCAATGCTGGTCTTCCTTCTCTTCTATCAGGAGCACCAAAGACGCCGGCGGCGACCACGGTGAGTACTGCACCTACAACACAAGGGAGGGGTGAGGGAAAAGAGAGTGACACACACACGCAACACGCAACACCCCCACCCCCACCCTCACCCACAACACCATACACACAAATACATGCAGCAACAGTACACATACACCCCTCCACCCCTTGGAAGAACGCAAGGACAAAAGGAAATGATTTGAACAAATGTAATCATGTGAAATCTCATTATCAAAGTTCAAAATCCAGTAAATACAATTAAGTACACCAACTACACAAGTCCGGATAGTGCACCAATCATTGTCTGCGGACCACTGGGCCCAAAATGCATGGGCGAAGCCCACACTAGATACCTGACTGGAAACAGAGAGAACACTGGAGGGGCATCAGATCGAAATGAAACAGGCACCTCAGGGGGAGGGTTAGGGGGGGCACCTCAGCCAGATGAACGCACGACACCACTGCTGCACGAGGGCCACAGTCTCTCATGTCTCTCCAGTGGGTGGTTTGCCCACTGCTTTATCCTGGAGAGTGAAATGCCACAGTCTCTCAAGTCTCTCCAGTGGGTGATTTGCCCACCACTTTATCCTGGGGAGTGCAAAGCCACAGTCTCTCAAGTCTCTCCAGTGGGTGGTTTGTCCACAGCTTTATCCTGGGGAGTGCAAAGCCACAGTCTCTCAAGTGGATGTGATTCTCCACTGGTTCTGGAGGGGGCCTGGTGCCCAGAGTGCTTCATCCTGCCAAGGACTCAGGTAGTTGATGTGATTCTCCACTGGTTCTGGAGGGGGCCTGGTGCCCAGAGTGTTCCATGTGCAGTGTGGCCGGTACAATTCACTCACCTGGGTGTGTGTGGCACGACATTGGCGAGGTACAGGTAGCATGATACGACATGGAGGCAGCGACATACCCCACACTGCTGCGGCTTCGCATTCCACCTGCAGGTGCCAACAGTGATGACAGTAATGCTTCATGGAAGCTGCCCAGGGTCCTGGAACTCCCCACCAGCCTCGGACGACTGGCCACTGGGGATGGTAGGCATGTCAGCGGTGGTGCCACTGTCCGAGGATGTCGCGGGGCTCCTGGCAGTGCTTGCAGCGCTGTCTGTGGTGGCGGTGGGGTCTGTGGTGGCGGTGCTTACGGCAGGGTCTGTAGCGGCGGGGCTGGCGGCGAAGCATGTGTCAGCACCTGCTGAGGGAGAAAGCAGGATGTCTCCTGCAGCCTCGGACAGCTGGCCACCGGGGAAGAGGCTGGGGACTGTCGCAGCGGCTGTAGACGTGCCGGACGCGGTGCAGGTGGCGGTGTTCGCCGCCATACAGGTTGGCGTGGACGTGGACAGAAGGTGTGACACTGGTCCCTCAGTCTGCGCCACCATGCCCTCTCCTGCCCTTCTGTTTTTGGCCCTTCCCCACCTTGTATGGTGGCGCAGTTGTCTTGCCACTATCACCTTTCATTTTCGCTGACCCATTGGTGGCTGGTGATTTCGGCTTCTCCCTCCAGGATGTGGGCACCTTTTTCACCTTGGCAGGTGGCGGAATGTCCTTGCCCTCGCTACGTGGCACACTGGCAGTCCTGATGGTTGGTGCACTCCCATGACTCGGCAGTTGCTGGCACCACTGTGCCTGGGGATGTGGTGGCTGAGGTGCTGGGCTGGGACCTGGAAAGCCTGGCCCTAGGGGAAGGACGGGGGGGAGGTGTAGGGAAGAGGTCAATGTTAGCCAGGAAAAGTTTTTTAGACATACTGGGACGGGTAGATGGAGGGGGTTTGGGAGTGGAGGAAGAGGTAGTGGTTGTAGGAGGTGTACGTCTGCTGAATTTGGGTGAAAGTGCATGGGCTGGAGGCTGTTGTGAGGTGGATGGCTGTTGGGTGGGTGTTTGCCTGCGTTTGTGTACTTTGGGAGGAGGGCTCACAGACACACTGGGCGAGGACACTAGGGATGTGTGAATGGTAGTGGGGGTGGTGATTACATGTGAGGGGTGTGTGGTGATGGGCATGATGGTGATGGAGGTAGTGGCTGAGGATGTAGTGCATGCAGGTGTGACTGGAGACGAGACTGGGAGGGAGAAGGGAGATGTGGAGGAGGGGGACACAGTGGAGGAAGTGGATGTTGGTATGTGTGCATGGGTATGTTGCTTGTGTGAGTGCCAGCGGGATGTGTGGTGCTTATGTTTGCCTGAGCCACTCTTGTGTGTTGATCTGTGTGCATGCTGGTCTGATGGTGTGCTTGGGATAGGCAGAGGTACAGGGGATTGGGTCTGGGTAGAGGAGGTTGGAGGGGGGAAGCTGGACACAGGGAAAATGGCTGCCATCAGTGCTGAGGCCAGAGCCTGAAATCCTCTCTGTTGGGCTGCCTACCCAGAATGAATGCCCTCCAGGTATGCATTTGTTTGTTGCAAATGCCCCTCAACACCCTGGATGGCATTCAGAATGGTAGACTGCCCAACAGTGAGGGATCTCAGGAGGCCAATAGCCTCCTCACTGAGGGCAGCAGGGCTGACTGAGGCAGGGCCTGAGGTGCCTGGGGCGAAGGAGATTACCACCCTCCTGGGTGAACGGGCACTGGACAGACGCTGAGGGGCTGCTGGGAGGGCGGTGCTGGTAGGGGGTGGCGGCTTTACCTGTTGATGCGGTGGGCACAGAGGGGCCCACCACCGCAAGGAAGCTCCCATCAAAGGAGGAGTCGCTGTCGCTGGTCTCTGCTCCTGTACCCGCTGTGGAGCTACCCTCGCCCTCTGTCCCACTGGTGGCTTCAGACTCCGTATCTTCACCCTCCAGGGCCAAGTGGGATGCAGCTCCCTCCTGCTCCGAAGCCAATGCTCCTCCGCCTGATGATGCTATTGCACACAAGAACAGGGAGACCACAAAAAAGGGGGGGGACAGAAGAAAGACATTTTCAGTGCATGCAATTCCACTACCGTTGGCGGACACAACAGACAGTGAGCAGCCCTCTGCAATACGCCATGCACTTTTAGTTCCTAGATTTTTCACATGACCATGGGGTACGAGGCCTAAGCCCAATTGCTGAACACCTGGAAGTCACAGGAGCCTGACTAGGTGTAGATGGCTCTTACCACTAGTGGGGTTGGGGTGCCACATAGCCTGCCTCACAAGGGACCTTGCCTACCAAGATCGCCCTGGCCTAGGGGAACCCACTGCCCACCTCCCCCGTCCAGACACCTCGTAATGCGCGCAGAGTCAGCTGAATGAGAGTGTACTCACCCCCTTGTGGCTGCTGTGATGCCCTCAAGCGCCCATCCAACTCCGGATAGGCCACTGCCAGGATCCGGAACATCAGGGGGGGAGATGGTGCGACAGGCACCCCTCCCACGTTGGGAGGCCATCCCCAGCTGGGCCTCCGCCGTCTTCTTGCTCCAGCGGCGCAGGTCCTCCTATCTTTTATGGCAGTGGGTGCTCCGTCTGTGGTGAACCCCCAGGGTCTGGACGTCCTTGGCGATGGCACGCCAAATAGCCTTCTTCTGGTGGGCGCTGACCTAGAGGAATGGTACAGGTGGAGCGACATTACTCACCCGGCCGGACCGTCATACTCATTGCCCACCAGTTCCCACCCATGCCATGACGCACATACACTCACCATCCGCACATGTAGGCCTCAGCCCCCCTCATGTATCTTTCAGCCACACCACTCAAAGCAGGCATTGCCCATTTAGCATGCTCACAGTGTACTCAACTGTTTGTGTGGAGGACCGTACAGTTGGGTGTACTGGGGGAGGACCCCATCCACTAGTTTCTCCAACTCCTCCGAAGTGAAGGCAGGGGCCCCTTCCCCAGACACATGAGCCATCGTCGCTTCCAGACACAGGTCACAGCAGCACTTGCAGTGTAGGTCCTCTCCTGTTGAAGGTCAGGTATCAAGTGAGTGAACAGACAGAAAATGGCGGTCACATCTGCGGCAGTGCGTACCGTCACCGCCGGCGAACATCGTCATTGGCTCTTCGGACCCATAGGGCCCAATGTTAACCAATGCAGAATTGCAATGCGGTCTTCGACCGCCCACCGCAACGGTGTACAACGCCAGCGCAGTTACCTCATATCCCCTTGGCCCACCTTACAGGTCAGGCAGCCGCCATTTCAGGGGCCACATGGCATTAATAATAACTGCGTCACACCTATCTAGGCCTGGAATACACACAGTTACAGGCACATTGCGGATCAATACATTTCTGCAAATGACATTTTGTGATACCTCAATGTTGGCTGACTCTCTGCTCGCTGTTCTCCTCCATAGGGCACGTCTGTTGGGGCAGGTGATGAGATGGCGGCATCCTCCGGTGTACAGAACCCTGGTGGATCTGTCGACAATGGAAGAGAAACACATCATAGTCACATACAGACTTGATCGTGCAACAATCCAGGAACTGTGTGCCCAGTCGGAGCCAGACCTGATGTCATCTATCCGCCATCCCACAGGGATACCCCCTCTAGTGCAGGTGCTGTCACTACTCCATTTTCTGGTAAGTGGTTCCTTTCATCAACAGTGACCATTGCATCAGGGATGTCCCAGCCAATGTTCTCTAACGTGTTGTCCAGAATGTTGTCTGCCCTGCTGAAACACATGCGCAGATACATTGTGTTCCCTCAGGTGGAGGATTTGCCCACAGTGAAAGGTGACTTCTATGCCCTGGGACATATCCCCAACAACATAGGTGCCACTGATGGGACACATGTGGCATTAGTACCCCCACGCAGGAGTGAACAGGTGTACAGAAACCAGAAGAGCTACCATTCGATGAATGTGCAGATGGTGTGTTTGGCAGACCAGTACATCTCCCATGTGAATGCCAAGTTTCCTGGCTCAGTGCATGACGCATACATTTTGAGGAATACCAGCATCCCTTATGTGATTGGGCAACTCCAGAGGCACCGTGTGTGGCTAATAGGTGAGGCCAAGGACCCAATACATTGTGAATAGGTGTCTGGGTATAGGGTTGTCCCTAAGGGTTAGTGTGTGTCTAACAGTTGTCCCTCGATATTTGCAGGTGACTCTGGTTACCCCAACCTGCCATGGCTACTGACCCCAGTGAGGAATCCCAGGACAAGGGCAGAGGAACGCTACAATGAGGCATGTGGGCGAACTAGGAGGGTGATCGAACGCACCTTCGGCCTCCTGAAGGCCAGATTCTGGTGCCTCCATATGATAGGTGGTTTCCTATACTACTCACCAAAGAAGGTGTGCCAGATCATCGTGGCCTGCTGTATGCTGCACAACCTGGCTTTGCGACGGCAGGTGCCTTTTCTGCAGGAGGATGGGCCAGCTGGTGGTCTTGTGGCAGCTGTGGAGCCTGTGGACAGTGAAGAAGAGGATATCGACAACTGAAACAACATAATCATGCAATACTTCCAGTGAGACACAGGTAAGAAGATGTCACTGCCTCCCACATCTCATACTATTGTTGGAGCTAGCATAAGTCTGTCATTTTCACTCAGTGTATGGACCCTGACTTGTCACTTTGCCTTTCCATTTCACAGATGTGGGTCCCACTTTGTGCCCTCTGCTATATTTCCTCCTGGCCTACAGCTGTGTTACATCGGTATGTGCACAAGTAAATTGATATTGCTATATTCCATGGTTATTGCAATTACACATTTGTGAAAGCACAGACTGACTCCAGATTGTTTTGTGTTTGAAGTGTGTTGATTTCTGTGCTAGTAAGTGGAGGGAGGTGTAAAATGGGCTGGGGTGATGGTGGAGGTATGTCCAGGGCAGAGTCCAGTCTATTTGTTTCACAGGTGCATTGTCCAAAGGGGCATAGGAAGTGGAGCAATGGCAGTTTAAGGATGGACAGGGTGACAAAGTGGGACAGAAGGGTGACATTCAGGGGGGTCTCATTTCCTGGTGGGGGTCTTGGCAACATTCTCTGTCTTGTTCCTGGATCTCAGGGACCGTTTGCGGAGTGGTTCTCAATCTGGAGGCGGTGGGGTGCTGGTGTCGTTTTCCTGTGGCAGTGCCTCCTGTCCACTAGTGTCGGCGGAGGTGGAGGGCTGTTCATCGTCCAGGCTAGTGTCAGGGGCCCCTTGTTGTGCCACTGTGTCCCTCCTGGTATTGACAAGGTCTGCCAGCACCCCTGCAATGGTGACCAGGGTGTTGTTAATGGATTTCAAGTCCTCCCTGATCCCAAGGTAGTGTTCCTCCTGCAGCTGCTGGGTCTCCTGAAGCTTGGCCAGTACCATTGCCATCATCTCCTGGGAATGATGGTATGCTCCTATGATGTTGAAGAGGGCCTCGTGGAGAGTGGGTTCCCTGGGCCTGTCCTCCCCCTGTCACACAGCAGTCCTCCCAGCTTCCCTGTTGTCCTGTGCCTCTGTCCCCTGAACCGTGTGCCCACTTCCACTGCCCCCAGGTCCCTGATCGTCCTGTGTTAGTGGGGTTGCCTGGGTTCCCTGTAGTGGTGGACATACTGCTGATTGACGTGTTCTAGGGACAGAGGAATGGGCCAGCTGGGTGAGTGCTGTGCTGGTGTTTCCTGAGGGGGGAGGGTCTGTGGTGGCTTGTGACTGTGTCAGGGGAACTGACTGTCCCGAGGTCCCTGATGGGCCGGGCTGGTCATCTTGATCCAGTTGTGCAGAGCTGCTGTCATCACTGTGGGTCTCTTCTGTGGGGGGACTGGATATGTCGGGCACCTCCTGTCCGGTGACGTTGGGTTGGGATCCTGTAGGGGTGTAAAAGCATGATTATTGCACCTGTGTGTGCCATTGTGTGCAATGGGTGAGTGACCCTCCACTCCAGTGCTTGCATTCTTGGCTTGGTACTTGTGTGATAGTTGATTTGGGGTCTGTGTGGGTATCTGTACTGGACATGCTTTGGTGATGGGTGTGCATGCATTGGTGTTACATGCAGGGCTTGTTTTTGGGATGTGTGGGTTGTGTTGGTGGGGTATCTGTGGGTTGTTGGGGTGATGGGTGTGAGGGTTAGGGTGGGGTATGTGATGGCATGCAGGTAGGGTGGGGGATAAAGTAGTAAAGATTTGCCTTACCAGAGTCCAGTCCTCCTGGTACTCCTGCGAGGCCCTCAGGATGCAGTATTGCCAAGACTTGCTCCTCCCATGTTGTTAGTTGTGGGGGAGGAGGTGGTGGTCCACCGACAGTCCTCTGTACTGCAATCTGGTGTCTGGAGACCACAGAATGCATCTTTCCCCGTAGGTCATTCCACCTCTTCCTGATGTCATCCCTAGTTCTTGGATGCTGTCCCACTGCGTTGACCCTGTCCACTATTCTCCGCCATAGCTCCATCTTCCTTGCAATGGATGTCTGCTGCACCTGTGATCCGAACAGCTGTGGCTCTACCCGGATGATTTCCTCCACCATGACCCTGAGCTCCTCCTCAGAGAACCTGGGGTGTCGTTGAGGTGCCATGATGTGGTGTGGGTGATGTGTGAGATGGTGTGTGTTGTGATGTGTGAGGGGATGAGTTGGTGTTTGTTGTTTGAGGTGCATGGATGTTGTGTAAGTGATGGTGTTGTGTGTCTGCGGATGCTGGTGTTGTTTAAGGTAGTGTCTCTCTCTGGCCTGCTTTCAATTTTCTGGTAGTAAGGGTTTGTGGGTAATGTGGGTGTGTGTTTTATATTGGATTGGGTGTGTGGGTGTGGTGTGTGTATGTGTATCAGGTGTGTGTATTTCAAATTGTCCAATGTGGTGGTGTTTTGTACATGTGTGTGTATTTTGAGCACGGTGGTGTGTACCGCCAATGGTTTACCGCGGTTGAAAGTCCGCCGCGTTGATTCGTGGGTTGTGATAGTGTGGGCGTATTCTTGTTGGCGTGACGGTGTCCGTTTTGTTATCGCCAGTTTATCACTGACCTTTGGTGTGGCGGACTTGTGTGGGTGTCTGTATTGTGGCGGATTCCGAGCTGTGAGTCGTAATACCTGTAGCAGAATTCCACGGCTGCAGTGGTATATTGGCGGCCTTCTGCACGGCGGTAAGCGGGATTTACCACCAGGGTTGTAATGAGGACCTTAGTCCCTCATTATGACATTGACAGCAAATGCCGCCAACCGCCACAGCGACGGCCGCCAACAAACCGTTGCCTTGGCTACCGACCTTCCATGCCATTATAACCGTAGCCGGAATTCCTCCAGAAGGCTGGTGGAATTCTGGCGACAGACATAGCGGCGGACGGCGGTAAGGTGGTGCTGCTGCCAGCAGCAGTGCCACACTAGCAAAACACCACCTACCGTGTCATGTTCCATCATACGGCCTGGTGGTGTTTTGCTAGTGGACCAGCAGCGGTGCGTCCCGTCTCCTGCCGAAGGAACCCCTTCAAGCAGGTAAGACGGGTTCTCCGACAGGAGAGTGGGGTGGGGGTGTTGTGTGCGTGTGTGGGGGTGTGTGTGACTGCGTTTGAATGTGTGCATGCATGTGTAATGCGTGTGTGCATGAGTGGGTGTGTGTGTACTTGTATGTTGTCTCATGCGATTGCATGTGTGCCTGGATGTATGTTTGTGAGTGTTGCTGTGAGTGTGTATGAATGTATGCATGCGTGGGTGAATGTTTGTATGCGTTTGTGTATGGGTGTGTATGTATGTGTGTGTATGTGTGTATATGTGCGGGGGAAGGAGGGGGAGGACTCTGGGGAAGGGGAGTGGGGTTGGGGAGACCCCTATCAGTGCCAGGGAAGGAATTCCCTGTCACTGATAGTGCCTACCACCATGGTTTCTGTGGCAGTACAGAAACCATTGAAACTATGGCGGAGTGCGGGGTCAAAATGCCATGGGCAGCCTAGTGATAGCTGCTGTGCTGGAGACTGTAGTCTCCAGCCCGGCGGTCGTTACTGCCGTGGCGGACAGTGTGTTAACTTGGATAGTGATGGTATGTACCGCCAGCCTGTTGGCGGTAATACCTCCACTATTACACCGACCGCCGGGGTCGTGATGACCCCCTTAGTGTACCAGATCATCATCAGGATGTTCTTGAAGTAGAACTGCCCCACCGCTGATTCTGAACCATCAGTCTCAACTTTGAATCTTCACATTGGATCAGGACATCTACGAATTGGCACTTTTGCAAAGGCCTTCCTTAACTCACAAAATGCTCTCTCTGCCTCTTTGGTCCATTTGAATTCTTTGATCAACCTCTTCTTCTTGTTGGTTTGAGAGATGTTGCTGGTCATGTTAGCAAAGTCCTTGATGTACTGGCATTAAAAATTGTCTATCCCAAAAACTTTGAGTCTGTTAACAGAGGTTGGAGCTTGCCACTCTAGGATGATAGAAAAAATGCTAGGATCCATGTACAGACCTTGACCTGATAAACAATACCCCAATGCTCAATCTGCTCTCTTTCAAATTTACATTCCTCCAGTTTACATGTCAGCTGGTGTTGTTGGAGGTGATTTAGCATGGTGTTTCTGTTAAGATACTGAGGAGGAAAACTTAAAATATTGTCTAAATAGACCACTACATAGTGGTTCAGGATATCAGAGAAGACACTCTTGATGAACCTTTAATAGACCACTGGAGTGTTGGGTAATGTGAAAGACAATGGAGACCCATCTACCATTTGAATCTGTTTGAGAGTTGGAATCCTTAATCTTTCAGCCCATTCCTTTTCAACTTACATACCTGAAGCTCCTGAATTAAGAAGCACAGACACCAGCTTCGTTGAAGAATAAATAAGCAGGAACTTATTCATTCAGACAAACTGAAAAGACTAACATGAGGGATGTTAATATTCCTGTCTTGTCTCCATTTACAAAGTCCGGGTCAAGGTGTTTCCCAAAATTTGGGAAGGACGGACTGGACAATATCAAACCAGATGACTTGGACACAAACAAAGATCAGCCTTTTATCTTGGATATTGCGTGGACTCAGATAAAGGGCCTCTAACTGTTCCAGTTTTCATCACCTCTTCCTGAGAAGTAGAGCTGGAGTCAGACATGGAGTCAACTCATTGAAAAAGTTGAGTCTGAGGCCCAGAATAATTGGTTTGGGCCTTACATCGTTCAGACCTTCTCTTGTGAGGCCTATGTTTAATTAAATGGACTTGGTCAAGTAACTCAGCTAATGAAGAAAAGTGAAAGATACAAGCCAGCTCATCATTGTTGTCATCCTTGAGAATTCTCTGAAATAATGTCAGTTGTTGTATGTTCATTCCATCCAAGTTGTCTCAGGAGCCAAGTAAAAAAATTGGGTGACGCATTCCAGAACATTCATCAATACTTGAGATAAATCCCAAAGAGTGTCTTTGGCAAAATATCCAACACAATTCTCTAGGAAGTTTGAATAGTTATTTAAACTGGTGTCTTCTGCAGACACCAATAAAGAAGCCAAAGTAAGTGTGGCTCCAGTTAGGAAAACAATTAAGTAGCAAACCTTTGCTTAGTCAGAGGCAAATTGTCCTGGGTGAAAAGCAAAATGGACAGTAAGACAATCCAGGAATTCCATTAATTTAGATGGATCTCCAGAGAAATGTGGTAACCTTAGCGTTTCTATTGCGACATTCATGGTCCTGGATGTCAGTGTATGACAAAGGGCAGAATTTACTGACCATAGCTGATCCAGTTCCTGACTTTGTTGCTCTAAAAATGTGGTCACATCTAAATTTTAATCTATGTCTTCACTGGAAACCTAAATAGTTTAGCATTGCAACCAGTCAAGAGCTGGATGTAAAAGTAGGACCTAAGTTCAGGTTCCAGTCTGCCCGAGTGTTAGACCTGACAGCCTTAGGGTGGTCACCCCTAACTTTTTGCCTGCCTCCCTCCACTTTTTGGACACTGTTTTTGCTGGGTTTTAGACTCTGCACACTTTACCACTGCTAACCAGTGCTAAAGTGCATATTCTCTCTCCCTTTAAACATGGTAACGTTGGATCATACCCAATTGGTCTATTTAGTTTACTTATAAGTCCCTAGTAGTGTTCACTATATGTGTCCAGGGCCTGTAGATTAAATGCTACGAGTGGGCCTGCAGCACTGATTGTGCCACCCACTTACGTAGCCCCTTAACCTTGTCTCAGGCCTGCCATTGCAAGGCTTGTGTGTGCAGTTTCACTGTCAATTTGACTTGGCATTTAAAAGTGCTTGCCAAGCCGAAAACTCCCCTATTTCTACATATAAGACACCCTAAGTTATGCCCTCGGTAACACATAGGGCAGGGTGCTGTGTAGACAAAAGGCAGGACATGTATTTATGTAGTTTACATGTCCTGGTAGTGTAAAACTCCAAATTTTGTTTTTACACTGCTGTGAGGCCTGCTCCCTTCATAGGCTAACATTGGGGCTGCCGTCATACATTGTTTGAGTGGTAGCTGCTGATCTGAAAGGAGTAGGAAGGTCATATTTAGTATGGCCAGAATGGTGATATAAAATCCTGCTGACTGGTGAAGTTGGATTTAATATTACTATTCTAGAAATGCCACTTTTAGAAAGTGAGCGTATCTCTGCACTTAAATCTTTCTGTGCCTTACAATCCACGTCTGGCTGGGTTTAGTTGACAACTCCTTGTGCATTCACTCAGACACACCCCAAACACAGGATACTTAGCCTCACTTGCATACATCTGCATTTTGAATGGGTCTTCCTGGGCTGGGGGGTCGAGGGGCTGCTCTCACGCAAAGGACTGCCACACCCCCTACTGGGACCCTGGCAGACAGGATTGAACTGAAAGGGGACCTGGTGCACTTCTAAGCCACTCTTTGAAGTCTCTCCCACTTCAAAGGCACATTTGGGTATATAAACAGGACTTCTACCCCTTCCAACTCAGACACTTCCTGGAGAAGGGAACTGGAACCAGAACCTGCATCCTGCCAAAATGAACTGCCTGGCTGCCCAAAGGACTCACCTGACTGCTTTCTGTGAAGGACTACTGCCTTGCTGTTGCCCTGCTGCCTTGTTGCTCTCTGGCTGTGGTGAAGAAGTGCTCTCCAAGGGCTTGGATAGAGCTTGCCTACTGTTTCCTGAAGTCTCAGGACCAAAAAGACTTATCTCTTGCAACTGGACTCCTTGTGCGATGTAAATTAGACGCACAGCTTGCTAAAAACGACGCACAGCCTGCCCCGCGGTGAGAAACTCACCGCTCGCCAAACCAGAACAATGCAGCGCGACTTCGCACGGAGAAGATCGACGGGGCGCCTGCGTTGCGACCAGAACTTCGACGAACGGCCCACCGGATCGACGCACAGACGACCAGGGATGACACAGCCCAACTTCCAGAGGGGAAATCGACGCAGCACCTGCTGTGCGGAAGAAACTTCCATGCAACACCCACTGGAACGACGCAGCACTTGTGACTTCGCTCTGCAAGCCCAGGATTCCACGCACAGACCCCGGGACATCTGAAAACCCCGCAACCTGAAGAGGATCCGCGACCGAGCACCGGAAATTGATGCACAGCCATCCCTGCATGGAAACTAAACGACTCATCGCCGTGTGCGGCCCGAGAAATAGACGCACATCCCTTTGTTTCCACACTTCTCGTCCTCTGCGGCCCTTTGCGGAGATTTTTCACACAAACCAGGTACTTTGTGCTTGACAGAGACTTTGTTTGCTTTTAAAAGACTTAAGACCCTTTATATCACTTTTCAGTAATATCTCTACATTTACTTATTGCATCTTTAATCGTTTTTGACCTGCAAATATCCAGATAAATATTATATATTTTTCTAAACACCGTGTGGTGTATTTTTGTGGTGCTATATGGTGTTATTGTATGATTTATTGCACAAATACTTTACACATTGCCTTCTAAGTTAAGCCTGACTGCTCAGTGCCAAGCTACCAGAGGGTGGGCACAGGGTAATTTGGATTGTGTGTGACTTACCCTGACTAGAGTGAGGGTCCTTGCTTGGACAGGGGGTAACCTGACTGCCAACCAAAGACCCCATTTCTAACATTGGTGATCAGCGGTGAGGATAAGACTTGTATTTGTGCAGTGACATACAGTAGCTAAGTATTTCACTACCTACCCACAGTTGAAGGTCAACTTGATTTTTATCTTTTTTCAGCAATTTCGATTTTCCTGTCAATGTTTTGACCAAAATCCTCACTCAGCATGTCTTAGGCTGGGTCTCAAGCAGGAGCTTTTGACCTGGCCCTGGTGGACACATACACTGTCAAACAGCTGAAAGGGTTCTGCAGGGATACGGGGTACCCACCCAAGGTGCCTCCAGGTCATAGTTGCTGACATCTACCGGTGGCTCTGGTTCTCTTTGAGTGGGTGGGGTCTCAGGTACTC
Source organism: Pleurodeles waltl (assembly GCF_031143425.1). Taxonomy (NCBI): domain Eukaryota; kingdom Metazoa; phylum Chordata; class Amphibia; order Caudata; family Salamandridae; genus Pleurodeles; species Pleurodeles waltl. The sequence goes on from NC_090439.1 coordinate 859,040,337, forward strand.
TGAAAGTAGCTGTGAGTCCTGCCATGCCTGTAGATTGTCTGTTAGGCAATGATATGAGTATACTGCCTGGAAAGAGGTAGAGCTCAGATCCCACCTGGAGATGTTAGGTTTGCCTGAGTGGGTCTGCATGACCACACGGTCCATGGCTGCCTGGGAAGGGAGTCAAGGGTGTCTAGAGCCTGGAACAATGGCCCAGACAGTTGCAAAGAGGAAGGGCAAGAGGCACAGGAAACCCACCTTAAATGTTCCCGCGGTAGTGGATGGGGCCCCTGAGGAGGAGGAGGCCCCTGAGCCAACTAGGGAGGACAGAGCTGACCTGGGTAACCTACATGAACTTGCTGGCTGGCAAGTAGAGGGTGGGCCAAGCAGGGCAGAATTCTGCAATGCGCAGAAGGAATGCCCCACCCTTGAGGGTCTGAGGAGACAGGCCACGGCCCAAGCAGCAGGTGACGCCTCTGGCAATCACCATATTTACTGGGAGAATTATTTCCTTTACAGTGAGCCTAAGGTTCCAGGGGCAGCACGCGTGCTGGTGGTCCCACAGTGTTACCGGGTCTTCCTACTGGGTCTGGCTCACGACATTCCCCTGGCAGGACATCTGGGCCAAGACAAGACCTTTAACAGGCTTGTCACCCACTTCCATTGTCCCAGAATGAGGTTAGCCTCAGATAACTTCTGCAGAGCTTGCCCCACCTGCCAGGCTAGTGGAAAGACAGGGAAAAAGCTTAAAGCTCCCCTGCTCCCACTCCCCGTAGTTGGCACCCCCTTTGAAAGGGTGGGCATCGACATTGTTGGTCCCTTGGACCCCAAAACTTCCTTGTGCAACAAGTATATCATGGATTTGGTGGACCATGCCACCCGCTATCCAGAGGCAATCACTCCGAGAACAGTGACTGCACTGGTGGTGACCAGAGCCCTGTTGGGAATATTTACCCGTGTGGGATTTCCTAAGAAGGTTGTGTCTGACAGGGGCACAAACTTCATGTCTGCGTACATGAAGTCCATGTGGGATGAGTAAGGGGTGACCTACTGGTTTACCACCCCTTATCATCCTCAATCCAATGGGCTTGTTGAGATATTCAACAAGACCCTGAAGGGCATGATTAATGGCCTGACTGAAGCCATGAGGCTTAAGTGGGACGTCCTCTTACCATGCCTGTTGTTTGCTTACAGAGAGGTGCCCCAGGAAGGGGTGGGGTTCAGCCCCTTTGAGCTTCTCTATGGTGACCCTGTCAGGGAACCTCTAAGCATTGTTAAAGAGGGCTGGGAGAAAGCTCCCAAGACACCTCCCCAGGATGTGGTCAGCTACATGCTGGCCCTCCGCAACCAAACCCAACGCTTCTTGAAGCAGGCCAAGAGTAACCTCGAGGCCAGTCAAGAGGTGATGAAGGAGTGGTATGACCGGAAGACCACTCTGGTTGAGTTCTCACCTGGAGACAAGGTTTGGGTGATGGAGCCAGTAGAGCCCAGGGCTCTCCAGGACCGCTGGACCGGCCCCTTTCAGATCAAGGAGCATAAAGGGGTGGCCACTTACCTAGTGGACCTCAAGACCCCTAGGCGCCCCCTAAGGGTCCTCCATCACAACAGGCTCAAACCTCACTTTGAGAGGTCTGAGATCAGTATACTCCTGATCACAGATGAGAGCATGGAAGAGGAGAGTGAACCTCTCCCCGACCTCCTCTCTGCCAAAGAAGGTGATGGGTCAGTGGAGGGAGTCATTCTCTCTGACTCCCTGACTCTAAACCAGAGAGGAGACTGCTATGAGCTGTTAGAACAGTTCTCCTCCCTGTTTTACCTTACTCCTTGACTGACTCACCTATGTGTTCATGACATTGACACAGGTGATAGTCCCCCTGTGAAGAACAAAATGTACACGTTATTGGATAAGGTGAAGGCCAGCATCAAGGAGGAGGTCTCCAAGATGTTGACTTTAGGGGTTATTGAGAAATCCAGTAGTCCCTGGGCCAGCCCTGTGGTGCTGGTTCCTAAAGCTGCTGTCCCCGGTGCGAAGCCAGAACTCAGGTTCTGTGTGTATTACCAGGGTCTCAACTCAATCACATGGACTGATGCTCACCCCATCCCCTCGAGCTGATGAGCTTGTTGACAGACTAGGTGCTGCCAAGTTCCTGAGTACGTTTGATCTTACTTCATGGTACTGGCAGATCGCCCTGACTGTGGGGGCCAAAGAGAGATCTGCATTTTCCACACCTGATGGCCATTACCAGTTCAGGGTGATGTCATTTGGGTTGAAAAATGCCCCCGCTACCTTCCAACGGTTGGTTAACGGGGTCATAGCTGGCAACAATGCCTCCTGTGCAGCCTACCTGGGCGACATAGCTGTCTACAGTTTCAGCTGGGAGGAACGCCTGCTCCACCTCAAGGAGGTGCTTCAGGCTCTGCAACAGGTAGGCCTGACCATCAAAGCTAGTACATGACAGATTGGACAGGGTACCGGGGTGTACATGGGACACCTAGTAGGTGGTGGCAAGGTGAAGCCACTCCAGGCCAAGATTGAAACCATCAAGGCCTGGCAACCACCTAAAACACAGACTGAAGTGAGAGCCTTTTTAGGATACTACCACAGATTCGTCAAGGGCTATGGTACCATTGTGTCACCCTTGACAGAACTCACTTCTAAGAAACAACCTATTTTGGTGAATTGGACAGAGGCTTGTCAGAAAGCCTTTGATTCTCTGAAGGAAGCCATGTGCACGGCTCCCGTGCTCAAGGCCCCTGACTACTCCCAGGAATTTATTGTGGAGACAGACACTTCAGAGCATGGCATAGGGGCTGTTCTAGCACAGTTAAATGAGGATGGCTCAGACCAACCAGTAGCCTTTATTAGCAGAAGGCTATTACCACGGGAACAGAGGTGGAGTGCTATTGAGAGAGATGCATTTGCTGTGGTTCGGGCACTGAAGGAGCTGAGACCATACCTGTTTGGGACTCACTTCTGGGTTCAGACAGACCACAGGCCCCTCAGATAGCTCATGCAGATGAGGGATGAGAATCCTAAACTCTTGAGGTGGTCCATTTCCCTACAGGATATTGACTTTATGGTGGGGCATCGCCCGGGGATTGACCACCCCAACGCTGATGGTCTCTCCTGATGCCTCTGCCTTAGCGATGAAAGCTCCCAGGAGGTTGGGTAGTTCTCCCCACTTTCAGCTGGGCGGGGCACATGTTAGACCTGACAGCCTTAGGGTGGTCACCCCTAACTTTTTGCCTGCCTCCCTCCACTTTTTGGACACTGTTTTTGCTGGGTTTTAGACTCTGCACACTTTACCACTGCTAACCAGTGCTAAAGTGCATATTCTCTCTCCCTTTAAACATGGTAACATTGGATCATACCCAATTGGTCTATTTAGTTTACTTATAAGTCCCTAGTAGTGTTCACTATATGTGCCCAGGGCCTGTAGATTAAATGCTACTAGTAGGCCTGCAGCACTGATTGTGCCACCCACTTAAGTATCCCCTTAACCTTGTATCAGGCCTGCCATTGCAAGGCCTGTGTGTGCAGTTTCACTGTCAATTCGACTTGGCATTTAAAAGTGCTTGCCAAGCCTAAAACTCCCCTTTTTCTACATATAAGACACCCCTAAGTTATGCCCTCGGTAACACATAGGGCAGGGTGCTGTGTAGACAAAAGGCAGGACATGTACTTATGTAGTTTACATGTCCTGGTAGTGTAAAACTCCAAATTTCGTTTTTACACTGCTGTGAGGCCTGCTCCCTTCATAGGCTAACATTGGGGCTGCCGTCATACATTGTTTGAGTGGTAGCTGCTGATCTGAAAGGAGTAGGAAGGTCATATTTAGTATGGCCAGAATGGTGATATAAAATCCTGCTGACTGGTGAAGTTGGATTTAATATTACTATTCTAGAAATGACACTTTTAGAAAGTGAGCATTTCTCTGCACTTAAATCTTTCTGTGCCTTACAATCCACGTCTGGCTGGGTTTAGTTGACAGATCCTTGTGCATTCACTCAGACACACCCCAAACACAGGATACTCAGCCTCACTTGCATACATCTGCATTTTGAATAGGTATTCCTGGGCTGGGAGGGTGGAGGGCCTGCTCTCACACAAAGGACTGCCACACCCCCTACTGGGACCCTGGCAGACAGGATTGAACTGAAAAGGGACCTGGTGCACTTCTAAGCCACTCTTTTAAGTCTCCCCCACTTCAAAGGCACCTTTGGGTATATTAACAGGGCCTCTGCCCCTTCCAACTCAGACACATCCTGGAGAAGATAACTGGAACCAGAACCTGCATCCTGCCAAGAAGAACTGCCTGCCTGCCCAAAGGACTCACATGACTGCTTTCTGTGAAGGACTGCTGTCTTGCTGTTGCCCTGCTGCCTTGCTGCTCTCTGGCTGTGGTGAAGAAGTGCTCTTCAAGGGCTTGGATAGAGCTTGCCTCCTGTTCCCTGAAGTCTCAGGACCAAAAAGACTTCTCTCTTGCAACTGGACTCCTTGTGCGGCGAAAATTCGATGCACAGCTTGCTAAAAACGACGCACAGCCTGCCCACAGTGAGAAATTCACAGCACGCCGAACCGGAATGACGCAGCGCAACTTTGCACAGAGAAGATCGATGCAGCGCCTGCGTTGTGACCGGAACTTCGATGCACGACCCACTGGATTGACGCACAGCCGACCTGGGAAGACACCGCCCGACTTCCAGAGGGGAAATCAACACAGCACCTGCCGTGCGGAAGAAACTTCCACGTAACGCCCACCGGAATGATGCAGCTCTTGTGACTTCGCTCGGCAAGCCCAGGATTCCACACACAGACCCCGGGGTGTCTGAAAACCCCGCAACCCGAAGAGGATCCGCAACCGAGCACCAGAAATCGACGCATAGCCGTCCCTGAGTGGAAACTAAATGACGCATCGCCGTGTGCGGCCTGAGAAATCGACGCACACCCCTTTGTTTCCACGCTTCTCCTCCTCTGTGACCCTTTGCGGAGATTTTTCATGCGAACCAGGTACTTTGTGCTTGAAAGAGACTCTGTTTGCTTTTAAAAGACTTAAGATCCTTTATATCACTTATCAGTGATATCTCTACATTTACTTATTGCATCTTTGATCGTTTTTGACCTACAAATATCCAGAGAAATATTATATATTTTTCTAAACACCGTGTGGTGTATTTTTGTGGTGCCATATGGTGTTATTGTATGATTTATTGCACAAATACTTTACACATTACCTTCTAAGTTAAGCCTGACTGCTCAGTGCCAAGCTACCGGAGGGTGGGCACAGGATAATTTGGATTGTGTGTGACTTACCCTGACTAGAGTGAGGGTCCTTGCTTGGACAGGGGGTAACCTGACTGCCGACTAAAGACCCCATTTCTAACACTGAGGTAAAGGCGATTCCTTTTTGAAGCCACAATGCCTTTCCAGACAGGTGGTGCAGGAAGGCTCGCACACTGGTGGAGAAGCCAGTGGCACAAAACCACCAGGAAGTTTGAAATGCAAGAAACAGGAGATAATTGGTTTATGAAATCAGTAAAGAATGTAGCAGGTTGAAGACCAGATTGAAAGTATTAAGGAAAATATAGGGACAAAAACACCAGACTTAATGGTCACAGAACAGGCCTTCAGACAAGTGATAGCCCTCCTCCTCCTCCGGGAAGGCCAAGAAACCGCTGGTAACTGTCGGCCTGTGCTTCCCTGCCTTCCAGAGAAGCAGAGTTCCAAGATTGTGTATGCAGGGAGGTTACTGAAGGAACTCCTACCAGGACCCCAGAAGCAGAGCAGGATCTGACTTCTTTACACCTCAGGAGTGTTTGCCAAAATGCTACCAAATCTGCTCCTGTGGGAACCAGTTAGCAATGCGATTTTCCTGTGGGAACCTTTGGATACTGTAGTCAGCCAATGGAAGCCATCCTCCAAGAGGTGCTGTCAGTGAGTGACCAAAGGCACTACACTGGTCGCGCCTTTTAGGTATTAACAGGATCCCACAGGAGAACCGCAGTGCCAGTTGGTTCCCACAGGAGCGGATAAATGAAACAACCTTTTCAGTCAGTGGTGAGTTTAGGCACTCAATACGTCATCATTCAGGCACTCTGTCACTCACCCTTGTACTCATGCATAAATCAAGTCACCTAGTTATGCATCCACAATAAAACACACACAAACTCAATAAGCATATGGGGAATACATGAAAAACTTGAAAAAGAAAGAATGCTACCAACCAAAAGTAGTAAGCATATACTTGCAATAAAAAATTGAAATATATATAGTCAGAGGCAGCCATCTTATATTGGTACTATACATAGTCTACCATTATTTTAAAGCCAACAAGGCTGCCTCTTTTAAAATCAAAGTGTTGTCTTTCATGAAGCGGTTAAACAATGATCCACTATGCATAAACCAATTCCAAAATGTCTTCTCCCTAAATATCACAATTATTGAAATTGTATTGTGCATTGTGTATCAATATTGTACTCATCCAAGATTGCTGACATTATGCTTCTAAACCTGGGGGCCATTTTGGAACAGTAGAATAATGGCACATTATGGAAAATATAATTTTAATATTTTTGCATGGGATGTGGTGCACTCCAGATGAAATGACCTGGAAGCAAACAGCCCTATAGTCCTATCTGGGGAACTGCAAGATGCTCTTAAAAACAAACAAAATAAAAAAAAAGAAGAACTGAAGAAATAAAAGGTTATGTACCAAACAAAGGATGACATGGAAAACGAATAGACAGGCCCACCAGCCCTGACGCTGAAGCAATCTAATTTTCAGATACATGGCACATGTAATTAAACAAAGTGCCATCACTCACAGGACAATAGATCAATTGCTGAAGCTGACCCCTTACCCATGCTCTCAATGGCGGAGCTTAAGTTGCAAGTGTTTGGGCCCAGCATTTTAAGCAGAAGCTCAATGCAAACGCTATCAAATGAACAAATAATTATTATTTTTGTTTTTTATATATTTGTCATACGTCATTTTTAATTATTGTAATACGGTGATAGCTATAATTCATCACAATAATCAAAACAACAAATGGGTATTGTCGAATCCAAAAATGCAGCAATGCCACTGGACAGGATATCTGTGCCTGTGAGTACCAGTAAGAAGCATGTACTAATGCTGCCACTTCAAATGTTGAAAAACAGGCAGCAACTCTACATTCCCCATTCAATGCTAAATTTGCTGTAATGTCTCTTAGCGACTGCAGTGATGTCTTACTGAACCGCATTATAACCACAAAGAACCTGGCCATCGCTAAATGAGATTCTTTATAGTTCAGCTGCTTTATAAGCTTTTAAAACTGCAAATTCTTCTCTAAAAGGTCTAGCTAGTGCCAAGAGGCAGTGTTTGCTAGTTTATTCTCTTTCTTAATAAACCCAGCCCCATATTTATCATTTTTTCACACAATGCCAACCAGCAAGACATCATTCTGCGTTGTGTTGCATGAAAGGGAGAGGGCAGGAATGTGCCATATCTAGTGCACTGAGTGCTGTCTCATGCCAATGCAGGCAACCATGTGAACATGGTTCAAGGATGCCTCTGTTGCAGGGGGGTTGTTTTAGTGCAGGAAGGGACACCTTAATGCAGCACACTTAGAAAGAGGAAGCAACAAGGTGGAAATGCAGCACACTTAGAAATAGGAAAGAAAAGGTGAAATAAAGATATTTTTCCTCATTGTGTCCCCTTCCTCCAGGAAGGCATAGCATTTTGATGCATGCCCAGGTTTATGAGTCTTGGTAAATCTGTGAATCCACAAAAATCCATAGGAGGAAGCATGAGAACACCCATTCTCCTCCCATGGAACTCCTTCCCAGGGCAGAGTAATGGAAGGTGGCAACCTGTACTGCCTTGTGTCACTCCAGATTTACCAAACCATGCTGGGCCACAGAAGGTGGCTTTGTGTTGCTTGGTAAATATTATTTATGGATTATGTTGCAGTTGTGCAAGGTGAGACAAACGCAACCTAATCCTTTAATAAACCTGGGTCCCAGTTTTTGGCACACCTTCCTCTGTATTTTTCAGTTGGCATTCATAATATAAACAATATCAACCTTGACTTCAAAGTTTTGACTAGAAACATAATTTGATTACATTTCTTAGGATCAACACTTTTCACAGTGTAATAAAAAGTCTGCTGTACAAATTTCTTGACTTATAGGTGAAATTGTGTCTTTTAAAGTGGTATAATTTTACCTCTTCAAAAATTATATCCTACTCTTTGTTAACTTTCGTCTAGTAAAGAATTGTATTAATCCAATCAAATCTTCTTTCTATTTTTGTTGCAGACTGTGCTAATTCTCTGGGGGTGTTGGTCTTTTTCATTCCGAGTCCCATAGTGTATCAATTTTCCATTCCATACAAAAAATATTTTTTTTTTAATTGGTCGGTTTTTAGTTCTTAATTAAATATATTTTTCTTCCATAATTCTCAATTAATTCATGCAGAATTCTGCCCAGGTTTCATTTCATTAGTTAACTTGCCTCTGCTTTAGTAACTTTGGAAACAATCTCCCAAAGACATTCACAGGCATCTAACCGATCTAGCTAAAACAATCTCGGTACATAAAAATAAACTTGCCTTTGCTTGTGCTTCCTACTTTATTCTAAGTATATCTTACTCTACACTTACTCTAGACTTGCTATAGATCAATAAAACAAAAAGTATAAAATGAGGTTTTATTTTTAAACTTGTGTTTATTGAGACTGCATATAAAACACAACTGACAACAAAGCACAACTAGAAGTTCCCCCTTAGGACTGGGAGCATGCATGACTTGACAACATGTGTTTTTCGGCAAATAATCGCATACAATCAACAAATTAAAAGAGCACATGTTCAAAACATAGTGACGGCCTAAAAAAATCAAAAAATCAAAATAATCCACAGATAACCAAGAAGTGGAAATTGCATTCCAGAAGTATCTCCAAATGGGTTGAACCAGGACAAGGGAAGGGAGGGGGAGAAAATGTCCCCTCGCAGAAATGCTAACTGCATTATGTAGTGGCAGCTAATAGGTGTGACTTAAACGCACAGCAGCATCTGTGCCGCCCGGCGGCGCGAGTGGTAAGACACCCACTAAACTGCTGAGTCAGCCTCCGGCGTTCGTCGAAATTTCTGAAATGGGACCAAAATGTCAGGAGGTTGTGAATTTGCATGCATGAATTCCTAGAATTAAGTTAGTTGTTCCTGGCAGTTTGCGGCATCCCTCTGCCAGTCTAACCTGCACAGACTACAACCCTGCCAACAACACATCGCAACCCTGCACTTTGCTAACAGTAGTAACAATCCCAGTAGTTTTATATGTTCAGCCCGCACGTCCTCGACATACTCCAGGAGCACAACTACAGGGGAATGTGGCAACGCCAGGCCAGAGACAGCATCAACCACATCGAATGCCTCCTTCCAAAATTGTTGTATCGTATTACAAGCCCAGGTGGAGTGAAGAAAGTCTGCCCCGTCAGCTAAGCATCTCAGGCATTTAGAACCTGGGCACAATCCCCTATGGTGGAGGTGCACAGGGGGTATAATAAATTCGATGTAGGATCTTGAAATGAATTAAACACAGCTGATAATTCAGGGAGAGAGGGCGCCCATATGCGCGCAATAGTATCTCCAAACCTCGCCAGGGAGAGGCATTCCCACATCCAGTTCCCTCCTCTCTCTAGCACTCGGTTGAGCCACTGGTGCTGTAGTGTGCAGGGTTGTGTATAATCGAGTTACCAGTTGCCTGGGAGTCGGGGTGCAGTTCAGCAATTTCAAAGCCTGGAACATCGGTGGCGGGGAGGGAAAATCCCTATTCAGTGACCGAATTGCAGCCCGAATTTGGAAATATATGAATCTGTACAGCTAGGTATGGCAGGGCTCACGGAATGCAAGATCGGGAGAGTTGAATTGCCCCTCTGGGGACAAGGAGCCCACAGTGGTAGCCCCATGTCGCAGAGGCGTACATGTACTTCCCTCTCATATGTAACGGGGGCTATGAGTTGGCCTATCATTGGCATGGCAGGAGCATTTAGTGAGTCCTCTAGTGTAATTCTTCCCATGTCAAAACTGTGCTGGCCACCGTGTCCACCTGAGATCACGGCAGCCTCGGAGGCAGGTAAAGTGCACGAGACAGTTTGCAGGGCGAGATTGAGTCCTGCTAAGGCGCAGCATGCAGTAGGTGCTGTTTGGGATGGATCCAAAAGTGCGCAAACTGCTTCTGTGCAGAGTTGTAGTAGAGATCCAAATCTGGTGCCGCTAAGCCCCGAGTACAAAGGGCTGTGTGAGCAGTTGCAATGATATTCCAGGCTGCTTGCCTGCCCACACAACGGATACCATCAATGAGCAAAGTCTCTTCTTAAATTGGAAGTTAGGGGGATTTGAAAGTTGATAAAGAAGTACAAATATTTGGGGAGAATGACCATTTTAGTGATTGCAATCCGGCCAGTGAGGGAAAGGGGCAAATCTCACCACAGATCAACCCTCTCCTCCAACCAGGAGACTGCTTGCCCATAATTTGCAGAACATAACTCATTCTCATCCCTACTGCCAAATAACAGACTGGCTCCACTGCCCACTGTAGAGAGTAGTCAGACACATGTGGCATGGTGTTGTGCATGAGGGGTGATATAATAGACTTCGCCCAATTGATTTTAATGTCTGCCAGGTCCCCAAAATGGAGGAATTCGGATATAATAGGTTCTAAATTGAAGTGTGGGTTTTTTATATAATGGGTGATATTGTCCGCCTACACGGATACCAAGAATGGGCGTTGTCAGAACGACAGCACCCGGTGGTTGTGATGTTGCCGGAGGCGAGCAGCCAAGGCTTCTGTAATGTATCCATTTATGGGCAGTCTCGATGTTGCCTTTCAGTATAGCAGCCGGACTAGGTGAATGAAGTTAGGACTGATGCCCAGCCGGGCCAGTAGCGCAAAGAGGAAGGGCCATTCCAGTCAGCCGAATGCTTTGGTAGCACCCAAGAAAACCGCTGCGGCGCGACAGTTGGGATCCACCACTTGAATCACCGCAAAGTAGGTATGCAGATTATATGACGTGGATCACTCCGGGACAAACCCAGATTGGTCTGGCAGGACAATGGTGGGCAACAGAAGGCAAGTAATTTTCCAAGGATCTTATTGTCTTGGTTTATCAAGGATATCGCCCTGTAGGAGTCACATTTAGTAGGATCCTTGCCAGGCTTGAGCATAGTCACAATAAGTGCCTCGCACAGCAATGGAGGCAGCACCCCCTTCTCCATGGATTCCGCAAACATCTCAAGGAGGTGCAAAGCCAAAAGCTCTGCGTATTCTTTGTAAAATGCTGTTGTAAGGCCGTCAAGGCCTGTTGCCTTGTGTCCTGGATGACTATGTATGTTCTGGATTATGTCCTCTTCCGAGAAGTGAGTCAAGATATTGCCTGTGACCATCTTCTAGCAACAGGAGATGCAGCGTCCTAAAATAGTCACCGTACTGCTCAGTGTCAGGAGTACGACAGGAGGACTATAACAAGGAATGAAAGTTTCTCATTGTAAAGAGTACCTTGTCTATTCCCACCCGCACCCCCAACCCCATCCTGAAGCTCCACTACATAATCATTGGCCCAGGGCCTGCACAGCAGAGAGACAAGCGTTTTACCTGCTATTTGCAAGCTGATCCTTCAAAATGCTCTGTTTGTGAAGCAGCGCACGGAGAATACTGTGCTGCTTGGCTAGACAGACCCCACTTCAAAGGCCTCCCAGTGTACCCAGGGTCTGCACGGATCCCCTGTTGAGGGTAAAGTAATTACCAATCGTCTTGCACACCTCTGACCTGAATACCTGCTCTCGCAAATGCCCCAGCAGGGAGACACCAGGCAAGTGCCCGCTGTGCGTGGCCAGGCACACAACACAGGGGAGTGGTCCGAAAGTGTGCACAGGAAATGTCTAATCTCAGCTGTACAAAGCTCTGCATCCCTGGTGTCTATCCACATACGGTTGTGGAACCAGTTGTGTGTGATTTTGATTCAGGTACCCTCTCTCAGATCACCATTCCTCACGTGCCATAGACATACCAGTCCCTGCTTAGATATAATGGCATTCAATAATTTCGCAGCGCCTAGGTGCGGGAGCCTGGTACTACTGCTACAATCCAAGTCCAGGTTCAAAACGACATTGAAGTCGCCTCCCCATAACAACATGCCGGGACCTAATGATTAAGCTAAGTACCACACTTCATTGAGAAACTCCGGGCTGTCACTGTTTGGGCCATACACAGACAGCAACCGAAAAGGTCGATTCAATAAGACTCCTCTGAGCAGAACATATCTCCCTGACAGATCACAAATCACTTCTTTAGTACACCAAGGCAAACCCTTAGGTATAATGATAGTTACTCCACCGGCATAACAGGAATATGGAGCAATATGACATTCTCCCACCCACCCCGCACGCAAGCGCAGTTTAGAGTCTGCAGTGAGGTGAATCTCCTGAAGCATACAGATGTCAACAGCATGGCGGTACAAATAGGCTGCCGCCTGACCCATCTTACGCGTATCATTTAACCCCCCCTAACATTCCATGACAGGCATTTCAATGTACAGGTAGTGGAGTGTGGCATTATAGAATCCCACCATTTTCACGCAGCGTCGAAGTGCAGTGGGCGCACAGGAGTGCAAAAAAAGAGGGGGGAAGGGGTAGAACAGATAGAGCAACAATATCAACCCTATGTCCAGAACGCAGCATACCACCCACCACCTAAGTCGGCCCCCCAACCTTGCCAGACAGACATACTCCACCGTCGTGGTGCTGGTGATTTAAAAGTCGGTCAATAATAGGACTAGCAGGCGCCCCCGGGGAAGGCCGCTGGCCCAAAGATCTGTGCGCCTGCGCCACCACCAGCACCGAGGAGAGCACACTGGGAAACGGTGACTTCAACATGACTTCCACATAGTCCTCCATCTGGCCCATGGCAGTGGACTCAGGTATGCTTAGGATGGGGATGTCATTTCTCTGGGAGCGAGTTTCAAGGTCTTCATTTTTATTACAGATGACCTCCAGAACTTTTTCCATCTGTAGATCCGCTCCTCAGAGGCGTGATGGGCATCATCCAAATCTGATGAGCGGCCCTCCAGTTGGTCGAGCCTAGAGTCATGGTCATCCACCCTATACTTGAGGCGATCCATGTGGTCAGTAAGGTGGTCTAGTTTGGTGCCTGTGCCCACCAGGCTCTGCTTTATATCCAGGAATATGGCCTTGATCGCAGAGGACTGTGGTGCCTCCTGCAAGTCAGACCCATCCTCATACGGCCCTGCTCTATCGAGGGGTCTAGATTACTTGCCGGTGTCAAACGAAAGCTTTGTCTGTTTCTGGTCTGATTTCCCCATGCTGATCATTACTGAACTGCACCAACTACACCAGGAATGATGTCCAGAACACCACTGCTCGAATCAAGTTTATTTTGAAGTGCAGGCTCACCAGGCCCACAGAAGGAGGAGGAAATCAAATCACTCAGTCTATAGACGAATAGTTGTGGCAGCCTACCCGCCGCCGCTGGTTCCTGCACAACCTCTGATTGGAGGCCCCAGGGACAGACGAGGGGCCAGTCCAACGGGCTCCCTGGTGCTGTCCTGCACAAGACAGCTCCAGCACCTTGGAGTGTGCAGGCCTCTGCACACTAAGCAGTAGGGTCACCAATCGGTGAGGCAGGTACTACCCAGTGATGTGACTGGGTGACCCCATCCAGCTCTTACAACCTCGAGCCAACCAAAAGTTCACCACCGCTGAGAGGGGGAAGAAAGGCAATGGTGCGGCTCAGCCAGAGAGGTCCAAAGACTCTTGACCACTCAGCAGATGATATGCAGGGCCTCCAGTCTGATTGAACTCTTGCCCCCACAGTGATTCAGCAAGCAGAATCTCGAGTAACTTAAATGCAGGTAGGGCACAGTGAGGGGGACAACATGACTCCACCACAGAGTAAGGGAAGACCTTTACCCACATGAGGGCATCCCCCTCTAGGCAGAGATTCGCCTTCCTCCATGTGGCTCCCCAAGACCCAACCCCATCCAGGGATCCGGCGGGACATGGAGAATCTTCTGGCTGGGCCTGAGCTTACATCCAGCCCCGCCAGCAGGAGAGGTCCACTCTAGGCCACCAGGGCTGTCCATGGGGAGGTGACACACGCAAGATCACTCAGCTCCTTCCTACCGCATCCCCTTGCCTGGCACAGGGTAGCAGATCAGTTCAGCACAGAGGCAAAATTCAGGTCCCCACTCACTGCACCACTCCGCCGCTACGACTGCCGCACTGCCGCCACCTCCAGACCCATGGGCACATGCAAAAGAAAGCCCTATCCCACCTCCACGCCGCCCACTGGTGCATTTTCTCAGGGCACAGTCAACCCCTCACTAGCCCACCAAAAGATCACCAGGCTGGGCCCCATCCCCTCAGATCATCGCCGGGGTGACCACCACCATCAAAAGCTCCATTTGTCTAAATCGTCAGCCCGTGGTGCTCCAACTACATGGCCCAGCACTCGTTATCGCTGCTCCCAGTCCTGGAGGGATTGAGAGGTCAGCAATTCTTCAATTTACCGCTGAGCTGCCTGAAATGGGTGCAATACATTCCCAGGTGCGGATGGCTCCAAAAATAACAACAGATACATTTCTCCTGACCTGCAGAGCCTCACCAAATGGCAGCCATCTTGCAGTCAGGCCAAGCCAGGCCCCCCTTAAAATGAGCTTTGACTTGATTTAAGCCCATCATCTGGGAAAGACTGCCCAAAGAAATCAACTTGATCTCAAATCTGCTATAGTTTCAGAAAACCTCGAAAACGTATCTATTTTATATTCATGTCCCAAATGCACAAAGAAGCAATCACAGACATGGTGAGTGCCACTGATTTATGTGTTTAATTTATGGGATATATAAAATTGCTGAATGCCATGGAAGGCACATGAATTACCTACCTTTACTGACTTTTCTTCAGCTGCACAGTAAAAGCCCAAAATATGATATGGGCTCCAGATATAGGGCAAAGCCCAAAATATTTCAACACTAGGTAATATCTACTTCTGGTGACTTTTGGCAAATCAGGGGGCAGTTAACTTCATGATATCCTCTCAGCCTTCTCTTGGATCACTGGTAAGTTAACTCATTGCTTTGCTTAATAAACTTGCAAAATATTTTCATTACAATATAAACTCTTGGTTTTATTAATTTCCATTGCAGTCTCTTTAATTCATTGAATGCATGCATTAGCTTTTTGTCTTGGATTTCGGATATCAGTCAGTGCACCACGCTCCCTGAGCAATAAGAAGCTGCCTCTAGCAAGGAAAAAAATGAAAAGAATTTCCAGTTTCAAAGACCTAGTGAAGCTGCTGAACTACAAAGAATCTTATTTAGAGAAAGCCATGCTCTTCATTGTTCTATTACGGTTCAGTAAGACATCACTGTGGCCGCTAGTAGAGACATTACAGCGAATTTAGCATAGAATTTGGAATGCAGAGTTGTTGCATCTTTTTCAACATTTGAAGTTACAACATGCTTTTATTATTTTTGCTGGTAATGGCAGTTACAGATATCCTGTCCAGTGGCATTGCTGCATTTTTGGATCCGAGCATACCCATTGGCTGTAAAAGTAAAAAGTAAAGTTTAACGGTGGCTCCTCCATTAGGGGGAGGAGTGTCACCCCCCGCCAGCAGTGGCAGCTGCAAACCTTTTCAAGAAAAAGATAATAAACTCTCTTTATTATCTTTTTCTTGAAAAGGGGCAGGGCCACGGGGATGACGAACACTTGACAGGAGTGCTCAGAGCACTTCCCTGAAACACACATGCAGCCAGGGCTCTCTCCAGCCCAGCAACACAGCCTGTACAGGCTCCCAGTCTAACTGGAAGCGCCCTGGCTGGGCGCTCCCAGCCAATCCTAAAGCTGCTCTAAACAGCGTCAAGAATGACGCAGGGCAGGGAAGGCTGGGAGCCTGTGCCTGAAGCAGAAGGCAGCAGAGACGGAGGAGCTGCGGAAGACAGAGCACAGTGTTCAGGTGAGTTTTTTTTCTTTCATTTTATAATATTTTTCCCATCCCGCTATCCTCCCTGCTCCCTTCCCCCCGCGCGCCACCCTGCCCTGCCCCCTTTATCACCGGCGAGCTCCAACTGGTAAAGGTAAATGTGCAGAAGTCCAAGCCTCAGAGATGGAGTGCTACACTGCAGGCTCTCTCGTCCATCTTCATGGACAGTGTTATCTCTTTGGGAAGCACTTGAGTGGGGGATGTGGGGGTGTCTTGGCATCCTTTCAGAATCACGTATCTGCAAGTGGCGCTTTTGATGCAGAGAAAAAGCAGGCACCAGATCCTAGTGCATACCTTCCTAGGTCAATCAGAGTGGATGACAGGGAGCTTCATATTAGGACCAGTTCTTACCTGTTAACTATTTCACCTTATTTGATGAGCCTGGTATCAACACCTCTGTCACTGACCGCATCTGTCTTACTTCATAGACATGCTCTCCATCATCATAGAAGATCCACTTAAGAGCGTTGTCTTCCCTAAGTTTCATTTGACTAATTGTTGGAAGTACAAAGCCGAGCCATGCAGTTAATAAAATCACAAGTGCACATTTATATGTCAAATTACTCAGATCATTAATATTGACCTGCAGAAATCGTGACCGCCGAATACTGACTAGCAATCTTCAAGGTAAGTATACATAGGTAAAAAGCAGATTTACTATGCTCAACTCCTTATCTTCTAACCTCGATTGGTGGCCCACACGACACATGTCATTTTGAGTGATTTTAAGCATTCAGTCTCACAGTTACACTTTTATTATTGTAGTGCAAAGGTCGAAATCAAGTATTCAAATTTATTACCACAGTGCAACAAATGTGATATGAAAAGCACGTTTTAGTGCTGTGTCGATTGCATGTAAGTATTACTTTACGCATGGCAACAACTCTTAAAAATCATGAAATCTCTGAAGTATGATTTTACCTTGCTGCACAAATGTAACCCCTTGCACCTAGGTTTTGGTTGAATATTTGTTAAAAAACATACACACAACAATAAATGCCATGACATAAACCGTAGCTGCAGGTGTGAAGAGTATATAAGCTATTTATTGCCATTGTTTAGAGAGGAGGGAGGCATCATGACTCACATGAGGCTTCCTTTCTTATGAATAATGGCTCCTCCCCACAGTCAACAATGTATATATAAACTGAGTTGTGGTAGCCACTCTGTAGTTAGGGTTGCCAGAGATAGGAATTCCTCAGAACTATTTTGTCGGTAATAATTTTGCATCTGTTTGACAAATCTCCACAAAACTTTGCAGATGTTAGTCCTTTTTCTACATCAGTGGATGATGCAAAGTTTCATGGAGATGCATCAAGGGGGTGCAAATAGACTTTGTATTCATGCCTAGCGCAAAAAATGGCTGAACGGATTTGAATGATATGTGGCAGGAATATAGATTTCGATGTGTAGATGATCATTTTGGGTAGTACAGGTAACTAGGGTAAGCATTTTTTTAGCCTAAAATGTACTTTGAAACAGTGATATCTGTTGTTGTGGTAATTTCACGGTATTTCACAAAAGTCCTGTGGTACCTAGGAATGACAAGGCATTATGTAATTGTCTAATGACTGCCTTTACAAAAGGTAAAGGCAGCCATGTTGTTATTAAGCCCGCTTTCCTTGCGTTCTGGGTTAGGGGCTTAGGTTTAAGTAAGTATTAGCTTTTATAATCACCCCTACCTATTACTTGTAATAGTAGGGAATAATGATATGCAGTTTCTATATATATATATTTTTTACATTCACAGAGTACCACAATACTTCAAAGGGGGTACTGCAGTACTTAAAAAAAAGTAAAAAATTAATATATGTGAAAATAATTGAAAACACATATATTATATTTCAGAAATATAGACCCTCATTATGACATTGGCGGTAAGTACCGCTTACCGCCATGCTGATTGCCCCCAACATACCGCCGCCGGAGCGGATTACCACTACCCATATTATGACACACACATAGCAATCCGTCACTATACAGCCGCACACACAAGTCCGCCAGCCCAAAGGTCGGTTATAAACTGTCGGTAGCAAAACCCACACCGTTACGCCACAGAACTACGCCCACAGCATTATGACCCACGAATCACCACGGGGAACATTCAATGGAGGTTAACCATCGGCGCTACATACCGCTGCGCTCAAAATACGCACACACTAACAAAAGAACACTACATTGGACAATTTGAATAACACACACCTAAAACCCATACACACACCACACCCACACACCCACACCACTATAAAACACACACCTACATTACCCACAACCCTTTACAACTAAAAACAATTGCCACAAGAGAGATAGCAAGACCACAGACAAGACTACAGCCACACACCACAATCACCTATACACCATCCACGCACCTTACAACCCAAACCTCAACACATCACCCGCACACCCTCACCCACACCACTCTGAATACACCCATGGCACCACAACAACACCCCAGGTTCTCAGAGGATGAGCTAAGGGTCATGGTAGAGGAAATCATCCGGGTAGAGCCACAGATATTCGGATCACAGGTGCAGCAGACATCCATTGCAAGAACGATGGGGCTATGGCGGAAAATCGTGGACAGGGTCAATGCCATGGGACAGCACCCCAAAACAAGGGATGACATAAGGAAGAGGTGGAACGACCTACAGGGAAGGTACGTTCCACAGCAGCAAGACACCAAAAAGCTTTACGGAGGACTGGCGTGGACCCCCACCTCCTCCCCCACAACTAACAACATGGGAGGAGCAAGTCTTGGCAATCATGCATCCTGAGGGCCAGGCAGGAGCAGGAGGAGGACTGGACCCTGGTAAGTCAAATCTCTATTACTATCACCCCCCATCTACATGCCATCACATACCCCTACCCTTACCCTCACTCCCATCACTCCACTACCTCCCACAAACCCCAGCATCACAACCCACCCATCCCAATACCAAGCTCTGCATGCAACACCAATGCATGGACACCACTCACAGACCTTCATGGACAGCCATCACTTACGCATGCACACTAGTGAGAATCTCCTAGCCCACCAAATAACTACTCAACCAAGGCAAAGCTGCCAGGGCAATAACAACCATAGAGGGCAACACACCATGTTCAAAATGTCACACACAGAAACAATAACACTGCATTTACATCCCCACAGGTCCCCCAGCCAATGTCACCGGAGAGGAGGTGCCAGCAATATGCAGTCCCCCCAAGAAGAGGTCCACAGTGATGATAGCAGCTCTGGACGCCTGGATCTGGATGACCAACCTGGCCCATCAGGGACCTCAGGACAGTCGGTTACCCTGGCACAGTCATATACCACCACAGAGCCTCCCCCTCAGGAAACACCACCACAGTACCCACCCAGCGGGCCCATACCTCTGTCCCCAGGACACGTCAATCAACAGTGTGTCCACCACTACAGGGACCCCAGGCAACCCCACAAACACAGGACGATCAGGGACCTGGGGTCAGTGGCAGTGGGCACACAGTTCAGGGGACCGAGGCACAGGACAAAAGGGAAGCTGGGAGGACTGCTGTGCGATGGGGGAAGACAGGCCCAGGGAACCGATTCTCCAGGAGGCACTCACCATGAACCTGGGAGCATACCACAATTCCCAGGAGACGATGGGCCAGATACTGGACAAGTTGCAGGAGGCCCAGCGGCTGTAGGAGGGACAGTACCCGGGGATCAGGGAGGACTTGAAGGACATAAACACCACCCTGGTCACCATTGCAGGGGTGCTGGCAGACATAGCCAACAACATGAGGGAGGCAGTGGCACACCAACAGGCCCCTGACACTAGCCAAACCACTGATCAGCCTTCCACCTCCACTGCCGCTAGTGGACAGGAGGCCCCACCACAAGACCAACGAGCCACCCGCACCCCTCCCCCTGCAGAAGAACCACCTCGCAAACGGTACCTGCGATCCAGGCAGAAGCCAGAGACTATTGAAAGACCCCCGCCAGGAAATAAGACTCTCCTGATTGTCACCCTTGTGTCCCACTCAGTAACCCTGTCCACCTTGAACTGCCATTGCTCTACTTCCTCTGCCCCCTTGGACAATGTACCTGTGATCCACATAGACTGGACTCTATCCTGGACATTCCTCCACCATTACCCCAGCCCTTTGCACATCCCCCTCTACTTATTGGCACTTAAATAAACACCAGTTGAATAAATACAAGTATGGAGTCTGTCAAATGATTGAACTATGTATTTGTTTAACAAGCTTTAAACACTGCAATACAACTGTACAGTAATGTATACATAGGAATGACCTGTAGTTGGCTGCAGTCAACACACCAGGAGCGATAGTGGGGAACAAATATCTGATAATAGAGATGTGAAAGAGTACAGTAAGTAGCCATAGAAGTGGGAAAATCAGCCTGCCAGTGACAATGTCAAACACAAAACAGTCAATTAAAAGTGAAGTTACAGTGTCTTACCTATGTGTCATTGGAAGTATTGGCATATTATTGCACTTCTGTTGTCCTCATCCTCTGCCTCCTCATCTTCACTGTCCACAGGATCCACTGCTGCTACACGCCCATCTCCAGCCTCATCCTCCTGAAGAAAAGGCACCTGGTGACATAAGGCAAGGTTGTGCAACATACAGTATGCCACGATGATCTGGCAGACCTTCTTGGGTGAGACCTGTTACATGGAGGCAACGCAACCTGGCCTTCAGGAGGCTGAATGTCCTCTCTATGATTCTTCTTGTTCGCCCATGTGCCTCATTGAAACGTTCCTCTGCCCTTGTCCTGGGATTCCTCACAGGGGTCAGTAGCCATGAGAGGTTGGGGTAACCAGAGTCACCTGAAAATATCGGGGGACAACTGTTAGCTACACACTAAACCTTAGGGCCCACACCATACCCATACACCAACACCAACTTGGTGGGAAACAGAGCTCACCTATTAGCCACACCCTGTGCCTCTGGAGTTGAGCCATCACATATGGGATGCTGCTATTCCTCAGGATAAAGGCTTCATGCACAGACCCAGGATACTTTGCATTGACATGGCAGATGTACTGGTCCGCGAGGCACACTATCTGCACATTCATGGAGTGAAAGCTCTTTCGTTTTCTGAACACCTGTTCATTTCTCGGGGGGGGGACAAATGCACCGCCGCGGACGTGACTGCTATTTTATATCTGTTCACTCACTTGCTACCGGACCTTCAACAGGAGAGGACCTACACTGCAAGTGATGCTGTGACCTGTGTCTGGAACCGATCATGGCTTGTGTCACTGAGGAAAGGGCCCCTGCCTTCACTGCTGTGGAGTTGGAGAGACTGGTGGATGGGGTCCTACCCCAGTACCGAATGCTGTATGAGCCTCCAGACCAACAGGTGAGTACACAGTGAGCACAATGCATGGGGCATGAATGCATGGAGTTGTGTGTGAGGCCTCGTGTACGGGGGGTTGATGGAAGGGCCCTGGGTAGTGTGCTGCATGTATGGTGGGCAGTGTCTGTGCGTAAGGGGATGTGAGGGCTATGGTGGGCCATGAGTGTAACAGGCAGGACGGTCTGACTGATACCTTTTCTTATGTGTATTTCTCTGCAGGTCAGCGCACATCAAAAAAAGGGTATATGGCGTGCCATCGCCAAGGACGTGCAGACCCTGGGGGTCTATGGCAGGTGGAGCACACACTGTTGCAAACAGTGGGAGGACCTGAGACGCTGGGCATGGAAGACAGCGGAGGCCCAGCTGGGGATGGCCTCCCAATGAGGAAGGGGTGCTCATCGAACCCTGACCCTCCTGATGGCCCACATACTGGCGGTGGCCTATCCGTAGCAGGATGGGCACTTGGGGGCATCACAGCAGCCACAAGGGGGTGAGTACAGTGCCCCAGTATACTACTTTTGCATGGTAGGGTGGATTCCGGGTGGGGGATGTGGGTCTGTGGGTGCCCCTAGGCCAGGCCGGACATTGCATGGTAGGTCCCATGTTGGGCAGGGTCTGATGTAAACCTCCTCAACCAAGGTAGTAGACATCCACTACTGGGCAGGGGTCTGTGGGTGTCAGGTATACTGCAATTGGCATTAAGTATCCCAGGCCATGAGCTGGTGACTAGCATTGTGACTGTTAGTGCATTGCCTAGTGCGTAGAGCTGTTCCCTGTGTGTGTGTGGCGTGTCCGCCAACAGTGGTGTTGTTGCTGCCATTGACCAAGGGTATCCTTAGTTTCTCCCTCACATTTTGTTTTGTCACACTGTCCTTATGTGCATTAGCATCATCTGGCGGAGGAGCAGAGGCACTGGCGACGGGGAGAGCTGCATCCCACAGGGCCCAGTAGGCCGAATCCACAGACGGTGAGGGAACCAGTGGGACGGAGGGCAAGGGGAGCACCACGGCGGAGACTGGAGGGGACAGTTCTGACAGTGATACTTCATCTGATGGAAGCTCCCTGGTGGTGGCGGATACCTCTGTGCCCACCCCAACTACAGGTACAGCCGCCACCTCTGTATCAGCCCCTGAGCGTGTTTCCTCTACCTACTCACCCAGGAGGGTGGGCCTCTCCGTCGCCCCACGCACCTGAGGCCCGGCCCCAGTTAGCCCTTCTGCGCTGAGTGAGGAGGCTTTTGACTTCCTGTGATCCATCTCTGTTGGTCAGTCAACCATTGTGAATGCCATCCTGGGGCTGGCAGCCCATTTGCAACAAACAAATGCATTCCTGGAGGGCATTCACTCTGGCATGGCAGCCCCACAGAGATCAATCCAGGCTCTGGCCTCCTCCCATTGTCCCTGTTTCTAGCCTCCCCCTCCAACTTCCTCTACCCAATCCCATTCCCCTAAACCCCAACCTATCCCAAGCACACAGGCAGACCGACATGCACACAAGACAACACACAGGAGTGGTTTAGGCAAACACAAGCACCACACATCATTCCACAGGCACTAACACAAACACCATCCAGATGCAGACATACCAACATCCACTGCCTTCACTGTGTCCCCCTCCTTCTCCTTGTCCACCTCCCTCCCAGTTGCATCTACACTCACACCTGCATGCACTACATCCTCATCCCCTCCCACCATCACATCACGCCTATCACTACACGCCCCTCACTGGCAGTCACCACCCCCACATCCATGCATAAGTCCCCTGTGTACTCTCCCACTGTGTCTGTGCCCCCTCCTCCCAAAGTACACAAATGCAAGCACTCAGACACCCAACAGCCATCCACCTCACAACAGCATCCAGCCCACGCACCTGCACCCAGAATCAGCAGACAGACTCCTCCTACAACCACTTCCTCTTCCTCTACTCCCAAACCTTCACCCTCTTCCCGCCCCAATGTCGCTAAGAAGCTTTTCCTCTTCACCGTTGACCTCTTGCCTACCACCCCCCCGTCCTTCATGTCGGGGAGGGTGATCAGAACCCAGGCAAGTACCTTACCACCCAGTCCATGGCCACAGTAGTGTCGACAGCTACTGCAGGTGGGAGAGGATCCCGGGCACCAGGCAGCAACACTGAAAGGGTGCCTGCACCAGCAGCATCTAGGAAGGGCCAGGAGGCACCACCAGCTGCGACAGGGAAGGGCAAAGAGAAATCCCCGGCTGCTGACAGGAAGGAAAGGAGGCCTGGTGCTGGGACTCATTCGGAGCCCCCACCACCAACCATGGTGGTTCAGCCGTCCGAGGCTGTAAGGGAAGGGCTGGAGCCTTCCCCACCACTGCCAGCATCGCCACCAGCACCACTGTCAGCAGCAGCAACCCCAGTGGGCAGCTGTCCGAGGCTGCAGGAGATGGCCTGGAGCCTCCCTCCACCACTGACAGCACCACCACCAGCACCGTGGCCTGCAGCAGCAGCCCCATTGGGCAGCCGTCTGAGGCTGCAGGGGATGGGCTGGAGCCTCCCCCCACCACTGCCAGCACCGCCATCAGCACTGCTGCCTTCAGCAGCAGCCCCAGTGGGCAGACGTCCGAGGCTGCAGGGGATGGGCTGGAGCCTCCCCCCACCACTGGTAGCACAGCCACCAGCACCACTGCCAGCAGCAGCAGCCCCTGTGGGCAGCTGTCCGAGGCTGCAGGGGATGGGCTGGAGCCTCCCCCCACCACGGCCAGCACCGCCACCATGACCACCACCAGCACAGCCACCAGTACCACTGCCAGCAGCAGCAGCCACAGTGGGCAGCCGTCCGAGGCTGCAGGGCTGGAGCCTCCCCCCACCGCTGCCAGCACCGCCACCAGCACCGCCGCCAGCACAGCCATCAGAACCAGTGCCTGCAGCAGCAGCCCCAGTGGGCAGCCGTCTGAGGCTGCAGGAGATGGGCTGGAGCCTCCCCCTACCACTGCCCATCCCAGACACCTAGCAGTGGGCAAACCACCTACTTGAGAGACTGTGGCCTTGCGCTCTCCAGGACCAAGCAGTGGACAAACCACCTGTTAGACCTGACAGCCTTAGGGTGGTCACCCCTAACTTCTTGCCTGCCTCCCTCCACTTTTTAGATACTGTTTTTGCTGGTTTTAAGACTTTGTGCACTTTACCACTGCAAACCAGTGCTAAAGTGCACACACTCTCTCCCTTTAAACATGGTAACATTGTATCATACCCAATTGGACTGTTTAATTTACTTATAAGTCCCTATTAGAGTGCACTATATGTGCCCAGGACCTGTAGATTAAAGGCTAATAGTGGGTCTGCAGCACTGATTGTGCAACCCACTTAAGTAGCCCCTTAACATTGTCTCAGGCCTGCCATTGCAAGGCCTGTGTGTGCAGTTTCACTGCCAATTCGACTTGGCATTTAAAAGTGCTTGTCAAGCCTAAAACTCCCCTTTTTCTACATAGAAGACACCCCTAAGGTATGCCCTAGGTAACCCATAGGGCAGGGTGCTGTGTAGGCAAAAGGCAGGAGATGTACTTATTTAGTTTACATGTCCTGGTACTGTAAAACTCACACATTTGTTTTTACACTGCTGTGAGGCCTGCTCCCTTCATAGGCTAGCATTGGGGCTGCCCTCATACATTGTTTAAGTGGTAGCTGCTGATCTGAAAGGAGTAGGAAGGTCATATTTAGTATGGCCAGAATGGCGATATAAAATCCTGCTGATTGGTGAAGTTGGATTTAATATTACTATTTTAGAAATGCCACTTTTAGAAAGTGAGCATTTCTCTGCACTTAAATCTTTCTGTGCCTTACACTCCACATGTGGTTGGGTTTAGTTGACAGCTCCTTGTGCATTCACTCAGACGCACCTCAAACACAGGATACTCAGCCTCACTTGCAAAAATCTGCATTTTGAATGGGTCTTCCTGGGCTGGGAGGGTGGAGGGCCTGCCTTCACACAAAGGACTGCCACATCCCCTACTGGGACCCTGGCAGACAGGATTGAACTGAAAGGGGACCTGGTACACTTCTAAGCCACTCTTTGAAGTCTCCCCCACTTCAAAGGCACATTTGGGTATATAAACAGGGCTTCTGCCTCTACCTCACAGACACTTCTGGACAAGAAACATGCTGGTGAAGAATCCCTGAACCAGACCTGCCAAGAGGAACTGCCTGGCTGCCCAAAAGACTCACTGGGACTGCTTTTCTGACAAGGACTGCTGCCTTGCTGTTCCCCTGCTGCCTTCCTGCTCCCTGGCTGTGCTGAAAAGTGCTCCGCAAGGGCTTGGATAGAGCTTGCCTCCTGTTCCCTGAAGTCTCAGGACCAAAAAGACTTCATTCCTGCAACTGGGCTCCTTGTGTGGCAAAAATTTGACGCACAGCCTTCTAAAAACGATGCACAGCCTGCCCCTTGGTGAAAAATTCACTGCATGCTGAACCAGGATGATGCAGCGCGACTTCGCTAGGAGAAGATTGACGCAGCGTCTGAGTTGCGTCCGGAACTTTGACGCAGAGCACACCGGATCAACCCACAGCTGACCCGGGACGACACAGCCCGACTTCCAGAGAGGAATTTCCATGCAATGCCCACTGGATTGACGCAGCACCTGTGACTTCACTCCGCAAGCCCATGATTCTACGCACAGACCCTGGGGTGCCAGAAACCCCCGCAACCCGAAGAGGAACCAAGTCCGCTCACCGGAAATCAACACAAAGGGGGTCATTACGACCCTGACGGTCGGTGGTAAAGCGGCAGTAAGAACGCAAACAGGCCGGCGGGATTTTTTTTTTAATTATGACCGTGGTCATCCGCCACTTCACCATTCCGACCGCCATGGCGGTGAAGACCGCTGGGCTGGAGATTGCGGTCTCCAGCCCGGTGGTCGTCACTAGACCACAGACGGTATCAGGACCCTGCATACCGCCATGGATCTCAGGTGGTTGGGAACCGCCATGAGATGCATGGCGGTAGGCAATATCAGTGCCAGGGAATTCCTTCCCTGGTACTGATAGGGGTCTCCCCCACTGCCCGCTACCCCCACAAATCCTCCCCCCACTCCCACAACCTCCTGCCACCCCCCAAAGGTGCCACAACCCCCCTCCCGACCCCGAACATGCACATAGACACACCCCTACATTCACACACCCCCAACATGCACATATACAGACCCCTACACGCACACATACACCCCGACAACACATACCCACACACATACAAACAGACATGCACACCGTCCGACCCGCACACATTTCCCATACACACAACACCCCCCGCACGCATACACTCACTCACCCCCTCTACACTCTCACACGCACACCCCCATGCACGCACACAACATCCCCCCACCCCCATCCCTAACAGACGATCAACTTACCTTGTCTGTTGATCCTCCGGGAGGGGACGGGATCCATGGGGGCAGTTCCGCCATCAGAACACTGTCACCAGAACACCACCACACCGAATCATGGGACGCGATTCAGTGGGCGGTGTTCTGTTGACGTGGCGGTGGAGGTTGAGCAACTTCCACTTTCCCGCTGTCCGCCAGTATGGCTGCTGGCGGCTTTCTGTACGAAAAAGGACGGCGGGCTGCCAGCGGTCATAATACGCGGCACGGAAGACCGCCACCACTGGCGGTCTTCAGCACAGCGGTACCTCGGCGGTCTTGCGAAAAGACCGCTGAGGTCGTAATGACCAATAAAGTCTTCCCCTGCGTGGAAAATAACAACGCAAGTCAGTGTGCAAAGGGGCAAAACCGACGCACACCTCCCCGTTTTCCACGCATTGCCTCCTCTGCGGTCCCTTGCAGAGATTTTGAACGCAAACCAGGTACTTTTTGCGTGCAAGAGACCTTTCTTGTTTTTAAGAGACATTTACTTGTTTTGCAAAGACCTAAGACACTTTATATCACTTGCATAGTGATATCTCAACATCTACTTATTGCATTTTAATCGTTTTGACCTGCATCTTATCAGATAAATATTATATATTTTTCTAAACACTGTGTGGTGTATTTTTGTGGTGCTTTATGGTGTTAATGTATGATTTATTGCACAAATACGTTACACATTGCCTTCTAAGTTAAGCCTGACTGCTAAGTGCCAAGCTACCAGACGGAGGGCACAGGATCATTTGGATTGTGTGTGACCTACCCTGACTAGAGGGTCCTTGCTTGGACAGGGGGTAACCTGAGTACTAACCAAAGACCCTATTTCTAACATTGGTGATCAGCGATGAGTATAGGACTTGTATTTGTGCAGTGACATAAAGTAGCTCAGCATTTCACTACCTACCCACAGTTAAAGGTCAACTTGATTTTTTATCTTTTTCTGCAAATTTGTTTTTCCTGTAAATTTTTTTACTAAAATCCTCATTTAACATGTCTCTGGCTTGGTCTGAAGCAGGAGATGAAGATTTTGATATGGCTATGCTGGAGATCTACACTGTTAAACAGCTGAGGGCTCTCAGCAGGGATATGGGTGTACCTACCCAGAAAGCCTCCAGGAAGGAGGAATTCCAAATGGCACTGAGGGCCTGGGCAGAAGCCCAAACAGACGAGAATGTTGAGGAAAAGGGTCCAGAGAATGGCCCCTCACAGGATGTTTTGCCATCAGTGGATGAGATTACCGCTGCAATTGTGCCCCATGCCAAACCAGAGAGCAGTCTCTGATCAAGGCCTGACTGCAGAGGAAAGGAGAGAGGAGGGAGAGTTTCAATTGCAGATGGCAAGGCTAAACATTGAGGCTCAACAGGAGGAAAGGAGAGCAGAGAGAAAAGCCAAACAGGCTTAAGCTGAGAGAGCAGCCAGTCAGGCTGCAGCTGAGAGACCCTTGGCCGAAAATAAACTTTTGTTGGTTCATGAACTGAGTCTCAAGGAGCTTGAGATCAAGGCGAGACAGTCTAAATCCAGCAGTGATGGTGGCCGCATACATGCAGGACCTGTTGGGGACAAAAAGTTTCATATACCCAAGAATGTGGTGCCAAGTTTTGTGGTGGGAGATTACATTGACAAATGGCTGGCTGCCTATGAAGTTGCACTAAGGGCCCATGGGACCTCTGAGGAGCACTGGGGGCGGCCTTGTGGTTTTGTGTACCAGCAGTGGGGAGGGACACACTTCTTACACTAGCTCCACAGAATAGAAATGACTACTCACACATGAAAGCCGCTTTACTGGCCAAGTTTGGACTGACCCCTGAGAAATACCGTCAGAAGTTCAAGGACAGCACCAAACTTTCAACGCAAACTTAGGTAGATTCTTATGAGTTCTCCAATAAGGCACTGGATGGATGGGTGCGGGGCAGCAAAATAGCTGATTACAAAGGGTTATATGACTTGATTCTGAGAGAGCATATGCTCAGTATTTCTTTTACAGAGTTGCACCAGCACTTGGGAGATAGTAAGCTGACTGACCCCAGAAAGTTTGCTGAGGAGGCGGACCTCTGGATTAGCTACAGAGTGTCCAAGGAGGCATCTGGGAGGGACACCTACAAAGGTGGTCAGGGTTCCCACCAGAAGAAAGAGGGGGGAGATAAACTTAAAGAGAAGGAGTTCTCAAAAGGCCCCCAAAACAATTCCCTGCGAGGGAGTGGTAACCATTCCTCTTCTAGATTTGGGAAGAAGCCAGGGTACTTTGATAGAACATTGGGGAAGTTCATCCTCAAATGCTTAGAGTGCTACCAGCATGGACACTCTAAGGGCGTCTCCCAGTGTTCCAAGAGAGCACAGTCTACCACTGGACTGACACCTGGGTTGGCTAGTGTAGCGCTCGGGGGGAGAACAGTCCCAGTTAGCTTTGGGGGGTAGACAGAGGTTTCCCTAGTGTCCCTGGGAGAAAGAGAGATGGTGCCTAGAGCCCACATGCCAGAAAATACTTCAAAGTATAGGCAGTGGGCCACCATTGATGGGCAAAGGGTGGAGGCTCTGCGTGACACAGGAGCCAGTATGACTACTGTCAAGAGTCAGCTGGTGTCAGTAGAGCAGGTAGTCACTCATACATTCCACCAGGTCATAGTCGCTGACAATCGTGAGAGTCACCTACTGGTGGCTCTGGTTCCCTGTGAGTGAGGGGGTTTCTGGTACTCTGAAACTAGCTGTGAGTCCTGCCATGCCTTTAGATTGTCTGTCAGGCAATGATCTTGAGCATACTGCCAAGGAGGTAGAGCTCAGATCCCACCTGGAGATGTTAGGTTTACCTGAGTGGGTCTGCATGACCACAAGGTCCATGGCTGCCTGGGAAGGGAGTCAAGGGCGTATAGAGCCTGGAACAATGGCCCAGACAGCTGCAAAGAGGAAGGGCAAGAGGCGTGGGAAAACCACTTCAGATGTTCCCACTGTGGTGGACGGGGTCCATGTGGAGGAGGAGGCTCCTGAGCCATCTGGAGAGGACATAGCTGACTTGGGCAACCTACCTGAACTTGCTGGCTGGCAAGTAGAGGGTGGTCCAACCAGGGCAGAATTCTGCATGGCGCTGAACGAATGCCCCACTCTTGAGGGTCTGAGGCAAAAGGCCACAGCCCAGTCAGCAGGTGACGCCTCTGGCACTCAGTATATTTCCTGGGAGAATGATCTCCTTTACAGTGAGCCTAAGGTTCCAGGTCCTGGAGCAGCATGTATGCTGGCAGTCCCCCACTGTTACTAGGCCTTCCTACTGGGTCTGGCTCACAACATTCCCCTGGCAGGACATCTGGGCCAAGACAAGACCTTTAACAGGCTTGTCACCCACTTCCATTGGCCCAGAATGAGGGTAACCTCATATAATTTCTGCAGAGCCTGCCCCACCTGCCAGGCTAGTGGGAATACAGGGAAAAAGCTTAAAGCTCCCCTGATCCCACTCCCCATCATAGGCACCCCCTTTGAAAGGGTGGATATCGACATTGTTGGTTCCTTGGATCCAAAATCTGCCTTGGGAAAAAGGTTTATCCTGGTTTTGGTTGACCATGCCACCCACCATCCAGAGGCAATCCCTCTGAGAACAGTGACTGCACCGGTGGGGACCAGAGCCTTGCTGGGAATATTTACCCATGTGGGGTTCCCTAAGGAAGTTGTGTCTAACAGTGGCACAAACTTCATGTCTGTGTACATGAAGTCCATGTGGGATGAGTGTGGGGTGACCTACCGGTTTACCACCCCTTATCAACCTCAATCCAATGGGCTTGTTGAGAGATTCAACAAGACCCTTAAAGGCATGATCAATGGCCTAACTGAAGCCATGAGGCATAAGTGGGACGTCCTCTTTCCATGCCTGCTGTTTACTTACAGGGAGGTGCCCCTGAAAGGGGTGGAGTTCAGCCCCTTTGAACTTCTCTATGGTCACCTTGTCAGGGGGCCGCTAAGCATAGTTAAAGAGGGCTGGGAGAAAGCTCCCAAGAAACCTCCCCAGGTTGTGGTCAGCTACATGTAGCCCTCCGCAACCAAACCCAACGCTTCTAGAAGCAGGCCAAAAGTAAACTTGAGGCCAGTCAAGAGGTGATGAAGGAGTGGTATGACTGGAAGACCACTCTGGATGAGTTCTCATCTGGAGACAAGGTTCGGGTGATGGAGCCACTAGAGCCTAAGGCTCTCCAGGGCTGCTGGTCTGGCCCATTTGAGATTGGGGAGCATAAGAGAGAGGCCACTTACCTAGTGGACCTCAAGACCCCTAGGCACCCCCTAAGAGTTCTCCATCACAACAGACTCAAACCTCACTTTGAGAGGTCTGAGGTCAGTATGCTCCTAGTCACAGATGAGGGTATGGAAGAGGAGAGTGAACCTCTCCCCGACCTCCTCTCTGCCAAAGAAGGTGATGGGTCAGTGGAGGGTGTCATTCTCTCTGACTCCCTGACTCTAGACCAGAGAGGAGACTGCTATGAGTTGTTAGAGCAGTTCTCTTCCCTGTTTTCCCTTACTCCTGGACTTACCCATCTGTGTGTCCATGACATTGACACGGGAGACAGTCCCCTGTGAAGAACAAAATTTACAGGTTGTCAGATAAGGTGAAGGCCAGCATTAAGGAGGAAATCTCCAAGATGTTGACATTAGGGGTTATTGAGAAATCCAGTAGTCCCTGGGCCAGCCCTGTGGTGCTGGTTCCTACGGCTGCTGGCCCCGGTGCGAAGCCAGAACTCTGGTTCTCTGTGGACTACCGGGGTCTCAACTCAGCACACAGACTGACACTCACCCCATCCCCAAGCTGATGAGCTTGTTGATGGGCTAGGCGCTGCCAAGTTCCTGAGTGCGTTTGATCTTACATCAGGGTACTGGCAGATCGCCCTGACTGAGGGGGCTAAAGAGAGATCCGCATTTTCCACACCTGATGGCCATTACCAGTTCTGGGTGATCCCCTTTGGGTTGAAAAATGCCCCCGCTACCTTCCAGCGGTTGGTTAACGGGGTACTAGCTGGCAAGGATGGCTACTGCGTCTATATATAGCTGTCTATAGTTCCAGCTGGGAGGAACACCTGCTCTACCTCAAAGAGGTGCTTCAGGCTCTGCAACAGGCAGGCCAGACCATCAAGGCTACTATGGGCCAGATTGGGCAGGGTTCCGTGCTGTACTTGGGACACCTAGCAGGTGGTGGCAAGGTGCAGCCACTCCAGGCCAAGATTGAAACTATCAATGCCTGGAAACCATCTAGAACACAGACTGAAGCGAGAGCCCTCTTAGGCCTCACTGGATACTATTGTAGATTTGTCAAGGACTATGTTACCATTGTGTCACCCTTGACAGACTCACTTCCAAAAAGCAACCTAGCTTGGTGAATTGGACAGAGGCTTATCAGAAAGCCTTTGATTCTCTGAAGGAAGCCATGTGTACAGCCCCCGTGCTCAAGGCCCCTGACTACTCCCAGGAATTTATTGTGCAGACGGACGCTTCAGAGCATGGCATAGGGGCTGTTCTAGCACAGCTAAATGAGGAGGGCTCAGACCAACCAGTAGTCTTTATTAGCAGAAGGCTATTACCACGGGAACAGAGGTGGAGTGCTATTGAGAGAGAAGCATTTGCTGTGGTCTGGGCACTGAAGAAGCTGAGACCATACCTGTTTGGGACTCACTTCTGGGTTCAGACAGACCACAGACCCCTCAGATGGCTCATGCAGAGGAGGGGTGGGAATCCTAAACTCTTGAGGTGGTCCATTTCCCTACAAGGGATGGACTTTACGGTGGAGCATCGCCAGGGGATTGACCACGCCAATGCTGATGGTCTCTCCTGATACTTCAGCCTTGGCGAAGAGAGCTCCCAGGAGGTTGGTTAGCTCTCCCCACTTTCAGCTCGGGTGGACACATGTTAGACCTGACAGCCTTACGGTGGTCACCCCTAACTTTCTGCCTGCCTCCCTCCACTTTTTAGATACTGTTTTTGCTGGTTTTAGGACTCTGCACACTTTACCACTGCTAACCAGTGCTAATGTGCATATGCTCTCTCCCTTTAAACATGGTAACATTGGATCATACCCAATTGGACTGTTTAATTTACTTATAAGTCCCTAGTAGAATGCACTATATGTGCCCTCTACTGTAGATTAAATGCTACTAGTGGGCCTGCAGCACTGATTGTGCCACACTTTTAAGTAGCCCCTTAACCTTGTCTCAGGCCTACCATTGCAAGGCCTGTGTGTGCAGTTTCACTACCAATTCCACTTGGCATTTAAAAGTACTTGCCAAGCCTAAAACTCCCTTTTTTCTACATATAAGACACCTCTAAGGTGTGTCCTAGGTAACCCATAGGGCAGGGTGCTGTGTAGTTTACATGTCCTGGTAGTGTAAAACTCCTAAATTCATTTTTACACTGCTGTGAGGTCTGCTCCCTTCATAGGCTAGCATTGGGGCTGCCCTCATACATTATTTGAGTGGTAGCTGCTGATCTGAAAGGAGTAGGAAGGTCATATTTAGTATGGCCAGAATGGTGATATAAAATCCTGCTGACTGGTGAAGTTGGATTTAATATTACTATTTTAGAAATGCCACTTTTAGAAAGTGAGCGTTTCTCTGCACTTAAATCTTTCTGTGCCTTACAATCCATGTCTGGCTGGGTTTAATTGACAGCTCCTTGTGCATTCACTCAGACACACACCAACCACAGGATACTCAGCTTCACTTGCATACATCTGCATTCTGAATGGGTCTTCCTGGGATGGGAGGGTGGAGGGCCTGCCTTCACACAAAGGACTGCCACACCCCCTATTGGGACCCTGGCAGACAGGATTGAAACGAAAGGGGACCTGGTGCTTCTAAGCCACTCTTTGAAGTCTCCCCCACTTCAAAGGCACATTTGGGTATATAAACAAGGCCTCTGCCTCTACCTCACAGACACTTCTGGACAGGAAACCTGCTGGTGAATCTCTGAACCAGACCTGCCAAGAGGAACTGCCTGGCGGCCCAAAGGACTCGCTGGGACTGCTTTTCTGACAAGGACTGCTGTTGCCCTGCTGCCTTGCTGCTCACTGGCTGTGCTGAGAAGTGCTCTCCATGGGCTTGGATAGAGCTTGACTTCTGTTCCGTGAAGTCTCAAGACCAAAAAGACTTCACTCCTGCAGCTGGGCTCCTTGTGTGGCAAAAATGTGATACACAGCCTGCTAAAAACGATGCACAGCCTGTCCCGTGGTGAGAAATTCACTGCATGCCGAACCGGGATGACGCAGTGCGACTTCGCAAGCAGAAGATCGACGCAGCACCTGCGTTGCGACTGGAACTTTGACGCACAGCCCACCGGATGACGCACAGCCGACCCGGGACGACGCAGCCCGACTTCGAGACAGGAATCGATGCACACCTCCCTGTTTTCCACTCATCGCCTCCTCTGCGGTTCCTTGCAGAGATTTTGAACGCGAACTAGGTACTTTGTGCTTGCAAGAGACCTTTATTGTTTTTAAGAGACATTTACTTGTTTTGCAAAGACTTAAGACACTTTGGTGGTCATTCCAATCCTGGCGGTCGGTGTTAAACCAGCGGCCAAACCGCAAACAGGCTGGCGGGAAAAAAAATGGAATTCCGACCCTGGCGGAAACCACCAACAGAGACCGCCACATTACCACACCGCCCGCCACGGCGGCACAAACAAACAGTGCGGCGGTCACCGCCAACAGACAGGCGGGAGACAATGTACCGCCCACTGTATCACAACCTACCAATCCGCCACCTTTTTCCGGCGCGGTAGCCCCGCCGATAAAAACACGGTGGAAACAGCCATTTCGAAGGGAAAACGCTCACCTCCATACAGCCCACGAGGAATAAGGACAGCATGGAACCCGAACTCCACATACTCCCAGCGATTGTGTTCCTACTCCTCTACCAGGAGCACGAACGCCGGCGCAGAAGACAACGGTGAGTACTGAACCTACGACACAGGGGAGGGGGGTGGAGAAAATATTATGGGTACACACATACGCGACACACCCACCCTCACCCTCACCCACTACAACACACACATCAATGCGTATCAACACATCAGAGTGACACCCCCCAAAACCCCTTGAAGAATGCAAACACAAAAGAAAATGATTCTAAACATAGGAATATATTGTATCACTGGTTTAAAAATATAATTCTACATCAAAAACTGTTATATACATAAATGTACAAGTCCGAGCATTGTAGCATGTATTGTCCGTGGACCACTGGGCCCAAATCACATGGGCAAAGCCCACACAAGATACCTGACTCCAAAGGAGAGAACACTGCAGGGGCATCAGATAGCAAAACTACAGGCACCTCAGGGGGAAGGGAAGGGGGGGCACCTCAGCCAGATGAGTCCACGACGCCAGATCCACGAGGGGCCTCTATGGCCACTGTTCAATCCTGGGGAGTGCAAAGCCACAGTCTCTCAAGTCCGGACAGTGGGTGGCTTGCCCACTGTTACATCCTGGGGAGTGCAAAGCCACAGTCTCTCAAGTCTCTACAGTGGGTGGGTTGCCCACTGTTACATCCTGGGGAGTGCAAAGCCACAGTCTCTCAAGTCTCTACAGTGGGTGGGTTGCCCACTGTTCCATCCTGGGGAGTACAAAGCCACAGTCTGTCAAGTTTCACAAGTGGGTGGGTTGCCCACTGTTCAATCCTGGCGAGTGCAAAGCCACAGTCTCACAAGTGGATAACAGTCTCCACTGGTTCTGGGTGGGGCATGGTGCCCAGACTGCTTCGTGCAGCCCTGCCCGACTAAGATGCGGGCCAGCCCCTGGCGCTCATGGTTCAGCAGTGCTTGAGACGGCGGTGCCCAGTTCAGCGGTGCTTGAGACGGCGGTGCCCAGTTCAGCGGTGCTTGAGACGGCGGTGCCCAGTTCAGCGGTGCTTGAGATGAAGGGCCCAGTTCAGCGGTGCTTGAGACGGCGGTGCCCAGTTCAGCGGTGCTTGAGACGGCAGTGCCCAGTTCAGCGGTGCTTGAGATGAAGGGCCCAGTTCAGCGGTGCTTGAGATGAAGGGCCCAGTTCAGCGGTGCTTGAGATGAAGGGCCCAGTTCAGCGGTGCTTGAGATGAAGAGCCCAGTTCAGCGGTGCTTGAGACGGCGGTGCCCAGTTCAGCGGTGCTTGAGACGGTGGGGCCCAGTTCAGCGGTGCTTGAGATGAAGGGCCCAGTTCAGCTGTGCTTGAGATGAAGAGCCCAGTTCAGCGGTGCTTGAGACGGCGGTGGCCAGTTCAGCGGTGCTTGAGATGAAGGGCCCAGTTCAGCGGTGCTTGAGATGAAGAGCCCAGTTCAGAGGTGCTTGAGACGGCGGTGCCCAGTTCAGCGGTGCTTGAGATGAAGAGCCCAGTTCAGCGGTGCTTGAGATGAAGGGCCCAGTTCAGCGGTGCTTGAGACGGCGGTGCCCAGTTCAGCGGTGCTTGAGATGAAGAGCCCAGTTCAGCGGTGCTTGAGATGAAGAGCCCAGTTCAGCGGATCTGGCCATGACGTGGAGCTCATTTGCCACCTGTCCTGTGGCTGGCGGTGCCTTCCTGCCCATCTGTCCTGTGGCTGGCGGGGCCCTCCTGGGCTGCAGTGCCGGGCATAATGGTGGCCTCCTGCCCACCTGGGATGGGGCTGGCGGGGCCCTCCTGGCCAGCTGGGCTGATGGCGGTCTTGTTGGGCGTGCTGCCCTTCCCAGCCTTCCCTGATCGCCTGTGGCCCTT
This sequence comes from Pleurodeles waltl, assembly GCF_031143425.1. NCBI lineage: Eukaryota > Metazoa > Chordata > Amphibia > Caudata > Salamandridae > Pleurodeles > Pleurodeles waltl. The sequence goes on from NC_090439.1 coordinate 859,076,765, forward strand.
CCCCACCTTGGGCGGTGTGACAGGTGTCTCCACACCTCCTGCCGGAGCCATGGTAGGGGTTTTTGTGCCTGGTGTCTTCACCCTCTCGTGCCGGTCACTGCCTATCTTTGATTGTTTCTCCGGGGGTGGGCTGCCCGTGCCTTGGCTCCGTACTGAACTGGCTGCCCTGGAGGGTGGGGGACTCCATAGCCCATGGCAGACTGTCATGACAGGGCCCGGTTTTGTGGTGGCTGAGGTGCTGACTGGAGTCCTATGAAATGGACAGGGTGGGGGAGTTGGTGGAAAGAGGTTAAGTTTGGACAGGAAAAGCTTTTTAGGAGCAATGGGAGGGGTAGGTGTAGTGGGTATGGGAGTGGAGGAAGAGGATGTGGTTGTAGGAGTTTGAAGTCTGGTGTCTTTGGGTGCAGGTGCTTGGGCTGGAGGCTGTCGTGAGGTGGATGGCTGTTGGGTGGGTGGCTGCCTGCGTTTGTGTATCTTGGAAGAGGGGGTCACAGACACACTGGGAGAGGACACAGGGGACGTGTAAATGGCAGTGGGGGTGGTGACTGCACGTGTGCGGGGGTGCTGGTGTGTGTGCTGCTGAGGGACGTAGTGGCTAAAGATGTAGTGCATGCAGGTGTGAGTGGAGACGTGACAGGGAGGGAGGAGGGAGACGAGGAGGAGGGGGACACAGTGGAGGCAGTGGGTGTTGGTATGTCTGTATGTGGATGTTGCTTGTGTGAATGCCTGTGTGATGTGTGGTGCTTATGTCTGCCTGAGCTTCCCTTGGGTGTTGAGGTGTGTGCAGGCTGGTCTGATGGTGTGTCTGGGATAGGCAGAGGTACAGGTGATAGGGTCTGGGTGGAGGAAGTTGGAGGGGGGAGGCTAGAGACAGGGACAATGGCTGCCATCAGTGCTGAGGCCAGAGTGTTGAACGATCGCTGAAGGGCAGCCTGACCAGAATGAATGCCCTCCAGGTATGCATTACTCTGGTGCACCTCTCTTTCGACACCCTGGATGGCATTCAATATGGTAGACTGCCCAACAGTGAGCGTCCTCAGGAGGTCAATGATCTCCTCACTGAGGGCAGCAGGGGTGACTGGGGCAGGGCCTGAGGTGCCTGGGGCGAAGGAGATGCCCACCTTCCTGGGTGAGCGGGCACTGGGCAAACACTGAGGGGCTGCTGGGAGGGCGGTGCTGGTGCGCTGGGTGGCGGCTGTACCTGTTGTTGCGGGGGGCACAGATGTTGCCACCACCACAAGGGAGCTCCCTTCAGAGGACGAGTCCGTGTCACTTATGTTTGCCCGAGTCCCCGCTGTGGAGCTCCCCTCGCCCTCCGTCCCACTGGTGAAATCGGAATCCATTGCATGGCCCTCGATGGCCATGTGGGATGCTGCTCTCTCGTGCTCCGATGCCACTTCTCCTCCGCCTGATTATGCTAATGCACACATGAACAGGAAAACCACAAAAAAGGGGGGGGAGAAAATAAAGACATGTTGAGTGCATGCATTGCTGACACCGTTGGCGGACAGGACAGACACAGAAGCCCCCTGCACTACGCCGCGCACTTGGGGTCCACTACTCAATCCGTGGGACATGGCCTACAAGCCTATGGACGACATCTGCACACATAGATGACACAGGGCCATGAATAGCTGTACTTGGCACCCTACAGAGGTGGGGGGTGGGGGCACAGGGCCATGCCTTACGGAGGGGCCTAGCCTACAGAAATCGCCCTGGCCTAGGGATACCCACAGCCCTCCTCCCTCACCCAGACACCTCCACTGAGCGCAAAGTCACCAGAATAAGAGTGTACTCACCCCCTTGTGTCTGCTGTGATGTCCTCACGCGCCCATCCAAATCGGGGTAGGCCACCGCCAGGATCCGGAACATCAGGGGGGTCAAAGTCCGACTGGCACCCCTCCCACGTTGGGAGGCCATCCCCAGCTGAGCCTCCGCCGTCTTCCTGCTCCAGCAACGGATGTCCTCCGATCTCTTCTGGCAGTGGGTGCCCCGTCTGTGGTGGACCTCCAGGGTCCGGACGTCCTTGGCAATGGCACGCCAAATATCAATCTTCTGGTGGGCGCTGACCTATGTGAAATGTACAGGGGGAGAAAAAGAGTCATCACCTTCTGCACCCTCAATGTGAGTGGCCCCCCATCCCTACCCTTGCCATGTGGCACATGCTCTCATCCGTCGTTTGATGCATGCCTCAATCGCTCCCCTCCCCACCATCTTTCATCCACCCCACTCAACACAGGCATTGGCCACTAAGCATGGCCCCAGTGTAGTTACCTGTTGGTCTGGAGGACCGAAGAGTAGCGCATACTGGGGGAGGACCCCATCCACAAGTTTATCCAATTCCTGAGCAGTGAAGCCAGGGGCCCTTTCCCCAGTCGCATGAGCCATTGTCTCTTCCAGACCGAGGTCACAGCAGCACTTACATTGTAGCTCCTCTCCTGTCGAAGATCAGGTATCGAGTGATTGAACAGATAGAAAATGGCGGTCACGCCCGTGGCGGTGCGTACCGCGGCGGTGCGTACCGCGACCGCCGGCGCACATCGTCATTGGCTCCTGAGACCCATAGGGTTCAATGTTAACCAATGCTGCTTAGCGCCGCGGTCTTTGACCACCTACCGCCACGGTGTGCCACGCCAGCGCATTTACCTCACATCCCATTGTCGCACTTCACAGGTCAGGCAGCCGCCATTTCAAGGGCCCACATGGCTTACTTTTTACTGCGTCACACATACCTAGGCCTTGCATCAACACTCATACAAGCCATTCAATGCATTGGGAATAGTGTTTTGTGCAAGCTGTGGTTACGTACCTGTGGGTTGATTGACTCTGTGCTCGCTGTTGTCCTTCATAGGCACCGTCCGCTGGGACATGCGAGGAGATGGAGGAATCTTCCCGTGTACAGACCGCTGGTCGACCTGTCGACAATGGAGGAAAGACATGTCATACTGACATACAGGCTTGACCGAGCCACTATTCATGAACTGTGTGCCCAGCTGGAGCCAGACCTGATGTCACCAATCCGCCAACCCACAGGGATCCCCCCTCTAGTGCAGGTGCTGTCAGTACTCTATTTCTTTGCAAGTGGGTCATTTCAAACAACAGTGGCCATATCATCAGGGATGTTCCAGCCTATGTTTTCCAAGGTGTTGTCCAGAGTGTTGTCTGCCCTGCTGAAACACATGCGGAGCTACATCGTTTTCCCTGAGGTGGGGGATTTGCCTACAGTGAAGGGTGATTTCTATGCCCTTGGACATATCCCCAACATCATAGGTGCCATTGATGGGACCCATGTGGCTTTAGTACCCCCCAGCAGGAGTGAACAAGTGTACAGAAACAGGAAGAGTTATCATTCTATGAATGTACAGATGGTGTGTTTGGCAGACCAGTACATCTCCCATGTTAATGCTAAGTTCCCTGGCTCAGTGCATGACGCGTACATCATGCGGAATAGCAGCATCCCTTACGTGATGGGTCAACTCCAGAGGCAACGTGTGTGGCTAATTGGTGACTCGGGTTACCCCAACTTGTCATGGCTACTGACCCCAGTGAGGAATCCCAGGACAAGGGCAGAGGAACGGTACAATGAGGCCCATGGGAGAACTAGGAGGGTGATCGAGCGGACCTTCGGCCTCCTGAAGGCCAGGTTCAGGTGCCTCCATATGACAGGTGGATCCCTATTGTACTCACCAATGAAGGTGTGCCAGATCATCGTGGCCTGCTGTATGCTTCACAACTTGGCTTTGCGACGCCAGGTGCCTTTTTTGCAGGAGGATGGTCCAGATGGTGGTGTTGTAACAGCTGTGGAGCCTGTGGAGAGTGAAGACGAGGAAGCCGAAGAGGACGACATAGACAACAGGAACGCAGTAATACAGCAGTATTTTCAATGACACACAGCTAAGATTCCAACCCGGCATATTACATATACTTAACCCCTACTACCTCTCTACTGTCTGGCCTTTTCCCCCAGTATATGGTAACTGAGTTGTGACTTTCCCTTCCAATTTCAGAGATGTGGGCCCCACTGCGTGACATCTGCTTTGTTTCCCCATGGACTACAGCTGTGTGACAGTGGTATGTTGGCATCACAATGTAAATATGCATTTTTGGCACGGTAATGTCTAATACATTTGTACAAACTCACAGCCAGACTCCTGATTGTTTTGTGCAATAACTGTGTTTATTTCAGTGCTCTATATTGGTGGGTGATTGCAAATCGGTGAGGGGTGATGGTGGAGGATTGTGCATGGCAGAGTCCAGACTATTAGTATCACAGGTGCATTGTCCAAATGCCTGTGGAAAGTGGAGCATAGGCAGTATAAGGATGGACAGTGTGTCAATGTGGGACAGTGGGATGACAATCAGGGAGGTATCCTTTCCTGGCGGGGGTCTTGGCATCTTACTCTGTCTTCTCCCTGGATCTCAGGGCCCGCTTGCGGGGTTGTTCTCCTTCTGCAGGGGGTGGGTTGCTGGTGGCCTGTTGGTCCTGTGGCGGGGCCTCCTGTCCACTAGCGCCGGCAGAGGTGGTAGGCAGTTCTTGGTCCATGCTAGTGTCAGGGGCCCTTTGTGGTGCCACAGTGTTCCGCAATGTGGTGACTACCTGATTCAGAGCCCCTACAATGGTGGCCAGGGCGGAACTGATGTTTCGTAGTTCCTCCCTGAACCCCAAATACTGTTCCTCCTGCAGAAGCTGGATCTCCTGAAACCTGGACAGGACCGTCGCCATCGTCTCCTGGGAGTGGTGGGAGGCTCCCATGATGGAGGAGAGGGCCTCGTGGAGAGTGGGTTCCCTGGGCCTGTCCCCCCCCTGTCGCACAGCAGCCCTCCCAGTTCCCCTGTTTCCCTGGGCCTCTGTCCCCTGGACCGTGTGCCCACTACCACTGCCCCCAGGTCCCAGTTGTTGTTGGGGTGGTGGGTTAACCTGGGTGCCCTGTAGTGGTGGACACACCGCTGATTGACGTGTGGGTCCACTGGGTGGGTGCTGTGCTGGTGTTCCCAGAGGGGGGAAGGTCTGCTATGGGCTGTGGCTGTCTGAGGGGAACCGACTGTCCAGAGGTCCCCGATGGGCCGGGCTGGTAATCTAGATCCAGGTCGACAGAGCTCCTGTCCTCACTGTGGGCCTCTTCTGGGAGTGGAGTGGACATTTGTGGACCCTCCTGCGCGGTGACGTGGCGTTCGGGTCCTGCAGGGGTATAAAAGTATGGTTATTGCATTTGTGTGTGCCATAGCGTGTAATGGGTGGGTGCCTGTGTACCCCAGTGCTGGCATTCCCGTGTGGGGGCTTTTGTGACAGTGGTTTGGGGGGGATGGGTATGTGCAGTGGGAATGCTTTGTTGATGGGTATCCATGCTTTGTGGTTGCATGCAGGGCTTGGGGTTGGGATGGGTGGGCTGTGATGGGGAGACATTTGCAAGGAGCAGGATGTGATGAGTTGGCATGCTGGTGGGGTGGGGGTGATGAAGTAGTGAAGATGAGACTTACCAGAGTCCATTCCTCCAGATACTCCTGCGAGGCCCTCAGGATGCAGGATTGCCAAGACCTGCTCCTCCCATGTTGTAAATTCTGGGGGAGGAGGTGGGGGTCCGCCGCCAGTCCGCTGCACCGCGATGTTGTGCCTGGATACCATTGAACGCACCTTCCCCCGTAGGTCGTTCCACCGCTTCCTGATGTTGTCCCTATTTCTTGGGTGCTGTCCCACAGCGTTGACCCTATCGACTATTCTGCTCCATAGCTCCATCTTCCTGGCAATGGTGGTGTGCTGCACCTGTGTTCCGAAGAGCTGTGGCTCTACCCGTACAATTTCCTCCACCATGACCCTGAGGTCATCCTCAGAGAACCTGGGGTGTCTTTGAGGTGCCATGGGGTGGTGTGGGTGATGTGTGGGGTGGATTGTGTGGTGATGTGTATTGGTGTGTTGTGTGAAGTGCGTGGAAATATTGCTGGGTGAAAGTAAAATGCGCGTCTGGGTGCTCAGTTCTCTTTTTCTCAGTGCGTGGTCCCAATTCTGTAGGAGTGGGGGTTTGAGGGTGATGTGGGTGTGTGTTTTATATTGTGTTGGGTGTGTGGGAGTGGTGTGTGTATGTGTATCAGGTGTGTGTATTTGTAATTGTCCAATGTGGCTGTGTTTTGTAAGTGTGTGTGTATTTTGAGCGCGCCGGTGTGTACCGCCAATGGTATACCGCGGTTGAAAGACCGCCGCGTGGATTCATGTGTCGTGATAGTGTGGGCGTATTTCTGTTGGCGTGACGGTGGAGGTTTGGTCATCGCCAGTTTCTCGCTGCCTTTTGGTGTTGCGGACTTTTGTGGATGTCTGTATTTTGGCGGTTTGCCTGTTGTGGGTCAGAATGACCGTGGCGGTTTACTGCGGCCGCGGCGGTATGTTGGCGATCTTCTGACAGCGGTAAGCGGCTTTTACCGCCAAGGTTGGAATGACCCCCTTTATATCACTTGTATAGTGATAGCTCAATGTCTACTTATTGCATTTTAATCGTTTTTACCTGCGTCTTATCAGATAAATATTATATATTTTTCTAAACACTGTGTGGTGTATTATTGTGGTGCTTTATGGTGTTATTGTATGATTTATTGCACAAATACTTTACACATTGCCTTCTAAGTTAAGCCTGACTGCTTATTCCAAGCTACCAGAGGGTGGGCACAGGATAATTTGGATTGTGTGTGACTTACCCTGACTAGAGAGAGGGTTCTTGCTTGGACAGGGGGCAACCTAACTGCCAACGAAAGGCCCCATTTCTAACACCACCCACTTGAGAGACTGTGGCCTTGCACTCCCCAGGACAGCGCACAGGGCAGGTTGCCCCCTCAAGGACCAGTGGTGTTGTACTATCTTCCGGCTGGGGTGCCCCCCATTCCCTGTCCCCCTGAGGTGCCTGTGTATTTTCAACCTGATGCCCCTGCAGTGTTCTCTCCGTGTTGTTGTAGGAGTGAGGTGGGGCTTTGGCCTATGTGTTGTGGCCCTGTGGCTCATGGACATTGAGGACTGGACAGTGTCCCTCCATTTGTAAATATGTATATACGTTTGTATTTTGATGCACTTATTCATGTTATTTTATCGTATTACACTCACTTTCTTCAAATACTTTTGTCCTTGCATTTTTACTGAGGTTTACGGGGGAAATAAGTAATGTTAGTGCATCTGGTTGGGTGTATGGTGTTGGGGGTGAGCGTGTTGCATGTTTGTGTCAATTTCTTTTTCCTCCCCCCTCCCTTGTGTGCTAGGCGGCAGTACTCACCATGGTCATCTTCGCCGGCGTTGCTGTTCATAATGCAGCAGGAGGTAGACGAGCATCGGAAATATGTGCAGCTCAGGCTCCATGGCGTGGTGGATGGTCCCTGGGTCTCCACAGGGGAGTCCTTTGACTTCTGAGATCTGTTTCCACCATGCTTTTGATGTCGTTGGTACCGCCACGGAAAAGGTGGTGGATAGGCCGGTCGTAATAGTGTGGGCGGTACATTGTCTTCTGCCTGGCTGTAGGAGGTTACCGCCGTGGTGCTTGTTGATTCCGTCCTGGCGATCAGTGTGTTAAAGTGGCTGTATGTCTGAGCGGTTTCTGCCGTGGTCATAATTCTATTTTGGTTACCGCCTACCTGTTGGCGGTAATACCGCTGCTTTATCACTGACCGCCAGGGTTGTAATGAGGGCCATAATGTACTACAGGGTATTATTATTTTTTTTACATATTTATTTATTTACAAAACAGTGTACAGAGTACAGCTGAAATACAGAAACATTACAGTGGAACTTTAAATCATTTTTTTAAAAGGGTGCATTTCTTTAAAAAAATTATACTTACGTGGTACTAGTTCGCGAGTCTGTAAACGTTTTTAAAATATATAGAAAAATATAAATAATTTCCTTACTCAGGCACACTTTAGTAAAGTGGTAATAGTGCCTATTAAACCTTAAATAAATGGTTAATAGGTAGGCAATAATAATGAAACCTACTACTTACCTATAATTGTGGCCCTAACCCAAAACACAGGTAAAGTGTATTAAAAAATATATGCCAGCCTTTTAATTTTGAAAAGGCAGCCATTGGACAACAATATACTGTCTTGTCACTGACATGTATCATGGTATACTGCAAAGTTACCGCCGTATACCATCACACAACACATAACTGAAGACTAGATGTATTATTCAATTGTGTTACACCTTGTGTCATGCATGGTCTCATGTGGACAATGAAATCCTTAACCTCTTCGTTGCGGGCGTCGGCCACTGGCCGACGCCCACACACCCTCCCTGGTGCGGGTCACGACCAGTGGCCGACACCAGGAAGGGTATCAATAAATCCTCAGGTGCGACGCACCCGAGGATTTTTTTTTTTTTTAAACCCCCCCCGGGAGACACGGAAGCTTCCGTGTCTCCCCCCGCCCCCCCACCCGCCCCTTTGTGACGTCAGCGCGCCTCGCGGCGCGCTGACGTTGCAAAGGTGTTTTCCCCATCAAAGCAGGAAGCAGCCTTGCGGCCGCTTCCTGCTTTGATGGGGAAAACAGCCTTTCCCACGTTCGGGAAGGCCTCGTAAGAAAGGGGAGTGTCTCGGGAGACACTCCCCTTTCTTACGAGGCCTTCCTGAAAGTGTTTCCTGGCCCCCGGTCGCAGCTGTGCTGCGATCGGGGGCCAGGAAACACTTTCAGGTTTCCTGGCCCCCCGATCGCAGCACAGCTGCGATCGGGGGGCCAGGAAACACTTTGAAAAGGCCTCGTAAGAAAGGGGAGACTCTCCCCTTTCTTACGAGGCCTTCTCAAACTGTTTCTGGCCCCCGATCGCAGCTGTGCTCAACAGTTTGAGAAGGCCTCGTAAGAAAGGGGAGAGTCTCCCCTTTCTGACGAGGTCTTCTCAAAGTGTTTCCTGGCCCCCGATCGCAGCAGAGCTGCGATCGGCGGCCAGGAAACACCACTAGACGCCAGGGATTTCACTTTGGGGGGGCGGCCCCCTCGGAAAACGGGCCACCCCCCCCCGGGGGCATAATTAATTTAAAAAAAAAAGGTAGGTGCCCCCTGGGGGGGGGGGGGGCACGATTGCGCCCCCCCCCAGGGGATTGTTTTTTTTTCATAAAAATAAAAAATAAATAAAATGACAGGGGGTCGCCCGTGGGCAGGGTGACCCCCTGTGGGGGCAATTTTTTTTTTAGATGTTGTAGGGTTTTCCTGGGTGCCATTTTGGCCCCCAAGGAAACCATACAACAACTAAAAAAAATAGATCTATATATAGATCTATATTTATATATCTATGTAGATAGATATATCTATGTACATGGATATATCTATAGATATATCTATGTACATAGATATATATATATATATAGAGGTAGATCTATATATACCAAAGAGATTTATAAAGTGTGCTACTCACCTGTGAGGGTCTCAAGGCGCTTGGAGGGGGGCGGGGGGAGGGAAAGGGACTGGGAGGTTCACTGTTCGAAAAGCCAGGTTTTGAGGCCCTTCCTGAAAAGAAGTAGGTTTTGGGTCTTGCGAAGGTGGGTTGTGAGGGCGTTCCAGGTTTTGGGTGCAAGGTAGGAGAAGGATCTGCCCCCGGTGGTGGTGTGTTTGATGCGGGGGACAGAGGCGAGAGAGAGGTCAGCTGAGTGGACGTTTCGTGTGGGGGTGTGGAAGGTGACTCTCGTTGAGGTAGGCAGGGCCTGTGTTGTGGAGTGATTTGTGTGCGAGGATGAGGATCTTGAAGGTGATCCTTTTGTCAATCGGGAGCCAGTGGAGGGATTTGAGGTGTGGAGAGATGTGTTCGTGTCGGCAGAGGTCGAGGATGAGTCGTGCTGCTGAGTTCTAGATGCGTGTAGTTTGCGCTTGAGTTTTAGAGTGGTGCCGGCGTAGAGGGCGTTTCCGTAATCAAGCCTGCTGCTGATGTGTGCGTGAGTGACAGTTTTTCTGGTCTCTGTGGGGATCCATTTGAATGTTTTTCAGTATACGGAGTGTGTTGAAGCATGAGGAGGTGAGAGCGTTGATTTGTTGGGTCATCGAGAGGGAGGAGTCTAGGATGATGCTGAGGTTGCGTGCGTGGTTGGCGGGGGTGGGTGCAGGGCCTAGCGTGGTGGGCCACCATGAGGGGTCCCAGGTGTTTTTGTGTGGGCCAAAAAGGATTATTTCGGTTTTGCTTGAGTTGAGTTTCAGGTGATTGGCTGTCATATATATATCACTTTTGTCAATATGTGTGTGGTTTCCCTGGGGGGAAAAGGGTCCGACTTGTCTAGTGGCAGTTTTAGTGCCATAAAGAAGCGCAGAAGGTTTATATGCCTACTGCAAAGAGCAAATCTGTATTTTATGTAAATAGCTGAGTACATTAGCAAAGTCTATGGAGAGATGAAGGGCACTTTTGCTGGGTGGTAATGAGGGAATCCGAGGAGGAGGGAGTGGGAGCACCAATAATGATTGTTGGACTGGGCGCAGGAGGTGCTAAAGACTGTGACGAATGGTATGTGACAAGGTGTTTTTTGAGTGTCTTGAAAGTACGTGCTGATTGAGGGAAGAAGCGCAGGTAAGGTGGCCTCTACTGTTGCACGTATCTCACACACCATCGATTTTGTGACTGTCTACGTAGGCTAGTGTTTTAGAGCAACAGTTTAGCCAATAGCAGAGATGGCATCTTGATGGATGACTGCTGCCTGCACTCGGGTTATAGAGGACCGCTCTGACATAGGATCAGAGACTGAGACATCAGATACTGAGACAGCATCTGAGGGATAGGACAATGGCGCAGACTCTGGGAGTGATTTTTCAGTCAGAGGAGTCCCATTCGATAACTCCTCTTCCAGTACATTATGAGGGAGGTGATGAGGACAGTCCTGCTGTCCCTTCGCAAGCTGTTTGTGCAACTGGGTAATAGTGGGTTAGGCCAACCCAGAGAGCAGGTGAATGCGGCGGCAAGCAGAGAGAGAGTGCTCTCTTGGGAGCTCCCCAATTTAGTTCAGCCCCAAATTCCACCACCCAAATCATATTGTGGAGACATCAAAATTATCCATGGCAAAACAAACTGGTTTTGTAAGGCAGGCACCTGTGTTTTTGGTCCTGGATTCGGCGGCCATATAGAGAAACACACTAAACCCAAACATTTCTGGAAACTAGACATTCGGGGGAGTCCACAGAGGTGTGACTTGTGTGGCTTCCCCAAAGTTTTCTTACCCAGAATACCCTGCAAAGCTGAAATGTTGAAAAAAAACTCAATTTTTCTCGCATTTCTGTCACACAAACTACAGGAATATGCTGGGATCCACAATATTCCTACCACCCAGTGACTCCTCACCTGTCCTGATAAAAACACTACCCCACTTGAGTGCCTACACCTAGTGTCTGTGTCAGGAATGGATCACCCCAGGGTCAACAGCTGCCTCACGTAAGGACCAACATTGACCGTTGTGTGATCTATTCCTGTCGCAGGCACCAGACCTAACCACACAAGTGAGGTATCATTTTTATCGGGAGGCTTGGGGGAACGCTGGGTGGAAGGAAATTTGTGGCTCCTCTCAGATTCCAGAACTTTCTGTCACCGAAATGTGAGGAAAACCTGTTTTTTTAGCCACTTTTTGAGGTTTGCAAAGGATTCTGGGTAACAGAACCTGGTCCGAGCCCCGCAAGTCACCCCTCCTTGGATTCCCCTAGGTCTCTAGTTTTCAAAAATGTACAGGTTTGGTAGGTTTCCCTAGGTGCCGGCTGAGCTAGAGGCCAAAATCTACAGGTAGGCACTTAGCAAAAAACAGCTCTGTTTTCTGTGATGTGTCCACGTTGTGTTTTGGGGCATTTCCTGTCGCGGCCGCTAGGCCTACCCACACAAGTGAGGTATCATTTTTATCGGGAGACTTGGGGGGACGCTGGGTGGAAGGAAATTTGAGGCTCCTCACAGATTCCAGAACTTTCTGTCTCCGAAATGTGAGGAAAACTTGTTTTTTTAGCCACTTTTTGAGGTTTGCAAAGGATTCTGGGTAACAGAACCTGGTCAGAGCCCCGCGAGTCACCCCATCTTGGATTCCCCTAGGTCTCTAGTTTTCAAAAATGTACAGGTTTGGTAGGTTTCCCTAGGTGCCGGCTGAGCTAGAGGCCAAAATCTACCGGTAGGCACTTTGCAAAAAACAGCTCTGTTTTCTGTGATGTGTCCATGTTGTGTTTTGGGGCACTTCCTGTCGCGGCCGCTAGGCCTACCCACACAAGTGAGGTATCATTTTTATCGGGAGACTTGGGGGGACGCTGGGTGGAAGGAAATTTGAGGCTCCTCTCCGATTCCAGAACTTTCTGTCACCGAAATGTGAGGAAAACTTGTTTTTTTAGCCACTTTTTGAGGTTTGCAAAGGATTCTGGGTAACAGAACCTGGTCAGAGCCCCGCGAGTCACCCCATCTTGGATTCCCCTAGGTCTCTAGTTTTCAAAAATGTACAGGTTTGGTAGGTTTCCCTAGGTGCCGGCTGAGCTAGAGGCCAAAATCTACAGGTAGGCACTTTGCAAAAAACAGCTCTGTTTTCTGTGATGTGTCCACGTTGTGTTTTGGGGCATTTCCTGTCGCGGGCGCTAGGCCTACCCTCACAAGTGAGGTATCATTTTTATCGGGAGACTTGGGGGGACGCTGGGTGGAAGGAAATTTGAGGCTCCTCTCAGATTCCAGAACTTTCTGTCACCGAAATGTGAGGAAAACTTGTTTTTTTAGCCACTTTTTGAGGTTTGCAAAGGATTCTGGGTAACAGAACCTGGTCAGTGCCCCGCGAGTCACCCCATCTTGGATTCCCCTAGGTCTCTAGTTTTCAAAAATGTACAGGTTTGGTAGGTTTCCCTAGGTGCCGGCTGAGCTAGAGGCCAAAATCTACAGGTAGGCACTTTGCAAAAAACAGCTCTGTTTTCTGTGATGTGTCCACGTTGTGTTTTGGGGCATTTCCTGTCGCGGGCGCTAGGCCTACCCACACAAGTGAGGTATCATTTTTATCGGGAGACTTGGGGGGACGCTGGGTGGAAGGAAATTTGAGGCTCCTCTCCGATTCCAGAACTTTCTGTCACCGAAATGTGAGGAAAACTTGTTTTTTTAGCCACTTTTTGAGGTTTGCAAAGGATTCTGGGTAACAGAACCTGGTCAGAGCCCCGCGAGTCACCCCATCTTGGATTCCCCTAGGTCTCTAGTTTTCAAAAATGTACAGGTTTGGTAGGTTTCCCTAGGTGCCGGCTGAGCTAGAGGCCAAAATCTACAGGTAGGCACTTTGCAAAAAACAGCTCTGTTTTCTGTGATGTGTCTACGTTGTGTTTTGGGGCATTTCCTGTCGCGGGCGCTAGGCCTACCCACACAAGTGAGGTATAATTTTTATCGGGAGACTTGGGGGGACGCTGGGTGGAAGGAAATTTGAGGCTCCTCTCAGATTCCAGAACTTTCTGTCACCGAAATGTGAGGAAAACTTGTTTTTTTAGCCACTTTTTGAGGTTTGCAAAGGATTCTGGGTAACAGAACCTGGTCAGAGCCCCGCGAGTCACCCCATCTTGGATTCCCCTAGGTCTCTAGTTTTCAAAAATGTACAGGTTTGGTAGGTTTCCCTATGTGCCGGCTGAGCTAGAGGCCATCATCTACAGGTAGGCACTTTGCAAAAAAACAGCTCTGTATTTTGTGAAAAAATGGGATGTGTCCACGTTGTGTTTTGGGGCATTTCCTGTCGCGGGCGCTAGGCCTACCCACACAAGTGAGGTATCATTTTTATCGGGAGACTTGGGGGAACATTAAATAGCAAAACAAGTGTTATTGCCCCTTATCTTTCTCTACATTTTTTCCTTCCAAATATAAGAGAGTGTGTAAAAAAGACGTCTATTTGAGAAATGCCCTGCAATTCACATGCTAGTATGGGCACCTCGGAATTCAAAGATGTGCAAATAACCACTGCTCCTCAAAACCTTATCTTGATCCCATTTTGGAAATGCAAAGGTTTTCTTGATACCTCTTTTTCACTCCTCATATTTCAGCAAATGAATTGCTGTATACCCAGTATAGAATGAAAACCAACTGCAGGGTGCACCTCATTTATTGGCTCTGGGTACCTAGGGTTCTTGATGAACCTATAAGCCCTTTATATCCCCGCAACCAGAAGAGTCCAGCAGACAAAACGGTATATTGCTTTCAGAAATCTGACATCGCAGGAAAAAGTTACAGAGTAAAACATAAAGAAAAATGGCTGTTGTTTTCAGCTCAATTTCAATATTTTTTTATTTCAGCTGTTATTTTCTGTAGGAAAACCTTGTAGGATATACACAAATGACCCCTTGCTGAATTCAGAATTTTGTCTAGTTTTCAGAAATGTTTAGCTTTCCGGGATCCAGCATTGGTTTCACACCCATTCCTGTCACTAACTGGAAGGAGGTTGAAAGCACCAAAAATAGTAAAAATGGGGTATGTCCCAGTAAAATGCCAAATTTGTGTTGGAAAATGTGGTTTTCTGATTCAAGTCTGCCCGTTCCTGAAAGGTGGGAAGATAGTGATTTCAGCACCAGAAACCCTTTGTTGATGGCATTTTCAGGGAAAAAACCACAAGCCTTCTTCGGCGGCCCTTTTTTCCCATTTTTTTGGAAAAAACTAAATTTTCACTGTATTTTGGCTATTTTCTTGGTCTCCTCCAGGGTAAACCACAAACTCTGGGTACCATTAGAATCCCTAGGATGTTGGAAAAAAAGGACGCAAATTTGGCGTGGTTAGCTTATGTGGACAAAAAGTTATGAAGCCCTAAGCGCGAACTACCCCAAATAGCCAAAAAAGGGCTCAGCACTGGGGGGGAAAAGGCCCAGCAGCTAAGGGGTTAAGTCGCATTTACAAAGCAACAGAAGGCTACCATGCTTGTCCCTGTGTTGCTTGGTAATATGGAGAAACACAAGTCAGGACAAATTGCTGGTTTACGTTAATCTGCACAGTATTGTACATTCTTGACAAATGTAATCTCCATCTGCATGCCATTCCACTCTACACCACTCCACTCTTTGGCACTCCACTGTACGCCACTCCAGTCTACGGCACTCCACTGTACTCGACCACACTGTACACTACTCCACTCTACGCTATTTTATTCAATGTTATTCCACTGTACACCACTGTAACGCTATGATATTCCACTGTATGCCACTCCACTCTAAGCTGCTTTATTCTATGCTATTCCATTGTATTCCACTGTAGTGTACACTACTCAATCTACACAACTCCACTCTACAACACCCCACTCTATGCCATTCCACTCTACTCCACTCCATTCTATGACATTCTGCTCTACAACACTCCATTCTACACCACTCCACCGTACACCTGTCCACTGTATACCAGTTCTCTCTATGTTATTCCACTGTACGCTACTCCACTCTACGCTATTCCACTCTATCTCTCTCGATTGTACACCACTTCACTCTACAACACTCCACTGTATGACACTTCACTCTACGCAACTCCACTCTACGCTATTCAACTGTACACAACTACACTGTACACCACTCCACTGTATGCTATTCTGTTATATCCCACTCCACTATAGCCCATTTCAGTCTAGGCCACTCCACTATACACCACTGCACTGTATTTTCCTGTATGCTACTCTACACTATGCTATTCTAATTTACATAATTTCACTGGATACTATGCCATTCTACACTATTCTGCTGTAAGCCACTACACTAAATGCCACTCCATTCTATGCTATTACACTGTATGCCCCTCCACTGTACCCTACTCCTGTCTATGCCACTCCACTGTATGCCATTTCACTGTACGCCACTCCACTCTACGCTATTCCACTGTTCGCCACTCCACTCTACACCACTCCTCTGTATGCAACACCACTGAATGTCACTCCACTCAACCCGCTCCACTGTATGCTATTGCAGTGTACGCAAATACGCTATACGACACTCCACTATATGCTATTGCACTCTACGCAACTCCACTCTACGCTATTCAACTGTACACAACTACACTGTACACCACTCCACTGTATGCTTTTCTGTTATATCCCACTCCACTATAGGCCATTTCAGTCTAGGCCACTCCACTATACACCACTGCACTGTATTTTCCTGTATGCTACTCTACACTATGCTATTCTAATTTACATAATTTCACTGGATACTATGCCATTCTACACTATTCTGCTGTAAGCCACTACACTAAATGTCACTCCATTCTATGCTATTCCACTGTATGCCCCTCCACTGTACCCTACTCCTGTCTAAGCCACTCCACTGTATGCCATTTCACTGTACGCCACTCCACTCTACGCTATTCCACTGTTCGCCATTCCACTCTACACCACTCCTCTGTATGCAACACCACTGAATGTCACTCCACTCAACCCGCTCCACTGTATGCTATTGCAGTGTACGCAAATACGCTATACGACACTCCACTATATGCTATTGCACTCTACCCCACTCCACTGTATGCTATTCCACTGTACACTACTCCATTGCACAACACTCCATTCTATGCTATTCTACTTTCTGCCACACCAATGTACTCCACTCTACTCTATGCAATTCCACTGCATGCCACTCCACTGTGGACTTATCCACTGTGGTCTGCCCCACTTGCCACTCCATTCTACACCACTGCACTCTAAGCTTTCCACTGTACCCCACTACACCCCATGCCACTCCACTGTAAACTACTCCACTCTACGCAAATCTTCTGTAAGCTGTTCCACTGTATGCAACTCTATTCTACCCTGCTCCACACTGTGATATTTCACTCTACTCCACTGTACTACATGCCAATCCAGTGTATGCCACTGCACTGTATGCCACTCCACTCTATGCTATTCCACTCTATCCTACTGCACTGTATGCTCTCCAATTTATGCTATTCCACTAAATGCAATTCCACTCTACACCACTCCATTGTATGTCAATCAACTGTACAGCACTCAACTGTGTGCTAGCCCATTCTACCACACTCAACTGTATGCTATTCCACTCTACCCCACTCTATTGTATGCCACTCCAGTCTAGGACACTACACTGTATGCCATTCCACTGTACACCAATCCACTCTACGGTATTACACTGTACGCCTCTCCACTCTACACAACTTCACTTTATGCTATTCTACTGTACACAACTACAATGTATGCCACTTCACTGTATGCTATTCCACTCAATCCCACTCCACTGTAGGCCACTCCAATCTACTATACGACACTGCAGTGACACTTCCCTGTATGCTACTCCACTCTATGCTATTCTACTCTATGCTATTCCACTATATGCTACAACACTGTATGTCACTCCATGCTACACTATTCCAATGTATGCCACTCAACTGTACGCTGTTCCAGTCTACACCACTCCACTGTATGCCATTCCACTGTACAACACTCCATGCTATGCTATTACACTGTATACAACTCCAGTCTATGATACTCAACTGTATGCCACTCCATTCTACCCCACTCCACTTTACGCTATTCCACTGCATGCAACTGCATTTTGTGACACTCCACTGTATGCTAGTCCACTGTACCACACTCCTCTGTATGCTTTTCCACTCTCCCCCTCTCCATTGTACGCCACTCCAATCTAGGACACACCACTATATGCCAGTCCACTTTACACTACTCTACTCTATGCTATTTCATTCTATGCCACTCCTCTCTAATCTATTCCACTATATCCTATCCACTGTACACCGTTGCACATATTGCTGCTGCACTGTACACTGATCATCTGTATGCCACTCCATTATTCCACTGAATGCCACTCCACTCAATGCCACTCCACCCAACATTACACCACTGTATGCCTTGACACTCTATGCCACAACACTCTACACCATGACACAGTTTGACATAATACTGTACAATGCAACACTCTACGACATGACACTGTACAATACTGCATTCTATGCCACTCTATCAATTCCACTTGAGTTTACTCTGCTCTACAAATCTCCACTCCACTCCACTGTATGATAGTTTACACCCCTCCACTCTACAAAACTTTACTCTACTCCATACTACTCCCCTGTACAACACTGTACTCTAGTACATGTTGCTACATCACTGTAGTCCGCTATATGTCACTGTACTAGACTGTACTCCACTCTATGACACTCTACACAACTTCCTCTATTCCACTCTTCCAGAATTGACTCTACTGTTCTCTATACCACACTGCTGTACTCTACTCAACTCTATTCCACTACTCTACTCTACCCCACTCCACTCATCGGCACTGTATGGCACTCAACCCTCCAACACTCTATACCACTCCACTGTAACACACTCTACCACACTCTACCTCGCTACATTCTACAACACTGTACTCCACTATGAGTTTCCCACACTCTATAACACAACATAGCACTCCATTGCATGACATGACACTCCACTCTATAACACTTTATTTTACTCTATGCTATGCCACTACACTGTACTCAACTTTACTGCACTACACTATACAAGATGCCACTCCACTATCTGACACTTTAGTCCACTCTGCGCTACACCACTCCACCTACTCCATTGTATAACAGTTTACCACACTCTAAGCCAGTGTATAACATTGAAATGCACTCTGCTCCACTTTATGACACTCTACTCTACTTGATAAAAGTGTACTGTTTTGCATTCTACTACAATCTATGCCACTGTATGACACTGTATTACACTGTATGCCCCTACAGTTCACTGTACAAAACTCTCCTCCACTCTATGCCATTCTACGACTCCCCGCTTAACTCTGTGACACTCAACACTCCACTCCACGACACTCAACTCTAAGACATTACAGTTGACAATACTCCACAGTATTAAACTCAACTGCAGTGTACAACACATTACTCCACCTTACAACATGCCACAATACTCCACTCCACTATACGCCACACAACTCCACTACATAACACTTTACTCCACTGTACGCAGTGCCACTCCATTCTTCCCTACCCCACTGCATTCCAGTCCACAACACTAGACTCTGTGATGTGCAGTGGGCTAAACTGTCATACAGTGTAGTTGAGGGTAGTGAGTAGCATAAAGTGGACTAAAGTGCCATATAGTGGAGTGGTGTCTCATATCTTTCAGTGCTGTGGAGTGTAGTACACTGTAGTGGCATAGCATACAGTGGAGTAAAGTGTTATACAGTGGAGTGACGTCTCATACAGTAAAGTGGTGTGCCATGTTATAGAGTGTGTGAAACTGTCAAAGTGTGGAGTACAGTGCAGTGTCATAGAGTGGGGTACAATGTACTGTGGAGTGAGGTAGAGTAGCTTATAGTGTGGTATAGTGTAGTGGCATATAGGAGGGTCATTATGACCCTGGCGTCACTATCGCAGTGGATGCCGCCAAATTGACGGTCCGACCGCGACATTATGACCAAGGCGGAGCCGCCACGGTCAAACCGCTGACACCACCAGGCTACCGCCAACCTACAGCCTGGAGGTCCCGGCGGTTGTAATCAGCCAGGGCAGCTCGGCAAGCAGCAATTCCCTGTGGATTACGAGTCCCGATCCACCAGCCTGTCCATGGTGGTAAACAGCGCCATGGAAAGGCTGGCGGTATGGGGGCCTTGGGGGCCACCCATGCATAGCCCCATCTCGAATTACTGGCAGTGGATTGCACGATGAGTGCTGCTGCACCCGCTGCACTGCCACATTACCTCTGGCCCCATTAGGAGCCAGCTGCAATGTTAAGGCCCTGTTCCCCACTGGGCTGGCGGGTGGAAACTGTGTTTCCGCCTGCCAGCCCAGCGGTGAAGCCATAAAAGGGCCGGCAAGGTTCAAGCCGCACAGGTGGCCTGATGGCGGGATGGCATTGGCGGGCAGGGGAGTCATAATTAGGGCCATAGTGTTGTTGAGAGTAGTGGCATAGAGTGCCATTGAGTGGAGTAGCATACAGTGGAACAGTGTAGAGTGGAGTGTTGTAGAGTGGGATGGTGTAAAGTGAAAAAGCATATATTGGAGTGGCATACAGGGGAGTAGCATAGAGTAGAGTGGCATAGAGTGGAGTTCAATACAGTGGAGCATGATAAAGTGGATTGGTGTACAGTGGAATTGCAAACAATGGAGTGGCGTACAGGGGAGTTGCATTAAGTGGAGTGGCAAACAGTGGAAAAGTGTACAGTACACTAACATACACTGAAATATCATGTAAAGTGTGTAGTAGCATAGAGTGGAGTAGCATACAGTGGAGTGGCCTACAGTGGAGTGACATACAGTGGTGTGGCGTACACTAGAGTGTCATGCACTAGAGTGGAGTAGATTGGAATAGCGTAGAGTGGAGTGGCATAGAGTGGAGTGGAGTGAAGTACAGTGGAGTGGGGTACAGTGGAGTAGCGTACAGTGGAATGCATACAGTGGAGTGGGGTACAGTGTGTTGGTGTAGAATGGATTGGCATACAGTGGAGTGTTGTAGAGTGGAAAACCAATGGTGGAGTGTTGTAGAGTTGAGTGGCGTAGCATGGAGTGGAATACTGTAGAATAGCATACAGTGGAGTGGCAAAGAGAGGAGTGGAGTAGAATGGGGTGTGGCAGAGTGCAATAGCATACGGTGGAGTACCATAGAGTACAGTGGCATAAAGTGGAGCGGCATACAATGGAGTGAGGTACAGTGTAGTGCCATACAGTAAAAGTTAGTATATTGGAGTGGCATACTGAGGAGTGACGAAGAGGGGAGTGGCATACACTCCAGTGGCATACAATGGAATGATGTATAGTTGGGTGGCATCCAGTGAAATAGTATATAGTGGAATAGTGTAGATGGAGTGGCATATAGTTGTGTGGCACACACTGTAGTGGCATACACTAGAGTGGCATAGATTGGAATTGGGTGCAGTGGACTAGTGTAGAGTGCAGTGGCGTACAGTCAAGTGGCGTATAGGGGAGTGGGGTACAGTGGAGTACTATATAGTGGAATGGCATACATTGCAGTGACATACAGTGGAGTGGGGTAGAGTGGAGTGGCATGGAGTCCCATAGCGTAGAGTTGAGTGGCATAGATTGTAGTTGCATACAGTGGAGTGACATAGAGTGGAGTGGTGTAAAGTGCAGTGGCTTAGAGTGGAATAGCATACAGTGGAGTTTTGTAGGGTGTATTGGCATCGAGTGGAGTGGGGTACATTACTATAAAATATAGAGGAATAGCATAGAGTTGAGTGGCATAGCGCGGAGCTGTGTTCAGTGGAGTGTGGAGAATTATAGAGTCGTAGAATAGTATAGAGTGTCATAGAATGGAATAGCAGAATGTCATACTGTGAGTGGTGCAGGATGGAGTGGCATGAATGGAATTGTGTACAGTGGAGTGGCGTACAGTGGAGTAGGGCAGGGTGGAGTGGCATAGAGTAAAGTGGCAAGAGTGAAGTGGGGTAAAGTGGAGTGGTTCACAGTGGAGTGACAAAAAGTGGGTTAGGATAGATAGAATGTTGTACAGTGGAGCTGCGTACTGTGGAGTAGTGTAGAGTTGTTTGGCGTAGAGTGTAGTGGAATGGGCTGGAGTAGCACACAGTGAAGCGACATAGAATGGAATAGCATTAAGTTAAGTGGTGTACAGTACAGATGAATATACACTGTGAGGTGCAAATGGTGATTTTTGGTAGTATGTGTGAACAGTGTAGGTAGTGTTAAAGTTATACATTTTTAAAAATTTAGTTAGATATTGTGCTGTGGTATACCGCAGTGAGTTTGTGGTATACTGTGTTGCATGTGGATGAGAAATCATTATGTAATTGGCTAATGGCCTTGCTTACTAAATCTAAAAGGCAGCCATATACTTTTAGAAGAGTTTGGCTGTGTTCTGGATCATAGTCTTAAACATATGCAAGTAGTGGGCTTTATTCTTGTTCAGGACCTATTTCCACTTTATTAAAGTGGTAGTAGGTAGAGAAAAATATATACCTAAAATTATATATATATATATATATATATATAGATATATATATATTAGGCCTGGGTGAAAAACTCTGCTCCGCTGGTGGAGTTTGCAGAATTCGGCAACTCTGCGTTCTCCAGAGAATGTGGAGTTACTGATAGACTCCTCACTCTGCAACCTAGCAGAGTTTTTTTCTGTTTTTCCTCTGCTGGCAAGCACTTACTGCCATTTTGCGCACTCAGGAATTGAAATGAGAGATTTCCAGTCTCTTGTGTGCACAAATGAGATTTTTTTACCATTCACAAGAGTTAGCACCATGCCAGCGACTTCCGGGGCATCTTTTGTGGCATAGGCTAGCATGAGTGAGCGTGATTGACTGCTGCTGCAACCTGGCTTCAGCTTCTGCAGGTTGCAGCAGCTAAAATCTACAACTTTGAGTTAAAAATCTTCTCTAATGGACTGTTCGTGTTGATATTTTTGTGCAAGTACTTTTTTTTTCAACAACAGGAAGTGTGCCAGAGACTCAAACTTCCTGCTCCTGTCCAACAGGCTCCTCCCAGTGCTTTGTTAATCTCCTGGTCACTTTTCACTTGAAATTCAAGCAGGAAGGATCACTTTCTTTGTCTCCTGGGTGTATCATTGGATTTAAGGACTTTGTTGTATTTGAGATTTAATTAGTAAGTTTTAAAAAGACTTGTATAAGGGTGCTGTACAACTTGTTTGTTGATAGATGGCATGCGCCAGGATTTATCTGTACTTTTATTCAATTTTTACAATTTATTGTGGTGGGTGGCCTGCATTTGAGGCCTAGTTATAGTTTTACTTGTAATTTTTATTCTATAAAGGAAAAATGTTGTAGTTGTTGCTCTTCCTTATCCTTCATGAGTGTACATGATAATGAAAGTTAATGTTGGTATGGTTTTATGAATGGATACACTGTAATTGTTTCATAATTATTTATACGTTTAGTCAAGTAACCATCAAATTATATTGTTTCTACTACTTATGCAAGTTTCACTGATCCTTCTTGCATGTTTGCTTTTAGGTGCACGAAGAGAAAGTACTGGCAGACAGAAGACCTGTGCACAACATGACACGTGATCGCACTCACAACCACACAGATATCTCTTCAGCTTGTGAAGCTAAGTGCTACTGTCAACTGTCAGCTTCGAGATAGCCCTAAAGAAAGCTGCTACCAAGAAAGCAGCCAGTGATAAGAAGGTGCTTCCTACCACTAGTATGTCACTCTAGACCTTTTTTGGGCAATAATGTGTGACTGCCATACCAGCCTCTGGGAGAAAGCTGGGAGCAGCACTCCTGCATCAGCGGTCCCATTCCAAACTAGGCCCAAGTCCATGTCTGGCACAGAGGCAGCCTCTCTTATCACAGGAATGCCAGAGAGCAGTGATGTTGAATTTGACTTATCTCTTTCTCAAAGTCGTACCTAATCGTTGCCAGAAACTCAGGCCAGTGGACAACAACAGCCTCAGACAGCAATAGCAGTTCCTCCCAAAGTAGGAGCACATCAGGATGTTGAGCTTCATACCGAGGAAGCCGAAGAAGCCCCTCTTTTACAAGATCCACTGTCTTCCAGATCCCCACCATCTTCTTCTTCAAGCCCCCGTCTGATGATCAAGACTCCACTTGGATGCCACCTCAGTCTGAGACATGCCAGGAGAGGCAAAGAGTGAAAAGGAAGGTTCCTGGAAGCCTTAGAGTTATGGATGAAGAAGAGGAGGATGACGAGTCTGACGATGAGCCAATCATCATGGATGTTAACCCAGCCCCAGTGGAGTCAAACATTACCCCATCTTTTCAACCTACTCTGAGAGATGTGGCACAGATACCACCCCCTCCACCTTCATCTCCCCTAACTTCTATATTTACAAGGCCCCGGGTGCGACCACAGCCACCTCAGTAGAATAAGGCACTGCAGAGAGGCAAAAGTCATCAAAACAACATCCACTTACCACCACATTTATTGAGGTGTTACTTCATAATTTACACCATTGATGAATCACACACTTGGTAGGGCAGATATGGTAGAAGCAATGTCAACTCAGTGTGCAGGATCTGCATTTGAGTTCTGCTAGGTGGAGTGGGACCTGGTTTCCGATGCCTTCACTGTTAGTGCGTAGCATGCTACTACTACATCATCATGGTACCTTGTCAACACCAGGACAGTGCGCACTCTACGGGCATCTAGAATGCAAAAACCCAACATTTGCAAGATAATGTAATTTATGCATTGTGATGATATGTTATTGTTTAACCTTTTGCATTGCAGAATTCCATCCAAAAGATTCATTTTTAAGGTGCTTATAAATACTGTACACTTGCAATGTATTGCTGCAGACATTCAGAGTGTGTTAGGGTGTGGTCCCTTTCCAGGGCCTTCTAGAGACTTTCCCTGCAACATGCCTGGGCGTGGTTCTAGGATGGGCCAAGACTCTATAAAAGAGAGTCAGCCCAACTTCCAGTGCTCACTATTCAGAGGTCCCGGTGCAGAGCAGCAGCTTCTTCCTGAGCTCCTGTCCCGGCGGCCTATTTGGATTTTCCAGTCTTCTGCACTCATCTTTCATTGGTGATCACTGTTTTCAGGCGGTAAGACGGTGTTTGGACATTTCCCAACACCGTAATTGAGAATTTTCAGATTCTTGATTTTAATTCTTCAATGAATACCAGATTACTGGTGCGCTGCCATTTTTTGACATTTGTATGGTGGTTTGCAAATAGGGAGGACGCGCAATTTATTCCCTAAAGATTTGACTTCGTTATTACATTGTTGTTCATTGCGCGCTGATATATCTTGACATTTACATGATGTTTTATGAGTTGGCAAGACGTGCAACTCGTTTCATGAGCATTTAACTTTGTTGTTCATTGCACGCTACCTTTTCTTGACATTTACATGGTGGCATTCGAATCGGCAAAACGCGCGATTCACTTCTCGTGTGTAATTCATGCTGTTCATTGTGCGCTACCATTTTCTGGCATTTACATGGTGGCATTCAAATCAGCAACACGCGCGATTCTTTCCTTGAGTGTTTTTTCATGTTATTCATTGTGCGCTACCATTTCTTGGCATTTGCATAGTGGCATTTGAATCGACAAGACGCGCAATTCTTTCCCTGAGTGCTTTTCATGTTGTTCATTCTGCGCTACCATTTCTTGGCATTTGTATGGTGGCATTTGAATCGGCAAGACGCGCAATTCTTTCCTTGTGTATAAATAATGTAAATTACTGTGCGCTACTATTCTAAGACATTTTCTTGGTAGCATTTCAAGTTGACACGTTGCGTGATTTATTCCTTGAATCTACATTGTGTGATTTCATGGTGCACAATCCTTTATGGTGTATAATACTCATATAAAAATCTGCAATGTGCGCAATTCACTTTCCAATGTTTTTTCTGAGATGATCACAACAATACCAGAGTTCTAGATGTAATGCTGTGTGTTCCTGATATGTATTCTTAAAAGGAGATTCATATGGTTGTTTAGAAATTGCTCAGAGTGTTTCCTGATTCTCATGCTAAAGAAAGTACTCGAATCTGAAAGTCCTATTTAACTTTTCCTGTTTCCTCCTCAGGTATTCGGTCATCTAAAGCCTAGTCAGTTTTAGGAGTATTCTAGGGTTGTACATGTTTTTCGGAAAAGACGAAGCTTAGAGTTGTAGCATGGAACTGATTTCATGAGATGTAATTTTGATGTTGTGTTTTAACCTTTTGCTTCCTACAGGTCTCTTTCCCAGCTGTTCCCGTCCTAGTCCCCTTTTCCCCACTTGGACTCTCTTAGACTCTGTGATAAATCTAATCAGAGTATTGGAGCTGTCTTGTGGTGGAAGTGTTGGGAACGTGCACAGACCCCGAGGATCTGGTGACTCTGACAGAATAGTGAGCCCACTAATTATTATCCTCCTGGTTTGTGTGTGTTCTCAGCATGGCCACACTGGACGAGCTAGTCAAGGCTATCACCCAGCTCCAGTCAGAAGTGGTATCATCAAAGGATTTGACAAATAGTCTAGCTGAGAGGGTGAGTCAGTTACAGAATAAGGTTGAGAAGAAAGAACAAAGTCCCACAGGTGTGTCTTGGCCAGGTACTTCTTCTCAGACTTCTGGAGGTAATCCGACTAACATTTCCCTCAATGTTCCTTCAGCCATTCCTTTAGCTCCCCCAGAACGCTTCTCAGGTGATCCCTTGAAAGCGCAATCTTTTCTGGTTCAAGTGGAACTTCACTTCACCTACAGACCACATACTTTCCCCGATGCCCAGTCTAAAGTAGCTTTCTTGTTGTCATATCTGTCTGGAGATGCAGCTACCTGGGCTATTCCTCTTGTGCGTAAAAATAGTCCCCTGTTGTACAACTGGAAAAATGTTGTTCGTGAATTTGAGAGAGTTTTCAATCGTAGAACTGTAACACAGTCAGCAGACTGTGAATTATTAGACTTACGCCAAGGGAATCAGGACTTAGTTTCATATTTAGCCAACTTTAATCGGCTGGTCGCTGAGACATCCTGGCCTGAAGAAAAACAAGCGGCATTGTTTTACAGGGGACTCAAAGAGGAGCTAAAAGACATCTTAGCGCAAATCGACCCACAACCTGCAAACTGTCAAGATTTAATAAACCTTGTCTTGAGGCTTGATCATCATTTAAATGAACGAAAAGGAACGCGTAAAAAGACTGAAAAACATTCTTGGCATGCTCATGATAACAAAGACTCAAGAACTCCGAGAGAAAGAACGCCGGAACCGATGGAAATTGGAACCATCAGGAGATCTTTGACCAAAGATGAAAAGGACCTACGCAGAAAAAATGGGCAATGTCTCTATTGTGGGCGGAAAGGTAATTTCGCCAAAGATTGTCCAATCAAAACAAAGAGCAAGCGAGGCCCAGTTCAGAAAGTTGCAACCAATGCATCAGTCGAGTCGGAAAATCTAAAGCACCCAGGTTGCAGAGAAGGGTTGCTCTTGGGTGTCACCGTGGATCCGTCACAATCCAAACATCTAAAATTGGGAATAAGAGTTCAGGTCAAGAAAAATACCTATTTCAAGAAGGCTGTAGTCGACTCTGGGGCTACCGGAAACTTTGTTGACGCCCAATTGGTTCGTGCTTGGGGGATCCCATGTATTGAAAAGAAGACCCCATAAACCAACCAGGCAGTTGATGGAAAACTCTTGACTGGAGGTCCGATAACTCTTCAGACTGTCCCCTTGACAATAATTTGTGAAGGTAAAAATCAAAGAAAGAAACATAAAGAGGAACTCATCCTTGACTTGATCCATGATCCCCAGTATGGGATCATCCTTGGCTTGCCATGGTTAACTCATCACAATCCAGAGATTAATTGGGCAGAACGAAAGATCGTGTTCTCATCAGTGCTATGTAAAGAACATTGGGCCTCATTATGACCCTGGCGGGCGGCGGAGGTCGCCCGCCAGGATCCCGCCCTCCAAATTACCGCGCCGCGGTCAAAAGACCGCGGCGGGTATTACGAGTTTTCCCCTGGGCTGGCGGGCGGTTCCAGTTAAACCGCCCGCCAGCCCAGGGGAAAACGACCTTCCCACGAGGATGCCGGCTCGTAATCGAGCCGGCGGAGTGGGAAGGTGCGACGGGTGCTACTGCACCCGTCGCGTATTTCACTGTCTGCAAGGCAGACAGTGAAATACATTTTGGGGCCCTCTTACGGGGGCCCCTGCCGTGCCCATGCCATCGGCATGGGCACGGCAGGGGCCCCCAGGGGCCCCGCGACCCCCCCTACCGCCATCCTGTTCATGGCGGCTTTCCCGCCATGAACTGGATGGCGGTAGGGGGGGTCAGAATCCTCATGGCTGCGGAGCGCGCTCCGCAGCCATGGAGGATTCCAATGAGCAGCGGAAAGTCAGCGGGAGACCGCTGACTTTCCGCTTCTGACCGCGGCTGAACCGCCGCGGTCAGAATGCTCATTGGAGCACCGCCAGCCTGTCGGCGGTGCTCCCGTGGTCGGTGGCCCTGGCGGCCACCGGCCGCCAGGGTCAGAATGACCCTCATTGTCTCCAAAGGACTCAAGAATCGGAAGTTCGCCATTCTTACATAGCTACCGCCGCAGAGAAAGAAATTCAGTTGCCCAAACAGTATTCATCTTATGAAGATGTATTTGATGAGAAGGAAGCAGAGAACTTACCTCCTCATAGATCTTATGACTGTCAAATTGATCTAGTCCCAGGGGGGATACTTCCCAACTGTCGTGTGTATGCCCTGTCAGAACATGAAAATCAACATTTACGAAAATACTTGGATCAATTCTTAGAGAATGGTTTCATCCGCCCCTCTAAGTCTCCCACAGCTTCTCCTTTGTTTTTTGTTCCAAAAGTGAACAGAGAGATTCGAACTTGTATCGACTATAGGGGCTTGAATAAAATCACCATCAAGAACAAATATCCTTTGCCTCTAATTCCGGTCTTACTGGAACAAGTAAAGAAAGCAAAAATCTACACGAAGCTTGATCTTCGAGGTGCTTACCATTTGGTCAGAATGAGAGAGGGTGACGAATGGAAAACGGCATTCAAAACAAGATATGGCCTTTTTTAATACATCACCATGCCTTTTGGTCTGTGCAATGCTCCAGCAGCATTTCAATTTTTCTTAAATGACGTTCTTAGAGAGTACCTCGACATCTTTGCCATAGTTTACATTGATGACATTTTGATCTACTCAGACAATGAGAATGAACATGTTCAACATGTCAAGAAGATTTTGGCAGCCCTTCGTAAACACCATTTATATTGCAAGCTAACCAAGTGTGAGTTTCATGTTATCACAGTTGAGTTTTTAGGGGTTATCCTTACCCCTCAAGGTATGGTGATGGCAGAAAGGAAAGTAAAAGCCATATCTGAATGGCCCATCCCAAAGACTGTTCGTGATGTACAATGTTTCCTGGGCTTTGCAAATTTTTACCTGAGGTTCATCAATCATTTCTCCCAGACAGTGGCTCCAATTACTAAGTTATTAAGAAAGAAAGAAAAATTTGTATGGTCCCCAGAAGCAGACCAAGCCTTTTCAACTTTGAAAGAAGCTTTCTCCACTGCCCCAGTCTTGACTCATCCAGATGCGGATCGACCTTTCATAGTGGAAGCTGATGCTTCAGATGTGGCGATAGGAGCAGTCTTGTCACAATGAAACAAAGACACTGGTCAGCTTCATCCTGTAGCTTACATGTCTCAGAAGTTGAACGAAGCAGAACAGAACTATGTCATTGCTGAAAAAGAGTTTCTGGCGATTCGTGATGCCTTTAAAGAATGGAGACATCATTTGTTGGGAGCTAAATATACTGTCACAGTATATACTGATCATCACAATCTTCAATTCATGAGTTCTGGCAGACTTTTGACTCCTCGGCAATTATGGTGGATGCTGTTTTTTGCCGAGTTTGATTTTGTGGTAACCTTCCGGCCTGGTAAAGATAATCGCAAAGCTGACGCCTTTTCCCGCCAAGAGTCTACCACATTGCCTGCAGTTCAAACCTCCAGAATTATCATTGCTCCTGACAAGGTCCTATGTATCATAAAAACAGAAGATTTCTGTGAAGACATCCGCAATTCATTCACTGTTGAAAAATGGCAGGCGTGGGCCCAAGCAGATCCGAAAAGATCAATCAAGCAAGGATTACCCTTTCACGATGCTCGTTTGTTCGTGCCCACTACCAAACTTCGCAAGATAGTGTTTCATTGGTTGCATGTTATACCTACAGCAGGTCACCCTGGTACTCCTAAAACTCTTGAATTAATCCAACGCTATTTTTGGTGGCCTACCTTAACCCCTTCGCTGCCAGGCCTTTTCCGCCTCCTGTGCCGAGCCTTTTTTTGGCTATTTGGGGCACTCATAACTTTTTGAACACATACGATAGACAAGCCAAATTGACGTCCTTTTTTTTCCAACATCCTAGGGATTCTAGAGGTACCCAGACTTTGTGGGTTCCCCAGAAGGAGGCCAAGAAATTAACCAAAATACAGTGAAAATTTCGTTTTTTTTAAAAAAATGGGAAAAAGGGTCTGCAGAAGGCTTGTGTTTTTTTCCCTGAAAAGGGCATCAACAAAGGGTTTGCGGTACAAAAATCACCAGCTTCCCAGCTTTCAGGAACAGGCAGACTTGAATCAGAAAACCCAATTTTTCAATACAATTTTGGCATTTTACTGGGACATACCCCATTTTTATGATTTTTTGTGCTTTCAGCCTCCTTCCAGTCAGTGACAGAAATGGGCATGAAACCAACGCTGGATCCCAGAAACCGCAACATTTCTGAAAAGTAGCAAAAATTCTGAATTCAGCAAGGGGTCATTTGTGTACATCCTACAAGGGTTTCCTACAGAAAATAACAACTGAAAAAGAAAAATATTGAAATTGAGGTGAAAAAAACATAAATTTTTCTGTACGTTTTACTCTGTAACTTTTTCCTGCAATGTCAGATTTTCGACAGCAATATACTGTTAGGTCTGCTGGACTCTTCTGGTTGCGGGGATATATAGGGCTTGTAGGTTCATCAAGAACTCTAGGTACCCAGAGCCAATAAATGACCTGCACCCTGCAGTGGGTTTTCATTCTATACCGGGTATACAGCAATTCATTTGCTGAAATATAAAGAGTAAAAAATAGCTATCAAGAAAACCTTTGTATTTCCAAAATGGGCACAAGATAAGGTGTTGAGAAGCAGTGGTTATTTGCACATCTCTGAATTCCGGGGTGCCCATACTAGCATGTGAATTACAGGGCATTTCTCAAATAGACGTCTTTTTTACACACTGTCTTACATTAGGAAGTGAAAAATGTAGAGAAAGACAAGGGGCAATAACACTTGTTTTGCTATTCTATGTTCCCCCAAGTCTCCCGATAAAAATGATACCTCACTTGTGTGGGTAGACCTAGCGCCAGCGACAGGATATGCCCCAAAACACAACGTGGACACGTCACAGAAAACAGAGCTGTTTTTTGCAAAGGGCCTACCTGTAGATTTTGGCCTCTAACTCAGCCGGCACCTAGGGAAACCTACCAAACCTGTGCATTTTTGAAAACTAGAGACCTAGGGGAATCCAAGATGGGGTGACTTGTGGGGCACTGACCAGGTTCTGTTACCCAGAATCCTTTGCAAACCTCAAAATTTGGCTAAAAAAACACATTTTCCTCACATTTCGGTGACAGAAAGTTCTGGAATCTGAGTGGAGCCACAAATTTCCTTCCACCCAGCGTTCCCCCAAGTCTCCCGACAAATATGATACCTCACTTGTGTGGGTAGTCTTAGCGCCCGCGACAGGAAATGTTCCAAAACACAAAGTGGGCACATCCCATTTTTTGACAGAAAACAGAGCGGTTTTTTTCAAAGTGCCTACCTGTAGATTTTGGCCTCTAGCTCAGCCGTCACCTAGGGAAACCTACCAAACCTGTGCATTTTTGATAACTAGAGATCTAGGGAAATCCAAGATGGGGTGACTTGTGGGGCTCTGACCAGGTTCTGTTACCCAGAATCCTTTGCAAACCTCAAAATTTGGCTAAAAAAACATATTTTCCTCACATTTCGGTGACAGAAAGTTCTGGAATCTGAGAGGAGCCACACATTTCCTTCCACCCAGCGTTCCCCCAAGTCTCCCGATAAAAATGGTACCTCACTTGTGTGGGTAGGCCTAGCGCCCGCAACAGGATATGCCCCAAAACACAACGTGGACACATCACAGAAAACAGAGCTGTTTTTTGCAAAGTGCCTACCTGTAGATTTTGGCCTCTAACTCAGCCGGCACCTAGGGAAACCTACCAAACCTGTGCATTTTTGAAAACTAGAGACCTAGGGAAATCCAAGATGGGGTGACTTGTGGGGCTCTGACCAGGTTCTGTTACCCAGAATCCTTTGCAAACCTCAAAATTTGGCTAAAAAAACACATTTTCCTCACATTTCGGTGACAGAAAGTTCTGGAATCTGAGAGGAGCCACAAATTTCCTTCCACCCAGCGTTCCCCCAAGTCTCCCGACAAATATGATACCTCACTTGTGTGGGTAGTCTTAGCGCCCGCGACAGGAAATGTTCCAAAACACAAAGTGGGCACATCCCATTTTTTGACAGAAAACAGAGCGTTTTTTTTCAAAGTGCCTACCTGTAGATTTTGGCCTCTAGCTCAGCCGTCACCTAGGGAAACCTACCAAACCTGTGCATTTTTGAAAACTAGAGATCTAGGGAAATCCAAGATGGGGTGACTTGTGGGGCTCTGACCAGGTTCTGTTACCCAGAATCCTTTGCAAACCTCAAAATTTGGCTAAAAAAACATATTTTCCTCACATTTCGGTGACAGAAAGTTCTGGAATCTGAGAGGAGCCACAAATTTCCTTCCACCCAGCGTTCCCCCAAGTCTCCCGATAAAAATGGTACCTCACTTGTGTGGGTAGGCCTAGCGCCCGCGACAGGATATGCCCCAAAACACAACGCGGACACATCACAGAAAACAGAGCTGTTTTTTGCAAAGTGCCTACCTGTAGAATTTGGCCTCTAGCTCAGCCTGCACTTAGGGAAACCTACCAAACCTGTGCATTTTTTAAAACTAGAGAGCTAGGGGAATCCAATATGGGGTGACTTGTGGGGCTCTGACCAGGTTCTGTTACCCAGAATCCTTTGCAAACCTCAAAATTTGGCTAAAAAAACACATTTTCCTCACATTTCGGTGACAGAAAGTTCTGGAATATGAGAGGACCCACAAATTTCCTTCCACCCAGCGTTCCCCCAAGTCTCCCGATAAAAATGATACCTCACTTGTGTGGGTAGTCCTAGCGCCCGCGACAGGAAATGTCCCAAAACACAAAGTGGGCACATCCCATTTTTTGACAGAAAACGGAGCTGTTTTTTGCAAAGTGCCTACCTGTAGATTTTGGCCTCTAGCTCAGCCGGCACCTAGGGAAACCTACCAAATCTGTGCATTTTTGAAAACTAGAGACCTAGGGAAATCCAAGATGGGGTGACTTGTGGGGCTCTGACCAGGTTCTGTTACCCAGAATCCTTTGCAAACCTCAAAATTTGGCTAAAAAAACACATTTTCCTCACATTTCGGTAACAGAAAGTTCTGGAATCTGAGAGGAGCCACAAATTTCCTTCCACCCAGCGTTCCCCCAAGTCTCCCGACAAAAATGATACCTCACTTGTGTGGGTAGTCCTAGCGCCCGCGACAGGAAATGTTCCAAAACACAAAGTGGGCACATCCCATTTTTTGACAGAAAACAGAGCTGTTTTTTGCAAAGTGCCTACCTGTAGATTTTGGCCTCTATCTCAGCCGTCACCTAGGGAAACCTACCAAACCTGTGCATTTTTGAAAACTAGAGACCTAGGGGAATCCAAGATGGGGTGACTTGTGGGGCTCTGACCAGGTTCTGTTACCCAGAATCCTTTGCAAACCTCAAAATTTGACTAAAAAAACATATTTTCCTCACATTTCGGTGACAGAAAGTTCTGGAATCTGAGAGGAGCCACAAATTTCCTTCCACCCAGCGTTCCCCCAAGTCTCCCGATAAAAATGGTACCTCACTTGTGTGGGTAGGCCTAGCGCCCGCAACAGGATATGCCCCAAAACACAACGTGGACACATCACAGAAAACAGAGCTGTTTTTTGCAAAGTGCCTACCTGTAGATTTTGGCCTCTAGCTCAGCCGGCACCTAGGGAAACCTACCAAACCTGTGCATTTTTGAAAACTAGAGACCTAGGGGAATCCAAGATGGGGTGACTTGTGGGGCTCTGACCAGGTTCTGTTACCCAGAATCCGTTGCAAACCACAAAATGTGGGTAAAAAAACACATTTTCCTCACATTTCGGTGACAGAAAGTTCTGGAACCTGAGAGGAGCCACAAATTTCCTTCCACACAGCGTTCCCCCAAGTCTCCCGATAAAAATGATACCTCACTTGTGTGGGTAGTCCTAGCGCCCGCGACAGGAAATGTCCCAAAACACAAAGTGGGCACATCCCATTTTTTGACAGAAAACAGAGCTGTTTTTTGCAAAGTGCCTACCTGTAGATTTTGGCCTCTAGCTCAGCCGGCACCTAGGGCAACCTACCAAATCTGTGCATTTTTGAAAACTAGAGACCTAGGGAAATCCAAGATGGGGTGACTTGTGGGGCTCTGACCAGGTTCTGTTACCCAGAATCCTTTGCAAACCTCAAAATTTGGCAAAAAAAAAACATTATCCTCACATTTCGGTGACAGAAATTTCTGGAATCTGAGAGGAGCCACAAATTTCCTTCCACCCAGCGTTCCCCCAAGTCTCCCGATACAAATGATACCTCACTTGTGTGGGTAGTCCTAGCGCCCGCGCCAGGAAATGTCCCAAAACACAAAGTGGGCACATCCCATTTTTTGACAGAAAACAGAGCTGTTTTTTGCAAAGTGCCTACCTGTAGATTTTGGCCTCTAGCTCAGCCGGCACCTAGGGAAACCTACCAAACCTGTGCATTTTTGAAAACTAGAGACCTAGGGGAATCCAAGATGGGGTGACTTGTGGGGCTCTGACCAGGTTCTGTTACCCAGAATCCTTTGCAAACCTCAAAATTTGGCTAAAAAAACATATTTTCCTCACATTTCGGTGACAGAAAGTTCTGGAATCTGAGAGGAGCCACGAATTTCCTTCCACCCAGCATTCCCCCAAGTCTCCCGATAAAAATGGTACCTCACTTGTGTGGGTAGGCCTAGCGCCCGCGACAGGATATGCCCCAAAACACAACGTGGACACATCGCAGAAAACAGAGCTGTTTTTTGCAAAGTGCCTACCTGTAGATTTTGGCCTCTAGCTCAGCCGGCACCTAGGGAAACCTACCAAACCTGTGCATTTTTGAAAACTAGAGACCTAGGGGAATCCAAGATGGGGTGACTTGTGGGGCTCTGACCAGGTTCTGTTACCCAGAATCCTTTGCAAACCACAAAATGTGGCTAAAAAAACACATTTTCCTCACATTTCGGTGACAGAAAGTTCTGGAATCTGAGAGGAGCCACAAATTTCCTTCCACCCAGTGTTCCCCCAAGTCTCCCGATAAAAATGATACCTCACTTGTGTGGGTAGTCCTAGCGCCCGCGAAAGGAAATGTCCCAAAACACAAAGTGGGCACATCCCATTTTTTGACAGAAAACAGAGCTGTTTTTTGCAAAGTGCCTACCTGTAGATTTTGGCCTCTAGCTCAGCCGGCACCTAGGGAAACCTACCAAATCTATGCATTTTTTAAAACTAGAGACCTAGGGGAATCCAAGATGGGGTGACTTGTGGGGGTCTGACCAGGTTCTGTTACCCAGAATCCTTTGCAAACCTCAAAATTTGGCTAAAAAAACAAATTTTCCTCACATTTCAGTGACAGAAAGTTCTGGAATCTGAGAGGAGCCACAAATTTCCTTCCACCCACCGTTCCCCCAAGTCTCCCGATAAAAATGATACCTCACTTGTGTGGGTAGTCCTAGCGCCCGCGACAGGAAATGTCCCAAAACACAAAGTGGGCAAATCCCATTTTTTGACAGAAAACAGAGCTGTTTTTTGCAAAGTGCCTACCAGTAGATTTTGGCCTCTAGCTCAGCTGGCACCTAGGGAAACCTACCAAACCTGTGCATTTTTGAAAACTAGAGACTTAGGGGAATCCAAGATGGGGTGACTTGTGGGGCTCTGACTAGGTTCTGTTACCCAGAATCCTTTGCAAACCTCAAAATTTGGCTAAAAAAACACATTTTCCTCACATTTCGGTGGCAGAAAGTTCTGGAATCTGAGAGAAGCCACAAATTTCCTTCCACCTAGCGTTCCCCCAAGTCTCCCGATAAAAATGATACCTCACTTGTGTGGGTAGTCCTAGCGCCCGCGACAGGAAATGTCCCAAAACACAAAGTGGGCACATCCCATTTTTTGACAGAAAACAGAGCTGTTTTTTGCAAAGTGCCTACCAGTAGATTTTGGCCTCTAGCTCAGCTGGCACCTAGGGAAACCTACCAAACCTGTGCATTTTTGAAAACTAGAGACTTAGGGGAATCCAAGATGGGGTGACTTGTGGGGCTCTGACCAGGTTCTGTTACCCAGAATCCTTTGCAAACCTCAAAATGTGGCTAAAAAAACAAATTTTCCTCACATTTCGGTGGCAGAAAGTTCTGGAATCTGAGAGAAGCCACAAATTTCCTTCCACCTAGCGTTCCCCCAAGTCTCCCGATAAAAATGATACCTCACTTGTGTGGGTAGGCCTAGCGCCCGCGACAGCAAGTGGCCCAAAACACAACGTGGACACATCTCATTTTTTCATAAAAAAGAGTGCCTACCTGTGGATTTTGGCCTCTAGCTCAGCCGGCCCCAGGGGGGGCAGAAATGGCCTAAAATAAATTTGTCGCCCACCCCCCAACCCCCCCCCCCCGGGGAGCGACCCTTGCTTACAAGGTCGCTCCCCTTGCGTGACGGCGCAAAAAAAAGATCCCTGGTGCCTCGTGGTTTCTGCCCCCCTTGGGGGAAGATTGACCTACAATTGGCCAATCTGCCCCCAAGGGGGGCAGAAATGGTCTAAATACAATTTGCCCCCCAGGGGAGCGACCCTTGCCTGATGGGTCGCTCCCCATCTATAAAAAAACAAACAAACAAACCAAAAAAAAACACAAAAAAACTATTTGCCCTCACGCCTAGAGGTTTCTGCCCCCCCTGGGGGCAGATCGGCCTAATACCAATAGGCCGATCTGCCCCCAGGGCGGGCTGAAATGGCCTAAAATAAATTTGCCCCCCCACCCCCTTGGGGAGCGACCCTTGCCTACAAGGTCGCTCCCCTTGCGTGACAGCGCAAAAAAAAGATCCCTGGTGCCTAGTGGTTTCTGCCCCCCTTGGGGGCAGATTGACCTACAATCGGCCAATCTGCCCCCAAGAGGGGCAGAAATGGTCTAAATACAATTTGCCCCCCAGGGGAGCGACCCTTGCCTAATGGGTTGCTCCCCATCTATAAAAAAACAAACAAACAAAAAAAAAACACAAAGAAACTATTTGCCCTGGCGCCTAGAGGTTTCTGCCACCCCTGGGGGCAGATCGGCCTAATACCAATAGGCCGATCTGCCCCCAGGGGGTGCAGAAATGGCCTAAAACAAATTTGCTCCCCCACTCCCCCCGGAGCGACCCTTGCCTACAAGGTCGCTCCCCTTGCGTGACGGCGCAAAAAAAAAGATCCCTGGTGCCTAGTGGTTTCTGCCCCCCTTGGGGGCAGATTGACCTACAATCGGCCGATCTGCCCCCAAGGGGGGCAGAAATGGTCTAAATACAATTTGCCCCCCATGGGAGCGACCCTTGCCTGATGGGTCGCTCCCCATCTCTAAAAAAACAAACAAACAAAAAAAAAAAAAGAAAAAAAACGATTTGCCCTGGCGCCTAGAGGTTTCTGCCCCCCCTGGGGGCAGATCGGCCTAATACCAATAGGCCGATCTGCCCCCAGGGGGGGCAGAAATGGTCTAAAATAAATTTGCCCCCCCACCCCCTGGGGAGCGACCCTTGCCTACAAGGTCGCTCCCCTTGCGTGACGGCGCAAAAAAAAGATCCCTGGTGCCTAGTGGTTTCTGCCCCCCTTGGGGGCAGATTGACCTCAAATCGGCCGATCTGCCCCCAAAGCGGGCAGAAGTGGCCTAAATACAATTTGCCCCTCCAGGGGAGCAACCCTTGTCCAAGGGGTCGCTCCCCATCTGTAAAACAAAAAAAACAAAAAAAGTCCCTGATGCCTAGTGGTTTCTGCCCCCCTGGGGGGCCGATCAGCCTAATCAAAATAGGCTGATCTACCCCCTAGGGGGGCAGAAATGGCCTAAAATAATTCCCCCCTCCCAGGGAGAAGGGTGGCTCCCCTTGCGTGAAATTCACGCAAAAAAAAACTCCCTGGTGTCTAATGGTTTCTGCCCCCCTTGGGGGCAGATTGGCCTCATCAAAATAGGCCAATCTGCCCCCAAGGGGGGCAGAAATGGCCTAAATATAATTTGACCCCTAGGGGAGCGACCCTTGCCTAAGGGGTCGCTCCCCACCTAAAAAAAAAAAGAAAACATAAAAAAAAGAAAAAAAAAAGATCCCTGGTGCCTAGAGGTTTCTGCCCCCAGGGGGGCAGAAAAGGCCTTCCCAAAAAAATGCCCCCCCTGGGAGCAACCCTTGCCCAAAGGGTCGCTCCCTTTTGTCAGTTTCAGGCAACAACAAAAAAAATCCCTGGTGTCTAGTGGGGTTTCAAAAGCCGGATTGCAAGCAATCCGGCTTTTGAAACCCTGGGAGAGACTTCAAAGGGAAGGAAATACATTTCCTTCCCTTTGAAGCCCTTCCGGGCCTCCCCCACGTGATTGAAAGAGACCCTGTGACTAATCAGCGCGCGCTCGCGCGCTGACTTCACAGGGGTTGTTGGGGGGGGTCGGGGGTGGAAGGGGTAGGGCTTCCCCTTCCATCCCTGACTTGGGAGGGTTGGGGGGAACCCCACAGAGGGAGCACTAGCGCTCTCTCTGTGCTCCGTGACCAGGACGTAATGGTTACGTCCTGGGCACAGCAGCACTGTGCCTCAGGACGTAACCATTACGTCCTGGGCACAGAACAGGTTAACAAATGATGTAAAAACAATGGTAAACAACTGCGAAGTCTGTGCTCGCACTAAAACAAGTCATTCAAAACCGAAAGGGTTGTTACACCCACTCCCAACCCCAAGTCGTCAGTGGGAACACATCTCTTTAGACTTTATTACAGGTCTGCCAGTGGTTGAACAGCATTCAGTAATTCTGGTGGTAGTAGATAGTCTCACGAAATATGGACATTTCATTGCCTGTAAGAAATTACCCACCTCTAGTGAACTGGCAACTATCTTACTGAATAGAATGGTTCGTTATCATGGACTGCCAAAAGTGATCCTCTCCGATCAGGGATCGCAATTTGCCTCCAACTTCTGGAGGACATGGTGTAAAACACTCCAAGTGACATCTACCCTATCTACTAACCACCATCCTCAAACAGATTGTCAAACGGAGAGACTAAGGGGGTCATTCTGACCTCGGCGGTAAAAGTCGCATACCGCCGGCCAGAAGACCGCCATAACACCGCCGCGGCCGCGGTAAACCGCCACGGTCATTCTGACCTGCAACTGGCAAACCGCCAAAAACCCGACATCAACAAAAGTCCGCCACACCAAAGGTCAGCGGGAAACTGGCGATGACCAAACCTCCACCGTCACGCCAACAGACATACGCCCATACCATTCCGACCCACAAATCCCTGCAGCGGTCTTTCAACCGCGGTATTCCATTGGCGGTACACACCGCCGCGCTCAAAATACACACACCT
This sequence comes from Pleurodeles waltl, assembly GCF_031143425.1. Classification (NCBI taxonomy): domain Eukaryota; kingdom Metazoa; phylum Chordata; class Amphibia; order Caudata; family Salamandridae; genus Pleurodeles; species Pleurodeles waltl. The sequence goes on from NC_090439.1 coordinate 859,115,884, forward strand.
TTACAAAACACTACCACCTTGGATAATTCAAAATACACACACCTGAGACACATACACACACCACTCCCACACACCCAATTAAATATAAAACACACACCCACATCACCCACAAACCCCTACGACCACAATTGCGAGTGAAGGACAGAGAGAGAGAGAGCACAGCATAGAGTACACCATCACACAGAGGCAAATCACAACATCACCCACACAATTTCCACGCACAAAACACTATACACCACCACACCCACCACACTCTACAACACATACACCACCCCTCACCTCAACCACACCACCCCATGGCACCCCAAAGACACCCCAGGTTCTCTGACGCAGAACTCAGGGTCATGGTGGAGGAAATAGTTCGTGTAGAGCCCCAGCTCTTCGTTGCACAGGTGCAGCACACCACCATTGCCAGGAAGATGGAGCTATGGCAAAGGATAGTGGACAGGGTCAACGCTGTGGGACAGCATCCACGCAATCGGGAGGACATCAGGAAGCGGTGGAACGACCTACGGGGGAAGGTGCGTTCCATGGTATCAAGGCACAACATTGCGGTGCAGAAGACTGGCTGCGGACCCCCACCTACTCCCCCCGAATTCACAGCATGGGAGGAGGAAGTCTTGCACATCCTGAGGGCCTCGCAGGAGTAGGCGGAGGAATGGACTCTGGTAAGTCAAATCTTCACTACTTCATTCCCCCCACCCCACCTGCATGCCAAATCATACCCCCACCCTCACCCCCACCCCCATCACACCAACTCCTTGCAAATGGCTCACCATCACATCCCACCCATCCCAAAACCTAGCCCTGCGTGCGTCCCCAAAGCATGGACACCCATCCCCAAAGCATGCCCACTACACACACTCATCACCCCCACAAGCCACCGTCACAAAAGCTCCCACAAGGGAATGCCAGCACTGGGGGACACGGCCACCCGCCCATTACACGAAATGCCACACACAGAAGCAATAACCAAACTCTTATACCCCTGCAGGACCTGAACGCCACCACACCGCCACGGAGGGTCCAGAGATGTCCATCCCACCCCCAGAAGAGGCCCCCAGTGATGACAGCAGCTCTGTCTCCCTGGAGCCTGATGACCAGCCCGGCCCATCGGGAACCTCGGGACAGTCGGTTCCCCACAGACAGCCACAGGCTACACCAGACCTAACCCCCTCTGGGAACACCAGCACAGCTCCCACCCAGCGGGCCCATGCCTCTGTCTCCAGGACACGTCAATCAGCGGTGTGTCCACCACTACAGGGCACCCAGGTTGACCCACCACCCCAACAACAACAGGGACCTGGGGGCAGTGGTAGTGGGCACACCGTCCAGGGGACAGAGGCCCAGGGAAACAGGGGAACTGGGAGGGCTGCTGTGCGACAGGGGGGGGACAGGCCCAGGGAACCGACTCTCCAAGAGGCCCTCTCCTCCATCATGGGAGCATACCACCACTCCCAGGAGACGATGGCTACGGTACTGGCCAGGATCCAGGAGATCCAGGTCATGCAGGAGCAACAGTACATGGGGTTCAGAGAGGAACTGAGGAAGATTAGTTCCGCAATGGGGACCATCGTCCTGGCCCTAACCCAGATAGTCACCACATTGCGGGACCATGTGGCACCACAAAGGGCCCCTGTCACTAGCCTGGACCAGGAACAGCCTACCACCTCCGCCGGCGCTAGTGGACAGGAGGCCCCCACACAACGACGGGCCACCAGAACCCCACCTCCTGCAGAAGAAGAACCACCCCGCAAGCGGAACCTGAGATCTCACAAGAAGACAGAGTAGGATTGCAAGACCCCCGCCACCAAACGATACCCCCTGATGTCATCCCACTGTCCCACATTGTCACCCTGTCCAACCTTGAACTGCCCCTGCTCCATCCTTCCACAGGCATATGGACAATGCACCTGTGCGACTGAGAACTGGACTCTGCCATGGACATTACTCCACCATCACCCATCCCTGTTTTACAATCATGTTCCTTAAATTTAGCACTTTAATTAAATCACTTCTTGCACTAAAAAAATCTGGAGTCTGCTTGTATTCTTAACAAATGTATTAGACATAATGGTGCCAAAATGTTCAGTTACATTGTGATGACAACATACCACTGTCACACAGCTGTAGTCCATGGGCAAACAAAGCAGAGGTCACGCAGTGGGGCCCACAGCTCTGAAAACGGAAGGGAAAGTCACAACTCAGTTAACAGGAACTGGGGGGGAACTCAGACAGTAGAGAGGCAGGAGACTTTAAGTAAATGTAAAATGGCGGGGTTGATTCGTACCTGTGTGCTACTGAAAATACTGTTGTATCACTGTGTCCCTGTTGTCTGTGTCGTCCCCGTCGTCTTCCTCCTCTTCACTCTCCACAGGCTCCACAGCTGCTACAACACCACCATCTGGGCCATCCTCCTGCAGGAAAGGCACCTGGCGTTGCAAAGCCAGGTTGTGAAGCATACAGCAGGCCACGATGATATGGCACACCTTCTTTGGTGAGTACATTAGGGATCCACCTGTCATATGCAGACACCTAAACCTGGCCTTCAGGAGGCCGAAGGTTCTTTCTATAATCCTCCTAGTTCGCCCATGGGCCTCATTGTACCGTTCCTCTGACCTTGTCCTGGGATTCCTCACTGGGGTAAGTAGCCACGAGAGGTTGGGGTAACCAGAGTCACCTATTAGCCACACACGGTGTCTCTGTAGCTGTTCCATCACATAAGGGATGCTGCTATTTCGCATGATGTACGCGTCATGCACAGACCCAGGGAACTTGGCATTTACATGGGAGATGTACTGGTCAGCCAAACAGACCACCTGGACATTCATCGAATGATAACTTTTTCTGTTCCTGTACACCTGCTCACTTCCACTGGGGGGAACCAAGGCCACATGGGTCCCATCAATGGCACCAATGATGTTGGGGATATGTCCAAGGGCATAGAAATCACCCTTCACTGTAGCCAAATCGCCCACCTCAGGGAAAACAATGTAGCTCCGCATGTATTTCATCAGGGCAAACAACACTCTGGACAAAACCTTAGAAAACATAGGCTGAGACATCCCTGATGATATGGCCACTGTTGTTTGGAATGATCCACTTGCCAAAAAATGGAGTACTGACAGAACCTGCACCAGAGGGGGAATCCCTGTGGGTTGGCGAATGGGGGACATCAGGTCTGGCTCCAGCTGGGCACACAGTTCATGTATAGAGGCTCGGTCAAGTCTGTATGTCAGTATGACATGTCGTTCTTCCATTGTCGACAGGTCCACCAGCGGCCTGTACACAGGAACATTCCTCCATCTCCTCGCAAGTCCCAGCGGACGGTGCCTAGGAAGGACAACATGGAGCACAGAGTCAAGCAACCCACAGGTACGTAACCACAGCTTGCACAAAACACGATTCGCTATGCATTGAATGGCTTGTATGAGTGGCAATGCAAGGCCTAGGCCTGTGTGACGCAGTAGAAAATAAGCCATGTGGGCCCTTGAAATGGCGGCTGCCTGACCTGTGAAGTGTGACAATGGGATGTGAGGTCAATGCGCTGGCGTGGCACACCGTGGCGGTAGGCGGTCGAAGACCGCGGCGCAAAGCAGCATTGGTTAACATTGAACCCTATGGGTCTCAGGAGCCAATGACGATGTGCGCCGGCGGTCGCGGTACGCACCGCCGCGGTACGCACCGCCGCGGGCGTGACCGCCATTTTCTAACTGCTTAATCACTCGAGACCTGATCATCCACAGGAGAGGACCTATACTGCAAGTGCTGCTGTGACCTCGGTCTGGGAGATACAATGGCTGCTGCGACTGGGGAAAGGGCCCCTGCCTTCACATCTGAGGAATTGGAGAAACTTGTGGATGGGGTCCTGTCCCAGTATGCGCTACTCTACGGTCCTCCAGACCAACAGGTAAGTACACAGGGAGCACGTAGTATGGGCCATGCCTGTGTTGAGTGGTGTGGGTGTAAGATGGTGGGGAGGGGTGCGAATGGGGAGTGCAACGCACGACAGATGAGAGCATGTGCCACATGGCAAGGTTGGGGAGGGGGGGCCACTCACATCGACCATGCAGGAAAGTGATGATATTTCTTGTTCCATCCTGTCCATGTCACATAGGTCAGCGCCCATCAGAAGATCGACATTTGGCGTGCCATCGCCAAGGACGTCCGGGCCCTGGGGGTCCACAACAGACGGGGCAGCCACTGCCGCAAGAGGTGGGAGGACATCCGCCGCAGGAGCAGAAAGACCGCGGAGGCTCTGCTGGGGATGGCCTCCCAACCTAGGAGGGGTGCCACATGGCAATTGACCCCCCTGATGTCCCGGATCCTGGCGGTGGCCTACCACGATTTGGATGGGCGCGTGAGGACATCACAGCAGACACCAGGGGGTGAGTATCAGCACATTCTGCTATATTAGCGCACAGTGGAGGTGTCTGGGTGGGGGATGAGGGCTGTGGCTATCTCTAGGCCAGGGCGGTTTCTGTAGGCTAGGCCCCTCCGATAGGCATGGCCCTGTGCCCCCGCCCCCGACCTCTGTAGGGTGCTAAGTCCAGCTATCCATGGTTGGGCCTCACCTATGTGTGCATTTGTCGTCCATTGACTTGTAGGCCAAGTCACAATAATTGAGTAGTGTACCCCGAGTGCGCGGCGTAGTGCAGGGGGCTTCTGTGTCTGTCCTCTCCACCAACGGTGCCGCCAATGCATGCACTCAACATGTCTTTCTTTCTTCTCCCCCCCCTTTTTTTGGTTTTCGTGCTCATGTGTGCATTAGCATCATCAGGCGGAGGAGAAGTGACATCGCCGCACGACGGAGCTGCATCTCACATGGCCCCGGAGGCCCATGCAACCGACTCAGAGTACACCAGTGAGACGGAGGGTGAGGGGGGCTCCACAACGGGGACCCGTGGAGACGTCAGCGACACCGACACGTCCTCGGAAGGGAGCTCCCTTGTGGTGGCGGCACCACCCGTGCCCACCGCAACAACAGGTACAGCCGCCACCCAGCGCACCAGCCCCGCCCTCCCAGCAGCCCCTCAGCGTTCGCCCCGTGCCCGCTCGGCCAGGAAGCCGGGCATCTCCTTCGCCCCTGGCACCTCAGGTCCTGTCCCAGTTACCACTGCTGCCCTCAGTGCGGAGATCATTGACCTCCTCCAGACGCTCATTGTTGGGCAGTCTACCCTTTTGAATGCCATCCAGGGGGTAGAAAGGGAGGTGCATCGGAGCAATGCATACCTGGAGGGCATTCATTCGGGTCAGACTGCCCATCAGCGATCGTTCAACGCTCTGGCCTCAGCACTGACGGCAGCAATTGTCCCTGTGTCTAGCCTCCCCCCTCCAACTTCCTCAACCCAGTCCCACTCCCCTGTTCCTCTGCCTATCCCAGACACACCTACAGACCAGCCTGCACACACCTCAACACCCAAGGGCAGCTCATCCAGACATAAGCACCACAGATCACACAAGCATTCACCCAAGCAACATCCACATGCAGACATGCCAACAACCACTGCCTCCTCTGTTTCCCCCTCCTCCTCGTCTCCCTCTGTTAGGGTTTGTGCACAGCAAAGAGCATGTCCCCTCTCACTGCACTAGTGGGTTCTGTAATAGCTCCCTTTTAAAATTACTATTGAAAGCCTTTCTTGTTATCTCACCTTCCCCCCCCCTAGGCTTCTGTGTATGTTTTTTAATGTGCTGTTTTGTTTACACATTGGGCCTTGCTTTTACCAAGGCTTCTTTAAAACACTCCTCTCTAGGCCATGTGTTAATTTAACTCATTTGCATAATAACTGAAACTCTGCACACCTTTCAAGAACATGTGCAGCATGTGAGGACCACACCCAGCTCTTCAAACCACACCCAGCTCTGCACACCTTTCAAGAACATGTGCAGCATGTGAGGACCACACCCAGCCCTGTCTATAAAAGGCAGACCTCGAGCCTCGCCCAGTGCTTGTGCTCGTCTACCTCCCGCTTACCTGAGGACAGATCCCTCGGCGCTGGCACTCCTGCTCTCTACAGACTTTCATTGGCTTCAATGTGCGCAGCTGCTGGCTCTTCCTTCTTCCAGTTTCCGGTTCCTCCTTGCCTCAGCCTCTCTCCTACAAGCAACCTGCAAAAGAGAAAGAAGACAAGGTTAGACTGATCAGTATCTCTTGCCAGCAACAAGTAAGTGCAAAACTTTTATTACCTGAAAGAACTTTGACAACAATTTCTGGATTCGTGTATAGACAATTTGAAACAAGATACCTTCCACGAACATTGTGATTCAAACTCTTTGTTACAACAATACTTTGCGGAACTTTGTGAAGCAAACATTTTTTTTATGGAACTTTTAAGAATCGATCCGTGGAAACCATTAACAGCAAGGCAAACAGTAAATCAAGGACTTGCACAAATTACATGCTGTATTTTGACGTAAAAGTACAGTATTTGTTTTATAAAAGATTCTGGAAATATGGGAAAAGTGAGTCTGCTATTGGCAATTTAGGCTTTAGTTATATTAAGATGAATGTTTGATATTGATAATTCTGATAACGGTATTTGTTTAATGTTTTAGAAGCTTTAGAGTAATAGAAAGCACATCCCAGAGCAGTAACACATTCCAAACCTGGAAACTAGAGACCAGGATCCAAGAGGTACTTTTAGAAGAACATTTCTAATAAATAAAGGGATAGTCAGGAACCCAGTTAGGAATAGGATGTACTTATCTGTTCTTTGTTTATGTTTCATTAGGCACCAGTTTCTACCGAAGTCAGAGAGGGCCGCAGATTTGTGCACCACTTCAACAGTGGAAACGCAGTTGTCTCTTTATTTTATTTTATCCACTTCCCCCCTTCCCTTGAGCTTCTGTTCTTAGTGCACTGTTTTAAAAACTAGTGTGCTGGAACAAGCAGTTTCAGGGTGGGGTCGGATTGTCTTCAACCTCCATCAGAACTGAACAAGGACTCAGGTGAGCTGGGCTTTGACAGAAGCACAAGCCTTAAATAAAAATAAAAAAAAATTCAGTTCTGGTGGACGATGAATATCGGGGAAGAAATAGAGGGCATTGACGTCACGGATGTGGCGCAGGCCCTAAATGAGGACTTGGCTCATAATGAATCAGTGTCTGGCATCTTGCAACATATGCAAGAGGAAATAGAGAAATTAAAGATGGAGAATACCTCTTTAAAACAGGATTTAAGCAGGTATAAATTTAGGGTATCTCAGTGGAACACAGCTTTTACGCCTTTGTTTAAAACCTCCTCAGAGACAGGGGCGCCATCAAAACATACAACTTTGCCTCCCCAGTTGAGGTCACTGTTAATGTTCCTAATGCTGTGCCCTTAGCAGCACTTGAACGTTTTCATGGAGATAGTAACAAATTCCATGTTTTTATCAATCAATGTCAATTACACTTTGTTTGTAAGCCACAACAGTTCCCTACTGATGCTACGAAAGTGGCATTCGTCTTGTCTTATTTGGGTGGCACAGCAGCCAATTGGTCAATTCCTTTCGTGGAGAGAGATGATCCCATCCTCCATAATTGGAATCAATTTAAACGTACCATGACCAGCCTTTTTGCAAAACACACTTTCATGCTGGCAAGTGATAATGAGCTTTTAAATCTTAAACAAGGTAACAAGGATTTATTGACCTATCTCACTAGTTTTAATCGTTTACTCACCGAGACACACTGGCCAGAAGAAAAGCGTGTGTCCCTTTTCTATAAAGGTTTGAGAGACGAGTTAAAAGACGCGCTGGCTCATATCGTTGATTTGCCAGAAGACTATTCGGAATTTGTAGATTTAGTTGTGAAATTAGAACATAGACTAGGAGAAAGAAAGGGAGATAAATACAAACTGGAATCACGGTTAACTTGTATTAGACACGAGAAGAAAGACCCAGATAATAAACTCCCTGAACCTGAGCCTATGCAAATAGGGACACTCAGAGGTTCACTCACATCAGAGGAAAAAGAAAGAAGGAGGAAACTTCAATTATGTTTATATTGTGGAAGGGTAGGTCACTTTGCCAGAAAATGTCCAGTAAAGCCTAAAAATCCACGAAAGGGTGCTGTTTCCTCCACCTCCTCAACTGAATCGGGAAACGATTAAGCTCGACAAGGGGAGAGGTTACTTGTTCGAGAAAACATCTTAATCAAACCTCTAATGCTGCAGCCTTCATGGTACCGCACATACCTAGACATTTCATAATTCAGGTCGTTTTAATTGTTACTACCCAAGTGAGGCATTCTCTCCCTGTCCTACTGGACTCAGGCGCGACAGGATATTTTGTGGATAATAAGTTAGCTGAAAACTTAGGACTTCCTATGTGCCTAAAGCCTTGTCCAGAAGTAGTATGTGCAGTGGATGGGTCAGAATTGACCTCTGGATTAATCACAAAACAAACAAGTCCACTTGTTATGGTCTGTCCGAACGGGCACACAGAGATGATTAGCTTTGATCTGATAGATACTCCTAATTTTGGTTTGATTCTCGGGGTACCCTGGTTAACAACTCATAACCCAAAAATTGATTGGGTGAATAGAAATGTTACTTTGGATTCCTCTTTCTGTAGAACCAATTGCTATCAAGAAGCAGGTACAGAAAAGAGCACAGTATTACACTGTGCTAGTGTTATACAAGATGAACCAAGTCTCCCTCCTGAATATTCTGACTTTAAAGACGTCTTTGATCCAGTAAAGGCTAGTGTGCTGCCCCCACATAGGTCTTATGACTGTCGTATAGATCTTATCCCAGGGGCCCCTTTACCTAATAACAGAGTATATGCTTTGACTGACGAAGAAACCAAATACTTAAGAACCTACCTAGATGACCTACTACAGTCTGGGTTCATCCGTCATTCCACATCTCCGGTGTCATCTCCACTCTTTTTTATCCCGAAGCCGGATAAATCCCTGCGCGCGTGTATCGATTATAGAGGACTAAATAAGGCTACAATAAAGAATAAATATCCTCTTCCTCTAATACCTGTGTTGTTGGATCAGTTAAGACATTCTACTGTATACACTAAACTAGATCTGCGGGGAGCTTACCACCTGGTCCGAGTAAAAGAGGGGGATGAGTGGAAGACAGCTTTCAAGACAAAGTTTGGTTTATTTGAGTACACAGTAATGCCCTTTGGGTTATGTAATGCCCCTGCGGCCTTTCAGTTCTTTATAAATGAGGTCCTACACGAATTCCTGGACGTTTGTGTCATAGTATACATAGACGACATCCTCATTTACTCTAAGAACTCAGAAGAACATACCCAACATGTTCGTGCAGTATTATCAAAGTTAAAAGAAAATCATCTTTTTGCTAAGTTAGAAAAGTGTACTTTTAATGTCAGCAAGGTGGACTTTTTAGGATACTGCCTGTCACCTCAAGGAATAACTATGGATGTAAAGAAAATCAGTGCTATTGCTGATTGGCCAGAACCATCCTCTGTAAAAGATATTCAGAAATTTCTGGGTTTCGCCAATTTTTATAGGAGGTTTATTGCACATTTCGCAGACATTGCGGACCCAATAACTACTTGTTGCGGAAAGGGCAACGATTTCTTTGGACTGATGAGGCGGCACACGCCTTTCAACTCCTAAAACAAAAGTTCACTTCAGCCCCAATTCTGAAACATCCTGATCCTGACTTGCCTTTTTTTGTTGAAGCGGATGCTTCACAAGTAGCTTTAGGAGGAGTTCTTTCTCAACGAGATGCAGTAGATGGCCAGTTACATCCTATAGCCTTCTATTCCAAAAAGTTATTACCAGCTGAACAAAATTACACTGTGGCTGAAAGGGAACTACTAGCTATCAAAGTAGCCTTTTCAGAATGGAGGCACCATTTAATGGGAGCCAAGTACCCAGTTACAATCTTTTCTGACCATAGGAACCTACAGATTTTGGATCACTTAAAGCACTAACACCACGTCAGATGCGCTGGTTAAATTTTTTTAGCACATTTGACTTTGTAATAACCTATAGACCAGGGGCACAACAAATTCAATCTGATGTGTTATCTAGATACGGACATACTTCAGACATGAAACAAGATAAAATAGGAGAACCCATTATTCCTCCCCAAAAGTTTTTGGCACCAGTACAACAGAAGGATTTCATCACAGATCTATATAATGCACACATGCAAATAGCACCTCAGGATTGGTTAAAAGATTCCCATAACACAATACAACGAGGTTTATTGTATCACGACAACATGCTGTTAGTGCCCACCTCTGAATTACAAACACAGGTGATAATTTGGCATCACGCCTCACCGTTGGCAGGTCATCCTGGTTGGGTAAAAACCCTGGAAAATGTGCAAAAACACTTTTGGTGGGACACTATAAGAAAGGACATTAAGCAATTTGTCACTACCTGTCCAATTTGTGCAAGACATAAATCTTCTCATAAGGCCCCTGACGGTTTGTTAATACCAATGCCAACACCCAAGCAACCTTGGCACACTGTGAGCATGGACTTTATTGTAGGTTTACCACCTGTAAAATCTTTCACAACAGTGTTGGTTATAGTGGATTTTTTATCTAAAATGGCACATTTTGTACCATTACGGAAATTACCCACGGCGGCAGAATTTGCCGATATTTTTATAAGGGAAATTGTGCGTTTACATGGTTTGCCAAGCAAAGTGGTGTCAGACCGAGGGAGCCAGTTCAACTCTAAATTTTGGAAAAAATTATGTAAAAAACTGAAAATAGATGTGGCATTATCCACTGCTTTCCACCCAGAGACAGATGGACAGACTGAACGACTGAACCAAACCTTACTTCAAACGCTACGTTGTTTATTGGCTGATTATTCTAGTGAATGGTTGGAAGCTCTCCCTGTAGCGGAGTTTGTTTATAATAATACTGAGCATTCAGCTCTACTTTGCTCACCATTCTATTTCTTGCAGGGGTATCATCCAAGAGCTATACCCATTTTGTTAGAAGATTCTCTGTTACCTACAGTAACGGATAGACTAACAAGGTTAGGTGACATACAAGACAAAGCCAGGAAACATTTATTAAAGTACAAGGAAAGCATGAAAAGACAAGCAGACAAACACAGATCTGAGGCCCCAATGTATAAAATCGGTGACAAGGTCTGGCTCTCCACAAAGAACCTAAACATAGAGGGATCCCGAATGCTGCAACCACGTTTCATAGGACCCTTTAGTATAACTGCCATAGTAAACCTGGTAACAGTAAAATTAGATTTACCAAAAGAATATCCAGTACATACTACATTCCATGTGTCCTTGCTTAAGCCGTACAATCCAAAAACCCGACCTGAACCACCACCTCCACCCATACCAATTAAGGGAAATCTAGAATATGAAGTGAAAAGCATAAAAGACTCAAAAAGAATTAGGGGACGTCTGTTTTATTTAGTAGAATGGAAAGGATATGATGAATCTGAGAATTCATGGGAACCAGCATCATATGTACATGCCCCACAGCTGATTAGACAGTTTTATTTAAAAAATCCAGGAAAACCCCGTCCTGTAGGAGGGCCTTTGAGGGGGGCAACTGTTAGGGTTTGTGCACAGCAAAGAGCATGTCCCCTCTCACTGCACTAGTGGGTTCTGTAATAGCTCCCTTTTAAAATTACTATTGAAAGCCTTTCTTGTTATCTCACCTTCCCCCCCCAGGCTTCTGTGTATGTTCTTTAATGTGCTGTTTTGTTTACACATTGGGCCTTGCTTTTACCAAGGCTTCTTTAAAACACTCCTCTCTAGGCCATGTGTTAATTTAACTCATTTGCATAATAACTGAAACTCTGCACACCTTTCAAGAACATGTGCAGCATGTGAGGACCACACCCAGCTCTTCAAACCACACCCAGCTCTGCACACCTTTCAAGAACATGTGCAGCATGTGAGGACCACACCCAGCCCTGTCTATAAAAGGCAGCCCTCGAGCCTCGCCCAGTGCTTGTGCTCGTCTACCTCCCGCTTACCTGAGGACAGATCCCTCGGCGCTGGCACTCCTGCTCTCTACAGACTTTCATTGGCTTCAATGGGCGCAGCTGCTGGCTCTTCCTTCTTCCGGTTTCCGGTTCCTCCTTGCCTCAGCCTCTCTCCTACAAGCAACCTGCAAAAGAGAAAGAAGACAAGGGTAGACTGATCAGTATCTCTTGCCAGCAACAAGTAAGTGCAAAACTTTTATTACCTGAAAGAACTTTGACAACAATTTCTGGATTTGTGTATAGACAATTTGAAACAAGATACCTTCCACGAACATTGTGATTCAAACTCTTTGTTACAACAATACTTTGGGGAACTTTGTGAAGCAAACATTTTTTTTATGGAACTTTTAAGAATCGAACCGTGGAAACCATTAACAGCAAGGCAAACAGTAAATCAAGGACTTGCACAAATTACATGCTGTATTTTGACGTAAAAGTACGGTATTTGTTTTATAAAAGATTCTGGAAATATGGGAAAAGTGAGTCTGCTATTGGCAATTTAGGCTTTAGTTATATTAAGATGAATGTTTGATATTGATAATTCTGATAACGGTATTTGTTTAATGTTTTAGAAGCTTTAGAGTAATAGAAAGCACATCCCAGAGCAGTAACACATTCCAAACCTGGAAACTAGAGACCAGGATCCAAGAGGTACTTTTAGAAGAAAATTTCTAATAAATAAAGGGATAGTCAGGAACCAGTTAGGAATAGGATGTACTTATCTGTTCTTTGTTTATGTTTCATTAGGCACCAGTTTCTACCGAAGTCAGAGAGGGCCGCAGATTTGTGCAGCACTTCAACAGTGGAAACGCAGTTGTCTCTTTATTTTATTTTATCCACATCCCCCCTTCCCTTGAGCTTCTGTTCTTAGTGCACTGTTTTAAAAACTACTGTAGTGTGCTGGAACAAGCAGTTTCAGGGTGGGGTCGGATTGTCTTCAACCTCCATCAGAACTGAACAAGGACTCAGGTGAGCTGGGCTTTGACACCCTCCTCCCTCCCTGTGACATGTCCACTCACACCTGCATGCACACCACCATCAGCCAGCACGTCCATCACCACCACACCCACAAGAACAGTCCGCACACATGCAGTCACCACCCCCACTGCCATTTACACGTCCCCTGTGTCCTCTCCCAGTGTGTGTCACCCCCTCTTCCAAACCACACAAACGCAGGCAGTCACCCACCCAACAGCCATCCACCTCACGACAGCCTCCGTCACAAGCACCTGCACCCAAAGACAGCACACTTGACTCTCCTACAACCACATCCTCTCCCTCCACTCCCATACCCACTGCACCTACCCTTCCCATTGCTCCTAAAAAGTTGTTCCTCTCCAAAATTAACCTCTTTGCATCACCTGACCCACCCCCTCCATCTCGTAAGAGTCCAAACAGCACCTCAGCCACCACAAGCCCTGAACCTACTAGGACCATCGTTCAGGGCTATTGGAGTCCACCAGCTCCTAGGGCAGGAACATCGGCCAGCAGCAAGGGGACAGCCAGCCCACCCCCTGGGAAAAAAAACAAAAAAGGGAAGGGCCGGCGCGACAGGCCTGAGACGGCTGCCCCCAAGGACACCACCCTTGCACCATCACCTGTCCCATCCACAAAGGGAGGCAAGGGCCCCAGAGATTCCGCCAAGGGGGGCAAGGGCAGCAGGGCGGACAAGTCCTGCAGCAGGCGAGCTGCCCAGGAGGGCCCCACCAGCCCCATTTGGGGTGTGACGGAGGACACCCAGGGGCCCAGGAGTCCTGCACAGGAGGGCCCCGCAAGCGATAGGTCGGATGGCGACTGAGCGGGAATGATTGCCCAGATCTGGTTCCCTAGGAACACAAGAGAAGCACCGCTGAACAGGGCCCTTCCGAGAGAAGCACCGCTGAACAGGGCCCCGCCGTGAAAAGCACAGCTGAACAGGGCCTGCCGTGAGAAGCACCGCTGAACAGGGCCCTGCTGTGAGAAGCACCGCTGAACAGGTCCCCGCCGTGAGAAGCACCGCTGAACAGGGCCCCGCCGTGAGAAGCACCGCTGAACAGGGCCCTTCCTGTCAAGCACCGCTCCGCTGGGCCTTCATCTCAAGTACCGCTCCGCTGGGCCCTTCATCTCAAGCACCGCTCCGCTGGGCCCTTCATCTCAAGCACCGCTCCGCTGGGCCCTTCATCTCAAGCACCGCTCCGCTGGGCCCTTCATCTCAAGCACCGCTCTGCTGGGCCTTCATCTCAAGCACCGCTCCGCTGGGCCCTTCCTGTCAAGCACCGCTCCGCTGGGCCCTTCATCTCAAGCACCGCTCCGCTGGGCCCTTCCTGTCAAGCACCGCTCCGCTGGGCCCTTCATCTCAAGCACCGCTCCGCTGGGCCTTCATCTCAAGCACCGCTCCGCTGGGCCCTTCATCTCAAGCACCGCTCCGCTGGGCCCTTCATCTCAAGCATCGCTCCGCTGGGCCCTTCCTGTCAAGCACCGCTCCGCTGGGCCCTTCATCTGAAGCACCGCTCCGCTGGGCCTTCATCTCAAGCACCGCTCCGCTGGGCCGTTCATCTCAAGCACCGCTCCGCTGGGCCCTTCCTGTCAAGCACCGCTCCGCTGGGCCCTTCATCTCAAGCACCGCTCCGCTGGGCCTTCATCTCAAGAACCCCTCCGCTGGGCCCTTCATCTCAAGCACCGCTCCGCTGGGCCCTTCATCTCAAGCACCGCTCCGCTGGGCCCTTCCTGTCAAGCACCGCTCCGCTGGGCCCTTCATCTCAAGCACCGCTCCGCTGGGCCTTCATCTCAAGCACCGCTCCGCTGGGCCCTTCATCTCAAGCACCGCTCCGCTGGGCCCTTCATCTCAAGCACCGCTCCGCTGGGCCTTCATCTCAAGCACCGCTCCGCTGGGCCCTTCATCTCAAGCACCGCTCCGCTGGGCCCTTCCTGTCAAGCACCGCTCCGCTGGGCCCTTCATCTCAGGCACCGCTCCGCTGGGCCCCGACGTCTCTGCACCGCTCCGCTGGGCCCTTCATCTCAAGCACCGCTCCGCTGGGCCCTTCCTGTCAAGCACCGCTCTGCTGGGCCCTTCCTCTCAGGCACCGCTCCGCTGGGCCCTTCATCTCAAGCACCACTCCGCTGGGCCCTTCCTGTCAAGCACCGCTCCGCTGGGCCCTTCCTGTCAAGCACCGCTCCGCTGGGCCCCGCCGTCTCTGCACCGCTGGCCCATTGGCAGGGCCGGATCTGTGTCGGGCAGGGCTTCACGAAGCACTCTGGGCACCATGCCTCCTCCATAACCAGTGGAGTCTGTAATCCACCAGATGGACTGTGGCTTTGCACTCCCTAGGATGGTACAGTGGGCAACCCACCCACTGTAGAGACTTGAGAGACTGTGGCTTTGCACTCCCCAGGATGGTACAGTGGGCAACCCACCCACTGTAGAGACTTGAGAGACTGTGGCTTTGCACTCCCCAGGATGGTACAGTGGGCATGGAGGCCCCTCGTGGATCTGGCGTCGTGGACTCATGTGGCTGAGGTGCCCCCCCTTCCCTTCCCCCTGAGGTGCCTGTGGTTTTGTTATCTGATGCCCCAGCAGTGTTCTCTCCAATGGAATCGGGTCTCATGTGTGCGCTTTGCCCATGTGTTAATGCACATTGGCCCACGAACAATGGCATGTACCCAATATGTGCCGGACTTTTGGACTATGTATACATTGTTCATGTTGTTATTTATTTATTTAAAATATCTCATATTTCACTTCAGTTCAAATATGCTTGAATATACGTCTATTTTAATGATCATTTTATTTTGTCTTTGAATTATTCCGGGGGGTTTGGGGGTGTAAATCTGACTTGTTGCTCTGCTTTGGTGTGTGGGGATTTGGGGGGGGGGTGGGTGTGTCGCGTATGTGTGTGCCCGTTACCTTTTCTCCTCCCCCCTCCCCTGTGTCGTAGGTGCAGTACTCACCGTTGTCTCCTGCGGCGACATTCGTGCTCCTGGTAGAGGAGCAGGTAGACAATCGCTGGTAGGATGTTTAATTCGGGTTCCATGCTGTCCAGATTGCTCGTGGAGTGTATAAAGGTGAGCGTTTTCCCGTTCGTGGTCTGTTTCCGCCGTGTTTTTATCGGCGGGGCTCCCGCCCCGGAAAAGGTGGCGGATTGGTGGGTCGTGATAGGGTGGGCGGTACATTGTCTGCCGCCTGTCTGTTGGTGGTGACCGCCGCGCTGTTTGTTTACCCTGCCGTGGCGGTCGGAGTGTTAAAGTGGCGGTCTGTGTTGGCGGTTCCCGCCAGGGTCAGAATTCCATTTTCTTTACCGTCTGCCTGTTGGCGGGTTGGCCGCCGCTTTAACACCGACCGCCAGGGTTGGAATGACCCCCTAAATCAGACTTTGAAGCAATACCTACGTGCTTACGCTGAAAAAGCACTTAATTCATGGACATCAATGCTCTGGTTAGCTGAGTTAGCCTACAGCAACTCCTTCCACACTTCTACTGGCGTTACACCCTTCTTTGGTTTGTTTGGCTATCATCCTGACACCTTGCCCATCACAATTCCTTAAGAAAGTTCTCTCACTCCAGCTGTGTCAGAAATCATTCAACATTTGCATCAAACTCAGAAATCGATTCAACAACATTTAGAAAAAGCCCCAAAAAAATACGAAAAGCATTATGACAAGAAACATTGTGAGGGACCGCAGTATCAACCTGGTGATAAAGTGTGGCTTTCCACAAAACATATAGACTTCAAGAAGAAGCACATGTTTAACCCCAAATTTATAGGTCCTTACACTGTTCTTCAGCAAATCAATCCTGTGACTTATAAACTACAATTGCCAAAATCATTACGGATTCATCCAGTGTTTCATACTTCCCTCTTAAAAAAGGCAGTCCCAAAGGTCCACCCTCATCCAGCTCCTGTTCTAGTACAGGGGGAAGAAGAATATGAAGTCAAGAAAGTGTTGGACTCTAAACTGAGAGGGCGTAACCTATGGTACTTAATCTCATGGAAAGGTTATGGCCCTGAAAGTAATTCATGGGTTTCCGCATCTGATGTTCATGCTCCAGTACTTGTGAGACGGTTTCATCGTCTCAATCCAGATAAACCAGGCCCTAGAGCGCGCCTGGGAGAGGGGAGTATTGTCAACACCAGGACAGTGCGCGCTATACGGGCATCTAGAATGCAAAAACCCAACACTCGCAAGATAATGTAATTTATGCATTGTGATGATATGTTATTGTTTAACCGTTTGCATTTCAGAATTCCATCCAAAAGATTCATTTTTAAGGTGCTTATAAATACTGTACATTTGCAATGCATTGCTGCAGACATTCAGAGTGTGTTAGGGTGTGGTCCCTTTCCAGGGCCTTCTAGAGACTTTCCCTGCAACATACCTGGGCGTGGTTCTAGGCTGGGCCAAGACTCTATAAAAGAGAGTCAGCCCAACTTCCAGTGCTCACTATTCAGAGGTCCCGGTGCAGAGCAGCAGCTTCTTCCTGAGCTCCTGTCCCGGCGGCCTATTTGGATTTTCCAGTCTTCTGCACTCATCTTTTATTGGTGATCACTGTTTCCAGGCGGTAAGACGGTGTTTGGACATTTCCCAACACCGTAATTGAGAATTTTCATATTCTTGATTTTAATTCTTAAATGAATAACAGATTACTTGTGCGCTGCCATTTTTTGACACTTGTATGGTGGTTTGCAAATAGGGAGGACGCGCAATTTATTCCATAAAGATTTGACTTCGTTATTATATTGTTGTTCATTGCGCGCTGATATTTCTTGACATTTACATGATGTTTTACGAGTTGGCAAGACGTGCAACTCGTTTCATGAGCATTTAACTTTGTTGTTCATTGCGCGCTACCTTTTCTTGACATTTACATGGTGGCATTCGAATTGGTGAAACGCGCGATTCACTTCTCGTGTGTAATTCATGCTGTTCATTGTGCGCTACCATTTTCTGGCATTTACATGGTGGGATTCAAATCAGCAACACGCGCAATTCTTTCCTTGAGTGTTTTTTCATGTTATTCATTGTGCGCTACCATTTCTTGGCATTTGCATGGTGGCATTTGAATCGACAAGACGCGCGATTCTTTCCCTGAGTGCTTTTCATGTTGTTCATTGTGGGCTACCATTTCTTGGCATTTGTATGGTGGCATTTGAATCGGCAAGACGCGCAATTATTTCCTCGTGTGTAAATAATGTAAATTACTGTGCGCTACTATTCTAAGACATTTTCTTGATAGCATTTCAAGTTGACACGTTGCGTGATTTATTCCTTGAATCTACGTTGTGTGATTTCATGGTGCACAATCCTTTATGGTGTTTAATACTCATATAAAAATCTGCAATGTGCGCAATTCACTTCCCAGTGTTTTTTCTGAGATGAACACAACAATACCAGAGTTCTAGATGTAATGCTGTGTGTTCCTGATGTGTATTCTTAAAAGGAGATTCATATGGTTGTTTAGAAATTGCTCAGAGTGTTTCCTGATTCTCATGCTAAAGAAAGTACTTGAATCTGAAAGTCCTATTTAACTTTTCCTGTTTCCTCCTCAGGTATTCGGTCATCTAAAGCCTAGTCAGTTTTAGGACTATTCTAGGGTTGTTCATGTTTTTCGGAAAAGACAAAGCTGAGAGTTGTAGCATGGTACTGATTTCATGAGATGTAATTTTGATGTTGTGTTTTAACCTTTTGCTTCCTACAGGTCTCCTTACCAGCTGTTCCCGTCCTAGTCCCCTTTTCCCCACTTGGACTCTCTTAGACTCTGTGATAAATCTAATCAGAGTATTGGAGCTGTCTTGTGGTGGAAGTGTTGGGAACGTGCACAGACCCCGAGGATCTGGTGACTCTGAAGAATAGTGAGCCCACTAATTATTATCCTCCTGGTTTGTGTATGTTCTCAGCATGGCCACACTGGATGAGCTAGTCAAGGCTATCACCCAGCTCCAGTCAGAAGTGGTATCATCAAAGGATTTGACAAATAGTCTAGCTGAGAGGGTGAGTCAGTTACAGAATAAGGTTTAGAAGAAAGAACAAAGTCCCACAGGTGTGTCTTGGCCAGGTACTTCTTCTCAGACTTCTGGAGGTAATCCGACTAACAATTCCCTCAATGTTCCTTCAGCCATTCCTTTAGCTCCCCCAGAACACTTCTCAGGTGATCCCTTGAAAGCGCAATCTTTTCTGGTTCAAGTGGAACTTCACTTGACCTGCAGACCACATACTTTCCCCGATGCCCAGTCTAAAGTAGAATTCTTGTTGTCATATCTGTCTGGAGATGCAGCTACCTGGGCTATTCCTCTTGTGCATAAAAATAGTCCCCTGTTGTACAACTGGAAAAAATGTGTTCGTGAATTTGAGAGAGTTTTCGATCGTAGAACTGTAACACAGTCAGCAGATCGTGAATTATTAGACTTACGCCAAGGGAATCAGGACTTAGGCGGTCATTCTGACCTCGGCGGTAAAAGGCGCTTACCGCCGGTCAGAAGACCGCCATAACACCGCCGCGGTCGCGGTAAACCGCCACGGTCATTCTGACCCGCAACTGGCAAACCGCCAAAAACCCGACATCAACAAAAGTCCGCCACACCAACGGCCAGCGAAAAACTGGAGATGACCAAACATCCACCGTCACGCCAACAGAAATACGCCCATGCCATTCCGACCCACAAATCCCCGCAGCGGTCTTTCAACCGCGGTATTCCATTGGCGGTACACACCGCCGCGGTCAAAATACACACACCTTTACAAAACTACCACATAGGACAATTCAAAATACACACACCTGAGACACATACACACACCACTCCCACACACCCAATTAAATATAAAACACACACCCACATCACCCACAAGCCCTTACGACCACAATTGCGACTGAAGGACAGAGAGAGACAGCACAGCATAGAGTAGACCATCACACAGAGGCAAATCACAACATCACCCACACAATATCCACGCACAAAACACCATACACCACCACACTCACCACACTCTACAACACATACACCACCCCTCACCTCATCCACACCACCCCATGGCACCCCAAAGACACCCCAGGTTCTCTGACGCAGAACTCAGGGTCATGGTGGAGGAAATAGTTTGTGTAGAGCCCCAGCTCTTCGGGGCACAGGTGCAGCACACCACCATTGCCAGGAAGATGGAGCTATGGAGCAGAATAGTGGACAGGGTCAACGCTGTGGGCAGCATCCACGAAATCGGGACGACATCAGGAAGCGGTGGAACGACCTACGGGGGAAGGTGCGTTTCATGGTATCAAGGCACAACATCGCGGTACAGCGGACTGGCGGCGGACCCCCACCTACTCCCCCAGAATTCACAGCATGGGAGGAGGAAGTCTTGCACATCCTGCATCCTGAGGGCCTCGCAGGAGTAGGCGGAGGAATGGACTCTGGTAAGTCAAATCTTCACCACTTCATTCCCCCCACCCCACCTGCATGCCAAATCATACCCCCACCCTCACCTCCACCCCCATCACACCAACTCCTTGCAAATGGCTCACCATCACAACCCACCCATCCCAAAACCTAGCCCTGTATGGGTCCCCAAAGCATGGACACCCATCACCAAAGCATGCCCACTGCACATACCCATCTCCCCCACAAGCCACCGTCACAACAGCCCCCACAAGGGAATGCCACCACTGGGGTACACGGCCACCCACCCATTACACGAAATGGCACACACAAAAGCAATAACCAAACTCTTATACCCCTGCAGGACCTGAACGCCACCACACCGCCCAGGAGGGTCCAGAGATGTCCATCCCACCCCCAGAAGAGGCCCCCACTGATGACAGCAGCTCTGTCTCCCTGGACCCAGATGACCAGCCCGGCCCATCGGGGACCTCGGGACAGTCGGTTCCCCACAGACAGCCACAGGCTACAGCAGACCTAACCCCCTCTGGGAACACCAGCACAGCTCCCACCCAGCGGGCCCATGCCTCTGTCTCCAGGACACGTCAATCAGCGGTGTGTCCACCACTACAGGGCACCCAGGTTGACCCACCACCCCAACAACAAAAGGGACCTGGGGGCAGTGGTAGTGGGCACACGGTCCAGGGGACAGAGGCCCAGGGAAACAGGGGAACTGGGAGGGCTGCTGTGCGACAGGGGGGGGGACAGGCCCAGGGAACCGACTCTCCAAGAGGCCCTCTCCTCCATCATGGGAGCATACCACCGCTCCCAGGAGACGATGGCTACGGTACTGGCCAGGTTCCAGGAGATCCAGGTACTGCAGGAGGAACAGTACATGGGGTTCAGAGAGGAACTGAGAAACATTAGTTCCGCAATGGGGACCATCGTCGTGGCCCTTAACCAGATAGTCACCACATTGCAGGACCATGTGGCACCACAAAGGGCCCCTGTCACTAGCCTGGACCAGGAACAGCCTACCACCCCCGCCGGTGCTAGCGGACAGGAGGCCCCCACACAACGACAGGCCACCAGAACCCCACCTCCTGCAGAAGAAGAACCACCCCGCAAGCGGTACCTGAGATCTCACAAGAAGACAGAGTAGGATGCCAAGACCCCCGCCACCAAACGATACCACCTGATGTCATCCCACTGTCCCACATTGTCACCCTGTCCAAACTTAAACTGCCCCTGCTCCATCCTTCCACAGGCATATGGACAATGCACCTGTGAGACTGAAAACTGGAGTCTGCCATGGACATTACTCCACCATCACCCATCACCATTTTACAATCATGTCCCTAAACTTAGCACTTTAATAAAATCACTTATTGCATTTAAAAAATCTGGAGTCTGCTTGTATTTTGAACAAATGTATTAGACATAACGGTGCCAAAATGTTCAGTTACATTGTGATGCCAACATACCACTGTCACACAGCTGTAGTCCATGGGCAAACAAAGCAGAGGTCACGCAGTGGGGCCCACAGCTCTGAAAAAGGAAGGGAAAGTCACAACTCAGTTAACAGGAACTGGGGGGAAACACAGACAGTAGAGAGGCAGGAGACTTTAAGTAAATGTAAAATGGCGGGGTTGATTCGTACCTGTGTGATACTGAAAATACTGTTGTATCACTGTGTCCCTGTTGTCTGTGTCGTCCCGTCGTCTTCCTCCTCTTCACTCTCCACAGGCTCCACAGCTGCTACAACGCCACCATCTGGACCATCCTCCTGCACGAAAGGCACCTGGCGTCGCAAAGCCAGGTTGTGAAGCATACAGCAGGCCACGATGATATGGCACACCTTCTTTGCTGAGTACATTAGGGATCCACCTGTCATATGCAGGCACCTAAACCTGGCCTTCAGGAGGCCGAAGGTCCGCTCTATCACCCTCCTAGTACGCCCATGGGCCTCATTGTACCGTTCCTCTGCCCTTGTCCTGGGATTCCTCACTGGGGTCAGTAGCCACGACAGGTTGGGGTAACCAGAGTCACCAATTAGCCACACACGGTGTCTCTGTAGCTGTTCCATCACGTAAGGGATGCTGCTATTTCGCATGATGTACGCATCATGCACTGACCCAGGGAACTTGGCATTTACATGGGAGGTGTTCTGGTCAGCCAAACAGACCACCTGGACATTCATCGAATGATAACTTTTTCTGTTCCTGTCCACCTGCTCACTTTCACTGGGGGGAACCAAAGCCACATGGGTCCCATCAATGGCACCAATGATGTTGGGGATGTGGCTAAGGGCATAGAAATCACCCTTCACTGTAGCCAAATCGCCCACCTCAGGGAAAACAATGTATCTCCGCATGTATTTTATCAGGGCAGACAACACTCTGGACAAAACCTTAGAAAACATAGGCTGAGACATCCCTGATGATATGGCCACTGTTGTTTGGAGTGATCCACTTGCCAAAAAATGGAGTACTGACAGAACCTGCACCAGAGGGGGAATCCCTGTGGGTTGGCGATTGGGGGACATCAGGTCTGGCTCCAGCTGGGCACACAGTTCCTGTATAGTGGCTCGGTCAAGTCTGTATGTCAGTATGACATATCTTTCTTCCATTGTCGACAGGTCCACCAGCGGTCTGTACACGGGAAGATTCCTCCATCTCCTCGCAAGTCCCAGCGGACGGTGCCTAGGAAGTACAACATGGAGCACAGAGTCAAGCAACCCACAGGTACGTAACCACAGCTTGCACAGAACACGATTCGCTATGCATTGAATGGCTTGTATGCGTGCAATGCAAGGCCTAGGCCTGTGTGACGCAGTAGAAATTAAGCCATGTGGGCCCTTGAAATGGCGGCTGCCTGACCTGTGAAGTGTGACAATGGGATGTGAGGTCAATGCGCTGGCGTGGCACACCGTGGCGGTAGGCGGTCGAAGACCGCGGCGCAAAGCAGCATTGGTTAACATTGAACCCTATGGGTCTCAGGAGCCAATGACGATGTGCGCCGGCGGTCGCGGTACGCACCGCCGCGGTACGCACCGCCGCGGTACGCACCGCCGCAGGCGTGACCGCCATCTTCTATCTGCTTAATCACTCGAGACCTGATCATCCACAGGAGAGGACCTATACTGCAAGTGCTGCTGTGACCTCGGTCTGGAAGATACAATGGCTGCTGCGACTGGGGAAAGGGCCCCTGCCTTCACATCTGAGGAATTGGAGAAACTTGTTGATGGGGTCCTCCCCCAGTATGCGCTACTCTACGGTCCTCCAGACCAACAGGTAAGTACACTGGGACCATGCTTTGTGGGCAATGCCTGTGTTGAGTGGGGTGGATGAAAGATGGTGGTGAGGGGAGCGAATGAGGCATGCATCGCACGACAGATGAGAGCATGTGCCATATGGCAAGGTTGGGGAGGGGGGGCCACTCACATCGACCATGCAGTAAATGATGATATTTTTTTTCCCACCCTGGCCATGTCACATAGGTCAGCGCCCATCAGAAGATCGACATTTGGCGTGCCATCGCCAAGGACGTCCGGACCCTGGGGGTCCACAACAGACGGGGCACCCACTGCCGCAAGAGGTGGGAGGACATCCGCCGCGGGAGCAGGAAGACCGCGGAGGCTCTGCTGGGGATGGCCTCCCAACGTAGGAGGGGTGGCTCCCGTCAATTGACCGCCCTGATGTCCCGGATCCTGGCGGTGGCCTTCCCCGATTTGGATGGGCGCGTGAGGACATCACAGCAGACACAAGGGGGTGAGTACCAGCACATTCTGCTATGTTAGCGCACAGTGGAGGTGTCTGGGTGGGTGAGGAGGGCTGTGGGTATCTCTAGGCCAGGGCGACTTCTGTAGGCTGGTCCCCTCCGTAAGGCATGGCCCTGTGCCCCCGCCCCCCACCTCTGTAGGGTGCTAAGTACAGCTATCCATGGCCCTGGGTCACCTATGTGTGCAGTTGTCGTCCATAGGCTTGTAGGCCAAGTCACAATAATTGAGTAGTGTACATCGAGTGCGCGGCGTAGTGCAGGGGGCTTCTGTGTCTGTCCTCTCCGCCAACGGTGTCGCCAATGCATGCACTCAACATGTAATTTTTTCTCCCCCCTCCTTTTTTTTGGTCTTCCTGTTCATGTGTGCATTAGCATCATCAGGCGGAGGTGAAGTGGCATCGGAGCACGAGGGAGCTGCATCTCACATGGCCCCGGAGGGCCATGCAACCGACTCCGAGTTCACCAGTGAGACGGAGGGCGAGGGGAGCTCCACAACGGGGACCCATGGAGACGTCAGCGACACAGACACGTCCTCGGAAGGGAGCTCCCTTGTGGTGGCGGCAACATCCGTGCCCACCGCTACAACAGGTACAGCCGCCACCCCGCGCACCAGCTCCGCCCTCCAAGCAGCCCCTCAGCGTTCGCCCCGTGCCCGCTCGGCCAGGAAGGGGGGCATCTCCTTCGCCCCAGGCACCTCAGGCCCTGCCCCAGTTACCCCTGCTGCCCTCAGTGAGGAGATCATTGACCTCCTCCAGACGCTCATTGTTGGGCAGTCTACCCTTCTGAATGCCATCCAGGGTGTAGAAAGGGAGGTGCACCGGAGCAATGCATACCTGGAGGGCATTCATTCGGGTCAGGCTGCCCATCAGCGATCATTCAACGCTCTGGCCTCAGCACTGATGGCAGCCATTGTCCCTGTCTCCTGACTCCCCCCTCCAATTTCCTCATCCCAGTCCCACTCCCCTGTTCCTCTGCCTATCCCAGCCACACCTACAGACCAGCCTGCACACACATCAACACCCAAGGGCAGCTCATCCAGACATAAGCACCACAGATCACACAAGCATTCACACAAGCAACATCCACATGCAGACATGCCAACAGCCACTGCCTCCTCTGTGTCCCCCTCCTCCTCGTCTCCCTCCTCCCTCCCTGTGATGTCTCCACTCACACCTGCATGCACACCACCATCAGCCAGTACGTCCATCACCAGTACACCCACCAGAACACTCCGCACACGTTCAGTCACAACCCCCACTGCCATTTACACGTCCCCTGTGTCCTCTCCCAGTGTGTCTTTCACCCCCTCTTCCAAACCACACAAACGCAGGCAGCCACCCACCCAACAGCCATCCACCTCACGACAGCCTCCGTCACAAGCACCTGCACCCAAAGACAGCACACTTGACTCTCCTACAACCACATCCTCTTCCTCCAGTCCCATACCCACTGCACCTACCCTTCCCACTGCTCCTAAAAAGTTTTTCCTCTCCAAAATTAACCTCTTTGCATCACCTGACCCACCCCCTCCATCTCGTAAGAGTCCAAACAGCACCTCAGCCACCACAAGCCCTGCACCTTCAAGGACCATAGTCCAGGGCTATTGGAGTCCACCAGCCTCTAGGGCAGCAACATCGGCCAGCAGCAAGGGGACAGCCAGCCCACCCCCTGGGAAAAAAACTAAAAAAGGGAAGGGCCGGCGCGAGAGGCCAGAGACGACAGCCCCCAAAGGCAATACCCTGGCACCGTCACCTGGCACATCCACAAAGGGAGGCAAGGGCCCCAGAGAATTGGCGAAGGAGGGCAAGGGCAGCAGGGCGGACATTTCCGGCAGCAGGCGAGCTGCCCAGGAGGGCCCCACCAGCCCCATTTCGGGTGTGAAGGAGGACACAAACGGGCCCAGGACTCCAGCACAGGAGGGCCCCGCAAGCGAAAGGTCGGATGGCGACTGAGCGGAAAATATTGTCCCGATCTGATTCCCTGGGAACACATGTCAAGCACCGCTGAACAGGGCCCCGCTGTGACAAGCACCGCTGAACTGGGCCCCGCCGTGACAAGCACAGCTGAACAGGGCCTGCCGTGACAAGCACCGCTGAACAGGGCCCCGCCGTGACAAGCACCGCTGAACAGGGCCCCGCCGTGACAAGCACCGCTGAACAGGGCCCGCCGTGACAAGCATCGCTCCGCTGTGCCCTTCCTGTCAAGCACCGCTCCGCTGGGCCCTTCATCTCAAGCAGCGCTCCGCTGGGCCCTTCCTGTCAAGCACCGCTCCGCTGGGCCCTTCCTCTCAAGCACCGCTCCGCTGGGCCCTTCATCTCAAGCACCGCTCCGCTGGGCCCTTCATCTCAAGCACCGCTCCGCTGGGCCCTTCCTGTCAAGCACCGCTCCGCTGGGCCCTTTATCTCAAGCACCGCTCCGCTGGGCCCTTCATCTCAAGCACAGCTCCGCTGGGCCCTTCATCTCAAGCACCGCTCCGCTGGGCCCTTCCTGTCAAGCACCGCTCCGCTGGGCCCTTCATCTCATTCACCGCTCCGCTGGGCCCTTCATCTCAAGCACCGCTCCACTGGGCCCTTCCTGTCAAGAACTGCTCCGCTGGGCCCTTCATCTCAAGCACCGCTCCGCTGGGCCCTTCATCTCAAGCACCGCTCCGCTGGCCCCTTCATCTCAAGCACCGCTCCGCTGGGCCCTTCCTGTCAAGCACCGCTCCGCTGGGCCCTTCATCTCAAGCACCACTCCGCTGGGCCCTTCCTGTCAAGCACCGCTCTGCTGGGCCCTTCATCTCATGCACCGCTCCGCTGGGCCCTTCATCTCATGCACCGTTACGCTGGGCCCTTCATCTCAAGCACCGCTCCGCTGGGCCCTTCCTGTCAAGCACCGCTCCGCTGGGCCCTTCATCTCAAGCACCGCTCCGCTGGGCCCTTCATCTCAAGCACCGCTCCGCTGGGCCCTTCATCTCAAGCACCGCTCCGCTGGGCCCTTCCTGTCAAGCACCGCTCCGCTGGGCCCTTCCTGTCAAGCACCGCTCCGCTGGGCCCTTCATCTCAAGCACCGCTCCGCTGGGCCCTTCATCTCAAGCACCGCTCCGCTGGGCTCTTCCTGTCAAGCACCGCTCCGCTGGGCCCTTCCTGTCAAGCACCGCTCCGCTGGGCCCTTCCTGTCAAGCACCGCTCCGCTGGGCCCTTCATCTCAAGCACCGCTCCGCTGGGCCCTTCCTGTCAAGCACCGCTCCGCTGGGCCCTTCATCTCATGCACCGCTCCGCTGGGCCCTTCATCTCAAGCACCGCTCCGCTGGGCCCTTCCTGTCAAGCACCACTCCGCTGGGCCCTTCATCTCAAGCACCGCTCCGCTGGGCCTTTCATCTCAAGCACCGCTCCGCTGGGCCCTTCATCTCAAACACCGCTCCGCTGGGCCCTTCATCTCATGCACCGCTGGCCCATTGGCAGGGCCGGATCTGTGTCGGCCAGGGCTTCACGAAGCACTCTGGGCACCATGCCTCCTCCAGAACCAGTGGAGTCTGTAATCCACTTGATGGACTGTGGCTTTGCACTCCCCAGGATGGTACAGTGGGCAACCCACCCACTGTAGAGACTTGTGAGACTGTGGCTTTGCACTCCCCAGGATGGGACAGTGGGCATGGAGGCCCCTCGTGGATCTGGCGTCGTGGACTAAACTGGCTGAGGTGCCCCCCTTCCCTTCCCCCTGAGGTGCCTGTCATTTTACTATCAGATGCCCCTGCAGTGTTCTCTCCAATGGAATCGGGTCTCGTGTGTGGGCTTTGCCCATGTGTTTAGGCCCATTGGCCCACGAACAATGGATGATAGCCAATATGGGCCGGACTTTTGACCTATGTATATATTGTTCATGATGTAATATATTTTATTTATATTTTCATATTTCACTGAACTTCAATTATGCTATAATATACTTCATTTTTAATGATCATTTTATTTTGTCTTTGCATTCTTCCGCGGGTTTGGGGGTGTAACTGTGATGTATTGCTATGCATTGATGTGTGTGTTGTAGTGGGTGAGGGTGGGGGTGGGTGTGTGGTGTATGTGTGTCCCCGTAATTTTTTGCCTCCCCCCTCCCCTGTGTCGTAGGTGCAGTACTCACCGTTGTCTTCTGCGCCGGCGTTCGTGCTCCTGGTAGAGGAGCAGGTAGACAATAGCTGGTAGGATGTGTAGTTCGGGTTCCATGCTGTCCAGATTCCTCGTGGGGTGTATTGGGGTGAGCATTTTCCCGTTCGAAGTCTGTTTCCGCCGTGTTTTTATCGGCGGGGCTCCCGCCCTGGAAAAGGTGGCGGATTGGTGAGTTGTGATAGGGTGGGCGGTACATTGTCTGCCTCCTGTCTGTTGGTGGTGACCACCGCGCTGCTTGTCTGTACCGCCGTGGCGGTCGGAGTGGTAAAGTGGCGGGCTGTGTTGGTGGTTCCCGCCAGGGTCGGAATTCCATTTTTTGGGCCGCCTGCCTGTTTGCGGGTTGGCCGCCGCTTTAACACCGACCGCCAGGGTTGGAATGACCCCCTTAGTGTCATACTTAGACAACTTTAATCGGCTGGTCGCTGAGACATCCTGACCTGAAGAAAAACAAGCGGCCTTGTTTTACAGGGGCCTCAAAGAGGAGCTAAAGGACATCTTAGCGCAAATCGACCCACAACCTGCAAACTGTCAAGATTTAATAAACCTTGTCTTGAGGCTTGATCATCGTTTAAATGAACGAAAAGGAACGCGTAAAAAGACTGAAGAACATTCTTGGCATGCTCATGATAACAAAGACTCAAGAACTCCGAGAGAAAGAACGCCGGAACCGATGGAAATTGGAACCATCAGGAGACCTTTGACCAAAGATGAAAAGGACCTACGCAGAAAAAATGGGCAATGTCTCTATTTTGGGCGGAAAGGTCATTTCGCCAAAGATTGTCCAATCAAAACAAAGAGCAAGCGAGGCCCAGAAAGTTGCAACCAATGCATCAATCGAGTCGGAAAATCTAAAGCACCCAAGTTGCAGAGAAGGGTTGCTCTTGGGTGTCACCGTGGATCCTTCACAATCCAAACATCTCAAATTGGGAATAAGAGTTCAGGTCAAGAAAAAGACCTATTTCAAGAAGGCTCTAGTCGACTCTGGGGCTACCGGAAACTTTGTTGACGCCCAATTGGTTCGTGCATGGGGGATCCCATGTATTGAAAAGAAGAACCCAGAAACCATCCAGACAGTTGATGGAAAACTCTTGACTGGAGGTCCGATAACTCTTCAGACTGTCCCCTTGACAATAATTTGTGAAGGTAAAAATCAAAGAAAGAAACATAAAGAGGAACTCATCCTTGACGTGATCCATGCTCCCCAGTATGGGATCATCCTTGGCTTGCCATGGTTAACTCATCACAATCCAGAGATTTATTGGGCAGAACAAAAGATCGTGTTCTCATCAGTGCTATGTAAAGAACATTGTCTCCAAAGGACTCAAGAATCGGAAGTTCGCCATTCTTACATAGCTACTGCCGCAGAAAAGAAGTTCAGTTGCCCAAACAGTATTCGTCTTATGAAGATGTATTTGATGAGAAGGAAGCAGAGAACTTACCTCCTCATAGATCTTATGACTGTCAAATTGATCTAGTCCCAGGGGGGATACTTCCCAACTGTCGTGTGTATGCCCTGTCAGAACATGAAAATCAACATTTATGAAAATACTTGGATCAATTCTTAGAGAATGGTTTCATCCGCCCCTCTAAGTCTCCCACAGCTTCTCCTTTGTTTTTTGTTTCAAAAGCGAACGGAGAGCTTCGAGCTTGTATCGACTATAGGGGCTTGAATAAAATCACCATCAAGAACAAATATTCTTTGCCTCTAATTCCGGTCTTACTGGAACAAGTAAAGAAAGCAAAAATCTACACGAAGCTTGATCTTCGAGGTGCTTACCATTTGGTCAGAATGAGAGAGGGTGACGAATGGAAAACGGCATTCAAAACAAGATATGGCCTTTTTTAATACACCGCAATGCCTTTTGGTCTGTGCAATGCTCCAGCAGCATTTCAATTTTTCTTAAATGACGTTCTTAGAGAGTACCTCAATATCTTTGCCATAGTTTACATTGATGACATTTTGATCTACTCAGACAATGAGAATGAACATGTTCAACATGTCAAGAAAATTTTGGCAGCCCTTCGTAAACACCATTTATATTGCAAGCTAACCAAGTGTGAGTTTCATATTACCACAGTTGAGTTTTTAGGGGTTATCCTTACCCCTCAAGGTATGGTGATGGCAGAAAGGAAAGGAAAAGCCGTATCTGAATGGCCCATCCCAAAGACTGTTCGTGATGTACAATGTTTCCTCGGCTTTGCACATTTTTACCGGAGGTTCATCAATCATTTCTCCCAGACAGTGGCTCCAATTACTAAGTTATTAAGAAAGAAAGAAAAATTTGTATGGTCCCCAGAAGCAGACCAAGCCTTTTCAACTTTGAAAGAAGCTTTCTCCACTGCCCCAGTCTTGACTCATCCAGATGCGGATCGACCTTTCATAGTGGAAGCTGATGCTTCAGATGTGGCGATAGGAGCAGTCTTGTCACAACGAAACAAAGACACTGGTCAGCTTCATCCTGTAGCTTACATGTCTCGGAAGTTGAACGAAGCCGAACAGAACTATGTCATTGCTGAAAAAGAGCTTCTGGCGATTCGTGACGTCTTTAAAGAATGGAGACATCATTTGTTGGGAGCTAAATATACTGTCACAGAATATACTGATTATCGCAATCTTCAATTCATGAGTTCTGCCAGACTTTTGACTCTTCGGCAATTACGGTGGATGCTGTTTTTTGCCAAGTTTGATTTTGTGGTAACCTTCGGGCCTGGTAAAGATAATCGCAAAGCTGACACCTTTTCCCGCCAAGAGTCTACCACATTGCCTGCAGTTCAAACCTCCAGAGCTATCATTGCTCCTGACAAGGTCCTATGTATCATAAAAACAGAAGATTTCTTTGAAGACATCCGCAATTCATTCACTGTTGAAAAATGGCAGGCATGGGCCCAAGCAGATCTGAAAAGATCAATCAAGCAAGGATTACCCTTTCACGATGCTCGTTTGTTCGTGCCCATTACCAAACTTTGCAAGATAGTGTTTCATTGGTTGCATGTTATACCTACAGCAGGTCACCCTGGTACTCCTAAAACTCTTGAATTAATCCAACGCTATTTTTGGTGGCCTACCTTAACAAAGGATGTAAAAACAATGGTAAACAACTGCGAAGTCTGTGCTCGCACTAAAACAAGTCATTCAAAACCGAAAGGGTTGTTACACCCACTCCCAACCCCAAGTTGTCCGTGGGAACACATCTCTTTAGACTTTATTACAGGTCTGCCAGTGGTTCAACATGATTCAGTAATTCTGGTGGTAGTAGATAGTCTCACGAAATATGGACATTTCATTGCCTGTAAGAAATTACCCACCTCTAATGAACTGGCAACTATCTTACTGAATAGAGTGGTTCGTTATCATGGACTGCCAAAAGTGATCCTCTCCGATCAGGGATCGCAATTTGCCTCCAACTTCTGGAAGACATGGTGTAAAACACTCCAAGTGACATCTACCCTATCTACTAGCCACCATCCTCAAACAGATGGTCAAACGGAGACACTAAATCAGACTTTGAAGCAATACCTACGTGCTTATGCTGAAAAAGCACTTAATTCATGGACATCAATGCTCTGGTTAGCTAAGCTAGCCTACAACAACTCCTTCCACACTTCTACTGGTGTTACACCCTTCTTTGGTTTGTTTGGCTATCGTCCTGACACCTTGCCCATCACAATTCCTCAAGAAAGTTCTCTCACTCCAGCTGTGTCAGAAATCATTCAACATTTGCATCAAACTCAGAAATCGATTCAACAACATTTAGAATAAGCCCCAAAAAAATACAAAAAGCATTATGACAAGAAACATTGGGAGGGACCGCTGTATCTACCTGGTGACAAAGTGTGGATTTCCACAAAACATATAGACTTCAAGAAGAAGCACATGTTCAACCCCAAATTTATAGGTCCTTACACTGTTCTTCAGCAAATCAATCCTGTGACCTATAAACTACAATTGCCAAAATCATTACGGATTCATCCAGTGTTCCATACTTCCCTCTTAAAAAAGGCAGTCCAAAAGGTCCACCCTCATCCAGCTCCTGTTCTAGTACAGGGGGAAGAAGAATATGAAGTCAAGAAAGTGTTGGACTCTAAACTGAGAGGGCGTAACCTATGGTACTTAATCTCATGGAAAGGTTATGGCCCTGAAAGTAATTCATGGGTTTCCGCATCTGATGTTCATGCTCCAGTACTTGTGAGACGGTTTTATCGTCTCAATCCAGATAAACCCGGCCCTAGAGCGCGCCTGGGAGAGGGGAGTACTGTCAACACCAGGACAGTGCGCGCTCTACGGGCATCTAGAATGCAAAAACCCAACACTCGCAAGATAATGTAATTTATGCATTGTGATGATATGTTATTGTTTAACCGTTTGCATTGCAGAATTCCATCCAAAAGATTCATTTTTAAGGTGCTTATAAATACTGTAAATTTGCAATGTATTGCTGCAGACATTCAGAGTGTGTTAGGGTGTGGTCCCTTTCCAGGGCCTTCTAGAAACTTTCCCTGCAACATGCCTGGGCGTGGTTCTAGGCTGGGCCAAGACTCTATAAAAGAGAGTCAGCCCAACTTCCAGTGCTCACTATTCAGAGGTCCTGGTGCAGAGCAGCAGCTTCTTCCTGAGCTCCTGTCCCGGCAGCCTATTTGGATTTTCCAGTCATCTGCACTCATCTTTCATTGATGATCACTGTTTCCAGGCGGTAAGACGGTGTTTGGACATTTCCCAACACCATAATTGAGAATTTTCATATTCTTGATTTTAATTCTTAAATGAATGACAGATTACTTGTGCGCTGCCATTTTTTGACATTTGTATGGTGGTTTGCAAATAGGGAGGACGCGCAATTTATTACATAAAGATTTGACTTCGTTATTACATTGTTGTTCATTGCGCGCTGATATTTCTTGACATTTACATGATGTTTTACGAGTTGGCAAGACTTGCAACTCGTTTCATGAGCATTTAACTTTGTTGTTCATTGAGCGCTACCTTTTCTTGACATTTACATGGTGGCATTCGAATCGGTAACACGCGCAATTCTTTCCTTGAGTGTTTTTTCATGTTATTCATTGTGCGCTACCATTTCTTGGCATTTGCATGGTGGCATTTGAATCGACAAGACACGCAATTTTTTCCCTTTAGTGCTTTTTTCATGTTGTTCATTGTGCGCTACCATTTCTTGGCATTTGTATGGTGGCATTTGAATCGGCAAGACGCGCAATTCAAAGAAGTTCAGTTGCCCAAACAGTATTCGTCTTATGAAGATGTATTTGATGAGAAGGAAGCAGAGAACTTACCTCCTCATAGATCTTATGACTGTCAAATTGATCTAGACCCAGGGGGGATACTTCCCAACTGTCGTGTGTATGCCCTGTCAGAACATGAAAATCAACATTTACGAAAATACTTGGATCAATTCTTAGAGAATGGTTTCATCCGCCCCTCTAAGTCTCCCACAGCTTCTCCTTTGTTTTTTGTTCCAAAAGCGAACGGAGAGCTTCGAACTTGTATCGACTATAGGGGCTTGAATAAAATCACCATCAAGAACAAATATCCTTTGCCTCTAATTCCGGTCTTACTGGAGCAAGTAAAGAAAGCAAAAATCTACACGAAGCTTGATCTTCGAGGTGCTTACCATTTGGTCAGAATGAGAGAGGGTGACGAATAGAAAACGGCATTCAAAACAAGATATGGCCTTTTTGAATACACTGCCATGCCTTTTGGTCTGTGCAATGCTCCAGCAGCATTTACATTTTTCTTAAATGACGTTCTTAGAGAGTACCTCGATATCTTTGCCATAGTTTACATTGATGACATTTTGATCTACTCAGACAATGAGAATGAACATGTTCAACATGTCAAGAACATTTTGGCAGCCCTTCGTAAACACCATTTATATTGCAAGCTAACCAAGTGTGAGTTTCATGTTACTACAGTTGAGTTTTTAGGGGTTATCCTTACCCCTCAAGGTATGGTGATGGCAGAAAGGAAAGTAAAAGCCGTATTTGAATGGCCCATCCCAAAGACTGTTCGTGATGTACAATGTTTCCTGGGCTTTGCAAATTTTTACCGGAGATTCATCAATCATTTCTCCCAGACAGTGGCTCCAATTACTAAGTTATTAAGAAAGAAAGAAAAATTTGTATGGTCCCCAGAAGCAGACCAAGCCTTTCCAACTTTGAAAGAAGCTTTCTCCACTGCCCCAGTCTTGACTCATCCAGATGCGGATCGACCTTTCATAGTGGAAGCTGATGCTTCAGATGTGGCAATAGGAGCAGTCTTGTCACAACGAAAGAAAGACACTGGTCAGCTTCATCCTGTAGCTTACATGTCTCGGAAGTTGAACAAAGCCGAACAGAACTATGTCATTGCTGAAAAAGAGCTTCTGGCGATTCGTGACGCCTTTAAAGAATGGAGACATCACTTGTTGGGAGCTAAATATACTGTCACAGTATATACTGATCATCGTAATCTTCAATTCATGAGTTCTGCCAGACGTTTGACTCCTCGGCAATTACGGTGGATGCTGTTTTTTGCCGAGTTTGATTTTGTAGTAACCTTCCGGCCTGGTAAAGATAATCGCAAAGCTGACGCCTTGTCCCGCCAACAGTCTACCACATTGCCTGCAGTTCAAAACTCCAGAGCTATCATTGCTCCTGACAAGGTCCTATGTATCATAAAAACAGAAGATTTCTTTGAGGACATCCACAATTCATTCACTATTGAAAAATGGCAGGCGTGGGCCCAAGCAGATCCGAAAAGATCAATCAAGCATGGATTACCCTTTCACGATGCTTGTTTGTTCGTGCCCACTACCAAACTTCGCAAGATAGTGTTTCATTGGTTGCTTGTTATACCTACAGCAGGTCACCCTGGTACTCCTAAAACTCTTGAATTAATCCAACGCTATTTTTGGTGGCCTACCTTAACAAAGGATGTAAAAACAATGTTAAACAACTGCGAAGTCTGTGCTCACACTAAAACAAGTCATTCAAAACCGAAAGGGTTGTTACACCCACTCCCAACCCCAAGTCGTCCGTGGGAACACATCTCTTTAGACTTTATTACAGGTCTGCCAGTGGTTCAACAGCATTCAGTAATTCTGGTGGTAGTAGATAGTCTCACGAAATATGGACATTTCATTGTCTGTAAGAAATTACCCACCTCTAGTGAACTGGCAACTATCTTACTGAATAGAGTGGTTCGTTATCATGGACTGCCAAAAGTGATCCTCTCCGATCGGGGATCGCAATTTGCCTCCAACTTCTGGAAGACATGGTGTAAAACACTCCAAGTGACATCTACCCTATCTACTAGCCACCATCCTCAAACAGATGGTCAAACGGAGAGACTAAATCAGACTTTGAAGCAATACCTACGTGCGTACGCTGAAAAAGCACTTAATTCATGGACATCAATGCTCTGGTTAGCTGAGTTAGCCTACAACAACTCCTTCCACACTTCTACTGGCGTTACACCCTTCTTTGGTTTGTTTGACTATCATCCTGACACCTTGCCCATCACAATTCCTCAAGAAAGTTCTCTCACTCCAGCTGTGTCAGAAATCATTCAACATTTGCATCAAACTCAGAAATCGATTCAACAACGTTTAGAAAAAGCCCCCAAAAAATACAAAAAGCATTATGACAAGAAACATTGTGAGGGACCGCAGTATCAACCTGGTGACAAAGTGTGGATTTCCACAAAACATGTAGGGGGTCATTCCGACCCCGGCGGTCAAGGACCGCCGGGGCCGGGGATGCGGGAGCACCGCCAACAGGCTGGCGGTGCCCCGCAGGGCATTCTGACCGCGGCGGTTTGGCCGCGGTCAGACCAGGAAAACCGGCGGTCTCCCGCCGGTTTTCCGCTGCCCTGGGAATCCCCCATGGTGGCGCAGCTTGCTGCGCCGCCATGGGGGATTCCGACCCCCTCACCGCCATCCTGTTCCTGGCGGTTCCGACCGCCAGGAACAGGATGGCGGTGAGGGGTGTCGTGGGGCCCCTGGGGGCCCCTGCAGTGCCCATGCCAATGGCATGGGCACTGCAGTGGCCCCCGTAAGAGGGCCCCACTTTGAATTCCAGTGTCTGCTCAGCAGACACTGGAATTCGCCACGGGTGCAACTGCACCCGTCGCACCTTCCCACTCCGCCGGCTCCATTCGGAGCCGGCTTCCTCGTGGGAAGGGGTTTCCCGCTGGGCTGGCGGGCGGCCTTCTGGCGGTCGCCCGCCAGCCCAGCGGGAAAGCCAGAATGGCCTCCGCGGTCTTTCGACCGTGGAGCGGCCATATGGCGGTTCCCTCCAGGCGGGCGGCTCCCGCCGCCCGCCGGGGTCTGAATGACCCCCTTAGACTTCAAGAAGAAGCACATGTTCAACCCCAAATTTATAGGTCCTTACACTGTTCTTCAGCAAATCAATCCTGTGAAATATAAACTACAATTGCCAAAGTCATTACGGATTCATCCAGTGTTCCATACTTTCCTCTTAAAAAAGGCAGTCCAAAAGGTCCACCCTCATCCAGCTCCTGTTCTAGTACAGGGGGAAGAAGAATATGAAGTCAAGAAAGTGTTGGACTCTGAACTGAGAGGGCGTAACCTATAGTACTAAATCTCATGGAAAGGTTATGGCCCTGAAAGTAATTCATGGGTTTCCGCATCTGATGTTCATGCTCCAGTATTTGTGAGAGGGTTTCATCGTCTCAATCCAGATAAATCAGGCCCTAGAGCGCGCCTGGGAGAGGGGAGTACTTTCAACACCAGGACAGTGCGCGCTCTACGGGCATCTAGAATGCAAAAACCCAACACTCACAAGATAATGTAATTTATCCATTGTGATGATATGTTATTGTTTAACCGTTTGCATTGCAGAATTCCATCCAAAAGATTCATTTTTAAGGTGCTTATAAATACTGTACGTTTGCAATGTATTGCTGCAGACATTCAGAGTGTGTTAGGGTGTGGTTCCTTTCCAGGGCCTTCTAGAGACTTTCCCTGCAACATGCCTGGGTGTGGTTCTAGGCTGGGCCAAGACTCTATAAAAGAGAGTCAGCCCAAGTTCCAGTGCTCACTATTCAGAGGTCCCGGTGCAGAGCAGCAGCTTCTTCCTGAGCTCCTGTCCCGGCGGCCTATTTGGATTTTCCAGTCTTCTGCACTCATCTTTCATTGGTGATCACTGTTTCCAGGCGGTAAGACAGTGTTTGGACATTTCCCAACACCGTAATTGAGAATTTTCATATTCTTGATTTTAATTCTTAAATGAATAACAGATTACTTGTGCGCTGCCATTTTTTGACATTCGTATGGTGGTTTGCAAATAGGGAGGACGCGCAATTTATTCCATAAAGATTTGACTTCGTTATTACATTGTTGTTCATTGCGCGCTGATATTTCTTGACATTTACATGATGTTTTACGAGTTGGCAAGACGTGCAACTCGTTTCATGAGCATTTAACTTTGTTGTTCATTGCACGCTACCTTTTCTTGACATTTACATGGTGGCATTCGAATCGGTGAAACGCGCGATTCACTTCTCGTGTGTAATTCATGCTGTTCATTGTTGCTACAATTTTCTGGCATTTACATGGTGGCATTCGAATCGGCAACACGCGCAATTCTTTCCTTGAGTGTTTTTTGATGTTATTCATTGTGCGCTACCATTTCTTGGCATTTGCATGGTGGCATTTGAATCGACAAGACGCGCAATTCTTTCCCTGAGTGCTTTTCATGTTGTTCATTGTGCGCTACCATTTCTTGGCATTTGTATGGTGGCATTTGAATCGGCAAGACGCGCAATTCTTTCCTCGTGTATAAATAATGTAAATTACTGTGCAGTACTATTCTAAGACATTTTCTTGGTAGCATTTTAAGTTGACACGTTGCGTGATTTATTCCTTGAATCTACGTTGTGTGATTTCATGGTGCACAATCCTTTATGGTGTTTAATACTCATATAAAAATCTGCAATGTGTGCAATTCACTTCCCAATGTTTTTTCTGAGATGAACACAACAATACCAGAGTTCTAGATGTAATGCTGTGTGTTCCTGATATGTATTCTTAAAAGGAGATTCATATGGTTGTTTAGAAATTGCTCAGAGTGTTTCCTGATTCTCATGCTAAAGAAAGTACTCGAATCTGAAAGTCCTATTTAACTTTTCATGTTTCCTCCTCAGGTATTCGTTCATCTAAAGCCTAGTCAGTTTTAGGAATATTCTAGGGTTGTTCATGTTTTTCAGAAAAGACGAAGCTTAGAGTTGTAGCATGGTACTGATTTCGTGAGATGTAATTTTGATGTTGTGTTTTAACCTTTTGCTTCCTACAGGTCTCCTTCCCAGCTGTTCCCGTCCTAGTCCCCTTTTCCCCACTTGGACTCTCTTAGACTCTGTGATAAATCTAATCAGAGTATTGGAGCTGTCTTGTGGTGGAAGTGTTGGGAACGTGCACAGACCCCAAGCATCTGGTGACTCTGACATACCTTGAATAACCATGCAGCCCTCACTTCATCTTTTCAGATAAGAGAAATATGGAGCATTGTTGTACTTTTACTTTAGGCAATATTCTCTGGAATGGTAAATCTCTCTGCCCCAGTCCTATGGGTCAAATTGTGCAGAATGCTCTGCACAGACTAGGATATTATTAGGACAAGGGCACCTAACTGCATAAATAATTGTTATACACTATCAGCAGATTTTGAACCATGCTGTGCTAAAAGGATACACTATCAGCAGATTTGAAAAACATGCTGCGTAAAGGCAGCAGTGCAAAGTAAAACACCCCAAAAACGATTTTAAGCATAAACAACTGTAAATAGTTATTTTTCCCCATCCCTAACAAAAAAGAATAAATACCGACCCCCTTCTACCTGCAACTGGCCCACCCCTATCCTCAAACTAATGTCCCTTTCCCTTACCACTGTCCCGAAGAAAAAAAAACATGTAATTGTTCATGATATAACACAAAACAAAATGGAAAAATCATGCAGTGGAGTGGCTCAGTAGCAGTATATTTGGTGGTCACCTCAGGCCATTCCATTTTAAGGTGGTTGAAGTCGCAGCCATTATGTGCTATGGAGTACAAGTATTCTTTGCTGTCCTGTTGTGCTAAATTAATGGTGGCATTGCTAGCTCAGCTGGTGCCCGAGTCGTACTCATCTCTGTTTGCAGCTGGGGCAGCTGTACTAGAAAATTATCTTATTCCAACTGCCCTTTTCTTCTTTGTACCTGTACTACAAGGCCGATGAATACTAAGAAAGAAATAAGCCACGTAGTATAATAAAATCATTCGTGAAGACATCCTGTTTCCTTAAGTAGGCGGTGGGAAAAGCCCTGCACTGCAGTACAGGGAAAGGATTAAGCAATGGGATAGATAGATAAATTGTATTTGGTGCATTTGCATCATAACAGACTATCCCATTAAGGAAAATGACGGGACTTACTTAGTACCACTTTACACACTGTCCTCATGACCCTCCTCCACCACACTTTGTAATAATGACTTTGTTAAAAAACAATACATTTGCTTTGCAGTAAGGAAAGGAACTTTCTTAACTTACTCAACTGCTTGGTAAAGTGCAAAGGATTAGGTTGGATAGGTAGAGTACGCACTTTACTGATCAATCAATTCTTCATCATCATATGCCTAAGGTTTGGCTAATAGTGTGACTTATTGTGGTTGGCAGATGTTGAAAGGGAAAAATTAGAACAGAAGTAAATCCGTTATGGAAGACATAATGAATTATATTTATATCACTTGGCTAGAAAAATGTGGCACAAGCAAAGATTGGATTTTACAAATTATTCAGAAGTCTGGGACAGAACTCAAGAAAGATTAAAGGAGTGAAGTACTAGGAAGCAACTGACCCCATTGGCACTGGGAGGTAAGGAAAACATACCTTGTTGTTGCTTTGCATGCATTGAAAAGTGTTTGACACATTAACTTAACTTAAGCAGACAGATGCACATAGCACAACCAATGTTGTAGTGCCGATTCTACCAAATTGAACCATACAGTTGTTAGGTCATCATGAGTGGCACTGGTGAAAGGCCATAGCGAGGGAGGGAGGTGATGGTTAATGGATTCTGGGACACATTTGACCTGCCTCACTTGAAAAATACTGTGAGTCAAGAGAATATTTTGAAATACTATCCAACCCTTTGAATCAAACCTTTGATAAAATACATTCCAAGCAAGTAAAGTAGGTGAGAAGAACGCCCAATCCAGAAGAGCTCCCTTGTTTCTTAATTCCAAGCATTTACCTATTCATCATTGAAAAAGTGTTCTTCTGGTACTCTAAAGCTTCACCCTTGGCTTTGATACACACCATTTAAGCTTTACATTCTCTCATCCAGTCTTTTGTCATTTAAAACCATCTAAATTCCAAACATGGCTCTCTATTAACCTTTCACCAAAATCTATTTACCCAATAACTTCCCATGCATCCTTTCACTCATTCACCCATCCAAGAGATCTAACCCACTGAGGAGTCCGTTCACCCGTCCAGGCATGGAATCCTTTCACCCACACCCCTTCACCCAGTTGGGCTGGCATCCTTTCACCCATATACCCTTTCATATATCCTTCACCCACTCATGCATCCTATCATCCTTATCACCCACCTATATGATTGTAATGCACCCTTTCATCCACACATGCTTTCACTCATATTATATTTCACCCTTGCGTTCTCCTTACATCCTTCTTTCAATTTTCCAAAACACATCATAGTTCATTTTATGAACCTTAGTCTGCTGAGTTGCAGATAAAAAAGGCCATTAATACTTAACTCCCGCTGCAGCTACTAAAGCAGGGTGTTGACGAATGAGCAATCAACACTAGTACACCCTTGTAGTGACTATTTTCCCAATTGGCAATAAGCAAGCAATAGGACTTACCATCGCCTGCCACTGTCGCTGCCGAGACTCCCCCCTCATCTGCTCCCACAGCTGTGTCTGTGCTGGTGCTAGTGATGTGGGCCCCAGCACTGGTGGTCGGTGTGGCTAGAAAAAAACATTACACAATTTAGATGCCAGATATGCCTCCCCTTACTGCTTTTTTGTAATAGCAAAATAGAGTCACAATACGTCAATATATTTTATTTACAGACTTCTCTTCTATCAAAATATCAGATGGGCATTTTGTTGGTTGGCAATTTTTTAAAAGTTAGGTAGCCGAGTAAAAAAATAAACGTTTGGTAAAGGAGGTGCATCCTTGCTGGTTCTCCAGAAGGCTGTACCCAGACCCAGGCCTGCCGCCTGCTGACAAGGTGGAGGGTAGTTGTCGCTGAACATAAAGCACCAAGGCAGCCACCTGCACATCAGTAAAAATGGCAGGGGGCTGCATCCCTTCACGTTGCCGCTGCCCACAAGGAAGGCGTCTGACAGTGGTGGTTTGGGGCCTGGCGCTGACGTTCCCCTTCTTTGCAATGGCACTGGGGACTTGGGGGGGAGAGATAAGGACAAAGAAAGGGAAACAAAAAGAAAGTAAAGAAAAAAATGTAAATGTAAAAAGTCACTAAAAAACAACACAAACATTTTGAGAAAAGTTAAAATTTAAAAACACAAAGAGGAAAGGTAATATAATAAACAGAAACTAGGGGAAAATAGGTTTTAAAAGTGTGGGATGTGACAGCTCTAGAATATAAAAATAGGCCCCCGCACCATAACAATAAAAAAAACAAGATAGCCACGCCTTTGCGAACCACTTGGTGCCATTTATACAAGAATTCCAACGTAAGGTCCTACTTCGCATTGCCAGTGATGTTAAATGGCACGTGAACGGACGCAGAATGAAACTCCATCTGCTAGCAGAACTCCGCGTTGCAGGACAGAGTTTTTTTTAGACCTTGCTGAGATCTGCATAGCGCGGCTACGCAAACTCAGCCCAGGCCTACTATATATATAAATACAGTATATGTGGATATATATATATATATGCATATATATATATATATATATATATATATATATATATATATATATATATATATATATATAAACTGTGGTTGCCCCTTTGTGTCGTACTTCGGCGCACTTGTTATGTTTTCAGGTGGTGCTGGTTTTCAGCTCGGCAGGCTGTTACTGTATCTCCATTATTCCTTGACTGTGTTAAGGAAATAAACCGCACTCCAAAGTTGTTGCACACTCCCCTTCTTTATTATATAACTCGCACTCTCGCCATGCACTGCTAACTACCAAAACAAATTACAGCACTCGTGAGATCTTTGGTAACATCATCAATAGTATAAATGTTATGTTTGCAGAAAAATGTTTGAGGAAAAAACTGTGCATGATGGGGTGCGAGTTAAAGTTACGTTAGGGAACAAGGTATAGTTACTTGAGATAACTATAACTATAATAGGTGATTGTCCATGGTTTTGTACATTTAAAATGTGTGCCTAACTATAACGTCCCTGTAACTTTTGTTTTTAAGTGAATTTCTATGTTTTTTTAAATTTTAGAAAATACACTGTGGTACACTATATTTGTAAAATATAGCGTTTTACAGTGTATTTTTGGCCACTTTTTAAATTTATTTTAAATATCGTGCTATTCCTGTGGGGTAGTACCACGGTACTCTGTCCATTGTTTTTTAAATACATAGAAACTCATAAGTGTTTTTCTCTACATGTGACCACCTTAATAAAGTGGCAATGTGTATGGGCAAAATATCACACCTAGGGCCAGATGTAGCAAAGTGTTTGCGCCTCGCAAACGGCGAAAATCGCCGTTTGCGAGGCGCAAAAGCCACTTTGCTATTCAGAAATGCATTTTGCGAGTCGGCTCCAACTCGCAAAATGCATTTCCGACTCGCAAATAGGAAGGGGTGTTCCCTTCCTATTTGCGACTCGCAGTGGGATGCAATTCCATTTGCGACCGCGTACGCGGTCGCAAATGGACTCGCAGTTACCATCCACTTCAAGTGGATGGTAACCCACTCGCAAATTGGAAGGGGTCCCCATGGGACCCCTTCCAATTGTGAATGGACCCAAAAATATTTTTTCAGGGCAGGGAGTGGTCCAAGGGACCACTCCCTGCCCTGAAAAAATACCGAAACTAAAGGTTTCGTTTTTTTTTTAAGTGCAGCTCGTTTTCCTTTAAGGAAAACGGGCTACACTTAAAAAAAAAAAAACTGCTTTATTTAAAGCAGTCACGAACACGGAGGTCTGCTGACTACAGCAGGCCTCCATGTTTGCGAGTGCCTATACTCGCTATGGGGCCGCAATTTGCGACCCACCTCATGAATATTCATGAGGTGGGTCATTGCGACCCCATAGCGAGTTGCAGTCGGTGTCTGAGACACTGTACTGCATGCCAATTTGCGAGGTGCAAAGTGCGAGTCGCATGGACTCGCACTTTGCACCTCGCAAATTTTAAATTTGCTACATCTGGCCCTTAGTACTTACCGATATCAGAAGAAATAGTGCAGAACACAGCCAAAGTGTACCTAAAATCTACATGGCTGCCTTCAACTTTAACTAATCACATCAGACTTGTCATCACTATGTACTTCGGAACGTCCACAAACGGTTTTTAAACTAATGTGAGTACAGATATCAAAAAGATAAAATAGCTTATAACTTACTCTCATTACATGTAGTACTCAAAAGGATCACATATGCATCATATTGTGAAATCCTGCCAAATTTCATTCCAATCCATCCAGTAATTTTTTGTGTGAGTACGAAGTCCATGGGAAATGCATTGGTGTCCAAATGTGTTTTGGGACCCCATTTTTAGTTTGCACCCCCTTGATGAATCTCCACAAAACGTTTCAAACTCTGAAAATGTATAATTAGAAATAGGTCTGCAAAGTTTTGTGGAGATTTATCAAATGGGTGCAGAGTTAATGGTGAAACATCCAAGGAATTCCTATCTCTGGTAAACCTAACTAGAACTACAGAGTGGCTAGTGCCACTCTGCAATATTATACCCAGTGGCAGTCACCACTAGGTAGTTATAGTTAGGTCAGCATTCCCAGAGGAAATGCATTTTTTGTATTACTAATAACTTTAGCACCGTTTGATAATTCTCCAGGGAAGTTTTCAAAAACATGCTCTTTTTTGCTTAGTTTGTGAATGGAAAGCTGCATGGTGATCTTTCAAATGGGGACAGAGAAAAAAGGGGGGGGTCCTAAAACCCAAAATCACTATGCATTTTCCATTTTAAGAAAGGCTATAGCAAAAACTGCTGAACGGAATTACACTCAATTTGGCAAGAAGTTAGCTCTTGGCCCATAGAGTGTGCTTTTTGTGATTTGGTGAAAATCTGCTCTGCAGTGTTTTAGAAATTAAGGATCAGATACATTTGTATATCTGGAAGAGCACCAGTTAAAAAATAGAGAGTTATGATTGGCCAAGGGAGCTTTATTTCTCTTGGACTGATTCTCCCCCACAGGAGTCAGTCTTC
The DNA here is from genome assembly GCF_031143425.1 of Pleurodeles waltl. Classification (NCBI taxonomy): domain Eukaryota; kingdom Metazoa; phylum Chordata; class Amphibia; order Caudata; family Salamandridae; genus Pleurodeles; species Pleurodeles waltl. The sequence continues at coordinate 859,160,480 of NC_090439.1, forward strand.
CGTGGGAGCGAGCACTCTAATTGTCTGCCAGCACCATCAGAACAATGTTGTTGGCAGCCATTACAGGACTCAGGGACTAAGGGCCTGATTTAGAAGTTGGTGGAGGGTTACTCTGTCACAATGGTGACGATGTCCCATTCACTGAAATCTAAATCCCATAATATCCCAAAGGGATTTAGATTTCAGCAGATGGTACATCTGTCACCATTGTGATGGAGTAACCCATCTGCCGACTTCTAAATCAGGCCTTTAGTCCCCTGTCCTAAAGTTTGAAAAAAAAAGAAGCTTGGTAAAAATGTAAATGTAAATTTTGCACTTGTACAGCACACTACTCACCCGTTAGGGTCTCAAGGTGCTGTATGCATACCACTGTGGAACCCCTCCTGGCTTTTCCCTGTGAGGCACCCACTCCTGGGCAACCCCCACGGTGAAGCCAGACATCCAAGCGCTGTCAGGGCCCTTGTGGAGATAAAGCAAGCTATTGCCCAGAGTGGGACCAATTAATTAGATTAGGCACTGAGGCGAGAATTATCTGGTCCAAGGGAATTGAGCCCAGGACTTGCTGAGGTGGGAATTGAACCCTGGTCCAAGGCCAGATCGCTGCATAGGGGTCTGCTGCTCTAACCATTGTGCCACACTTATCCAAATTACCCCCTTTAGGCTCCATCCGGGGATACCCAAAGGAAGCCCTGGGGCCAAAATAGAGAAAGAAGACCAGTAATTATTGCCACAATCCTGTGGGACTCCGACTGGATCATAAAAAAAAACAAAATGACTGCATTACATAAGGGGAGAGGGTGCCCATTTCCAGGAGCCAATTTGTTTAATTAAATGGGAGACATCATAGCCCTAGGGAGCCCTACCCTGGGGCTGAAACTTCTAAATAAGGGGAGAGGGCCATGTGGCCTTCCCTCTCTGACCCATTAATACTCCTGGGGAATTCATTCCTTGGGGACAGCTCACAAGGAGTGTTCTAGGGAGCTCACTCTTCAGACACAGTAGTTTCCCTGTCTGTGCCAGTGAGGGCAGGGAAACTTGTGTTTGTTTCCACCTGGCGGGAGCATATTTGAAACCCCCATCGAACGGGAGCAAACACAAAGGCCCTCATTCTGACCCTGGCGGTGTCTCACCGCCAGGGCAGAGGGCAGAGGAAGCACCGCCAACAGGCTGGCGGTGCTTCCGGGGCATTCTGACCGCGGCGGTAAAGCCGTGGTCAGAAAAGGGGAACCGGCAGTTTCCCGCCGATTTTCCCCTGCCCCAGGGAATCCTCCATGGCATGCAGCGCCGCCATGGGGATTCCGACCCCCTTCCCGCCAGCCTGGTTCTGGTGAATTTCACCGCCAGAACCAGGCTGGCGGGAACGGGTGTCGTGGGGCCCCTGGGGGCCCCTGCAGTGCCCATGCCACTGGCATGGGCACTGCAGGGGCCCCCTAACAGGGCCCCAACTAGATTTTCAGTGTCTGCATAGCAACTGCACCCGTCGCACCCCAGCAAATCCGCAGGCTCCATTCGGAGCCGGCTTCATCTTTGCTGGGGCTTTCCCGCTGGGCCGGCGGGCGATCTTTTGAAGATCACCCGCCGGCCCAGCGGGAAAGTCAAAATGCTCCCCGCGGTCATTTGACCGCGGGCGGTGTTTGGGCGGTTTCCGCCCGGCGGGCGGCGCCCGCCGCCCGCCGGGGTCGGAATGACCCCCAAAGTCTGTTCCCAGCGGGTGGGAGCTTTAAAAATGCTCGTATTGACTGGAAGCAGACTAGAGATCTTTTTTGCTGTCTGCACCAATGCGGACAGGGAAACACATCAAGAAATGTATCCCGCCCGGAGCGAGTAGCATAAATAGCTGCTTTCTCCAGGTGGGAGCAATGCTGCCTCCCACAGCCTGCAAGGAGCCAGCTCAGGCTGCGGGGCCCTGGTGCTCTCCCGCAGCCCCTAACATTGTGCATGGTGCATGCCCTTGTGGGCACGGGGCAGCCACCTTGAAATAGTACTTTGGGGTCTGAGGATGGGGTCTCCATGGCCAACCTATGCTCAGGGAGGGGGTGCATACAGCCCTTTCCCCTTTACAAAACAGCAGCCCTGGTGGTTGTGGTCCTCAGGGCCTAAGAACGCTTGGGGAGGGAAGCCACATGGCCCCCTCCCAATTAAAATACATAGAGCCCTAGAGGATATGGTCCCCAGAGCCTAATGAAGCTCGGGGAGGGTGGCCGTGCATCTCCCCTCCAATGTTGTATTGTATTTGGCCCCAGGGATGTGGTCCCCAGTGTATATTAAGGCTCTGATGCCAAGGTCTGTGATCAACCCCCGCTGCACACGGGCACACGGGCGAAGGCTGTGCACAGCATGGTGTTGGCTGCTTGCAGTGAGTTAGAAGCAGGGCCTGGTTGCAACATAGGCCCTGCAAACCCCACCCCATGCACAAGCAAGGCCATTCTTGGCGTGGGGTTGGCTGCCTCCAGATGGCTGCCTGCAGATGTTGGATGAAGGACCTAGCTGAAAGCCAGGCTGTGCGGCCACACCCCATGTCACCTATGATCAAAGTCTGCGTGTAGCATGAGGTTGGCTAGCTGCAGCCTGTTGGATGCCTCTGGGTGGGTTGGCCATCCCCTTCTGTGCACCTCACAAAGGCGGTGCACAGCATGAGGTTAGCTGCCAGTGGGGGGTTTGCCACAGGGTCTGGCCGTAGGCCCTCCAGCCAACCTCTCCCCGAACTGCTGTACACAGTTTGGCTTTATGTATGGTGATAAAATATAATTTTACATTCAAACAAATTCACTGAAGATACCAAAGGTCAAAAATACACACACCTGATACACATACACACACCACTCCCACACAACCAATACAATATAAAACACACACCCACATCATCCACAAACCCTTACGACCAGAATTGCGACAGAAGGCCAGAGAGAGACACCACCATCAACAAACTAGCATCCACAGGCACTCAACACCATCACTCACACAACATCCACACACCTCACACAACACACACAAACACATCCCCTCACGCATCACAACACACACCCCCTCACACATCACCCACACCACACCATGGCACCGCAAAGACACCCCAGTTTTTCGGAGGGGCTCAGGGTCATGGTGGAGGAAATCATCTGGGTAGAGCCACAGCTATTTGGATCACAGGTGCAGCACACCTCCATAGCTAGGAAGATGGAGCTATGGCGCAGAATCGTGGACAGGGTCAATGCAGTGGGACAGCATCCAAGAACACAGGATGACATCAGGAAGAGGTGGAACGACCTACGGGGGAAGGTGCGTTCCGTGGTCTCAAGACACCATATTGCAGTTCAGAGGACTGGCGGCGGACCCCCACCTCCTCCCCCACTACTACCAACATGGGGGGAGCAGGTCTTGGCTATACTGCATCCTGAGGGCCTCGCAGGAGTAGATGGAGGAATGGACGCTGGTAAGTCAAATCATAACTACCATATCCCCCACCCTACCTGCATGCTATCACATTCCCCCCCTCACCCTCACCCCCATCAATCCAACACCTCACATATGTCCCACTATCACAAATCACCCATCCCAACACCAAGCCCTGCATGCAACAACAAAGCATGGACACCCATCACCAAAGCATGTCCACTACAGATACCCACACAGACCCCAAAACAATTATCACACAAGGTCCTACACAAGAATGTAAGACTGGGGTACAGGGTCACCCTCCCATTGGACACGATGGCACACACAGATGCAATAATCATGCCTTTACACCCCTGCTGGACCCCTACCCAACATCACCAGACAGGAGGTTCCAGACATGTCCACCCCCCCCCCAGAAGAGGCCCATAGTGATGAGAGCAGCTCTGTCCAACTGGATCTAGATGACCAGCCCGGCCCTTCTGGGACCTCGGGATAGTCGTTTCCCCTGACACGGTCACAAGCCACCACAGAGCCTCTCCCCTCAGGAAACACCAGCACAGCACCCACCCAGCGGGCCCATACCTCTGTCCCCAGGACACGTCAAGCAGCAGTGCGTCCACCACTACAGGGAACCCAGGCAAACCCACCAACCCAAGAACAGCAGGGACCTGGGGGCAGTGGGCACATGGTTCAGGGGACAGAGGCACAGGAAAACCGGGGAACTGGGAGGTCTGCTGTGCAACAGGGGGAGGATAGGCCCAGGGAACCCACTCTCCACGAGGCCCTCTCCAACATCATGGGAGCGTACCATCATTCCCAGGAGACGATGGCAACGGTACTGGCCAAGTTTCAGGAGACCCAGCGGCTGCAGGAGGAACAGTATTTGGGGTCCAGGGAGGAACTCAAGCCAATCAACAACGCCCTGGACACCATTGTAGGGGTGCTGAAGGACCTTGTGAACACCAGGCGGGATACTGTGGCACAACAAGGGGCCCCTGACACTAGCCTGGATGATGAACTGCCCACCACTTCCGCCGTCGCTAGTGGACAGGAGGCACCACCACAGGACCACGACACCAGCACCCGACCCCCTGCAGATGGAGAACACCCCACAAACGGTCCCTGAGATCCAGGACAAAGACAGAGAACAATTCCAAGACCCCTGCCAAGAAATGAGACCACCCTGAATGTCATCCTTCTGTCCCACTTTGTCACCCTGTCCATCCTTAAACTGCCCTAGCTCCACTTCCTATGTCCCTTTGGACAATGCACCTGTGAGACAAATAACTGGACTGTGCCATGGACATTCCTCCACCATTACCCCTGACCATTTTACAACCCCTCCACTATTTTGCACTTAAATAAACACCCTTGAATCACAAAAACAAGCTGAAGCCACTCTGTGCTTTCACAAATGTGTATTTGCAATAACTGAGGAAAATAGCAATGTCCATTGTATTGTCAACATACCTATGTCACACAGCTCTAGTCCATGAGGTAACATAGCAGAGGTCACACAGTGGGATCCACATCTGTGAAATGGAAAGGCAAAGTGACAGGTCCATACACTGGGTGAAAGTGACAGACATATGATAGGTCTAACAATTTTATCAGATGTAGGAGGCAGTGATGTCTTCTTACCTGTGTCTCACTGGAAGTATTGCTGGATCACGTTGTTTCTGTTGTCGATATCCTCTTCTTCTGCCTCCTCATCTTCACTGTCCACAGGCTCCACAGCTCCCACAGGACCTCCTTATGGACCATCCTCCTGCAGAAAAGGCACCTGTGATCGCAAAGCCAAGTTGTGCAGCATACAGCAGGCCACGATGATCTGGCACACCTTCTTTGGTGAGTAGTACAGATAACCACCTGTCATATGGAGGCACCGGAACCTGGCCTTCAGGAGGCCGAAGGTCCTTTCTATCACTCTCCTAGTTCGCCCATGTGCCTCGTTGTAGCTATCCTCTTCACTTGTCCTGGGATTTCTCACTGGGGCCAGTAGCCATGACAGGTTTGGGTAACCAGAGTCACCTGCAAATGTTGAGGGACAACTGTTAGACACACACTAACCCTTCTGGACAACCACAGACACAGACAACTATTCACAGGGTATAGGGTCCTTTTCCTCACCTATTAGCCACACACGGTGCCTCTGGACTTGCCCCATCACATAAGGGATGCTGCTATTCCTCTGAATGTAAGCGTCATGCACTGAACCAGGAAACTTGGCGTTCACATGGGAGATGTACTGGTCGGCCAAACACACCATCTGCACATTCATTGAATGGTAGCTCTTCCGGTTTCTGCACACCTGTTCACTCCTGTGGGGGGAGACCAAGGCCACATATGTCCCATCAATGGCACCTATGATGTTTGGGAATATGTCCCAGGGCAAAGAAGTCACCTTTCACTGTAGGCAAATCCTCCACCTGAGCGAACACGATGTAGATGCGCATGTGTTTCAGCAGGGCAAACAAAACTCTGGACAACACGTTTGAGAACATAGGCTGGGACATCCCTGATGCAATGGCCACTGTTGTTTGAAAAGACCCACTTGCCGGGAAATGGAGTACTGACAGGACCTGCACTAGAGGGGGGATTCCTGTGGGATGGCGTATAGCTGACATCAGGTCCGGCTCCAACTGGGCACACAGTCCCTGGACTGTGGCACGATCAAGTCTGTAGGTGACTATTACAAGTCTCTCTTCCATTGTCAACAGGTCCACCAGCGGTCTGTATACCGGAGGATGCCGCCATCTCCTCACCTGCCCCAGCGGACGTGCCCTATGGATGAGAACAGTGAGCACAGAGTCAGCCAACACTGAGATAGTAAAAAAATACTTTTAATGCACACATGATTCAATCCGCTATGTGCCTGTCTTTGTGTGTATGCAAGGCCTAGATATGTGTGACGCATTTAAAAGTAATGCCATGTGGCCCCCTGAAATGGCAGCTGCCTGACCTGTAATGTGGGACAAGGGGATATGCGGTAACTGCGCTGGCGTTGTACACCGTCGCGGTAGGCGGTCGAAGACCGCAGTGCAATCCTGCATTGGTTAACATTGGGCCCTATGGGTCCCAGGAGCCAATGATGATGTACTCCGGCGGTGAAGGTACGCACCGCCGCAGATGTGACCGCCATTTTCTGTCTGTTCACTCACTTGATACCTGATCTTCGACAGGAGAGGACCTACACTGCAAGTGCTGCTGTGACCTCAGTCTGGAAGCGACGATGGCTCATGTGTCTGGGGAAAGGGCCCCTGCCTTCACTTCGGAGGAGTTGGAGAAGTTAGTGGATGGGGTCCTCCCCCAGTACACGATACTCTACGGTCCTCCAGACAAACAGGTGAGTACACTGTGAGCATGCTGTATGGGCAATGCCTGTTTGGAGTGGTGTGGATGGAAGATATGGGGGGGATGAGGCCTGCCTGATCGGACGGTGAGTGTTTGTGCATTAGGGCAAGGGTGGGAACGTGGGACAATGACTGTGACGGTCCGGACGGTTAAAGATTTTCCTTTTCCCCTGTACTATTCCTGTAGGTCAGCGCCCACCAGAAGAAGGATATTCGGGGTGCCATCGCAAAGGACGTCTGGACCCTGGGGGTCCACCACAGACAGAGAACCCACTGCCGTAAAAGATGGGAGGACATTCGCCGCTGGAGCGAGAAGAAGGCGGAGGCCCAGCTGGTGATGGCCTCCCAACGTGGGAGGGGTGCCCGTCGCACCATGACCCCCCTGATGTTCCCGATCCTGGCGGTGGAGAATCCGGAGTTGGATGGGGGGTGAGTACCGTCACATCCATCTGCCTCTGCACGCATTGGAGGTGTCTGGATGGGGGAGGTGGGCAGTGGGTTTCCCTAGGCTAGGGCGAGCTTTGTAGGCAAGGACCCTTTGTGAGGAAGGCTAAGTGGCACCCCAACCCCACCAGTGGAAAGAGCCATCTACACCTAGTCAGGCTCCTGTGACTTCCATGTGTGCAGCAATCGGGCATAGGCCATGTAACCCATGTCCCTGTGATTAATTAGGGAACTCTAAGTGCATGGCATACTGCAGAGGGCTGCTGTGTCTGTAGTGTCCGCCAACGGTAGAAGTATTGCATGCACTGAACATGTCTTTCTTCTTTCTCCCCCCCTTTTTGTGGTCTCCCTGTTCTTGTGGGCATTAGCATCATCAGGCAGAGGAGCTGTGCCATCGGAGCAGGAGGGAGCTGCATCCCACATGGCCCTGGAGGTTGAGACAACGAAGTCTGAAGTCACCAGTGGGACAGAGGGCGAGGGGAGCTCCACGGTGGGGACAGGACTAGAGACCAGCGACACCGACTCCTCCTCTGATGGGAGCTCCCTTGCGGTGGTGGGCCCCTCTGTGCCCACTGCATCTACAGGTACAGCCGCCATCCCCCTACCAGCACCGCCCTCCCAGCAGCCCCTCAGCGTGTGTCCCATGGCCGCTCACCCAGGAGGGTGGGCATCTCCTTTGCCCCAGGCACCTCAGACCCTGCCCCAGTCAGCCCTGCTGCCCTCAGTGAGGAGGCCATTGACCTCCTGCGATCCCCCACTGTTGGGCAGTCTACCATTCTGAATGCCATCCAGGGTGTAGAGAGGCAGTTGCAACAGACAAATGCATACCTGGAGGGCATTCATTCTGGCCAGGCAGTCCAACAGCGAGCTTTTCAGGCTCTGGCCTCTGCACTGATGGCAGCCATTGTCCCTATGTCCAGCCTCCCCACTCCAACTTCCTCCACCCAGACCCAGTCCCCAGTACCTCAGCCTATCCCAAGCACACCATCAGACCAGCATGCACACACCTCAACACACAAGGGTGGCTGTGGCAAACATAAGCACCACACATCCCACAGGCACTCACACAAGCATCATACCCATGCACAAATACCAACATCCACTGCCTCCACTGTGTCCCCCTCCTCCATGTCTCCCTCCTCCCTCCCTGTCACGTCTCCACTCACACCTGCATGCACTAAATCTTCAGCCACTACCTCCATCACCAGCACGCCCATCACGACACACCGCTCACGTGCACTCACCACCCCATTACCATTCACACATCCCTTGTGTCCTCTCCCAGTGTGTCTGTGAGCCCTCCTCCCAAAGTACACAAACGCAGTCACACACCCACCCAACAGCCATCCACCTCACAACAGCCTCCAGCCCATGCACCTTCACCCAAAGTCAGCAAACAAACACCTCCTACAACCACTACCTCTTCCTCCACTCCCAAACCCCCTCCATCTACCCGTCCCAGTGTGTCCAAAAAGCTTTTCCTATCAAATCTTGACCTGTTCCCTAGACCTCCCCCACACCGTCCGTCCCCTTGGGCCTGCCTTTCCAGGTCCCAACCCAGCACCTCAGCCACCACATCACCGGGCACAGTGGTGCCAGCAATAGCCGGATTTTGGAGTGCGCAAAGCAACAGAGCTGCCTGTGTCCCAAGGAGCGAGGACAAGGACATTCCCCCACCTCCAAAACAGAAAAAGTTGCCCACATCCCAGAGGGAGAAGGCCAAAACACCTGCCACCAAGGGCTCAGGCAAGACAATTGTTGGACGTGGCAAGACAGCTGCGCCATCATCCAAGGTGGGGAAGGGCCTGAAAATGAAAGGCAAGTCAACGTCGCCACCAACCTGCACGGCAGACAAGACCGTCACCGGCACCGCCACATGCACTGCCGCTACGGACACTGCCACCAGCACCCCAGATACTGAGCCCTTCACCAGCACCGCAGACACTGTGCCCTTCAGCAGCACCGCAGTCAGTGAGCCAGCCACCAGCACCGCCGCTACTGACACCGCCGCCAGCACCGCAGTCAGTGAGCCCGCCACCAGCACCGCCGCTACTGACACCACCGCCAGCACGGCAGTCAGTGAGCCCACCACCAGCACGGCAGTCAGTCAGCCCACCACCAGCACCACAGTCAGTGAGGCCGCCACCAGCACTGCCGCCACAATGACCACCGCAAGCACCGCCGCTACTGACCCCTACGCCAGCACCGCCAGCGGCCCGCGACTTCCTGAGCCAGTGGCACCACCGCAGACATGGCTGCCATCCCCAGTGGTCATTCGTACGAGGCTGGTGGTCAGTTCCAGGGGCCTGGGCATGTTGCACCACCGTCAGTGGAGTGTCACATCCACTACCTCAGTCCTTGGCAGGATGAAGCACTCTGGGCACAAAGCCCCCTCCAGAACCAGTGGAGAAAGACATCCACTACCCCTGTCCTTGGCAGGATGAAGCACTCTGGGCACAAAGCCCCCTCCAGAACCAGTGAAGAAAGACATCCACTACCTCAGTCCTTGGCAGGATGAAGCACTCTGGGCACAAAGCCCCCTCCAGAACCAGTGGAGAAAGACATCCACTACCTCAGTCCTTAGCAGGATGAAGCACTCTGGGCACAAAGCCCCCTCCAGAACCAGTGGAGACTGTTATCCACTTGAGAGACTGTGGCTTTTCACTCCCCAGGATAAAGCAGTGGGCAAACCACCCACTGGAGAGACTTGAGAGACTGTGGCTTTGCACTCCCCAGGATAAAGCTGTGGGCAAATCACCCACTGGAGAGACTTGAGAAACTGTGGCTTTGCACTCCCCAGGATACAGAAGTGGGCATGGAGCCCCCTCGTGGAGCTGGCGTCGTGCACTCATCCGGCTGAGGTGCCCCCCTTCCCTTCCCCCTGAGGTGCCTGTTTTATTTTGATCTGATGCCCCTGCAGTGTTTTCTCCGTTTCGATCGGGTATCGAGTGTGGGCCTTGCCCATGCATTTTGGACCCAGTGGTCCACGGACTATATAGGTGCAGTACCTGGACTTGAATTCTTGGTGTACATAATTGTTTATAGTGTATATAAATTTTTGACTAATGGATTATTCTTGATAACAATGGTTACAATCATTTCCTTTTGTCATTGCGTTCTTCCAGGGGAGGTTGGGGGGTGTAAATGTAATGTTGCAGCATGTATTTGTGTGTATGTTGTTGTGGGTGGGGTGGGGGTGTTGCGTGTGTGTGTCACTCTCTTTTCCCTCCCCCTCCCCTGTGTTGTAGGTGCAGTACTCACCGTGGTCGTCGCCGCTGTCGTTCGTGCTCCTGGTAGAGGAGCAGGAAGACTATCGCAGGGAGGATTTGGAGTTCAGGCTCCATGGCTTCCTGGTTCCTCGTGGGGTGTGTAGAGGTGAGTGTTTTCCCTTCCAAGTCCTGTTTCTGCCATGTTTTTGTTCGCTTTGAATCCGCCCCGGAAAAGGTGGCGGATTGGCCTGTCATAATAGTGTGGGCGGTACATTGTCTTCTGCCTGTCTGTTGGCAGTGACCGCCATGCTGTTTGTTTCTACCGCCGTGGCGGTCGGAATGTTAAAGTGGCTCTCTATGTTGGTGGTTTCCGCCATGGTCACAATTTCATTTGTTTTACCGCCGGCCTGTTAGCGGTTTTACCGCCGCTTTACCACCGACCGCCAGGGTTTTAATGAGGGCCTTAATCTTCTGTGTATAAAAATTGTGAAGTGTAATATGTGAAATGTATTTATGTAATCCCCACTTGATTTATATGAGCTTGTAGATCATATACCAATACCTGCATGTAATGTACAGTGCATCATTGCTTCCAAGCTAGGTTTGCGTTTTGTAAAATGCCAATACATACATGCACACAGCCTATGGCCATGCAGAGCAGGGACTGGACAGTGGCTCATTTTATGCTGGTGTCTCTCTGTGGGCGACCAACCACTGCTATGCACAGTGTGTAGGCTACAGTTGCACCAGGGCTTGGTACCATGGCCAGGCCCTATGGTCAATCCTGCATAGGCGACCAACCCTAACCACTCAAAGTGTGTCTACCAAAATTTTAACTATTTCAGAAATAGGGAGCTGTTAATTAACAGGGAGGAAGGAGCAAGTGAGCAAACATATGTGGAAATTGGATGCTTTAATTATTAAAAAGTCTCCTTCTTTCACTATTTTTAGCCCCTTAAAATATATTATGCCTCAAGTTACTATAAAACCACAACTCACCTCACATTTTAAGACAGCTGGTGTCTGACCAGCATTAACATCTCAATGTTCATTTACTTTAACCTGCTCCAACAAAATGACATTCACGAGTTCCTCACTTACTTTTCTGTTGAATACAAAATGTTAGAACTCTAGTTGTTCATCAGAATTCTGTGGTGAAGCTGCAATTGATCACTGGGGAGCTAACTCACAGAGTGCTGCTGGTGTTGGAAGAACATGTTTCATCCTGCATGTCAGAACGTTTTACTGACTTGGATGAAAAAGATATTTGAAAACTCAGAGAAAAATTGTCATGGTTTTACATTTTAGAGCACTAACCATCATTCTATGACAAAAGGAAACTTCTCATGTCTTCATTTAATGCAGTATCCTCTTAAGGAAATACAATCAGCTGTACAGCTTTCAATCCATCAAGATGCCAGATGTGTGTCATACTTTGCCATACATGTGGAAGTTTACATTAGAACACTGTGCTGAAGCTACCATAGAACACTTTGAATCAACTGGCAGCTTATGTTGGTTTTGGAAGTGCATGTTTCACTCAGCATGCAAGACCTTTTTCTGACATTGATGAGGAAGATATTTGAGGAGTTATAGAATCTGTGTCTTCAACTTTCCAAAACACTAACCACTCGTTCTTTGACTAACAGAAAGCCCTCATTTTGTTCCTTTACTGCAATATCCTCTGTAGGAATTGTCTTCAGTTTTACAACTCTGATTCCAATAAGATGGCATTGAGGTGTGCTGCACCTTTGTAATAAATACAGAATGTTAGTGTTCTTACTGTTTGTTAGAATACTGTGATGAAGCAGCAGTACAACACAGGGAAATTAACTGACAGGCTGCAGACATTTATAGAAAATGAGTTGTCATTTTAGCTTTTGCAGCATCTTTCGTAGCCTCTATGAGAAAATAATGATAGAAACCATTTTCCCTCAAACGTGGTTCAGCAAATATCAGCTGAGGATCAGCATTTATCATAGAGTAAAATCACCTTAGAATGCACCATAATTCTTAAAATTGGTATGGTACCACCAGTAACATAATATTTTAAACTGAAAAAATACTGAACTTCACCAGTTATGGTTAACTGAACTAAGTATAACTTGTGCGCGATGTCATCAACATGTCAATTCAGATGTAATATTGATGTTACCAATAATGTCAAAGAATATATCATGAGTGATGTGATATCTGATTTCATAATGGAGCATGGTGCAAGAGCGAGTTATAGATACTTCAGCTATAACTGGTGAATGTCATTGTTTTAGTTTAGTTCAAAATGTTACATTTATACATTAATACAAATGTTAATTCAAGCTCTACACTTTTTCGTACACTCGATAGAAACAGTGCATATGACAGTAAATATTTACAGCAATATTTGACCCAATTGACCAGTGCAAAAATGGCAGTGCGACTAGTGCAAAACAGCAATTATTGCATTGGATATTCCATGCATTGGTTGCTCTTTTACTAGTTGGTTGGTGCAAATGTCTTTTTGCACTGCTCTATATGTCATCTACATCGCCTTGCAAAGTTAACTTTTCGAACTATTTCAAGCGCAATTGAATTGGATTAGTATTGTTTTCCAAAGAAAAACAACAAACTGTTTGAGAAATAAGATGCTTCGTAGTCTTTGTAGAAACAGTCCATCTAGGTTGTAACATGTTTTAAACATAATCATTTTTGTTTCCTGTTTCCAGTAAGGGTTAAGCTATTACAGCAGTGCTTAGTGGGGGCATGCAGGGTGGTGAAATTGTGATCCAGGTGTGAAAGATGCACAATGAAGCCTACAAGTTAAATTTCACTCTTAATGCATCTTCTCTTTATAGCTTGTTCCTGTAAGTCATAAACAAGCAGAGGGTTAAGCAAAGGTCAATTTAGTGACTTTTGTGGTTCACCTTGGAAGAGATTATGGTTGCTGCTCCCACCCTCCCTCATCCCCGCCCACCCACCAAAAAACCTAATTTCTCCCACAAAGCCAATAGGTCTCAACATTTGGGGTTTATTGGCTTTACCAATGGTTTTTAGCAATGTTGTAAAGCATCCCCGATGCTGTGCAGCATAGCAAAAGAGAAAAAGAAAAGACGCTGTCTTTCTGTAGGCAAGTGCATATAACCCATGCAAGCATACACCTACAAAATGACGTGGGTACTTTGGATTGGATGGATTGTTAATTGTTTTGCAAAAGTAGTGCATAAACGTTTTTAGTTCAAAAGCAGGGGAAAGCAACTTGGAAGATGCAGGTGGGCTAAGCAACACCGTGGACATGGGTTGAGAACGCAACACAGATGACGAGGGTAGAGGGAAGCAATATGGAGGGCGGGAGCAGAATCAACAATGATGGTGGGGAAAGCAACACAGAGGGCAGGGGGAGGAGCACACTGGCGAGGGAGAGCACCAGGAGGCACTGAGGGGAGAAGCAAATGGGCGAGAAAAGAATATGGAGCACGGGAACGAAGCACATGAGCGAGAGAAAAAGCAAAGTGGGAGGAGAGAAGTATGTAGGTGAGATTAAGAGCAATTTAAACATATTTGGGGGGAGAGACGCACACGAGAGAGATAGCTGGAAACAAAACTTACACCATCTTGGAGTACTGTTGAGGGTGGGAATCTAGTCCCTGAAACATTAGGGTTATGGCTTCCAGATTTGTAAGGGAAAAGTACTTTATTTGAGTTTTAAGCTGTTCAGTTCAAATCAATAGCATAACAAATAGTTGTATCTGGGTTAATTTCCCCTGGCTCCTGCTGGGAGCAGATGAGTCATGTCTTTTCTATCTTTCTCCTTCTAGCGATTCTATTGCTGGTTCTATTGTTGGTCGGTATGTCTTCCCAGCACTTGCCCACCTTGGTTTTCAGGGAAATCAGAAAAGGGATAAGGTAAGTATAAGTAAAAAGAAAATTACTTAAATACAAATATTAGAAGTAAGTTTGTCTTGTTTTCCCCTGTATCTCCTGTTCAGCAGGTGCTATCCAGTATTCCTCTTTATTTACCCTTCCTTTCTATTTAGTCATATATTTTTTCCACCTCTCGGTTCTCTTTTGGCCACTTTTCATTCATAAGTGGCCCTCTGTTATTCTTCTTCTGGAGACTTTCTTTTATTGCCTTTTATTCTTCCAAGACACCCCTTCTATTGGTGCCTTCAAGGGTGAAGTAATGCTTTCCTTCTGCACCCTCCCCCAATTGTCTTTCTTGCCCCACTTTTCTTATTTGTAACCCTAGGGCCACCTTACTACACACCAGTGGATTGTGACGGGAAAGAAATGTCGGGAGGTGGGCACACAGCTTCTTCCTCCTCCTCTTGGTAGTGCACTGCTGGATCATCATGCTCTTTCCTCAGGCATGCGTCAGACTCTGGTTTTGGTCAGCACTGTCCGTTGAGTTTATCCTCTGCAACGGCTTCAGTCTCCCTGGAGGCATACTCCTCGGCATCTACCTGATTTTCCTCCTGTGCACACCAGAGAGTTCCTCTGTCATTTTTTAATAAGTTTTTCTCTGTTTGTTCCTCCCCATTAGTCTTTTAACCGTTTCTCTTCCTTTTCCTTTTGCTAGTGTGTCTTCTATATTTGATCTTCTATTTTTTTCTCTCTACAGAAGGCGGGATGATGTGGAAGAGTAGCCAGCATCACGGGGCTTGAATGCTGAAGCCAGGTACATCTGTGTCACAAATGCTTAAGCAAAACAATAAATGTAGCTCCCTAACAGTGAGCAGTGGAAAGACACAAGTAAAGAAGGTAGGCTCCAGGAGAGAGACAGAGACAATATGATCAGGAAACATCATCAACTAAGAAGCAAGGAAATAAGAATGACAATAATGCCAATCATTGGTAAGCAATGGGTGGGCTTTAAGCCCACTGTAAGATGTAGTAAGGTGACAACAGCTAAGCTGGCTGGAAAGCTTGTTCTAAAAATGAATGAACACACCTGACTCTATTACAGTTCAATGTAGCAATGCAGAACAACCCAGTTGACTTGCAGTGAATACCACTGTATGGTGTAAAGATTAACAAACATTTCTTGCACTACCTAGGCTGCACACCATACATTTTATGTGTCATAACTATGTAGTGCCCTACATCTTAGGACATGGAGCTGGTGCATATGAAACACAGTTTCTTGGTGTTGTTACTAACTCCCCTCCACCCCCAGAGTGAGTGAACTGAATTGCAATAGGGGTCTGTTGTAACTACTCACAGTATGTAGCAAAGACTTTCCAGTGATGTTGTGTAGAGTGCAACAAAGTTGCTAGCCACCGACCCTACAGGACAGAATGTTAATATTGGCTCCTAGTAGGTTCACTCTCAAGTTAGGCAATTCTTTCAATTAAAGACGTAAATCACTGTGTAAGCATAAAAACCTTAAGTAGGCTTCCAAACACAATTTTATACCTGGGCAGGGCACTTCTCAATAATCCACAGGAAGGAAATATGTTCAACTTTAAAAAGAAATAACAAATGTCTCAATGGACAAGGTCGTCCTCCTCAGCCCACCTCTTTCTTGGGTGGATGCAAATGCTCTCCAGAGGGCTCCTAACCACCTGGGTCTTCCATGTCTCCCCACATGATCCCAAACACACATTGTGTATATAAAATAAAAAGACTTAAGTCTCATTTATATATGGGGGCATGGTCAAAATGGCGGCCGGAGCGGACGTGTAATCGGAGCTCTGCTCGCGGCCCACCATTAATTAGCACACTTCCACCGTCCCTGCGGTAGTCCGGACACTTAGTTCGGCTGCGCGAAGACACCGGGAGTCTCTCGGACGACGACTGACATCCCGACCAACGCACAGGGCGGTCTGTGCGGACTGCACCGCACTCCACTCAAAGCCAGACGCGAGGGGAGAGGCCTTCCCCCTCTGACGGAGGCTGAGGAGCTTGCCGGAACGAGCAGAAACAGGCTCCGAAGTGGCCAAGCAAGGTCGAGACGAGGATGTGAGGCGGGGCGGCAGGCATGACAGGCGTAGACCCCCGCGGGCCCCGCGGGGTGCCGGAGGCGATCCTCGCACGCGGGCGCTGAGGGAGCGCGTGCGGGGAGTGACAGCCGGTTCCCCGGACCGCTGACGAAGCGGAGGAGCGGGGAGATGAGATCCCACTGGCACAACCCTCCCCCGTGCGAGCGGACTCTAGAAAACAGGAAGTAAAGGAAACAGAAAGAGAGGAGGAAAAGGAATAAAAGTGAGAAAGAAATAACAAAAATAAACGGGTGAAGGAAGGTGAATGAAGAAGAGAAGGAAGAAAGAAGGGGGAAGGGGGAAGAAGGAAAGAGGAAGGAAAGGGAAAAGCTGAAAGAAGTGTGCACACAAGAGACAGGCGTGGCTGTGGCTGACACCAAGGAAAACCAAGTGAGAGCCACAAAGAAGCAGCGAGTGGAGGGAGAACCCCCCCGGATGGGCCACTGAGACTCCCCTTTTTTTTTTCTTTTTTCTCTTCTGGGACCAGGATATCTCCTTCTTCCTCTTCTGTTAAAAATTATAACACAGCTGCTGAATAAGGTCCTAGGGAGGAAGGAGAGAAAGGGAAAAAAAGAGAAAAGGATAAAGAGCTAGAAGGGAGAGGCGAAGGGAAAGGTGAAGGAAAAGAGGGTGAAAGGACATCGCTGGTTTCTCCCTCCTCCGGCGCTTTAATCACATACCGATAATCAGAACAGTGAAGCCCGGAGAACTCCAACGTCAAGACAAGACGAGTGTATCAACCCCCCTGGAAATTGCCGCCCACTAATGTTGACATAATCACCCAAGATCTCCTCAAACGATCAACATCACCATAGACCAGCACATAAGGAACCCCACCAGAGTAAGGGACGAGAGTGAGAAGGAAAGGGAAAGAAAAAAGAAAGGGAAAACTGGATGAAGCAGGAAAGAAGTGGGGTGTGGGCTCCCGAAGAGAACTCTGTGTCTCGCTACGACAATCAAACAAAACACAATACACGGCGAGACCCAGAGAGCTGACGCTTTACCCAATAAATAATGCAATCATGGAGAGAGCAATCATGGGTAAACCAAAGCTACCAAAGACACACACTAACACAGAAGCTGGGACCCCCCTCCCTGAAGGAGAGATAGGATCCCAAACTGACGCTCTGCAAAAGATGTCTGAAACCCTGGCTACTCACTCAGCGCAATTCGATAAAGTGCTGGACACTATGACCTCATTGGAAGGGAAAATAGGCTCAGTGGTGTTGGAAGTCAATCTCCTCCACACTGATCATCGGAAATTGGCAGAAAGAGTTACCATCACTGAATCGGAACTTGAAACGACCCAACCGGCAATATCCGAGATGAAGGCTCAAATCCAGCGAATGGAAAGTGAAATATCATCACTGCAATGCAGAGCTGAAGATGCTAAGGGCCGCTCACGCAGGAATAATGTTAGGTTCCTGGGCGTGCCGGAATGAATGGAGCTCCCCGATGCTGAACACTTCTTGGAGCAATGGCTCAAGGACACAGTGCTACTTCAGGCCACACCACAGACGCTGGTAATAGAACGAGCACACCGGGTCCCGGGCGGACCACCTCCACCGGGTGTCCCACCCCACCCACTGATAGCAAGATTCCTAAACTACTGAGACCGGGACCAAGTGTTGCAAGGCTTCCGAAATAAATGCCCTGTCCGCATGGAGAACACCGAGATAACAGCATACCCTGATTACACGATGGAAGTCCAGCGCAAGCGCGCCACTTACATTAGAGTGAAACAGATACTTCGAGAAAAGAACATCGCTACTCTCTCCTCTTCCCAGCCCGAATGAGAGTGATAGATGGTGGCAGGACTCTTTTCTTCCCGTCCGCAGAAGATGCATGGACATGGTTACATGCTAAAGGACTGGTAGACCCAGTGGCGGAACCTGATGGACACGGAGAATGGCTGTAACAACGCCCTAGACGGAAAAAGAAAATCAACACCAGGATCAAAACTCGACCATCAAAGTCTCAGGCCGCAGACGCGCAGGCACAGGTCCTTAAAGTGGCAAACATATTTGCGACGGCGCAAACATTGGCCAGAAATGAAACCAAGGATACAGACTCAAATTCTTCATGTGGCTGCCAACCTCCCCCCCATCGCCACTTATGTTCGGGCCCAACCTGACTCCACGCGCGGCTGATGACATATGAAACCGAGCAGGCAGACTTGGAAATACTAAGACACTACATCTACAGAGGCACAAAGGAACAACACAAGACATAAATGACCTAGGGCAGCCCAGGGCTGACACAAACAAATAAACACTCAAGACATGTTACACCCTCCCGGAAGAGAGGACAGCAGATAAACACCCGGAACGGCAAAGAAGATCAGACTGGCCTTTAAGAACCGGATGTGGATGCAAGACCGGACGACCAAGATGGGAAGGGATACAGGATCATTCACGTGGGCCACGAACATTTGTAAACCTAGATCCTCTCTGACCACTTCTCCATACCCAAGTGGATCACCGAATGGACCGGAGATTAAGTAATGTACTCGATGGCACCGGTTGTGCCATACAGTTTGCTATGGTTTTGGTTATTGTTAGTTCTAGTACGCCAATACCTACATCTCGACAGGTGTCACAGTTAGTATGCTCAAAGAGCAAATAAGAGAATTCTTCCAGACACCCCAATTAACCAGGTTGACGGAGGCACAGTTGTCAGACCTAGAGAAACCCATTGCACTGGACGAGATTCAACAGGTGCTGAAACAAATGGCGCACAATAAAGCCACGGGGGGACGGGCTCCCGGCGGAGTACTACCAGGTTTTTGCAACGTTAACGACAGCACCATATCTAGAAATGCTACAAGAAGCATTTGAAAAAGGCCACCTCCCAGGATCACAGCGCGGGCAATTATAGTGGTTCTCCACAAAAAAGGGCGCGATCCATTAGGTGTCCGGTCCTACCGACCCCTGTCTTTGTTAAATTCTGACTGTAAATTACTAGGGAAGGTACTGTCAAATCGTCTTCTACCATTGATGCCGATATTAATCCACCCGGATCAGTCCGGTTTCATACCTGGCCGCAGGACACACACTAATATCAGATGCCTCTTACGATTAATAGCCGAAACCCCAAAGTCAGACTACACGCGAACAGCGGTCTCATTGGATATAGAAAAGGCATTCGACACACTGGGCTGGCCATACCTGATGAGATCCCTAAAATGTATGGGTTTTGGCAATACATTCATAAGATGGATAAACACATTATATGCAGATCCGAAAGCAAGAGTGAAGACAGGCAGTATGGTATCGAAGAGATTTGAAATAGGCAGAGGCACTAGACAGGGTTGCCCCCTGTCACCTTTACTGTTCGCACTGGCAATCAAACCACTCGCAGCATGATTGCGACATGAAGCACCACACTGGGGTATTCTCGATGGAGATGTACACAAGGTCGTCTCCCTATATGCAGATGACGCGCTGGTATACTTGCGTAACCGTTCGGAATCTCTACCAGACCTATTACACCTGCTAAATACATTTGGGGATATATCAGGCCTACGAGTAAACTGGTCAAAGTCATGTTTGTTCCCGATGCAACTAACACCAGACCCCCAAAGAGAAATAATTTCAACACACAAGTTACAATGGTGTCACACCACTTTC
The DNA here is from genome assembly GCF_031143425.1 of Pleurodeles waltl. Lineage (NCBI taxonomy): Eukaryota > Metazoa > Chordata > Amphibia > Caudata > Salamandridae > Pleurodeles > Pleurodeles waltl. The sequence goes on from NC_090439.1 coordinate 859,180,462, forward strand.
AAGTATCTAAGGGTGCAAATATATCACGATGAGCAGGACCTCAGAGAAGGTAATTTAGACCGAATGATCAGATCTATAAAAAGCTCGATGCCCTTCTGGTGCTCACTTCCACTTTCGCCTCTAGGGAGAGTAGCAGTAGCTAAAATGATTGTACTACCACGAATCTTGTACTATTTCTCGGCCTTGCTGCTCAAGCTCCCCAAGAATTACTTCGCACCCCTAGCGAGCCTGTTGACAGACTTGACATGGAACACAGGATGCCGCCGAGTAGCCCTAGCCAAGATTTACCTGCCACAGGAAAGGGGAGGGATGGGTGTACCCCAGTTCGAATTATTCTACGCAGCGGCACAAACACACTGGGTCATATGCAACCCAAATGGCTCGGAGGGGCAAATGGTGAGCACTTTGCTGGGACAAACGAATGTGATAAACTGGCTTATCGGCCAAGACAAACCAGTACATAACAGCAATATTTTGCTGGGAGTGGCGGACTGGATATGGCGGCGATACGTGGCGACGACGGGACGTACACCACCGTACTCACCCAGAATCCCATTACTAGCTACCCCAGGACTAAACAACATAACACGACAATTTAAACTAGCAACTTGGGTCCCTAAAGGTGTAAACACAATTGGGGACATATTTGAAGAGGGACACTTCCTATCATGTGAAGCATTAGCAAACAGGTTCAACCTGGGCAGGGGCGAATTCCTCACACACAGGGCGGTACAACAAGTGGTGCGCAATACCTGGGGAAACGGTAACAACGAACCTCATACCTCACCAGTACTTCATGAATCATTGTTAGGGGCAGGCACGCAAACAGCTATATCCTCGATATAAAAAGACACTACAGAATTACCCAGAAGAGGCTCAAACACAAGCAAAAACTAGATGGGAGGCAGCATTACTCGCACCTCTGCCCACACAAAAATGGAACACAGCACTTGCAAGCACAAGAGAGGTATTGCGTAATGCCCGTTTCTGACATACCCAACTCAATTATCTGCACCAGACATATCTCACTCCAGCTAGAATAAAGCATATGTTCCCACAGTCTAACCCGGAATGCCCGAGATGCGGGCTGCCGGAAGCAGATTTTTTACATATGACGTGGAGTTGCCCACCGGTACACCGCATATGGCAGGAAGCAACAACACAAACAGCTACCTGGTCGAGATTACCCGAACTCCCTTCTCCGGAGTCCTGCCTGCTAGGGGTGCGCACACAGCGGGGGGAAGACAAACAAAAACACAGGTGCGCTGACCTCGCGTTCATCTTACTTAAACGCTTAATAGCCATACAGTGGAAATCACCCAGCACCCCAGATATACACCGTTGGACATTGGAGATGCTACACTGGACTAAAGCAGAAACACAAGTGCTACACACACTGCACGACAGCGGGTTGGAGGTCAAAGGGGCAGATATATAGGACTCCATCATAGAGCAGCTGGAACAAAAAGATGATACCCGACCCCCCTGAACTACTAAAGCTATGGCTACCTCACGAGTAGATATACCCTCATGCCATTCCTCCTTATCGCTAAGATAGCACCGAATTCAATAACTCACCTCCTAAGTTGATCTCGGGTCGCGCGCACTCCCTCGCTCGCCCCTCCCCACCGACTACCACACTCCCCCCCTCTCTCTCTCTCTTTCTCATTCTATACCTCGTCTCCACCTCTCCTCTCCTCCCTCCTCCCCCACCTCTCCCCAACCTTCCACCTTCTTTTCTCCGCTCTCACCCATGCCCTCCCTCTGCGCTATTTCTCCCCACATTACTGGGCACAAGCTGAGACCATACATGAGCAATTCAATTTATATATGGCGCTTATTGTTATTGTTAACCTTTTCTTTTTTTTTTTTTTCTTTTTTTTTTATCTGGATATAGATTGAGTGATCTGTCGATACATCATGTAAACTGTAGAGACATACCAACTGTAAGATAACTCAATACAATAATGTGGTGATGTGCTCAGCTTACTGTAAACAATGATAAAAACTAATAAACAGATTTAAGAAAAAAAGAAAAAAAAAAAGTCTAATTTATATATTATTTGTTTGCAGACCTCCATTCCTGGTGGTAACCCTGGGGTCCTGACAGCCTGTGTAAGCCTGTGATTCCTACTTTATTATTCTTGGGTTCTATCTCAATAGCATTAACTACAGTTACGTGCCTGCAGGTGACTGTTTGATGCTCCTGAACAGACTCTTTATGTCAATTACAATAACTGAATTACATAGCATATGCCCTGGTACTCCTCTGTGGAATCTAGAATATTTACTCTATGTTAAGAGCACTAGCCTTTGATCCAGTGCCATTGAAGAAGTGAAATGGATTACACCACTGCCTTGCCATGTCACAATCACATACGCTATTTAATATGGATAGCAAAAGCTTTACAACAGGTAAGGGGAAAGGGATGGCGAGAACAGTGGTAGATCTTCTGGGCTGTAGTGCCCACACAGCTGAAACACTTTAGCTGCATTGCATATTGTTCACTGCCTGGTGGTGTGTTATCTGGCATCCACCAGGCACTATTTTAAATAGAACATATATATCACATACATGTTCACAAGATTTACTGATGGGGTGAAACGCTAGGATTCACAAGGCGCTCAAGATTTAAATAGACCGAAGATCTCAAGAAAAGAGGATGCCTGCACGAGGGTAATCACCCAACCCTCTAAAAAGTTCCAAAGGAACCTCAAAACTAGTCACAACAACGTGCGGTACCTCTTATAAAAATTGTTAGAAACCAGTCTTAATAGAATAACTTTCCAACAGAAAAATCCATTCAAATATAATTTCGGTTTAACCAATCAAAAATCAAAACATTTATTGTTGTGCATACATTATAAACTAATTCGAAACAACTATTGTGTACATGATTATACAATTCATTCCTCAAAACAAATTATAGATTTGATTATAATTATAATAATCAGTTTAAACATTCATTATAACCCGTCCGTCAAAATGTTTTCCACAGTTCAAGCCAATTTGTAACAATCAATTCATTGTAATTCATCCGTCATGTTATTATGATTCAAGCCATAATTCAAGCCAACACGTCTTTCGTCTCGGGACAGTGTTTTCTCTCATCCCAAACGACTTCTTCAGGGCTGAAAAGATTTTTGTAGGCAAGTTAAATGTACAATAGTTAAAGAAACCAAAATGCTCCAACTTAAAAATTCAATAAGTCTCCAAAAGTCCCAAAAGAGAAAAAGATATATAAAAGATCTAATAAATTCTGATAGAGCACCCTTAAACTGCAAAGATATTTGAAATATATGAAAAGTGACAAAGGGTAAAAAATCAAGCACCAATAGGGCATCCCCACCCCAAACAACCATAGTATACCTGAAAAGGGGGATTGTGCTATCGTCATGCATTGGTATAATACAGTGATAAACATCTCCAAATACACTCCTCCGAGTAATAAGCAAGACCCTTCCGTGTCATTAATCACACCAATGTGTTGCATGCCATCTACGAATTGTAATGCACTAAAGTAACCAATCTTCCCATTTATTGCTAGTGCTAATTGTATTAGCTACACCTATCTTAGTTAAATGACTACTCACCACTTGACTTTAATTATTTGTCTCTAGTAATCAAAACAACAACAAACAAGTCTCAGTAAGATAACTCCATGTTGTAATCAAAGTCCTATTTTCTTAAATAAAGGTAATTTCACAAATAATACCTCCGTTAAATCTTCCAATAATAAAGATTTCCACCAAAGCTTATATACAGAAAATCCAATGCCGTTCTAAAATGTAAAATAATATACCATTAGTTATCTTCCAAAGTCCATGTCATCTCTATGATAAAACTGCCCTGGCTCAATTGCTCACCTGGCTAATACAAGCGATTATTTCAATCATTCATCGGTAAAGCAGGACGCCATGTGACGAGTACACACAATGTGTCAATCCAATAACCCCAAAGCGCATCTATATGGAAAAGTTTTGTCATTAGTACTCTTCTCAAATAAATAAAACCTGTTAGTAGCGCTTCCTTCTCTCCATGTACTTATCTGAGTACCTCCTGACGAAATTCCAAACCGGCATACACAGTAAAAGGACGCCGTGTTGCGTGTACGCACAGCGCGTCTTATTCACCCGGAAGTTAAATACGCTTCCGAGGTGAGTTCAAGTCTTCGACCGTAGAGACAAACAACGGACTAACGGTCATGTTCATTCATTATAACCCGTCCGTCAAAATTATTTTCTTGTATTTAGTCTAACACTACTTAGTGAGTCCGCAGTGCAAAGCCAAACCGTGCAAACCTATTTTTACTTCTTCTTTTAATCCGGACAGCTATGAAAAATTACGATGTACCTTGTAAACAGGTACTAATCTTCGCTGTTATATCATTTATTTCTTAATTTAACTCCCATTACATCAGACAAAATTAAAAACCAAAAATCGACCATATCCAATTTTTTTACCCTTATTCACCAATTATTTAAATTCCAAATCAACGTCTTGCACTGTGCCCAAATAGATATACCACAAATCAAACACCAATCCGTGATTTGGTGATGTGCTCAGCTTACTGTAAACAATGATAAAAACTAATAAACAGATTTAAGAAAAAAAAAAAGTCTAATTTATATATTATTTGTTTGCAGACCTCCATTCCTGGTGGCAACCCTGGGGTCCTGACAGCCTGTGTAAGCCTGTGATTCCTACTTTATTATTCTTGGGTTGTATCTCGATAGCATTAACTACAGTTACGTGCCTGCAGGTGACTGTTTGATGCTCCTGAACAGACTCTTTATGTCAATTACAATAACTGAATTACATAGCATATGCCCTGGTACTCCTCTGTGGAATCTAGAATATTTACTCTGTGTTAAGAGCACTAGCCTTTGATCCAGTGCCATTGAAGAAGTGAAATGGATTACACCACTGCCTTGCCATGTCACAATCACATACGCTATTTAATATGGATAGCAAAAGCTTTACAACAGGTAAGGGGAAAGGGATGGCGAGAACAGTGGTAGATCTTCTGGGCTGTAGTGCCCACACAGCTGAAACACTTTAGCTGCATTGCATATTGTTCACTGCCTGGTGGTGTGTTATCTGGCATCCACCAGACACTATTTTAAATAGAACATATATATCACATACATGTTCACAAGATAAAGGGCCTCATTAAGAGTTTGGCGGTCCCAGGACTGCCATGTTGGTGGTGGCGGTAGCACCGCCAACAGGTTGGCAAAGAAGGCCACCACATAATGACCATGGCGGTATTCCCAACAGAACACAGAACAGAACACAGCCAAAGGACTGCCAGCACTACCAGGGATGGTGGTAGCCACCTGCAGGCTGGAGGAGACCATGTTTCCACCGGACAGATTACAAGGTTGCACACCGCCAAGGATTTCACCGCGGTCGCACCACCATGGAAACCCAAAAGGAAACCAACCGTATAAAGGGAGACACTAACCTTCAGGAATCCATACTCGTCCGGAGCCGACATGGAACCAGAACTGCATATCTTCCTGCTGCTCCTGCTCACCCAGAGACACCAAAATCAACATCGAAGATGACGACAGCAACCTTGAGTACACACACTTACCTGTCACTGTTGTAAATAGTCAAAGTACGTACACACAACACACCAATCGGGAACAGGTGGCGAGGCGACACTCTCATGTAACCTGACACTCACACTCACAGACAGCCACATACATACCCGCACATACACAGTAAACATTCTACAGCCACACATAAAAAAAACACACCTACCCCCCCAAAACACAGAACCAGCACAGTCACACACACAACACACAACACCACCAAACAACACTAAAACACCACAACTGCAACATCATCAATGCACTGGCAATCACCCACAATAGACACTACCCATTGATGTATGGGTGAGTAGAGTCACACATAGGCCACATGTGCAGCTCCACAAGTAGTCATACTATTTGGTAGACAACGGTGATTAACATGTTCCCATGTACAATACAATGGCCACATCTGTGTTTGTATGTTGGCAACTGTAGTACCATGTCTTCCTAGTAGTCACCATACCTGTAGCAAGTACCACATTGTCACAGCTGCAGTACTTAGACATCATACACTTCACTACCAGAGGCAAGTACATAGGTTCTGTCAGTACTTACCCCCTTGTGGATTCTGTGCAGCTCTCAATCGCCCATCTACCTCAGGGTAGGCCACCGCCATAATGCAGGACATTAGCGGGGTCAAGGTCCGACAGACACCCCTCCCTTGTTGGGAGGACATCCCCAGCTGGGCCTTTGCAGTCTTCCAGGCCCAGCCTCTCATGCACTCCCACCACTTCCTACAGTGTATGCTCTGCTGGCTGTGGTCCCAGGGGCCGCACTTGCATGGCAATGGCATGCCAAATTCTCTTCTTCTGATGGGTGTTGACCTGCATGGATGACACAAATGAAAAATTCATGCCCACATTCACCATACCAATAGTAGTGGACAGTACACATCAGTCTCAGCAAATAGGCAAACACTCCCATCCTCTCATCTCACACTCATTTACAGATTATCATCTGCATGCATCAACACTTTCACTACTTTAATTTTCAGATACACCATAATTCACCACACCTATCACACATTGGTATTGCATTGGACTCACCTGCTCCTCTGGTGCACCATATAGCTGTTCATACAGGGGTAGAACCTCCTCCACAAGCTTCTCCAGCTCATAAGGGGTGAAGGCTGGGGCCCTATCACCTGCAGGACGTGGCATTATGGCTCCCAGAGGCAGTACTCAGCAGCTCAGGTAGTAGAGGTCTTGATGGCGGCAATGTCAGGAGTCAAGTGAGCAATGCCGCAGAGAACGGCAGTCACGGCCGCAACGTACAGGACCGTCACCGCGAGTAGACATCGCAATTGGCCCAAGTTTGCCAAAGGCAGCAATGTCTTCTAATGGCAATTTACACTGCAGTTGTGACCGCCTACTACCATGACGACTTCCACCAGCAGACTTCGGTCACTTCCATGTGTCCAGTACAGTAGGTCAGGCAGCTGCCATTTTAACCACATTACATGTATTGAAGAGTTTTATCGTCTGCGTCATTAACTATACCCCCATATCATGCAGTACAACTGTATGTGCTGCCTTCATGTTCAGTTGTCAATTTGTGCATCTTTGCAGTAAATGCTGTGTTACAGGAGGACATGTGGTGTTAGCAATGTACACCTACTAGGATGTTTCCATGGTTTCTAGAAAATGTAGATAATATGCAACAATATGTGTAAGACATCTCAAATCTGTTGGACTTACATCCATGTACAGTAACAGATTAATCTGTATGTGTAGTTCAATAGTTAAGTGGGGGAATGTGCCCAAAGGAGGGTGTCATCAAGTTCATACCTATGTGCTGTAATGTAGGTATCTGAGTTTGTAACCAACCTCGACAACAGGAATGTGTGAGTTGTGTATCTGACTTTTCAAGATGTCTGCATGCTGCATGTCACATACTATGTACACTACTGACAGCCAGTATGTCTGCAACTGAGGGTAGTTAGTTACAGTCATGTTTTCCCCACTTTTGCAGGTGATTCTGGCTACCCCAAGATGCATTGGCTCCTGACACCAGTGAGGAATCCTAGAACATATGCTGAGAGGAATTACAATGAGGCCTATAGACGTACTAGGAGGGTGATTGAGCGCACTATAAGTCTCCTGAAGGCTAGATTCCGTTTCCTCCAGATCTCTGAGGGTTCCCTGTGCTATGGCCCTGAGAAGGTGTGTACAATAGCGGTAGCCTGCTGCATGCTGCACAACGTGGCTGTGAGGAAATCTATCCCTCTTTTGGAAGAGGAGGGTGCTGTATATCCAGACCAGCTTCCCCTGAGACGAATGGGAGTGATGGTGATGATGAAGAGGGGTAAGATGTACACTCCAGGAACCAACTGATCCAACTATACTTCCAGTGACTAAGAGGTACTGTTTGCTGATGTTGTTGTCTACACTGCATACTGTCGGTCTGACTTCTTGTCTATGGGGGTGTTGGGTCTGTAGACATTTACACTGTAACAAGGTATTCAAGTGCCATGTGACATGATGAACAACTAGTTAGACATTTCGGTTTACTCCACACCATGTTGTGCGTGGGGTGCCATTCCCGCAATAAAGGTCTGATTATTGGATTTAAATGGCAAATGCATTCACACTTCAATTTGATTCAACATAATGACAGGGGAGATTGACATTGGTGTACATTTGTTTTAATGGGTGTCAGGGATGCCATGGTGCTCTTTACAGTGATGGCAGTGGGCTGATGGTGGATGTCTATACTGGCTACATGGTCTCAGCATTTGGTGGCAGTGGTAGTGTGTACATCTGTACCTTGCAGGTTGTTGAGTTGATATTGGCTTGTGAGGATGGTGGTTCAGTGGCACACTTGGGAGACAGTTTGTGTCAGAGTCACTTCTTTGATGGTGCTTTGGTCTTGGCAGGTGTACGAGTACCATATCTGGGCCTGAGGGACCATTTGAGTGCCTGTTGTTGGACTGTATGGGTAGGGGTGCTGGTCTCCTGTGAGTCCTTAGATAGTTGCACCAGTCCAGTTGCTGCTGCTGATGTTGATGGCTGGTCTGTATCGTGGTCTGTGGTAGGGGCTTCCTGGTTTGTGGGGGCCTTACGCTGGGTTGGGAAGTGGTGCAGCAGTGCCCCTGCAATGGCGGCCATGGTGGCATTGAGCTGTTTCCAATGCTCCATGGCCTCTTGTGGTGTGCTATCTGCAGCCTTTGATTCTGCTCCAGGGTGGCCACGATCTGGCCCATCCTGTCCTAGGTATGGTGGTATGCTCCTAGGACCTCGGAAATCACATCCTGGGCTGCAGCATCCGTCCTTTGGCCTCCACCTGGGCCACTGATGCCCTCCCACTGGGCCTAGCCCCCTGTGCCTGTGTCCCCTGCACAGGTCTGATGGTACCACTTGTACTGGGGCCATCCTCATCCCGCCTGTTGGTAGGTGGTGACTGTGGCCTCTGTCCTTGTGTTCCACCAGTCTGTGGCCTGGATACACTGGTGTGGGGTCGTTTGGCCAGAGCTGATGTTGGTGGCTGGGTGGTAGGGGTGTCAGTGGTGTCCTGGGTGGGGCTGCTAGATGGTGACAGTCCAGGGCTGCGTGATGGACCAGGGTATTCCTCACTGTCCATACTACCCTCACAGGTGTCCTGAGTGGTGCCTCTGTCTCCATGTGCGGCGCTGGCTCTCCTTGCCCTTTACGTCAGGGTGGCATGAGTGGTGGTGCCTGTGGGGGGGAATGGACATGTATGTCACATTTACAGAATCGGATGGGGTGCACACGGCAGGACTATTTTATGCTGGTTTTCCACTGTTGGGTCATGCAGGGATCTAGTGTGGGGTTGCCATTGCATTTAGCATGGAATCTGGAGGTGCATTGTGGGTGGTGTAGTGCCATTGTGATTCCTTGCAGGGGTAGGTGGCTGTGCACAGAGGGAGGGATGTGGGCCTGTTGGTGGGTTTGTGGGCATGCAGGGTGACTGGATGTAGTGATTGTCGGCTGGGTGGGGTAGTGGTACTGGTGGTAGTTGGAAGGGTGTGGAGGTGTATGCATTACAGGTGTGGTGGATATGGGTTAATTGTAAATGACTTACCCAAGTCCATTCCTCCAGTGAGTGCAGTGAGGCCCTCTGGGAGCAGGATGGCCAGTACCTTCTCCTCCCAGTCAATGTAGTCGGGGGTGTTGGTGGGGGTCCTCTTCCAGTCTTCTGGACCGAAATGTTGTGCCTCAATGCCACGGACCTCACCTTCCTGCGTAGGTTGTTCCATCTCTTGCGGATGTCATCCCTTGTGCGTGGATGGTTTCCCACTGCGTTGACCTTGTTGACTATTGTATGCCATAACTCCATCTTCCTGGCGATGGGTGTGTGCTGGGACTGTGCCCTGAATATTTGTGGCTCCACCTTGAGTATCTCGTCCACCATTGTCCTTAGCTCCCTTTCTGTGAAGCATGGGTGCTTAGGGGAGCCATGGTGTGTGTTGTGGGTGGTGTGTTGTGTAGATATTGGTGAGGGTGCTGTTGTGTGGTTGGGTGTGTGAGATGTGTGCTGTTGCATTCAGCGTCTGCTTGTAGTGTTGTCAGTCTGGCTTCTCCTATTGGCGATGCAAAGGATTGTGGGGTGTATCTGTCCGTGTTTTATAGTGTTGTGGATGTATGTCAGTTGTGTGGGTTTCAAACTTGCCAATGTGTGCATTTCTTGCTGTTGGGTCCCATTGCTGGCCGTGGCGGCCTGTACCGCCATTGGTTGTTTGGCGTCCACTGACCGCAGCGGTGATTTATGCATCATTATTTGGAGGGTGGGGGATTTGTGTGCTTGGCGGTGGCAGAGTGGGATGTGCAGCTTTTTCGCCGACAATGCCTGGCGGTGGCTGTTGGTAACAGAAATTTAGGTGGTTTCTGTTTTTGGCATCTTTATATGGCGGGTTTCTGTTCACCGCCAATGGCGGTATTCTGTTCACCATCGCCACGGCAGGCGACGGTGTTTACCGCCATGTTCAAAATGACCCCCCAAGTGAGTATATTTCTAGTTTGGGATTTTTGATCTGTGGCCATTATATATTGACAATCAGCCATAGCTGTGTTTTGCTTGGGATGTTAGTATGAGTGAGCCCTTGCATTGCTGTCATTGCTATGTACTGTTCCACACTAGTACAATCAAGATGGATCAGATCAGACATTGGTTTGACATGCATGACAAGTAATATTTGGTGCAGTGTACTGGTGTTTACGATGGTGGGATTTGGCATTTTGGGAGTTGTAGTGCTATATTTGGTCAGTGCTTCACATGCCATTTCCAAGGGCTGTGAGGTTAGATGTGTTTAGGGGCACGTGGCATGCCAGGTAGGGGTATTAGGTGATTAGAAGAGAGTTGTAGTGGGTGGAATGTAATTTGGGGTGGGTATAGGTGATGAGGGAGCATACAGGACAAGACAATTGTGTGACGTGGATTTTGTTTGTACTTACCAGACTCCACTTCCCGAGGTATTCCTGTCAGGCCCTCAGAATGCAGGATGTCCAAGACCTTCTCCTCCCAAAAAGTGAAAGTAGGGGAGGCCAGTCTTCAGTACAGCGAGCTGGTGCCTGGATGCCATGGAATGGACCTTCGCCCTGAGGCCGTTCCACCTCTTCCTGATGTCCTCCCTTGTGTGTGAATTGTGAATTGTGAATTGATCCTGTCAACTATCCTTTGCCATAACTCCATTTTCCTGCCAGAACAGGTGTGGCTCTACCCTGATAATTTCATCCACCATGACCCTCAACTCCTCATCAGTGAAACGTGAGTGTTTTTGTGGGGACATGGTAGTGGTTGTAAACATGGTGTGGTTGTGTTCAAAGTGAAAGGGTGCAGAGTTAGGTAAATGATGAGGTGTAGGTGCTGTGATGTGAGTGGGTGACAGATGTGGATTGTGTGTGGTACTCATATGTGTGTTTTGTATGTTGTGCAGGTGTGTGATGTGTTTGTAGTGAAGTGTAAATGGGTGCCTATTCTTGCTGATTTTAACTATCTTGGATGTGAGTTGTCTGTGGCTCTGTGCGGGGCATTTTGATTGCATAGGATTGTGGGTTAGCAAGTCAACGCTGTGTCCTCTGCCTGCTTCCTCACCCTCCGCATGCTCCGCAAGATCTTCCGCTGGATCCCCGCCTACACTAGAAAAACCGTGACCCACGCCCTCGTCACAAGCCGCCTGGACTACGGCAACACCCTCTATGCTGGGACCACCGCCAAACTCCAAAAACGCCTGCAACGTATTCAAAACGCCTCGGCCCGCCTCATCCTCGACGTACCCCGCAACAGCCACATCTCCGCACACCTGAGACACCTGCATTGGCTCCCAGTCAGCAAAAGGATCACCTTCCGACTTCTCACCCACGCACACAAAGCCCTCCACAACAAGGGACCGGAATACCTCAACCGTTGCCTCAGCTTCTACGCCCCCACCCGTCTCCTCCGTTCCTCTGGCCTCACGCTCGCTGCCGTCCCTCGCATCCGCCGCTCCACGGCAGGTGGGAGGTCCTTCTCCTTCCTGGCAGCCAAGACCTGGAACTCCCTCCCCACCAGCCTCAGGACCACCCAGGACCACTCCGCATTCCAGAGACTCCTAAAAACCTGGCTTTTCGAGTAGCAGTAACCCCCCCCCTCCCCCTAGCGCCTTGAGACCCGCACGGGTGAGTAGCGCGCTTTATAAATGTTAATGATTTGAATGATTTGGGTTGTGTAGGGGTGTGTTATATAGTACAGTGAGTAGGTGTGTCAGGTGTGTGGATGTGTATCAGATGTGGGGTATTCAAACTATCCAATGTGGTGTGGTTTTCTGACAGAAGTGGGTTGAGATCGCTGCGCCAATGGTTTTCTGCCCTGGAAGAACCGCTGTTGTGATTTGTGGATCATGATATGATGGGAGGATTTTTGTCTGGCTGGCGATGGTGGTGGGACTGCATATTTTCCGTCCTCCACTGTCCTGGCGGTTTTGGGAATTTGGCTGTTTTCTAGCAGACTTCACTGGGGTGACTCTTAATACGGAGGTCGGATTGCACCCTATATGGTGGTCTTTTGGTGGCCTCCACCACGGCGCTCCTCCCAAAAAACTGCCAAACTCGTAATGAGGCCCAAAGTGTCAAGCTGCATGGCACCTGTTGAGAAAGAATCCCATACATCAGTTGTGGAATAACACAGTCTAGATTTAGGGCACACTGTTGATTCACAACTTGAAAATGTGTGAATCATAATTCCTAAGTTTGGTGGTTTAAGAATTATTTTATGGTATTTTTCATTTGTACAATCACAGTATTTTTAGTATAAATCCACCATTCGAATTTCACATTGGTCTCTATGTACACTACAGCAGTTTCTAGGCACAGAGGATAGTGTGGTTGCAGAGTGGGATATCACAGTGTTATTTCAAAGGACTCATGTCAAAGCCCAGCTCACCTGAGTTCTTGTTCAGTTCTGATGGAGGTTGAAGACAATCCGACCCCACCCTGAAACTGCTTGTTCCAGCACACTAGTTTTTAAAACAGTGCACTAAGAACAGAAGCTCAAGGGAAGGGGGGAAGTGGATAAAATAAAAAAAAGAGAGACAACACCGTTCTTGCGTTTCCACTGTTGAAGTGCTGCACAAATCTGCGGCCCTTTCTGACTTCTGTAGAAACTGGTGCCTAATGAAACATAAACAAAGAACAGATAAGTGCAACCTATTCCTAAATGGGTTCCTGACTATCCCTTTATTTATTAGAAATTCTCTTCTAAAAGTACCTCTTGGATCCTGGTCTGTAGTTTCCAGGTTTGGAATGTGTTACTGCTCTGGGATGGGTTTTCTATTACTGTAAAACTTTTTTCCCATATTTCCAGAATCTTTTATAAAACAAATACTGTACTTTTACATCAAAATACAGCATGTAATTTGTGCAAGTCCTTGATTTACTGTTTGCCTTGCTGTTAATGGTTTCCACTGCTCGATTCTTAAAAGTTCCATGAAAAAAAACAATGTTTGCTTCACAAAGTTCTGCAAAATATTCTTGTAACAAAGAGTTTGAATCACAATGTTCGTGGAAGGTATTTCATTTCAAATTGTCTATACACGAATCCAGAAATTGTTGTCAAAGTTCTTTCAGGTAATAAAAGGTTTTGCACTTACTTGTTGCTGGCAAGAGATACTGATCAGTCTAACCTTGTCTTCTTTCTCTTTTGCAGGTTACTCATAGGAGAGAGGCTGAAGCAAGGAGGAACCGGAAACCGGAAGAAGGAAGAGCCAGAAGCTGCGCCCATTGAAGTCAATGAAAGTCTGTAAAGAGCAGGAGTGCCAGCGCTGAGGGATCTGTTCTCAGGTAAGCGGGAGGTAGACGAGCACAAGCACTGGGTGAGGCTCGGGGGATGCATTTTATAGACAGGCCTGGGTGTGGTTTGAAGGGCTGGGTGTGGTCCTCACATGCTGCACATGTTCTTGGAAGTTGTGCAGAGCTGGGTGTGGTTTGAAGAGCTGGGTGTGGTCCTCACATGCTGCACATGTTCTTGAAAGGTGTGCAGAGTTTCAGTTATTATGCAAATGAGTTGGATTAACACATGGCCTAGGGAGGAGTGTTTTAAAGAAGCCTTGGTAAAAGCAAGGCCCAATGTGTAAACAAAACAGCACATTAAACAACATACACAGAAGCCTAGGGGGGGGGAAGGTGAGATAACAAGAAAGGCTTTCAATAGTAAGTTTAAAAGGGAGCTAGTACAGAACCCACTAGTGCAGTGAGAGGGGAAATGCTCTTTGCTGTGTACAAACCCTAACAGTTGCCCCCCTCAAAGGCCCTCCTACAGGACGGGGTTTTCCTGGATTTTTTAAATAAAACTGTCTAATCAGCTGTGGGGCATGTACATATGATGCTGGTTCCCATGAATTCTCAGATTCATCATATCCTTTCCATTCTACTAAATAAAACAGACGTCCACTAATTATTTTTGAGTCTTTTATGCTTTTCACTTCATATTCCAGATTTCCCTTAATTGGTATGGGTGGAGGTGGTGGTTCAGGTCGGGTTTTTGAGTTGTACGGCTTAAGCAAGGACACATGGAATGTAGTATGTACTGGATATTCTTTTGGTAAACCTAATTTTACTGTTACCGGGTTTACTATGGCAGTTATACTAAAGGGTCCAATGAAACGTGGTTGCAGCTTTCGGGATCCCTCTATGTTTAGGTTCTTTGTGGAGAGCCATACCTTGTCACCAATTTTATACATTGGGGCCTCAGACCTGTGTTTGTCTGCTTGTCTTTTCATGCTTTCCTTGTACTTTAATAAATGTTTCCTGGCTTTGTCTTGTATGTCACCTAACCTCGTTAGTCTATCCGTTACTGTAGGCAACAGGGAATCTTCTAACAAAATGGGTATAGCTCTTGGATGATACCCCTGCAAGAAATAGAATGGTGAGCAAAGTAGAGCTGAATGCTCAGTATTATTATAAACAAACTCTACTACAGGGAGAGCTTCCAACCATTCACTAGAATAATCAGCCAATAAACAACGTAGCGTTTGAAGTAAGGTTTGGTTCAGTCTGTCCATCTGTCTCTGGGTGGAAAGCAGTGGATAAGGCCACATCTATTTTCAGTTTTTCACATAATTTTTTCCAAAATCTGGAGTTGAACTGGCTCCCTCGGTCTGAAACCACTTTGCTTGGCAAACCATGTAAACGCACAATTTCCCTTATAAAAATATCGGCAAATTCTGCCGCCGTGGGTAATTTCCGCAATGGTACAAAATGTGCCATTTTAGATAAAAAATCCACTATAACCAACACTGTTGTGAAGGATTTTACAGGTGGTAAACCTACAATAAAGTCTACGCTCACAGTGTGCCAAGGTTGTTTGGGTGTTGGCATTGGTATTAACAAGCCGTCAGGAGCCTTATGAGAAGATTTATGTCTTGCACAAATTGGACAGGTAGTGACAAATTGCTTAATGTCCTTTCTTATAGTGTCCCACCAAAAGTGTTTTTGCACATTTTCCAGGGTTTTTACCCAACCAGGATGACCTGCCAAGGGTGAGGCGTGATGCCAAATTATCACCTGTGTTTGTTATTCAGAGGTGGGCACTAACAGCATGTTGTCGTGATACAATAAACCTCGTTGTATTGTGTTATGGGAATCCTTTAACCAATCCTGAGGTGATATTTGCATGTGTGCATTATATAGATCTGTGATGAAATCCTTCTGTTGTACTGGTGCCAACAACTTTTGGGGAGGAATAATGGGTTCTCCTATTTTATCTTGTTTCATGTCTGAGGTATGTCCGTATCTAGATAACACATCAGATTGAATTTGTTGTGCACCTGGTCTATAGGTTATAACAAAGTCAAATGTGCTAAAAAAATTTAACCAGCGCATCTGACGTGGTGTTAGTGCTTTAAGTGATCCAAAAAACTGTAGGTTCTTATGGTCAGAAAAGATTGTAACTGGGTACTTGGCTCCCATTAAATGGTGCCTCCATTCTGAAAAGGCTACTTTGATAGCTAGTAGTTCCCTTTCAGCCACAGTGTAATTTTGTTCAGCTGGCAATAACTTTTTGGAATAGAAGGCTATAGGATGTAACTGGCCATCTACTGCATCTCGTTGAGAGAGAACTCCTCCTAAAGCTACTTGTGAAGCATCCGCTTCAACAAAAAAGGGCAAGTCAGGATCAGGATGTTTCAGAATTGGGGCTGAAGTGAACTTTTGTTTTAGGAGTTGAAAGGCGTGTGCCGCCTCATCAGTCCAAAGAAATCGTTGCCCTTTCCGCAACAAGGTAGTTATTGGGGCCGCAATGTCTGCAAAATGTGCAATAAACCTCCTATAAAAATTGGCGAAACCCAGAAATTTCTGAATATCTTTTACAGAGGATGGTTCTGGCCAATCAGCAATAGCACTGATTTTCTTTACATCCATAGTTATTCCTTGAGGTGACAGGCAGTATCCTAAAAAGTCCACCTTGTTGACATTAAAATTACACTTTTCTAACTTAGCAAAAAGATGATTTTCTTTTAACTTTGATAATACTGCACGAACATGTTGGGTATGTTCGTCTGAGTTCTTAGAGTAAATGAGGATGTCGTCTATGTATACTATGACACAAACGTCCAGGAATTTGTGTAGGACCTCATTTATAAAGAACTGAAAGGCCGCAAGGGCATTACATAACCCAAAGGGCATTACTGTGTACTCAAATAAACCAAACTTTGTCTTGAAAGCTGTCTTCCACTCATCCCCCTCTTTTACTCGGACCAGGTGGTAAGCTCCCCGCAGATCTAGTTTAGTGTATACAGTAGAATGTCTTAATTGATCCAACAACACAGGTATTAGAGGAAGAGGATATTTATTCTTTATTGTAGCCTTATTTAGTCCTCTATAATCGATACACACGCGCAGGGATTTATCCGGCTTCGGGATAAAAAAGAGTGGAGATGACACCGGAGATGTGGAATGACGGATGAACCCAGACTGTAGTAGGTCATCTAGGTAGGTTCTTAAGTATTTGGTTTCTTCGTCAGTCAAAGCATATACTCTGTTATTAGGTAAAGGGGCCCCTGGGATAAGATCTATACGGCAGTCATAAGACCGATGTGGGGGCAGAACACTAGCCTTTACTGGATCAAAGACGTCTTTAAAGTCAGAATATTCAGGAGGGAGACTTGGTTCATCTTGTGTAACACTAGCACAGTGTAATACTGTGCTCTGTTCTGTACCTGCTTCTTGATAGCAATTGGTTCTACAGAAAGAGGAATCCAAAGTAACAGTTCTATTCACCCAATCAATTTTTGGGTTATGAGTTGTTAACCAGGGTACCCCGAGAATCAAACCAAAATTAGGAGTATCTATCAGATCAAAGCTAATCACCTCTGTGTGCCCGTTCTGACAGACCATTACAAGTGGACTTGTTTGTTTTGTGATTAATCCAGAGGTCAATTCTGACCCATCCACTGCACATACTGCTTCTGGACAAGGCTTTAGGCACATAGGAAGTCCTAAGATTTCAGCTAACTTATTATCCACAAAATTTCCTGTCGCGTCTGAGTCCAGTAGGACAGGGAGAGAATGCCTCACTTGGGTAGTAACAATTAAAACGACCTGAATTATGAAATGTCTAGGTATGTGCGGTACCCTGAAGGCTGCAGCATTAGAGGTTTGATTAAGATGTTTTCTCGAACAAGTAACCTCTCCCCTTGTCGAGCTTAATCGTTTCCCGATTCAGTTGAGGAGGTGGAGGAAACAGCACCCTTTCGTGGAGTTTTAGGCTTTACTGGACATTCTCTGGCAAAGTGACCTGCCCTGCCACAATATAAACATAATTGAAATTTTCTCCTTCTTTCTTTTTCCTCTGATGTGAGTGGACCTCTGAGTGTCCCTATTTGCATAGGCTCTGGTTCAGGGAGTTTATTATCTGTGTCTTTCTTCTCGTGTCTAATAAAAGTTAACCATGATTCCAGTTTGTATTTATCTCCCTTTCTTTCTCCTAGTCTATGTTCTAATTTCACAACTAAATCTACAAAGTCTGAATAGTCTTTTGGCAAATCAACGATATGAGCCAGCGCGTCTTTTAACTCGTCTCTCAAACCTTTATAAAAAAGGGAGACACGCTTTTCTTCTGGCCACTGTGTCTCGGTGAGTAATCGATTAAAACTAGTGAGATAGGTCAATAAATCTTTGTTACCTTGTTTAAGATTTAAAAGCTCATTATCACTTGCCTGCATGAAAGTGTGTTTTGCAAAAAGGCTGGTCATGGTACGTTTAAATTGATTCCAATTATGGAGGATGGGATCATCTCTATCCACGAAAGGAATTGACCAATTGGCTGCTGTGCCACCCAAATAAGACAAGACGAATGCCACTTTCGTATCATCAGTAGGGAACTGTTGTGGCTTACAAATGAAGTGTAATTGACATTGATTGATAAAAACATGGAATTTGTTACTATCTCCATGAAAACGTTCAGGTGCTGCTAAGGGCACAACATTAGGAACATTAACAGTAACCTCAACTGGGGAAGGCAAAGTTGTATGTTTTGATGGCGCCCCTGTCTCTGAGGAGGTTTTAAACAAAGGCGTAGAAGCTGTGTTCCACTGAGATCCCCTAAATTTATACCTGCTTAAATCCTGTTTTAAAGAGGTATTCTCCATCTTTAATCTCTCTATTTCCTCTTGCATATGTTGCAAGATGCCAGACACTGATTCATTATGAGCCAAGTCCTCATTTAGGGCCTGCGCCATATCCGTGACGACAATGCCCTCTATTTCTTCCCCGGTATTCATCGTCCACCAGAACTGAAATTTTTTAAAGGCTTGTGCTTCTGTCAAAGCCCAGCTCACCTGAGTTCTTGTTCAGTTCTGATGGAGGTTGAAGACAATCCGACCCCACCCTGAAACTGCTTGTTCCAGCACACTAGTTTTTAAAACAGTGCACTAAGAACAGAAGCTCAAGGGAAGGGGGGAAGTGGATAAAATAAAAAAAAAGAGAGACAACACCGTTCTTGCGTTTCCACTGTTGAAGTGCTGCACAAATCTGCGGCCCTTTCTGACTTCTGTAGAAACTGGTGCCTAATGAAACATAAACAAAGAACAGATAAGTGCAACCTATTCCTAAATGGGTTCCTGACTATCCCTTTATTTATTAGAAATTCTCTTCTAAAAGTACCTCTTGGATCCTGGTCTCTAGTTTCCAGGTTTGGAATGTGTTACTGCTCTGGGATGTGTTTTCTATTACTGTAAAACGTTTTTCCCATATTTCCAGAATCTTTTATAAAACAAATACTGTACTTTTACATCAAAATACAGCATGTAATTTGTGCAAGTCCTTGATTTACTGTTTGCCTTGCTGTTAATGGTTTCCACTGTTCGATTCTTAAAAGTTCCATGAGAAAAAACAATGTTTGCTTCACAAAGTTCTGCAAAATATTCTTGTAACAAAGAGTTTGAATCACAATGTTCGTGGAAGGTATTTCGTTTCAAATTGTCTATACACGAATCCAGAAATTGTTGTCAAAGTTCTTTCAGGTAATAAAAGGTTTTGCACTTACTTGTTGCTGGCAAGAGATACTCATCAGTCTAACCTTGTCTTCTTTCTCTTTTGCAGGTTACTCATAGGAGAGAGGCTGAAGCAAGGAGGAACCGGAAACCGGAAGAAGGAAGAGCCAGAAGCTGCGCCCATTGAAGTCAATGAAAGTCTGTAAAGAGCAGGAGTGCCAGCGCCGAGGGATCTGTTCTCAGGTAAGCGGGAGGTAGACGAGCACAAGCACTGGGTGAGGCTCGGGGGATGCCTTTTATAGACAGGGCTGGGTGTGGTTTGAAGGGCTGGGTGTGGTCCTCACATGCTGCACATGTTCTTGGAAGGTGTGCAGAGCTGGGTGTGGTTTGAAGAGCTGGGTGTGGTCCTCACATGCTGCACATGTTCTTGAAAGGTGTGCAGAGTTTCAGTTATTATGCAAATGAGTTGGATTAACACATGGCCTAGGGAGGAGTGTTTTAAAGAAGCCTTGGTAAAAGCAAGGCCCAATGTGTAAACAAAACAGCACATTAAACAACATACACAGAAGCCTAGGGGGGGGGGGGGGAGGTGAGATAACAAGAAAGGCTTTCAATAGTAAGTTTAAAAGGGAGCTAGTACAGAACCCACTAGTGCAGTGAGAGGGGACATGCTCTTTGCTGTGTACAAACCCTAACACTCATTGCAGGGATTAGAGGGGGTTTAGTGAGCATTGCCTATGTATGCATGTGAATTGTGCACAAACCTCTATAATGCCCTTTAATGCTGTTTTCTTAGCACTTTGATACCTGTTGGTTGTATGTGCTTTACAAATTATTACATAAATAAATAAATATGTTCTCTCATAGGTTTTGACAAATGCAGGTCTTGTTGAAGAATATGGCATGCATTCAGCGGATGCATGAAGTAATTATGGATCAACTAGTTTGGTTGCCTAGAGAGTCAGACCATTAGGGACCACTAGGGACAGGTGTAGGAGATGGGTAGCGGGGTAAATCAAGCAAGAGGTGGCATCTTGGCACAGTTTAAAGAGTACAGTGCACAAGCTATCTGCTGCGTTACTGTGTGAACCTGCATCAGTCCCACTAGAGGAGTGGCTCCTTTGGAGCTTGGAACATAGACAACTGCAAGACCACTGCAAGGTGCTTGAGAGTAGGCAGTGTTTGATTTCTGACACTGAATGTCACCATCTCATTAGGGGTGTAGCAAGATGAAGATATTATTATATGATATGTCTAGGTAGTCTTACCATGGACTATCAACACAATACGCAGTAGTGGACTTCGGATGCACTCTCAACACACCCTAGCTCAGTCCTTGTAGTGTGACAAAGAGCAGTCAGGCTACTTAAAGGAGCATGTGTATAGTATTTGACAATACCCACATGGACGAATAGTAAATGACACGACTCAATAGAAATCAGACTCAATAGTAATCAGACACCAATGTAGAAAAATAGATTAGAACTTTGTAATTGTTGTACAATCGGAGTTGTGAATTTTTAACTCTTAAAATACAGTACTTTGTAGGTTTAAAGGGCTTTCACTAAAGTCAATGGGAAAAATAGCAGTGTGCACTCGGGCACTTGTAGGGGGAGTTTCGAGGAACCCATGGGAACTTAAGGTTCTGTGGTGGCCTAGACCAAGAATGGTCCACAGTGGTTGGTGTGTTTTGCACTCTGTAGCAAAACTGGACTTGGGGATGGACACACACCCTACCCTTCAGATGTAGAGGCCTTTGGGGGGCCAGGAATCAACAGTTGGATCTTCACCACCTCGTTTAGCGGCTTTGGTGCAGAGGTGGCTTCTAGCTGTCAATCATGGGGCTGGTTGTGCCAAAGATGTTTTTCTGCTCCGGCCAAAGTCATTTCCTTCAGGCTGCAGACCCACAGGAGAGGGGTCGCTGGCGATGTCAGTCTATATGCTAGGGGGGGTGCTCTGCAGTCATTGAGCGTTGTGCATGTGGCTATCAGTTTTCAGGTTGGTGACCTTAAAGGTGTGGCTAGTCTTCTGTAGCTTCACACCTCCTACATAGCTAATTTCCCACCTGCCTCATGGGCAGTGCAGAAAGGGCTCTGTCCTCCACTGGGGTGACAGCTACTTGCACATCAAAGGCAGGGTAAGCCTTTGAGGCTCACCACCCTGCTGCTTATCTCATTGGCCACATGGGTGGGAGAAAGTGTGACCTTCTGCCTGCTCAGGCCCTTTGTCTTACGTCCTGCCACGGTGCTAGCACCACCAGCAGGAGGTCAGGCTCTTGACTGTGGTGGCAGCAGTTCAGGAGAGCTTGTCAAAACAGTACAGGACTCGATAACTTGGTGGGCACCCTCTAAGAGTGACACCTGGGCCCCTGGGCATCTGCTTTTTAATCCTAAACATGGGACTCAAGTTCAGGGTTAAAAAGCACAGTGTTTGATACCAAACACAAGGGGATTCGGCTGGACCATTGCATAGCTGGACATCTGAGCAGTACTCAGATGCCAGCCCATGTTACCCAATGAATTGCGGGTTACTTGAGCCAGCATCGTGTTTTAAATGCCAGCACGGGGGAAAATGTGCTCCTGCACATATGTCCTTACTCATAGGACAGTGCACTCTGCCTCCTGAGCTAGAGGGGGCCGGTCTTAGGGGTGACTGACCTGTCCATTGGTAGTAACAGGGACTCTGTCTGCACCTGGTGTGAACAGAGTCTCACTCGAGCAGCAGGTTGCTCATGCAGACTGACATGGCAGCTCTGCAGTCTCTCTTTTACTTGGGTTACTCGAGGTGGCACAATCAGTGCTGCAGCCCTGGTATCCCTCTGTATCACCCTTGCCCTGGGTGCCATTTACTGGGGACTTACAGGAGGGGGTAAGGTCCTTACCAATTGGCCTATGCAAATCGACATATCATTTAAGGGAAAGAGCATTGGTACTGGGGCCTGTTTAGCAGGCCTCAGTACACTACCAGGTCAAAAAACAACAGCATCTGATAGCAATAAGTGGGGGGGGGGTGATCATCCAAAAAGGAGCACTTTACAACAAGGCACCACAAAGTTTGGTGGCATTGAGGTCGTTGGATGGTACAGGGTCTTAGCTATATGGGTTTTGGCTTCCTGCAAGAGAATAAATGCTGGATAGAATATGGCAAACCAATTGCATGATTTTAGGGAGGCTATGGGAGACTATAGGGGACTACTTTGTAATATATTGACTGTCCTTAGGGTGCCCTGTGGGTCTGACTGGAGGTTCTAATGGGAACAGGTGATGATAACCTGCCGTAACCAGGGCTTTCCTGTGAGTCAATCATCTGTCACTCCTTCGTGGATCCTATATGGCGTTCAATCTGGCTGCCTGTAACAGGTCATGCTATGAGCTCTTACTCAGTTGCTCCTAAATGAATTCTATAGAGCAGTTATCCAGGCTGCTAGTAACCAGTGAAGTTCTATTTTGCTTTCTTGGGAAGCCCCTAAACAGCCTTGCTCTAGCTGCAATTTTCCCATGCATGTCTGGATGGACTCAAATCTTTTAACAGGGCTGGATGTATGCAGTGCTTGTCTGAAGATCACTCACTTGATATTCTGGGAGTGAATATGCAAAGCATCTGCTATGACCTCCTGTCTCTAGGAATTCTATGGGCTTCTCCTCTGTTGCTCATCAGTGGTGATTCAGCACATTTGCCAAGGAAAATGTTGCCAACGAGGTCAATGGGTCTTTCACCCAGCTGGAGGTAAAAAATGTTAGATTAGTCAAAACTCTCAAATCAACATGTATTCTTTATAGTATGACCCATTTGGCCATGCAAGGAAACTCCAGTCTGGAATAAAGTTAAAGAATTTTATTACAAATTAACACTCAGGTTAATGTAGACAATTTTCAGAGCAAGACTATAAAAATACAAATTCAATATAGGTTGCCCAAACCGCCAAAAGACGTTTAGACGCACTAACATCAAACAGACTAGACACTCTACAAGAGCCACACAGAACATCAGCAATATAATCTGATGCTGAGAAAACACTCTCTGTCCACCTCTCATAAACATAGAATTAATTAGTTATGAAGACTAGGATACAACACTTAAGACAAAATATGACAAGCAAATAATGGACAAAAAGAATTTGGAAAAAGAACATCTGGGAAAAAATAAAACTAATCAAAATTGGCAAAAAGTAAGTAATAGGGGGGAAGTGTCAGCATGTAGAAGCTTGGTCAAGAGTCTTCCCAAGGGTCAGAAAAATCTAAATCTCAGCTCTGCATGGTGACAGGATAGGGCAAAAGCAAAGAGGTCTGTACCTCTTAATGTCAATAGGAAAGAGAAAGGGCCGGATTATGAGTTTCACGGTCGGACCATCAAAGAACAGCAGTGGAGGTCCGAAAAGACGGCTGAGGCCACAGTCAATACACCGCCATATTACAATGTAAACAGTCTGAACTGCTGACTATCAAGGCAATAGTCATCACGTCAGCACCGTGGCAGCCGAAAACCATGGTGGTCGGCACTCTGACACCGCCACTAACCTTGGGGAACCACCAACAATATTACGATGACACTGAACACACGGTGAACTCCCAGCACCGGTCAGCCAATGGTGGTCAACCGCAGTGGTTAGCTAATGGCGGTCGACCGCTGCGGTATGCAGCCAGTAAAGCAGAAGACAACTGCCCATTGGATAGTTAAAAACAACGCAGCTCACACATATTGGGGCAGTGGACACACCTGCGAAGCACACTATAAAACACATCCAAACCAAGATCATGATCTTTTGCATTCCCAACTGCAGCAGAGCCAGAGCAGGCACTCACATTGCAGCATTCCATTTGAAAGATAGCTTTTCATCCATTCACAAGACAAACCACAAACACTACACCATTTATCTATTTTTTTCCTTGCACCGCCCATTTCTCCCACACATCAGTACCATCCCCCTTTTGTTTTTTCATAATGTCCTGACCTAAAAACCCTGCTTCTCAGATGATGAGTTAAAAGTCATGGTAGATGAAATCCTTAGAGTAAAGTCACAATTGTTTGGAGCACAAGTTCACAGCACTCCTCGCAATAGGAAAATGGAAATGTGGCAAAGGATAGTTGACAGGGTGAATGCTGTAGGAAACACTGTGCGCACAAAGGAGGATGTCAGGAAGAGGTGGAACGACCTCCGTGGCAAGGTTTGTTCCCTAGCCACCAGGCAACAAATGGAGGCCCAGAGGACTGGTGGTGGCCCTCCCACTCCCCAAGCAAAATTTTTACCCTGAGAGGAGAAGGTCTTGGCCATCCTGCATCCTGAGGGTTTGACAGGAGTACCTGGAGGAGTGCAGTCTAGTAAGTCAACACACAAATAATGTCAAGAATGCGTCATAACCTGCATGTCCACACCTCACCTTTTGTCACTGTGTGGTACAGTCATGTAACCATTATGCAATAGACAGACTAGCAGAGATGTTATCACACAAATGTACAGTGTGCAATGTCACACCCCATGTAGCCATCCAAAAGGAATGTCAACGTTTGCAATGGGGGCTGTTAAGGTAGAACATTTACAAAGTCAAACCAGGACTTCTTGCATGGGTAAACTTTGAGATGTGTCCCCCCACAAAAACTACTGTGTGCCAAATGAAATGTCACACAAACAAACATCTCTTTAGTGGGGGGAAATAGGGAGGGTGATATGACTACAACTTCCAGGAGCCTTTATCCCTGTAAGTCAAAACCAACAGGCCACACAGCATTGCTAGTCAAACACCTCCATGCTTTCTCTCAAGTCAACTAGCCCTCTCTAGGGGGAGACCTGTGGAGTAGTGTGAGGGACATAGACACTCACATGGTTAATACCTGCAGTTGGCCTTGTATCAGTAACTAGAAAGCAACAGGCCACACTGCATTACTAGTCAGACACCTCCATGTTTTCTCTCATGTCAAGTAGCCCCCTCTGGGAGGAGACCTGTGGGGTAGTGGGAGGGATACAGACAGTCACATGATCAATACCTGCAATTGGCCTTGTATCAGGAACTAGAAATTAACAGCACACACTGCATTGCTATTCAAACGCCCCCATGCCCTCTCACAACACGTCCTATCACATGGGAGTTACTGCTCAATATATGAGACAATTATGCAATGTACATGTCTCGCTACCCTTTCCCTGTACTGGTAAGCAGTAAGGAATGTATAAAGGACACACAACACTTTAGCAAGTGGACACAGCTAGTACATCTAAGGCACTGGAGATGTCTCATCAAATTGCATGCCACACAAAACATGAGCAATATAATCAGATGCTGAGAAAACACACTTTGTCTACCTCTCCTGAACATAGAATTCATTGGCCATGAAGACTAAGCTACAACACTTAAGAACAAAATATGACAAGCTAATAATGGACAAAAAGAATTTGGAAATACGACATTTGGGGCAAAATAAAGCTAACCAAGATTGGCAAAAAGTAATTAAAAAGGGAAAATGTCAGCATGTAGAATCTCAGTCAAGAGTTTTCTCAAGAGCCAGAAAAATCTGAATCTCAGCTCTGCATGGGGACAGGAGTGGGCAAACGCAAAGAGGTTTATACCTCTTAGTGTTGATGGAAAAGACAAAGTCCAAGCAAACCCTTTAAGGAAAGGTGAGGGGCAGTGGGAGAGGTCTGTACTTCTCAGAGTCCAGGGAAAGAAGAGTTGCACATCCAAATGGGAACAGTAAGTTAAAATCCCAAATAAAATTTGATTTGCTCATGGTCCACAACATAAGTATTGAATGATCCATCTATCCAATCAAAGTTCATCACATGATGGGGCACTTGCAAATTTAGGAAAGACTCCCATTACCAACATGGGAAAGGGATACACCTTCCTCTCTTGTGCGAATTTGAAACAATTGTATGTATCCATGTCCATAGTTTCTCCATGTTCCGGATTCAAGGTTACCTTCCCTGGCATTCTATGTGTAATACTATAGGACATCTCTTTCCAAGCTAACAATTCTATGGGAATGAAGTCTGAAAAGAAATGACAAGTTAGCAAAAATGACTAAACATGTTCTACATGTCTTATGAAACAGGGCCTTGCAGGCTTCACATAGGCTAACTAAAGTGAATTAAAATGGCATATTAATTTATTTCAAACAGGAAACATGTAACGTTAAAATTATGAATTCATCATTAATAAGCTTTGTAAGTATTCATGTTTCAGTAGATTAAGAACAAAATCTGCCAATACTTTCCAACAGTTAACATTTAAAATATTATTTCAAATAAATGCATTATCGTTTTAGTGCATACTATTAACATCACTAAGAAACAGGAGAAATCAAAACAAATATTTAAACTAAAATTAAAAGTGCTCTACTGCATCATGTTAATGGTTAAGTTCACAGAGAATATCAATCAATATAGGCTTTTCACTGCATCACTTTCCATTTCAACTGTTAGGCATCAATACATTTTTAATTAAAGTATGGTCATGTTCAGATCAACATTGTGACAGCAAGTAGCAGCCATATCTCTGCTGCATCAGTGGTATCCAAAGAGACCCACTCAATCAGGCGTAACAATGAATTAATGTAAACTGCTCTTGTTTGGTCTCCTGTTTATTTTAATGCCATCACACGCATAGTCTCCATTACCTCAGACATCACTGTAGTCACTCACAAATTCAAACTGCTTCTCACACGTGCCACACTGCAATTCAGCAGTCTTGCATCCAAGCACTCATACTTAGTAGTGTGTTCATCGGGGGTACTAAGGTTTAAATAAATGCAACTTGAATATAATAAAATAGTATAAATCCCATGCTGACTTTGACCAACCTTACCAACATTGCCTTGGCATACCAACAAAACACGCTTACTAAATTCTCAGAGTGATGAAGGCTAAAGCATTGAAGAATGCACATTAGAAAATGTTTAGGCTGCTACATTGGTAAGATATCATCTAAAGAGGAATGTTTTCAGGTTTTTCCAAGTGAACAATCACTGGCAAAGCCATTAAGTCTGGATAGCAGTCTTTTGGCTCTGCCAATGCTTGTTTTGTTTTGCCATAGCTTTTCGTGAAAAATATGTTGTTGGGAGATCTGAGGTGTCTCCACCATCATAAAAAAATAAACATTGACTGAAAGCAAAAATATTTTTTGGATTCAAAAGGCACTTATTTTTGCATTGATGAAAAGCTGTGTAAGTTGATTATGGATATAACTTTAGTAAAATCGAAAGGTCTTGGCTAACGCCAGACCTAACTAGGGTGAGGATTAGGTACAATTCCACGCTTTGAGGTCACTATCTGAGAAGGTTTGGAATGATAATTCTTGCTTTCCGAATTGAAGTGTTTCCGTCAGATGTAGCTCCTTGCCATGGAGAGCAGGACTGCTACCTGACAGCGAATACTCTGATAGACTGCTTTGGAGATTGTGCAGGCTTCAAGCGAAGAGATGAAATGCACGGAGGGAAGATGCATCTGCAATTATTGTGATGACGTCACCATTCCTATGCCTACAAAATGATATAGAAAGAAAAAGGTTTATAATGAAGAAGAGAATGAATGTGCACAATCAAAAGGAAATTGAAAAAACAAGTCGTCATGTGATATTTCATAACCTTTTCTTAGTTGTGTACCATTTAAAGCGTATTAATTTGAGTCCCCGGACATGTACAATACATTGTTTTATTGTTTGTGCAACATCCTGTTTAGGCGCTCTATAGGAGGTATTATCAAGTGTATTATGTGTTTTAAGCGGAATAATCACGTTTCAGTAGAGTTTGCTCGGATGGAAAGTGTTCAAAATATCAGAATTGCATTTCAGCCATTATTAATTAAGCAGATGAACCATCCTTGCCATTAGCAGCTACAGCAGAATTGTGCTTCTCTCTCCCCACGTACCCCAATTTAATTTAACTTAATCATTGTCCCTTTACATTCCTCTATGAAGGAGTCACACGTGACCCCTTAGCGGAACAGTACCGTAAATCCGCCGGGGTGTGTGGTCTGCTTCAAAGCAACCAAAGTAAAGCTGTCGCTCAAAACATGCTCCAGAGCCGAGGTACATTAAGCAGATCCGGGAGTACAGGCCGCAACTCCGTGGCACCGAAGGGAACGGTGGAGTGGTGTTTGTCAAGGAATTCACTTCCTGGACATGCCCTCTTCTGACGTGACTTCTAACTACTCTGCGACAGAAGCCCCTTTGTGGGCGCCTTTAAAGGCTCTAACGCGTCATTCGTCACACCAGATGAAGATTTATCACTTTTAGACTTGCTAAAGTTAACGTGTTCCATTGACTGTGTGCTCAATGTGTATGATTTTCGGATCGAGGACAGAGTGACAATCTGTTCCTGATGGTTGGCCAAGTGACCCTTAAGAGACTTCCTGGGATCTTTCGCACAGTGATCAACCGTGATCTGATTGGGGAAAGCCACGAGGATGTTAAGATGGTCAGAGTAGATTAAACTAGAAACTTTGCACCTGAAATACCACTGTCTCGCGCTCATTTGGAAATTGTTATCCTGAATTCTCCTAGCTGCTTAGATTGTCATCTCCAGGAGGAATTTGGGTGAGTGCAAGTGGCATGAGATGAACCTTTCAGTGAGAGCAGGGTTAACCAACATGTAAACATCTTGTTAAACATGTTTCCTGTTAGCCTCCTACACAGGATTTGCCATCATATTTCTTTATTAGATTCCTATGTTTATTGTACAAAAATGCACCTATGTATGCAATGACATGTATACCCATAGAAGAAACCATACTATTGAATATGAAATGGTAAGGGTCCAATTCACAAACCTACTTTGAAAAGTTGTAAATCGATTCTTCTTACATTTACTCATGACTTGAACACATACTTGACTTTTTGGTGGATCCACAAAATGTTGACTAAATCTAAGTGGACTTACAAACAGTGAACACCTAGAAAGAATCATTCCCTTCATAATGAACTACTGTTCTCTCCACATTTTCTCTCATCACACATTAAGGCCCTCATTACGAGTTTGACCATCTTTTGGAAAGACCGCAGCACTGGCGGCCGTCAAAAGACCGCCAGTGATGGTGGTAGTGTGACCGCTGTATTACGAGTCACAAACTGAAGACCGCCCAAATACAGTCATAAATCCTAAACCGCCAGGCTGACCAGGGGTGTGAGAAAGACAGTCCCACCACCAATACTGCCATGCTGACAACATCCCATCCTCCATATTACAACCCACAAATCAGTACGGCAGACATTGCATGGCGGAGAACCATTGGCAGTGCAAATCGCCGTGGTCTAAAAATCAACTTCGCCAGTACCCACTGCACATTTGACAGTCTGAATACCCCACACCTGACACACATACACACACCACACACACCTGCTCACTGCACTATATAACACACCTTCATGCATCCCCACAATCCTGTGCAACACAACTACTGACAGAAAAATCGAGGAGCACACCAACGGAAAACACTTCACGTCAATACCATAGGCATACACTTCCCACGCTTCACACACCACACAACTACACCAGCAACACAACACACACATCACCACTGCACACAAACACCAGATACCACCAACACACACAACCAAACACCCCCACCCCACCAAGCACCCTACACTGCACCCAACACACACAACACACACAACACCCCCCTCACCCACAACACAACCACAATGTTCCATCAGAAGCAAGGTGCATTCTATGGCATCACATCACCAGATTGCCATCCACAAGACTGGCGGTGGTCCCCCACCTCCTCCCCCTGAGTTCATATAGTTGGAGGAGAGGGTCTTGCACACTATGCATCGGGAGGGCCTGACTGGAATCTTCGGAAGACTCGACTCTGGTAAGTAAACAACACTCCCCAGGCACCAACCTCTCCTATCCAGCATGCATCCCCACCACCCATCACTCCCTAATCCATCCCATCTCACATTTCAGCACCCCACCAATCACCCCACTCCCCTCCCTTGTATGCCACACCTCCCCACTGCCACTATCCCCACACTGTCCCTCCCTAATGCACAGATACCAATCGCAATGCAAAACACCACAACTCCCACAATGCATCACTCCCTACACATCAAAAGATCACAGTCCCAATTCACAGTGGAACACCTGCACGGAAAACAATAGCACATTCCACACCAACTAGATGCTTCCACTGCAATCCAACACATGGCAATGACAACAATGCTATCCACTATCCTCAATGGAAAATGGAAAGAATGGCACAATCTGTCACCCCAAGCAATGTCTGCAGTGCTGCATCTGTCATTGCCATCACTGGGAAGCAAGTCAAGCTACTCCATGAATCAGAAAATGATCCAAACAAGTACAACCCCTCCCCAGGATGAAGGCCCCAGTGGATGTCTAGATATTGACGACTTTCCTGGCCCTTCTGGGACAACTGGTGAGTCCACCACCACCAGTCCCACCCTGGACACATCGTAGTTCCCACCCATGTGGCTAATACAGCACAGCCAAACCTTCATCCCCAGACCTGTGTCCCAAGGACAGTTCAATCAGCAGTGTGTTCCCACAGTACAGGGACCGGAGTCAAGGCCACACACCCAAGACGATGAAGGTCCTGGTGCAACTGGGAGTGAGCACACTTCCAGGGGCACAGGCATAGGGGGCCAGTGGCAGTGGGAGGGCACCTGTGCCCCGAGGGATGGGGCACCCACACCAAACAACTGGACAGGAGGCCATCTCCCAAGTCCTGGGAACATAACACCAGTCACAGAACAGTATGAGCCAGATCCTCTCAACCATGCAGAAGAACCAGAGGCAGCAGAGGGAATACCACCAGGAGGCCATGCAGCAGTGGCAGACCCTCAATGCCACCATGGACTTTATTGCAGGGAAGCTCAAGGAACTGGCCACCATCTTGCGTGTGTCCTCTATCCACCAGTAGGCCCCTTCCACTAGCCACATTCCAACAGAGCCCTCCTCTTCTGCGGCAGATAGTGGAATGGAGGCCCTGCCAGAGGGCCCGCAGACAACCAGCACCCCACCCCCTGTAGCTGAGGAACCCCCATGCAAGCGAGGACATCCATCCAGACATTCTTCAGGACCTGATGCCAAGACCAAGACCACTGTCAGGAAGTGACCCTCTCCTAAACATTCTCCCTTGTCTGCCACTGACACACCTTGTTGACTGTCCACTGTCATGTCTCCATTTTCCCATGTATCCTTGGATACTGGACCTGGACTACCTACAGCCAGGACAACTACTCTGATGATTTCACCCACCATGTCCTCACTCATCACCAATTGCACTTGCGAATCACATTAAACACCTTTGTGCACAGCTAACACCTACATGTCTTTATTGTAATAAGTAAGATTTTCTGTTGTAAACATGTCATAACAGTCAACCATTGTCCTGCAAAGGTATGTGAGATACACAGAAGGTGGAGCAATAAGCAATAAGAAGGGTTATAGTAATACAGATATATCCTGGATACATGTGTCAAGGGAGGCAACAGGCAAGGCAGGAACCAGAGTTGCACCACACGAATGCCCTGCAAAAAGACCAAGACAGGGACAACTATCACAATAGGAGACAATGTTCGCCAATCAACACACAGGCAGTACAATGTCGAAATCCCCAGTCTGAGTTGGCAGGTGGAATCTCAAACCATATGCCTAAGTCAGATCCACATTTCCTAGACATCCATACCCAATGGTCCTTCCCTCACAGCTAACAAAACTCAACTAAAGGCATATTCCACTGTCAGTACCGGTTAGGTTACACATTCTCCCATTGTGGACTGTGAGGATAAGTAGCAATACTGATGACACCACTATGTTTTGCACTACAATAGCAGTTGACGTAGCAGTACAGGGAACATAGAACTTGGACAATAAATTGCATAAGTGATACAACACAATAGCAGAGTGAAAATAGCACTGACATTTGAGTAACACCTCCTCTGATGGGCAAAATGTCCCCCCATTCCACCCAGAGGGAGAGCTACACTCAACACTCCACTGATGACAAACACCAGAAGGAGCTATGTCACAAGGCAGACAGGAGTACAGGTCACATAATAAACAGTTGACACATACCTGTTTCTCAAGGGAAGTATTGTTGAATTAATTCTGCTCTAGAGTCAGCTGCATCCTCATCATCTTCCTCCTCATCACTCACTATGTCCCCTTCATCAGCCACTGGTCCAGCTGCAACCTTCTCTACATCCTACAATGGAATGTGACATCTCAGGGCCAGATTGTGTAGCATGCAGCAGGCGACAACAATCTGGCAGACTTTAAGTGGTTAGTAGAGTAGGGCACCTCTGGAGACATGTAGACACGGAATCTGGCCTTCAGTAGCCCAAAGAGCCTCTCGATGACACCCCTTGTCTTGCCGTGGGCCTGATTGAAATGGTTTTCAGCATCTGTAGTCAGATATCTCACAGGTGTCAGCAGCCAGGGAAGGTTAGGGTAGTCGGAGTCACCTGTGTGCACAAAGGTTGAACCCATCTCAATACCGGGGGAGACACAGGGCAGATTGTGAAGAGAGGTGAGATTACAGGAGCACACATACTATTGGATACATACCGATGAGCCAGGCCCGCTCCGTCTGTAGTTGTGCCATCATGTGTGGGATGTTGGTGTTCCGCAGAATGAATGAGTCATGCACAGAACCAGGGAACTTGGGCGCAAGCTGGGACATATATTGGTCACCGAGACACACCACCTGGACATTAATTGAATAAACTTTGTTCCGGTTCCTGTACACTTTTTCATTTATCCTGGGTGAAACCAAGGCAATGTGGGTGCCATCTATGGCCCCTATCACATGAGGGACAAGTGCCAAATCATAGAAGGCAGCTTTAACAGTGGCCAAATCCGCACATTGGGGGTACCTGATGTAGCAGGATAGATGTTTGAGCAACAATACATCCTTCAACACATTACTGAACATTGGTTGTGACATCCCTGCTGCCAAGCCCACTTTAATCTGAAATGACCCTGAGGAAAGGAAACGGAGAATGACAGCACCTGTACTGTGTGAGGGACGGCATATGACGTATGGTAGGCAACAGATCCGGCTCCAACTAGATACACAGATCCATGGTGGTCTGACGGTTCAGATGGTACATCTGTATGACGTGCCTCTCTTCCAGGGTAGCAAGGTCAACTAGGGCCCTGTACACAGGGGCGTGTCTTATCATCTACATTGCACCGTATCTGGGAACAGGAGAGAGGAGAAGTCATAAGTTGATTAATTCAATGTGTGGACATAGTCAATTTATGCAGTAGTCACTATATTTCATCCATGATGCACCTAAAATTCAACTACTAATCACTGATTACATGTAAAATGGCAGCCGCCTATCCTGCATGCACAGGACAGATGTAAGTGACCTCATTCCGCCAGCGTTAGTCATCATGGCTCAACCCTCGTGCAAGTCCTCATTGGATAACATTGTTGCCTATGGGAGACTGGGGCCAATTGTGATCACCGCCGGTGGTGACGGTCATGTACGCGGCGGGCATGACCTCGATTTACAGTGGCATAGCTCACTTGACTCCTGACACTCATGCAAGCAAGGCCTCCACTGCGTGTGCTGGTGTGTTCTGACTCTGGAAGTCAATATGCCACGTCCTGCAGGGGATAGGTTACCAGCCTCCACCCAGGAGGAGCTGGAGAAGCTTGTGGACAGGGTCCTACCACTGTATGGACAGTTGTATGGGGCACCAGAGCAGCAGGTGAGTCTTATGTCTGTTTCCTGTCTGATAGTGATGTGTGTGAGGATGAAAGGTGTAGGGACAAGGTAGATGGAGTGGATGCATGGAGATGGGTTAGGAGTCTCAGTGTTAGTGACGTGATGACATATGAGTGTGGCCATGAGATGTGTCTGATGTGTGATGTCCACTGCTGCCCATGTGATGCCACTCTACATGACTTCGTCCTTATGTCTGTGTCACCGATGCAGGTCAGCACCCATCAGAAGAAGCAGATTTGGTGTGCCATCGCCAAGCAAGTACAGACCCTGAGGGTCCATAGCCGGCAGAGTACCCACTGCAGAAAGCAGTGGAAGGACCTGAGACGCTGGGCACATAAGACCGCAGAGGACCAGCTGGGGTTGTCCTCCCAGTGAGGGAGGGGTGCCCATCGGACCCTGACCCCCCTAATGGCCCACATTTTGGTGGTGGCCTACCCTGAGGTGGATGGGCACTTGACTGCAGCACAGCAGCTACAAGGGGGTAAGTACACACTCATGCCTTGATAATGTAATGCATGTATGGCTTTGGGTGGAATACTAGTTAGAAGATGTAGCATGGGTCATTAGTAGATGGACGGCGACTATGGGTATCAGCCACCCAGGCAGGATTGGTTTCAAAGATGTGTGCCAATACCATGCAGACAGCAACTTATGAGGGCATTTCCTTCCAATTTAGGATTTGTGTGGTCACCCACAACACAGTTTAAGAGCCCAGCTCCTACCATCAGCATTAATACACCTGAGGTGTCAGCCTACCACTGTAACAAGGGTAATTAGTGAGTCCTCTATCAGCTGCCATGTACTGTATGTGTAGATAGGCACAATGGAGTCAGATGTCACTGTGCTATTTGTCAATGGATAAGTGGGCATGCTACCTACCCATGCAGGATACTGTTGAGTAAGAGGCACAGGACATGAGAATGTGCCAAGCACTGGGCAAGTGTGTCTACTATGACCCTCATCAGGTACATGAGTGCTATTGTTCCAGCATCAGCAGTTTACAGCAGCTATGCTGTAGTTTACCCCATGGTGACCTACTGTTGTAACATGTTTAGGTGAGGGCATGGCTTGCCATCGCATAGCAGCAGATAATGATGTTGTTACTCTGTGTGAATGTTGTGCTGGTTTGGACCGATTGCACCCTGTCTTTCTCTGGCACCCTCCCTCCCTCTCCTCCTCTATCTTTGTGTGCATCAGCATCATCAGGTGAAGGAGAAGGGGCACCGGCGAGTTGGGAAGCTGCAGTCCACGGGACCCAGAAGGCCGACACCAGTGGAGCCGAGGGGACCAGTGGGACAGAGGCTATTGACCTCCTGAGGTCCATCTCTGTGGATCAGTCAACCATTGTGAATGCCATCCAGGAACTGGCATCACAGTTGAAGCAGTCTAATGCCTACCTGGAAGGCATTCACGGTGCCCTGGCTGCCCTGCAGGGATCTTTTCAGGCTCTAGCCTCCTCATTGATGGCAGCCAGTGTCCCTCCTTCTTCCGTCCCCCTCCAACTACCTGTTCCCAATCCCACAGCCCTCTCCCCTCACCCATCCAAGGCACACTTTCATACCAACATGCATTCTCACCAACAGACACGGATCACAAGGACAAACATAAGCATCACGAAAGACACCACTGCCATGCACACACACAACAGACACACGCAGACACACGCAGACACAACATCCACTCCCTTCACATACTCCCCTACCACCTTATCCCTCACAGACACCACACCACACCACTCATACCTGCAGTCACCACATCATCACTCCCAGATCCTGCCACAAATGCACTCATTCCCACGTCACCACATTAGCAAACCCCTATACATCCACCCCACACACCACATGCGTACACAGAACAACTGTCAACACCCCCACATGCAGTACATCCACCCTACCTGCAGACACCACCACAACATAAATTCACACATCCACCCTGCCATCTCCCTGCATCTCCTCCCTCTCCTCCCACTACACCAAAACGCTCACACTCACCCACCCAACAGTCACACAGCACACACATGGCATCCACGCTCGCACTTGCACCCAAGGCACCTCACTGTACCCACTTCAAAATCACTACATCTCCCTCAACTCCCAAACATGTATCCCATGACCACCCTTGTGCCCCTAAGAAATATTTCCTGCAAGAGTTTTCCCTGTTCCCCCTCACTGTCCCAGTCCCTGTTCCCCCAAGCTCCCTGTTACCCTCCCCCTACCCCTACCTTCCACCTCCCAGTACTCCCATGGTCCCCCTGGTGCAAGCCATGGCCCTCCCCCACCTAAGACGTCTACCAACTCAAAGGCTAAGGTTACCCCTCCCAATCCAAGTCACCTCCCCAAAATCAAAGTCAAAACCAAAACCCCTCAACCCAAACCAAAGGACCCCCCTCCAAACTCCCACCTAAGGACTCCCCCTTGAAACCCAAACCCCCACCTTAGACCCCCCTTCACCCCTGAGGTGCCTGCATGCCCCAGTGATGCCCATGCCATGTGGAGGCCACTTTGCAGTCAGGAGTCAAGTTGGCAGTTGGACTGGCCAGAAGACCTATATTGTATATGGTTATTTATGTTTTTCTAATTTCTATTTATTATATCTGCACCAGGGACCCCTTGGTGTCCAGGCTAACAAACTTGTCCTGGCTTCCCTTGTGGTTTGTGTGTGTGTGTGTGTTTGCTATGGGTGTTTGTGTGTGTGTGTGGCCATTGCTAGCCGTGCTCTGTGTGTGTGTGTGTGTACTAATGGCCTTCCCTCTAGTGTGTGCTAGGCGGGTTGGTGTCTCTGTCGCTGGTTCTGGAGTTGTATGGCCATTAGGAGCATTGGGAAGATTTCCAGTTCAGGTTCCATGGTCACTGTGAAAGTACCTGTGTTTCTGAAGGTGAGTGTCCCCTTTTATGTTGTTTGTTTCTGCCCAGGCTTTTCGTGGCGGGACAACTGCGGTGGAAATCCTGGCAATGTGCGACGACATAATATGGTCAGCGGAAACATGCTCCCCGCCGGCCTGGAGATGCCTACCACCGGCCGCAGCAGCCCTCCGCACTGGTGGGACTGGTGGTGACTTGGCTGTGTTCCGGTTGGAACACCACCATGGTCATAATATAGCAGTCTACTCTGCCAGGCCCACAGCTGTGTGATCGCCACACCCACTGTGGCGGTCCTCGGACGGCCAAACTCATAATGAGGGCATAATTGTTCTGCAAAAAGCACAACACAAAGAACAGCACCTGAACACTGCATCACATTATTTCACTAAACTAATATGACTTAAAAAAACATAATATAGTTATTTTCTATAGCACAGCCTCATGATAGACTGTCTTACTTGTGCTGATTAATGAAGTTGCAAAAGGGATGGCGATTTATTTCTATCACTCAGACCATTTTGGGTGTCTTATATTTTAAATTTATTCCAGATGAACCACTGTGCTTTATATGATCTACATAACAAGGTTCAAATCTGCTGTTGAACTGCCCTGTTTTACTTCAATAATGTGCATGCCTCAATATCACTGAGACTGTGGAGAAGATTACCTTAATGTGGCAAATGTCTATGAATTTGAAAAGAAGCTGGGTATCGTCTGTGCATGAATGAAATTCCAAATTGTTAGCGCGAATGAGTGTCAGTAAAGGCTATGTGCAGTGGCAGAGAGAGTATCCCTGTGGTAAAAATCACTGGTGCTATTTTTCCCTAATTCTTGCAATGATGAGTAGGTGGAAGAGCAAATTATACCCCATCATATCCATCATATTAATCTCCTAATTAGTGGTTGACTGAAGATTATGTATTCCTTGCATGAAAACCAGACTGAGCCTTATCAAGGCTATGAAACTCATCAAGATGGATCTGTAGTTGGCTAGTAATAACCTTTTCAAGGATTTCACTTACAGCAGAAAATAACACAATCTATAATTGCTGGGTATTAGTGAATCTCTTTAAAAGGTGGGAAATGCAGGCTGCTTTAGCAATTTGCGACAGTCCCCACTTTCAGACTAGAAATGGCTGACATCATAGTAGCAAAATGCAATCAGCCATGTGCTCAGCATATTTGCATCAGTATGGAAACAAGAAAAGCAGTGGGTCATTTCAGGTTTGTCACTTGCCTGGATGTCCTCAGATTCAGTCTTATTTTTATTTATATAAAACAGCCATTGGGTTGGAATGTTCTTCAGTGGGAGAAGGGAAAGAAGAGAGGCACTAGGTTGACAAGGTTTTTACTTGACTCAAAAAACTCAAACAAGCTGCACGTACAAGAGACTCAGACAACCTTTTTAGACAATGCACATTCTGACAGTGCACTCCTTTAGCACTGTATATTATTTATCATAAACAGTATGATTAAAGAGGGTCTATTGTGTCCTAGAGACCTGCAAACTACAAAGCATGGATAGATTTGGAGTAAAGTAGTCATGTAGTGGTTAGAACGCCAGTCCATCTTCTATGCTGAAAGCATGGGTTGGCAGAAACGAGGGGCATTCCTGGTGTTCATTGGGATCATGCAGAAAAGGTTCTATTGAGTCAAATAATGGAATAATTTGGGGGATGGGTGCATCCATCGCGGCATTTCTTGTAGCAGACAGATATATTTCTGTTATAAATAATGCATCAATATTTTCCATTGTATTCTGTATTTTTTATGAGTGCTATTTTGCTGGTCTAACATTCTTGATCAAACAATGGATCCATAAATAGTTTACATCCAGCTGCAGGTCTTCGTCACAAAGCTGGAAAGTTAGTTGACTCAAAGCATTGAATATTTTTGGTAGAATCATATAAGCCCCAGGAACATTCAATTTGTTAGAAGCTTTTGATTTCAGAATATTATTAAGTATGTGTGAAGTAGCCATACAGCTAGAAAATATTTTGTGTTAGAAA
Source organism: Pleurodeles waltl (assembly GCF_031143425.1). NCBI lineage: Eukaryota > Metazoa > Chordata > Amphibia > Caudata > Salamandridae > Pleurodeles > Pleurodeles waltl. The sequence continues at coordinate 859,219,550 of NC_090439.1, forward strand.
GAATAACATAATGCTTTTGGTTCTAAGAGACTGCTCGCATGTCTGATTGCTGGCCAGTAATTGAAGCAGTCACACGACGACAGCGATGCGTCATTTGACACTCGTTCTTTAGTCTGCGTTAGGTGCTGCTACAATAAAGTGCCACTGTTCCATTGTATAGTTATTTGTGCAGATGACAGTCCAAAATTTTCTTTTTGTCCCAACACCATTTGTATACAGTGTATATTTGTATACAGTGTAAATGTTTGGAGATGGCGTCAGTCGGGCTGTAAGGTTAGCCAGAGTTTTATCTTTCATAAGCATTTCATACACACAAAAAAACCTTTCAACTCACTCCAATGTACTACTCACTGTCTCATCCTATACCTCTCTCAATATATCCTCTACCTCCACTCTCTGACTCATCTTAAACCTCATTGTACTACTATGATCTCCCTAATAACCCTTTCTTGACTCTTCCCTCCTCTATCCTTCCATTGACTCATCCAAAACCTCATTTTACTACTGTGATCTCACAAATAAAACTTTTGAGACTCTTTCCTCCTCTATCGCTCCTTTGACTCATCCCAAACCACATCTTACTACTATAATTTCACAAAAACACTTTTGAGACTCTTCCCTCCGCTATCCCTCCTTTGACTCATCCTCAACTACTATAATCTTGCAAATAACACTTTCAAGACTCCTCTGTCCCTCCTTTGACTCATCGCAAACCTCATTTTACTACCATGATCTACCAAATCATTTTTAGACTCTTCCCTTCTCTATCCCTCCTTTATCCTAATCATTCCAACTAACAGACTCACATGCCCACCGCGCAAAGTAACAACTTACATTTTCATATACTAATACACCACTTATCCATTTTGGGTTCCCGGAGTAGTGTGCCACGCATCAAAAAGCAATTTAGTGCCTCGTCAGGGCTAGTAAGGGTTATATAAATACAGGTACAATTACAATTTTCATACAGGCCATGGCCCTTCTGACGTATTTAACCTTGCTCTCATGTTTGGCAGTTCTAAGGAAGGATTGACGTATTTCTTTTTAGACTCCAAGAGACATTATCCTCTAATGAGCCTCTCCCCACCTGTTCTTAGCCTTACCAGCATGCACCCCCATTAAAACTAGCAGTAGTAACTGGTGACATGCTTGGTAATTTTATTTTCTCCCCTTCTGGATCTCTGTAATTATCCAGTCAGTCTCATTTCAGCACTCCCTCTGGTTCTTTTAACCAAGAGGTTGAGTCCGCCCAAGTAGTATCATCTTACTTGGGTGGGGATAGGTGGTCAAATGATGAAGCAAGACACTATTATGTGTGTGAGACCACCTAGTCCGTAAGGGAACTCCCCCTTCCCCCTGTAGGACAACATAGCACCCCCTTGCTTGGACATTTTCCAACCATGCCTTCCCCGCTTTAGAACCTAAAGCGACTTAACTGACACCGCCTACTGAGGGAATACTGACCCAGTCCTACCCTCAGTTCCTACTACCCCACACCTTTAGTGATTATATAGATTTCTCTTGGGAGGTGGTGTGGGTTAGCAACACTCCCAGTGCTCTCCTTTTGTGTATTATATATAAGTAGTCAACTCAGCAACTAGAAGCCTGCATTTCATGAATCATTTCTGAATGTTAATCGGTACCTTTCTTATGTGAACCTTGTATCCCTGCAATGATCTATTTCAGTTTCTGATATGCGTGTTCCATTGTTGGGTGAATAGGAAAGACCATAAAAACTCCATGTCATTGGGGAATAAGGAATTCAGCATTGGATGCTCACTGCAATCAAGGAAAGAACCTTTGCTGCTTTATCCTGCGATATCTCACGTTCCTTATTTTTGCTTAATAAGCATACTTAGACTATAAGTAGGCATTATGAGAGGATCCTTCTTCGATAATATTGTGCCTCGGCCATGAACTGAATACACTTGGCTGAAGTAAGAAAAGAGCTGGTTGGATTCCACACGATACACAGGTAACAAGGTAAGGGAGAGAAATGGGTTGGAGAATGGTTTACCATTCAACCCCCTGATCGGGTCATATAGAGTTAGCGTGGTTAAAATTATGAAAAGTTAAGTTTATTTTCTTATTCCATTGTCTTCTTGGTAGGTGGCGATGGATCAAACCATTTCAGATATGTTTTTACAGGGAATTTCCAGGAGTAACTAGTGTAAATGTAATCCATGATATAGAGAAAATAGAATCTAGAAGTAGTGTGGAAAGGATAGCAGGGTGTCATGATCCAAGCATAAAAACTGTTAGGATGAATGTATGAATGAAAGAAGTTTACTGATCTGGCCACCTAGGAACTTCTGCAATCTTTAAATCTGGAATTGAAGAGTTCTGAACGCAAGTGGGTCACAGAATGGCATTTAAAAATGCTTTCCTTCCTCCCTTCAGGAGAACTTGAAAAACTGTAAGGTCCCTCCTACCCCTGTTATCCTTCTAACCTACCTCATTTCATTGATGAGATGCAGCACAAAGCTGGCACACCTCCGTTTTTCCTAGAAGTGAGAGAAAAATAGAACCCAAAGATGGTGGCACAAAAGTCTAAATAGGAGAAGGCTCCAGTAAAATGACTCTGCCCAGGCAATGTCCCATCAGAATGGAAAAAGCATGTGCAGGTATTTGAAACAATGGGTTGAACTCATTAGTGAGGATGGGAGGACGTCCTTTCCAGATAAAGTTACCTTTGATCTAGTGTACTTGAATAATCTGAGAAAAATACTAAGAGACCACAAGAATAAAACAGATGTTGAGTAGGGGCCAATATTCTTAAATTAGAATGAGGAAGCGAACAAACACAAGCATGGGCCACAGGTGCAAGGAATAAAAGAGGCTTACAACAGCCTCAAAAACCATGTCAGTCACTTGAAAGACAAGGTTAGAGCTTGTACTCCTACTGCCCTGCCTTGACCTTACTTGTTTACTTATTTCCCTCAATGCCTTCAGATAAATGAGACCCAGAAAAGGTGCACTGAGATGTGAAACTGGCAACACAGTTGAAACTGAAGCATCAGGGAATGGTATACAGCATGTATGAAAAGAAGCAGACTTAAAAAAAACGTATACTGTTCCCAGATCTCATTCTCATTCAGCTCTCCACCAGACTGATGCTATGCATCAGTCTTGCGGAACTCACAGTCTGACTTACTGTACACAGCGAGCCGACAAGATGGGAAAAATGAGACAACCCATTCAAAGACTGCCATACTCCTTTGAGTGACATGGATAGCAACAATCCCCAGCCTTTGAGAGAATACCCACTTCCAGGGGTTGGGGGGGGGGTTACCATTTAGGTCCTAGGTTTCTCAGCTGGTATAGTAACACTAAGATGCAATTATCTAACATTCATGAAAACCCCCGGCCATTCCATGAAGAACTTCAGACTGTTATGCTGTTGCAAATCTATTTGACTGACATCAATCAACTATTGCAGTTAGTAGTACCTGTTGAATTGTGTGCTGAGTGGCGGCAGAGAGACTCGGGACACTGTTGCTTGGGCTGACACTCCGGGAAGACTGCTGGGTCACAGCTCCCTTGGTTTCTTTGTCTCCGCCCCAAAGTCCGCCTTCGCAACCTTTGGGGCAACAAAGTATAGTAGAGCCCGAGTGGCTCTCTACATCCCTCCAGGATTTTATTTAACAGCTCAACAACTTATTAGAAATACTTGCAACTACAACTGTCACATTAGTATCAACATAACCAATAAAGAAAGAGGAATAGGTCGAAACAAGCTATAGATATAAGTGTAAGGAATGAATAATAGACTGGGACAGAAGGGGGGGAAGAGAAAAAGAGAGGAAAAACATAGAAAGGTGTAGCAAAAGAGGGAGGAAGAGAAAAGGAGAGATAGACTGATGGTAAATGTTCTGTGTGCATCTCGTATCTGGGCCATCACGATGGCTATCCACACTTCAGCTAACTCCGGTATGGACAACACAGTTCACCGACTCTTAGCACACACAGTCACGAAGTCGCTGACTCGAAGCCGGGTTGTGCCGAAGATGATACCTCTCACTCCTACTACTCAACCTCATTTCCTGATCTCCTCCGGCGAGCTGAGGTATAACCTGGCTGGGCGCCACTTCGTCTCCTGACTCCTCATTTACTCAGCTTCTTGAGCGGCATCTTCGTCTTCAGTTTCTGGATAGTCTTCCGCGGGCACCCCCCCCCCCTCGTTTGAAATGCAAGATGTTTCTTGTCACTTGTCTGTCACCACATCTAGCGGTTACCATGGATCCTTGGGTTTGCACCACTCTCCACACCTCAGGTTCAAACAGATTTAAGAACTTGCCTCCTAGTCGTCGGTTTCTCACCACAACCTTGTCACCCACCTAAAAGCTCCGGGACTGTGTTCGTCTTTGAGCTGTGGCTCGGTCATTGGCTTGTTTTTGCCATTGTTGTGTGGCGGCCACATCCAGTGCTGTCGGTTCCCAGCACGCTCCTGTCGGGATGCAGTCACGCGGGGTTGCTTTGAAAAGCAGGGCAGCGGGGGCACACCCAGTGGTGCTGTGCGGTGTTTGCCAATAGGCTCACAGGAATTGTTGGAGATTGCATTCTAGGCCATCGCCTTTTTCTAGGGCAATTCTCAGTGTCCGATTTAATGTGCGCATGAACCTTTCCACATCGCCATTGGCTTGTGGCCAGTATGGCGTTATTTTGCAATGGCGTATGGGTAGTTCATCTGAGAAGGTCTTGAATTCTTGGCCTTGAAATGGGGGCCCATTATCAGTGCGGATTTCTTCCGGTAGGCCAAATGTGGTGAAGAATCTCTCTAGCACCGGCCTCAGGTTCTCGAACGGGGTGGATAGCACCGTTTCTACTACCGGGAACTTTGTGAATGAGTCAATCAATACCACAGTGAGCTTACCATCTGGGAAACTCCCAAAATCCATGCTCACTTTTGACCAGGGATGGCGGCATGGTGGTTCGGCAATCACTGGGTTGACAGGAGGGCCAATAGATGTTATGATGCACGAGCGACAGCTCCCTACAAAAGAGTCTACTTTTGTGTCCGTGGCCGGGAACCATACTTTTGCTCGCATTCTCGCTTTTGTTTTTGCTGCCTCTTGGTGGCCTTGATGAGCTAGTTTTACCACTCGGTCCCACAGACTGTGGGGGATTACTATCTTCTGACCCTGTAGCAGAAGACCATCGCCTCCAACGGACAACTCCTCCTGGACTTTCCACAATCCTTGCATTGCCACCCTTTCTTCTGAATCGTACGTTCTCAATCCTTCCAGGAAATGCTTCCACTTGTTTTGTCTCATGGCCTCCTTTGCCCCGGTGATAACTCGGTCTTTGTTTGATTCCTCCGCTAGCTCTGCTATGGTCAAGGCTACGCCACCTGGATTAACAGGTTGACCAAGAATTCAATTTTTTCTTCCTCTTCGTTCTCCAGATTATTTACTCCTGGGCGGTAGATAACGGTGAAACGGTACGGCTGTAACAAGACCGCCCACCTCTCTATTCGTGGGGGAGCCAATCTCATTGAGCTGGTAAACAGGGATACTAACAGTTTGTGGTCAGTGATGACTTGGAACTCTTGGCCATACAGATATAAATGGAAGTGTTTGCATGCCCATCTGATAGCCAGTGCTTCTGGTTCTACCTGGGCATCCCGCATCTCTACCGCTGACAGAGCTCTGCTAGCGTAAGCAACTAGGGTCCATTCTTGAGGGCTCTGTTCTTGCATAAGGACTGCGCCTAGCCCTACCGGGCTTGCGTCCACTACCACTTCTGTCTTTTTCTCCGGGTGGAAATACGCCATGGTTACGTTGTCTAGCAGCGCTCCTTTGATGTCTTGGAAGGCTCTGTCTGCGTCAGAAGTCCATTCCCATCTATGATTGACTTTTGTTAACCGTCGTAGCAGCTCAGCCATCGTGGCCAGTTAGGGAATTATTCTGCCGAAGTAAGTGGCCATCCCTAGGAAACTCCTGACCTCAGTGGCGTTTTGTGGAGTTGTTACTTGGCAGATGGCTTCTACTTTTTTTGGATCTACCTGTAGCCCATCTTTCGGGAAGATGTATCCAAAGAAGTCAACGGATGAGTGATAAAAGGCACACTTGTTCTAGTGTAATGTCAGGCCTGCTTCCGAAATCCTCTGTAGGGTGGCTTTAAGGTGGAGGTGATGCTCTTCCTTCATCTCTGAGTAGATCAGAATGTCATCACTTAGGTTAATGACTCCCACTAGTCCGGACAGCGTCTCTCGGATGGCATTCTGGAAGACTTCAGCTGTGGATGAAACTCCGAAATTGAGCCGTTTGAACCGTCGGAGTCCGACGTGTGTGGAGAAGGTGGTGATGTTTCTGCTGTCGGGCTCAAGCTCTAGTTGGTGGTAGCCCGAATTGAGATCCAACTTTGAGAACCACTGTGCACCATTGAGGTCTGCGATTATGTCGTCCATCGTAGGTGTGATGTGTCGTTCTCGTCTGATCGCCCGATTGGTTAAGGGCACATCCACGCAGAGGCAGAGAGATCTTGGCTGTTTTGGCTTCGGTGCGATCACCAATGGTGAGACCCAGGGTGTGGGTCCATCCACTTTCTCAATCACACCTTGGTTCTCTAACATCAGTAGCTCTTTTTTCACAGCTGGGTGTAGATGAAAAAGCACTCTTATGTGTCTCAGTGCTATCGGTGTCACAGTTTCGTCGATATGCAGTTTCACCTGCTTGCCTCTGAGTTTTCCCAGCCCGGTGAATAGCTGTGGAAAGTCCTGAAGAATAGATTCAGCATATGACTCGTACACTTGTCATTCAAAAAATACTAGCTCCAGGTCCTCTGCTGTATGGCATCCTAGCAAAGTGCCACAATCTCCTTTCACTACATAGAATTTTGCCTGGGCGCTATGCCCTTCATTCGCGACTAGTACCTCTATTGCGCCATGCAGTGGAAGGTGGTCTCATCCTCCATAGGTGTATATTTTGGTTTTACTGGGTAATAGTGGTGGCTTTGGAGACATTTGCTGATATATCTTGCTGTCCATCACAATGACTGATGCCCCTGTGTCGATGAGCACCGTGGCCAGGGTGTTGTTGAGCTTGACCGTACGCATGGGAGGTTGCCATCATTTACACTGTCTTCAGCCTGTGAATGATATGACGAATACGTCTTCCTCTTTTTCTTCATCATATATCAGTGGCTTTATGTCTTCCTGTGCTTGGATTGCATGCACTTCTTTTTCTATGCGTTTGACTGCTGCTGTCTTCCATCTCTGATCTCGGGGTTTGTCTTTCCCCATCCTGCACACTTTAACAAAATGATTCACCTTCCCGCACTTGTTACATATTTTGCCCTTTGCGGGCAGTTGCCTGGAGTCTTGTGTTCATACCTGCAGCTGCCACAGGTCTCTTCTCCATGTCTCGGAGTGTTGGATTGTTGTCCTGGGATTGGGTGAGACTGAATGGCGTCTACTTGTTTGTCTTTGACAGTCACAGGCTTTGATGATGGTGTTGCCGCCATGGTCTGTCCCCTTACTGCTGCCATGGCATCTGCCCACACAGCGGATAGTTCGTGTGAGCGTGTGAGAATGAGGATCTCGTCGAGAGATATCCCCAGCTGTTGCATGATTAGTTTTTGACTAATTTGACCCGCACCCTTAGATTATCTGTGCTCTTATTTCTTCATGCTGATTCAATCCTACACATGTTCTGGCTAGTTTTCGCAGTCTCGCATAGAACATGTCGACCGACTCCGTCTCAGACTGTTGAGCTTGTCGCAGTTTGAACCTCTCGTAGTCGGGATTCAGTTGAGGATCAAAATGTTTGTTTAGCGCTGTGACCGCTGCATCAAAGTCTGTCGGGGCTCCTGTGTCGGGTAGGGAGTCAAATAACTTGTGGAGCTCGTCACCGCCCATATGTAGCATCAACGACCTACGCACAGTGCAATCCCTTTCTCGCGTGGCGCAGAAATAGTTCTCTAACCAGCCAAGCCACAAGCGCAATTGTGGTGCAGCCGTAGATGGATCCGCCAGTTGACTAAATGGTGGCAAGGCCGTCACCGACAAATGAGCTCCTGATGGCACTGGTGGAATTTGTTGCTCCGGCGCGCTCATCGTCGCAGGTGACCTAACTTATGTGCTTTGTGGTGGAGTGCTACCCTGGCAGCTCCTCTCTGGTGTCTCACCTGTCTCCAGGATCTTGTGGTGTCTAGTGTGCAGCTTTAATGTCAGGGATCCTTCAAGGTATGCCTTGCTCACTCTGTGGTTATAATGGGCAATGTTCCAGCTGTGGGAGACTTGAAAAAGTCAGGTTGTGCTGTGTGCTGGACCAGAGTGCAATAGACAAAGGCCTGAAATGCCTCTCACCTCGTGGTGTCGTTTTTTTCCTTCTCTGCAGGCAGTGGTGTGGGCCCCTCAGCAGGCCTTTGAACTCATTGTCCGGTGGAGGGTGGGGGGAATGCTTCTGCCGTGATGAGGCTCGGTATAATTCTGCCTCCAACCAACGCGTCGCGTTCCCTGTCTGCTCAGCAGGCTGATGCACTTCAAATGTAGGCCGCGCCGGCTCCGTGCGTGTGGCTGTCATCCTGTGATAATTCCCCGTGCTGCAGTGTGCCACTTTGTTGTGTTGGGGAATCGCCGATCCCACCTCGTTGCCGCTGTTGAATTGCGCGCTGTGTGGCGGCAGAGAGACTCGGGACACTGTTGCTTGGACTGATGCTCCGGGAAGACTGCCGGGTCACAGCTCCCTTGGTTTATTTGTCTCTGTCCCAAAGTCCACCTTCGCGACCTTTGGGGCAACAAAGTATAGTAGAGCCGAGAGGCTCTCTACAGTACCAAGTGTGATTAGAGACCAAGGCCCATATTTATACTTTTTTAGCACTGCATTTGCGCTGCTTTTTGATGCAAAAGCGGTGCAAACTTACAAAATACAATTGTATTTTGTACGTTTGCGCCGCTTTTGCGTCAAAATATTACGCAAATGCAGCGCTAAAAAAGTATAAATATGGGCCCAAGCACGGAAAAACGAATTTGCCATGTTAAGCTCCTCTGGAGAAGGCTACCATGGACGTGGTAAAGGATGGGTTAAGGAACAGTGTAATGGGGGTATGACCAGTCAAGTCTGACTGGACTAAAATTGCAATCTGGAAGCAAAACAAAGAAGTCTTGTGCAGATTTGATATATTGAAGGATGTATTTGAAAGGTGTTCTTATGGCAGTAATCTTGCGGAATAATCTCAGGAGGCAGTGGGTGCTGTTTTTGGTCATGGACTGCTAGCGATGGCTAAGGAAAAACTGTGCTCCATCTGTATTGGTTGGCAACCAAAGAGTGTGACTGAATTGGTTACAGTCATTGTTTGATGGTACAAGAAATGAAAAACGAATCAAATTAATCTAAAGTGATGACTTTTCAAATGCAATCATTAGAACAGATGGTCTGTGGGGGGTGATGAATCGTTCTGGCGATAGCTGTGGTCAAGGGGTAGGGTGAGTTGGCCAAAACTCAGAAAGAGGATGAGGGGAAACAGTCATTCAAGTTAGATGACTTTTAGTTTTGGGCAACTGGGTCATTGTATAAAGGGTTACCCATTTTGGCTGCAGTGTGCCCATGACGCTGATCAGCCCAAATTCAACCAACTATCCCAAAATGAATACAGTAACTATTAGGACAGGCCGATAGTTGCCAACTACCCTGTGAACACATTATTTCAGGTTGATCACAATGGTCTATATGTGTATCTTCAAATTCCCATCTTTACTTCACTCAGACTTGCACGTCTATGTAATGGGTATTTCCAGCACCATGATGCCCCAACACAATTTCTGATCCTATTTCTATTACCCTGGGTCTCATAACTGATCAACATGCCTTCCAGCTAAGCCCAATCTCACCGTCAAACGTATTAGGAAGTGATTTGATATGTAACCTAAATTGTAATGTGTATTGTACCAATGACGCCCAGGGAAAATGAGAATGAAGAGTTGACAATTTAACATGAATCTGAAGAGTGTGTTGAAAACTCTGTAAGTGAACCAGAGTCTATTATTGAAATACTCTGACAGGTTCCCTCTACATTGTGTCTGAACATGGAAATGATGTTGATTGTGTTCTCTCGGTGGAGCCCGTCAAGATCAAAATAAACTTCATTAAAAAAGAACTCCATATTCCACAGGACCCCTATAAAAAGAAGCTAAACCAGCGATATGACTGGTCGCTGCCCCTCTTCTAAAGGAAGGTGTCATAGTGCCTACCATCTATGTGTATAGTAATTTGACAGTAATTAAACTTGTTAAGGATACCTACCGGTTCATTCAATATCTTACAGCAATTAATTCTGCTGTAACAGCAAGTGTTCCTGTTGTACCAAACCCTGTTGCCATTTTGACATACATTCCTGCTATTGAAAACATGTTCACTGTTGTTGATCTTTGTTTTGCCTTCTTCTCCGTTCTTATACAAAGGGAAAGTCAATCCCTCTTTGTGTTCTAATTGTCGTAGGGTTGGCTCAAGTGCCTTTGAATCCCACAAGCCTTTAACAAGCCACAATTCATCGTTTTCCAAGCTCTGAAGTATGTCTTGGAAACCCTGGCATTTTCAAAAGGTTCTACTTTGATACATTATATTAATTAGCTGTTACTTACATCTGCATCTTTAGAACAATGCAAACTTAACTCACTGTACCTTCTCACTGGATTAGCTAAGGAAAGGCACAAGGCTTCAAGAGAAAATGTACAATTATGTCTCCCCTGTGTTCAATATTTAGGACATGGCAATTTAGTTGGAGAGCGCCATCTGCCTCGTGATCAGGTCAAAGTCATTAGTAAGTTACCATGTTCAGTCACAAACTCAAATGCATGCACTTTCTTCCTATGGCAGGTTACTGAAGACAGTTAATACAGGGATTTGCCACACTAGACAAACCCCTTCAAAACTGTTTTAAAGTGGTTACCCCTCCATTCCACTGAAGTGGACTTGCTACGCAGAACAAGCATTTTCGTGGATAAAACAGATGCTCTCCTAAACCCCTATGATTGACCTTTCTGATTTTGACAAAGTCTTCACTATTGTCATTAATTATTATTATTAAAGATATAGATACAACCCTGGGGCATTGGTGCAACATCACATTTAACAAAATAAACTAGCAGTGTATTATTTCTCTGCTCTTGAACCTGTAGTTACTGTATATCCACCCGGTTTGTGATTTAAAGTTGCTGTTCTTGCCCATTTAGTAGAAGCCTAGTTAAACATTTACATAGACTCCACCTTTATATTGGTTGTGCCCCATTCCAAAGCCACCTTATTGCTTATCATGACAACCCAACTTCGATTGCTCTCAAAGCTATCCTATTAGGAGATTCTTTTGATATATCACTCCCACATCACCTTGATCTGCTTACCTAAATTAAACCCATTCTCCCTAATGCCCATAGCATGAGACAGTGACCCCTTTGACTGTTTGATTGCTACTATCCATTCAGCCAAACCCCAAATTGATCTTTATGTTGAAAGTCACAACTTGCCTCATATCCCCCCTGCTCAAGTAGAGGAGCTCATTGCGCTCACCGAGTCTGCATTGTCTTCATGTGGAAAATTGCCACTATGTTAGCTGATTCTAAATTCACCTTTAGTGTAGCCCAGAATATTGGTTTGGATAAAATTGGGGTTTACTATCTTTCCTGGAACACCCATTAAACTTTTTATATATGTAGGGTGTTAGATGCTCTCATGTTACTGTGTAAAGTAGCTATTGTTAAATATCCTGCTCATTCATTCACCTAGACGAGGTATGTTGGAAGAACATATTTGCCAACCAAACCACTAGAAAAGCTGCTCTGTCTCCTAACTCTGACTAATTATCTACACTGTGTAAATTAACACATTTCCTGTACCTATGCTCAGATACGTGCCTGTCTTGTAGAAGATAGCATCTCAATCTGAGGAACAATATATCAGATTTTACGCAATCCGTGAATAAATGGACAGAGGATAGTCTGGACGAAATCATAACCCTCTCCTATACCAAAAATACACCCCAAAAGAAATCGGCTCCCTGGTTTAATGCTAGCCTCCTTGAGAAGAAAAGAGGTTGCAGGAAGCTAGAAAGGAAATGGAGATATACCCATGATGACTCTGTAAAAAGGGATTACAAGATTATGATTCGAGATTACCACTTAGAAATTAAAAAAACACAGGCGGCATACTATTCTGAAAAAATTGAAGCAGCAGCTAACTCTCCCAAAGAGATATTCAATGCTTTAAAAGACCTTATTCACCCCACTGAGGAGTTAGAAAGTAGGGACTTCCCACAGCCACAGGTAGAGGATCTGGCAAGCTTCTTTTTAAGCAAAATTCAGAATATTTATGAAGCTTTTCCTATTTCCCGAATTAAAGATCAAGGGACAAGGTACCAGGAGGTGCAGGAGGAAATCCTCCTAACAAACTTTACTCCCATTAGTTTGGATGGAGTTATAAAATCATTGAATTCAACGAAATCAGGCTCCTCGTTGGATCCTGCTCCTCCCCAGATCTTAGCTATGGGATTACCAGTTTTAGGCCCAATAATCACTAAACTTATTAACACCTCATTAGTTTCTGGTATGGTACCAGAATCCTGGAAAAAGGCTATTGTTAAGCCTCTTCTAAAAAAATCCAATTTGGATTCCAGGCTATTGAGTAATTATAGACCAATTTAATTGCTGCCTCTAATGGCTAAACTTGCAGAGAAGCAGGTACACCTTCAGTTGTCTACGCTTCTGGAAGAAGGAAAGCTTCTACATCCCACTCAGATGGGTTTTAGGCCTAAGCATGGGACAGAAACCGCACTGATTGCCATTACAGAGGAAGCAAAAAAGAGGATGGACAAAGGAATTGAAACCGCAATCATCCTCTTGGATTTGAGTGCGGCATTCGATACAGTTGATCTGAATATCCTCATAGCTAGATTGCGGGGATGTGGAATCGCCGGACTCGCACTAGAATGGATTAGCTCATTTATACATGGTAGATCCTTTCAGGTGCTGGATAGATCATATATTTCTAGGCGTACCTTCAGTACTTGTGGTGTCCCTCAGGGGTCGGCCTTGAGTCCGCTACTTTTTAATGTCTACATGCGGCCTCTAGCAGGTATCGTGGAGCCTTTTGGACTCAACCTGGTTTCTTATGCAGACGATACACAATTGGTCGTCTCCTTCTCTAAAGATCACCCAGATATGGGTATGGCTCTAGGACCCTGCCTGAAAGCAGTTGCGACCTGGATGTCGGGAAGCAAACTGAAGCTTAACGACGAAAAAACTGAGGTGTTGTTCTTTGGGAGAAATATGCCCCTAGTTAATTCTAGCCTATTAGGAGGAGCTCCCACCCTTCCTCCTCCTAAATGTCTTATTAAAAGCTTGGGCGTTTGGCTGGACCCTCTACTGTCAATGGCCCAACATGCCAACAGAGTAGCAGGAACTTCATTTGCACTGCTTAGGACTCTGAGGAAGGTTCTAACGATACTACCGTTTCTGGCTAGAAGACTGGTTATTCAGGCCCTGATAGGTTCTCGGATTGATTATGGCAATGCCCTGTTTGTAGGATCACCTAAATATGTGATCCAAAGACTACAAAGGGTACAAAATGCTGCTGCACATCTGCCTTTAAACATTCCCAAGCAACACTCTATACGAGCAGGAATCGTGTCCCTACATTGGCTTCCGGTAGAGGAGAGGATTCAGTTCAAGGCCCTATGCCATATTCATAGAGCCATATTTGATAAGGTTCCTGAACTGCTTAAAACATTGGCACAGGTCTATATTCCAGCTAGGCCACTCAGATCCTCATCAGCTAACTTGATCATAGTACCGTCGGTGAAGAAAGCAAAATGGGGAGGAAGATCACTGGCATATCAAGGTGCTTTGCTCTGGAATAACCTGCCTATCAATATAAGATCTAATTCACAAGAGACTTCCTTTAGGAAAGACCTGAAGACCTGGCTATTTAAAACCTAAACTTTTTTACGAACATAAATAGTACACTTCCGCTATGGCAACATAAGCGCTACGAGGCCTTCGGGCAGTTAGGCGCTATATAAACAATTATACCATAACATAACATAACATAACATAACATAACATAACAAGTGCGGGTCAAACATAATTGTAAAAGAGACCCTGATGGAATGTGGATGGACAGCACCATGAGATTGGTGCCTCCAACATTTCTGCTTCCCAACCCCAGCAGTTTGTGCTATGGCCATTCCATGTTGTAAGGCATAGAAGGATTTGTTTTGTGCTGCAGCTACCCACTGTTTTCACCATTCTATTCCTCTTTCAAAAATCAGTATTGTTATTTATGTGCCACATGCCAAGCCCAAAATAATAGGAAGGGAATGAAGACCACTCCTGCTACCCACCTATCTCCTTAGCTTTCCTTCATCCACCTACAGATGGCCTTTATTGAGATACCCAGTGCTGATCCTAAGTCTTTGTTCTTCTGGTCACCTGCATGTTTTCTGGTTGGATTGAGGCAATCTCTTGTTTGCATGCTGATACTATCATAGTAATCAAAAGCCTGCTTAAAGATTTCATACCTACATTTGGGACACACCTTCAACTGACATGTAGCAAGGCATGTTGCTTTGGGTCTTAAATAGTAGAGTAACTATGCAAAGATTTAGGGATTAAACAACACTTCCACTCCACTTATCACTCAGAGTCTTTGGGAAAAGATTAATGGAATTCTAAAAAACAAGATAGGTAAGATTTGTGCTGAACCCCACCTTAAGTGGCCGAGTACTCTACTCTTGGGAAATGGCCTATCTTAGCCATTCATCACGGAAAACTAAGCTCATGCCATATGAAATAGTAATTGGCTATCTCATGTTTGCTTCCTTCTATCACTCTATTTTCTCCAGCTTCCTCCACCTTACATGTGACTGGTTATGTGGTTCTGCAATATTAAGAGGTTGTCCACATGCATGTTCATGAGTGAAAGTCTGTGCTGCAGCCTTGGTGGAATAGCCCCTTTCAAGGCTAGATCACAATGAACACTGCAATGAAGTGCCTGGGGATCCTAGATTGGATCCACTCCTGTCATTGCAAGAGGACTACAGAACCTCTGGTCTCTGGTGACTCTGCAACTGTTGTGCCCTCTGCTACTCCCCAGACGTTTACTCCCAACTCTGCTTCACTGAACCAGCATTCATCCAGGCTGCAGAGAGAGTCTACGTTGCTCACCCTCCGCAATCTTACCTTCACCAGAATGCAGCCCTCCTCCTCACAATACAAAATCTAGCCATGGTATTTGGCAGACCTCCACTACTGGCTCCTGCTGTGGGTCTGGCCAGCTTTGTTTATAGAAAGTTTTGTTGTTGGGACGGGTGGTGAATCTGCATTGACGTAAAGGACTGTGAGTGCCTCCAAGAGAACTGCACCATGACCACACAACACCCACTGAATTGATTCTTCTTATACCCGGAAAATACCTATGTGCATTTGATGGAACAATATTGAAAAGAGCTTAATCTTCCTTCTTATTAGATTTACATTCAACTAGTTACAGTTTCACAAGCAGGTGTCCTAATGGTACCTGTGCCTTTTAACGAACAAGAACAATGCCTTGATTTACACAGACACTATCCTGGTGTTAGAAATGGGGTCTGTGGTTGGGAGTCAGTTTGCACTCTGTCTAAGCAGGGACCCTTGCTCTAGTCAGGGCAATAGAGATAATCCCCTTGGAAGCTTGGCACAAGCAGTTAGTCTTATCTCAAAGGCAATGTGTAAAGTATTTGTACCAACACACACAGTAATACAGTGAAGACACTACAGAATGGACACCACACCAGTTTAGAAAAATAGGGAATGTTTATCTAAATCAAACAAGACCAAAATGACAAAAATCCAACATACACAAATCAAGATATGAATTTTCAAAGTAAAAAGAGTCTTACTCCATAGGAAACAATGGAAACGTTGATTTTACACAAAGTACCTGGTATGCATCAAAAATAAAGGCGCATGGGTGAGCGTGCATCGGAAAAGTCAGCAAGACGTTGATTCCTTACTCACAAGTGAGGCTGTGCATTGTTTCTTCTCCAGTAGGGTCGGCGATGCGTTGTTTTCCTCTCCCGCAAGAGAGCGATGTGTTGATTTCCAGACAGGGCATCTCGGATCCACGCAGATTCATGATGACTTTGACATCCAGCAACTATGTGTGGGAAATCCGGCCGCACGGTGTTGGAAAACCGTGCTGCATGGGGTTTGTGTCATTATCAGCAGCCGCATGCGGGTGTTGTGTTGTTTCTCTAGCCGTAATGCGACGATCTCCCAGCCGCGATGCAGGTGGAGCATCGATTTTAGCCGCAAAGTGAGTGGCGTGTCGTTTTTCAGCCTCATTGCAGCTGGTGCGTCGAAATTTTCCCCGAGTCGTATTCTGTGCGTGGATTTCAGTCCTTGTTCTGCCATCTTCATGTCTCATGGGCCCAGGGACTGGATAGGGCACCACTTGGCAGGGCAGGAGTCTCAGTAGAGAGTTCAGGTGTTGGCAGAGGAAGTCTTTGATGGCCCTGAGACTTCAAAACAGGAGGCAAGCTCAGTCCAAGCCCTTGGACATTCTTCACAAGCAGGAATATACCACAAAGTCCAGTCTTTGTCCTCTTTCAGGCATAATCAGCAAATGCAGGCCAACCCAGCAAAGCACAGTCAAGGCAAAGGGGTAGTACTCTTCCTCCAGCTCTTCAGCTCTTCTCCTTGGCAGAGGTTCCTCTTGGTTCCAGAAGTAATCTAAAAATCTGGGGGGTTTGAGTCCACTACTTATACCCCTTTCTGCCTTTGAAGTAGGCAACCTTCAAAAGAAAGTCTCTGTTGTTGACAAGACCCTGCCTTGCCCAGGCCAGGCCAGGCCCCAGACACACACTAAGGGATTGGATATTGCATTGTGTGAGGGCAGGCACAGCCCATTCAGGTGCAAGTGACCACTCCTCCCTACACTCTAGCCCAGATTTCTCATCAGGATATGCAGGCTACACCTCAGCTCTCTTTGTGTCACTGTCTAGAGAGGATTTCACAAACAGCCCAACTGTCAGTCTGACTCAGACATGGAATATACAAGCAGGCAGAGTCACAGAATGGCTTAAGCAAGAAATCGCCCACTTTCTAAAAGTGGCATTTTCAAACCAACTATCTAAAAACCACCTTCACTAAAAGATGTATTTTTAAATTGTGAGTTCAGAGACCACAATCTCTATATTTCTATCTGCTCTCAAAGGGAAACTTCACTTTAAGGATATTTAAAGGCAGCCCCCATGTTAACCTATGAGAGAGACAGGCCTTGTAACAGTGAAAACCGAATGTGGCAGTATTTCACTGTTAGGGCATGTAAAACACATCAGTACATGTCCCACCATTAACATACACTGCACCCTGCCCATGGGGCTACCTAGGGCCTACCTTAGGGGTTCCTTACATGTATAAAGAGGGAAGCTTTGGGCCTGGCAAGTGGGTACATTTGCCAGGTCAAATTGGCAGTTTCAAACTGCGCACACAGACACTGCAGTGGCAGGTCTGAACCATGTTTACAGGGCTACTAATGTGGGTGGCACAGCCAGTGCTGCAGGCCCACTAGTATCATTTGATTTACAGGCCCTGGGCACCTCTAGTGTACCTTACTAGGGACTTACTAGTAATTCAAATATGTCAATCATGGAACAGCCAATTACACATACCATTTACACAGGGGCACTTGCACTTTAGCACTGGTCAGCAGTGGTAAAGTGCACAGAGTCTCAAAAACAGAGTCCAGCACAGAGTCAAAAGATGAGAAGCAGAGGCAAAAAAGATAGGGGAACCACGCCAAGGATGCCATGTCTAACACATGGTGAGTGTGACAATGTCTCAGTTCACATTCCATTATCAACTGAAGGTTTATGTTTAACTAATCAGAGCATTTTGTCTTCTACTCTTCATCTTGCCTACGCTGCATAAGCATTCTACTGTGAACGCTGTTATGGCAGCATTTGTGTGAGCTAAAGTGAGTGACAATGTTCTGTTGTTGTTTGTGGGCCCTACCAGACTCTGGAGCTAGTTTCTTCCATTTCAAACTATCATCAGGCATTCTCTATTCTCATAGCAAAGTGAAAGAACATTCTGGTATGCACTTTATGGCTCATATTTATATTTTTTTGCGCTGCATTTGCGTAATTTTTTTACGCAAAGGCGGCACAAACTTACAAAATACAATTATATTTTGTAAGTTTGCGTCACTTTTGCATAAAAAAAGTGACGCTAATGCTAATGCTAACTATGACCCTATATGCGGTAACAAGGCCTTAGCCTGGTTTACGAAAGATTGGTCTGGATCATGTTAGCCAGCATATGTAGTCCTAACTGTTTGTCATGCACTCTCTGAATCCCCATACTGAAAGAGACTGGCAAAAGCAATACCAGAGACTGCATGATTTTTATTTTTGCTATCCTTTATCAAATGTATGGGATTGGATTAGAACTGGACTCAACACACACGAAGTTCAAGATTTAAGGAGTCAGCAATGTGACCTCCCTCTCTTCAGATCTAATCTCAGACCAACTAGCAGCACAGAGAAATGTAAGCCTGCAAAATTGTATGACTTTCAATTTTGTCCTGGCTGCCATGCATGGGTTGTGGCACAGTGTGGATCAATTGTTGCATCAATATACCAAATACCTCTCTCAGTATTCACAAGCAAATAGACTTCTTTAGGGAAAGTGTGAAAGATCTACACAAAGTCTGATATCTGGTCCTGGCTGCGTTAAGCCATTGGTGGGTTGGTTTTGAAGATAATTTGAATAACACTTATAATTTTCTTGTTATTTTTCTTTACATTCTTATGTGAGTCTGTATGTGTAGCAAGTGTCTCTCTAATAATAAAGGTTTATCCCCTTCCTTTCCACTCACTATTCCCAAAGGTGACGATCGTAGAGATAGTAACCTTCATTTTGAAATACAGAAATGCATTAATAAAAATGAAATACGCCATGCATCCAGTAGGTTATTTCAAGTCAAGTCAACATTTATTGATGGGTTACTCAAACTCATTACAATCATCTGCAAATTCAACATTTAAAACACAAATACATGCATTTTTAATGAAAACATATTATACAACACACTTTCACCTACACTGCGACTAAAATTATTCTAAAATTTATTGAGCAGTTTAAGCGACAGACACTACATGATCTGAATGGATGTCTAATCCTCGCTATATTAATAGAATACACAGCAAGCTTGGCAGAGTAGTATACAAATAAAGTGCATTGATATTATCTCCAGGTGGCTGCGGATGTATTAGAGCAAATGTGGCACCTACTAGAACTAATTAAGCATTAAGGGCCATATGTACGAACACTTTTTCCCATAGACACAGAATAGGGAAAAACCTTTGCTACATCTGGCCCTAAGTCCCCACCAAATCAATAAAGTGGGTTTGTTAGTGAGCCCAGGAGGCAGCGCATTCATTGGAGCTAACTGGGTGTCTACCAAAGTTAACAGGAACCCAAGCCCCCACTGGGACATTGAAGTGGATTTGGTAAAATGTCTTGATGTGAGTGACACCACCAGGGCTAAATGAAGAACTAACTCTTTCTAAACTGATGCAATACAAGGCAAGAACAGTGGCGTGAAGTACAATAAAGTGCACCGAATTGTAACACCGGAGGCCGGTACATCTAACAGAGCTAATTGAGCATCCATCACAAATACTTAGATGTCATTCTCCCACATGGTCAATGAAGTGCAATAGAGAGGAGCCTTTCTTTTTTCTGCAGGCATTGTCAGAGCCGAGTAGGCAACTGCCACTTGCTAGATCAATAAGGTACGAGGCTGCGGGTCTACCAGAGCTACTTAAACATCAGTTCTCCATTAGATCAGTTAGCTGAATAAGACCGGGACAAATACATTACTATCCACCAATAAAAAAGACATGCAAATGCATTAACAACCAGAAATAAGAACAGACGCCAATGTAAACAATAAGATGCCATAAGGGAGCTTTGCGTCCAGGGAAAATTGATAAGTACATTAATTCTACAAAAAAGTACCTCATGGAATATAAATGCGTGAGACATTCAAAAGGCAAGAGGGCAGCCAGGTACACGCTATTCTAAAGTCGAGGTCTCCAGTATAATAATTGCCCTCTTCAAAAATGGAATTAACTTGGTCAGAAGCTGTCAGTTTCTACTCAGCAAGCAGGCTGACTTTGTTGCCTCCAAGGTCCTTTTTCCAAGCTGGATAAAACATGGGCATAGAAACTGGCGTCTAAGCAACATTACGAACAGACATGTACAAATAATATGAGAAAGAGACTCGGAGTACTGTCCACATCCTCTACAACATCTGGACAAATTTCAGAAGCTCCACTATTTGGTTGTTTTTAGAGTTATAAATAAAACCCTGAGTCGAATATATTTTGGCCCATATTTATACTTTTTGACTCAAACCAGCACTGGCGCTGGTTTGTGTAATTTTTTTTACCGCTGGCTAACGCCATTCCTACACGCCATGCGGGCGCCTTATTTAAGGAATTACATTAGCCGGCGCTGCGGACTGGTCTGAGTAAAAAAAATGACTCAAACCAGGCAGCGCCGGCGTAGGGCAAAATGGCGGTTGTGCGTCAAAAAATGGTGCAAAAATCATGCCTCAAACCGGACTTGTGCCATTTTTGGACGCACAACCCCCATTGAAATGACTCCTATCTTAGCAAATACAGGAGTCATGCCCCTTGCCCAATGGCCATGCCCAGGGGACTTCTGTCCCCTGGACATGGTCATTGGGCACAGTGGCATGTAGGGGGGCCCAAATTAGGTCCCCCTATGCCACTTAAAAAAAAAAAAAAAAAAACTTACCTCAACTTACCTGTACTTACCTGGGATGGATCCCCCCATGCATGGGTGTCCTCCAGGGGTGGGGAAGGGTGGCAGGGGGTGTCCCTGGGGGCAGGGAAGGGCACCTCTGGACTCCTTCCATGGTCAGAGACCATGGAAGTGAGCCCACAGGTCCCTTAACGCCTGCCCTGACCCAGGCGTTAAAAAACGGCGCACATCAGACTGTGCGCCGTTTTTTAAGGCCTGCCCCCTCCTGTGCATCAAAATGACGCTGGAGTATAAATAAGGCATATAGGCCTTAAAGTCATTTTTTGGGCGGGAACACCTACATTGCATGTCATTAACGCAAGGCAGTTTCCCACATCCAAAAAATGACGCACACAGAGGAATTTTGACATCTGCGGGCTCGGTGTCAAAGTTTAAATATGGTGCACGGTTTGCGCCGAATGTGCATCAAAATTTTTGATGCTCATTCGGCGTAAACAGAGTATAAATATGCCCCGTTGTTCGTAGTCATCGTATTATGTGCAGATCTTGGAAAGGCTGAGGAGTAGGTCTCTGGAATGATGGTAATAGGAGATCAGTGCTGGCCAGTTCTTTGAATGACTCAGTCCTCTTAGTGTAGGAGTAAGCTCTACTCTAGACGCTTGCATTACTTGTAGTTTAAACTGCCCATAATCTGTCTGTCCCAGAATTCATTTAGCAGCAGTTCAACTAGCAAAGTTTTTAAATTAGCGATGACATTGGCTCTATGAAATCTAGGATTGGGTTGATGTTCTTTCCAGTTGCATGTTTTAAAGATCCAGCTGGTGCGTCTTTCAAATGATAACAATATTTAACTGGTTGGGCATCAGCAAATGTAGAAAGATTGACCCTTCCAAACAGAAGTTCTCAAACAGGCGTACTTTTAGGTGGACCAAAGATCTTCCGAATTTCCTCTGACTGCATTTGTACCAAATCGTGGTGCAGATTGGTGTCCTAAATTGGTGCATCATAAATAATGGCTAGCTCCAATTTGCATCTGCAACTCTGCAACATACTCTTTCAGGTAGGGCTGTGCAGCCAATTGCATATTGATCTTAATACGTGCTGCAACAGCAGTGCTTGAGTTTTCATGGGTTTCAGCTGGTTTTGGAACATGAGTTTTCAGTCAATCTAGATATATTCGGTCTACCATACGCCAGACAAAATTAGATTTCCCAAAACCAACTTTCATTATCATGATCTTTATCATGTTTAGTTACAAATCGTTTGCTGAATTGTACACAAAGACACCACTGATAGCCCTTTGTAGCTCTATTTCTGTTACATCTAGAAGTGATGTATCCTCACCATACTGAAGCCATGAAATATGTTGGGTTCCCAGTTTCGGGTGAAAGACTCTGTGACCTGGAAGCACTTGTTGAAGATCAGCAGTATATAGATAAAAAATAACGGTGCCAGGACACAGCCCTGTTTCAGACCTTGATTTGTGCTGATTTTCTTGGGCAAGGTGGAACCATGACCAAGCTTTATTATAACCCGGGTCTCTCTATACAGAAGTCAAAAGGCAGTGAACAATTTTTCTGGTAATTTCCACTCATGCAGCTTCCGCCCAAGAGTATTCCAATTAACTTTATCAAAAGCCACACTATAGTCCAGAACACAAACGTACAATGAGGACCTCTGAGCAGACACTTTTGCTAACAGGACAGTAGCGCTTACATTATCCACGGTTTCATTACCGGTTCGAAAATCTGTCTGACAAAAGGGTAACATTGCAAGTGAATTAATCCAGGTTTCTAGATCAGCCAGCAATAATTTTGTGTACACTTTGGCTTCAGAGCCTATCAGGGCTATTGCTTGACAGTTTTCTGGATTACCCTTTTTATGTATGGGATGTAGAATTGATCCCCTCCCGATTTCTGGGACTGTGCTCTAACTGAGAACACCATCATAAAGTTTCAGTAATGTATCTCCCCACAGTCCTGTATCATATTTAAACAATGCTAGCAAGACTCTGTTGGGACCTAGTACCTCGCTGCTTTTCATGGCAGCCATGGTTTTGATTCGGTTTAATTATTCCCATACCATGGGTTGCACTGATCTCAGATTATCTTTTTTCTGGCCCTGTGAGTCATTATTGTTCTCTGTCATTTTATCCATTGTAGTGTAACTTTCTTCAGAACAGTAGAACTGCAATTTTCCCAGGTATCTTTGTCAATGCAGTTAATTCCTGGAGAAGATCCCTATAGGTGACAAATTAATTTAAAAAACACACTGCTATCTTTGGTATGGACCCATTTACAAATACTGTGTCATCTTTTACTTTCAACATCTGATTACGCTTTCAACATTTTACCCAGTTTCGTAATGAGATCTTTAGCCACCAGCTGACACCATTGCTTCATATTTGTTCTGTAATTTTTATATTTCTCCCTTAAGTGATCATATTTATCCGTATACCAGATAGCAGATTCCTTTGGCAACCGTATTTACTTCCCTTAGCTGGGTTGGAAAGATTCCTTTGGGTTTAACCAGGATGATAGTATTCTATTATTAAAGTGACAACGTATACCTATGAATTGATCATGGCATTGTCCTGAGTTTGCTTTGTCATTTCATTCAGTAAAAAAAGACCTGAACAACACTCCCACTGGTCAAATACTGCTTGGACCAAAATATTCAATTTAACTATGCAATTTAAAGTCATTGTCTACTGAGGAAATTGCCTTATACTGTTCTTTATTGGTACATTCCATATTGAAAGAAAATGTTTGGCACTGATGATCACTTTTGGCAAGGGATACAATTTGGAAGAAGGTGGTCATTCTAGGAGGCACGTGGAGACAAATGTGTACTATTGAACACACTCCCAGCCTTGTGTATGGCTCGTGCTGGTACATCCAGTCAAAATCATCCAGTGAGATTGACCAACCCATGCTCATACAAGCTTGTCCCAAAGTGGTCATTACCACTATGAGCTTTAAAAGGAAACACACCATTTCCAGGATATTACAATATCGCTTGTGTTCCACGAAAGCTGGTTCCTGTAACACTGCCCAAAAAAAATCTAATTTCAATCCCCAGTCAGGACTATTTCATGCTTTGGGAATGCCTGCTGTAAGATGTCAAGTTGCTCCAACAGTGCTGCTTGGGTCCCTTTCTTTCTTACTGAGTCTGTGGCATGCATACTTCTCATAAAATAATTACTGCCTTATCTACATCGTGAAATATGATACTGGCTACAAGAACGTAGCTGGATCTAGTCTTGAATAACGAACAGCTACAATTTACTTTTGTTTCAGTATTCATTGCCAAGCAACCTGACAGTCTGCCACGATCTGATAATTTGATTGCAGGCTCAGTGAAATAATTAAAACCTGGTAAACCAACTGTTACATTTACTCAAGTTTCATGTAAGCAGATAATAGAAAATCGATTGACCCTAGATATAAGCTCCAGGTCACATTTTAGTTTTTTGGCTCCTGCTATATTTCATAACAGAAAGAGAGGTAAATTCTTATAATTCCTGTGCCAAAGTGTCACTTTCTGCTAGGGATAACCAGAGTGCGTCATCAATGTCCCTGATATCCATCCCCAGACATCAAGCACTGGTGCCTGGATCTCATCAGTAAATGTAACTCGTCGATCAACTGATCTTGACCCCATCCTTATAATTGAAACTGATCGTGATTTAATCTGATTAATTTCCTTAGAGGCCCCCTGTGCACTTCTAAGAACACTTGAATTTGATAACTTGATGTTGTCGGGGTTATCATACTTATGTCGGAAAGCAGTTTTCTTAGTGGTGCTGGGTACCTTGGGACAGGCTTAAGGACTATCTTGATGCCCCACTTTGAAAATATGTTTTTGTAACATAATAAGCTTTACGATGCCAGGATCCACCCAACTAATTTTGATGGCCTATAGTACCTTGCCTCCCATCTGTCCTCTCTAAAGTCCACACATTCTATATTGCTGAATTTTATAGCTACCAGAGCAGGGATAGAACCAAAAAGACATAGGCGAGATCTCCTATTTTAGATGTTCTGCCTGCCTTCCAGGCACTATTGAGCAATTAACAGTATACTTTGACTTTCTTTGGTGGGTTCAGGTGCATTATCATATTGGCGCTGTCATTATAAGCTGAGTAATAGTTTAACTAGCTATGTCCTGGTTACATTGAGTCCCTCTAACAAGTCCACTGACTTCAGACCATCATGTTTATTGTGGCCGATCTGCATTAACCTGTGTTCTTGACGCATCCTCCACACGCTCCAAATTCCAAAACATCATTAAGCAACATGATGAAGACCGACTGCCTCCAGCTAAACTCAGACAAAACAGAGATCCTCATTTTCGGAAACAAGCCATCCCCCTAGGATGACTCATGGTGGCCAACTACCCTCAGCCCCCCTCCCACACCCTCCAGCTACCTGCGCAGCCTTGGAATCATCCTGCACACCCAACTCTCCATTGAAGCAACAGATCAATGCTGTCTGTTTTGCCTACTCCCACACCCTTTGCATGCTCTGCAAGATTTTCCATCGGATACCCTTCTCCATCAGGAAAATAGTCATCCAGGCCCTCATATCTAGCCGCCTCGACTACTGTAACTTCCTCTATGCTGGAACCACAAGGCAGCTCACTAACTGCCTCCAAACCATCCAGAACATTGCGGCAAGACTCATCCTCAACCTCCCCAGAAGAAATAGTATCACTCTCCACCTCAGAGCCCTACACTGGCTCCCCATTCAGCACAGATGTATCTTCCAGCTCCTCATCCACGCCTACAAGGCCGTCCAGAACTCTGGACCCGCCTATCTCAACAACCCCCTCACTTTTCACCCACAAACCAAGGAACTCCAATCAGCCACCGTCTCCCAGGCCCACTTGCCCTGCATCTACTGCAAATGATTCAGAGGGCACTCTTTCTCCTACCTCTACACCAAGTTCTGGAACGACCTCCCCCTCACCCTAAGCACATCCCCCTCACGAGAGACCTTCAGAAAGCAGCTCAAGACCTAGCTCTTTGACTGTTACCTCCCGCTGGGCCAGAATCGCAGCACCACCACAGCACCTGGAGATCCCCCATGGTGGTAAGCCCACGCTCAACAAGAACCACCTGGTTGATTTACTAATTCTTTGACTGGCCAATAGTGAGTATGGGGTAAAATTATTTCAGCAAGCGGTTGACTGCAGGTGAGAGTTTCTGATGGTTACCTATTGTTCCCAGGTCGCCTGTGCATGACATTGTCTGCCTAGGGTGAGGATACCTCCTTGACCTCAGACTGACATTCATTGACTGTCACAAAGGTGTCACATTGCACTTCAAGACTCATTCTCTGGAAGGAACTGCGAGGACGAGCGGTCATGCTCGTGGTTATTTATTTTATTATCTTCAATTTCCTTAACATTTGTTCTGTTGATTTGGGCAATTGAGGGGTGCTTTAAAGCACCCCCTTCTATTATCTGTAACTTTCCCTTTTACCCCGGGCTCCAATGTCGTTTTTATCGGGGGAATGTTCAGGCTTAATTGAGATTTATTCTTTAATTTCTCAACCTCACAATATGCCAAATTTCACTGTTGGAAGGAGCCCTTGAGGCATTTGCGATGGCCCCTAGAGTTTTGAGTATAATGGTTTTACTGACAATGAGCCATCTCCCCAGAATTGCCCTCTTGACTAAACCTCAGCAACCCATGTTGATTTGATTGCAGAGCTAAACCAGTCACTCCCTTTGACTCAAGAACACATTTAACCACTGAGGCTTTATCAGACTAGAGGACCTGGCAAAAAGCTTGAGGGTAGTGTTATTTGAACGATTATTTATTTTTTAATTAATGTTTTAAGTTTGATTTTATTTTTTCTTGAGCGTGTGGGCTGGTCTTTTATAAGATCGGCCAAGTTGTAATGCACTGTATCAAAGGAGGGGGCACCTGGTTTCACAAGAACATTTGCGCCACCAGGGTATAACTCTGTTTGGCTAGATAGAATAATTTTAGCTCTGCTGACAATGATCTCAGAATTTGAGGTAACTGATTCTTGATTTTGAAATGCTGGGCTTCCTTGGACCGTAACATGGTTCTTGATGTCTCTTTCGATGTTTAGCCAATCTGTTTTCATTGTGAAATGAAAGTAAATGAAAAAAATAATTTCTAAAGCGCAACTATATCAAAAGGTGTCAAGGCCCTAAACTATCCGAAGACATCAACACAAAGAGGGAAATCAGGGTAAACAAAACCGGGGGCTAAGGTGAAAAACGCAAAGTTTTGAGAAGTTTACGAAAGGCCAAAAGCTAATCCGATCCAGCAATGTGGATGGGTAAGGTGTTTCGGAGTTTGGGCACTGCATATGCAAAATAGGCCCATATTTATACTTTTTTGACGCAAAAGTGGCGCAAACTTACAAAATGTAATTGTATTTTGTAAGTTTTCTCCGCTTTTGCGTCACAAAGTGATGCAAATGCGGCGCAAAAAAAGTATAAATATGGGCCATAGTCTCCTCCCCATCTGGCTCTGCGAATCCTGAGCACCACCAACTTCCTCCTGTAGGCAGTCCAGACCATCTTATTAGGCACATGTCACTGATAGATTGACTGTAGAAACCTCTGGACCATTTTATGTAATGCCATAAAAGTCATGCATAGTACTTTAAATAGCTTTTTGTTTCTGGACTGGAAGCCAATGAATGGTTGAACAATTTTGGCAACTGAGAGATGTTTTGGAACGTCTAAAACAAGTCGTGCCACTACATTTTGGATGACCTGAAGTTTGTTAAGGGAAGCTTGGTTGATGTTCAGGTAAAGAGAATTATAATAATACAAATGGGAGGAAACCAATGCCACAGCCACGGATTTGTGCAACTTTTCAGGAATAAAAGGAAACACCTTTATCATCGATCTAATAATATTGAAGCTCATGCTGGTAGTGTGATTAATCTGTAGGCTAAATGTCAAGGAGTTATCAGAAATAACCTCTAGTTTCTTGGCTGACTCGATGGGAGCAGGGAGAGGACCACAAGAAGCCACCACACTTAAGACCAAATGGAGTACTGGTCTCCAAATACCAGAATCTCTGTTTTTATCAGCGTTCAGCTTAAGAACGTTTTGCTTTTATCCAATTGATAATTCCAGCCACACAGTTCTTAAACCTGTCTGCCATCAAGGGCATGCTATTCATTATTGACACATTAATTTGAATGTTGTCTGAGTAGGACAACATCTAAAAACCAAAAGATCTAACCACAGTCCCCAAGGAAGAAACATAAAGATTAAAAATAGATTGGGCTAAGTGAGGAGACCTGTGGCACCCCACACAGGAGACTGAAAGTCCTAGCCCTGAACTGTCTGCAATGCACAATTTGCTCCCTGTCCACTAAAAAAGAATGCAATAGACTGAGCATATTTCCCTCCATGCCCAGTTGCTGTAAACAATTTACTATAAGATTTGGGAAAACCGTATTGAAATTTGCAGACAGGTCAAGCATGTCCAGAATTGCGGCTGTGCCTCGGTCGACAAGACCTCTGATACAGTCAGCTGCCACCACTAGGGCAGTCTGTGTACTGTGACCATGTGGCCTGCCGCTGTACTCATTAAGACTTATACTCGGGATGCCAATGCTCCCCTAGTGCCCACCCACTCAGTGAAAAGCTCTACAATCGCAATAGCACTTCTATAAAGAATCTGAGGCCAAACAGAGTGAAAACTCTCTCAAGCGCAGTCGCACTTGAATAAAGGAAATGAGGCCAAAGAGAATTCAGTGGACTTCTTGTGAGACTAGGAAGTCTCATTAAGACTTGGCAGCTATTTTGAGTGGGGAACTATTTAAGACCAGGACCGCTTCTAGAAGCTGCATACTGTTGGAGAAAGTCATTGAGGAGGCAGCTCATCCCAGTTTTCCAAACCAGATCAGCTTCTGTGCTGTGCTTTCTCGACGGTCCAACCTGCGGACAAAGAAGAATATCTCAGGTTGAAGCAACAGAAAAAAGAACTTACCTTGGTGGTAATGCACCACATTTAGCGTGCATTACAACTCAATAGACTCACCTTAGCACTGGAGTGAAATACCTAGAGGGAAAAAAGAGACTGAAGTTAATCCATTTGTTGAACAGTTATGCATATATTAACAGTGATATAGCTACAATTATGCATTAACCAGAATTGTGCATTAAGTAACACTGCTGTATCTACACGTGTTGGCTAAGATTGTGGTTCTAACAATGAATGTTCACTAAGTGGTCCATCTTGATGTGCAGATGGAACTGAGCTACAGTCTATGTTATGATGTTGTTGATGTTAACCTGAAGGTAGAAGGTTAAAACCTGATGTTCTGGGACAATTATTGTTCACTTGAGTTTGGGAGTGGATTGCTGATGGACTTGCCTTTTTTTGCACGGTTGTCCCCAAAACTTTTGCCTTCTTTCTCCTATTTTTTCTGACCTGTTTTTGTTGGCTTTAGGACTCTGGGCAATTTACCACTGTTAACCATTTCTAAAGCGCATATGCTCTCTGTCTAAAATGTATTGATGATTGGTTTCTCCTTGATTTGCTTATTAGATTTACTAGAACGTCCCTAGTATAATGCACCAGTTGTGCCCAGGGTCTGTAAATCACATGCTGCCAGTGGGCCTGGAGCACTGATTGTGCCACCCACATGAGTAGCCCTGCAAACATGTCTCAGGCCTGCCACCGCAGTGCCTGTGTGTGCAGTTTCAAACTGCCATTCAGACCTCATATGTACACCCACTTGCCATGCCCAAACCTTTCCTTTTACTACATGTAAGTCACTCCTAAGGTAAGCTCAAGGCAGCCCCATGGGCAAGGTGCAGTGTATTTAAAAAGTAGGAAATGCACCAGTATGTTTTACATGCCCAGATAGTGAAATACTGCTAAATTCATTTTTCACTATTGCAAGAACTATCTCCCCCATAGGGTAACATTGGAATTACCTTGAAATATCTTTTAAGTGCAATTTCCCATTAGGAGCAGCTAGAGATCTGGAGTTTGGGGTCTATGAACTCACAATTTAAAAATACATCTTTTGGTGAAGTTGGTTTTTGAACTGTGAATTTGAAAATGCCACTTTTAGAAAGTTGCAATTTTCTTGCTTAACCATTCTGTGCCTCTGCCTGCCTGTAAAATACATGTCTGGTTCAGGATGACAGTTGGGCTGTTTATACATTCACTCTAGACAGTCTCCCAAAGGGAGCTGAGGTGTGTCCTGCATGTCCTGATGTCCCACCATCAGTCTGATTGGTCTTGCCGAGCTAGAGCAGGGGAAGGAAATGACACTTGCAGCTGAATAGGGCTGTGCCTGTCCCCACACAAAGCAGTCTCCAACCCCCTGGAATGTGTCTGGGGTCAGGGTAGAGAAAGGCAGGGTCTTATGCATGCCAATGACTTCTATTTGAAGTTTGCCTACTTCAAAGACAGGATGGGGTATAAGTACTGGACCTCTGACACCACATAGTTAAAATCCTTTTGGACTAAGGACATTCTGCCAAGAAGAAAATCTGGATGCTGTAGGAGAGACTGTCACTCTGCCTGTTGCTTTGCTGTGCTGGCCTGCGGCTTGCTTCGTCTGTCCTGAGTGTGAAAGGACTGGACTTTGCTTTCTAAATCCTGCTTCCAAAGATTCTCCAAGGGCTTGGACTGAGCTTGCCTCCTGTTAAGAAGTCTCAAGGACATCAAAGACTTCATCTGCCAGCACCTGGGCCCTCTTGATGAAGCCTGACTTGCCAAATCCAGTTCCTGGGCCCTTAGGAGTGAATTTTGGTGCAACCAAGAAGAAAACAAGGAATTGGTG
Organism: Pleurodeles waltl; assembly: GCF_031143425.1. Lineage (NCBI taxonomy): Eukaryota > Metazoa > Chordata > Amphibia > Caudata > Salamandridae > Pleurodeles > Pleurodeles waltl. Next base: position 859,250,117 of record NC_090439.1, read on the forward strand.
CCACTGTTCTACTCCGCACTACTGTCTTCACCGGAGACGTGGTCCCCACTGACTGCAACGACCGACGCAGCAGCGCCTCCTAAATCTTGCCACAGCGTGAGTCCAGAGCGATGTGTCACCGAAATCCATGTCACCTGTCTCTGACTCCACGCAGCACCTGTGGCCTGGTGATGTGATTGTGACACTGCAAATTTCGATATCTCACATCTTGACCTGCTGGATTCATTGAGCCCACTTTGTCATAATGAACCAACGCCTCACCACCGACTCCGCATCACCTCCCCTGCAAACCGTAAAGTACTGATGCCTCACCTCCCATTCCTAGCAGCAAGGAACCAACCGCTCATCTCCACGGTGGCAGTAAGAAAACTATTCCGCACATGGTCCACCGATACCTCACCACCCTGTCTCCCTGAAACCTCTTTGTTTCCTCATCATTTCCCAAGGTACTGTAACCGGGATCTGTGCAACTCCGTGACCGCCCCGCACTCCCTTGCGAGTACCTTCAGACTGTTCGAGTTGACTCCGCCAAGACGTTGTGATAGCCCCAGTTGGAGCTATTGTGTTTCTAAGCACTGACTAATGTTTAATCTTTGAAAATGTGTATATTTGTTTGTATATGTTGGATCTTTTACATTTTGTTCTTGCTTTACTCAGATAAATATTGGCTATTTTTCTAAACAGGTGTGGAGTACTTTTGCAGTGCTTTCGCTAAGTTACTGTGTGTGTGTGTGTACAAATACTTTACACTTTGCCTCTAAGATAAGTTGTCTGCTTGAGCCAAGCTACCAAGGGGGTGAGTAGGGGTTATCTTAGCTGTGTGACTCCGTTACCCTGACTAGAGTGAGGATCCCTACTAGGACAGGGTGCAAACCACTGCCAGCTAGAGACCCCATTTCTAATAATCGCAATACTAACTTGAGAGTCCAGGAAGAGGAATACCAAGATAAGAGCCTGGTAGATGTGGTAGTTAAGGGGAGAGACATAGGAAAATGAAATGAGTTTGACCAATAAAAGTCCGTCTTTTAATTCTTTAGGCTAAAACCTGAATTGTTTCACAACAAGGAAGGAGAGAGATAAAGGGGACTAGCAGAGGCACACAGTGGAGTAGGGGGAGACAAGAGGACATTTGTGCATGTACAGAATTAACCCATCTCTTTGTGCTTTCAGATCTCAACTCATATTGAGAGACTCAACCACCACAACTCAGATGTCATGAATCAAAGATCATCTCCAAGCCACTCTCTTTCTCCTTTCACCCAGGATACCGTCGTTCGGACCATGTGAATTTGGCAGAAAGGGCCTTAGTGTCAGGGGGAGCTGGGAACCAGCATCTCGGAGCTCCATCACATCCTTGTTGAATCAAACAGGTTTGTGCTCGACAGAACAGCAAGCCCATGTTAAAAAATCCTGAATGGACGAGATGGAGCTGCTAGATATTTCATTGGCCAATTTGGCCAACATGTTAGGCAACCTACAACTAACCTTGGTTACCTTTCCTGGAAAGTTGTTTCCCTGACTCCACCAGAATGCTTAACGGGTGACCCCGCTATGTTTGCAGTATTTTTAAATCAATGCCAGCTACACTTTTTGTGCAAGCTGAGCTTTTTCACTGATGAAGAATCTAAGGTTGCATTTGTTCTCTCCTACTTAACTGGCACAACAGCTTTGTGCTCTGTACCCCTTGTGGAATGGAATGATCTGTTACTGTATGATTATCAAGCCTTTAAAGCAGAAATGAGGAAACTTTTCAATAAGCATACATCCATGCAATCTGTGGATTCAGAATTACGGAACTTGCGATAGAGTAATAAAGACCTCCATACCTATATTAAAGCCTTTAATTGGCTGATAGGGGAATTAGAGTGGCCAGCCAAAAAAACAAGGATCTTTTCTTTAGTTAGACAAGTTGAAGGATCTTCTAGCACAAGCAGTGAACCCACCTGTATCTTGTGAAAATTTGATACATTTAGCTGTCAAACTAGACCATTGACTTAGAAAATGATGTAGTGATTGAGGACGCTCCGAAAATAAGGTCATAGTGGTCTGAGAATGAAAAAAACAAAAGTACAAATACCTTGGAGGATGCAGAGCTTTTACATATTGGAGGTCTAAGAGGGCTTCTCACTAAAGAGGAGAGGCACCAGTGAAGAGGCCAGAAACTATGCTTGCATTGTTGCAAAAAGGGTAATTATTTCAAAGATTGTATAGCCAAGCCCAAGAAGAAAGAGAGTGAGGAAGAAAAAGACAAAGTGAGAATCTAGTACACCAGACAACAGTGGAGGCTAGTCGCTCAGGTACAGAACATCATGAAGTCTCCCACACTTTCGCATAAACCATTTCAAGTCTTGATTACAAAAACGTGTACATTGCAGTACAGATGTGATGGATGCATGGTCAGCAGGCACTCACAGCTGAGGTACTGCTTGATTCGGGAGCCACTGGAAATATCTTGGGTTGAACCTTTGCAAAAGCCTTAGGTACACCTATTCTCACAAAGGAAGTACCTGAATCAGTAGCAACTATTAACGGTAGTGAATTATCATCTTGTCCAATTTCTAGCAGCACTATTGAAGTGACAGTAGCCATTCAGCATCACATCAATAAAGGGTGAGATTTGATCTCATTAGTGCTCCCCAGTTTAAGGTCATTCTAGGCATCTAGTGGCTTCAAACCCATAATCCAAACAGTGATTGGGTGATTCATTAGATTACATTACTATCGAGTTTTTGTCATGAAAGTTGCTACAGAGAACCCATTAGTGAAAAGAATTGCCTCTACACAACAAGGGATTTGGTTATAGAGGAAGTAAATGAGTTACCCCAAACTTACAAGGATTATTCTGAAGTCTTTGATAAGGGAGAAGCGACTACTCTTTCTCTGCATTGGCCTTTGAATTGTAGAATTGACCTGCAGCCAAGATTCACAAATTCCCTTCAGTTGCATCTATGCTTTGACTGAAAAAGAAAATGCACATTTACGTCAGTGCATGGATGAAATACTGGAAATAGGTTTTATTTGGCCATCACATTCTCCAGCCTCCTCCCCGTTATTCTTTGTGCCTGAAAATAGGCGGCAATCCGAGAACATTTTTTGATTACTGGATCTTAACCAAGGTCACCATTGAAATCCAGTACCCTCTACCTCTGATTTCCACCTTACTGAACCAGGTCAAGACTGCCCAAGTTTATACAAAGTTGGATCTGCGGGGTGCTTACCATCCAGTAAGAGTCCAGGTGGGTGACAAGTGGAACACAGCCTTTGTATCAAATTTGGCCTTTGCAAATATTTTGTCATGCCTTTCGGACTCTGCAGTGCACCTGCAACTTTCCAATACTTCATCAACGAAGTACTTTGAGATTTTATTGACCACTGTGCTGCTGCATATATTGATGACATCTTGATTTATTCTAACTCCTACTCAGAACATGTAACCCATGCCAGGATGATTCTTCAGACTTTGCAACAAAACCATTTGTACGCCAAGCTGGGAACATGTTTTTTCCATGTTCAGGATGCAGCTTCCTGGGGGTATATACTGTCACCTGAAGGAATACAATTGGACCCAAAAAAGGTTGAGGCAATCATACAATGGAAATCTCCTCAAACTATTAAAGAAGCTCAGAGTTTCCTCGGCTTTGCTAATTTCTATAGGAGATTCATAGACCAGGTTTCTACCTTGGTTTCCGCAATCACTAAGCTGTTATAAAATGGAGTAAAATTTCAATGGGTAGAAGAAGTAGAAAGGGCCTTCGTTCAATTGAAAGATAAATTAATTCAAACCTGTTTTGAATCACCCAATGCAACCTTTTATGATGGAGTCCTCTCTCAAAGAGACAACCTCACTGGGAATTACATCCAGTAGCATATTTCTCTATAAACTAAATGCCACAGAAGTCAACTACTTGGTAGCAGACCAAAACGTTTGGCCATCAAACGAGCCTTTGAGGTGTGGAGACACTGCGGGTCATTCCGACCCTGGCGGTCGGTGGCCGCCAGGGCCACCGACCACGGGAGCACCGCCAACAGGCTGGCGGTGCTCCTACGAGCATTCTGACCGCGGCGGTTTAGCCGCGGTCAGACGCGGAAAAGCAGCGGTCTCCCGCTGACTTTCCGCCGCTCGTAGGAATCCTCCATGGCTGCGGAGCGCGCTCCGCAGCCATGGAGGATTCCGACTCCCCCTCCCGCCATCCAGTTCCTGGCGGTTCTCCCGCCGGGAACCGGATGGCGGGAGGGGGAGTCGCGGGGCCCCTGGGGGCCCCTGCCGTGCCCATGCCTATGGCATGGGCACGGCAGGGGCCCCCGTAAGAGGGCCCCTAAAAGTATTTCAGTGTCTGCAAAGCAGACACTGAAATACGCGACGGGTGCAACTGCACCCGTCGCACCTTCCCACTCCGCCGGCTCTATTACGAGCCGGCGGCATCGTGGGAAGGGAGTTTTCCCCTGGGCTGGCGGGCGGTCTTGCGAAGACCGCCCGCCAGCCCAGGGGAAAACTCGGAATACCCTCCGCGGTCTTTCGACCGCGGAGCGGTATTTCGGAGGGGGGAAGTCTGGCGGGCGGCCTCCGCCGCCCGTCAGACTCAGAATTAGGGCCACTATCTTTTGGGAAGCCTGCACATAGTCAACAATCCGAAGAGATCAACACAAAGAGGGAAATCAGGGTAAACAAAACCAGGGGCTTAGGTGAAAAACGCCAAGTTTTCAGAAGTTTACGAAAGGCCAAAAGCTATTCTGATCCAGCAATGTGGATGGGTAAGGTGTTTCGGAGTTTGGGCACTGCATATGCAAAATAGGCCCATATTTATACTTTTTTTACGCAAAAGTGGTGCAAACGTACAAAATGTAATTGTCTTTTGTAAGTTTGCGCCGCTTTTGCGTCACAAAGTGATGCAAATGCGGCGCAAAAAGAGTATAAATATGGGCCATAGTCTGCTCCCCATCTGGCTCTGTGAATCCTGGGCACCACAAACTTCCTCCTGTAGGCAGTCCAGACCATCTTATTAGGCACATGTCACTGATAGATTGACTGTAGAAACCTCTGGCCCATTTTATGTAATGCCATAAAAGTCATGCATAGAACTTTAAATAGCACTCGTTTCTGGACTGGAAGCCAATGAATGGTTGAACAATTTTGGCAACTGAGAGATGTTTTGGAACGTCTAAAACAAGTCGTGCCACTACATTTTGGATGACCTGAAGTTTGTTAAGGGAAGCTTGGTTGATGTTCAGGTAAAGAGAATTATAATAATACAAATGGGAGGAAACCAATGCCACAGCCACGGATTTGTGCAACTTTTCAGGAATAAAAGGAAACACCTTTATCATCGATCTAATAATATTGAAGCTCATGCTGGTAGTGTGATTAATCTGTAGGCTAAATGTCAAGGAGTTATCAGAAACAACCTCTAGTTTCTTGGCTGACTCATGGGAGCAGGGAGAGGACCACAAGAAGCCACCACACTTAAGACCAAATGGAGTACTGGTCTCCAAATACCAGAACCTCTGTTTCCTCAGCGTTCAGCTTAAGAACGTTTTGCTTTTATCCAATTGATAATTCCAGCCACACAGTTCTTAAACCTGTCTGCCATCAAGGGCATGCTATTCATTATTGACACATTCATTTGAATGTTGTCTGAGTAGGACAACATCTAAAAACCAAAAGATCTAACCACAGTCCCCAAGGAAGAAACATAAAGATTAAAAATAGATAGGGCTAAGTGAGGAGACCTGTGGCACCCCACACAGGAGACTGAAAGTCCTAGCCCTGAACTGTCTGCAATGCACAATTTGCTCCCTGTCCACTAAAAAAGAATGCAATAGACTGAGCATATTTCCCTCCATGCCCAGTTGCTGTAAACGATTTACCATAAGATTTGGGGAAACCGTATTGAAATTCGCAGACAGGTCAAGCATGTCCAGAATTGCGGCTGTGCCTCGATCGACAAGACCTCTGATACAGTCAGCTGCCACCACTAGGGCAGTCTGTGTACTGTGACCATGTGGCCTGCCACTGTACTCATTAAGACTTATACTCGGGATGCCAATGCTCCCCTAGTGCCCACACTCTCAGTGAAAAGCTCTACAAGCGCAATAGCACTTCTATAAAGAATCTGAGGCCAAACAGAGTGAAAACTCTCTCAAGCGCAGTCGCACTCGAATAAAGGAAATGAGGCCAAAGAGAATTCAGTGGACTTCTTGTGAGACTATGAAGTCTCATTAAGACTTGGCAGCTATTTTGAGTGGGGAAGCTATTTAAGACCAGGCCCGCTTCTAGAAGCTGCATACTGTTGGAGAAAGTCATTGAGGAGGCAGCTCATCCCAGTTTTCCACTCCAGATCAGCTTCTGTGCTGTGCTTTCTCGTCGGTCCAACCTGCGGACAAAGAAGAATATCTCAGGTTGAAGCAACAGAAAAAAGAACTTACCTTGATGGTAATGCACCACATCTAGCGTGCATTAGAACTCAATAGACTCACCTTAGCACTGGAGTGAAATACCTAGAGGGAAAAAAGAGACTGAAGTTAATCCATTTGTTGAACAGTTATGCATATATTAACAGTGCTATAGCTACAATTGTGCATTAACCAGAATTGTGCATTTAGTAACACTGCTGTATCTACACGTGTTGGCTAAGATTGTGGTTCTAACAATGAATGTTCACTAAGTGGTCCATCTTGATGTGCAGATGGAACTGAGCTACAGTCTATGTTATGATGTTGTTGATGTTAACCTGAAGGTAGAAGGTTAAAGCCTGATGTTCTGGGACAATTATTGTTCACTTGAGTTTGGGAGTGGATCGCTGATGGACTTGCCTTTTTTTGCAGGGTTGTCCCTAAACCTTTTGCCTTCTTTCTCCTATTTTTTCTGACCTGTTTTTGTTGGCTTTAGGACTCTGGGCACTTTACCACTGTTAACCATTTCTAAAGCGCATATGCTCTCTGTCTAAAATGTATTGATGATTGGTTTCTCCTTGATTTGCTCATTAGATTTTCTAGAACGTCCCTAGTATAATGCACTAGTTGTGCCCAGGGCCTGTAAATCAAATGCTGCCAGTGGGCCTGGAGCACTGATTGTGCCACCCACATGAGTAGCCCTGCAAACATGTCTCAGGCCTGCCACCGCAGTGCCTGTGTGTGCAGTTTCAAACTGCCATTCAGACCTCACAAGTACACCCACTTGCCGTGCCCAAACCTTCCCTTTTACTACAAGAAAGTCATTCCTAAGGTAAGCTCAAGGCAGCCCCATGGGCAAGGTGCAGTGTATTTAAAAAGTAGGACATGCACCAATAAGTTTTACATGCGCAGATAGTGAAATACTGCTAAATTCATTTTTCACTATTGCAAGAACTATCACCCCATAGGGTAACATTGGAATTACCTTGAAATATCTTTTAAGTGCAATTTCCCATTAGAAGCAGCTAGAGATGTGGAGTTTGGGGTCTCTGAACTCACAATTTAAAAATACATCTTTTGGTGAAGTTGGTTTTTGAACTGTGAATTTAAAAATGCCACTTTTAGAAAGTTGGCATTTTCTTGCTTAACCATTCTGTACCGCTGCCTGCCTGTAAAATACATGTCTGGTTCAGGATGACAGTTGGGCTGTTTATACATTCACTCTAGACAGTCTCCCAAAGGGAGCTGAGGTGTGTCCTCCATGTCGTGATGTCCCACCATCAGTCTGATGGGTCTTGCTGAGCTAGAGCGGTGGAAGGAAATGACACTTCTGCCAAGAGGAAAATCGGGATGCTGTAAGAGAGACTGCCACTCTGCCTGTTGCTTTGCTGTGCTGGCCTATTGCTTTCTACGTCTGTCCTGAGCATGAAAGGACCGGACTTTGCTTTCTAAATCCTGCTTCCAAAGGTTCTCCAAGGGCTTGGATTGAGCTTGCCTCTTGTTAAGAAGTCTCAAGGACATCAAATACTTCATCTGCCAGCACCTGGGCCCTCTTGATGAAGCCTGACTTGCCAAATCCAGTTCCTGGGCCCTTGGGAGTGAGTTCTGGTGCAACCAAGAAGAAACCAAGCACATCGACTCCAGAGCAACTTCGGAATTGGTGCCACTGTTCTACTCCGCACGACCGAGTGAGTGCAATGACCGACGCAGCAGCGCCTCCTAAATCTTGCCACAGCGTGAGTCCAGAGCGATGTGTCACCGAAGTCTGTGTCACCTGGCTCTGACTACACGCAGCACCTGTGGCCTGGTGTTGTGATTGAGACACTGCAAATTTCGATATCTCACATCTTGACCTGCTGGATTCATTGAGCCCACTTTGTCATAATGAACCAACGCCTCACCACCGACTCCGCATCACCTCCCCTGCAAACCGTAAAGTACTGATGCCTCACCTCCCATTCCTAGCAGCAAGGAACCAACCGCTCATCTCCACGGTGGCAGTAAGAAAACTATTCCGCACATGGTCCAACGATACCTCACCACCCTGTCTCCCTGAAACCTCTTTGTTTCCTCATCATTTCCCAAGGTACTGTAACCGGGATCTGTGCAACTCCGTGACCGCCCCGCACTCCCTTGCGAGTACCTTCAGACTGTTCGAGTTGACTCCGCCAAGACGTTGTGATAGCCCCAGTTGGAGCTATTGTGTTTCTAAGCACTGACTAATGTTTAATCTTTGAAAATGTGTATATTTGTTTGTATATGTTGGATCTTTTACATTTTGTTCTTGCTTTACTCAGATAAATATTGGCTATTTTTCTAAACAGGTGTGGAGTACTTTTGCAGTGCTTTCGCTAAGTTACTGTGTGTGTGTGTGTACAAATACTTTACACTTTGCCTCTAAGATAAGTTGTCTGCTTGAGCCAAGCTACCAAGGGGGTGAGTAGGGGTTATCTTAGCTGTGTGACTCCGTTACCCTGACTAGAGTGAGGATCCCTACTAGGACAGGGTGCAAACCACTGCCAGCTAGAGACCCCATTTCTAATAATCGCAATACTAACTTGAGAGTCCAGGAAGAGGAATACCAAGATAAGAGCCTGGTAGATGTGGTAGTTAAGGGGAGAGACATAGGAAAATGAAATGAGTTTGACCAATAAAAGTCCGTCTTTTCATTCTTTAGGCTAAAACCTGAATTGTTTCACAACAAGGAAGGAGAGAGATAAAGGGGACTAGCAGAGGCACACAGTGGAGTAGGGGGAGACAAGAGGACATTTGTGCATGTACAGAATTAACCCATCTCTTTGTGCTTTCAGATCTCAACTCATATTGAGAGACTCAACCACCACAACTCAGATGTCATGAATCAAAGATCATCTCCAAGCCACTCTCTTTCTCCTTTCACCCAGGATACCGTCGTTCGGACCATGTGAATTTGGCAGAAAGGGCCTTAGTGTCAGGGGGAGCTGGGAACCAGCATCTCGGAGCTCCATCACATCCTTGTTGAATCAAACAGGTTTGTGCTCGACAGAACAGCAAGCCCATGTTAAAAAATCCTGAATGGACGAGATGGAGCTGCTAGATATTTCATTGGCCAATTTGGCCAACATGTTAGGCAACCTACAACTAACCTTGGTTACCTTTCCTGGAAAGTTGTTTCCCTGACTCCACCAGAATGCTTAACGGGTGACCCCGCTATGTTTGCAGTATTTTTAAATCAATGCCAGCTACACTTTTTGTGCAAGCTGAGCTTTTTCACTGATGAAGAATCTAAGGTTGCATTTGTTCTCTCCTACTTAACTGGCACAACAGCTTTGTGCTCTGTACCCCTTGTGGAATGGAATGATCTGTTACTGTATGATTATCAAGCCTTTAAAGCAGAAATGAGGAAACTTTTCAATAAGCATACATCCATGCAATCTGTGGATTCAGAATTACGGAACTTGCGATAGAGTAATAAAGACCTCCATACCTATATTAAAGCCTTTAATTGGCTGATAGGGGAATTAGAGTGGCCAGCCAAAAAAACAAGGATCTTTTCTTTAGTTAGACAAGTTGAAGGATCTTCTAGCACAAGCAGTGAACCCACCTGTATCTTGTGAAAATTTGATACATTTAGCTGTCAAACTAGACCATTGACTTAGAAAATGATGTAGTGATTGAGGACGCTCCGAAAATAAGGTCATAGTGGTCTGAGAATGAAAAAAACAAAAGTACAAATACCTTGGAGGATGCAGAGCTTTTACATATTGGAGGTCTAAGAGGGCTTCTCACTAAAGAGGAGAGGCACCAGTGAAGAGGCCAGAAACTATGCTTGCATTGTTGCAAAAAGGGTAATTATTTCAAAGATTGTATAGCCAAGCCCAAGAAGAAAGAGAGTGAGGAAGAAAAAGACAAAGTGAGAATCTAGTACACCAGACAACAGTGGAGGCTAGTCGCTCAGGTACAGAACATCATGAAGTCTCCCACACTTTCGCATAAACCATTTCAAGTCTTGATTACAAAAACGTGTACATTGCAGTACAGATGTGATGGATGCATGGTCAGCAGGCACTCACAGCTGAGGTACTGCTTGATTCGGGAGCCACTGGAAATATCTTGGGTTGAACCTTTGCAAAAGCCTTAGGTACACCTATTCTCACAAAGGAAGTACCTGAATCAGTAGCAACTATTAACGGTAGTGAATTATCATCTTGTCCAATTTCTAGCAGCACTATTGAAGTGACAGTAGCCATTCAGCATCACATCAATAAAGGGTGAGATTTGATCTCATTAGTGCTCCCCAGTTTAAGGTCATTCTAGGCATCTAGTGGCTTCAAACCCATAATCCAAACAGTGATTGGGTGATTCATTAGATTACATTACTATCGAGTTTTTGTCATGAAAGTTGCTACAGAGAACCCATTAGTGAAAAGAATTGCCTCTACACAACAAGGGATTTGGTTATAGAGGAAGTAAATGAGTTACCCCAAACTTACAAGGATTATTCTGAAGTCTTTGATAAGGGAGAAGCGACTACTCTTTCTCTGCATTGGCCTTTGAATTGTAGAATTGACCTGCAGCCAAGATTCACAAATTCCCTTCAGTTGCATCTATGCTTTGACTGAAAAAGAAAATGCACATTTACGTCAGTGCATGGATGAAATACTGGAAATAGGTTTTATTTGGCCATCACATTCTCCAGCCTCCTCCCCGTTATTCTTTGTGCCTGAAAATAGGCGGCAATCCGAGAACATTTTTTGATTACTGGATCTTAACCAAGGTCACCATTGAAATCCAGTACCCTCTACCTCTGATTTCCACCTTACTGAACCAGGTCAAGACTGCCCAAGTTTATACAAAGTTGGATCTGCGGGGTGCTTACCATCCAGTAAGAGTCCAGGTGGGTGACAAGTGGAACACAGCCTTTGTATCAAATTTGGCCTTTGCAAATATTTTGTCATGCCTTTCGGACTCTGCAGTGCACCTGCAACTTTCCAATACTTCATCAACGAAGTACTTTGAGATTTTATTGACCACTGTGCTGCTGCATATATTGATGACATCTTGATTTATTCTAACTCCTACTCAGAACATGTAACCCATGCCAGGATGATTCTTCAGACTTTGCAACAAAACCATTTGTACGCCAAGCTGGGAACATGTTTTTTCCATGTTCAGGATGCAGCTTCCTGGGGGTATATACTGTCACCTGAAGGAATACAATTGGACCCAAAAAAGGTTGAGGCAATCATACAATGGAAATCTCCTCAAACTATTAAAGAAGCTCAGAGTTTCCTCGGCTTTGCTAATTTCTATAGGAGATTCATAGACATGGTTTCTACCTTGGTTTCCGCAATCACTAAGCTGTTATAAAATGGAGTAAAATTTCAATGGGTAGAAGAAGTAGAAAGGGCCTTCGTTCAATTGAAAGATAAATTAATTCAAACCTGTTTTGAATCACCCAATGCAACCTTTTATGATGGAGTCCTCTCTCAAAGAGACAACCTCACTGGGAATTACATCCAGTAGCATATTTCTCTATAAACTAAATGCCACAGAAGTCAACTACTTGGTAGCAGACCAAAACGTTTGGCCATCAAACGAGCCTTTGAGGTGTGGAGACACTGCGGGTCATTCCGACCCTGGCGGTCGGTGGCCGCCAGGGCCACCGACCACGGGAGCACCGCCAACAGGCTGGCGGTGCTCCTACGAGCATTCTGACCGCGGCGGTTTAGCCGCGGTCAGACGCGGAAAAGCAGCGGTCTCCCGCTGACTTTCCGCCGCTCGTAGGAATCCTCCATGGCTGCGGAGCGCGCTCCGCAGCCATGGAGGATTCCGACTCCCCCTCCCGCCATCCAGTTCCTGCCGGTTCTCCCGCCGGGAACCGGATGGCGGGAGGGGGAGTCGCGGGGCCCCTGGGGGCCCCTGCCGTGCCCATGCCTATGGCATGGGCACGGCAGGGGCCCCCGTAAGAGGGCCCCTAAAAGTATTTCAGTGTCTGCAAAGCAGACACTGAAATACGCGACGGGTGCAACTGCACCCGTCGCACCTTCCCACTCCGCCGGCTCTATTACGAGCCGGCGGCATCGTGGGAAGGGAGTTTTCCCCTGGGCTGGCGGGCGGTCTTGCGAAGACCGCCCGCCAGCCCAGGGGAAAACTCGGAATACCCTCCGCGGTCTTTCGACCGCGGAGCGGTATTTCGGAGGGGGGAAGTCTGGCGGGCGGCCTCCGCCGCCCGTCAGACTCAGAATTAGGGCCACTATCTTTTGGGAAGCCTGCACATAGTCAACAATCCGAAGAGATCAACACAAAGAGGGAAATCAGGGTAAACAAAACCAGGGGCTTAGGTGAAAAACGCCAAGTTTTCAGAAGTTTACGAAAGGCCAAAAGCTATTCTGATCCAGCAATGTGGATGGGTAAGGTGTTTCGGAGTTTGGGCACTGCATATGCAAAATAGGCCCATATTTATACTTTTTTTACGCAAAAGTGGTGCAAACGTACAAAATGTAATTGTCTTTTGTAAGTTTGCGCCGCTTTTGCGTCACAAAGTGATGCAAATGCGGCGCAAAAAGAGTATAAATATGGGCCATAGTCTGCTCCCCATCTGGCTCTGTGAATCCTGGGCACCACAAACTTCCTCCTGTAGGCAGTCCAGACCATCTTATTAGGCACATGTCACTGATAGATTGACTGTAGAAACCTCTGGCCCATTTTATGTAATGCCATAAAAGTCATGCATAGAACTTTAAATAGCACTCGTTTCTGGACTGGAAGCCAATGAATGGTTGAACAATTTTGGCAACTGAGAGATGTTTTGGAACGTCTAAAACAAGTCGTGCCACTACATTTTGGATGACCTGAAGTTTGTTAAGGGAAGCTTGGTTGATGTTCAGGTAAAGAGAATTATAATAATACAAATGGGAGGAAACCAATGCCACAGCCACGGATTTGTGCAACTTTTCAGGAATAAAAGGAAACACCTTTATCATCGATCTAATAATATTGAAGCTCATGCTGGTAGTGTGATTAATCTGTAGGCTAAATGTCAAGGAGTTATCAGAAACAACCTCTAGTTTCTTGGCTGACTCATGGGAGCAGGGAGAGGACCACAAGAAGCCACCACACTTAAGACCAAATGGAGTACTGGTCTCCAAATACCAGAACCTCTGTTTCCTCAGCGTTCAGTTTAAGAACGTTTTGCTTTTATCCAATTGATAATTCCAGCCACACAGTTCTTAAACCTGTCTGCCATCAAGGGCATGCTATTCATTATTGACACATTCATTTGAATGTTGTCTGAGTAGGACAACATCTAAAAACCAAAAGATCTAACCACAGTCCCCAAGGAAGAAACATAAAGATTAAAAATAGATAGGGCTAAGTGAGGAGACCTGTGGCACCCCACACAGGAGACTGAAAGTCCTAGCCCTGAACTGTCTGCAATGCACAATTTGCTCCCTGTCCACTAAAAAAGAATGCAATAGACTGAGCATATTTCCCTCCATGCCCAGTTGCTGTAAACGATTTACCATAAGATTTGGGGAAACCGTATTGAAATTCGCAGACAGGTCAAGCATGTCCAGAATTGCGGCTGTGCCTCGATCGACAAGACCTCTGATACAGTCAGCTGCCACCACTAGGGCAGTCTGTGTACTGTGACCATGTGGCCTGCCACTGTACTCATTAAGACTTATACTCGGGATGCCAATGCTCCCCTAGTGCCCACACTCTCAGTGAAAAGCTCTACAAGCGCAATAGCACTTCTATAAAGAATCTGAGGCCAAACAGAGTGAAAACTCTCTCAAGCGCAGTCGCACTCGAATAAAGGAAATGAGGCCAAAGAGAATTCAGTGGACTTCTTGTGAGACTATGAAGTCTCATTAAGACTTGGCAGCTATTTTGAGTGGGGAAGCTATTTAAGACCAGGCCCGCTTCTAGAAGCTGCATACTGTTGGAGAAAGTCATTGAGGAGGCAGCTCATCCCAGTTTTCCACTCCAGATCAGCTTCTGTGCTGTGCTTTCTCGTCGGTCCAACCTGCGGACAAAGAAGAATATCTCAGGTTGAAGCAACAGAAAAAAGAACTTACCTTGATGGTAATGCACCACATCTAGCGTGCATTAGAACTCAATAGACTCACCTTAGCACTGGAGTGAAATACCTAGAGGGAAAAAAGAGACTGAAGTTAATCCATTTGTTGAACAGTTATGCATATATTAACAGTGCTATAGCTACAATTGTGCATTAACCAGAATTGTGCATTTAGTAACACTGCTGTATCTACACGTGTTGGCTAAGATTGTGGTTCTAACAATGAATGTTCACTAAGTGGTCCATCTTGATGTGCAGATGGAACTGAGCTACAGTCTATGTTATGATGTTGTTGATGTTAACCTGAAGGTAGAAGGTTAAAGCCTGATGTTCTGGGACAATTATTGTTCACTTGAGTTTGGGAGTGGATCGCTGATGGACTTGCCTTTTTTTGCAGGGTTGTCCCTAAACCTTTTGCCTTCTTTCTCCTATTTTTTCTGACCTGTTTTTGTTGGCTTTAGGACTCTGGGCACTTTACCACTGTTAACCATTTCTAAAGCGCATATGCTCTCTGTCTAAAATGTATTGATGATTGGTTTCTCCTTGATTTGCTCATTAGATTTTCTAGAACGTCCCTAGTATAATGCACTAGTTGTGCCCAGGGCCTGTAAATCAAATGCTGCCAGTGGGCCTGGAGCACTGATTGTGCCACCCACATGAGTAGCCCTGCAAACATGTCTCAGGCCTGCCACCGCAGTGCCTGTGTGTGCAGTTTCAAACTGCCATTCAGACCTCACAAGTACACCCACTTGCCGTGCCCAAACCTTCCCTTTTACTACAAGAAAGTCATTCCTAAGGTAAGCTCAAGGCAGCCCCATGGGCAAGGTGCAGTGTATTTAAAAAGTAGGACATGCACCAATAAGTTTTACATGCGCAGATAGTGAAATACTGCTAAATTCATTTTTCACTATTGCAAGAACTATCACCCCATAGGGTAACATTGGAATTACCTTGAAATATCTTTTAAGTGCAATTTCCCATTAGAAGCAGCTAGAGATGTGGAGTTTGGGGTCTCTGAACTCACAATTTAAAAATACATCTTTTGGTGAAGTTGGTTTTTGAACTGTGAATTTAAAAATGCCACTTTTAGAAAGTTGGCATTTTCTTGCTTAACCATTCTGTACCGCTGCCTGCCTGTAAAATACATGTCTGGTTCAGGATGACAGTTGGGCTGTTTATACATTCACTCTAGACAGTCTTCCAAAGGGAGCTGAGGTGTGTCCTCCATGTCGTGATGTCCCACCATCAGTCTGATGGGTCTTGCTGAGCTAGAGCGGTGGAAGGAAATGACACTTCTGCCAAGAGGAAAATCGGGATGCTGTAAGAGAGACTGCCACTCTGCCTGTTGCTTTGCTGTGCTGGCCTATTGCTTTCTACGTCTGTCCTGAGCATGAAAGGACCGGACTTTGCTTTCTAAATCCTGCTTCCAAAGGTTCTCCAAGGGCTTGGATTGAGCTTGCCTCTTGTTAAGAAGTCTCAAGGACATCAAATACTTCATCTGCCAGCACCTGGGCCCTCTTGATGAAGCCTGACTTGCCAAATCCAGTTCCTGGGCCCTTGGGAGTGAGTTCTGGTGCAACCAAGAAGAAACCAAGCACATCGACTCCAGAGCAACTTCGGAATTGGTGCCACTGTTCTACTCCGCACGACCGAGTGAGTGCAATGACCGACGCAGCAGCGCCTCCTAAATCTTGCCACAGCGTGAGTCCAGAGCGATGTGTCACCGAAGTCTGTGTCACCTGGCTCTGACTACACGCAGCACCTGTGGCCTGGTGTTGTGATTGAGACACTGCAAATTTCGATATCTCACATCTTGACCTGCTGGATTCATTGAGCCCACTTTGTCATAATGAACCAACGCCTCACCACCGACTCCGCATCACCTCCCCTGCAAACCGTAAAGTACTGATGCCTCACCTCCCATTCCTAGCAGCAAGGAACCAACCGCTCATCTCCACGGTGGCAGTAAGAAAACTATTCCGCACATGGTCCAACGATACCTCACCACCCTGTCTCCCTGAAACCTCTTTGTTTCCTCATCATTTCCCAAGGTACTGTAACCGGGATCTGTGCAACTCCGTGACCGCCCCGCACTCCCTTGCGAGTACCTTCAGACTGTTCGAGTTGACTCCGCCAAGACGTTGTGATAGCCCCAGTTGGAGCTATTGTGTTTCTAAGCACTGACTAATGTTTAATCTTTGAAAATGTGTATATTTGTTTGTATATGTTGGATCTTTTACATTTTGTTCTTGCTTTACTCAGATAAATATTGGCTATTTTTCTAAACAGGTGTGGAGTACTTTTGCAGTGCTTTCGCTAAGTTACTGTGTGTGTGTGTGTACAAATACTTTACACTTTGCCTCTAAGATAAGTTGTCTGCTTGAGCCAAGCTACCAAGGGGGTGAGTAGGGGTTATCTTAGCTGTGTGACTCCGTTACCCTGACTAGAGTGAGGATCCCTACTAGGACAGGGTGCAAACCACTGCCAGCTAGAGACCCCATTTCTAATAATCGCAATACTAACTTGAGAGTCCAGGAAGAGGAATACCAAGATAAGAGCCTGGTAGATGTGGTAGTTAAGGGGAGAGACATAGGAAAATGAAATGAGTTTGACCAATAAAAGTCCGTCTTTTCATTCTTTAGGCTAAAACCTGAATTGTTTCACAACAAGGAAGGAGAGAGATAAAGGGGACTAGCAGAGGCACACAGTGGAGTAGGGGGAGACAAGAGGACATTTGTGCATGTACAGAATTAACCCATCTCTTTGTGCTTTCAGATCTCAACTCATATTGAGAGACTCAACCACCACAACTCAGATGTCATGAATCAAAGATCATCTCCAAGCCACTCTCTTTCTCCTTTCACCCAGGATACCGTCGTTCGGACCATGTGAATTTGGCAGAAAGGGCCTTAGTGTCAGGGGGAGCTGGGAACCAGCATCTCGGAGCTCCATCACATCCTTGTTGAATCAAACAGGTTTGTGCTCGACAGAACAGCAAGCCCATGTTAAAAAATCCTGAATGGACGAGATGGAGCTGCTAGATATTTCATTGGCCAATTTGGCCAACATGTTAGGCAACCTACAACTAACCTTGGTTACCTTTCCTGGAAAGTTGTTTCCCTGACTCCACCAGAATGCTTAACGGGTGACCCCGCTATGTTTGCAGTATTTTTAAATCAATGCCAGCTACACTTTTTGTGCAAGCTGAGCTTTTTCACTGATGAAGAATCTAAGGTTGCATTTGTTCTCTCCTACTTAACTGGCACAACAGCTTTGTGCTCTGTACCCCTTGTGGAATGGAATGATCTGTTACTGTATGATTATCAAGCCTTTAAAGCAGAAATGAGGAAACTTTTCAATAAGCATACATCCATGCAATCTGTGGATTCAGAATTACGGAACTTGCGATAGAGTAATAAAGACCTCCATACCTATATTAAAGCCTTTAATTGGCTGATAGGGGAATTAGAGTGGCCAGCCAAAAAAACAAGGATCTTTTCTTTAGTTAGACAAGTTGAAGGATCTTCTAGCACAAGCAGTGAACCCACCTGTATCTTGTGAAAATTTGATACATTTAGCTGTCAAACTAGACCATTGACTTAGAAAATGATGTAGTGATTGAGGACGCTCCGAAAATAAGGTCATAGTGGTCTGAGAATGAAAAAAACAAAAGTACAAATACCTTGGAGGATGCAGAGCTTTTACATATTGGAGGTCTAAGAGGGCTTCTCACTAAAGAGGAGAGGCACCAGTGAAGAGGCCAGAAACTATGCTTGCATTGTTGCAAAAAGGGTAATTATTTCAAAGATTGTATAGCCAAGCCCAAGAAGAAAGAGAGTGAGGAAGAAAAAGACAAAGTGAGAATCTAGTACACCAGACAACAGTGGAGGCTAGTCGCTCAGGTACAGAACATCATGAAGTCTCCCACACTTTCGCATAAACCATTTCAAGTCTTGATTACAAAAACGTGTACATTGCAGTACAGATGTGATGGATGCATGGTCAGCAGGCACTCACAGCTGAGGTACTGCTTGATTCGGGAGCCACTGGAAATATCTTGGGTTGAACCTTTGCAAAAGCCTTAGGTACACCTATTCTCACAAAGGAAGTACCTGAATCAGTAGCAACTATTAACGGTAGTGAATTATCATCTTGTCCAATTTCTAGCAGCACTATTGAAGTGACAGTAGCCATTCAGCATCACATCAATAAAGGGTGAGATTTGATCTCATTAGTGCTCCCCAGTTTAAGGTCATTCTAGGCATCTAGTGGCTTCAAACCCATAATCCAAACAGTGATTGGGTGATTCATTAGATTACATTACTATCGAGTTTTTGTCATGAAAGTTGCTACAGAGAACCCATTAGTGAAAAGAATTGCCTCTACACAACAAGGGATTTGGTTATAGAGGAAGTAAATGAGTTACCCCAAACTTACAAGGATTATTCTGAAGTCTTTGATAAGGGAGAAGCGACTACTCTTTCTCTGCATTGGCCTTTGAATTGTAGAATTGACCTGCAGCCAAGATTCACAAATTCCCTTCAGTTGCATCTATGCTTTGACTGAAAAAGAAAATGCACATTTACGTCAGTGCATGGATGAAATACTGGAAATAGGTTTTATTTGGCCATCACATTCTCCAGCCTCCTCCCCGTTATTCTTTGTGCCTGAAAATAGGCGGCAATCCGAGAACATTTTTTGATTACTGGATCTTAACCAAGGTCACCATTGAAATCCAGTACCCTCTACCTCTGATTTCCACCTTACTGAACCAGGTCAAGACTGCCCAAGTTTATACAAAGTTGGATCTGCGGGGTGCTTACCATCCAGTAAGAGTCCAGGTGGGTGACAAGTGGAACACAGCCTTTGTATCAAATTTGGCCTTTGCAAATATTTTGTCATGCCTTTCGGACTCTGCAGTGCACCTGCAACTTTCCAATACTTCATCAACGAAGTACTTTGAGATTTTATTGACCACTGTGCTGCTGCATATATTGATGACATCTTGATTTATTCTAACTCCTACTCAGAACATGTAACCCATGCCAGGATGATTCTTCAGACTTTGCAACAAAACCATTTGTACGCCAAGCTGGGAACATGTTTTTTCCATGTTCAGGATGCAGCTTCCTGGGGGTATATACTGTCACCTGAAGGAATACAATTGGACCCAAAAAAGGTTGAGGCAATCATACAATGGAAATCTCCTCAAACTATTAAAGAAGCTCAGAGTTTCCTCGGCTTTGCTAATTTCTATAGGAGATTCATAGACCAGGTTTCTACCTTGGTTTCCGCAATCACTAAGCTGTTATAAAATGGAGTAAAATTTCAATGGGTAGAAGAAGTAGAAAGGGCCTTCGTTCAATTGAAAGATAAATTAATTCAAACCTGTTTTGAATCACCCAATGCAACCTTTTATGATGGAGTCCTCTCTCAAAGAGACAACCTCACTGGGAATTACATCCAGTAGCATATTTCTCTATAAACTAAATGCCACAGAAGTCAACTACTTGGTAGCAGACCAAAACGTTTGGCCATCAAACGAGCCTTTGAGGTGTGGAGACACTGCGGGTCATTCCGACCCTGGCGGTCGGTGGCCGCCAGGGCCACCGACCACGGGAGCACCGCCAACAGGCTGGCGGTGCTCCTACGAGCATTCTGACCGCGGCGGTTTAGCCGCGGTCAGACGCGGAAAGCCAGCGGTCTCCCGCTGACTTTCCGCCGCTCGTAGGAATCCTCCATGGCTGCGGAGCGCGCTCCGCAGCCATGGAGGATTCCGACTCCCCCTCCCGCCATCCAGTTCCTGGCGGTTCTCCCGCCGGGAACCGGATGGCGGGAGGGGGAGTCGCGGGGCCCCTGGGGCAGGGGCCCCCGTAAGAGGGCCCCTAAAAGTATTTCAGTGTCTGCAAAGCAGACACTGAAATACGCGACGGGTGCAACTGCACCCGTCGCACCTTCCCACTCCGCCGGCTCTATTAC
This sequence comes from Pleurodeles waltl, assembly GCF_031143425.1. Classification (NCBI taxonomy): domain Eukaryota; kingdom Metazoa; phylum Chordata; class Amphibia; order Caudata; family Salamandridae; genus Pleurodeles; species Pleurodeles waltl. Next base: position 859,270,551 of record NC_090439.1, read on the forward strand.
GAGCCGACGGCATCGTGGGAAGGGAGTTTTCCCCTGGGCTGGCGGGCGGTCTTGCGAAGACCGCCCGCCAGCCCAGGGGAAAACTCGGAATACCCTCCGCGGTCTTTCGACCGCGGAGCGGTATTTCGGAGGGGGGAAGTCTGGCGGGCGGCCTCCGCCGCCCGTCAGACTCAGAATTAGGGCCACTATCTTTTGGGAAGCCTGCACATAGTCAACAATCCGAAGAGATCAACACAAAGAGGGAAATCAGGGTAAACAAAACCAGGGGCTTAGGTGAAAAACGCCAAGTTTTCAGAAGTTTACGAAAGGCCAAAAGCTATTCTGATCCAGCAATGTGGATGGGTAAGGTGTTTCGGAGTTTGGGCACTGCATATGCAAAATAGGCCCATATTTATACTTTTTTTACGCAAAAGTGGTGCAAACGTACAAAATGTAATTGTCTTTTGTAAGTTTGCGCCGCTTTTGCGTCACAAAGTGATGCAAATGCGGCGCAAAAAGAGTATAAATATGGGCCATAGTCTGCTCCCCAACTGGCTCTGTGAATCCTGGGCACCACAAACTTCCTCCTGTAGGCAGTCCAGACCATCTTATTAGGCACATGTCACTGATAGATTGACTGTAGAAACCTCTGGCCCATTTTATGTAATGCCATAAAAGTCATGCATAGAACTTTAAATAGCACTCGTTTCTGGACTGGAAGCCAATGAATGGTTGAACAATTTTGGCAACTGAGAGATGTTTTGGAACGTCTAAAACAAGTCGTGCCACTACATTTTGGATGACCTGAAGTTTGTTAAGGGAAGCTTGGTTGATGTTCAGGTAAAGAGAATTATAATAATACAAATGGGAGGAAACCAATGCCACAGCCACGGATTTGTGCAACTTTTCAGGAATAAAAGGAAACACCTTTATCATCGATCTAATAATATTGAAGCTCATGCTGGTAGTGTGATTAATCTGTAGGCTAAATGTCAAGGAGTTATCAGAAACAACCTCTAGTTTCTTGGCTGACTCATGGGAGCAGGGAGAGGACCACAAGAAGCCACCACACTTAAGACCAAATGGAGTACTGGTCTCCAAATACCAGAACCTCTGTTTCCTCAGCGTTCAGCTTAAGAACGTTTTGCTTTTATCCAATTGATAATTCCAGCCACACAGTTCTTAAACCTGTCTGCCATCAAGGGCATGCTATTCATTATTGACACATTCATTTGAATGTTGTCTGAGTAGGACAACATCTAAAAACCAAAAGATCTAACCACAGTCCCCAAGGAAGAAACATAAAGATTAAAAATAGATAGGGCTAAGTGAGGAGACCTGTGGCACCCCACACAGGAGACTGAAAGTCCTAGCCCTGAACTGTCTGCAATGCACAATTTGCTCCCTGTCCACTAAAAAAGAATGCAATAGACTGAGCATATTTCCCTCCATGCCCAGTTGCTGTAAACGATTTACCATAAGATTTGGGGAAACCGTATTGAAATTCGCAGACAGGTCAAGCATGTCCAGAATTGCGGCTGTGCCTCGATCGACAAGACCTCTGATACAGTCAGCTGCCACCACTAGGGCAGTCTGTGTACTGTGACCATGTGGCCTGCCACTGTACTCATTAAGACTTATACTCGGGATGCCAATGCTCCCCTAGTGCCCACACTCTCAGTGAAAAGCTCTACAAGCGCAATAGCACTTCTATAAAGAATCTGAGGCCAAACAGAGTGAAAACTCTCTCAAGCGCAGTCGCACTCGAATAAAGGAAATGAGGCCAAAGAGAATTCAGTGGACTTCTTGTGAGACTATGAAGTCTCATTAAGACTTGGCAGCTATTTTGAGTGGGGAAGCTATTTAAGACCAGGCCCGCTTCTAGAAGCTGCATACTGTTGGAGAAAGTCATTGAGGAGGCAGCTCATCCCAGTTTTCCACTCCAGATCAGCTTCTGTGCTGTGCTTTCTCGTCGGTCCAACCTGCGGACAAAGAAGAATATCTCAGGTTGAAGCAACAGAAAAAAGAACTTACCTTGATGGTAATGCACCACATCTAGCGTGCATTAGAACTCAATAGACTCACCTTAGCACTGGAGTGAAATACCTAGAGGGAAAAAAGAGACTGAAGTTAATCCATTTGTTGAACAGTTATGCATATATTAACAGTGCTATAGATACAATTGTGCATTAACCAGAATTGTGCATTTAGTAACACTGCTGTATCTACACGTGTTGGCTAAGATTGTGGTTCTAACAATGAATGTTCACTAAGTGGTCCATCTTGATGTGCAGATGGAACTGAGCTACAGTCTATGTTATGATGTTGTTGATGTTAACCTGAAGGTAGAAGGTTAAAGCCTGATGTTCTGGGACAATTATTGTTCACTTGAGTTTGGGAGTGGATCGCTGATGGACTTGCCTTTTTTTGCAGGGTTGTCCCTAAACCTTTTGCCTTCTTTCTCCTATTTTTTCTGACCTGTTTTTGTTGGCTTTAGGACTCTGGGCACTTTACCACTGTTAACCATTTCTAAAGCGCATATGCTCTCTGTCTAAAATGTATTGATGATTGGTTTCTCCTTGATTTGCTCATTAGATTTTCTAGAACGTCCCTAGTATAATGCACTAGTTGTGCCCAGGGCCTGTAAATCAAATGCTGCCAGTGGGCCTGGAGCACTGATTGTGCCACCCACATGAGTAGCCCTGCAAACATGTCTCAGGCCTGCCACCGCAGTGCCTGTGTGTGCAGTTTCAAACTGCCATTCAGACCTCACAAGTACACCCACTTGCCGTGCCCAAACCTTCCCTTTTACTACAAGAAAGTCATTCCTAAGGTAAGCTCAAGGCAGCCCCATGGGCAAGGTGCAGTGTATTTAAAAAGTAGGACATGCACCAATAAGTTTTACATGCGCAGATAGTGAAATACTGCTAAATTCATTTTTCACTATTGCAAGAACTATCACCCCATAGGGTAACATTGGAATTACCTTGAAATATCTTTTAAGTGCAATTTCCCATTAGAAGCAGCTAGAGATGTGGAGTTTGGGGTCTCTGAACTCACAATTTAAAAATACATCTTTTGGTGAAGTTGGTTTTTGAACTGTGAATTTAAAAATGCCACTTTTAGAAAGTTGGCATTTTCTTGCTTAACCATTCTGTACCGCTGCCTGCCTGTAAAATACATGTCTGGTTCAGGATGACAGTTGGGCTGTTTATACATTCACTCTAGACAGTCTCCCAAAGGGAGCTGAGGTGTGTCCTCCATGTCGTGATGTCCCACCATCAGTCTGATGGGTCTTGCTGAGCTAGAGCGGTGGAAGGAAATGACACTTCTGCCAAGAGGAAAATCGGGATGCTGTAAGAGAGACTGCCACTCTGCCTGTTGCTTTGCTGTGCTGGCCTATTGCTTTCTACGTCTGTCCTGAGCATGAAAGGACCGGACTTTGCTTTCTAAATCCTGCTTCCAAAGGTTCTCCAAGGGCTTGGATTGAGCTTGCCTCTTGTTAAGAAGTCTCAAGGACATCAAATACTTCATCTGCCAGCACCTGGGCCCTCTTGATGAAGCCTGACTTGCCAAATCCAGTTCCTGGGCCCTTGGGAGTGAGTTCTGGTGCAACCAAGAAGAAACCAAGCACATCGACTCCAGAGCAACTTCGGAATTGGTACCACTGTTCTACTCCGCACGACCGAGTGAGTGCAATGACCGACGCAGCAGCGCCTCCTAAATCTTGCCACAGCGTGAGTCCAGAGCGATGTGTCACCGAAGTCTGTGTCACCTGGCTCTGACTACACGCAGCACCTGTGGCCTGGTGTTGTGATTGAGACACTGCAAATTTCGATATCTCACATCTTGACCTGCTGGATTCATTGAGCCCACTTTGTCATAATGAACCAACGCCTCACCACTGACTCCGCATCACCTCTCCTGCAAACCGATGCCTCACTTCTCATTCCTAGCATCAAGGAACCAACCGCTCATCTCCACAGTGGCAGTAAGAAAACTATCCCGCACATGGTCCAACGATACCTCACCTACCTGTCTCCCTGAAACATCTTGGTTTCCTCATCATTTTCCAAGGTACTGAAACCGGGATCTGTGCAACTCCGTGACCGGCCCGCACTCCCTTGGGAGTACCTTCAGACTGTTCGAGTTGACTCCGGCAAGACGTTGTGATAGCCCCAGTTGGAGCTATTTTGTTTCTAAGCACTAACTAAGATTTAGGGGCTGATTCTAACCCCGGCGGTCTTCGACCGCCGGGGCGAGGGTCGGTGGGAGCACCGCCGACAGGCCGGCGGTGCCCCGCAGGGCATTCTGACCGCGGCGCTTTGGCCGCGGTCAGAAAGGGTAAACCGGCGGTCTCCCGCCGGTTTACCGCTGCCCTCAGAATCCCCCATGGCGGCGCAGCTTACTGCGCCGCCATGGGGGATTCTGACCCCCCCTACCGCCATCCTGTTCATGGCGGGAAAGCCGCCATGAACAGGATGGCGGTAAGGGGGGTCGCGGGGCCCCCGTAAGAGGGCCCCGCAAGGTATTTCAGTGTCTGCCTTGCAGACACTGAAATACGCGACGGGTGCTACTGCACCCGTCGCACCTTCCCACTCCGCCGGCTCGATTACGAGCCGGCATCCTCGTGGGAAGGGAGTTTTTCCCTGGGCTGGCGGGCGGTCTTTTGGAGACCGCCCGCCAGCCCAGGGAAAAACTCATAATACCCTCCGTGGTCTTCTGACCGCGGAGCGGTATTATGGGGGCGGAATTCTGGCGGGCGGCCTCCGCCGCCCGCCAGAATTAGAATCACCCCCAGAATCTTTGAAAATGTGTATATTTGTTTGTATATGTTGGATTTTTTACATTTTGTTCTTGCTTTACTCAGATAAATATTGGCTATTTTTCTAAACAGGTGTGGAGTACTTTTGCAGTGCTTTCGCTAGGTTACAGTGTGTGTGTGTGTGTACAAATACTTTACACTTTGCTTCTAAGATAAGTTGTCTGCTTGAGCCAAGCTACCAAGGGGGTGAATAAGGGTTATCTGAGCTGGGTGACTCCCTTACCCTGACTAGAGTGAGGATCCCTACTTGGACAGGGTGCAAACCACTGCCAGCTAGAGACCCCATTTCTAATAATCGCAATACTAACTTGACGGTCCAGGAAGAGGAATACCAAGATAAGAGCCTGGTAGATGTGGTAGTTAAGGGGAGAGACATAGGAAAATGAAATGAGTCTGAACAATAACCGTCCGTATTTTCATTCTTTAGGCTAAAACCAGAATTGTTTCACAACAAGGAAGGAGAGAGAGAAAGGGGACTAACACAGGCACACAGTGGAGTCGGGGGAGACAAGAGGACATTTGTGCAGGTACAGAATTAACCCATCTCCTTGTGCTTTCAGATCTCAACACATATTGAGACACTCAACCACCACAACTCAGATGTCATGAATCAAAAATCATCTCCAAGCCACTCTCTTTCTCCTTTCACCCAGAATACCGTCGTTCGGACCATGTGAATTTGGCAGAAAGGGCCTTAGTGTCAGGGGGAGCTGGGAACCAGCATCTCGGAGCTCCATCACATCCTTGTCGAATCAAAGAGGTTTGTGCTCGACAGAACAGCAAAGCAAGCCCATGTTAAAAAATCCTGAATGGACGAGATGGAGCTGCTAGATATTTCATTGGCCGATTTGGCCAACATGTTAGGCAACCTACAACGTGAGACTTAAGTCTTGACTCAAAGGTTAGGTAGTCTCCAAACCAGTATGTTGTTGAAGGTAAACTAACCTTGGTTACCTTTCCTGGAAAGTTGTTTCCCTGACTCCACCAGAATGCTTCACGGGTGACCCCGTTATGTTTACAGTATTTTTAAATCAATGCCAGCTACACTTTTTGTGCAAGCTGAACTTTTTCACTAATGAAGAATCTAAGGTTGCATTTGTTCTCTCCTACTTAACTGGCACAGCAGCTTTGTGCTCTGTATCCCTGGTGGAGTGGAATGATCTGTTACTGTATGGTTATCAAGCCTTTAAAGCAGAAATGAGGAAACTTTTCAATAAGCATACATTCATGCAATCTGTGGATTCAGAATAACTGAACTTGCGATAGAGTAATAAAGACCTCCATGCCTATATTAAAGCCTTTAATTGGCTGATAGGAGAATTAGAGTGGCCAGCCAAAAAAACAAGGATCTTTTCTTTAGTTAGAGGAGTTGAAGGATCTTCTAGCACAAGCAGTGAACCCACCTGTATCTTGTGAAAATGTGATACATTTAGCAGTTAAACTAGACCATCGACTTAGAAAATGATGTAGTGATCGAGGACGCTCCGAAAATAAGGTCCTAGTGGTCTGAGAATGAAAAAAGCTAAAGTACAAATACCTTGGAGGATGCAGAGCTTTTGCAAATTGGAGGTCTAAGAGAGCTTCTCACTAAAGAGGAGAGACACCAGTGAAGAGGCCACAAACTATGCTTGCATTGTTGCAAAAAGGGTAATTTTTTCAGAGATTGTATAGCCAAGCCCAAGAAGAAAGAGAGTGAGGAAGAAAAAAACAAAGTGAGAAACTAGTACACCAGACAACAGTGGAGGCTAGACGCTCAGGTACAGAACATCATGAAGTCTCCCACACTTTCGCATAAACCGTATCAAGTCTTGTTTACAAAAACTTGTACATTGCAGTACCGATCTGATGGATGTATGGTCAGGAGGCACTCACAGCTGAGGTACTGCTTGATTCGGGAGCCACTGGAAATTTCTTGGGTTGAACCTTTGCAAAAGCCTTAGGTACACCTATTCTCACAAAGGAAGTACCTAAATCGGTAGCAACTATTAACGGTAGTGAATTATCATCTTGTCCAATTTCTAGCACCACTATTGAAGTGACAGTAGCCATTCAACATCACATCAAGAAAGGGTGAGATTTGATCTCATTAGTGCTCCCCAGTTTAAGCCCATTCTAGGCATCTAGTGGCTTCAAACCCATAATCCAAACATTGATTGTGTGATTCATTAGATTACATTACTATCAAGTTTTTGTCATGAAAGTTGCTGGAGAGAACCCATTAGTGAAATAAATTGCCTCTGCACAACAAGGGATTTGGTTATAGAGGAACTAAATGAGTTACCCCAAACTTACAAGGATTATTCTGAAGTCTTTGATTAGGGAGAAGCGACTACTCTTCCTCTGCATTGGCCTTTCAATTGTAGAATTGACCTGCAGCCAAGATTCACAAATTCCCTTCAGTTGCATCTATGCTTTGACTGAAAAAGAAAATGCACATTTACGTCAGTGCATGGATGAAATACTGGAAATAGGTTTTATTTGGCCATCACATTCTCCAGCCTCCTCCCCGTTATTCTTTGTGCCTGAAAATAGGCGGTGATCCGAGAACATTTATTGATTACTGGGTCTTAACCAAGGTCACCATTGAAATCCAGTACCCTCTACCTCTGATTTCCACCTTACTCAACCAGGTCAAGACTGCCCAAGTTTATACAAAGTTGGATCTGCGGGGTGCTTACCATCCAGTAAGAGTCCAGGTGGGTGACAAGTGGAACACAGCTTTTGTATCAAATTTGGCCTTTGAAAATATTTTGTCATGCCTTTCGGACTCTGCAGTGCACCTGCAACTTTCCAATACTTCATCAACGAAGTACTTTGAGATTTTATTGACCACTGTGCTGCTGCATATATTGATGACATCTTGATTTATTCTAACTCCTACTCAGAACATGTAACCCATGCCAGGATGATTCTACAGACTTTGCAACAAAACCATTTGTACGCCAAGCTGGGAACATGTTTTTTCCATGTTCAGGATGCAGGTTCCTGTGGGTATATACTGTCACCTGAAGGAATACAATTGGACCCAAAAAAGGTTGAGGCAATCATACAATGGAAATCTCCTCAAACTATTAAAGAAGCTCAGAGTTTCCTCGGCTTTGCTAATTTCTAGAAGAGATTCATAGACCAGGTTTCTACCTTGGTTTCCGCAATCACTAAGCTGTTATAAAATGGAGTAAAATTTCAATGGGTAGAAGAAGTAGAAAGGGCCTTCGGTCAATTGAAAGATAAATTAATTCAAACCTCAGTTTTGAATCACCCAATGCAACCTTTTATTATGGAGTCCTTTCTCAAAGAGACAACCTCACTGGGGAATTACATCCAATAGCATATTTCTCCATAAACTAAATGCCACAGAAGTCAACTACGTGGTAGCAGACCAAAACTTTTGGCCATCCAACGAGCCTTTGAGGTGTGGAGACACTATCTTTTGGGAAGCCTGCACATAGTCACCATTCCGACTGACCACAGGAACCTGCAGGTCCTAAAATCAACTCTGTACTGTCAACCCTTCTGACCCAATTCTTTAATGACTAAGATTTTATCATTCAGTTTCAGCCTGGGCAGAAGAATGGAAAGGCTGACGCTCTTTCCAGGTATGGAGATATAATCATGGAAAATCAAGAAGACCCATCTTTGATCATTCATCCTGAAATGGTACAGGGGGCTGTCACACCTAGAACTAATTTCTTACAGCACGAACATCAAGAACAAGGAACTGTAAAAGCACAAGAGACATTACAACATCACACTACTGACGACAGGCAGGTGTTCATCTATATAAAACAGGGGTTTTATCGTCCCACACCAACCGATACAGGCGAAGGCCTTAGAATGGTGTACAGAAGCTTCCTTTGCAGGACACAATGGGGAAAAGAAAACCATTGATCTGCTACAACATTATTTTTGTTGGCCATCGTTTTCCAAAGACACAAAGAGATATGTGTCTAACTGCACCATTTGCGCTCAAAGAAAAGGATCACATCAGGTCCCTGCAGGGTAATTGATGCCGCTACCTATACTACCAGCACCTTGGCATCTTGTGTCATTGGATTTTGTGGTGGAATTACCCAGATTGCAGGCAGGGGTTACCACAGTTTTAGTTGTGGCAGACCATTTCACCAAAATGGCACATTTCATCCCACTTGAAGCCCTACTCTCCTCTTTACAGTTAGCTAAAGTCTTTTTACAAACTGTCATGCAGTTACATGGTCTGCCTTTAGTTTTAATTTTAGTCTGAGAAACACAGTTTGTTTCAAAATTTTGAATTTTCCTTGCAATCTTTTGGATATGGATGTCCGCTTATCCTGCAGCCATCACCCACATACTGATGATCAAACAGAAAGGGCAAAGCATTGCATGGAACAGTATTTACATTGTTACCTGTTACAATCCATTCTCAATTGGGTGGATTGCTTATGGACCACTGAATCTTCTTACAATAATGCTGCCAATGTATCTACTAAGTTTTCTACATTTTATTGTAGGTACAGCTGTCACCCACGCATGTTAACCATGGACATTTTGTCAAAGCCATCTGCGTTAGCAATGCAAGACTTTTTAGAACAGATAATTGAAAAACAAAAGGCTGCTCAGAATAGCTTAACAATAGCAAAGCAACAGTATAAACTTTTTGCAGACAGGAAAAGACACCCAGGACCTGATTATTATGAAGACCAATCTGTGTGGTTGTCAACCAAGCACATTAATCTGAAAGGATCATACAAATTCCATCCACAATTAATCAGGCCATTCATAATCATTAAGACGGTGAATCATGTGGCAATGAAACTAGATTTACCAAGCACCTTATCCATCCACTCAAGATTCCATGTCTCTTTATTAAAGTCTATTTCTGACTACATTCCTTCTGACTACTCCTCTGTTATAGATAGACAATCATCCTGAGTATGTAGTCAAAGCCATTCTTGATTCCAAGAGAATACGAAACAAGTTGTACTACCTCTTAGACTGGAAAAGATATGGTGAAGAGAACCAATCCTGGGAGCCTGTAGGCCATGTCCATACCCCACTATTAACTCTTTTGCTACACCATAGGCATCGAGGCAAACCCAAATCTGTTGAGGGCACCTTGGGAGGGGTGTAGTGTTGGGCTTGCGGCCCTGCCACAGAACTGATGGGACTCAGGACCATGGTGCTCCCCTCGTGCCCCCACTCAAAGTGAACAGCTCTACAAGCACCATTGCACATACATAAAGCATCTGAGGTCAAACAGAACGAAAACTCTCTCAAGCGCTGTTGATCTAGAATAAAGGAAGTGAAGACAAAAACATTTCATTGGACTTTTGTGAGACTAGGAAGTCTCATGAGATGTGGTGGCCACTATTTAAGGCCATGCACAATTCTACAAGCTGTTTGCTTTTGGAGAAACACACAGAGAAAGCAGCTCATCCAAGACTTCTACTCCAGATTGCCTCCCATACTTCCTCGCCAGCCCGTCTTCGAACCTGTGGACAAAGAAGAATATGTTGGGTTAAAACAACATAAAAAAGGACTTACCTTGGTGGTAACATGCCACGTTTAGCGTGCAGTGGAACTCTATATACTCACCTTAGCACTAGAGCAAAATACCCGCAGGGAAAAAAAGTGACTGAAGTTAATCTGCTTGTCGAACAGTTGTGCCTATACTAACAGTGATATAACTACAGTTGTGAATTAACCAGAATTGTTCATTTACTAACAGTGATGTAAATATGTAACTACACATGTGTTGGCTAATATTTTTGTTCTAGCACTGAACGTTTACTAAGTGGTACATCGTGATGTGCAAATGGAGCCAAGCTATTTGTGTATGTTATCATGTTGTTGATGTTAATCTGGAGGTAGAAGCTTAAAGCCTGATGTTCTGAGATAATTATTAATTGATTGGGTCTGAGAGTGGATCGCAATGATAACCTGAGAGTCCAAGAAGAGGAAAACCAAGAGAAGAAGCTGGTAGGTGTGGTGGTTAAGAGGAGACACACAGGGAATTGAAATAGGTCTGAACACTGACAGTTCATATTTTCGTACTTTAGGCTAAAACCTGAATAATTTCATAACAAGGAGGGAGAATGGTCACCTACAGTGGAAAAGGGGACTAATACAGGTGCACAGTGGAGTAGGGGGAGACAAGAGGAACACATATTGGGAGAAACAACCGGCACAGCTCCGGTGTCACAAATCCAAGATCATCTCCAAGCTGCTCCCTCTCTCTCTGTTTCTTTCTTTCTGTCTCTCTCTCTCTCTCTCCCATTCCCCTTTCCCCAAGAGTACCCTCGTTCTGACCACATGAGATTTGCAGAAAGGGCCTTGGTGTCAGGGGTAGCTGGGAACCAGCATATTGGAGCTCCATCACGTCCCTGTAGGATCAAACAAGTTGGGGTTATATTTAAGAGCCCCTAGTGCCATTCCATTGCCACTTTAGCGTCATTTGTTTTATTCTAATGTAGTGTTACACCATATTTCCAAAGTGGTGCAATGCATGCATTGAGCCACTTTGTAACCCTTTGCGCTACATTATGCCTGCGCCAGGCATAATGTATCCAAAGGGGGTGTTCCTCCATTAAGGGGGCCAAACAATGGCACAAGGAAATCTAATGGATTTCCTTGTACCATTTTTTCAGCACTTTTAATGCCTGCTCAGAGCAGGCGTTAAAAGGAGGCTTCTGTTGGTTACAATGGGCCTCTAGGTGCTTTGCAGGATTAGCATCAGAATTGTTTGTGCTAATCCTGCAAAGCACCGGACTAGCGTCAAAAATTCTGATGCTAGTCCCCTAACTACCACCATGGTGCACCGTATTTTAAATATGGCACACACAGGATGCCACTAGGGGGGCGCTAAGGGGTGCACAAAAAGTGGCGCTGCACTTTGTGCAGCTCCATCTTTCTTAAATATGCCCCCTAGTTCTTAACAGATCACTCCTGAACCCAAACTGGGATGGATCCAGGAAATTCCGAGTCTCAATAAATTTAATCAATTCCTAGCTCAAATGATTTTCCAATATTTTAGCAGGCGTAGGCAATAATGAAATTGCATGTAATATACTGGGAAGTGTTCCTAACATTTCAATAATGTCTGCACAAAAACATTGAATATTAGTCAGACCTAATTCTTTGCTACTCAATCCTTCAGAAGAGATGATGGTCCATTTGCTATCTACTCTTGCAGACGGATTGCCATTTTCAAGAGTATATTGATTTGCACATCCATTTTCTGTGTTTGCTTGCTCAATGAGTCAGTTATCAATGACAAAAAGGATGTCATTGCACTCAGCGATACCAAAGGGGGAGTCTATACAAACTCCATGTACTGGAGGGTTTAGCAGCAGATGCCTACTGCAGTCAAAGGTGGAACCTTTGCTGCATTATCGTATGATATCACGCTTTCCAAATTGTTGGGCAGGGCACCTTGGGAAGGGTTTACATGGTAGAGAAGCGGGCTTTGGTGTGGGTACTTGAAATTACATGCAGCTACAAATTTAGGAGCCAGATTCCCAGGAGACGGATGAGGCATCTAGGGAGTCTCCCCTGATAATGTAGAATGAGATGCTAAATGCTGGATACGGGGAGGTAACCCGACAAACAGTGACAATTGGCTTGATGTACACTTGATAGTACAGACGGAACGGTTTATTCCTTGAGAATAGATTTCCAGGAGTTTTAACAGTGCATATTGTCTTCCTGTTCATCCTGAGGAGGCCTGAAGTTAAAAGACTGAAACGCATTGACATAACTACCCGGAGGAGTCTGTTAATAAGTTAAAATAAAGAGATGGAATCAAACATATGGGACATACTGCATAAATGCCAATGGGACATTTAATTCCTTTATCATGTTTCTGTCCCTAGGGGCTATATCTAACAAGGACTTTGAGTATATGATATAGCAGCCTTCCTTAATTTAGTCAGAAGACTTGACAAAAATTGTTTTTGTAATTTTGGATGTGTCTAATTTTGGGAATGTGTAATGATGTGTTAAGTTTCAGCATCCTTATGGTTTTTACATGTTTATCCAATAAATTAACTGAGATCATCCTCTCCCTCTCCAACAAACCCAACAAAGCCAGTCACAACTTCCACGAAGGCATGGAAGCAGTCGCCAACTGGATGAGATACAGCTGCCTTCAACTCAACGCAAACAAGACAGAAGTACTCATCATGGGCCCTCAACCCAATGTTTGGAATGACTCCTGGTGGCCACCCACCCTCGGAAACCCACCCTCCCTCACCAGCCAAACCTGCAACCTCGGGATCATCCTGGACGCCAATCTCAGCATGAACCATCAAATCAACTCAGTCACCTCCACCTGCTTCCGCACCCTCCACCTCCTGCACAAGTCCTTCAAATGGATCCCCCTCGAACATAGACAGACTGTCACACACGCCCTCACCACCAGCAGACTCGACTATGGCAACGCACTCTATCCTGGAAACAACAAGAAACTCATCCGCAAACTATTAAACATCCAGAACGCCGCCGCCAGACTGGTCCTCGACCTACTAAGACACTGCCACATCTCGCAACACCTGCAAACACTGCACTGACTTCCCATAGAGAAAAGAATCACCTTCAAGATCCTCACCCACGCACACAAAGCCCTCCACAACACCGGACCAGCCTACCTGAACCATCGACCCAAACTCCACATACTCCACAAGACCCTATGCCCAGCCCAGCTCTCTCTCACAGAAGTACCCCGCTTCAGGAAAACCAGAACAGGAGGACGCTCCTTTTCCTACCTTACAGCCACTGCCTGGAATGCCCTTCCTCTCCACACTAGACAAACCACCTCCCTCCTCAGTTTCACAAAGGAACTGAAGACATGGCTTTTTTAAGAACCTCCGGTGAACGCTACACTTTCCCCCCCAGCACCTTGAGACCCTAGTGGGTGAGTAGTTGCACTTTACAAGCATGGATTGATTGACTGAGAAATGTGGACTATATTCCTCTTTTCTAAGAAAGGAATTGCTAGACAAAGCTTTTGAGTGGAGGCGGGTAGCAAATAAAAGGCTCCTTCCTGCTATAATTCTTTACATATTTTTCCTACTGTGTTCCATTTTTATGTGTATAGTGTTTATGACCCAGGTACAGTAGGGTTTGATGGGCATACCCCCTTACTAAATACATCTCTCTTACAGTCTACAGGGTAGGGCGCTGCTTTCAGAGCAGAATGGTCTGCCATATTCCAAAAAATGCTCTCTACTCTAGTTCTTTTCTCCTGTAGATGTGGGGCAATTTGGTTATTTTCCTAGGGCTGCTTATGGTTTCCAGTCCACCCTGCATGTCACTCCTGGCTTACTCCTTTTCAGCCTCTAGCATTAAGTCTTCTTTTTTGCTCTTCCAACCATTTTTTAATTGGATAGTAGGATAAAACTTGTTCTGCAAGTCATACATATTATGCTACCATCTGGCAGACGACAGTTGGGGAATGCTATCCTGCAATTGGCTTTGACGTCCTGATGCTGAACGCTAGTCGTTGACGTTTATCAGTGCTTTTAAGTGCCTATTTCTTTAAAAGGGTCGCCATTTCAAGTTGCCTCTTGATTTCCCATGGATGAAAGAAGTGCAAACTTTCAAGAAGGGGCATGCCAATGGCTCATGTGGAAGGCTACAGAAAAAGTACAAAGGGCAGAAAGTTATTTTTCCAACTGAGCGGCCACTGATAAATGTATGAAAAGCTGCCACTTACTGGTGGGGGGCACCATAATACTATACTAGTGCTTGGGCACTGAAAATGTGACTTTTCATCACCAGCACTGCTTTATGTCACATAGACTACAACGCATAATGCGTTTTTTTTTTTCATTTATTAAGCACTGGCTAAGGTTTCATCATGTTCTTTGGTACGTTGCAGAATACCATTCCAAGATGGCCACCTCCAAGCAGCATGAAGCAGGAGTGTGACAAGTGCACATTTCTGTAGCCATGCGTGGAGAACAACATTTTACATTAATAAGCTATTAATAAGTACACTTCGTGAATATTGATGGCCACTCAGGTGGGCACAATTTCAGATGTGTGCGTTATTTCTCTACATTATTTCATTCTCTATGCAAATTCAACACTCAGAATACATGAATATTCATTAGTAAAATTCAGCGTTAACAATCCCTCCTCTGATGACTAAATGTGTCATCACACTTAAATCTACCCACATAAAGTTGCTGCTTCAACTAAAATGTTGTCATCTCTATCCCTTTATATTTTTATTTCGTCTTCAGATCTTCCCTAAACAAATTTTCCCTTTTCATTTCTTCCCTCCTCTGATAATTTTTTATTTTCTTCAATTTAATCAACTTACACAATTTACATATTCCCAATGCAATTATGTAAATCACAATAATCAATATCCCTTGTATTATTTTCAATATTTTCCCCTTCCTAATGTTCCTGAGCCAATTTCCCACTGAAACAAATCCTTTGCCAACCTTCTCCAAAACACCTGGTTCTTTCAACTCTTTCAAATCAGAACTTTCATTAGTCAGATTAGTATGCTTCTAATTGCTTTGCTATTATCAGGAATGTACGAGCAGCAATGATCAAATTAAGCATTTTGCAAATTCCGACATCCCCGGCTAAAAGGATGTCTCACGCAAGGCGGTTCTGAAGAGTCATAGATCATTCCGTAGCCGATTCTGTATTCATTTGGATCATGGCTCCTGAAAAATCTGTCAACATGTTATCCACGATAGTAGACAACCTTCAAATCTTTGTAGAATTCAGAACAACTCCTACTGATGGAATCATTGCTCCAAATATATATCCCACTGTACTAGAAGGAGACTCTCTCTTTTGTCTAATGTGATGTAATTCAGTTAAGTTTGGTAATCTTTTCAATTCATCGAGTTGGAATATCTTTGCTGAAAACTATCCCCAAGTAACAAGTGCCGTACCATCCTCTCAGAAGACTGTAATAAGCATTAGGTCCACAAATGTAATATATACCAGGAATCGCTGGATCCTGTCCATTCAACATAAATGTCCATTTACTCTGGAACAAAAACACATGCTTACATTTACTCGTACCCACAAATAAAGTGTCAGTACTAGATTTAGGTCTATACACAAAGCTTTCCCACGTGTTGCACATCTAAAGCTGATTTCCCTTGTGATTTTATTTCGCTTAATGCACAATCATTTCTAAAAGTCCTTTTCTCTAAGCCTTTTCCTAATTTCTCCTTTAATAAATTTTTTCCGTCATCTGTCTGATCTAAAAAAATCTCTTTTCTAGTGGTGTAAACAAGCATGTCAGGTTATTCTTTTGCACATATGCTGTACCAAAAGTTAATGTAGGCTCAAAGAAACCCCTTACTAATACTTTGTCATTGTCCTTAGCTACTCTACTCAGATATCTAATTATGGAGACAAACAAAACCACAATGTCATGGTTAGAGTAGAAATACTGAATGTGCTCCTGGTTAGAGAATCTTGTTAGTAACAGACTAAAACTTATCCCATAAGCGAGGGGCAAACTGTGATAGGTAACTCCCTCTTCGACATATGAAGGAATCTACATGCACACACACAATTCCTCGCATCCTTTCTCTCAACATACTCACTCAATAAGTGATAGAAAACATTAGAAGAAAGTTCCCCTTGGCCGTTGTTTACGTGTAAATACTTCTCATCTAACCTACATTTTTCCATCGCAGTTAATGCAGTAGTTGTCTCTAAAGCCGAAGTATGGTTGGCTTTACTCTTGTCAAGAACAGTCATTCCCACAATCAATATCACACACAATATCAGACACACAATTACCACACCAATACTCATGTATTTACAGCACCTGTTCTCCCTACCCTGCTGGCTAATGTTACTCATGATCTGTAAAGAATCAGAAAGTATAAGAGGAAATTAAAAACTATGCAGCAAAAATCAAAAACAAAAATCTTCAATCTCCTTTCAGCACTTATATACAGCTTTCAGTCTCACTTCCAGGATGCCTTTGTCAGAAATCGGTTAGCAGCTTGTCAAATCATGTTATCTGGTCAAATCAGGTTTCAAAAGTATTTTCCAGTTACTTTCAACAGTTTCGTTTTCTTTATACTTTTTCAGCTTGTAATTTCTACAGTTCAGTTCATTAATTTCCTTCAAGTGCCAAAATATTGACCTGGAATGTCTCAATCAAAACAAAAAGACAAAGATTTTCTTTGCCATTCACTTGTTGTTGCATACGCCCATTCAGGACCTGTGTGCCTTCGACTTGCTATTCTCTTTCTTTTCAACTTTCGATCTTCATTCAATTCTCCTTCACTCAGATCTTCTCTCCTTGTCGTATCTACTTCTTCCTCGATCGTTGTCACAACAACTGCTTCCTTTCTCTTTGCTTGTAACTCCGGCCACTTATCTCCTTTCAGTGGACCCTTGATCAATGCTCTTTTCTGTGTTGAAATCAAAACTTCTTCTTGCTTTGCAGGATTTTCTCTTGACAGACCTGCAACTGGTTCAGGAGGAGTCAGACCACATTGGCTTTGATCCGCCTCAACTCCTTCCCCCTTGGGGTCTCCCGTTTGCTCTGTTTATCTCTCAAGATGGTCTACTTCTGGGAGAGCCCTCCCCTGACTAGACTCTCTAGCTGCCTCAATCCAGATTAGTTCACAGTCACTCTCCGTGAGGTCTTCTCCTTTGTCTCTCACAGGAATGACTGGACCATTCTAAACGTGCTCAGATCCAGTCTCAGTTCCTCTTTCTAGGTCTGAGGTTGGTCTGATCGCTGTTGGTACTCTCAACAACTACTCTTCATTGTCCAAAGGACATACCTTTTTACTTGTGTGGCTTGCGTGGATCCAATTCGGAACTCCTGCACACTTCAAAACTACTTGGAAAGGGCCTTTCCACCGAGGTTCAAAACATGTCTGCCTCACGTGCTTTTTGATCACAGCCCGGCACCAGCTTTCAGTTTGTGTCTTGGATTGGTGGCAGTGTGGTGGCTTCCACCTGCTGAGAGAAAGAGTGAACCACATCAGCCAGACCTTTGCAGTAGTCTAATACCATATCATCTGTTATATTCATAACAGCATTTGCAGGAACCTCTCGTAACCTCATTGCCCTACCCCTGAGGACCTCATGCGGCGACAATCCTGTCTTCCTGTCGTGGTATCAGTTCCCTAACCAATAATTTTGCTACAGTAAGGCTGTCATTCCTCGGTGTAGGGTACGCTTCATTCCAATGACTAAAGATGCAGACAATCACCAACACACATCTCAAACCTCCACACACAAGCATTTCAATGAAATCAATTTGCATTCTGCTGAATGAACCTCCTGCTCTTCTAATGTGGCTCACATTTACTACAGTCCCTTTTCCTGCATTCCTTTGTTGACAAATGACGCAACAATGGCAACCTGCTTCAGCAACGTGTCTAAACCTCCGATTGAACCAATTGTGTTTAAAAAGGCAAACTATGGCATCACTCCCAACATATGCTTGACCATGTTAATACCTAGCTGTTTGAGTCAACAAACTGTTCAGTAAAACCAATTGACCCTCTTCTGAAACCCACATTTCATCCTGTCATTGTACACATTTCATTTTGCTCCATTATCGTTTTTCATCCCTGTCAACAGCATTCTGCAGTGTTCCCAATGCTTCCCATGTACCTATTACATGCAATACATAACTTGGAAATGTTTAATCTTCTTTAGTTAACAGTTCCCACTTATCTTTGAAGGATATACAGTTCAATGCACAAAACCTTGCGACTTGATCCGCATATCCATTTCCCATTGACACAAAATCTTTCAATTTCAGATGTGCAGTACATTTACCACAGCCATCTTTTCAGGCATTTGGATAGCTTGCTACACCTCCTTAACTCTCTCACCATTTCTTACTGGTGAACCAGAAGAGGTAATGAACCCTCTCTGTGACCACAGCTGGCCAAAGTCATGGACTATTCCAAATCCATACTGGCTATCAGTATAGATAGTAACTTTAACCTGAGCAGAAACATGGCACCTTCTAGTAAGGGCTACCAGTTCCGCTACTTGTGCAGAGTGTACTCCTCGAAGCCAAGACACTTCCAGTATACCAGAAATTGTGCACACAGCATATCCTGCTCTCAGTACTCCAGTGTTGTCTCTTAGACAGGAACCATCAACAAAGATAATTTGATCATTTTCTTCCATTCGTGTGTCTCTAATATCAGGTCTTAGTTTTGTGTACAAATCAGTTACTTCGAGACAATCATGCTCAATGCCTTCCAAGGTTTCAATTTCAATGTTTTCAATTGGAAGTAAGGTTGCTGGGTTAAGCACTGTACATCTTTTCAACTATACATTTGGTGACCCTAAGATACTCGTCTCAAGTCAATCTGGCACCTGTCAAGTACTGCGTCTTGGTTTTTGTAAGCAAAACTTCAATGAAGTGAGGGACCAAAACAGCCAAAGGACGTCCCATCACAATGCCTTCACACTATGTGAGGCTCTTTCCAACCGCTGCAGCTGCACGCAAACAGCCTGGTAAAGCTGGTGCAATTGGGTCCAAAGTAGATTAAAAATATGCTACTGGGCGGTTTACACCTCCATGGACCTGCGTTAAGACAGACAAAGAACATGCATCACACTCATGACAAAACAATATGAAGGACTTATGCCCTCATTATGACATTGGCGGTAAATTCCACTTACCGCCATGCCGACTGCCACCAACATAAGCCACCACAGCGGATATCCGCTAACCATATTATGACACACACATACCAATCCGTCACTATATAGCCACACACACAAGTCCCCCAGCCCAAAGGTCAGTGATAAAGTGGCGGTATCCAAACCCACACGGTTACACCAACAGAACAACGCCCACAACATAATGACCCAGGAATCACTGCGGCAGACATTCAATGGCAGTAAACCATTGGCGGTACATACCGCCGTGCTCAAAATATACACACACACATACAAAATAACACCACATTGGTCAATTTAAATAACACACACCCACACCACTATAAAACACACACCCACATTACCCACAACCCTTTAGGACTACAAACCATTGCCAACAGAGAAAGAGACAGCAAGAGCACCCACACAACCAGAGCCACATACCACCATCACCTATACACCACCCACGCACCTCACAACACATACCCCAACTCATCACCTTGCACACCATCACCCACACCACTCACACCATACTCATGGCACCACAACGACACCCCAGGTTAGCTGAGGAGGAGCTAAGGGTCATGGTGGAGGAAATCATCCGGGTAGAACCACAGGTATTTGGAGCACAGGTGCAGCAGATATCCATTGCTAGGAAGATGGAGCTACGGCAGAGGATCGTGGACAGGGTCAACGCCATGGGACAGCACCCCAGAACAACGGATGACATCAGGAAAAGGTGGAACAACCTATGGGGGAAGGTACATTCCATTGCAGCAAGACACCAACTATCTGGTGGACCCCTTCCTCCTCCCCCACAACTAACAACATGGGAGGAGCAAGTCTTGGCAATCATGCATCCTGAGGGCCTGGCAGGAGTAGCAGGAGGACTGGACTCTGGTAAGTCAATTCCCTATTGCTACCACCCCCCTACCTGCATGCTATCACATACCGCACCCTCACCCTCACTCCCATCACTCCACCACCTCCCACACACCCCAGCATCACAACCCACTCATCCCAATGCCAAGCCCTGCATGCAACACCAATGTATAGACACCCCTCAAGGACATGCATGGACATCTATCACCACAGCATGCACACTAGAGAGAATCATCTAGCCCAATAATAACAAGGAAAAGCTGCCAGGGCAAATTCAACCAAAGAGGGCAACACACCCATGCACAATATGTCACACACAGAAACAATAACACTGCAATTACATCCCCACAGGTAACCCAGCCAATGTCACCGGCGAAGAGGTGCCAGCAACATCCAGTCCCTCCACAGAAGAGGCCCACAGTGATGACAGCAGCTCTGGTCGCCTGGATCTGGATGATCAACCTGGCCCATCTGGGACCTCCGGACAGTCGGTTACCCAAGCACACACTCCCACCACCATAGAGCATCCCCCCTCAGGAAACACCACCACAGCACGCACCCAGCCGGCCCATACCTCTGTCCTCAGGACACGTCAATCAGCACGTGTCCACCATTAAAGGGACCCCAGGCCACCCCACAAACACAGGATAATCAGGGACATGGGGTCAGTGGCAGTGGGCACGTGGTTTAGGGGACAGAGGCACAGGAAAACAGGGAAGCTAGGAGGAGTGCTGTGTGACAGTGGGAAGACAGGCCCAGGGAACCGACCCTCCAGGAGTCACTCACCGTGATCCTGGGAGCATACCAACATTCCCAAGATACGCTGGGCCAGATTCTGGACAAGTTGCAAAAGAACATGCTGCTGCCAGAGGGACAGTACCTAGGGATCAGGGAGGACTTGAAAGCCATCAACATCACCCTGGTTTCCATTGCAGGGATGCTGGCAGACATGGCCAACAGCGTGAGGGAGGCAGTGGCACGCCACTGGGCCCCCGACACTAGCCAAACCAGTGAACAGCCCTCCACTGACGCTAGTGGACAGGAGGCCCCGCCACAGGACCAACAGGCTACCAGCACCCCACCCCCTGCAGAAGGAGAACCACTCGGCAAACGTTCCCTGCGATCCAGGCAGAAGCCAGAGACTATTGCCAAGATCCCCACCAGGAAATAAGACTCTCCTGATTGTCACCCTTGTGTCCGACTCTGTCACCCTGTCCACCTTGAACTGCCAGTGCTCCCCTTCCTATGTCCCCGTTGGACAATGCACCTGTGATACAAATAGACTGGACTCTAACCTGGACTTTCCTCCATCATCACCCTAGCCCATTGCACTACCCCTCTTCTTCAGAGCACTGCAATAAACATACTTTGATAAAATACAATTATGGTGTATGTCAAAAGTTTTCAAAATGTACTCGTTTAACCAGGTTCAAACATTGCAATTCAACTATACAGTAATGTTTACATTGGAAAGACCTGTAGTTGGCTGCACTGAACACACCAGGAGAAATAGTGGGGCACAGCATCTGCAAAAAGAAATGCCAAAGTGTACAGTGAGTGGGCATAGAAGTAGGAATACACAGCCAGCCAGTGACAGTGTCACACATCAAACTGTCAATTATATGTGTATTAACACTGTCTTACGTGTGTCTCATTGGAAGTATTGACGAATAACTGCACTTGTGTTGTCCTCACCCTCATCCTCTGCCTCCTCATCTTCACTGTCCACAGGATCCACTGCTGCCACATGGCCATCTCCAGCCTCCTCCTCCTGCAGAAAAGGCACCTGGTGACGCAAGGCAAAGTTGTGCAAAATACAGCATGCCTCGATGATCTGGCAGACCCTCTTGGGTGAGTAGCACAGGGATCCACCTGTTAGATGGAGGCAATGAAACCTGGCCTTCAGGATGCTGGAGGTGCTCTCTATAATCCTTCTTGTTCG
Source organism: Pleurodeles waltl (assembly GCF_031143425.1). Classification (NCBI taxonomy): domain Eukaryota; kingdom Metazoa; phylum Chordata; class Amphibia; order Caudata; family Salamandridae; genus Pleurodeles; species Pleurodeles waltl. The sequence continues at coordinate 859,292,786 of NC_090439.1, forward strand.
CCCATGTGCCTCATTGTAGCATTACTCTGCCCTGTTTTAGGTCTAGAGCTCGTCCCCCACGTCCGCAGCACCAACCTGCTGTCTCCTGCCTCTGACCCCCGCTGCTGCTAGCGTGTTCGAGGCCCTCCTCCACCCGCAGGCATCCTCCTGCACCTCATCCCTGGTGTCTAGTGGGCTCTAGTAAGCTTCACTTGACCCGTGTGCCGCTTTCCGCCGTCCTGTAAGTGTTTTTCTCATTTTTCAGCGCCTCCTTGCGCTTCTGCCACTGTCGTGCCCCTTCTGTTTGTGCCACTTTTCGCCGTCCTGTAAGTGCGTTTTTACTGTTTTCAAGCGCCTCGCCTCCTGCGCATCTGCCCCCATTGTGGCCCTCTGATTGCTGTTTCCCCGATTGTATACTGTGCCATTAGTGTATTTCTGTGACTGTTTTCAAATTGTGACTGTTTTTAAAATTGTGCCCGACTTTTTTGTGCCTTGTTTTTCGTGTTTTCGCCCCTTGTGCGCTCCCCCTTGCTCTCCGCTCCCTGCGGCTGCCTCCCTGCGGCCCGCCCCCCTCGCACCCCCATTCGCCGCTCCCTCCCGCCTCCCAGCTGCTCCTCCCTCCCCCCCCTTCTTAATGGCTGGCGCTGCTCATCGCGAGTGAGCGACCTCTGACCTGTTTTAGGTCTAGAGCTCGCCCCCCACGTCCGCAGCACCAACCTGCTGTCTCCTGCCTCTGACCCCCGCCCACGCTGCTGCTAGCATGTTCGAGGCCCTCCTCCACCCGCAGGCATCCTCCTGCGCCTCATCCCTGGTGTCTAGTGGGCTCTAGTAAGCTTCACTTGACCCGTGTGCCGCTTTCCGCCGTCCTGTAAGTGTTTTTCTCATTTTTCAGCGCCTCCTTGCGCTTCTGCCACTGTCGTGCCCCTTCTGTTTGTGCCACTTTTCGCCGTCCTGTAAGTGCGTTTTTACTGTTTTCAAGCGCCTCGCCTCCTGCGCATCTGCCCCCATTGTGCCCCTCTGATTGCTGTTTCCCCGATTGTATCCTGTGCCATTAGTGTATTTCTGTGACTGTTTTCAAATTGTGACTGTTTTTAAAATTGTGCCCGACTTTTTTGTGCCTTGTTTTTCGTGTTTTCGCCCCTTGTGCGCTCCCCCTTGCTCTCCGCTCCCTGCGGCTGCCTCCCTGCGGCCCGCCCCCCTCGCACCCCCATTCGCCGCTCCCTCCCGCCTCCCAGCTGCTCCTCCCTCCCCCCCCTTCTTAATGGCTGGCGCTGCTCATCGCGAGTGAGCGACCTCTGACCTGTTTTAGGTCTAGAGCTCGCCCCCCACGTCCGCAGCACCAACCTGCTGTCTCCTGCCTCTGACCCCCGCCCACGCTGCTGCTAGCGTGTTCGAGGCCCTCCTCCACCCGCAGGCATCCTCCTGCGCCTCATCCCTGGTGTCTAGTGGGCTCTAGTAAGCTTCACTTGACCCGTGTGCCGCTTTCCGCCGTCCTGTAAGTGTTTTTCTCATTTTTCAGCGCCTCGCCTCCTTGCGCTTCTGCCCCCGTCGTGCCCCTTCTGTTTGTGCCACTTTTCGCCGTCCTGTAAGTGCGTTTTTACTGTTTTCAAGTGCCTCGCCTCCTGCGCATCTGCCCCCGTTGTGCCCCTCTGATTGCTGTTTCCCCGATTGTATACTGTGCCATTAGTGTATTTCTGTGACTGTTTTCAAATTGTGACTGTTTTTAAAATTGTGCCCGACTTTTTTGTGCCTTGTTTTTCGTGTTTTCACCCCTTGTGCGCTCCCCCTTGCTCTCCGCTCCCTGCCGCTGCCTCCCTGCGGCCCCGCCCCCCTCGCACCCCCATTCGCCGCTCCCTCCCACCTCCCAGCTGCTCCTCCCTCCCCCTCCCTTCTTAATGGCTGGCGCTGCGCGTCGCGAGTGAACGACCTCTGACCTGTTTTAGGTCTAGAGCTCGCCCCCCACGTCCGCAGCACCAACTTGCTGTCTCCTGCCTCTGACCCCCACCCACGCTGCTGATAGCGTGTTCGAGGCCCTCCTCCACCCGCAGGCATCCTCCTGCGCCTCATCCCTGGTGTCTAGTGGGCTCTAGTAAGCTTCACTTGACCCGTGTGCCGCTTTCTGCCGTCCTGTAAGTGTTTTTCTCATTTTTCAGCGCCTCGCCTCCTTGCGCTTCTGCCCCCGTCATGCCCCTTCTGTTTGTGCCACTTTTCGCCGTCCTGTAAGTGCGTTTTTACTGTTTTCAAGCGCCTCGCCTCCTGCGCATCTGCCCCCGTTGTGCCCCTCTGATTGCTGTTTCCCCGATTGTATACTGTGCCATTAGTGTATTTCTGTGACTGTTTTCAAATTGTGACTGTTTTTAAAATTGTGCCCGACTTTTTTGTGCCTTGTTGTTCGTGTTTTTGCCCCTTGTGCGCTCCCCCTTGCTCTCCGCTCCCTGCCGCTGCCTCCCTGCGGCCCCGCCCCCCTCGCGCCCCCATTCGCCGCTCCCTCCCGCCTCCCGCCTCCCAGCTGCTCCTCCCTCCCCCCTCCCTTCTTAATGGCTGGCGCTGTGCGTCACGAGTGAGCGACCTCTGACCTGTTTTAGGTCTAGAGCTCGCCCCCCACGTCCGCAGCACAAACCTGCTGTGTCCTGCCTCTGACCCCCGCCTTCGCTGCTGATAGCGTGTTCGAGGCCCTCCTCCACCCGCAGGCATCCTCCTGCGCCTCATCCCTGGTGTCTAGTGGGCTCTAGTAAGCTTCACCTGACCCGTGTGCCGCTTTCCGCCGTCCTGTAATTGTTTTTCTCATTTTTCAGCGCCTCGCCTCCTTGCGCTTCTGCCCCCGTCGTGCCCCTTCTGTTTGTGCCACTTTTCGCCATCCTGTAAGTGCGTTTTTACTGTTTTCAAGCGCCTCGCCTCCTGCGCATCTGCCCCCGTTGTGCCCCTCTGATTGCTGTTTTCCCGATTGTATACTGTGCCATTAGTGTATTTCTGTGACTGTTTTCAAATTGTGACTGTTTTTAAAATTGTGCCCGACTTTTTTGTGCCTTGTTTTTCGTGTTTTCGCCCCTTGCTCTCCGCTCCCTGCCGCTGCCTCCCTGCGGCCCCGCCCCCCTCGCGCCCCCATTCGCCGCTCCCTCCCGCATCCCAGCTGCTCCTCCCTCCCCCTCCCTTCTTAATGGCTGGCGCTGCGCGTCGCGAGTGAGCGACCTCTGACCTGTTTTAGGTCTAGAGCTCGCCCCCCACGTCCGCAGCACCAACCTGCTGTCTCCTGCCTCTGACCCCCACCCACGCTGCTGCTAGCGTGTTCGAGGCCCTCCTCCACCCGCAGGCATCCTCCTGCGCCTCATCCCTGGTGTCTAGTGGGCTCTAGTAAGCTTCACTTGACCCGTGTGCCGCTTTCCGCCGTCCTGTAAGTGTTTTTCTCATTTTTCAGCGCCTCCTTGCGCTTCTGCCCCTGTCGTGCCCCTTCTGTTTGTGCCACTTTTCGCCTTCCTGTAAGTGCGTTTTTACTGTTTTCAAGCGCCTCGCCTCCTGCGCATCTGCCCCCATTGTGCCCCTCTGATTGCTGTTTCCCCGATTGTATACTGTGCCATTAGTGTATTTCTGTGACTGTTTTCAAATTGTGACTGTTTTTAAAATTGTGCCCGACTTTTTTGTGCCTTGTTTTTCGTGTTTTCGCCCCTTGTGCGCTCCCCCTTGCTCTCCGCTCCCTGCGGCTGCCTCCCTGCGGCCCGCCCCCTCACACCCCCATTCGCCGCTCCCTCCCGCCTCCCAGCTGCTCCTCCCTCCCCCCCCTTCTTAATGGCTGGCGCTGCTCATCGCGAGTGAGCGACCTCTGACCTGTTTTAGGTCTAGAGCTCGCCCCCCACGTCCGCAGCACCAACCTGCTGTCTCCTGCCTCTGACCCCCGCCCACGCTGCTGCTAGCGTGTTCGAGGCCCTCCTCCACCCGCAGGCATCCTCCTGCGCCTCATCCCTGGTGTCTAGTGGGCTCTAGTAAGCTTCACTTGACCCGTGTGCCGCTTTCTGCCGTCCTGTAAGTGTTTTTCTCAATTTTCAGCGCCTCGTCTCCTTGCGCTTCTGCCCCCGTCGTGCCCCTTCTGTTTGTGCCACTTTTCGCCGTCCTGTAAGTGCGTTTTTACTGTTTTCAAGTGCCTCGCCTCCTGCGCATCTGCCCCCGTTGTGCCCCTCTGATTGCTGTTTCCCCGATTGTATACTGTGCCATTAGTGTATTTCTGTGACTGTTTTCAAATTGTGACTGTTTTTAAAATTGTGCCCGACTTTTTTGTGCCTTGTTTTTCGTGTTTTCACCCCTTGTGCGCTCCCCCTTGCTCTCCGCTCCCTGCCGCTGCCTCCCTGCGGCCCGCCCCCCTCGCGCCCCCATTCGCCGCTCCCTCCCGCCTCCCAGCTGCTCCTCCCTCCCCCCTCCCTTCTTAATGGCTGGCACTGCGCGTCGCGAGTGAGCGACCTCTGACCTGTTTTAGGTCTAGAGCTCGCCCCCCACATCCGCAGCACCAACTTGCTGTCTCCTGCCTCTGACCCCCGCCCACGCTGCTGATAGCGTGTTCGAGGCCCTCCTCCACCCGCAGGCATCCTCCTGCGCCTCATCCCTGGTGTCTAGTGGGCTCTAGTAAGCTTCACTTGACCCGTGTGCCGCTTTCTGCCGTCCTGTAAGTGTTTTTCTCATTTTTCAGCGCCTCGCCTCCTTGCGCTTCTGCCCCCGTCGTGCCCCTTCTGTTTGTGCCACTTTTCGCCGTCCTGTAAGTGCGTTTTTACTGTTTTCAAGCGCCTCGCCTCCTGCGCATCTGCCCCCGTTGTGCCCCTCTGATTGCTGTTTCCCCGATTGTATACTGTGCCATTAGTGTATTTCTGTGACTGTTTTCAAATTGTGACTGTTTTTAAAATTGTGCCCGACTTTTTTGTGCCTTGTTTTTCGTGTTTTTGCCCCTTGTGCGCTCCCCCTTGCTCTCTGCTCCCTGCCGCTGCCTCCCTGCGGCCCCGCCCCCCTCGCGCCCCCATTCGCCGCTCCCTCCCACCTCCTGCCTCCCAGCTGCTCCTCCCTCCCCCCTCCCTTCTTAATGGCTGGCGCTGCGCGTCGCGAGTGAGCGACCTCTGACCTGTTTTAGGTCTAGAGCTCGCCCCCCACGTCCTCAGCACAAACCTGCTGTGTCCTTCCTCTGACCCCCGCCCACGCTGCTGATAGCGTGTTCGAGGCCCTCCTCCACCCGCAGGCATCCTCCTGCGCCTCATCCCTGGTGTCTAGTGGGCTCTAGTAAGCTTCACCTGACCCGTGTGCCGCTTTCCGACGTCCTGTAATTGTTTTTCTCATTTTTCAGCGCCTCGCCTCCTTGCGCTTCTGCCCCCGTCGTGCCCCTTTCTGTTTGTGCCACTTTTCGCCGTCCTGTAAGTGCGTTTTTACTGTTTTCAAGCGCCTCGTCTCCTGCGCATCTGCCCCCGTTGTGCCCCTCTGATTGCTGTTTCCCCGATTGTATACTGTGCCATTAGTGTATTTCTGTGACTGTTTTCAAATTGTGACTGTTTATAAAATTGTGCCCGACTTTTTTGTGCCTTGTTTTTCGTGTTTTTGCCCCTTGCTCTCCGCTCCCTGCCGCTGCCTCCCTGAGGCCCCGCCCCCCTCGCGCCCCCATTCGCCGCTCCCTCCCGCCTCCCAGCTGCTCCTCCCTCCCCCCTCCCTTCTTAATGGCTGGCGCTGCGCGTCGCGAGTGAGCGACCTCTGACCTGTTTTAGGTCTAGAGCTCGCCCCCCACGTCCGCAGCACCAACCTGCTGTCTCCTGCCTCTGACCCCCGCCCACGCTGCTGCTAGCGTGTTCGAGGCCCTCCTCCACCCGCAGGCATCCTCCTGCGCCTCATCCCTGGTGTCTAGTGGGCTCTAGTAAGCTTCACTTGACCCGTGTGCCACTTTCCGCCGTCCTGTAAGTGTTTTTCTCATTTTTCAGCACCTCGCCTCCTTGCGCTTCTGCCCCCGTCGTGCCCCTTCTGTTTGTGCCACTTTTCGCCGTCCTGTAAGTACGTTTTTACTGTTTTCAAGCGCCTTGCCTCCTGCGCATCTGCCCCCGTTGTGCCCCTCTGATTGCTGTTTCCCCGATTGTATACTGTGCCATTAGTGTATTTCTGTGACTGTTTTCAAATTGTGACTGTTTTTAAAATTGTGCCCGACTTTTTTGTGCCTTGTTTTTCGTGTTTTCGCCCCTTGTGCACTCCCCCTTGCTCTCCGCTCCCTGCCGCTGCCTCCCTGCGGCCCCGCCCCCCTCGCGCCCCCATTCGCCGCTCCCTCCCGCCTCCCGCCTCCCAGCTGCTCCTCCCTCCCCCCTCCCTTCTTAATGGCTGGCGCTGCGGAGGCAAGCCCGTCTGCGCCCGTCCGCGCCTGGACCGTGCCCAGCGCCACCCCCCCTGGTCCTCACGCCCCCGCACCTCCTGCTTCCGATACTCAGCCAGCGAACTCCTCGCCCTCAACCCTGGCCCCTCCACAGAGTGCTTCCTGGCCACCCCGAAGCACACCAAAGGACCTTTTTCCTGCCGCACCTGCAACTTCTCCTGCAACAGAACAACGAAGCCAGCAACAACCAACACAAACCACCTGCACTGCATCCTCCTCAACACACGCTCCGCACGAAAACACGCAATCGAGCTCTGGGACTTGCTCGACACCACCGCCCCAGACGTGGCCTTCCTGACCGAAACCTGGTGGAACGACTCTTCGGCCCCTGACATCGCCATCGCCATACCTGACGGATACAAGATCACCAGAAGAGATCGCACCAACGGAATCGGCAGAGGGATAGCCATCGCCCACAAATCTACCCTCAAGATCCACACCCACACGGACGACACCCTCAAGACAGCCGAACACCTCCACTTCCAGATTCACACGGACCCCAACACTACCCTTAGAGGAACCCTCATATACCGCCCTCCAGGACCAAGAGCCCCCTTCAGCGACACCGTCTCCGACCTCGCAAGCACCCACGCCCTCGCCTCTCCAGACTACATCCTCCTGGGAGATCTAAACTTCCACCTGGAAAACAACAACAACGCCAACACCGCATCACTGACCACCAACCTCCTCAACCTCGGACTCCGTCAACTGGTCAACACTCCCACCCACATCGCCGGACACACGCTTGACCCACTCTTCACCTCAAGCAACCACATCTCTTTCAGCCACACCTCCGAACTCCACTGGACCGACCATCACTGCATCCACTTTACCTTCAAGAAAAACACCGAACACCACCGCATCCCTCTACCGCCTCACCGCCGCTGGGGAAAAGTCACCGAAGACCAACTAACCAGCACACTCGCCAAATACCCACCACCCGAACCCACCGACCCGAGCACCGCCGCCATCAACCTCCATCAATGGATCCTCAACTGCGCCAACACCTTAGCCCCACTCAAGGAACCCACCGCCAACCAAGAAAAGAAAAAAACAGCCTGGTTCACAGACGAACTGACCACCTCCAAACGCACCTGCCAAACACTCAAGAAGAAATGGATCCTCGAGCGCACACCCGACAACCTTGCTACCCTCAAGGACGCCAACCGTGAACACCACCAACAGATCCGACTCGCCAAGCGCGCCCACTTCACAGAACGCCTCAACAACAACGCCCACGACTGCAAAGAACTCTTCTGCATCGTGAAGGAACTCTCCAACCCTAACGCCAACGTCAACGACGTCCCTCCCTCCCAGAAACTCTGCGACGATCTCTCCACCTTCTTCCACCAGAAAATCGCAGCCATCCACGACAGCTTCAACACCGCACCTCCGCCAGACCCCACCCCCGACGACTCCTCCCACCCCTGTCGCCTCACCACCTGGACCCAAGTAGACGACGCCGAAACCCTAACAACCATGAATTCCATCCACTCAGGCTCTCCCACGGACCCGTGCCCATATCACGTATTCAACAAAGCCGACGCCACCATCGCCCCCAAACTCCGCAAGATCATCAACCTCTCCTTCAACACCGCCACCTTCCCGGACAGCTGGAAGCACGCAGAAATCCAACCCCTCCTCAAGAAACCCAAGGCTGACCCCAACGATCTCAAAAACTTCCGACCGATCTCTCTCCTCCCTTTTCCAGCGAAAGTCATCGAGAAGATCGTCAATGCACAGCTCGCCCACTTCCTAGAAGACAACTTCATCCTAGACCCCTCTCAATCTGGATTCAGACGAAACCACAGCACTGAGACCGCACTCCTCGCCGCCACAGATGACATCAGACAACAAATGGACAACGGCGAAACCTCAGCCCTCATCCTCCTCGACCTATCAGCCGCTTTCGACACCGCACCCTGCTAACCCGTCTCCACGAAGCCGGCATCCAAGACAAAGCCCTCAACTGGATCTCATCCTTCCTCTCCGACAGAACCCAGAGAGTCCGACTCTCACCCTTCCGCTCCAAAGCCACCAACCTCATCTGCGGCGTCCCCCAAGGCTCCTCTCTTAGCCCAACGTTGTTCAACGTCTACATGGCCCCCCTCGCACAACTGGCCCGTCAACACAACCTCAGCATCATCTCCTACGCCGACGACACCCAGCTCGTCCTCTCCCTGACCAAAGATCCGCTCTACGCCAAAACCAACCTCCACGAGGGACTAAAATCCATCGCCGAGTGGATGAGCAACAGCCACCTGACGCTCAACTCCGACAAGATGGAAGTCCTCATCCTCGGACGCACCCCCTCGGCCTGGAACGACTGCTGGTGGCCCATCGCCCTCGGACCCCCACCCACCCCAGCCAGCCATGCACGAAACCTCGGCTTCGTCCTCGACTCTGCTCTCACCATGTCCAAACAGATCAACGACGTCCCCTCTTCTTGTTTCAACACCCTCCGCATGCTCCGCAGGATCTTTAAGTGGATTCCAACAGGAACCAGGAACACGGTGACTCAAGCCCTCGTCAGTAGCAGACTTGACTACGGCAACGCACTCTACACAGGCATCCCAACGAAAGACATCAAACGACTCCAACGCATCCAGAACACATCCGCCCGCCTGATCCTCGACATACCCCGCCGATGTCACATCTCCCCCCACCTGAAGGACCTCCACTGGCTCCCCATGGAAAAAAGGATCCCCTTCAAACTCCTAACCCACGCACACAAGGCACTACACAACACCGGACCCACCTACCTGAACACCAGACTCAACTTCTACGTCCCGACACGTCAACTCCGCTCTGCCAACCTCGCCCTCGCCATCGTCCCCCGAATCCAGCGCAAGACCTCTGGCGGCAGATCCTTCTCCTTCCTCGCCGACAAGACCTGGAACTCTCTCCCCACCTCTCTACGCCAGACCCAGGACCTCCTCACCTTCAGGAGACTCCTCAAGACATGGCTCTTCGAACGCTAGCAGCACCCCCCCCTCCTCCCCAGCGCCTCGAAACCCTGTCGGGTACATAGCGCGCTTTATAAATTCACTGATTGATTGATTGATTGATTGTCCTGGCATTCCTCACAGGGATCAGTAACCATGAGAGGTTGGGGTAACCAGAGTCACCTGCAAATATCGAGGGACAACTGTTAGCCACATACTCACCCTTAGGGCCCACACCATACCCATATGCCAACATCCACTGGGTGGGAACCAGGGCTCACCTATTAGCCACAACCTGTGCCTCTGGAGTTGGGCCATCAAATTTGGGATGCTGCTATTCCTCAGGATAAGGGCATCATGCACAGAACCAAGATACTTTGCATTGACGTGGGAGATGTACTGGTCCGCCAGGCACACCATCTGGACATTCATGTAGTGAAAACTCTTTTGATTTCTGAACACCTGTTCATTTCTCCAGGGGGGGAATGCAATATGTGTTCCATCTATTGCTCCAATGATGTTGGGGATATGTCCCATTGCATAGAAGTCAGCTTTCACTGTGGCCAAATCCTCCACCTCGGGGAAAATGATGTAGCTGCACATGAGTTTAATCAGGCCAGACAACACTCTGGTCAGCACTATTGAGAACATTGGCTGTGACATTCCTGCTGCCAAGCCCACTTTCACTTGGAAAGAGCCACTTGCCAGGAAAGGGAGCACTGATAGGACTTGCACAAGTGACATATAGCAGACATTAGGTCAGGCTTCAATTAGGCACACAGCTCAGTGATTGTGGCCCTGTCAAGTCTATAGGTGAGGATAATGTACCTGTCCTCCATGGTTGCCAAGTCCACCAGGGGTCTGTACACGGGGGATGTCTCCATCTCTTATTCATCTGCAGCGGTTGCAATATATGGGGCAAAAGAGTGAGCAGCTAATCATTATCTCTACATTCCAACCGCTACAGTTCAATACATATTGTGATTGTAACATTATTTTGTTGGAGATGTCCAAATAGTGCATTTGTGTACTGTGACACAGTTAGGATCCATGGCCTGCACCCCCCCTGAAATGTCATCCGTCTGTCCTGTATGGAGGGACAGGTGGAAATGAGGTAATTCTGCTGACGTTGTATACCGTTGGGGGAGGCGGTGGACAACCGCCGTGCAACTCCTCATTGGTTACTATTGGGCCCTATGGGGTCCAGTGGACAATGGTGGTGTACGCCAGCGGTGACGGTACGCACCGCCGCGGACATGACCACCATTTTCTATCTGTGCACTCACTTGCTACCTGACCTTCAACAGGAGAGAACCTACACTGCAAGTATTGCTCGTGTTACTGGGGAAAGGGTCCCTGCCTTCACCTCAGTGGAGTTGGAGCGACTGGTGCATGGGGTCCTACCCAAGTACCGACTGCTGTATGGGCCTCCAGACCAAAAGGTGAGTACACCGTGAGTACGATGCATGGGGCGTGAATGCATAGAGTGCTGTGTGTGAAGGCCTCATGTAGGGGCGGGTTGGTGGATGGGCCCTGGGCAGCATCCAGCATGTATGGTGGGCCATGTTTCTGCTAATCAATCAATCAATCAATCAAAGGATTTATAAAGCGCACTACTCACTCGTTAGGGTCTCAAGGCGCTGGGGGGGGAGCTATTGGTTGTAAAGCCATGTCTTGAGGCGTTTCCTGAATGTCAAGAGGTCTTCTGTCTGGCGAATGTGGAGCGGTAGGGAGTTCCAGGTCTTGGCGGCTAGGTGAGAGAAGGATCTTCCTCCTGCGGTGGTGCGGTGGATGCGGGGGAGGGAGGCGAGGGCGAGGCTGGCGGAGCGAAGATTGTGGGTGGGGGGGGGTGGAAGGTGAGTCTGTCGTTGAGGTAGGCTGGACCTGTGTTGTGGAGGGCTTTGTGTGCGTGGATGAGGAGTTTGAAGGTGATCCTCTTTGATACTGGTAGCCAGTGTAGGTCTCTGAGGTGGGGGGAGATGTGATTGTGGCGTGGGACGTCAAGAATGAGGCGGGCGGATGCGTTCTGGATTCTTTGCAGCTTTGGTTGGAGTTTGGTTGTTGTTCCTGCATATAGGGCATTTCAGTAGTCCAACCGGCTGCTGACCAGGGCGTGGGTGACAGTTTTCCTGGTTTCAACAGGGATCCACTTGAAGATTTTGCGGAGCATGCGGAGAGTGTTGTATCAGGAAGAGGAGATGGCGTTGACCTGCTGAGTCATGCTGAGTGTGGAGTCCAAGATGAATCCCAGGTTGCATGCGTGGGTGGTGGGTGAGGGTTCGGATTCTATGGAGTTGGGCCACCAGGATTCGTTCCATGCTGAGGGGTTGGTGCCAAAGATGAGGATTTCTGTCTTGCCTGTGTTTAACTTGAGGCGGCTTGATTCCATCCAGCTGGCGATAGCGGGAAGTCCGTTGTGGAGGTTGGGATGGAAAGGAGCATGGTGGGCCATGAGTGTAACAGGCAGGGCGGTCGGACTAATACCTTTCCCTATGTCTATTTCCCTGCAGGTCTGCACCCATCAAAAGAAGGGTATATGGCGTGCCATCGCCAAAGACGTGTGGACCCTGGGGGGTCTATGGCAGGCAGAGCACCCACTTTCGGAAACCGTGGGAGGACCTGAGATGGTGGGCATGGAAGACAGCGGAGGCCCAGCTGGGAATGGCCTCCCAACGAGGAAGGGGTGCCCGTCAAACCCTGACCCCCCCGATGGCCCGCATACTGGCAGTGACCTATCCGGAGCTAGATGGGTGCTTGGGGGCATCACAGCAGCCATAAGGGAGTGAGTACAGTGCCCTAATATATGACTTATGCCTGGTGGGGTGGTATCCAGGTGGTGGATGTGGGCCCTGTGGGTGCCCCTAGGCCAGGCCTGGCATTGCAGAGAAGATCCCATGTTGTGCAGGATTCTGATGTGAAAGTTCTCTAGCCAAGCTAGTAGGCATCCACTACTGGGCAGGGGTCTGTGGGTCTCAGGTATGCTGCAATTTGTGTTAGATGTCCCTATCCATGGGCTGGTGACTAGCATTGTGACGGTAGTGTTGCCTAATGCGTAGGGCTGTTCCCTGTGTGTGAGTGTGTTGTGTACACCAACAGTGGTGTTGTTGCTGCCATTGACCAAGTGTATTCTTTGTCTCTTCCCCCCCTTTCTGTTTTGTCACCCTGTTCTTATGTGCATTAGCATCATCTGGCAGAAGAGCAGAGGCACCGGCGATGGAGGGAGCTGCATCCCACAGGACCCAGGAGGCAGAATCCACCGACGGTGAGGGCACCAGTGGGACAGAGGGCAAGGGAAACACCACGGCGGGGACTGGAGGGGACAGTTCAGACACGGATTCCTCCTCCGAAAGAAGCTCCCTGGTGCCCACCCCAGCTACAGGTACAGCCGCCACCCCCATACCAGCACCGTCCTCCTAGCAGCCCCTCAGCAAGTTTCCCGTGCCCGCGCACCAGGAGCGTGGGCATCTCCTTCACCCCAGGCACTGGGGCAGGGCACTTCAGGCCCTGCCCCAGTGAGCCCTGCTGCCCTGAGTGAGGAGGCTATTGACCTCCTGCAATCCATCTCTGTTGGGCAGTCAACCACTGTGAATGCCATCCAGGGGCTGGCAGCTCAAATGCAACAGTCCAATGCATTTCTGGAGGGCATTCACACTTGCTTGGCGGCCCAACAGAGATCAATCCAGGCTCTGTCCTCCTCTCTGATGGCAGCCATTGTCTCTGTTTCCACCCTCCCCCCTCCAACATCCTCCACCCAATTCCATTCCCCTCAACCCCAACCTATCCCAAGCACACAGGCAGACGAGCAGGCATCCAGGACAGCACACACGAGTGGACATGGCAAACACAAGCACCACACTTCATCCCACAGGCACTCACACAACCAACATCCAGAATCAGACATACCAACATCCACTGCCTCCACTGTGTCCCCCCTCCTCCTCGTCCTCCACCTCCCTCCCAGTTATGTCTCCACTCACACCTGCATGCACCACATCACCATCACCAGCACACCTATCAGTACACACCCCTCACTGGCAGTCACCACCCCCACATCCATGCACATGTCCCCTGTGTCTGTGCCCCTCCTCCCAAAGTACACAAACGCAAGCACTCAGACACCCAACAGCCATCCACCTCATAACAGCATCCAGCCCATGCACCTGCACCCAAACACAGCAGACTGACACCTCCTACCACCGCTCCCTCTTCCTCCACTTCCAAACCATCTCCCTCTTCCCACCCCAATGTCCCCAAGAAGCTTTTCCTCACCAACATTGACCTCTTCCCTAGCCCTCCCCCATCCCTCACATCAGGCCACGGTGGTCAAAACCCAGGCAAGCACCTCAGCCACCGAGTCCACGGGCACAGTAGTGTCCCCAGCTACTCCAGGTGGGAAAGGATCCCGGCCACCAGCCAGCCAGGCGGAAAGGGTGCCTGCCCCAAGTGCGTCAAGGAAGGGCAAGGAGGCAGCCCCAGCTGCAGGAAGGAAGGGCAAGGAGGCAGCCCTAGCTGCAGGAAGGAAGGGCAAGGAGGCAGCCTTAGCTGCTGGAAGGAAGGGCAAGGAGGCATCCCCAGCTGCAGGAAGGAAGGGCAAGGGGCCTGAAACAGCAGGCAGTAGAGACAAGGGGACTGGTGCTGGGACTCAGTCGGAGCCCCCACCACCAACCATGGTGGTGCAGCCGTCTGAGGCTGGAGGGGATGTGCTGGAGCCTCCCCCCAACACTGCCAGCACCCCCACCCGCACCGCCACCAGCAGCAGCAACCCCGTGGGCAGCTGCCCGGGGCTGCAGGGGATGTGCTGGAGCCTCCCCCCACCACTGCCAGCACCGCCACCAGCAGCAGCAGCCTCAGTGGGCAGTTGTCCAAGGCTGCAGTGGATGGGCTGGAGCCTCCCCCTACCACTGCCAGCACCGCCACCAGCACTGCCACCAGCAGCAGCAGCCCCAGTGGGCAGCCGTCCCAGGCTGCATGGGATGGACTGGAGACTCCCCCCACCACTGCCAGCACCGCCACCAGCACCGCCACCAGCAGCAGCAGTCCCAGTGGACAGCCGTCCGAGGTTGCAGGAGATGGGCTGGAGCCTCCCCCCACCACTGCCAGCTCCACCAGCAGCACCACTACTGCCACCACTGAGCAGCCGTCACCGGCGGCAGACAGCGTGTAGTCCTGTGTCCATGGGCTTTTGTGCAGCCTGGCCCCTGCAAATCCTGTGGGTATGACACCCAGGTGAGAGGTACCTTGCACTCCCCAGAACCAGTGGAGAAGCCATCCACTCACCCCATCCTCCTCAGGATAAAGCTCACTGGGCACGATGGCCCCTCCAGAAGCAGTGGAGAAGCCATCCACTCACCCCATCCTTCCCAGGATGAAGCTCACAGGGCACAATACTCCCCTCCAGAAACAGTGGGCAAGTCACCCACTTGAGAGACTGTGGCCTTGCACTCCCCAGGACCAAGCACAGGGCATGTTGCCCCCTCCAGAGCATGTGGGCAAGTCACCCACTTGAGAGACTGTGGCCTTGCACTCCCCAGGACAGAGTAATGGGCATGTTGCCCCCCCCAGAGCATGTGGGCAAGTCACCCACTTCAGAGACTGTGGCCTTGCACTCCCCAGGACAAGTCAGTGGGCAAGTCGCCCACTTGAGAGACTGTGGCCTTGCACGCCCCAGGACAGAGTGATGGGCATGTTGCCCCCTCCAGGACCAGTGGCGCTGTACTATCTTCCGGCTGAGGTGCCCCCCATTCCCCGTCCCCCTGAGGTGCCTGGCTGTTTTTGACCTGATGCCCCTGCAGTGTTCTCTCCGTGTTGTTGCAGGAGTGAGGTGGGGCCTTGGACTTTGTGATGTGGCCCTGTGCCCCACAAACATTGGGCAGTGTCCCTTGATTTGTGAATATATATATGCTTTTTTATTTGGATGCACGTATTACTACTATATTTATCTTATTATACTCTTTTTACTCTATTGTAGTTGTCCTTGCATTATTCCTGAGGGGTACGGGGTGAAAATGTAATGTTACTGCATCTGCTTGTGTGTATGGTGTTGGGGGTGGGGGTGTTGCATGTGTGTGTCACTCTCTATTCCCTCACCCACTCCTCTGTGTGCTAGGCGACAGTACTCACCGTGCTCGTCTTCGCCAGTGTTGGTGTTCGTAGTGGAGTAGAACGTAGAAGAGCATGGCGAACACATGCAACTCGGGCTCCGTGGTGGCGGGGTTGTTCCTTGAGTCTCCGGAGGTGAGTCATTTCCCTTCTCTGCAGTGTTTCCGCCAGGCTTTTGATGTCGTTGGTATTGCCTCAGAAAAGGTGGCGGATTGGTGTGCCTTTATACAGTGGGCTGAACATTGTCCTCCGCCTGGCTGTAGGCGGTTACCGCCGTGGTGCCTGTTGATTTCTCCCTGGTGGTCACTGTGTTAAAGTGGCTGTCTGTTTGAGCAGTTTCCACCGTTGTCATAATTTCATAGTTATTACCGCCGGCCTGTTGTCGGTATTACCGCCACTATATCACCGACTGCCAGGGTTGAAATGAGGGCCTTCGTGTAGTCAGGCATCCCAAAAGCCGGAGCTTTACACAGACTGTCTCAATTCAGAAAACGCTTTCATGCAAGCCTGATTTCACACTAGGGGATCAGTGACTTCATTATGAGTGAGCTTCTACAAGGGTTTTGAAATGACTGAAAAATTGGGAATCCATTGGTGACAGTAGCCTACCATCCCTAAAAACATCCTGACATCTCTCTGTGTGGCTGGGAAACTCATCTGCAATATGGCTGTGACCTTTCCTCAGGATATTTTTCCTTTTTTGTTCTGGTGATTCATTATCAGTGAATTACATGGGCTGCTCCACACTTCTTTCAAGACTACTTGGTTTACAAATTCTGCAATTATGTGAGCAGCCTTCATAAGGATGTCCTATGGTATGTGATATTGGGGAATCTGAGGAAAAATTGCATTCGGCTTTACAGGAACTCTAACTGGCTCAACTCCCTTTTTCAGGCCAATCTCTTTCCCTGTCAAATCCCACACTCTTTCTTTAACTGTTCCCTGTAACTCAGGAGGAAGCTTCTTCACTGTGAAAACCGGAAAGAAATTAATCAGGCGTCATTACTCATTTGTAGTCTCACACTCTCTCTCTGGACCTAGGTCATCCGCGTCATTACTGTTTGTCTGTATCTCGATTGCATCATTTGGACAAGTAATCGAGCACCTGGTTTTACACACCAAGAGGGTCATTCTGACCCTGGCGGCCGGTGGCCGCCAGGGCCACCGACCACGGGAGCACCGCCGACAGGCTGGCGGTGCTCCAATGAGCATTCTGACCGCGGCGGTTCAGCCGCGGTCAGAAGCGGAAAGTCAGCGGTCTCCCGCTGACTTTCCGCTGCTCATTGGAATCCTCCATGGCTGCGGAGCGCGCTCCGCAGCCATGAGGATTCTGACCCCCCCTACCGCCATCCAGTTCATGGCGGGAAAGCCGCCATGAACAGGATGGCGGTAGGGGGGGTCGCGGGGCCCCTGGGGGCCCCTGCCGTGCCCATGCCAATGGCATGGGCACGGCAGGGGCCCCCGTAAGAGGGCCCCAAAATGTATTTCACTGTCTGCCTTGCAGACAGTGAAATACGCGACGGGTGCAGTAGCACCCGTCGCACCTTCCCACTCCGCCGGCTCGATTACGAGCCGGCATCCTCGTGGGAAGGTCGTTTTCCCCTGGGCTGGCGGGTGGTTTAACTGGAACCGCCCGCCAGCCCAGGGGAAAACTCGTAATACCCGCCGCGGTCTTTTGACCGCGGCGCGGTAATTTGGAGGGCGGGATCCTGGCGGGCGGCCTCCGCCGCCCGCCAGGGTCATAATGAGGCCCCAAGTCTCTCCCCAATAGGGATACTGGACTTGAGTCACAGATGACGAATTTGTGCAATCCTTTAAAATTGCCAATTTTAACCTGGACTGGTTCTTTGATTGGACTGGTCAAATACTGATTCGCTACTCCTACAATCGGGACTGTCTTTCCTGAAAGGGACAAGATCAGAACTTCTGCAGTTCTCACTGTAGAACATGTAGCTCCTGTGTCAACCAAGAATGAAACCTTATGACCCATTACCTTTCTCTTCACATATGGGCCATTCTGATCTACTTCTGACGAAGCTTCAAGCATACATTCCTCTTCATTTGAAACCTTGCTCGACCAATCATCGGTTATTCCATTCTCACTGTGTAACGGAAATTGGTATACTGTGTTATTACTTTGATTAAACCACTGACCTGTGACCTGTTGAGGAAGCATCACCTGCTGCTGTTCCATTGGGGCTTGAAGTATTGGAGTTTGCTGTTGAGGTACCATTTGAACCTGCTTTTGCATTGGCTGCAACTGTGCCATTTGTACATGTTGCATTTGCACCTGCTGCATGGGTTGAAACCTTTGCATTGGATTCGTATTATTATGAAAATTTTTATTATGACCTCTCATTCTCTGTCCTCTCATGTTTTGACACAAATTGATGTCACTTGTTGCGGAACAACTGTACCATCATCGGACACTCCTGCTTCCAATGTCCGACCACTCCGCAAGCAAGCCAAGGCAACAATCTCTTCCTTCCCTACACATCATTCTGAACCACTGCAGTATCCAAGTCGGGACTATAATTTCCATTACCAATTCTTCCACGACCTCTACCTCTCATCTGATTTTGAAACACCACATTTCCCTGCTTCTGTGGAAATTTTCCCTGCATCCCTGTTTGTGGCACTTTAATCTGCATCACCATCACCTTTTCCTATCAACTTTCTCTGCTTCAACTCAACTACAGTACTTTATATACTGCAATACCTCATAAATCAGATGTGCTTACCAGCAAATCAAATGACTCTTAATCATCTGGCTCATTTCAAGTCTCAAGTCTTCCACAAATCTGAACACAAAATGAATCATGTGTTTCGGCTCGATTGTTACTGTACCACTGTAATGCTTAAATGCCTGGAATATCTCTCGTAATACGCATGTATAGACTCTTTTGCTTCCTGAGCTGTTCTATCTACTCTCTGCCAGTCAATGTTTTGGGGCAAAATTCTCGTTTTAAAAAATTCAATCACTTTGTAATAATATTTCATTACCTCAGGAGATGGTGCACCTGTATTTGGAACTCTCTGTGGTTCTTTTGCAGGCCAATCTATACTCCTCTTCCACTCTATCCATAAATCAGCTGGAACTACTATCTCTAAAAGAGTGTTCAAGTTCTCCCACAGGCATTTTGCAAGTTTCACAAACCTGGTTATCTGCTGGTACCATTCTACTGGTTTCTCTCTCAACCTGGGATAGTCATTTGTAAAAGACAGAATATCACTTCTGCTCCAAGGGACATGAATAAAATTCTCTCCTGGAATCTCTCTCATCTGTACAATTTTCACCGGATCCTAGCTTTGCTGCACATTTGCAGTCAGCTCTGCAGAATCCCTTTTCCTTTTATCTCTTTTCTTTACCCATCCGCCTTCCCATTTGTCTAATGCTCCCCATGTCTGGACACTTTGGAGTAACTCCCTTAGGTGTGTCTTCATTCCTGCAGATCTCATGTGTTCAAAATCTTTTGTGTCAAAATCTAATCTGTAACTCCTCTTCAAATGTTTAGTTTTCTCTATTTCTACGCCGTACTTCTCTGGCAAGTCTGCTGGTCTTTGATGTACATTGCTCACTTCCCTCGTAATGTTCGGGCACAGATATCTCAGTTCTGCTTCTGTGTAGGATTCTAGTCTGTTTACGCCCATAATTCCTTCAATGAGTTCACCCGCTTCCATTTCTAGTCTTGTATAGTTCAAGTATTCCTCTCCCCTAGGAGCACTCTGTGGGGTATTCAGCTTGTCTAACCATTCAGTCAATTGCTGGGCAGTCAAACCTTGCAGCGAAATGTTGTTGGCCTCAGCATGTGGCATTGGTTGCACAATTACATTTGGAGATTGTGGTTTCAGTAATTTCAGGCTATCACCAACGTTCAACCCTATTACAGTATCTGGAGGAACTCCAAATGGACTAAGGTCTAGCAACGATCTTGTTCTGTCGAAGGTCTGTCCCATAGGAGAGACTACTCGGACATTCTCATTAGGTCCTCCCCTCATTGAATTCTGGCTCAGGACTCCCTGTCCCCTTGCATAGTTATTTTCTTGAGCAAACAAAGGTACGATTGGACCAATGGTAACAGGTACAGATACAGCATCTGGGCTCGGTCTAACATTCGGGTTTTGTGGGTGTATAATTTCCATAGTCTGGCTCATCAACACAGACATCTCTGTCTGACTCCCTGTTATCGGAGTGTACTTTGGCATCGCTTGTGACTGCACTTGAGGCAGTAAAAGTGGAGTTGGCTCTGTCTGAACCAATGTCGGTTTCGGGAAAAACCTGTCCTGTTGGCATTATCAAGCTTGTGGCAGTTTCCACTATGGGTACATCAGGGTAAATTCTCGGGACAATTGGATGTGGCACCTGATTTTGTGCTACCGCAGTAGAAGGTGCATTAAGACTGCTCTGCAGTGGGCGTGGTGTCATGCTAAGATTAATCTGCACTAGACTCGTTGTCATGTTAACCTGGGTCGGAGCTGAAGAGTTTGCACTAGTGCTCGGACCACTCTCTTGTGCTGCATATTGTGGGGGACAATTTCTCAATATCTGCACAATAAACTCATCATCGTCTGACTCTTCCTCAAATGTCAAAGATCTCCTAGTCTCCTTTGGTCTCTGCTCCCTACTCTTGGAAGGGCTTCTCTTTGTCTTTATAGTGGCTTTCCTTCCCTCTCTCTCGCTGTCCTGTGTAACCAACTTAATCCCCTGTAAAGTCGCAGTTCTCCAAAATCTCTGATCACTATCCCATTTAGCCTCCACTAATGTCTTCTCTGCCTTTCTCATCCTCCTCTCAAATTTCTGTTGCTGCTGCTGTCTAGCTACTAATTCCCAGATTGCTAATGCCTCAAACTGTGCTGGTCTCCGAGGGGGTTTCAGATCATACAGCACCCTCCTCAGATTCTCTAAGGTCCTCAAATTAAATGTTCTGTGGGCAGGAAACTCTAAACTCCCATCTTTTTCTGTCACTTTGCACCACTGCTTCAGCCAAAGACATGGTGCAGCACCCTTTTCTTTGATTACAATGTAAGCCAGTGTACCCTCTGGTGGTGCAAAATCCCCTATACTTGTTGTAATGTACGTATCTCCCCTTAAAGCACTCTTTAAAGCTTTGAAGGCGTGCCAAAGGCAAGCCCGTCTGTGCCCGTCCGCGCCAAGACCGCGCCCAGCGACAGTCCCCCTGGCCCCCTCAGACAAATCTACTCCGCCTCACCCTCCACTCACTCAACCCAGGCCCTCGCCCCACCTGCACCCTTTCCAGCTCCACACACACTCATGGCTCCTTCACCTGCCACGCCTGTCATTTCTCCTGCTCCTCATCCCTCACACCACACACCAACCAGAGCGATCCCCTCGACAACAAACACAACACCCCCAACGCAATACACACCTGCTCTGCCCCCACCCCCACCAACCAGCCCTGCAGCACATCACCCCACAACCAGAACACACCCTGCAACAACACCCTCATGCACCACACCAACACCACACACCACAACCACCTCAACTGCCTGCTCCTCAACACCCGCTCCCTTCACAAACATGCCATAGAACTCTGGGACCTCATCACACTCACCTGACATCGCCTTCCTCACGGAAACCTGGACCAGATCGCCTCAACAGGGCAGGTGGTGGCATCGCCATCCTACACAGGGATACCATCAAAGTCACCACCAGCTCCCAAGACACTATCGACAACACAGAACACATGCACTTCCTAATCCACATTAACAACAACTCCACCCTCAGAGGTACACTAATCTACAGACCACCAGGACCACGCCACGCCTTCTGCGACACCATCGCCAACACCATCAGCTCGCACACCCTCACCTCCACAGACTACATCCTCCTCGGTGATTTCAACTTTCACTTGGAGAACCCTCAAGACCACAACTCTACCTCCCTCATAGACAACCTCACCAAGCTCGGACTCAAACAACTGGTCACCGCACCCACCCATTCAGCAGGACACACGCTCTACTCAATTTTCACCTCAAGCCAACACATAGCCTACACCCACACCACCGAACTCCTCTGGACTGACCACCACTGCGTCCACTTCTCCTTCACCAAACCCCCCACACACCACCATCAACACACCACACCCTACTGCATGTGGGACAAGATCCCCACAGAACGCCTGAACTCCCAACTGGCTCACAACCTCCCCCCCACACCAACGACCCCAACACAGGAGCACACAACCTCTTTAAATGGATCACTCCCTGCGCAGACACACAAGCCCCCCTCAGAAAACACATTGCCACCCGCAACATCAAGAATGCCCATGGTTCACCCCCGATCTCCAAGACTCCAAGCACAAATGCTGCCAAGCGGAAAAAATATGGCGACAAGAACCCTCTACAACCAACCTCTCCAACCTCAAAGCCACCATTCGCACCCATCACCAACTCATACGCACCGCCAAAAGAAATCACTACAAGACACGCCTTGACAACAAATCTCTAAACAGCAAAGAAATCTTCACCATCAATAAAGAGCTAGCCAAACCCAAAGCCAGCAACATAGACCCCCCACCCACACAGCCCCTATGTGACGCCCTCTCTAACCACTTCCACCACAAAATCCTGGACATCCACAACAGCTTCATACCACACAAACCCACCACACACACCCCTCACTCACCCAACTCAACCCCCACTCATGACCCCCCCACCACACTCACCACCTGGGCCCCCACCACACACGAAGAAACCAAAAAAACCATGAACTCCATCCACTCCGGATCCCCCTTCGACCCCTGTCCACATCACATCTACAACAAAGCCAGCCCAACCATTGCCCCCATACTCCGCGACATAATCAACTCCTCTTTCGACTCCGCCACCTACCCAGAGCCCTGGAAGCACGCGGAAATCACTGCGCTCGTAAAAAAAAACAAAGCCGACCCGGAGATCCTCTCCAACTATCGCCCCATCTCCCTCCTCCCTTTCCCCGCCAAGGTTGCCGAGAAACTAGTCAACGGCCGCCTATCCCACTTCCCCAAAGAAAACAACACTCTTGACCCCTCACAATCCGGGTTCCGCAAGAACCACAGCACGGAAACCGCCCTCATCGTATGCACTGACGACATCAGGATCAAAGTCGACAAAGGCAAGACCGTCGCACTCATCCTCCTAGACCTCTCCGCAGCCTTTGACACTGTCTGCCACCACACACTCCACGCACGCCTCCACAACATAGGAATTTGCCACAAAGCCTTAGACTGGCTCACCTCCTTCCTGACCGACCGGACCCATAGAGTCTGCCTTCCACCTTTCCACTCCACTGCTACCAAGATCATCTGCGGAGTCCCCCAAGGGTCCTGCCTCAGCCCCACACTCTTCAACATTTACATGATCCCCCTAGCCAACATCCTCCGACCACACGGAATCACTATCCTCTCCTATGCAGATGACACCCAACTCATCCTCTCCCTCACCTGCAACGCCACCACTGTCAAAACCAACCTACACGCTGCTCTCCTCGACACCACCAACTGGATGACAACTAACCACCTCAAGCTTAACTCCAACAAAACCGAGATCATCATCTTCGGGCCCAACAAAACCATATGGGACGACTCCTGGTGGCCCACCGCCCTAGGCCCCGCACCCACCCCCGCAAACCACGCACGTAACCTCTGCATCATCCTGGACCCCTCCCTCTCCATGACACAGCAAATCAATGCACTAACCTCCTCCTGCTTCCACACACTCCGCACTCTAAAAAAATCCTTCAAATGGATTCTCCCAGAGACCAGGAAGACAGTCACCCATGCACTCATCAGCAGCAGACTAGACTACGGTAACGCCCTCTATGCAGGCACCACACTCAAACTCAAACGCAAACTCCAGAGAATCCAGAACACAGCTGCACGCCTCGTCCTTGGCCTCCCCTGCCACAAACGAATCTCACCACACCTCAAATCCCTTCACTGGCTCCCCATAGACAAGAGAATCCTTTCAAGATCCTCATCCACGCACACAAATCCCTCCACAACGCCGGCCTGACCTACCTCAACGAAAGAGTGAACTTCCACACTCCCACCCGCAACCTCTGATCAGCCGACCTCGCACTAGCTACAGTCCCCCGCATCCAACGAACCACCACAGGAGGCAGGGCCTTTTCCTACCTCACCCCCACAACCTGGAACTCCCTCCCCACCAACCTCCGCAAAACCAAAGACCTCCTACTCTTCAGAAAAAACCTCAAGACATGGCTGTTCGAACAGTAACCCCCCTTCACCCCTCCCCACAAGCGCCTTGAGACCCTCACGGGTGAGTAGCGCGCTCTATAACATTTTTTTGTTTGATTTGATTGATTGAAAATTTCAGCTTTTTGACCTTTATGTTATTCTAAATCAAATCAGGAAGTGACTTTTAATCCCAGAATTCTCTTCACCCACCTTCTCAACCAATTACGCTTCACATTTGTCCGCCAATCTGTGCGCGACCCTTCTCACTAACCAACCTATCCCAGCGCGGCTCTACCGACGTCTCCCACACAAGTACTGCAGCTGACAAAGTCTTGCGGCTTGTCCTACTAAACTCAGATTCATGCAAAACTAATGCAATTTATTGCAAGCACTAAACAAAATCAAAGCTAATTTGTCCGTTGACTACAGGTAGGGTAACACAATTGCTTCAGAAACGTTATTAATTTTTCACTGATGGCATTTCACTCTAGTAGCTTCTCTTTCTTTCTCAGTTTCCCTTATTCGCAGACAAAATTTGACCAGCAAATTTCACTCTCAACTGATCAGTGGGTCAGTCCTGGTGCACAGAGGACTCTCCAGATCTTAGTAGAAAAATTATTTCGCTCACTTTGACTCACACTCTGACTTGTGGACCACGCCCAATCGACCTATTAAACCAGACAAATTACAACAAAAATCAAGTGTCTCATACACTTTTCAGTATACTCCGGAGTCTTAGACCATGCAGGGTCCGTATACCAACAACCACCTGGACAATTTTTGAGCACAGAGCGCCTCACACATGTGAAGTTTGACAACTTCCCTACTCTCACACTTCACAGTACGCACATTTCTTTTGCAACTTCATTTGGAGTACACAAACTCCCTAAACCCTTACAAACATCATAGTTCACCTGCGATTTGCATAAGCTGTGCAAGCGCAAAATCTACTTCATTCACACTGTCACTAGAATGCTGAGAACATCCTCAAACAATCATTGACAAGCTCCAAGGTTCTGGGAAGGTAATTTTAACTACTTAGGGGTACATTTTCTTTCTACTTTGTATCATTGAATCTAAAAAAATCAAAAATTTCACCAAATCTGTGAATTACTTTGCTCTTTGTAGGATATTAACCCTTACCTCACTACCATCTCTGAGAACACCTGTTTTTCCTTGCTTACTATCTCTGGGACAAATTCTCTACTACCTATCTCTGGACTTTATGACAGACTCTTAAGGAGACAAACCATGTACCAGGCCTCTATGATGGGCTCTAAAGGAGACAACCCATGTACTCGGCCTCTATGATGGGCTCTTTAAGGAGACAAACCATCAATCTCTGCTACCATCTCTGTTAGCACGTCAGACCGTAAGTGAACTTTTAAGGGGATGCGTATTTGCTGATGGACCTTTTCACTGCGCTTTGAGTAGTTCCCACCATATAACCCCGTACAAATACAAATCTTTAGCAATAACAGTCAATGACATCGATAATCAATAGAAGTCAGTCATTTCCATACACCATGACCTCGCGGACATGAATAACCACAGCTTTATATAAAAGTTTGAATGTTTATTTACCTATATTAACAATGCGAATGTCAAATAACTTAATCTCAATATCAAATGCCACACATACAAAAACAATACTGGCTGCCCGAACGCCTAAAGAATCGCAATCTAATCAAAGCTTGAGCCACTACACATTCTAATGTTACAGTACAAATCAATAGAAAGAATAACTGCGGAAAAGAAATGGCAAACATTTAGATTCAGCAAAGAAAAGACATCAGCTGTTATTACATGTAGCGAACTTCATCAAAAAGAACCCTAACTAATATCAGATTAGAATAGCATGTATGAACTTCATGCAAAACAATGTAGTCACACAAATATGGAAAACAACTAACTATGGCTCTATCAAAATTAGCGGTTGGTACCTAAGAACAGGAGCAAAGAAACATCTCAGTCAGTAACATCGTCTTATACCTGGCCTCAGTGTGGTTCAGCAAACTGTGACAGTCTTCGTCAATTGGACATCGGTTCGGTCAGCAAGGATTCAGGATTCAGCATTAATGTTCAGAAAAGCAAAGTCTCTTCATGCAGTTCGGAAAAGAATAATAACTAAACATTCAAGACAGTTAAGAAGAATATCACGGAAAGGCCCCTCTCCTCTTGGTGCAGTCTGGCTAAGTTAGATTTCTTAAACCTACTTCCCACATCGTTATTGGTCAAAGAATCCTATGTTTGCATTCAGTCCAATGAAAATAAAACCCCAAATCTACTAATTTACTAGTACACAGTTCACATGTCGATGATTGATTCCTCTTCCCCTCGTTCCCATTGTTTGGCTTGTCAGGTATCAATATTTGTTGCAGCTTATACTCCAGTCAGTGCTTCCATTGTCTTCTCCTGGAAAGGTCTTTCTTACACATACAATAATCTACAATGTATTCCTAGCTAGTACAACATCTTTTAGCAAGCAGTTCTCATGAGAAAGGATTACAGCTATGAACACTTGGTCAGTACAGTGGAAAATCACAATTTAATTCTTTAAGCAGCCGTTTTATAAGTCTAGTAAAAAATGCAGCTTGACATGAGGCCGTGCAACTAGGCCAAATACTTAGTTAAGTTAAGGCCTATGACTAATAAAGCTAATACATAATCCATAACCCTTAATATAACATATTAATACTTAAACAAACATGAGCTCAACATTTTACATTAATAAGCTAATAATAGATACACATCGAGAACACTGGCAGCCACTCATGTAGTAGGAATTTTAGATGTGTGCGTTATTTCTCTACATTAATTCATTCCTAATGCAAATTCAACAATCAGAATGCATGAATATTCATTATTAAAATTCAACGTTAACATGCATATGAGATCAGTCAAAACCCAGAAGTGACTGACTCATTTCTCCCTGGTGTATGCTGTGGCGGAAGCAAGCACAATGTAAATGACATGAGATCAATGGCGAAAATGGTTGACTCAAAGCTCCCTGTGTTTGTGTGGTTGCTTAATATTTTTTTTTTTAAATACAAGAGTCTGACTAGACAGCTAAAGCTGTCTCTAGAACAGGGACAAAAAACAGCTACACACATCAAAAGATGTTGAGATAACCACACTAATGTGAAGCAATGCTTTGTGGGAAGAAGAGCTAACATATACATCTAATCTTAAGGGCCCACTAAGATGGCATTTGCACAAGCACCTGTCATGCAAATAAGTCAAAAACAGAAGTGAAGAAAAACCTCAAGGTTAGGAGGTAGTGTTCCACACAGCAAGTGCTGTTCAACATTCCCAATTAGGACACCTTGTTGAAGCCACAAAATCAAGACCTCTCTAACCAGGTCACTGTCTGATGGTAGTTCCCAGAATTATAGAAACCTCTGTCCATCTGGACCAGTAGTCAGAAGGGCTTAAAGACAATTTTACCACCTGCTTGGTAATTTCTGGTTAGTGGTCCACCAGATGCCTGGTCGAAACATCAATACTGAGTGTACGGTGACATCGTGGTGAAGTAAGCTCCTGGAGAGGGAAAGTAACCCTTCTTTGGGAAGGTCAATGTCAACACAAGTCCTGATTGGGGGTCCTAGGAGACCCACCAGTCTACCCCTGTAACACCCCGTTTGGAACAAGACCAGCAAAACATTGGTCTCATTTTGAGCAATTTCACCATCCACAACTGGCACTTACAACACGAACAGATATCACACAAGTGGCAGTGAAAGGAGGTGGACCTCATCTGCATAGTCATGCTTTCTACAAATCAGGTCTGCTAAAGAGGATAATATATCAGTGGAGTTCTCAGCCAATATTTAATAACATTTTTGTGGATGTACTAGAATTTGGATGATCACCGAAATAATGTTTTCTGTATCAGGAACAAAACAAAGATGTGAACTTTTAAAGCCAGCCACGAAGGGGACTTGGAGACACAATTGATGATATCTGTTGGAATTGTTGTCATATCACTTTGCATGATCATTATTCAGCAATCAAATTTGCATATTTGGACACACTTTTTGATGAGACCTTGAAATGATTATCAATAAGTAAATATATGTTTTCCCAGCCATGGGGCTGCTACTTAGCTGCATAAGGGTACATTATGAAGTCAAGCAAATGCTCCAGAAGAAATGGCACTAAATATACCACCAGTGAATTTATCTATAAAGACACTGGGAAATCCTTTGAAAGCCTTCTCTCTTCATGAATACCTTTATAGCTGGTGGCATAACAGTAACATCTGTGAAAGCAGCCAAATCAATCAGTGCCCATGGCCAGTCCTGCAGAGCACGTTTTGCACATATCTGCCTATGAAGTAAGCCAGAGTATTCATACAACCCTGAACTGTGCATGTGCAGTGGTAATCGACAGCAATCACCATACTCACACTTCTATGTAAGTGGCAGCATGTTGATTTCAGCAAATGGGTCAATAAGCATGTGCATGAACAGTGAGAAACATGGGGCCAGATGTAACAAATAAGGCATTTGCGATTCGGAAATGGCGATTTTTAAGAAATCGCTATTTCTGATTCGAAAAATGCAATGTATCATATGTGCGATTCGGTAATAGCTATTTCTTAAAAATCGCAAATGCTATTACCGAATCGCAAATTGCGATACAGACCCCATTCGCACCTATAGGCCTGTAGGTCCATATTTGTGAATTTTTTGCATTTCCCAAATTGCGAATTCCTAGCTGGAATTCGCAATTTAGGAAATGCAAAACCCCAGGGTGCTGGGGGCTTAAGGCCCCCTCTGCTGCACCCCAAAAAATATTTCAGGACATGTAAGGCGCACACATGCCAAAAGGCATGTGTGCGTTACATGTCAATTTTAAAAATGTATTTTTAATGCATTTTTAAAATTCGCACATGGTTACCACCAAGTTCAACTTGGTGGTAATAGCGATTCCTTAATGCCCAATTCGCATTAAGGAATTGCTTGTTACATGTGGTTTAGAAATCGCAAATAAGGATTCCTTATTTGCGATTTCTTATTTGGAGAATCGCAATTTGCGATTCTCAAAACAGGCTTG
This sequence comes from Pleurodeles waltl, assembly GCF_031143425.1. Classification (NCBI taxonomy): domain Eukaryota; kingdom Metazoa; phylum Chordata; class Amphibia; order Caudata; family Salamandridae; genus Pleurodeles; species Pleurodeles waltl. The sequence continues at coordinate 859,321,444 of NC_090439.1, forward strand.
CAAATTTAAGGAATCGCTATTTTAGCGATTCCTCAAATTTGCGCTGCGAATGCCTTTCATAAATACTGAAAGGCATTTTTTTCATTCGCAAACGGGCATTCGCACCGTTTGCGAATGCAAAAAGGCTTGATACATCTGGCCCATGGTGATATGCCAAAATGTGACACACCCATGCTGTCATTCTGTGTCTGTGAGTGTGGGCTTCAAAATAAGATTGAACTGTGCAACTCTATAGCCTCCATCATGCAGCTCATCCATGAAAGCGTAATAAATCTAATCTGCTAATTTGGGGTGTCATGCTAAACCGCAATGGTGACACATAGATTACAGTATGTGCCTCAGTCACCAGGCTTTAACTCCTACCCACTTCAACCTTCTGCACAAAATGAATCTATAGATGATGAAGAACCATCTCAAACACAAGTTCAACAACACAGACATCCTTGTCTACTCCTTGCCCTGACCAATCAACATTTGCTTTTTCATTTCTTTAAGAGAGCAAAAAAGCTTAGCATAACAGAGGACTCTGAGCATTTTCTTTGAGTGCCACATGAACAAAGTAGACCAAATATGGCTCTTTCATTTCTGCGACACTGGCTACTTCCAGTCACTCAGAAAGTTAAATTCAAAACCCTATGAGTCATTCAAAATGTTTACCAGGGGACCGACCATTATTATGGCGCTAGGATAAACTAGTGTCAATATGCCTCACCCAATCCCATCATCAAGGAATGCAACATTCTCAATTAGGACACCTCGTTGAAGCCACAAAATCAGGACCTCTCTAACCAGATCACTGTCTGATGGTAGTTCCCAGAAATATGGAAACCTCTGTCCATCTGGGCCGGTAGTCAGAAGGGTTGAAAGGCAATTTTATCACCCGCTTTGTAATTTCCGGTTAGTGGCCCACCAGATGTCTGGTTGAAACATCAATGCTGAGTGTACAGTGGCAGCGCGGTGAAGTAAGCTCCTGGAGAGTGAAAGTACCCCTTCTTTGGTAAGGTCAATGTCAACACAAGCCCTGATTGGGGGCACTAGGAGACCCACCTGTCTATCCCAGTAACACCTAGTTTGGAACAAGATCAGCAAACCACTGGTCTTATTTTGAGCAGTTTCACCATCCACAACTGGCACTTGCAACACGAACAGATATCACACAAGTGGCAGTGGAAGGAGGTGGACCGCATCTGCATAGTCATGCTCTCCACAAATCAGGTCTGCTAAAGAGGATAATATATCAGTGGAGTTCACAGCCAACAGAGTTTTCTGATTTTACTGACAGTAGAGCAATCTGATGGGTGCCGCAAACCTTTCTATTATGGGAAGTAGCTACCCCTGGGCAAGAACTGTGGGTATTATGCCACATTTTCACAGTTGAAATAGCCATCCACATATATATCAGAAACATAATGTTGTCTGCCGTAATATCATCATGGTAGGGTTAAAAACAGACTTCCACACTTATGTTGAAGATATTCAGAGAGTCAATATTATGGCATCGATTGTTGTGCAGGTCGATATTTCAGAGGTCGGTAATATAACATATATCTCAAATAGAATTATTATCCAGTAGCTTTTTACTGCCTTTTCAAGTACGAGACTCTTAATGCCAGCAAGTTAAGAGTCAAAAATGTCTTTTAGTGGTACTTCTTTAAGGATTTATATCTTGGTTTATTATGGCGATACCCTGCATAATAAAAATGATGATGGACAGAAGAAGTCTGTGATCTGCGACTATGGTGCAAGCTAGTGGCAATCTGCCAGCTCACTTTCCTTGAACCCTCAATAGATGGAAATGAAATTAACATCCCTCGGTCTCTGTTTAAGAAGCAAGTATTTCCCCATTTATGAACATTTTTTTCCTGCAGAGAGGATCCGCTGTGGTGGCGTTAGTGTGATCAATCTGTACACCCGGCAGAAAGTGGACTGTTACAATTAGGAGTGTGCAACATGTGCATAATCTAGTTCTATGTAACTTTGCGAAGTTTCAGAAAACTGATGCAAAATTATGCGCAATTGTATGCTGTATTTTAACATGAAATGCATTCTGGGGTTCGTTTTGGTCACAAAGATGAAATCCACTGAAACTTTAGGAAAGCATATCATTTCTAAAATCCTGCTCTCTGAGTGCTGGCTCTAAGTGTAGAACAACCATTTCTCTCTTGTTGGGTATCAGTGCGCACTGTTAGTAGCTCATCGAATGGGTGTGATGGGTTTGCTAGGACACCTGGTACAGTTGGATGGGTCAGTATATTATTCATCCTGTGTGAGCCAAGAGCTTGGAATTCTTAATTAAAGCAACTCTTTCTTGTTCGGTGAGAATAGTATAGTGCAGTAGCCTGTGGCTTTCTATCGAACAGCATCTTTTTTTGCTCACTTTTTTAATCCACGTTTTATTTTTTTCCTATTTTAGCATGCACCTCATATCCTGTGATTGATGATGCTCAGGAATGCATGGACTGTCAGAAATGTTCTCCCATGATCTGTCATCTTCGGTGAAGTTCCGCGTCAGGTTTTCTGTCCACCACTGTCATTCCCATCAACCGCGATACCTGTATAGCGCAGATCACAGCAGTGCAGAGCGGCAGGTCACCCCTGCTGGGCATGTCAGCTGCTACAACACGTTCGCTGTTTCTTTACTCAGACCTGTTTTTGGACAAAGATGGAAGAGAGCGACATCAATCACTTTGTGATGGACTGCAGGCCACAGACTTCTATCACAAAGACTTTTCTGATATTGCTGGGAGATTACAGAGCAGAGCAGGAGGTCTTTAAGAGAGCTGATTGAAAAGCTTTTCTCAAACCTTCTAATTTAAAGGACTGTCGAGTTCGCTTCTGAAACCTCCCAGAGAAGGAATTTTCGGATACTTTGTCATCTTTTGCCTGTCAACCTATGTTTACCACGTTTGTGCTTCGTTTTTTGGCTAATATTTTTTTTTTTTTCAAACTGCATATTATCAGTATCCCGTTGATTGTATATTTAAGACTTTTTCAGCTCTGTTAAAGAAAGCAAAGCCTTTCTGAACTACGATATGTTTATTATCTGGCATTAGATTGTATTTTTAGGCATATGGCCAACAAACAGCACCCGAAAAAAACACACAAAATACCCTTAATTAATACAGACAAGACATCTAGTCGCCTTTACAGCAAGAGAATTCTAAGCCACACGTTTTTCCAGTTGTCTTAGCAACTATAGTACTCGAGAACCTTAGCCTTGTCCCCCAGTTAGAAGTCTTTGCTAAATACGAAGGTACATATGGAGGTAGTCGTAATAACATTACCGCTCTGTAAAACCTCCACATATGGGGCCTTTCACAGTAAAACTCTGTCATAAATACTGTATATGTTTACAACCTAATTTACCTTTTTTTGCCTGCAAGGAATTTCCAAGCACAAAAACCTTTACTAGAATGAATATTTCCTGCACGAGTGCGGAGGTCTTCATAATCGTAAACCTCACCCAAAAGATGGGAAGTGGCTGTTCTAAGGCATGGTTTGCTTTGGAAGTGTGGGGACTCCCGCAAACATCTTTGTTTGTTTCCCACACACCTCTCCAACCCCTTCCCACCCTGGAAATGTTTGAATATTTAATCCAGCAGATGGCGGGCTTAAAACACCCTCCATAGTGCTGTGGCATTTTTATATTTTGATCTACATTTAAAGTCAATACATAAAATATTTTTAAAATGTAGATAAGTTTCAATACATTTTTTAATGTTGTGTATGCTTTACCAAAAGGAAGCTCTGCAGTCAGACGGAGATGACCGCATGGTAAACTATGGGGAATATTTTTTAAAATGATTTAACTTGAAAATAAACATTGAAAATAGTTTTGTATTAAATGATAATGTAAATTCATTTTATATGTCTATTTTAAATACTTTTAAATATACATATAAAAGTAAAAAATATTACATATGTATTATTTAATTATAAAATATTGACTAATGTATTTTTAATATAAAAATAATTACATTAAATGTAAGTTATTCCATGCAACACTTTTAATCATTATTAATGCATATTAAAATAGTTTTTGTTCATCAGGTGAGAAATTATTATTGGATTTAAACTTCTGAAAAATCATTTTCATTTATATTAATATATTTTTATCAAGTGAAATTTATGAATTGAAAATATTTTTAAAATAGGTTAGTCCATATTTTACCATTATATAATAAATATGTATTATTGTGATACATTTTTAACTTACATACATAATATTATATAATGTTATACATACATATATATGTATATATATATATATATATATATATATATATATATATATATATATATACACAGTTTTCACATTAATAATTTTACTGCAAATATTGCAGTGATATTGTCAATAATTGCCATAGATGGTGTTATTTTAATTCTATTTCCTAACTATAACATCCCTGTAATCTTGTTTTTTATAGTGAATTTCTATGTTTTTTTTAACTTTAAGTAATTTTAATTACTTTTTGTTAATCAAACCTTTGCCCCAAATGGTCTTTGACCATGCACGGCGCAGGTTTGCAACAGACCCTGGCCTGTGGCCAGGCTGTGCAACCAACCCCCCCCATAACCAACCAACCCCATGCCACATATGGCCTTCAGCCATGTTGAGCACAAACTGACTGCAGGGCTTCGCCCATGGCCAGGTCTTGTGCCCAACCCCCTACACCCATCCAACATCCTGCCGTGCACAGCCTATGGCCATGTGCAGTGGGGATAGACCTCAGAGCCTGGATTGTGGCCAGGCCTTGCAGCCTACCCCCTATAATCACCCTACCCCACGCCACGCTCAGCCTTTGGCCATGCACAACAGGGGTTGGCTGCAGGGACTGGCCATGCTCATGTCTGCGGGCAAGAAAAGAGATTAAAACTCTGTTTCCAGCAAGAAGGAGCATTTTGACAGCTCCCATTTGCTGGAAGTTAAGTGTTTGCTCTTGCTTGGCAGGAGCTGTGACAGCAAAAGCAAACAGCTATCTCCTGAAGGTGGGCCCTTTGGGAGATAGCAGGAGCCAGCCCTGGGGGGTGGCAGTCTCTAGGACCATAAATGGCTCCCCTTCCTTTTCTGTGCATGGGCTGGCCCCGGGGAGGTGGTGGTCCTTGGGGCAGTATGTGGCCCATGAGAGGGACTGCGCAGCTCCCTAAATCTTTTTACCAAAGCAGTTGGCCCTGGGGAGGTGGTGGTCCTTGGGGCTGGGGGGGCTGCACAGACCCCTCCTTTATTTTTAAATTCACCCTAGAGAGGTGGTGCTCCCCGTGGCTTCTGAAAGCTCCTGAAGGAGGCTCTGTGTGCCCCCCTCCTTTTTTAAAAAAAAACCTGAGGAGATGGTGGTCCCTGTGTCCCAAGGGTTCCGCACGGCCCCTCTACATATTAATTTCAAATTAGGCCCAGGGAGGTGGAGGTACCCTGGCCTTAAAAAAGCCCATGGAGGGGTGCCCCAAGCACTGCCCTCAAATTTAAAAATACAATCTGCATGCCCCCGGGACCTGGATCACCCGGGGGCTACACTAAAAACAAGCGCAGGAAACCACACTTTTTTTTTTCTTACTTGCTAGGATTGGAGGTTTCATTGGAGTGGAGACATGCAGGCAGGGAAACAGAGAAAAACGATTGCTCTCACAGACAGGGAGCTGCATGTTTAGCAGCTCCATGTCTGTGTCAGCAATGCCAGGCTCCCCCAGTGGTCCCCAATGGAGGTGACAGGGTGCCATGGCAAGGCCCCCAGGGATTGGCCTGAGGAGGGGTCCATGCAGCTCCCTCCCCCCTAAAAAAATATGTGAAGGCTGGGCACCGGAGGATGGAGTTCCCAGGGATGAAATTGGAGCAGGGACAGGAGGCTCCCCTCCCCCACAAAAAAATATATATTATAAGGCCGGGCCCTGGGGCATGGGGTCCCCTGGCCGTGATCCCTTCATGGAGGTGAATGCATCACTGATCTGTTGGAGTGCAATCTGTATGTGACTGTGACAAGTGGGTTCTTTCTTGTCCTCTCCTGATGAGAGGAGAGTCCATGGTTCTCCCTTTAAAATGCTATGATTATGTAAATCTGTAAATTACTTGGAAGCTGCACCCGCTTGGCCCCACACTGTCCACTTTAGTAGTATGCAAATGTCTTGATGCATTTTTCTAGGATGATGGACAGTTTACCAAAGGGCCCCAGTGAATTTCCCGCCGATTTTGGTGGCATGTTCTTGATGCCGAGGAATATGAGGACATCTCCACAAAAACAAAGAAGCACTTACATCATATAGATAACAAAAAGGATCCTAGTTTTTTGGGGATTTACATCTGTGTAGTCTCGTTGGCCTCACTATAGGAGGATTCATGCTATCACAGAATTCTAGAGAAAGGAGCAGAAGGAACAATCACATTGCCAAATGCATACAAGGTCATTGGTGACATTTCCTCGTGATTCATTACACAGCTGTAGTGTAGAATACACACTGAACTTTTACCCAAGGAGACAGGAAGATCTGCACTTGGGTAAATATTTTGTGCAAAGCTGGGGACTCTTGTTGGTTAAAAGGGCAGTTGAGATCCCTTTGTGGCTGAGTCATTCACACAGATACTGACACCCCCCGACTGACACACACCCACTCACAGACACACTCAGACATTCACTCAGACACTCATGTACTCACTCACAGACCCATTCAGACACGCATGCATCCACTCACAGACCCACTTAGACACTCATGCACCAACTCACAGATCCACTCAGACATTCACACGCCCAAACACAGACCCTCTCAGATGTTCATGCACCCACTCACAGACCCACTCAGGCTCACGCACCCACTCACAGACCCACTCAGAGACTCATGCACTCACTCACAGACCCACTCAGAAACTCAGGCACCCACTCACAGACAAACTTAGAGACTCATGTACCCACTCACAGACCTACTCACACCCCCACTCACAGACCCACTTAGACACTCATACACCTACTGACAGACCCACTAAGAGTCTCACGCACCCACTCAGAGACGCTTGCACTCACTCACTGGCCCACTCAGAGACTCACAAACTCACTCACAGACGCAGTCAGAGACTCACACACCCACTCACAGACCAACTCAAACACTCATGCACCCACTCAGAGAAACATTCAGAGACTCATGCACTCACTCACAGAACCACTTAGACACTCATACACCCACTCACAGACCCATTCATACAATCATGCACCCACTCACAGATCCACTCAGACTCTCACACGCCCACTCACTGATGCTCACACACCCACTCACAGAGTCTCTCACACCCAGAGGCTCCCTCTCACACCCTGACAGACACTCTCAAACCCACTCTCACACCCACATAGACCCTCTCACACCCACTCTCACACATGACACTGTCACACCCACTCTCATACTCAGAGACACCGTCTCACACCTAGTCTCACACCCAGAGAGACAGGCCCTATGGCCAACCCCCTGCCGCACACGTCTGAAGGCTGTGCTCGGCATGGGGTTGGGTGGTTATTGGGGGTTGGCTGCAGGGCCTGGTGACAGGCCGAAGGCCATGTGTAGCAGTGGTTCGATTAACATATAGTAATTAGAATTATTTTATATGAAAAAACCCTAGAAATTCACTGAAAAAAACAAAGATTACAGGGACGTTATAGTTAGGAAATAGAATTTTTTTTAAAACATAGACATTCACTTAAAAAACCAAAGGTTACAGGGACATTATAGTTAGGTTCTGAATTTACTCACACAAAACCATAGAAATTCAGCAATTAGAGTTATTTCAAGTAACTATAACTCGCGCCCTAAGGTAAGTATAGCTCACGCCCTCTCCATGCTCTGCTAATTACCCCAGGTATTACAGCACTCGTGAAAACTTTTATAACGTCAATAAAAATATCAAAGAAACATTAGCAGTCAATTTATTGAAAGAAAAACTGTGCATGGCGTGGCCACGAATTATAGTTATCTTAGGGCGCGAGTTATTGTTACTTGAAATAACTCTAACTATAACTGCTGACTGTCTATGGTTGTGTGTCAATAAATTCAAAACCTAATTATATTGTTCCTTTGGTTTCTTAAGTGTAAATATCTCTATATCCATATCTATCTATCTATCTATCTATCTATCTATCTATCTATCTATCTATCTATCTATCTAGATATATATCTAGATATGTATCTATGTATTCCTCCAGTCTTTCTCCTTCACGATAGACAACAGGCAGTCTGTAAATATATATATATATATATATATATATATATATAGAGAGAGAGAGAGAGGGAGAGCGAGAGAGGGAGAGAGATAGATAGATAGATAGATAGATAGATAGATAGATAGATAGATAGATAGATAGATAGATAGATAGATAGATAGATAGATATGTATTCCTCCAGTCTTTCTCCTTCACGATAGTCTGTAAACGTGCTTAGCAAAATGTATTCCAGTAGATGGGAAAACAGAACGCGTTTCAGCAGTAATGCCTTTCTCAACCTAAAAAACATTGTCATCTTGCCCCACATTTTATCCAATCACGTGTTACCTACTGCACCTACTGTGCAACATGAAAGTGAAGAAACAATTAACGTGCTTGATACTTAACTTTGTTGTCAAACATTTAAAATATTCATATGTCCATTTAATCTTTTTTACATATTAAGCTTCAATGTTATGGCTCCCAACTCACAAATGAAAACTGTCATTCTCCAACTTATGAAAGTTCTAATACCTATGGTATTCAACCGCAACAACGCCTAACAATAAGGCCCAGTTACACATTTTCTCAAAAGATCTCAAGCCTAATGCATTCCTCATTCTAGTGCTCAGTGCATTCATATCAAATAGTGCCAATGTTAAAGTTCCACACCTGGTATTACTAGTCAATACCATATCACCACTATTTAGCAGACTATTCATAAAGTGCAGTTATCCTTACACCCAAGTAGGCCCCTATCCTCTTAAACCTGTTAAACCTTACAATGTGTTTTTATTGAGCCCAAGTGGGCTAAAGTGGGCCATCCTACCTCATAATCCACAATATTCTGTCTTGGAAGGTACAATAGGATCGAGTGTCAAGTATACTGGGCCACAAATAAATATAAATAGCTCCTTCACCCTTCCCAGATTTCGGGCCTCCATCCACCGGCTCTGAAAAAAAAAAAAAAAAACTCAAGTAAAACAGCAAAACAACTTGCCAGCATCTTATGCCATCTTTTTATCTGAAACAAAGAACATATTTATGTTGCATACAACATTTCATTCACCAATCGCTGGGAATATAAACATTTTATAAAATGATGCTCCTCATTAGAAATGCACATGTAATTCTTCCCCACTGTTTACCCCATGTTGTTCTTCACTGTCAAAAGCTAATATTTACTGTGACTCAAGGATTTTCTTAGCTTGTTTTCCCTATTGCCTCCTCTTGCATTGGTTCAACACCATACACTATATTCTAGCATATCCACCATGCACTTCTACAGGGTGTGATATATCACAGTTTTTTACTGTCCTTAAATGCTGGAGGATCCTCTTGTGTACCTGTAAGGTGGTGCTTCCTACATACATCTTTAGGCAACTACATTTCAAAATGTACTCAGCAAAATCACTTGTGCAAGTGTTTTGCACCATTATCTTGTGAATAGTTCTTCCCACTATTTTTACTTCTCTTATGTTCTCACCATTTTTGCATGTTTTACATTGAGAGCATTTTATTTTATTCCTCACTTGATTTCAACCATGTGCCTTTTTCCCTCCTGATGTCACTCCTCAAAAGCATATCCCTCATGGGCCTGCCCCTTTGGAAAGTTAATTGTGGGCACTTTGACATTTTGGGCCAGATGTATCATCACGGCCCTTTGCGATTCGGAAATAGCGATTTTTAAGAAATCGCTATTTCTGACTCGCAAAGTGCCATGTATCACATTTGCGATTCGGTAATAGCGATTTCTTAAAAATCGCAAATGCTATTACGAATCGCAAATTGCGATACCGACTCCATTCGCAGCTATGGGCCTGTTGGCCCATATCTGCAAATTTTTTGCATTTCCAAAATTACGATTTCTGAACCAGAAATCGCAATTTTGGAAATGCAAAACCCCAGGGTGCTGGGGGCCTAAGGCCCCCTCTGCTGCACCCCAAAAGTTTTTGGGGGGACATGTAAGGTGCAGACATGCCAAAAGGGCATGTGTGCTTTACATGTACAATTTAAAAATGCATTTTAAATACATTTTAAAATTTTGCCCATGGTTACCACCAAGTTCAACTAGGTGGTAATTGGCGATTCCTTAATGCCCAATTCGCATTAAGGAATTGCTCCATACATGTGCCTAAGAAATCACAAATAAGGATTCCTTATTTGCGATTTCTTATTTAGAGAATCGCAATTTGCGATTCTCTAAATGGGGTCGCAATTTTAAGGAATCACTATTTTAGCGATTCCTTAAAATTGCACAGCGAATGCATTTTCAGAAAGATGATTTTGCATTCGCAAACGGCCGAATTTTGCAATTCGCACCGTTGGCGAATGCAAAATTCTTTGATACATCTGGCCCCAAATCTCCTATCACTGGATCACTTTTGAGCAAATGCCAATGTTTGCTCAATGCTGCTCTCGCCTATGAATGTGCAGTGTCATACGTAGTTATGACTCTATGTTGCATCTTCCCATGTATTTTTTCTTTTGTGCACCACACAAGATAGCCTCTCTAATGCTCATGTCTACTTTCCTGCTTGCATTATTGAAGGTAGCCTCCTTTTAGCATTTATTTTTTAACCTCGTGACCATTTTGTTTTTCACTTTTTTGAAACTCTCAGTGGTGCTGCATATTCTCCGAGCTCTAAGTAGCTCACCATATGGAATGCTGTCCTTCGAAGGTGCAGAATGAAAGCTGTGGACATGTAGAACACTGTTTCCTGCACTAGGCTTTCTATACAATGTAGTTTACACTCTGTGATCTTCTCCTTGATTTTGACATCTAAAACATCTATCTTACGGTCACTCACATTGCTGGTAAAATTTAAGTTCAAATCATTCTGATTGATTTCCTTCACAAATTCCTGGGCACTCCCTTTGTCTCTTCTCCAAATTACAAAAATGTTCTCAATAAACCGTAACCACAGGTTATGTACATGTTTCATACATCCAAGGGTGGGCTATTGAGCACATGTTCCTCCCACCAGCCCATGTGAAGATTCCCATAGCTGGGATAATTCTAATGAAAGGTTTTTCTAGTCAGTGTCACTCAGTTTCATTTGTGATAAATTTATTACCGTGTTCATGTCACTCAATATTTCCTGTTGCTCCTGGGCACTCTTCTTTGATTTTCTTCTGCTTGTTCTTTTCCTATGACCACCTCTTCTCTTCTTCCTCTGCCTCTTCCCCTATGTTTTCCACTACCTCTCGATAGCCTGTGACTGGTTCTCCTGTCCTAAAAAATCTAATTCTTCCTACAATGGTGTCTGTGTCCATCCTGCTTGATTCTTCTAAATCCGTTTCTGAGCTCACATCTGTGATGCTCGGTACTGGTCTTGGTTTCTCCTGATTATTTCCATTCAACTTTTGATGATTTAAGTTATCAAATTTCTTGGCAAAGCTGTAGATTTGGCCAGTTTAGTAGTCTCCTTTATCTCTATTGAACGTGTGTGCCTTTTTCTGAATGATCACTTCCTTAGCTAAGTTCAATCTGTTTGTCTATAGCTTCTGTAACTTCCTTGATTTTGCCAGTCAGTTTTTCTCTGTCTAATTATACATACTTTATGAGACGTTTCCTAATTCCTGTAGAACCCTTTGCATTATGTTCTACCCATTCTTTCAACCTCTCTGGGTTTGGGTCTTCGTATAATGGAGTCATTAAAATCTGTAATCCTCTGGGTGCTCTCCCTACATTCAGGTGATTCTGTAATTATTTACTTTTCCACCATTTACTTAATTCCTTAAGTCTTTCCAGATTTTTCACCAGGCCATATAGATTGTTGATTTTCTGACCCCTCACTGGTTCCACTTGCTAAAAATTGCTGCTGCTTTTTGCTTTCTTACTGAATATTCTGATGTCAGTCCCTATGCCATAGCATAATGGCATACACGCTGTACCTCCTCAAACTTCATGTGCTTCACTGCACATTATTTGCTGAGCTGAGCACTTGATCAGGCTCTCCCAAACAGCATTTGGCTCAGAGTTCCCCTAATATAAGACAGAAACAAGTATCTCTTACCTGGGGGACGATTACTTCTCAGACAGGTGTCCTCTGACTCACACTGTGGGTCCTTCTGCCTCCCGGCTCATCGATCTCCTCCATTTAAGCAGCGAGCACTCTGGGCTAACCGGTTGTTTAACTTCTGCACTTGTTTGGTGTTGCCGGTCAGCTCCAAACCACCAACGGTGTCTCCAATGTTGCCACGCTGCTGCACCTATACACTCCTCCAGTCGTTCTCCTTCACAAAAGACGACCAGCACTCCATAAACATGCTTAGCAAAATTATTCAAGTAGATGGGAAAACAGAATGTGTTTGAGCCATAACGCCTTTCTCAACCTGAAAAACATTGCAATCTTGCCCCACATTTTATCCAGTCATGTGTTACCTACTACACCCACTGTGCAACATGAAAGTGTAGAAATACATATTGTGCTTGATACTAAACTTAGTAGTCAAACATTTCAAATATGCATATGTCCATTATATCTTTTTTACATACTGAGCTGTGATGTTATGGTTGACAACTCACAATTCAAAACTTGTCATTCTCTAACTAGTGAAAGTTCTGAAACCTTCTGCATTCAACCGAAACATCACATAACGATAAGGCCCGGTTATACATTTTCTCAAAAGATCTGTCTAAAGCGTTCCTCATACTAGTGCTCAAGGCATTTGTATTCACACCTGGTATTACTAGTCAACACCATATCACAGCTGCTTAGCAGACTATTCATTTTGGCCTAAATCCTCTCAAACCTGTTAACCCATAAAATGGGTGGAAGGATGACTGCACTTTATGAATAGTCTGCCAAGCAGCGGTGATATATATATTCACTGAAAAAAAAACAAATGTTACAGGGATGTTATAGTTAGAAAATAGAGTTGAAAAAAAACATAGAAATTCTCTTAAAAAACCAAAGGTTACAAGGACGTTATAGTTAGGCTCACATTTTAACTGTACAAAACCATAGAAATTCAGCAGAGTTAGACTTATTTCAAGTAACTGTAACTTGTGCCCTAAGGTAACTATAACTCACACCCCGCCATGCTCAATTTTCTCCTCAAAATGTTTACTGCAAATATTACATTGATATTATCAATGATGTTATCAAAGATGTAATGTGTGTTGCAATATGTGGGGTAATTAGCAGTGCCTGGTGAGGACATGAGATAATGTTCTAAAAAAAGGCAAGGATGCAAACACCTCCATAAAGGATTACAGATAACTTTTCAAAATGGAAATGAAGAGAAAACACATTTGCTTTTCCTTGGCCATAGGCACAAAGTTTGTATGATTAGTACTTTACAGAAGTGAAGTTTCAATGTGGACACCTGCTTTGTTTATATCTGTGCTTCCCATTGAGGTTTAATTTCTATGAGATGAACATCAAGCCTGAATGAATCCTGCTCTGTGCATTCATCAAAAAAGAGGCCATCATTCTGTGCAAAATGTCTACCCAACCGGAGTACTTTCTACTGGCTAATTAGTAAGTGCTACTCGTTGGGTGAATGTATAGTGCATCTCCTACCCTACAACTGCAGAAAGGACGTCTCCAGTGACCTTGTGTATCTGTAATTTTGGCAATGTGACTGTTCCTCATTTGTCTTCATGAGATAATCTTCAAGGTGGAACTGCAGATCTGCTATTCTACATTGCAGATACATATGTGTACATATATATTATATATATAATACAAATAATATAATATAGTATATATATATATATGTAATATACATATATATATACTTTTTAAATAATTTGTAGGGATCTGCAGGGGAGCCTCAAAGCCCTCGCAGTCCTAACTGGCTCCCTACTCCTGCTGTCAGCTCCCACCAAGCAAAGCAAACAGCTACCTCGTGAGGATGGACACCTTGGAAGGTATCAGGAGCTGGCCCTGGGTGAGTCCCCAGGGCCATATTTGGCTCCATGAGGGGGGGCCCACTCCTAGGGCTCATCAAAGTCCTGGGACCGCCACCTCCCTCGGGCACTGTATATTATGTATGCAGGGGGACCAGCATGGCACCCCCACAGCCAGGGGACCACCACCTCCCCAGGGCAATATTTTTATATATATGCGGGCAGGGCCCTCCTCCCTAGGGCAAATGCTGTAAAATATATGTGGGGGGCCCACACCACCCCCTCCCACAGCCCTGGGGACCGGCAGCTTCCCGGGGCTCAACAAACTTAATGTAGGGGGGTCCGTTGCGGACCCCTGGCCCAGGGACCACCACCTCCCCAGGTCAACTGTTTATATTAATAATGTGGGAGGCCTGAGTGTCCCCTTGCAACCTGGGGAACTGATACTTTTCTGGGGCAAACGTAATGAAAAGAATATTGGTGGGCCTCTGCGCCACCCCGCAGCCCCAGGACCACCACCTCCCCGGGGCAATCAATACAATGAATGGGTGTGTTACTGCAGCCCCCCGCAGTCTGGGGACCACCACCTCCTTGGGGCTCAACTAAGTTAGTATAAGGGGTCCGTCGCAGACCTCCAGCTATGGGGGCTACCACCTCCTAAAGGTCAATGTATTTAAAGTAATGTGGGGCCCATGTGCCCTCCCCATAGCCCAGGGTATGCCACCACCGTGGGGAAGATGCTGTAAAATATGCAGGAGGCCTGCAAGGACCCCCGCATCCCCTGGACCACTACTTCCAGCGGGGGCAATTAACTTAATGTAGGGGGTCCGTCATGGACCCTTGGCCCCTCGGGACCACCAGCTCCCTCAGGGAAATATATCTAAATTAATAGTGGGGGCCCATGTGCCCCCCCACAGCCCCGGGTACCACCACCACCTCCCTGGATCAAAAGTAATTAAATGAATACAGGGGGCCCACGCAGCCCCCCGCACCTCCAGGGACCCACACCTGTCTGGCGGTCCAGTACCTAAATGTAGGGGGTCAGTCATGGACCCACAGCCCTGGTGACCACCACCTTCCCAGGGCACAACTGAATAAGCAACCTGGCCCACCCAGAGGCAATATTAAAAGCAAGCGCTGGAGACCGTGCTTGCTTTTTTTCCCTCAAATCACGAAATTCACAGTTTTGCTGCAATTTTTGCTGTGATTTAAAAAACAAAATACTTTTAAACCTAGGGGGGTCCCTGGGGCACCTCGGCACCAAATCTAGGGGGGTGGGGTAACAGTATACCCTGCCCTTTTTTCAGTGTTTTTTTGTCTCAAAATAGCTTTCAACTCTTCCTGGCTGAGATCGGGAGTATTCGCGAAGCTTTTGCGCCTCCAGATATACAAATTTGGTTTTCTTTAAATGCTTTCAAAAACTACTGAACAGATTTGCATTAAATAACAAAAAACACTCTTTGTGGACCAAAGAGCTACCTTTCTGCCAAATTTGGTGTAATTGCATCCGGGCTGTAGTTGTATCTAAAATTCCTAAGGGAATTAAAATGGGTAATTCACTTTTTTCAACCCCCTTTTTCCCAGCCCCAGCTTGACGGATCACCCCAAAACTTCCATGCACAACAAGATTCTTGGGCACATTTTCTTTGGAAAATTTTGTGAAAATTGGATAAACGGTGCCAAAGATATAGGCAAGTCAAAAAATACTTACACATATATATATATATATATATATATATATATATATATATATATACACACACATATATTTATAGAAATATGACCTAGTGGTGTTGTCACTAGGTAATTATAATTAGGTCCTAGTTTCTATAGGAAAAGCATTTTTTGTTTTGCTAATAACTTTGGCGCTTATTGATGAATCTTAACTAAATTTTCCAAAAAGCAACAGACATCACTTCAGTTGCTATTTGGAATGTTTCAGGGTGACTCGTCAAGCTGGGGCTGAGAAAAAGGGGGGGTCCTAAAACACATTTTCCTCATTCATTTTTCCATAGGAATTTTGAACAGCAATAGAGCCAAAACCACTGAACTGAAGTACACCAAATGTGGCACAAAGTTAGCTCTTGATCCAGAAAGAGGCCTTTTTGTTGTTTGGCGTAAATCTGTTAGGTAGATTTAGATAAATGAAAGGAAATTTAAATTTGTTTTTATAGGGACATGAAGGATTTGCGGCCCCTCCCAATCTTGAGCTGAGATCTAATTGGCTTCACTTCAACAAGGCTTCAGACTAGTACCACAAAAAAGGTTAAAAATAAAGAAAAGGGGCCAGGATAGAGTCGCCATGTCCCTTTAGCTCTGGTGGTGGGGTCCTAGAGGGACCACCCTTCCCCAGGCTAAAAAGCATTTTTTTTAAAAATGTTTGCCACAGAATCACGACGGGGTTGGGAATCTATGCCAACACTTTTTGTTTTAAAAAATGAAGATCATGCTCCAGCGCTTCGTCATTTTGAAGCCCCCAGGTAGGCCTAGTACTAGGGGCACTATTTAAGGGACGGCACCTCCTCAGGGCATTAATCAAAGTTAATGCTGGGGGCTTCCCCGAGGCATTTGTTTAATTGTTTGCGGGGTCACACACCCCCACTGCAGCCCCGGAGACCACCACCTCCCTATGGCATTGATCTCATTATGTGTGGGGGCCTCATGGGCCCCCCACAGCCCTGGGGAATACCACCTCCCCGGGCATTGATGAAATTATGTACAGGGGTGCCATGTAGCCACCTGCATCCCTGGGACCACCACATCTCCAGGGTATTGATGAAATTGTGGTCACATGCCCCCCCACAGCCCAGGGACCACCACCTTTCCGGGGCACATGTCAAAAAATAGAAAGGGGGTCAATTTCGGACCCCCTGCAGGCCCTGAGACCACGACCTCCCCTTTTCTCATTGGAGGGGGGGCGTGTAGTCCCCGTCGCGAGGCAAAAGATGGCCCTGGGGACTGCCATCCCCACTGCATGCTTCTGCTATGTCCCGGGGTGCCCACCCCCGGTACATAGCTGTTTGCTGTGGCTTGGCTGCAGCTTTGACAGCTGCAACCAAGTCAGAGCAAACACTTTGCCTTCTGACAGCGGGGCGTGTCAAACAGGTCTTGCTGTCAAAAAGCAGAGTTTTCATCTCTGTTCACTGCACACAGATATGCGTCCAGGGAACAGAGATGAAAGCTTTGCTCCAACAACCATGGATCTGGCTGCTGGCAAGGTCTTGCGGGCAACCATTGCTGCCTATGTGCAAAGGCCATGCACAGTGCAAGGTTGGGTGATTATAGAGGGTTGGCCTCAGGGCGATGGTTGGATTAACGTATAGTAAAGAAGAATACTCTACGTTAACAAAACCATAGAAATTCACTGAAAAAATCAAAGGTGACAGGGACGTTGTATCTAGGAAATAGAATTGAAAAACAACATAGAAATTCACTGAAAAAAATAAAGGTTACAGGGATGTTATAGATAGGCTCACATTTTAAATGTACGAAACCACAGAAATTCACCAGTTAGAGTTGCCTCAAGTAACTATGACTCGTGCCTTAAGGATCGAGAGCAGCCCAGGGAGGTGGGGCCCGGGCCCCCCATAAATAATACAATTTTGCCCCAGGGGGTGTAAGTCCCCGGCATGCAGGGGTCCCATGGGGACCCCCTTAATTTCTTTAAACATTTCCCCTGGTGGTCCCCAGGGCAGCAGGAAGGGAATGCGGCCCCAGCAAATAAAATGCATTTTGCCCCAGGGGTTGGTGGTCCCTGGAGGACGGGGGAAGCTTGGCTCCTGTTCCATCTACATTGTTGCCCCATGAGGTGGGGGTCCCTGGGGCAGCAGGAGGGGGCCGGTGCACCCCCGTATGTTACATGAAAGCCCTGGGGAGGTAGCAGTCCCCAGGGCATCGGGAGGGAGCCCGGAGGATCCCCCACTTTTTTTTTAAAAAGAGCTGTCGGGACTTGCCCCACCTGGGGCATTAAAGTAACAAAGCACTGGAGAGCGCGCTTCATTTTTTAATTTATTTTATGAGCGGATTCCGGGATCCACCACCAGAGCTCAGGGATCATTGTGGTTTTTTCTTTACTTTTTCTTCAGACTCGGCTGCAGGAGAGTCCCAAGGTGGCTGACAATACTTCAATGACTTCTTTTGTTGAAGTGTTATCAGCCAATCAGATAGCTGCACAAGATCGTCAGGGGTCGCACAACCTTCACGTCCCTAGATATACGAATTTGATTTTCCCTTAATTTCTCAAAAACTAATGAATGGAATTACACCAACACATAAAAAGCACTTTTTCTGGACCTACCTTCCTGACAAAATTGGTGTAATTCCTTCCAGTAGTTTTTGCGCTATTGTTGTTCAAAATCCCTATGGAAAAATGAAGTGGTAAAATGTGTTTTGGGACCCCTCCCCGTCGAACAGATCACCTGAAACTTTCCAGGCAGCAGCAGAGGGGACTGGCAAATTTGTTTGGAAAGTTTTATAAAGATTTGTCAAGCGCGCCAAAGATACAGGCAAGTAAAAAACACTTTTTATATATAAAAACTAGGTCCTAACTATAACTACCTAGTGGTGACCACCACTAAGTTATGTATACAATATATATGTGTGTTTATATATATGCTCATTATTTTCTGTGGGAGGGTTTTTACCCTACCAGTGGTTGGCCATGTGTAGGGCTGGGTTTACTAGGTTACTACAAAAGTGTAAGTTACTGTAAAAGTGCAGCTTGTTAATATCAAAAAGTAGTAAACTTACTCAAAAGTTCAAAGTTATTCAACAGTGATTTTTGGTCCCACCTACACAAAGTTATCTGTTGGCAAATGACCAATTGTTTGTATCCAATGTAGACTTAGAGTGGGCTTTTGGTCTTTCTCTTGCTCATGATTTGATAACTTTCCTGCCTCCATAGGTTTCCTGCTACTTACTCGATGGTTTTCCTCAGCAACACCAATCATTCAGCAATATAACAGATCTGACAAGATGATTAAAGATGTGAAAAGGGAGTTTAGGGAAACCTTACATGCTGTGTTAAAAATGATAATTGACACAAGATTACAGAAAGTAGGTTATTAATATTAGCTGTCATAAATATAATTTGCTGTCAGTAACATGGAAGTATAAAGTCTGAGGACATCTGAAGATTTTGATATGTAGTGACACATACAAGGAATAGCTGCCAACTTTTATTTACTTATCATATAATATGTGGAGCTTGGAAATCTTTTATTTCACTGTTACTTGCTGTTGGCAATAACCTTCTCTTCACTTCTAATGAATACGTAAATAATAACTTTCTAATTAATGATTTAGAAGTTGTGGCCTTAATTAAGAATAGCTCTTCATCCCGTGCTCCTGGACCAAATGGATTATTGGCAGTTCATTTTAAGGTGAATCCTATTAAATAGACCACCGTTCTGAGTTTGCTGTTTATCAACATATATCATTTTAGAATATTTTCACCATGATGGAAAGGTTTCATCCTACAACCACTTTATAAGTAGAGTCCAGTTTCTGATCCAAAAATCTATTGTTTAATTACATTGCTGGATTCCGATGGCAAGTTACTTGCTAAGTTTCAGCATGAAAAACTGTCTCAGAGGCTACTTGAAAGAACATTCTTTAAGTTTTCACTATTTGGCTTACAGGCTAATTGTTCATCTAACTGTTCATCTCTTGAAAAACTTGTAGCTTTGAATTTTCTGGTGTAAGGAGCTTTAACAAAAGCTAGTAGCCAATCTTTATGGCTACTTTGTTGATCACTCCAGTCCTTTCAACAAAATAGACAGGAATTGTCTTTTGGACCAAACTGCACTCATGAGGAAGCAATAGTATATGATTGCATTTTTTTATTGAATTACATTCACAAAATTCAAGTTAAACAGTAAAATGGCTAGAGTCTTTCTTCTAAAGACTGTACTGACAGTGCATGAAGCAAAGGTGCATTGACACATCCCTATTATTTTCTTTATAAGTAGCTGAGTTGCCAAACATTTTGACCAGACTGGTCACCTACCATCTAAGTTGGGTAAATTTAGAGTTAGCCACTTACTACATGCTGAGTGTTTTATTAATAAAGCATGTTGGCTTACAAAGACAACTGAGAAATTTACAAGAATATAATAAGCCTAACAGTTTAAAGATAAATTTATTTAAAACTAAAGTTTAGAATGTGGAAGTTCTAAATTAGCTTTCCACAGTTCAGTCTATCTTTCTTTAATTATATAAGTTATACCTATCCTTACCTACAAGTAATTACATGCAATAATCTGAATTGGAGTCTTCATGTTTCTAGTGAAGCCTCTGAAATAAGAGTATATTCATAAAATTAAGCATTTCATGAGTAAATATTGGAAATGTGTGTTTGGGTTTGCCATCAGTACAGTAACTTGCAAGTTAGTTCCAATATTGTTATATGTCCATATTTTTTTCAATAAAAAATGAATGTATCTGGATACTCCATTTATTTATTCCATGCATTTTGAATTAATTTTGAGATCTTCACATCCATACTGCCCTATATGACTCAAATTGAGTTGTACTTCACCTTTGTTGTTATATAACGTTTAGTTCATGAATTATATTTGTAGTTGGGTTAAGACTGATGATGACTCCTTTAAAGCTTTAATATCAAGGGACACTTTTTGTAACAATTCTCCTTCTCAGTCATCCATCACAAATTGCACAGGTAGAATACCAACAGATCACCAGATTCCTAATTCAAAAATTCTTTACAAAGGGCCAGATGTATCATCAAGGCCATTTGCGAATCGGAAATAACGATTTTTAAGAAATCGCTATTTCTGACTCGCAAAGTGCCATGTATCACATTTGCGAATCAGTAATATTGATTTCTTAAAAATTGCAAATGCTATTACCGATTCGCAAATTGCGATACCGGCCCCATTCGCACCTATGGGCATGTTGGCCCATATCTGCGAATTTTTTGCATTTCCAAAATTGCGATTTCTGAACCAGAAATCGCAATTTTGGAAATGCAAAACCTCAGGGTGCTGGGGCCCCACAGCCCCCTCTGCTGCACCCCAAACATTTTTTTTCACCATGTAAGGTGCACACATGCCAAAAGGGCATGTGTGCTTTACATGTACAATTTAAAAATGCATTTTAAATGCATTTTTAAATTTTGCACATGGTTACCACCAAGTTCAACTTGGGGGTAATTAGTGATTCCTAAATGCCAAAATCGCATTTAGGAATTGCTTCATACATGTGCTAAGCAATCGCAAATAAGGAATCCTTATTTGCAATTTCAAATTTAGAGAGTCTCAATTTTAAGGAACCGCTATTTTAGTGATTCCTTAAAATTGTGTTCAGAATGTATTTTATACATTCTGAAATGGCATTTTGCATTCGCAAATGGGCATTCGCACCGTTTGCGAATGCAAAAAGTTTTCATACATCTGGGCCAAAATGTATTTTGTCCAAAGTAAAAAAAAGTTTAAAATCTACTGTAGAAAGAGTCTCTAACGAAAATTACCTTAGTCTGTCTGCAGTATGCAAAAACATTAACTATGTCTAGAATACACATTTGTATAGGAGATAGAGTTAGATTCCAAACTTCCAATCAAGAAAAAAAGGGTTTTTTACAGTTAAGACCATTATGATCTCCAATCCCTGAGACTGAAGGTTCATGATGAACTGTGAGTAAGAAAACCTAATTGTGACGTTCATGTAATGGACAGATGAATCAATGGAACATGTCATCATTCTGCTTATATCCAGAATTGATTGATCTCATTAAAAAAATGCTAACAACCACTTTTTAAGGAGATCAGTTGCAAAACCGTTTGTGAGGCAAACACATTTTTTTCAGAGGTAATACCAATAAATTGATTGGCTTTTTAGAGACAATTTCAAATTTGCAATTGTGAGTATTGATAGAATTGATACTTGCTCACAACACTCATAAATTGGTTTTCATATAATTTTAGTGAGTTGTAATGAGCACTTCAGTTTATTTATGTAATTTTTTTAAATTGTAAATGATGCAATAAAAGTATTACTTAACCACATACCGCCAACTATTCTAACAATTGTCAGAATTCAATTGAACAATTCTATTACAAGGATTAAGCAAGGTCAACCACAGCAGACATAATCGCCTTAAACTCAATAGCAACTAGCAAATCAAAGCACATTTTCTTATTATAATTTCAAAGATAAACCAAAGAACCAAAGAAATCATGTATAATAGAAACCAGAAGATAATTTAAAGCCATCCATTTCCACTATCATGACTGCCCAAACACAAAGACATCCGGGGTACAGTGCCCAAACCCACAGGCATCCAAGGTACATAATACTGCAGAGGGCAGCCCAGGATCTCTAGCAAATATCAACATGTCTGTTGTCTGGGTCAATGATGGTAAACAGATTAGTGAAAGCTGGATGGGTGCTAGGCTTCTATATCAATTTAGTCCTCAGGGACATGCGCACTGTACTTGGGAGAGAAGCAGTATTAGCATCTATGTACGCACAACCAGTCCACCTGCCAGCCACTCCAGCATGATTTGTATATCTTCCAAGAGTTTGGAGTTCTTGTGAGAATAAGTGCCATTTTGGGCCCAGTGGCCTAAAAAGGCCACACCCATCTTACTCACATGCTTATTATTCAGACCTTATCTACAGGTACAGATGCGTCCAGCAAGTGCCACAGCTTCTCTCGTGTTCTTGCTTTTGGCGGTCTTGTCTTCCCTTGATGCTTTGGATCTAACAGTTACTGGTGGCTGCGACATCCCGGAGATGCAGTCTTTGCCCATTCTGAAATTTGGAGAAACCTGAAACAAAGGAAAAGAGAACAACAGCATGACATTCTACAAAACAACTGGTAACGCTCAAACATGCTGCACTGTAATCAAACTATGTTCTGGGGGGGCTCTCCCATACATCACTTGCTTTAATTGCTTATAGAGTTAGGCTCCTCAGGGTTCTGCAAAAAACTGAAAATAATAAACGGTTAGACATTTGCAATAACAATTCTAAGAGATAACAAACTCTAATTCTAAGTTGAGCATTCGGTATCGAACAGTACATTCAATGACTGTTAGGGATAATGAGAAGGGTGAAACCTAGATCTCAAGAGAATCATGAGTCTTCAAGGAATGCCAAGAATTCCTGCCTTCTATATCTACCTGTTAGAAATGGGGTCTTTGGTTGGCAGTCAGGTCACCCCCTCTCCAAGCAAGGACCCTCACTCTAGTCAGGGTAAATGAGAATCACCCTCAGCTAACCCCTGATTACCCCCTTGGTATCTTGGCACGAGCAGTAGGATTAACTTCAGAGTGCTAGGTGTAAAGTATTTGTACCAACACACACAGTAACTTAATGAAAACACTACAAAATGACATAACACAGGTTTAGAAAAATAGAGAATATTTATCTAAACAAAACAAGACCAAAACGACAAAAATCCACAATACACAAGTCAAGTTATCAATTAAAAAGCAGAAAGAGTCTTCATATAGTTTTAAACACACACTAACACTGTTAGTGGGAAAATGTACCTTGGGTGCGTCACAAATAACCATGCACGGGCGAGAGTGCGTCAAAAAGGGCTTGCGATGCGGCGATTTCACTCACGAGCGAGACCTGGCGTTGTTTCTCCTTTCGTCAGGTCAGGGCATGTCATTTCTTCTCTCCGCAGGAGAGCGATGCGTCGATCCAGTCAGCACTCTCGGGTCCAGGCAGGCCTTGCGTTGTTTTTACACGCCCATCGGTGTTTGCATCGGAAATCCAGCTGCACGATGATCCGAAAACCACACAGCGCGGTTTGCGATCTCCCCAGCCTCTATCAGTGATGCTGCGCATTGTTTCTCCAGCTCCTTGCAATGATTCTTTGGTCGTGTTGCAAGCGAGCGTCCATTTTCAGCAGCGAAGCCCGCACTGTGTCAATTTTTCAGGCCGCAGATCAGAGTTGCGTCGATCTTTTTCCTGCACGACGTTCTATGCGTGGATTTCTTCCTCTTAGGCTGCCAGCTTCTCCTTTCAGGGTCCCAGGAACTGGATGGGCACCACAGGGCAGAGTAGCAGTCTCTCCGGAGACTCCAGGTGCTGGCAGAGAGAAGTCTTTGCTGTCCCTGAGACTTCAAAAACAAGAGGCAAGCTCTAAATCAAGCCCTTGGAGATCTTCACAAAAAGGAAGGCAACACAAAGTCCAGTCTTTGTCCACTTACTCTGGCAGAAGCAGCAACTGCAGGATAGCTCCACAAAGCACAATCACAGGCAGGGCAGCTCTTCCTCCTCAGCTCTTCAGCTCTTCTCCAGTCAAAGGTTCCTCCTGGTTTCCAGAAGTGTTCTAAAGTCTGTGGTTTTGGGTGCCCTTTTTATACCAAATGTATCCTTTGAAGTAGGCCTACTTCAAAGCAAAGTCTCTCTTAAATGTGAAATCCTGCCTTGCCTAGGCCAGGCCCCAGACACTCACCAGGGGGTTGGAGACTGCATTGTGTGAGGACAGCACAGCCCTTTCAAGTGTGAGTGACCACTCCTCCCCTCCCTCCTAGCACACATGGCTCATCAGGAAATGAGACTACACCCAGCTCCCTTTGTGTCACTATCTAGTGTGAGGTGCAGCCAGCCCAACTGCCAAACCTAACCAGACAGGGAATACACAAACAGGCAGAGTCACAGAAATGGTGTAAGCAAGAAAATGCTCACTTTCTAAAAGTGGCATTTTCAAACACACAATCTCAAAATCAACTTTACTAAAAGATGTATTTTTAAATTGTGAGCTCAGAGACCCCTAACTTCACATGTCCATCCACTCACAAAGGGAATCTACACCTTAATCATATTTAAATGTAGCCCCTGTGTTACCCTATGAGAGGGACAGGCCTGGCAACAGTGAAAATCGAATTTAGCAATAATTCACTGTCAGGACATATAAAACACATTACTATATGTCCTACCTTAACCATACACTGCACCCTGCCCTTGGGGCTACCTAGGGCCTACCGTAGGGGTGCCTTACATGTAAGAAAAAGGAAGGTTTAGGCCTAGCAAGTGGGTACACTTGCGAAGTTGAATTTAGAGTTAAAAACTGCACACACAGACACTGCAGTGGCAAGTCTGAGACATGATTTCAGAGCTACTTATGTGGGTGGCACAATCAGTGCTGCAGGCCCACTAGTAGCATTTGATTTACAGGTCCTGGGCACCTCTAGTGCACTGTATTAGGGACTTACTAATAAATCAAATATGCCAATCATGGATAAGCCAATTACATACACATTTTATATAGGAGCACTTGCACTTTAGCACTGGTTAGCAGTGGTAAAGTGCCCAGAGGAACAAAAACAGCAAAATCAGGGTCCGCACACATCAACATCCTGGGAAACAGAGGCAAAAAGTCAAGGGAGACCACACCAAGGATGAAAAGTCTAACACTACCCCTCCGATTCTTCATTCTGCGCAAGGGATTCATAGGGAAGGGAAGGGTAGCAGCTCACATTGTGGGTGAATTAGAACATCAGATAATCTTTGTACTCTTCTTTCAGGGGTTCCCATCATCCACTTATCTCTACACAGTGACACTCAGGAAAGAGGGAATGAAGTGGTAAGAAATGTCATTACAAGAGTCAGAAGTAATGGAGGTTAGATCCTCCCCCCGGACAACACTTAGGGGGTCATTCCGACGGGCCGGGGACCACGGAAGCACCGCCAATAGGCTGGCGGTGCTTCCCAGCCCATTCTGACCGCGGCAGTAAAGCCGCGGTCAGAAAAGGGAATCCGGCGGTTTCCCGGCGGATTTCCCCTGCATGGGCTGAATCTCCATGGCGGCGCTTGGAGATTCCGACCCCCTTCCCGCCACCCTGTTTCTGGCGGTTTTTACCGCCAGCAACAGGATGGCGGGAACGGGTGTCGTGGGGCCCCTGGGGGCCCCTGCACTGCCCATGCCACTGGCATGGGCAGTGCAGGGGCCCCCTATCAGGGCCCCATAAAGATTTTCAGAAAATCGCGACGGGTGCAACTGCACCCGTCGCACCCCTGCAACTCCGCCGGCTCCATTCGGAGCCGGCTTCATTGTTGCAGGACCTTTCCCGCTGGGCCGGCGGGAAAGCCAGAATGGCCGCTGCGGTCTTTTGACCACGGAGCGGTCTTTCGGCGGCCTGATTTTGGCGGGCGGCGACCGCCGCCCGCCAAAGTCAGAATGAGGGCCTTAGACTAATGGACTTAAGCCTTATACAACTTCTAGTAAAGCTCCACAACTCATCGTTACAAGAGGTTCAAATTCCCCAAGCTTGGAAACACGCTATTGTCCTGCCCATCTTTAAAAAGCCTAACTTGGACCACTTTAACTGGTCTAATTTCAGGCTGATATTAATGCTTCCCATTCTTTCCAAAATCCTTGCAAAACATGGGGACACACATCTGACAACCTCTTAGGCATCTGAAAACATCCTGCACTCCTATCGATCCAGTTTTAGAACAGGACACAGTACCAAATCTGCCCTCCTGGTAGTCATGGAACATCTGAGACAACTTCTGCATGAGGGTAGAATGCTGCGTTGACTTTAGTTGACCTTAGCGCGGCCTTCGATACTGTGTTACATACCGCTCTTCTGGAAAGACAGGTGAATTTGGGTCTCCAAGGGACAGCATTATCTTGGATGTCCTCTTTTTTTTAAAGATCACACTTTCCAGTGTTTTCAACCAGCTCTATGTCTAAGCTTCACGCTTTACTTCTGGAGCCCCTCAGGGATCAGCCCCAAGTCTGATGTTATTTAATATATACGTCTGTCTGCTGGTGGAAGTGGAGGAAAGGTGTGGCCTCACACTGTTTTCTCATGCAGACAATACTCAAATCATCTTCTCTCTGTCATCTGCTCAGGGCCACAACTCTGAGGCTCTGCACTCCTGCTTGGGTCTGATTTTTACCTGGATTAACATCAGCTTGCTTAAACTTAATAGTGATAAGACTGAGGTAAAGGTCTTAGCCAAGAATCCCCTCCTCTGAGGTCCACAACACTGTACTGAGACCCTAGGTGTTCTTCCTGAGCCGGTTTCAACCTAGGCTTTTGGCGGGATAAGAATCTCTCAGTGAAACCTCAGGTGAGTAAGATAGCTTCCACCTGTTCTGCAGTCCTAAAATGGCTGCAAAAAATTATTTGGATGATCCCTTTTTCAGCTGAAAGGATGGTTATTCAGGCCCTGATATTATCATGACTAGACTCCGGAAATTTCCTTAATGAGGAGCAGCTAAGGAATCTATTAAATACCTACAAGTTGTCAAGAACTCTGCCGCCAGGCTTCTATACTGAATCCCAAAATATGCCTCTGTGTTGAGCTTCATTGGCTCACTGTTGGAAAACGAATACAGTTCGAAACATTATGCAATATGCACAAGGCTAGGTCAGGCAAGGGTCCATGTTACCTACAAGATCTGGTTGCACCCGACCAGTTCACTCACTCACTGCAGTCGAGCAACTGATGTCTGTGTAAGGATCCCAGAGTCAAATTGGCTCACCTGGGGGGGGTGCTGTTTTTCATTCCTCAGCCCTAAGCTGTGGAACACCTTACCCAAGTCTTTGTGAAGCTAAACTTCATTGTCCATCTTTCACAAGAACCTGAAGACCTAGATGTTCTAATTCTGTTTGTTCTGCCTAAGCACTATACAAAATTCATATATTAATAATAAAACTAAAATGATAACAGTAATCTGTGGAATACACATATGCTTCAGAATCTAAAACTTTCAAAACCACTTTTTCATGACATTTGGCAGAATCGTTTTCATGAAAAGTATTTGTACCAGAGCTCACTGCATAGTATTCACAACCCATCTGAGAGCTGCCCTAATTTCCTTAGTCAACAAAGCAGCTGTTGACATTGTTGTTAAGTCTAGTTTTTCACGAAAGCTAACCTGTTAATAGACAGTATCACTACCACCTCACTCTTAGTATTCTTAGATCAACTTCTACAATCTTTTACCAAGTGTCTTGACCTTCCACAATACAAGCACAAACCATTTACATGTCCTCTGTCTCTCTCTTATTTGGATATGAGCCCTATTATGTTCCCTATCTGTTCTGGTAAGAAGTCTTCACAATCTCCTGCCTTGAGCTGGTCTAGTAGGACTTCAGATGACTTCAGGATCTTTAGAAAAGCAATGATCCCACTGTATCACTAACTTTTGAGCTCCTCAGACGTAGTAGGAAGATTAACCATATGCACTATATCATCCTTCAACTCACTTTAAAGGTATTGATTAAATAAGAATTTAATTTTAGCTTCTGGCCAACCAATCACAACCACTAATCTATTGAATGTGGTAATATTACTCAGCATATCTTAAAGGCCCTGTTTTACATTTAGCAAGTCAATATCTAAAGAAAGAGTATGTAACTTTCGATCAAACAGTTTCCATATCTGATCACAAACTGAATACACCAATTTGGGGTGTTCCTACTCAAATATAATAGGGTAAACACAGCCTTGGTTTTATCATCTGGGAATATCACATGTTTGCACAAAAAGGTAACTGATTAAGAAATAAATCTCCAGAAAAATGTTTTGGCAGTACTAACATTAATATTTTACCGACAACTCAAAGGTGGTAGTAACCCTTTGGGACACTTTCCCCTTTGTGAATACAAAAGAAGTTTGCTTAAGAGGAGAAAGTGGATCACTGCATCCTTGTAAACAAATAAAAAATAAACTTTTTTCCTAAGTGTGTTGTTTGCCATTACTTGCACTTATATTTATTTAA
This sequence comes from Pleurodeles waltl, assembly GCF_031143425.1. Classification (NCBI taxonomy): domain Eukaryota; kingdom Metazoa; phylum Chordata; class Amphibia; order Caudata; family Salamandridae; genus Pleurodeles; species Pleurodeles waltl. The sequence continues at coordinate 859,350,191 of NC_090439.1, forward strand.
ATGACTAGACATTCATGGCTCCTTGTGCATGAGCTCATAGCATACTTCCCTTTGTGTCTACTTCATGCGGCGCCTTACGCCTTCGCATACGCAATGCGGTCTTTATTGACTCCTCGCCAATTTCTTGCAATTAACGTTGACATGTCTAACATGTCCCCGGTGGACGTTATATTGTATATCATGCCGTCAGGCTCAAGGACTGTTTTAAAACTTTATGACATATTTTACTGCTCGCAATTTTGCATATTTTTTGGGTTATGGATACTTGAGTCCATATCGACAGTATGCTGTGACACCGTTACCCTTGGATGATTTATTTTGCACTCATTTTATTTATATTTTAGGCTTATCAAGGCCGTGCACACCGACTGGGTGTACATATCTCTTATGGTTTGTGATGACAACCTAAGATGCATGTTGATTCACCAACTTACATATCTCCTAACATTCCTTGGATTTCTTAATAGATCTAGACCTGTGGTATGTTGCTTATGGAATGCATACTTACACGTTTTTCTTCTTTTTCCACTTTACCTTGTAGTGGTTACTAAACTTGGCTTTGGCTTTTGAGGCTCAGTAATCTGGCATATCACCTACCGATGTTTACTTGCACGTGTGGTTTGTTGCATGGAATACACAGTACGTTGTTAATAATCACCTGGTACATCATTTAAGGTTCTTAATACACACAGGATACACCATTTAAGGTGCGTTTTAGGTATGGTTTGTGGTATAGTCACTTATGACTATTAGATTCCCTTTATCGTACAACTTTTTTTGATTGTATTCCTTTATTGTATGTCTACTTCACAGCCTTGAGGAAGTCTTGTTGACGAAACAGGTGTTGGCTGTTGTATCTCTGAATTTGCATCAGATGAATAAAACCTGTTGACATATACTCACGTGCGGTCCGAACCATAATTGCCACAACACCATAAGGAATGGACCTTCATGACTACTGTTGAGTACCTTGGCATATCAATATTTGACTTTTGCTGGAGTTGTTTATTTTGGATTGCTATTTTTTATTTAAGTTGTTTTATTCAGTGTTACATTATATATAAACATAACATTATTATTTATTTAAATTACATTTTTATATTAATTTGACTTTTTAAATCAAACTTGATATCTATCTATATATCTACATATATATATACTTGACATTGATATGGCAATGTGCAAAGGAATGTGGGGAGAGGAATACAATTTATGTTTGCAGAACAATACTCCCTTGGGACTGGAGTTGGATGATTCAATACAGCAGGTCGCCAAATGAAAACAGTGCGTGTTATGGTATACCAATGTGCAAAATCGGACTGGCAGATATGTCTCGGCACCATGTTTAGGACTATTTGGATTTGGAAATATCTTGTATATATGGCGGCATGCTTGTATGGTGATCTATGAATGATAAAGAGTCAGTTTTTGATGTTGACAAACTATCATCCAATGGGAGCCAGGTTGGAAGGTTTTAAATCGTTAATGTTCTAATTTACATGAACTGGCAATAAAAAAGGAGTCCTGCTGAAATGCGTTTGCCTAACAATAAAATAGGGACTTCTGATACCCATGAGTCCTCCTTTATGCTCTGTGTGGAGCATTTGATTTCAAATGGATAACGTGTGACCACTACCATGGAAAGAGGCACCCGTTCAACTAAAGGTGTTCAGTAGTCCTTTAGTGGCATTTGTGAAGCAGATATATATATATATTTGTGTGTTTTGTTAATTTTAATTGATATTTATTTTTAATATTTTTAATGTTACTATTTATTTTTATTTTTATTATTAATGTTTTTTATGGAATTTATTTCATTTATTTTCTAAATTGTTTAAATATTGCTTTTATATTTTTCAAAGTAAATAAATTATGAGCAAAGTGGGTTCTTAGGTGGGATGGTTGTGGGACCTCAACAAGTAATAAAGTCACTATTCCATATCAGATCCTGTTTGGTTTCAGTCCTGGGTAGCTGTGGCACAGAACAGTCAGGCTTCACTCAAAGGAATACATATGTAAAGCATTTATCAACACCAAAACAGTCAATATGTCAGAAAAATGACACAATATAAAGTCAACACCAATTTATTAAAATAATATATATTTTATTTATCTTTGAATAGTCATCAGAATGTGAAAACTAGACGAAAGGAGATAAAGTTATGATTTTTGCAAGGGTTTCAACCATTTGTAAATCACTGCTTCTCACTCTGAGGGGTAGTCTATGAGCCTTGAACCTGAGGGTCTGGGGCAAAGTCAAATTTTGAGGGTGACTGCAATAGATGTCTGGTCAGATGTGGGCACCTTGTTGGTCCTGGTCAACATTTTTTCTTCATACTTCAAAACATTTCTGGTTCCTGGTCCCTTCAACGGTGAGGTCAGCAGTGTCCTCTACAGCTTGAGGCTGACATTGGGCTCAATGGCAATGGACAGACAAAGTCCAATGGTCTGGTGAATAGCCTTAAGGTCCTAACTACAAGGCTGGCAGTCTTAAGACCGCCAGCCTCACAGTGCAGTCAGGACTCTGCGGCTGTGGCAGTCTGACTGGTGGAAAAGGGCGGAATCATAATGCAGTGCCTCTATTCGGATTGCGATCTGGTTCTCCACCAGATTTTTCATAGCAGTGTTACCTCCATGAAAAGGCTGGCAGAGAACAGGTGCACGTGGCATGGGCAATGCAGCAGTCCCCCTGCCCAGCACCCTTACAATGTTCACTGTCTGCTCCGCAGACAGAGCAGACAGTGAACATTGCGATGGTGCTGGTGCACCCTACAGGATACAGCATTGCTGCTGGCTCAATTACGAGCTGGAGACAATACTGCCTCCACTTTCCTGCTAGCTTGACTGGCGTAAACCTCGGTTTCCGCCAGTCAGCCTAGCAGGAAAGTCTTAATGGGTCCGGCGGGGAGGTAGTCAGTGTGTCCGCAAGCTCCCCATAGGAAGTACGGCAGACAGGTTATCACATCCACTGAACTCATAATGAGGCCCTTAGTTCTTGATTGCATTTGCGGCTGCCCACAAACCTGCAAGTAGTGGTAGACTATAAGCCTCAAACTCTGTGCCCAAAAACTGTTTTCTTTTGCCTTTTGTTAAAAAAGTTGCAGTTCTAGGGGTAGAAAGAGTACACTCTATCTCCAGCCAAGGGTTCAGAACCTAGGAAGTACTCCTTGAGGGCTAGTGCAAAACCAGTGGCTAACGGTCAGCTGATCACTCTGCAGGTGTAGGCTTGTTCAGCATTTAAGCCCCTAAAGCTTAATAGGCAGCTAGCCAACTAGCCCTTGGAGTCCAATGACTGGTCCTTGGAACGAGTGGGAGAAAGTTTAGCATTTAGGGTCTTGCCACAAAGTAAACAGAAAGAGCAGCCCGTTCTATTTCTGAAGTCCTGTTTTGGTTCAGCAAGAGCAGCAGGTGCAATCTTCCTTGGTGCAGCTTTTCTTTCTGAGGTCCACAGGTTCAGCAGGTGCAGCCCTTCTATTCTTTTGGATTCCAGCAGTGTTCTCAGGCTGGTAGTCAGGGGTACCATGTTTATCCTAATTTTGAGGTTGTGGATGGCGATGATTCTCTAGCCAATAATAGGGCTACAATTTTCACAGGGCAACCCTGCCCCCTTCTTACATCATGTGGGTTTGACCCTAAACATCTCCAAATCCAAAATATTGGAACCCTTCTACCCTGGTGAGAACTATGGGCACATCCCTGAGGTGTGTTCAGTATATTAGCCATGGAAGCCCGGTTCTGTAATGGGTTTTCTTCTTCTGGAGTAGATGCCAGCCTGTACACAAAGAAGTGGGCAAGGCAAGGTTTGGCTTGCATTTGCCTCTCAGAGTTGATAGGCCCTTCGAAGCTGGGCCATCAGTGGCCACCGCACTTCTGTCTTGAGGAGATCACACCTCCTCCGTACCGAAGACCCTTCATGGGAGCACTTCACACCTCCTGGCAGGAGTTGCAGCAGGCCGCCTCAAGTGACAACAGCCCTAGTTAATCAACAAAAGATACTAGATTTTTGGGGCAAGTAACTGGTGACTTTCTAAAGTTACCTTCGTATGAAAATATATTTTAAATCTGACTTCAGCATTGAGTCAGGTTTAATGTAACAATTAATTTGATTGCTTGGAGTACTATACTTGTGGTCCCAAATGGAAGTTAGCTCTTAGTGGTTGGGCCAGTAAAACTCTTTGTTAGCCAATGGGGCAACCAGCCTTATTACAGGGAAAACGGCAATTAAAAGTTTTCACTGTCAGGATATGTAAATGACACAATAAAAATGCCCTTCTTTTTTAATATTCAGCACTCTGGCTTGTGGGCTAGTAAAGCCTTCTTTAAGGATGACATGATATTGAAAATTATGGTGTGGACTGGCTAAATGGGTTAATTTTGGCGTGTCAGGTTGGTAAGCTGCCTAACTACGGTGCAATGGCAGACCTAGAGTCATATTTTCATTTTGTCACGGCAGTGGTGGCACAATTAGTGGAGAAGTTCGCTTGTGACATTTAACTTACTAGCCCTGGATACACCTTGTGTCATTTATTAGGGACCTATAGGTAAATTAAATATGCCAATCAATGTTTAGCCAATTGTACATACACTTTGAGGGTTCGTAGCTCATGCACTGTACTATAAATTGTGAACCTCCACACACAGAGTTGTGAACTTGTTAGCTAGACTAGGTGAACTATAACTCATGCCTTCCATATGCGCAGCTTATACCCTTTCATATTACATCACATATTACATATTACATAACTTATACAATGTTAACTCATAGCACATCTCAAATCACATCACTTATGAGAACACTGTGCATAGTAGCAGGCCGAGTTACAGTTCATTTAGTCTGGCTAGCAAGTTTACAATGCTGTGTACATAGGTGCATGAGTTTTAGTAAGTTTTGAGTGGTTCACAAATTATACCTTTAAGGTATAACTGTAACTTTATAATTTCTAAGGTTAATGTAGTTTGAGTTGGTTTTGTAATTAAATATTATATCAAGTTTTCCTAACTATAACTAGTCTTAAACTTTGTTTTTTCATTAAATGTGATTGTCTTTTAATTTGTTTTCAATCATATAATGTTATTTATTATGCTATTAATAATTGTTAATGTTTGTTTCTGCACCTCAGTACTTTTGAAGTAAGTCAAAGTTCATTAAGAATGTCAGCATTGTCTGTGTAGCATCTCCCCTCACATATTGTAATGTCTTCCATTTTCATGTTGAAGTTCATGATCCACTGATTCTTTTCTATAGTTTTTAATTTCTAGTTGTTCACTATTTAATTGAGATTACAACGTTATTTAAATGATGTACATCGTTCTTGATTTGGTCAATTGCATTTTAAACCTCATCCATGGTGACCACAGTTTCAGTATCAATAACTGATTGTCCAAGTGGGTCAGCAGCCCTAGAAGTATAAGCATTTTTAGAAGGTGGAGTAGTGTGTTGAACTTTGCATTCAAATTTTACTTGCTTTTTGTCACGACCCCCTCTTGCGCTGGCATGCTCAGAATGCCAGGGGAGGTACTCTGTCGGCCGCCAGGCAGGGGATTCACATCCATGGCCCGGCGGTTCACGCCGCCATGGCGGTATGAATGGTAAATTGTCAGGTTGGCTGCAGCCAACCTGACAATCTCCTGATGTGGTGGTATGTACCGCCAGCCTGTTGGCGGTACTACCGCTACATTAACCCTGGCGGTCTTCGACGGCCAGGAACATAATGAGGACCAGTATGTTAAGACATTCTCGGGAGTGCCAGAAACTCCAGCTTACTTTTTTTTAATTGTACCAGCTCTCAGGTGTTATTTATGATGAATCCTTATGTGATATTATTGTAAATAAGTGCTAAAACACTATACTGAAAACTGTTTGTAAGTAACTTTTCTTGTTGGTTCTAATGCATTGCACTGGTATCAACACTAAAAGGTCAAGGGAGTACAGACACTCCGGTGCAGTGTCACAAGGCAGCAGAGCAGACCCAGTGATATTACAAATATAAATGCATTTCCTTTCATATACGGGGTTCTGTGTTTTCCCTGTAAATCTTCACTATATATTGTTTTTTCTTTGACTTGTTTTTTTCTTCCCCTATTCCATATACGACTTCATAACACCAGCCTTCATGTGTGACTGAAAGCATACAATTGTTCTGTTGATGGTAACTCTCTTCATGAAAGCATGGTTCAGTGCTTGACATATGTGTCCAAGTTTCCTTAAAATGTTACAAACGTTTAGTCTTATTATTTGCTTTTCCATAGTTTATGTATTTTATAGGTTGTAAATAAATGGGCAGGGAGTTTGACTCAATCCATGATGAAAATGAATAGTTTTCTTTAAATATGAAATGATTTTCCAATAGCACGTTTTACATATTTTTTCTGTCATATTGTCTCCATCTTTTTCCTTATGAAAGGAAGTGTTTGAAGGAGAGTTTTCAGGACATGTGTTTGATAATGTTTTGCAGTTATACTCCTAATATTGTCTCTTCTTGTGAAAGTGTATATTGTTCTTGAATGAGTACCATTTTCTTTGTTGGAGTTGCTAAAAGTTAATGGTGCTCCTTTTGTCAGTTGCTTCCTATTAACCTATTTACTATTAAGGTTAGGGTGTGTAAAAACATTAGAAAAATGTATTGTAGTCTTACCATTACAGAGGGTCCTCCTTATCTCTTTTCAATTATTTTTTCCTCCTCTCTCTGTAGTACAATTTCCCTTTTTGCTTTTCCAGGTATTCTTTTGTATGCATTATGTTAACGGTAGGCAAATCTGCTTTAGAAAAGACATAAAGAATGAATGGTTACAGTAGTTATGTTAATAGAAGAGTTAATTTTATGTATTTTCCTATATTATTTATCTAACTGTATATACTATAAAGAAATGTACCCATTTATTCAGTTGAAAAATATATAGATAGGTGTGATGAGGTATAATTTTGAATTTCTCTGGTATGTCGCTGAAGAAGAAATAGAGCTATTTTGCTTTCCAACAGTCAGCACAGTCTCTATGGTTGCTGAGGTGATTTAATGCTATCGGGATGTGTTAATAGATAATTTTGTGTTTTTAAACAATCACATTATGCTTTACTTCTTAATGTTGTTTCTTATCTAGTTTTCTAGTCAATTTCATTGTAGTGACCAGAAACCTGAATTGCAAATGCCTTTCTAATAATTGTTAAATGTCATTGCTGCAGAATAATTTTTTGTTTTAATTCATAATATTTTTTTGTAGCATCATGCAACCTTAGTAAACCAAATTGTATTTGAGCTAATTATTGTCCTCCTTTCAAAAGTAACTTTTTTTATGGTATAGTTTCCTAATGGCCAGTTACCTAACTCTTGATATGTATGTTTGTCTGCTTCTGTGTTCCTTATTATTGTTTCTCAGTGTATGTGCAAGATGGTGTTTAGTTTTTGGGCACAGTTTCATTTTTTGAGGCCAGACAACATCCTAAGAAAGTAGGTGTTGAAAATGATTTAGGTTTAAAAGGGGTTCAAATAACATTGATTGGTGAAAGAGGAAATAGAATCAGTTCCCCTCTCTGCTTTTCTCTGTTGCAAAATGTGACCATCCCCACTTTATTGCTATCCATTGTGGTGGCAATGATGTAGGACACTTAATTGGAGTTAGATTGAAGATTGAGGTGAAGGAGACATTTTCCATCTTAATGTCTATGTTTCAAACAAAGATTTGATGTTCTCAAATATTCAACAGAGACAAAAGTGGAAGTGGCCTACTATAAATGCTGCTACATTAAAAAAAAACTAGAAGACATGTGAACAAGGCAGTATCCCTTCATGATCATAAAATGTTCATTAAGGGCCTGATTTAGAGTTTGGTGGATGGAATACCCCATCACAAATGGTATAGATATCCCGTCTACTGTATTACAATTTCCATAGGATAAAATGGAATCATAATGTGGCAGATGGGATATCCGTCAGGTTTGTGACGGAGTAACACAATCCGCCAAACTCTAAATCAGGCCCTAAGTTCTTGCCCCTTATTAGTAAAGAAACAGCTGAACAAATTCAGATCAGATAACAAAAAGAACCCTATCCTACCCTTAATCTATGTTACTGGCAAATTTCACATAAATACGTTCAGCCATTTTGTTGCTACATTACAATGCTTTCTTTGATCTGCCTAATATTGCAGCTTATGCTTTCTGTACAAGAATACTATTGTTTCAATAAATGTTTGAAAAGCTATTTTTGTACCTTTATTGCATTTACCTTGGGCATGCAGAGTAACAACGAAAGGGTAGATCTGTTTTCATGATTTCTTTGAGAATCAGAGTGGTCATGTTCGAGGTTGCTGATACCATCTGGTACCCTGGTAAAGTTTGGGGGTTCATATGGAGGAATGTGAGTTAGCTGGGAATTGTGTCAACATGTACTGATGGTATATGTGGACCAAGTCCCTATATCCTGAAGTTCATGCTGACCTAATGTGCTAATTAATTCATAGGAATTGTACAACCCAACCTCCTCACTCATACCTAAATGGTATGTTGCAACCAAGGCCCAGCTTACTTCAACACAAAATCCAGCCCTTCTCCCTGACCACATTCTTCCATTCAGCCAGCCTCCTCCTTGCCCACGTCCCCGGCATCACCACAGTCAGAGGCCGATTCTTCTCCTACCTTGCCAATAAGACCTGGAACAAATTCCTCCATCACATCAGAGCTTCCAGCTTCATCCTTAAATTCAAGAAAAAACTGAAGACCTGGCTTTTCCACTGCATCCTAGACAGGTCAGTACTCCACCCTCCAGAGGTGCAAGGTTACCCTTTCAGTTGATATGTGTGGCCTACAAATAACAATAACATAACACATCACAACATAACACAAACCTGTAAGTATACCTTTGTGAATCAGGTTAATCACATGTAAACTATCAGAATACTGTATACATGTATAATATAGTTGCCCCTTCTATAATTTTTTTTTTTTTAAATTCAGGACTGGGGACTAAATCCCTGAGTCCTGTAATGGCTGACAGCAACATTTTTCTCATGTTGCTTGTTGCTGGCAGCCAATCAGAACACTCGCTTCCACAGGAGTCTGACTTCTGCAGGACCAAGATGGCCCAAGGGGAAAAAAGCTCCCTGGGATAATCAGAACCCTCTATTTTTAAACAGGCACTCACCAGAGTTTCTCGCAAGACTCTTGCTGACCCAACCAACCAGACATACAAAAGCTACTGAACGAATTTACACCCAATTAAAAAAAGACAATCTGTGTGCCAAGATCTAGTTGCTGCCAAATTTGAAGTAGTTCAGTTCAACAGTTTTTGCTATAGCGCTTTTTTATGGAAAATGCATGGGGATTTTGCACTTAGGAATCCCCTTTTGGTTGCCCCCGCTTAATGGATTACTGCAAACTTTTCTATGCACAAACTAGGCAAAAAAGAGCAGGGTTTGGAAATTTTTTGTGAAAACGTCAAACGGTGTCAAAGATAGTAGTAGCACCAGAATATGGAAACACTGACATAACTTTAACTACCTAGTGATGATCGCTACTGGGTAATATATGTATATATAGATACTACAAACAGGTGGTAGACACTTTCTAGTTATAGTTAGGATTCCCAAAGATAGGAACTTTTGCTATCTAACAACTTTGTCACTGTTTGATGGTTTGATAAATCTCCCCAAAACTTTGCAGACCTATTCTTTTTTCTACACTGGCTGATGATGCAAAGTCTTGCGGTGATTAGTTGAGGAGGTGAAAAGAAAAAAGGATAGGGTCCCAAAACAGGTTTTTCCACCAATGCATTTTCAATAGGCTGGTGAAAAAGGTAAGCAATTCGACCATGGTAGAGACACTACAATGTTACACTCCTATCTACTACTACCTATATTATTGGGGACATAGCAGGTGTATTTTCTGTCAGATTTATTGGGATAGCCTAACCCCCCCATACCTGGGTATGATGTGCCAGGATGCCAGTCTGATGTAGAGCAGGCTACCATCTTTTATAGGATACAGATCAGAGTCAGCAGAGCTGCGCCTCAGTCAAAGTGCACCACATTCCAAGATAATCCCAGCAGACGTGCGTCTCTGCCAAATGTAGAACAGAGACTGTTTCAATAATAAAAGCACTTTTCATATCACACTGTGTCAATGGCGCAGAGCTGATGTAATGGTTTGTCTGAAGCTCCAGAACTGTCTCCAATGGACAATCATAACACAAGGGCATTGGGTTCTATGTGCCTAGCCTTGGACAGAGTATACAGACTACATGTCAGCAACTCTTACTAGGAATAAGCGGCATGTACAGTGTCTTCTCAGAATATTATAATGTAAGTGTAAGCACATGTAAAAAATCACAATTAGAAAAAGATGTCAGTCTATAATGTGGATTCCAAAATGGAAACTCAGTGGGGGCCCTAATGTACTTCACTACACCCTGCCCTTGGCCGAGGGAGACTCAGCTCAGATAGAATAAAACCTAGCCTAAGACATCAAGCAAAATTAATATAAAACATACTTTAATGACAAAAGCAAATGACAGCTATAAAAATGCTGATTAAAAGCATACAGCTAATAAAAATAAATAAAAATCTATTTGTTTTAAAAACAAAAGGGGCAGAATTAAAAGTCTAGAGGGCTCCTGAAATGTTTCTAATGTTCTGAGGGTTAGTGAGGTCCAGCAACGAGCTTGCATCCACAGATGACAGCTCCACAATAGCTTTAAGAGCAAGTTCCAAGGAACAAACATGGTCATATCCAAGCTAATCAGCCGATGTTTAGGATTGGCTGCCAGTAGTGTAACTGCAGATGAGAGCCAGATCCCAGGAATACAGGAGCAGAAACACCCATGACAATGGCTTATAGTAAGCATCCAGCAACAATGGCAGTCTCATAGGACAGCACTAAAGCTGAGCCATCAATGTACACACTTGCAGATCCATATCCAAAGACTAAACCAATTGCATCACAAGTCACAAGGCCAGTGCACATTTAAAAGGGCACCAAAAAAAACGGAACACAGGCTGCAGGCATTGTAACCAAATGGGTCTAAAAGACAAGATTCAGTTCACATTTAATTCCTGAAGCAAGTGCTTCATGACACAGCAGGACATGTGGTAACTCCATCACCATTTGGCTTTGAGGTGGAACATCCATCAAGGAGTAACAAAAATAGGACCAAATAGCACCAAAATAGCACTGACCAGGAATAACACAAGCAGTATGCCTCCAAATACACTTCAAACCAAAGAGTGCAAATAGGACAGCATCACTCTGAATCCAGTCTAGAATGTGCCAATGAAGTCAGATCCAATTGGTTTGAAAACATTTACCACTCCTTTGATATTTGAAGTATTAAATATTCAGTGAACAAGTTCACTGAAATGCTGCAGCAGATTTGTGTGCAGCAGCAAATGGACTTCAGAAGAAGACCTTACATCTTGAAGATCAAAGGTTTCTCATGCAGGTACTAATGCTGCGTTCTTTTGAAGCAATAAGGCTTTCAGTTGACTGGACTTATCAAAGTTATTGTTAAAAATAGAAATCAATGGGCAGAAGGTAACTTCCCTAAACGTGTGTGGGTGGAAATGACATGTTATTGCAGCAAGTCACGACCCTGGAAACCATCACCGTATATGAGACAGCTGGCTTAATCAAACAATGATCTTGGTCACTCAGGATCAAATAATTTCCATTTGAAAGTAATCGGAAACTTGCTGAATCAAGAATACCGGGGTGCCCTTCAGACAGCGTGCTAAATTAGCCATGGTAGCACTGCACACCCCATGAAGTGTCACCTCTTTACAAACTGATGAATGGCAGAGCAAAGGTTTACATCTGTTTCCCATAAGGGATACTTCAGTTTCCCCACTCAGATATCTGTAATCCAAAAGGGCAAATACCAGGTTTCATGAACAAAATTCTCCACCATAGCTTCATATCTGCCTTTTTGGGAATGTTTCAAAGAAGATGTAAACTGAAACATTGATATTGGCAATTAAATGAATCTGTGAATTAACCATACAGCAGATGGTGCTGCAGCTATTGAGAAAGGCAATGTTTCCATAAGCTCTTTGTTCAACATTGTATAGGTTGCATTTTTGTGCCATTAGTCTTTGTGTGTATGTTTTAAATTATAAGACAAGAATAACTCTGTAGTGTTCAAATATTTCCATGGCACACGGTTTGATTTTAAAACCTACAATGTCCAACTCAGTTGCATAATCAATCTTAACTGGCTTTGCCCATGGTGGATAAGAGACATGTCATTCTATATGATTTTGAATGAGAATCACACAATGTTATTCAAAGAGTCTACAACAACCTGTGCCTTTTCCAAATTAGCCCTTTCAATTTGTCTCGGCAGCTTCTCGCTGAGAGATTTTTCAAATTTCATTATAAATGGCATATAGGAAATGTTTAGAATGTGGGGCCAGATGTAGGAAACGATTTGCGACTCGCAAACAGCAATAAATGCTGTTTGCGAGTCGCAAATCGCAGTTTCCTATGCAGAAATGCATTTTGCGAGTCGGGACCGACTCGCAAAATGCATTTCCGAATCGCAAATAGGAAGGAGTGTTCCCTTCCTATTTGCGATTCGCAGTGGTATGCAATACCATTTGCGACCGCATATGCGGTCGCAAATGGTGTCGCAGTTACCATCCACTTGAAGTGGACGGTAACCCACTCGCAAATTGGAAGGTTTCGTTTTTTTTTTTAAGTGCAGCTCGTTTTCCTTTAAGGAAAACGGGCTACACTTAAAAAAAAAAACTGCTTTATTTAAAAGCAGTCACGAACATGGAGGTCTGCTGACTACAGCAGGCCTCCATGTTTGCGAGTGCCCATAGTCGTTATGGGGTCGCAAAATGCGACCCACCTCATTAATATTAATGAGGTGGGTCTTTGCGACCCCATAGCGACTCGCAGACGGTGTCTGAGACACCCTTCTGCATTGCAAATTGCGACTTGCAATTTGCAATTTTGCTACATCTGGCCCATGGTGTTCTAGGACCCAACAAGAAATCTTGTAAATCCATGTCATCAGAAATGAGAGAAAGGTTTCCTTCATTGTAGATGAGGTGGAATGCTAAAAACACTGCTGGCACAACTTTCCTATGCTAAAGGTGGAAACCACCCCTCAATGTTGTGACTGCATATTCCAGGGGTCTGGTCTGCTAGCTTTAAAACCCATTGAGGAGTTGGAAAGAATGTGTGTTAGAAACACTAGTGTTGACTGGCTATACTGTCTGAACCTGGCATTGAAGAATTATATGTGCCACTCTGTTCCATACTATTGAGCTGTTCTTCTATAAAATTTGCAAAAGTTTGCCTTTTGTCAAAATATGCAATGAGAGAATGCAAGGTGTGTTCATCTTTTTAATTTTAGTCAGAGCCTGGCAAGTAGTTTTGTTCAAAAAGATAATTTGTCAAGGAATCAGACAAGCTCTAAACAAAGCATCAATGCCCTGGACTTGCCAGTGTTGTGTACCCCAACTCAATTTCAAATGTATTTTTCTTCCCAGTATTCATCGACCTGTAGTGTTAATTGCAAAATAAATAAGTCAGAACAAATTCATTTAATATTGATCAGCATATTTTAATTAGCTGGGGAAGGGGTAAGTTTATAATAATAAGAGACTGGGTAGAAAGGGTTGTGACGAGAAAATATGCAAACTTTTTCAAATATGTTTCAGAACTACCCACAGGTGGTGTTGGACAATGTCCCTATTGTATGTAATTGAAAATTATATGTGGAATACTAGCATTGTGTAAAAAGTGATAAGCATAGTGATGATAACAAAACATTTTACCTTAACTAGCAGAATTTAAATACAAATAATCATTTTCAAAAACTGTATAAGATTCTAATTCAGAAAGCATGTTTTTTAACAGTCTGTGCGTAATTATTTCATCCATAGCAACCTTAAACCCATCAGGATTTTGTAAAGTTTCTCTAGGAACAAAAATTGCAACCTTATCCCAAACAATTCCATAAGAGACAGGAAATGTAGAAATGTTCACAAGGAACATGTCTCTTCACCCTTTATGTGAAGAAGAATGAGGCATCAGCACCTCAGCTACCAGTTCTGGAGCAGAGCATTCTGTAAGGTAATGTCCCTTCAGAAGCTAGAAGAAAACTGTAACAAATTCAATCCAAATGATTAGGAAAGCAATATAATATAGGACCATGGAGGAATCAGATAAGTCTGTTTCAGCCAAAGAAGAAATGCATGTACAGAGGGCAGTGAAGTATGAGAGGTATTTGAATAAAAATCATCAATATTGACAAAGTAACCAGAGGCAGACTGTGCAAAAACAGGGACCTCATGTGGTAAAGGAGAACTAGTAGACATCTCCAAAGGTAGTTGGTAATAAGTCATTGTTAGGAGGAGCACTGTAGACTTACATCTGAACATCTGATGTGCGTCCTGTATTAGCTGTAGCAACAGAAACTAGTAGAAGTCCAGCATCTTAAGTTCCCAGGTGGGGAAAAGCAATATTGGTATCACTTAATGCTTGCAGAGAGCTCTTCTACAGGTTAGTGAAAGAGGACAGGGAACTACCCAGGAGCCCCCATGGTCTACTGTGCAGGACTGGCCACATGAACTACCTTAACCCGATCAACATAAACAAATTGTTTGCTTCTACAACCAGCAAGCAGTGGCAAAATCACAGTTCTGGTACTTTGAATGACAATGACTGGCACTGGTGCTCAGTATGACGTGCCAAATTCCTTTCTGTCCCTAATCTTCTCCCAAACTAGATCCCCAAGCTTAGGAATCCAACCAGAAGATGCTAGTTGCTCCTTCACTTTGTTAGAGGTAGAACATTTGGAAAATTCATTTTAGCTGCCGTCTCGGAAGTCTTGTAGTTCCTGTAAGACAGCAAAATGTTCATTTGGTCAAAAGCCCTATCTGCTTGGGGCATGACTGGGACACCACTTAAGATGGTCACCTAGTCTCGGAGCTCTGTGCTGCGCCGAAACTGCCAAGACATTATTAGTGGCTTCCGGAATGCCTTTGTGAGGGAACGGATTCCCCCATATATTGGAACATCTCTTGATCTGTTCCCTACGGTTTTATGGCACTGATATTGAAATGAGAATCCTTTTTCTCTGGGTGGTATCAGTAGAAATATTGCAGCTGGCATTTTAAATTTCTCGTCATGAGACACACTTTTCTTCAAGGATCCTGCAACTCCTGAGATATTTCAATTGCTGCATTGAATATGGTGATTTTACGCTCTCTTGCAATTTCTCATTCACTAATGGTGCTCTGAAGCCTTCTCTGCTTGCCTCACAAGTATCCTGTTTTTTAACTCATGGCAGAACGTAGGAGAATTAAGATTGCATCCTCACACAGCTATTAAGGCTCCTTCATTTCATATTTTGTCCTGGAGAGCCACACTGAACTCATTATTTTAATACCTTAGACCTCTGCTCAATGTTCTGAATGTGCTTAATTCATTTATGGGCAGACTTAAGACGGTACTATAGTCTGGTAAAAATCATCCTATAGCCATATCAGATTTAAATTGTTCTTCTTCAGTATCTCCAATGGATGGTTCGGGATCCACTTTTGATATGGCTCTGTCTGGCTCTGCATGCTCGACATTGCAATACTCTCATCAACAAAATCACACTCAACTTCCTCTGCTACTTAGATGCTCAGACAAGACCCTCCTTCTCCACCTAAATCTATGTCTCCTATATCATTAGAGACTATATTAGAGGAAATTTGTGCCTTACAACCAATTATTGAAGAGACTAACACCCGCATTCAAACCCTTGATGACAAATGGTCCAACATGGAGTCCAGATTAACATTGGTGGAGCAACATGTAAGCAACATACAGAATATCTTTACTAAGTTTGCAGCTTTGGGGAAGGATGTATTATTGTTGAGAAAACACGCAGAAGACCTCGAAAACAGAAATAGATATAATAACTTACACTCCTATGGTCTATTCAAGGGCTTTGAGAGAGATGATCCTGCTTTCTTTTTTTTACCTCATTTTTGCTGAAACTCTTGGACTTACCTGCAACTATTATTTTGAACATACATCATGCTCATAGACTGGGTCATAGCCTGTCATCTACATCTGTTCCATCCAGACCCTGTGGAGTGATCATTTTATTTTTACAATTTACAGAACTTCTGAAAGTGTTGCATACTACCAAATCAAAGAAACAACTTGGATGGTCTGGTGGAAAACCTTTTCTTTTACAGGATGTCCCCACATTTATGGCTAAACATAGGAAGGAGTTTATAGACCTGCAGCCTGCGGTGCATTCTCCAGGTGCTCAGTATGGTTTATTTCATCCATGCTCCTTTAAGGTTACAAATCACAACAATACGACCACCTTTGATGACCCAGTGGCCCTCAAGGACTTTGTCAACTCTCATTCGACTTCTTTGATGGATACAGCTGGCCCTTCCTCCTTCAGTTGATTGTTCTATAATGATTAATGTCCTTCTAATTTGTATTTTCTCCCATTTAGGTTGTTCAAAGCTGCTTATCTTGGCTGCATTGATTTGATTACTCTCATATCTTCCTTCTCATTGTTTCTACAGGTCACTGACTCCCATCTTGTTCAATGTGGCATTTCGGTGTGGTGCATTGTTTCTTGTTGGTTTTGCCATCTTCATCTATGTCACCACCCCATTCTCCTTCGTGTTCCTTTTTAAGGTATGTATTCAGTCGTCAAATTTTGTTTTGACAAGTACTGTCTTCTTTTGTTATTTCCATTATTCCTGTCCTTTCTTCTTCCATTTTTCTTCACATTTCTTTGTCTTTCTATGATTGTTATTTGGTTTGCTTACGGGTTTCCTCTCTTTTTCCTGCTTTCTAGTCTTGCTTTTTTCAATTTTGTGGATCGTGTAGATTTATATTTTGTCCTCTATAAAATTCAGAGTTGATTCTTAGAACGTAAAAGGCATTGTTAACCCCCTATCGAGGCAGAGATTTTTATCCCACTTAGCGTCCTACAATCCTGATGTAGTTCTTCTACAAGAGACCCATCTTACAGAGGCAGAGGCCTTGACACTTATACTTAATTGGGTGGAGGTATCATTTAATGCCACAAAAATTAGATACTGAGGATAGGTGGTTGATTGCTAAATTATTGATTAATGATATCCCTCTTACTTTGCTTAATGTGTATGGTCCAACTTTGCCAGATTACTTATTCTGGCCGAACATTGCTAAGAAATATATAAAATTTCAATATGATTTTTAATCCTAGCCGGGGATTTTAATCACGTTTTGGACCCTTTTGTAGATTGACTATCATAAGTTTGCATTATCCACCACAAAGGGATGCAGGTGATGTCCTATGATGGAAGAAGAGTTGCAGTCAGTCAGTGGTGTTGGAAAACCGCCAACAAGCCTTGGCAAAGGCAAAAGTCGTAGATGAAGACTTGCACAGCTGCCCGGGGACCAGCAAGGTCCAGGGGGACTCAACCCAAGGAGGGGAGTCCCAGGTGACCCTCAGCAGTGAGGAGAGTCAGAAGATGAGGATACAGCCCCCACATGCAACTCACAGGCAGCAGACACAGGAGTCGCAGTGAGGCCTACTCAGCACACCTGGATAGGAGTCCCACGTTGCTGGAGCTGCAGGCAGGAGATTGCGCTTTACAGGAAAAAGTGCTGGTGGCTGGGGCTACACGAATCCTGAAGATCCCTTGGAGGAGGAACAAACAAGCATTGGTAGCTGCAGGAGTTGCTGTACTTAGGAGAACTCTCCTGCAAGGAGAGGCAAGGGCTTACCATCTCCCAAGTTGGATAGCTCGTGGAGAGGACCAAGTAGACTACTCCAGATTACCACCTGTGATGCAGGATCCATGTAGTTCTGGAGGAGAGAGGATCCACGCAGTTGGTTGTCGTTGCAGTTGGTGCCTGCAGATACAAGGGAGGGACTCCTTCATTCCAATGGAGATTTCTTCTTGCTTTTTGTGCAGGCTGAATACTCCTCACCCTCAGATAATGCACAGCCAGGTAAATGTTGCAGTTGCTGGAAGGAGCTGGAGAACCAATGTTGCAAAGTGGAGCCGTCCCTGGAGGTGCAGATTGTCGATTGCTGGAGGGTCCATTTGCGGTCCTGGTGGCCTGAAGATGAAGTAAACAATGCAGAGGAGTATTGCTGGAATCTTTCATGTTGAATCTGAAGACCCACCCTGGAGGGTGACCCTAAGTAGCCCAGATGGGGATTGGTTACCTATCAGGGTGACCACCTATCAGGAGGGGGCTGTGATGTCACCTGCCTGACCTGGCAACTCAGATGCTCCCAGGGGCCTCTGCCCACCTTGGATCGAAGATGGCAGAATCAAGTGGCCACCTGGAGGAGCTCTGGCACCACCCCTGAAGTGGTGATGGACAGGGGAGTGGTTACTCCCCTTTCCATTGTCCAATTTCACACCAGAGAATGGACCAGGGGTCCCTGGACTGGTGCAAACTGGTTTATGCAAGGAGGGAACCAAATGTGCCTTTCAAAGCATACCTGCGGCTTGGGGAGGCTACCCCTCCCAAAGGAAATCCTTTGTTCTGCCTTCCTTTGCTTGAGCTGGCTAAGCAGCAGGAGAGCAGGAACCTGCCTGTGGGGTGGCAGCAGTGCAGGCCGTCCAGAAAACCCCAGAAGACTTGTAGGAGCAATGCTGGGGGTCCTCTAAGGAGCCCCCAGAGTGCATGAAATCATACAAACACTGACAACAGCATTGTGGTATGATTCTGACATGTTTGATACAAAACATGCCCAGATTCAAAGTTACCATTATGTAGGTAGTGACCTGTGTGCAGTACACAGGTAAAATGGCTTCCCTGTAATCACGAAGTCCAGGAAAATGGAGCTGGAGTTCATAGGGGCACCTCTGCTCATGCAGGGGTGCCCTCACAAATAGGTACCTGCACCCTGCCCTCTGGGTTAGGAGGGCCTGCCATAGAGGTGACTTACAATGACCTGGTGGAGTGACCTGTAGTGAAAGGGTACATGCACCTTTTCACACAGGCTGCGATGGCAGGCCTGAAGACACATTTTGCATGGGCTCCTATGGGTGGCACAATACATGCTGTAGCCCCGAGGAACCCCTGGTGCCCCAATGCCCTGGGGAACTAAGTACCATATACTAGGGACTTACATAGGGGGCACCAGTATGCCAATTGTTGGGAGTGCTAAGTCCTAAGCAACCAAATTTAGAGGGAGAGAGCAGAGTCACTGGGGTCCTGGTTAGCAGGATCCCAGTGAACACAGTCAAAACACACTGACAGCAGGCAAAAAGTTGGGGTAACCATGCCAAAAGGAGGGTACTTTCCTATATGACCTTGGATAATTCTTGATTGTTTCTCAGTGTTTTAAACAAGCATCCCATATTCTCTATCAGCAGTTACTGTAGATGCTGAAAAACATTTGATAGGGTTGATTGGGCTTTTTTGCTTAAATCTCTTTCTTGGCATGACTTTGGCCCTAATATAATTTCACTTATTTCTCTAATTTACGCTGCTCCTGTGGCCTCTGTCATGATCAATGGGCATGTCTCTCAATATTTCCCTTTACATCGTGGGGTTCATCAACAATGCCCTTTGTCTCCCCTTTTATTTGTTTTTGCCCTTGAACCCTTTTTAACTCATATTCGAAAGAATGATCATATATCAGGCTTTCAGTATGGTGATAAAAATGTGTAACTTTCAACTTATACGGGTGATATCCTTCTTTTCCTCTCTAATCATGATGTGTCAATTCGTGCATTGCTTCTGAATGTTTCTACATTTCTGAGTATCACATTAATCTACTTATAACAGAAATCTTGCCTATCACTACATTTTGTACCAAGCAGTCTTTTGAATCTACTGTCTATCTATTTTGCTAATTCTATTTCAGATTCAGTTACAATAAATATGAAAGAAGGGCTAAATAAAATTGATAGCCTTCTCTTCTCTTGAAATCTGCTTTTTCTGTCTAGGTGGGTCATATTGATTCTATGAAGGTGATGGTAACCCCCATTATGTTATATATTTTGTCCATGATCCAAATTCATATTCCTCTCACATACTTTAAAAAGACTGACTCTCTTCTTTCCAAATGGCTTTGGAAGAAGAAAAAGTCTAGAATCTCCTTATCACATCTTATGAAATCAAGGACTGTAGTGGGTGCTAATTTTCCGGACTTTCGATCACTTCATAAAGCTTTCTTTTGAGACAGGTCTCTAAATGGCTTCGTTCAGATCCTTCTTCTCTTAAGCCTCTTTGGCTTGATATTGAACTTTCTCTACTTGCACCATTCTCTCCTAATGAAGCCATTTTCTTTTCTTTAAAAAATTCAATTTTATCTTCACCTTTACATAAACATGCATGTCTTCTTTTAAAACCTCATTATCAATCTCAAGAGACTTATTTAATGGTAATAATCCTGGCTCTTTTCCTCAATTTTTTTTTTTTTTTAATTGTCCTCGCTCTTTGTGGCATAAATTCACGCTATTTATGAAAATCATTTTAGACATTCTCAAGTTGCTTACTTCTTCTTCTTAAATTTCCTCATCAGATTCCTCTTTTTAAAAATACTCATGCTTAATCCAAAGGCTTCCTATTTTTTAAAGTATTTTTTGTCCCTGATCCTCTTCGCTCTAAATCCAAGGTAGAATTTAGCTGGAAAGCATGTTTGGGATGTTTTTGGACTCCTAGCTTATGGAGTCTTGAAGATTTCTAGATGAGCATCAACTACCCAATCTAGGTTTCTTCTTTATCACAGATTATATCATAATCCTATAACCATAGCTAATTTCTCTCATATGAATAATAAGTTCTGTTGGTTCTGCACTCATTCTCATGGTGACGTGATGTACCTCCTATTTCTATGTGCTCTCACTGCATCTTTTTGAAGAAGGTTTAGTCTCAGCTTACACTAATTTTAAAATGAAACTGTTCAATGTCAATGTCTTTACTTTTTCTTGTGAGTTTATCAAAGGATTCTACATTAAATCCACATGAAACTGGATTATTTGACCTCATGTTAGCTTTAACATTTCAGCAAGTTATGGTTAATTGGAAATGTTCCACTAATATATCATTCAAAGCATGGAGGGTAATGTTTTCTATCAAAATGGATTAGATTTTGCATTTGCTTCTTTGCGTAAGCAAAGAATTATTTTTGGTTACCATACATACATTGTTTAGATGTTCATGCCAAACAACAAATTATTTCTAATTGTTTTGAAAATGTTAAGCCTCCGTAAAGTGTTTTGTTCTCTGCTTTCTGTTATGGACTTATTTAATTTGTTCAAGTCATTCAATTATTAGCTTCTTTAAGTATTCATAGAGTATTAATTATTGCAACCTACTACTCGATCTTCAACTGTTAGCTTATAATTCCCCTCCTACACTCATTATCTCTCCTTTGTTATCCTTCTCTCCCTATAAAATGTCAAATTGCCAGCAGCTCTATTATTAATGCAAAGTTATTGATCTCTTTGATTTCACAACTGCTTAAGCTATAATTGTTCTTATGTAAACTTACTCTTAATAAAGCTGATTTAAATGTAAAAAAGCATATCTGCCGCCACTGTCCCTGGGTTGCCAAGATCTGAAATGCACATCTGGATGATGAAGAGGACCTCATGGGGGTCCTGCTACCCAAAAATTGTCCCTCAGGATGATAGGAGGGAAATACTGCTCTGCAACTCCCAGGGTTCCAATGGTATCCCTATAAACCTTAGATGCAAATGCTGGTCCCTCGTTCAAGTGGAATGCTGCTACTGCACATCTCCAGATAAAGACCTGCAAATCTTCAAAAACAGTTTGAGCACTATCCAAATGCTGTGGCCACACTCACCGAAATCTAGAACATGAATAAATGGCCAATACAATAAATTTAAACTCACTATCTTATTGTAGAGGGCCGCAATGATCCAAATAGGCACATGTTTAGTGGTTTGTTTGAAACTAATAGGGGTGTCTGAGGTGGGGAAGTTGCATTGGAACTTTTAATTTGCTGACAAATGTCAAAACTGAGGACATATTGTTTAGTCTGCTGTACAGCCCATGCCCCCAATAGTGTTTCTGTAGTAAGGAAACTGTATCTGCCACACCTACATGCCTACATGAGCAGACGCTAATCCCTCATGAGCAGCAATGATTAATTCTAGCCTGCGGTCCTGGTTGGGTGTCACTCTAACACACACTCCGGGAATGCAAGCACGAAGAATGTTTTGGGCACTCAAGAGATAGGAATAGTTGGCTGTATATTTTTTAAGTAATGGAGTGCCACTATGCAGAGCAGTGACAGCAACCACAATGTCATCATCTACCCTTGTGTGTAAGTGACTAATCACATCTATAACAGCAGTCTGAACTACTGCTTTGGCAGCTTTATCAGCCAGTGAATTCTCTGCAAAGTGTACACCAATACACAGATGAATCAATATATGAATTGCATGAGCCTGTGGTAAGCAATCTTTAAGATGTGTCACCTTTTCCCAAAGCAATTTATGCTTGATAGTGCTTCATTTTGAATCTCGAAATCCATTTAGGCAGCAATAGTGTAAATTTTCATTAAAAGACTGGACACAGTAATATGTATCACACGTTATGAGTGTGGGGGATTCAGGATCCGTATTCCGAAATGCCAGAATCAAAGCTTTTATTTCAGCCAGTTGAGTGGTACAATCCACCAAGGATTGTGTAAATGTTTTTTGTACACAACACACTCCATCTTTCATAACACTGTGCACTGCAGCACATGCAGCCAGGTATCGTTGTTTAGTGCCAACCACGGGCTGAGTTTAACCATCAGTATATATTATATAATCAGACTTATCAAGAGGCAAAACGTCACTGGGCACTAGGTATGGCCAAAGACATAGTCAATATCAGTAGATGTTTAGGAGGTAGCCCATTGTATCTATCATGGATGTAAGGCTTTTGTGTTAAGAACGCTTGCCTTTGTGACAGCCTCCAAGGCTAGAATGAGAGTTACCACAATTATGTATTTCCCCTGACCCAAAGGTCTCTTCCTTATAACAGCCATCTGAACTGCAGTCAGTATTTTTATGTCAATGCTAAACACATTTCATCATTAGATTATAAGCAATTTCATCATTATAGATTTATAAGCAATCAGCACAGTACCACCCTCATTAAAGGTGACATATGTATAATCAGTGAACCCCGCAATTGTAGGGATCACTAAGTTAGTTCTGTTGACACAAGTGTGTAAGTGTCTTGATGCAGGCATGCCAGTCTGCAGTGTTCTGAGAATCTGTGTGTGTTCTTTTCTCCATTGTGTACTGGAGAAGTCAGGATGAATTAAATCGTACAACAGTTAAAACCGTTGTACATAGTCTGGTATGTATGTTGTACCACAGTTCAGAAAGCCCAAATCTGATTGCAGCTTTTTATGGTGTTTGGAGGTCGTAAGAGAGCATATTTCTCCAAGAAATCTTCATTTGATATATTACATCCCAGAAATAGGACACTAAGAAAGTCAATTTTTGTTTTTTGAAAATGTAATTTGTAGCCATGTTCAGCAAATCCCCAAATTATATGATCTACTCTAGGTGAGTGTGTGTTGAAGTCATCGTCCATGAAGTAAATGTCACTTTCTTGTGGAATTGACATTACTTGGGCAGAAAACAGACCTAGACTGTGCTTATACCTTGGTGGAAGGATTTTCAATAGACCCTTAACGTGCTAAATGCAGTTAAGTCTCTGCTTTCGGGTGCTGTTTTGGCAGAAAACCCCACTGGAAATGTCTTGTATATTTCTTTTGGACTACATTGTTCATTAAAAGTACACTATGGGAATTTGAAATTGCAAAACTGGGTGTATGGCTGTTCAAATGTCTATAGTCGAAGACTATACAATAGGAATGATCTGATTACATTAGAGGGAAAGGAAAAAGTGGATTATTGATAGGAGATACACAAGGCTCAATTATGCCTTGGTACTCTAATTGTGACAGAATCTCTCTTCCTGGGATTTTAGCTTCATGTGTGATTGGGTATTGTGGTTGCACTTGTGGGCTGAAACATATAGGTATGACATAAGAAGAAGAATCCTTATCCCAACCTACATGATTGCGATAGAGTGATGAGGCTTGTGCAAAAGCCCCTTCTGTGGCATACAATTCTTTAACAACTTCAGGAACAAGAACAGAGAAGAAAGGTATAATTGCACCCTGCTCTAGTGGGACTTTTCTAACAAACTCGGGCAGCCAATTTACCTCAGCCAAGAGATTGTTTTAGGTGATAGTTACATTTTCCCATAGTATTACTTTACTAGTACGCCGTATGTCACCCTCAATTTGGATGTCCAAATCATAACGTCAGGAGGGCTAACCCACTGATCTGGTGTTTCAACTTGACTAAATTCCTTAGTTGCTCTTGAAGCGCGCTTCTCACCCGTGAGGGTCTCAAGGCGCTAGGGGGAGGGGGTTACTGCTGCTCGAAGAGCCAGGTCTTGAGTTGCCTCCGGAATGCGAGGTGGTCCTGGGTGGTCCTGAGGTTGGTGGGGAGGGCATTCCATGTCTTGGCCGGCAAGTAGGAGAAGGATTTCCCACCTGCCGTGGTGCGGCGGATGCGAGGGACGGCGGCGAGAGCGAGGTTGGCAGAGCGAAGTTGACGGGTGGGCGTGTAGAAACTGAGGAGACGGTTGAGGTATTCGGGTCCCTTGTTGTGGAGGGCTTTGTGTGCGTGGGTGAGGAGCCGGAAGGTGATCCTTTTGTTGACGGGAAGCCAGTGCAGGTGTCTCAGGTGGCGGAGATGTGGCTGTTGCGGGGTATGTCGAGAACGAGGCAGGCGGAGGCGGTTTGTATTCGCTGCAGACGTTTCTGGAGTTTAGCGGTGGTTCCTGCGTATAGGGTGTTACCGTAGTCCAGGCAGCTTGTGACGAGGGCGTGGGTCACAGTCTTTCTGGTGTTGGCGGGGATCCAACGGAAGATCTTTCGGAGCATGCTGAGGGTGAGGAAGCAGGAAGATGATACGGCATTGACTTGTTTGGTCATGGTGAGAAGTGGGTCCAGGATGAATCCGGGGTTGCGCGCGTGGTCTGAAGGGGTCGGTGCGGTGCCCAGGGCCGTGGGCCACCAGGAGTCGTCCCAGGCAGACGGGGTGTTTCCAAGGATGAGGACTTTCGTTTTGTCTGAGTTCAGTTTCAGACGGCTGAGTTTCATCCATTCTGCGACGTCTTTCATTCCATCTTGCAGGTTGGTCTTGGCGCTGGTGGGGTCCTTGGTGAGGGAAAGTATCAGCTGAGTGTCGTCGGCGTAGGAGGTGATGTTGATGTTGTGTTTGCGTACGATGTCGGCGAGGGGGCTCATGTAGACATTGAAGAGAGTCGGGCTGAGCGAGGAGCCTTGTGGGGCGCCGCAGATGATCTCGGTGGGGTCTGAGCGGAACGGTGGGAGGTAGACTCTTTGGGAGCGGTTGGAGAGGAAAGAGGTGATCCAGTCCAGGGCCTGTCCTTGGATACCGGTGGAGCGGAGGCGGGATATTAGGGTTCGGTGGCAGACGGTGTCGAAGGTAGCCGAGAGGTCGAGGAGGATGAGGGCGACTGTTTCTCCGTTGTCCATCAGAGTTCTGATGTCGTCTGTGACTGAGATGATGGCGGTTTCTGTGCTGTGATTGGCTCGGAATCCGGACTGAGAGGGGTCGAGTAGGTTGTTGTCTTCAAGGAAGTTGGTAAGTTGCTTGTTGACGGTCTTCTCTATGACTTTGGCAGGGAACGGGAGGAGCGAGATCGGGCGGAAGTTCTTCAGGTCGCTGGAGTCCGCCGTAGGTTTCTTCAGTAGGGCGTTGACTTCTGCGTGTTTCCAGCTCTCGGGGAAGGTGGCGGAAGTAAACGAGCTGTTGATAATGGTCTGGAGATGCGGGGCGATGATGTCGTCGGCTTTGTTGAAGATGAAGTGTGGGCAGGGGTCCGAGGGGGCACCGGAGTGGATGGAGTTCATGGTAGCTTTGGTCTCTTCCGTGCTGATGTGTCCACGCGTTGAGGGTGATGACTGGGGTTGTAGGTTCTGTGGTGGTTGGCTGGGTCTGGTGAACGAAGCTGTCATGTAGGTCGGTGATCTTATGATGGAAGAAGGTGGCGAGGGAGTTGCAGAGGTCTTGTGAGGGCGTGATGGCGTTGGCATTGGCATTAGGATTGGAGAGATCTTTGACAATGTTGAAGAGTTCTTTGCTGTTGTGAGTGTTCTTGGCCAGTCTGTCTGTGAAGGAAGTTCTTTTGGTGGTGCGGATCAGTTGGTGGTGTTTGTTGGCGGCGTTTTTGAGGACAGACATGTTTTCTGCAGTGTGGTCCTTGCGCTAGGCTTTCTCGAGGGTGCGGCAGGTTTTTTTTTTCGATTCCTTGAGGGTGTCTGCGAACCAAAGAGGTTTCCTGGTGTTGGTCTGTCTTGGGAGGCGTCTGAGGGGTGCGAGGTTGTCCACGCAGTTGGTGATCCAATGCGTGAGGCTGAGGGCTGCGTCGTTGGGGTCGGTGGAGAAGGTGGGTTGGTTGTCGCTGAGAGTGGAGAGAAGCTGTTCCGTGGGGATTTTGTTCCAATGTCTGCGTGGGATGGGTTGTGTGCGGAGGTGGAGAGTCTTGCGTCGGAAGGTGAAGTGGACACATCTGTGGTCGGTCCAATGTATTACGGAGGAGTGGTTGAAGGATATGTGGTTGCTGGCTGAGAAGATGGGGTCGAGCGTGTGTCCGGCGATGTGGGTGGGGGTGTTCACCAGTTGCTTGAGACCGAGGTTGGCGAGGTTGTCGAGCAGGGCGGTGGTGTTGGGGTCGTTGTTCTGTTCCAGGTGGAAGTTGAGGTCACTGAGGAGGATGTAGTCCGGTGAGGCAAGGGAGTGCGGGGAGATGAAGTCAGTGATAGAGTCGCTGAAGAGGTCCAGGGTGTAGATGAGAGTTCCTCTGAGGGTGGTCCTGGGGTCGGTGTGGATCTGGAAGTGCAGGTGTTCGGCGGCGAGGGGGGTGTCTTCGGTGGAGGTGGTGACGTTGATGGAGTCCTTGAAGACGATGGCGATTCCTCCACCGACTTGGTTGGTGCGGTCTCTCCTGGAGATCTTGTAGCCGTCGGGGATGGCTATGGCGATGTCGGGGGCCGAAGAGGCGTTTATCCAGGTCTCAGTGATGAAGGCGGCGTCCGGTGCGGTGGAGTCCAGTAGGTCCCATAGTTCAATGGCGTGCTTGTGGACGGAGCGTGCGTTGATCAGGATGCATTTGAGGTGGTTGTTGGCGCGTGGGCTGGCGGGCGGGGTGGTTTCGCGGTGGAAGGTGAGTTTGCAGGTGAGGCATGCGAAGGGTCCATGGGTGCGTTTAGGGTTGGCTTGGAAGCAGGTACTGAAGCGCCCCTGGTTGAGGGCGTGGAGGGTGTTGGGGTCGTAGCAGTGCTAAATTCATAAATGCGATTTTGGCATTTAGGAATTGCTAATTACCACCAAGTTGAACTTGGTGGTAACCATGTGCAAAATTTTAAAATGCATTTAAAATGCATTTTTAAATTGTACATGTAAAGAACACATGCCCTTTTGTCATGTGTGCACCTTACATGGTGAAAAATCATTTTTGGGGGGGTGCAGCAGAGGGGACCTTAGGCCCCCAGCACCCTTGGGTTTTGCATTTCCAAAATTGCGATTTCTGGTTCAGAAATCGCAATTTTAGAAATGCAAAAAATTTGCAGATATGGGCCAACAAGCCCATAGGTGCGAATGGGGCCGGTATCACAATTTGCGAATCGGTAATAGCATTTGCGATTCTTAAGAAATCGCTATTACCAATTCGCAAATGTGATACATGGCACTTTGCGAGTCGGAAATAGCGATTTCTTAAAAATCGCTATTTCCGATTCACAAATGGCCTTGATGATACATCTGGCCCTAGATAAGTTGTACAGAAAGATTTTTTGCCTTCAAGAGAGATTATTGACGTTATAAAACAAAGGCCTCAAAAACAAGTCCTATGTTCGTAACCTCCCATTAATTACATATAAGTCACCCCCAAGGTAGGTCCTAGGTAGCCCATAGGGCAGAGTGCTGTGTAATTAAAAGTTAGCCCATAGGGCAGAGTGCTGTGTAATTAAAAGTTAGGACATGTACATTTTAGTTTAACATATCCTAGTAGTGAAAAACGCCCAAATGTGTTTTTCACTACTCTGAGGTCTACTCCTCCCATAGGATAAGATTGGGGATTCCTTGTTATATTTAATATGTTGTAACTCCTAAACCAGAGGTGATAGATGTTTCATATTTGGAGTGTATGAACTTGTAATGATAACCCCTCTTTAATGGTAAAGTCTGATTTATCATCACAAGTTTGAAAATGCCACATTCAGAAAGTTGGCATTTTCCTGCCCTTAACCCTCTGCGCCTGCAACCTGTCTTAGGTCACATGACTGGGTGTAACTGGCAGTCAAGATTTTGTGAATTCACACCAGACAGTCACACAATAGTGAGATTAGCAGAGTCTAAATGGGCCATTAGTTGTCTTGATGGAGGGGGCAGGGCTAAGCAGAGCCCCACTTGCACCTAAATAGGCTGGGCTCTGCCTCCACACAATAGACTTAACGATTGTGTATTGTCAATGCAGCCAGCTAGGAGCCAGGGCAGGAGAGGCAGGAAACTCATGGAACTTCAAAGAACCTTCTGAAAACGTCTCCCAACTTCTAGGAGCAGTGCACCAGCGTATAGAAATAGGGCTCTCATATCTAGTTTTCAGTTCACTAATAGATCTGCAGAAAGACTCTCAGAGGACTGCCTGCTGCTGTGACCTGCTGTGCATTCCACGAAATTGCTGCTGTACACGGAAGAACTGCTTTGCTGCCTAGAGCCTGCCTTGAACCTTCAGAGGCTAGGCTTTCTGTGGATCTCTGCATTTTCACCGGCACCCAGGACTCCATAAGTGACTTCAAGGGCTAGTGTAGCTGGCCTCCTGTTCAGAGCCATGGGGATATAACAGGTTCCCATCAGCTAGAGCCCACTGCTGGACCCAGTCTGTGTGAGTCTTGTACCCCAAAGGGTCACCATCCAATCCTGAACCCTTGGTTGTGGTGCTAAAGGTCCCCAGTTGGCCATTTTCCAAAACTGAGGACTTGCTATTTTGAAACTTAAACATTAAAAGTTCATAACTCTGGTTCTACTAATTGGATTTTGATGGTTTTGATGTCAATGATTTTTTTACATTTACTCTAATCTAAATTGGTTTGGGATTTTTATTGTGTTGTGTTTTCATTTTGTTACTGTTTGTGTACTGCACTGCATTTCCTCTAAGTTTAGCCCGACTGCGTTTTGTGCCAAGCTACCCAGGGTTAAGCACAGGTTAAATTAGTGACTTTTTGTGGTGCACCCTGCAAGGGATTGTGGCTGTTGCTTGACCAGGGCTCACACCCCAGTCAACCAACACCCAATTTCTCACACACTCCTGTCTACTACCTATACTGTCAAAATGAATGCCAGTGGTACCCTTTGCCAGATCTATTGTGAATATCCTAACCCTATATGCCTGGGTTAGATGAGCCAGGAAGGGAGTCTGAATGTAGAGTAGGCTATTGTCCTTTGCAGGATAGAGGTCAGAGTCAGCAGGGCTGCATCTCAGTCACAGTGCACTGCATTCTAGGATAATCCCAGCAGAAGTGATCCTCTGCCCAATATAACACAGTGGTTGTTTATATAATAAAAGCACTGTCCATATTGCACTGTCAAAGGTGCAGAGCTGATGCAATGGTATGTCTGGAGCTCTAGAGCTGTCTTCAATGAACAAGCATAACACAAAGGCATCAGGTTTTATGTGCCTAGCCTGGGACAGAGTGAACAGACTAAATGGTAGCAACACTTACTAGGAATGAGCTGCATATACAGTGTCTTCTCAGTATATTATTGTATAAGTGTAAAAACTTGTAAAAAGTCACCATTAGAAAAATATGTCAAGCTAAAATGTGCAATCTGAAATGGAGATTCAGTGAGGGCCCTAATGTACTTCACTGCAGTTGAGAAGTACACATTGTGGATTGGTAGCCAGTGGAGGTCTTTGAGGTGTTTAGATATGTGTGTGTGATGTAGGAGTTTGAGAGTGAGTCTAGCAGCTGTGTTCTGTACTACTTGGAGGCGGTTGGTGAGTTGAGCTGTGATGTTGATGTAGAGGGTGCTACTGTAGTCAAGCCTGCTGTTGATAAGAGCTTTCATGGTGGATCTTCGGGTGTCCAAGTGGGTCCATTTAAAAACTTTCCTGAGCACTTTGAGAGAGGGGAAGCAGGTAGAAGAGACCTAATTGACTTGAGTGGTCATGGAGATTTGGTTGTCAATCATGACACCCAAGATCCAGGCAGTCATGGGTGGGTGGGGAGTTGGTCCTAGAATAGCAAACGGCCAGCCCAGGGACCAGAGAGAGATGTATTTGTTGAAGACAACCACTTCTGCTTTGTTACTGTTGAGCTTATGGCAGTGTCTTATCCTGCATCCTGCTACTGAGGACATGCAGCTGATGATGTTTGCTTGGATTGCAGCTGCATCATCTGGTAGGGAGAAGTGGAGCTGAGTGTCGGCTGAGTAAGAGATGATATTGAATCAATGAGAAAAAATAATGCTTGTGATTGGGGTCCACATAGATGTTGAAGGGAAAGGGGCTCATGGAGGAGCCTTGTGGTGGTCCACAGATTATGCTGGGGGCTTTGGACGAGTAGGGAGCTATGCTCGCTTTTGGCGTGCCTCCTTATAAGAAAAAGCTGGTACACTGAAGCAACACACCACAAGTTCTAGACTTCTGGAGGCATTAGATGACGAATGGGTGAGAAACAGAACTGAATGATACCAAGCGATCAAGTAGGATGAGTACCACTGTCTCTCCTTTGTCCATGATAAGTAAAAAGTCGTCAGTCAGCAACGAGGGCTATTGTTGTGCTATGGATGGATCTGAATATGGATTGAGAGTGGTCAGGTAGTTGTACACTTTGAAGTATTTAGCCAGTCTGGCATTGATGAGCTTCTCTGGGATCTTGGCTGAGTAGGAGAGGAGGGAGATGGGCCTGTAGTTGGTGATGGTCAGAGGGTAACTACACTTTTAAATCCTGTTGTTGGAGGCATGCAAACCTACATTAAGGTGTAAATCGGCACTCACAAATGGTGAACAGTGTAGATGTACACCTGAGTGCAGTAGATTACATGTGAGTAAATCTACATATGTAAATTTACCTTTGTGTATCAGGCCCTAGAACTTCAATATCTTGTACATGACATTCATATATGAATATGCAATATAGTGCACTCTAAGAATCCTTCCTGTTTCTTCGCAGGTAACTAGAAGTAGAATATACAACCCTAGTAGTAAGACATAACATAAGTATTTAAGGAACAATACACAATTTGGTCTCACCATCACCATGATTTTCAAGATATTTCTCTGTATTGCAAATGTCAAGTAACAATCATGTAGCAAGAAGTAGATCTTGGCATGAAAAATCTGTGCACCGTGTAGTGATGTCTTGACTGCAGAAACACAGTACCATGAGTACCTAGGAAAGGACACCCAAAACCACAAGGGAAGCTATAACCAATAGTTTAAGATGGCCGCCTTCTGTCTACAATACATGATAGTTTGTGGCCTGCTGAGAATTGTAATTTGTTGATGGCACACTGCTGTGCAGCACATCCTCTGCACCTGCACAGGTTCGATACAGACAGCTCTGGTACTCTATGATGACATCTAGCCTTTTCTTCACTCAATAAAACCTAGTTCAAGTAGATTGGCACTACAACTTTCCCATGCATGAGCCATGTCAAGCAGTAAGCAGTCCCTCCATCCACCTTTGCTGACACGTGCCCATCGCAGACTGAAAGATGAGTCTTGAATTCTGACAGATCATTAGTGAAATCCTCTGAGAATGGATAGGGAGAGGGATACGGTCATTATATCCCAGATAGGAAGAGTATTTGTGTCAGGAGAGAATTTTCATTTGAACACAAGTTTCCTGCTTTTTGAAGCAGGGAACGCAGGAACATCAATGGCCATATAGAAATAGTCATGGTTAAAGAAAAGGGTGTAGAGTGGAAGGAAAGTGGATAAATTAAATAGAGGTGAATCTAAAATCCTCAAGTTTAGAGAGTGGGTGGTTACTCTAAAGAAAGTGCCCAAAAGGTACTAGAAAAATATCGATTTGTCATTAGTGAATCTTCATTTGTAGACTGATGTCACAGAGAGTGTCTACAGAGAGGCAGCAGACAGGACTCTGAGAAAGTTGTTGGGAGTACCATGGAAAATCATTTTGGTAGGGACTGCCAGAGACGCTGAGAAGAAGCAGTGCAACCTATACAGTGTATGCCTAAATTACGTAGGTGATTTAAATATTCCCCTCTGTTTCAAGCCTACTGAGCATTAAGTTAATAATTATAGATTATGGAAAGAAGGTTGAAAAGGGTGTTCAAATGAAGAGTTGGGGAAAAAAGAGCCAGAGGAAAAGATATGGCTGTTCCAAACTAGGAGGAATCCCCGTTACAGTATTACACAAAGTAACTGGTCTTTAGGGATTGCCATAAGATGTGAAAGAGAACATAAAGAATATTAGTCTCTCTTTCTTATCTACGTTTGTACTTTGCATGGTCCATCACTGTCATGACGTTCAGCAGTAGCTTCCCACATACTTTAAGACAGCAAGTAGGGGTGTGGTGTGTGCCTCACAGTAGATGAGTAGTTGCAGGGTCTGATAGCTTTACTTAAAACACTTTATAGAAATATATCCACTAGTACCACATGACCCGAAACTGAGCCAACAAACCAGCATGTAGCCAGAGAACTTGTTGGCAGATGGTGGCACAGTGGGAAAGATGGCTGCTGCCAGATGTAAATCCTGTGAGGCCTGCTAGAGTGAGTGATAATGCCAACTACCATATTGGATTGTAACAGGAGAAGTACCGATCAACTGGGGACTCAAACGTCTGACAATGCTTTATTAACTAATGAGGAGGATCACGGCCCATGATCATTGTCTTAGTCTTCATAAGACCTTGTGAGTCTTCATATGATCTTGTGAGTATTCATAAGACTTATTACAAGAGTAATAAACAAACCTGTGCAAGACAAATACTCCTGGTTAAAACCTCATGGTTTTATGAACAAAAATAGGATTGTTACAGAAAGCAAAAACTAATTAGTTAATTTGGAATCAGAATGGATAAAATAGTCTTAGTAATAATATGCAAGAGGACTACAATAAGGTCAGTCACTGAAGAAAGCCCAAGAAAGAATTAATCAATTAACTAGACTAGCACAGAGTCTGCTCCCAAAGAAGTAAGCTAAAACACTAAGCATAAAACAGCAAAACGATTTACATAGAGTCTTCTCATTTAAAAGGCTAAAAAAGCTCTGACTTATCTCCAAAACACACATTTTATGGTCTGTTATGACAGGATTGAACTAGCAATATCGTAAACACATAAATAAATCAGTGTTCTGGTAAACAAGATATTTCTACAGACACCTATTTCCTAATCCATTCTATTGGTTAGGCTGTGCATAACTAATTAAGGAAACAAATTAACATGTTTATGTAACACAGCAATACAATGGTTTGTTCAGCTACTGAATCACATACACAGAACATCAGCAGGAAGCCTTGAAAGTTACAGAATAGACGAGAAGCCTGAACATTGCTTCCTCAACATACCACAAATATTACATTGCGTACACCACAGTTGAGAATTCATTTTTGATGACTTGCCTAAAATGGAAAAAAACACAAGCATACAAAGAGAGGGAAAGGCTTGCTCACATGAAGTACACATGCACTATGATTCTGGAAGTTTGAATAGTTGTCAATGCAAGCCTACTAGACCTTGCAATTCCAACTGAACCCTATCTAATTTAGGCATCATTTTCTACTTAGTAAAATCTCCCCTACACAGCTGACCTTAGTGGTTAGTTAAGGTGGATGAGTACAGTTGAAATTAGATCAGGATGGTGGCTGGCAGTGGCGATGATCTTTATAAGCAGTAGAAGCTTTTATTAGTAGATTTTATTAGACCTATCTGTAGCATTTGACACCATCTCTCACAAAATTCTCCTCCAGCGCGTCAGAGTTTGTGGAATTGTTCCACTGTCCTTTTCATGGTTAAAGTCATTTCTTTGTAACAGAAGACAGATGGTTAAGCTGGGGCTGTATTCTTCTCAGGAACCTGCAGTCCCATCTATGTCCCACATGGCTCCTCATTGTGCCCCATTCTATTTAACATCTATATGACTCCTCTCATTTCACCTAATAACATCTTTTGGAATAGACACTGTATCATGCGCTGATTATACAGTTGATATTATCACTGGATAAATCTTCACTGGTATGTGAGAATTTTGAAATCTGTCTAACTGCTACTATCCAGTGGATGCATGCCAACCACTTGAAATGTAACACAGATAAAACTGAGATTGTGCTCTTCCGCAAACCTAACAATTTTGTGCACTCCCAGTGGTGGCCAGATGCCGCCCCCTGTTACAGTGAAGTTTGTTGGAAACTTGGAAATAAAATTTGATGTTTCCCTGCCCCTTCATCCTCATGTCTTGTCAGTTGCAGGGACCTGTTTTGATCTAATTAAATCCCTCACAAAATGTTTTGACCTCCTGTCCCTATCAGCGAGGAAAACTGTAGCCTGTGCGCTCATTACCTCTATGTTGAACTATTGTAATATTCTATAGACTGGTTCTTCCAAGCAGACTATACAAAAATACAATTGTTCCAACATGCAGCTGCTAGAACAGTTCTTAAATTACCTGCAAGGTCATCAGCCTCTGCAGCTTTAAAAATCCTTCATTGGTTTCCCTCCCATAAGAAAATTGTTTTTAAAATTCTCCTTATGACCTTTAGAGCTTTCCTAGCGACCAGTCCTAAATTCCTTACAGCCAGGTTCACCCATTATAAGACAGGCAGAACCTTGTGATCCTCACAGGATAATTTGCCTAATCCAGCATCTTTCAGACTGAAAACCAGAGTTGGTAAATCTTTCACTGTCCTAGGCACTAAAGCTTTGAATTCCTTGCCTAGAAATGTAAGGTTCATAAATGTGAAATCTATATTGCGAAAGTAGCTTAAAGCATGGATATTTGTGAACCCTGACACTTTGTGTTACTCTCTTATTTTGCGAGCATTAGGCTTATGATGACTGTGTTTCTCTCTCAAAGAGACTTTTTTCACCTTTATTCGCACTAGTGCTAGGATGCTCCCTTGGGAGTGACAGTTGTGCTGTATAAATGCAAAATAGATATAGAAAATTAAGGTATGGGATGTGGTGAGGCTGGGGACAGGGAGTCTGCACCATTCTCACTATTCTTGTGAACTGCACAATGGACATAAAGGGAGATAAAGTGGGCAGTAAGGGGTCTGGACTCAAGCAGAATGACTGACTAAAGCAAAATTTGGTTAACAATCGACAATGTCAAGGGATTTAATGCATCACACAAGCAGATGGCAATACTGACCCTACTGACACACATATATGGGGACCTTTGGCTTCTAGGGGAAACCTATTTACTCATAAAAGATTGGCATAGAATTAAATCTAAATCATGGTCACAGCAATATTTCTATTTGGGTTCAGCTAAGAAAGGAAGTGTTGCCTTATTGTGCTCCAAGGATTTCAAAGGAGCAGTTAAGTGATAGCAGATTGCTTAGCCTGGTGTTGCAACTATTGCAACTGGGCTCTAACAGAAATTCCTATACACATTTATCTCCAACCAGTTGAGGTCTCTTAAGTCATCAATCTCAAAAATACTCTGGGCAACAGAAGGGGACATAATTGTAAAGGATGGCCTCAACATAGTGGTAGATGGCTTGGGAGATTGGATCCAACAAAAGTATGAGATGGGGTAGAGGTGGACTTGCAGAACTATGGGAGTGGATGGAATCATTGAGGTTGATATTTGTATGGAGGTCTTAACACTATTGTATGCCCGATTACCCTACCTATTCTGGAGCATATAATATATATGTTGTGATGGAATAACATTTTGGATGGAGACAGCTTACTTACATGCATCATTACTTCAGGCATAGGAAACATATCTCTCTCACACCATGCATACATACACCTGAAACTCGACACTGGGTCAAAGGGTTTGGAAGACAGGAGGTGGAGGCTTAATAATAACTATTTGACACAGTGGTTAAACAGAAGGTGTGGTGTGGACAGTATACAAAATTTTACGGTGGAAAACAATATTGAAGGCGCAGAAGGAGCCACAGTATAGGTTAAGCACCATGGGGTGACCAGGGGTTATACTTAATAAGATGACGAAGGGTATGAGGAAAAGGCTCAAGGCTCAACTATAACAACTTGAAGATGTATGTAAGTCTACTTAATGCCTTAAACTCTGGAGGAAAGTCAGGTAGGTGAGGGAGCAAGATAGGGCCCTGGACTTAGATATATCCTTATATGCAATGGCAAGTACGAAATAATATACTATTCCAGCAACATCAAAGCTGGGAAGAAGCTGGCAAGTAAATTGTGTGTGAGATTCCTAAGTGAGTGAAGGGGGTTTATGATAGTGCTGGGGGGCTTACTTCGGTGAAGAAAGACTGCAAAGGTGTCGCGTAGGTTCTCATTATCCTAATGAGACTGCTAGATTCGGGCGGCAGAATCACCTGTATTGCAGGGGACTGAGTCTGATCCCGCACCATGTGACACCTGTCAGCCTAATCCGGGTTTGTTCCAGCTAACTAGCAGTGCCTCATCTCCACCCAAGAGCAGGGATGATTGGGGCAACCGGGTGCATGACATACGTGACTCCTCAGGGGAATTGTGGTCACTCAGATCTCATCCATTTCTCTCAGTTACATTAGTCTCACTAATGCAAGGACAACTAGAGGCAGACTGTAGTTCAATAAGGCTTTATTGAAGTAACTGAATCTTAGATAATAAAGCATGGATTGCAACAACTAGGACAATAAAGCACAATAAGATTAAAATTGCGACAAGGAGAGTAAAACACAAGAACACCGCTACCATACTGTCACTAAGGTTTGTATAGATAGTTCCTACCTAAGCTATGTTAGAGCACAGCATGTTAAGCTCTAATTCTGCCATTCAGGTTCCCCCTGGGAAGCATCATCCCTCATACCTGAGCAAGAGGCCTGTAGTCTACATAAGCCGCTGTAGCGAAGCAATCAGCATACAGTTGTGGTCATCTGGCTGGAATCTCCCTCTAATGTATGTGGGTCAAAGTAGCGTTTTTATAATAAAACAGCTGATGTTCCAAGAAAGGATCCCCACGTAAGAGTGTGTATGTTTCTGTGAACATTGGAGACAAAGTGTACCACTTTTGCAGGCAACCTATCTTACTGCAGCCTTGAGAAAAGCACAGAGTGAGAGAAATGTCTTGTTTAAGAATACAGTGCTGACCTAGGCGAAGAACAGATAGATAGAGTAAATAAAATAAGACCGCAAATGTGGCTAATGTTAAAATAATAAAACAAAGCTGAATAAAATATATCTATGTTAAAGTGCACAGTGGCAGGCCTAGTTTGCTAAAATAACCTGTATAAAACTATAGCTAAATTGGCTACACAACAAAGGTATTTAAAACATTCTGTCAGGAACATTCTGGTGAGAAACCAGTGGTGAGTGCGGAGGACGCATATAGTGAGCGCAAAGAGGAACTGTGTCTTTCATCTTAGGGACTTGAAGATTCATAAGTCCTAAATGGGATAAAGAAAGTCATAAAAGGAAAGCAAGGTTGAAATTCAGGAACACTCCTGGGCAGTATGGCTGCCCAGCTATGTTTTTAAATCCTGTATGGTGGAACTAGTGGTTATCCTAACTTGTCTATTCAGCTTTTTATGGCATAACGGGCGCCTAGTACCCCTATGCGATCATTATGATTCTGAAGCCAGGTATGGACACTGCCAATAGTTGGATACATTAACGTTCCTTCTTTCTTTGACCCTGGCTGATGCCCTCCAGAAGCCACTATACAATACAATATACATATAATGGAGTTTGGTGTCTTCAATAAGGGACCTTACACTGAAGGAAAGATCACTAGCTACAAAAAACCTACAGAAGACTAGATGACTATGTCCAAGCTTGAAGTCCAAGTACAAAGCAAAGGAAATGCAGTAATTTCAGGAGGAGTGCAGGAAAGTGGTACAAGAGAGGAACAGGCACAAATAGAAATTAACAGAACTGAAACTGCCTGCAAAAATGGAAAAAACAGACAAAAATAGAAGCAAGCAAACAATTAATCCTTTGACAAAAATACACTTCTGCACTGTTGCAAGGCAGTGCCTTGTCTTCCTAGGGTGTCCTTTCTAGGAAAAAGACAGGAACAGGAAATGACACAGAAATAGGAAAGAAGGAAATCCTATTGGATTTCAGAAGAAACAGTAAGGAACAGCTCAGTCTGCCAGGTTGTATAAGATGTTAAATAGGATGAATTTCACTCCTGTGATGGAAAACAGCCTTAAATAATCTTACAAAAAATGTGATTGGCTTTTCTCCTGTGGCTGTGTAAGCGTTGCCATGCAGCCTAGAGAATGCCACCACAGATACAGCATAGGGAAGGTGAAGCACCCAAGACACCCAGAAGACCCCACAGACTTCACCCCTCCCCACACTGGAAGCAAGCTAGAATGCTGTGGCGATTGTGCTGAACCACTCCTTCTTAGACCATAAGAAAGACCCTTGTCTACTCTGCCACCCATAGTCTGTGAAAGATGTGGTCCCCTCCCATTCCTAGAATGCAACAGAGGTAGAGACGTGTGGATCGTATAGGCCCATTTTGTGTCTGAATTATTATAATAATTATTACTATTATTATTATTATTATTCAATACTTACAAAGCACAAACAGCCATCATAACAAGATTTCCTGGTGCTATATGTCACAGGTAGGAGAACTAGCTACAGAAGATTAAAACAGCTATGTTTTCAGCTGTTTTCGAAAGATACTCAGAGAAGTAAAGGACCTAGGTTGTGTAGGTAGGGTATTCCAGAACTTAGGGCCAGATGTACGAAAGCATTTTACCCATTCTGTGTCTATGGGAAAAAGCTTTCATACATATGGCCCTTAGTTCCTATTGTGGAGAACCACCAGCCTACCATGCAAGGAAGTTTAATTTGGGTACGCAGCAGAGAGAAAGTTTGCTGGAGTATAAGTTCAGAGTTGGTTGAAATGCTTTGATCAGGTCAGAAATGTAGGCGAAGGCAGTTGTTGTTCTGACCTTGAAAACATAGCATAAAGCCTTTTACTGAATGTATTTTTCTACCTCAAGCCAGTGTAATTCATGGCGGAGTGCGGTCATATAGGCTGACTTTGGAAGTTGATAAATCAGTCTTAACACACATTCTGTACCACTTGAAGCCGTCTCGGGGATGCCTTGTCGACCTCCAAGTAAAGGATATTTCCATAGTCCAGACAAAATTGAAGTAACGCCTGGACCACTGTTTTCAGAGCATTCAAGGGGAGTATTGAAATAAATTCACCTAACCATTTCAAGGTTGCAAAACAGGTTCTGGCTACCTTTGGTACGTGTGGCTTCATAGAAAGCTTGTTATCAATAAGGAAGCCTAAGTTCTTAGCTTTGGTTACCGGCGAGGGGATCTCCCCCAATGTGGACGGCCAATGTTGCGGGACCCAGAGGCTGGGATTTTTGCCAAGAATTAACACCACAATTTTATTGCCATTTATCTTCAGCAAATTATTGCTCATTCAGGTCTAACCAGGAGTTTTAACGAGCTGGAAGTGTGATCATGAGAGGATGATGAGGAAAAGATTATCTGAGTATCATCAGCATAGAAGAAAATTGTGAGACCCATCTGCTCTACCAGCTCTAACAAGGGCCACACATAATTTTAAAGAGGGCTGGACTTAAGGCCAGTAGCGGCTTGCTGTGTGATAAAGAGGCGGGGTGGTGCGCGGGGAGCAAAAACATTTAGGGTGTCATTACGACCTCAGCGGTCTTGCAAAAAGACCGCCGAGGCCGCAGGAAACAGAATACTGCCATTGCCGGCGGTATTCCTGGCTCCCTATTATGACATTTCCACTGTGTTACCATCCGCTGGCCCAGCGGAAATGTCACATCAACATTGCTGCCGGCTCGTAATAGAGCCGGAGGCAATGCTGATGTGCAGCTGGTGCAGTAGCACCCGTCGCGCATTTCACTGCCCGAAATTCGGGCAGGGAAATGCGCGAAGGGGCTATGCCTGGGGGCCCCTGCACTGCCCATGCAAGTGCATGGGACCTCAGGGGCACCCCAAGTCCCCTTACCGCCAGCCTTTCAATGGCGGTGTTTACTGCCACGGACAGGCTGGCAGTCGGGGACTCATAAGGATATTGGAGGGGCCGGCGGTATGGCCGTTGCAATTTCGCCACGGTCATAATTGCCGGCCGCCAGGGTCGTAATGACCCCCTTAATTTTTAAAAAAGAAAAAAAGAAAAACGTACCCGCTCTGAGGCTCCGCTCCTCTTTTCTGGTCACTGCAGGCAGGCACAGGCCTCCAGCATGCCTTGCAGCCAATCATGACGCTGCTCAGAGCAGCATTAGGATTGGCTGGGGCGCCCAGCCAGGGCACTCCCCGGGTAGACTGGGAGCCTGTACCTTTTCTCTTCAGAGCGCAGTGTGCATGTGTGTGTTTGGCCGGCCCGAGACGGCCAGCCAAACGTAATGTGCACTTAGGGGAGTGATCAGTGCACTCCTCCTTGTCACCGTCATCCCACATGGCCCCGTGCCTTTAACATCGAAACAATAATAAACAGTTTATTATCGTTTTGTTATTAAAGTTTTGCAGCTGCTGCTGCTCGTGGGGGGCGACGCTCCTCCACCATAGCAGAGGAGCTGCCACTATTTAGGGCTGATCCCTGGGGGACTTCCTCATTCAGAGCATGCCATTTACACATGACTACTTCAGCGAAAACTTGAAAAGAGTGATCACTAAGAAAGGAAAAGAACCACATTAAAGTTTTCCCCTGGATCCCCAACTGCCTTAACCTTTCTAGTAGAGTAGCATGAGACACCGTATCAAATACTGTACTGAGGTCAAGAAGAATCAGTGCTGCTGTCTCGCCATTGTCCAATAGCTTTCTCAAATGTTCAGTCAGGGGTGGTTCCTCCGCTATGGCAGAGGAGCGTCACCCCCGGCCAGCAGCAGCTGCAAAAATTTTATAGTTGTAAACTCTGTTTATTATGTTTCTACTATAAAAGGGGTGTGGCCAAACACACATGCACAGTATGCTCTTTCCAGCCCAGCAACACAGTTAACGGGTTGGAGAAAGCATGCACAGTTTAAGTGTTCCCTGCCAATCCTAATGCTGCTCTGAGCAGCATCAGGATTGGGCGCAGGGCAGGCTGGGACCCTGTGCCTGCAGGCTGCGAAGGAGGAATGGATGGAAAGGTGCGGTGGCTCAGCAAAAACGTACATTTGTTTTTTAATTATTACATTTTTTTGGTCCCCCCCACCACACGCCACCCACCCGCTTCTTTTTCCTCCTGTGAGCTGCACCTGTGTTCAGTAAAACCAAACAAGGCAGATCTAGCGCTGTGTCCTTCTCTAAATCCGAATCCTGAAAAAGGAGTTTTTGAGACTCTACGAAGACAGAAAGCTGTTTATAGACATATCTTTCAAGAATCTTGGACATTATGGGAAGCAGGGAGATAGATCTGTAGTTAGACCATGTATCTAAATCTAAATTAGCTTTCATTAGTCAGGAGAGACCATTGCATGCTTCCACTCCATAAGAATAAAACTGTGTTGAAGTGGGCCATTGACAAGATCAACCAAGGCAGTCCATGCGTCAGAATTAAGAAGGCAAAGCTTTGCCAGAGGAAATGGATCCTTTGGAGACCCTGATTTAATTGTTTGAATCAGGGGCATGAATGTAGGTAGATCAAGCCTATCCCAGGTAGTTAAAGTATGTCTAGTAGCAGAGAGTGTGGACAGATACAAAATAGTTGCAGCAGTTAACAATATGAAGGCAGTTTGAGATGAGTCTCTTTTATTTTGTAGCAGGAAGACTGTATTTCCTGCACTTTGCTAGCAATGATGGAAGCCAGCTTTTGTTAGTGGGCCTGTGATAGGGCCAACGCCGCAGTTGTCCTACCGGGCTTGGATAGCTCAGTGACTATTTTAAAGAGAGTTCTAGAGCAGTTGGGTGCTGAAGGAATATGATCGGCAAAAAAGGTGGCCCGAACTGCTCTACAACAGCTATAATAGTTCCTTAGTGCCAACTTGTATTTCTGTTTCTCCTTTTCATTGTAATCCTTACAGCTGGTTTTTAGTGTCTGTAATTTCTCAGTATACCATGGTGTTGGTGGACGAAGCCTGCCAGAGTGCTGCACGCTTAGCGGGAGAACAGGGTCTAATGAATCATGCAGCCATTTCTCCACTAAAGGCTGATCAGCCATGATATCACCCACAAGGTGGGGCTCAGAGTCTTTCAGCTGAAGGGCATTCATATCTAACTTAGACCACTTCCTAGCCATAGGCCGAAGTTTATTTAATTCTTTATAAGTGTTCAGAGGGATGAGTATCACAAAAGACATGGCCAAATGATCCTACTAAAAGAGAAGAAGTACAGGAAGTTCACACAAGTTTAGTATATTAGAGAAAACAGGATCTAGTAGGTGCCCTGCCTGATGAGTGGGTGTAGAAACATGAAGGGTTAAGTTCAGCACTTGTAGGTCATCAATAAGAGTTTGGGCAGTCTGCATGTTCAAGTCACCTAACACTACAAGGTTGGCTGATTTTAGAATAAGTGATTTTAAACAATTGGGCAATGACTTAACCCAACTGCCGGCATTGCCCGGTGGGTGATAGAGCAAGGCGCCAGAGAGGAAAAATTAAGGGGATAGTTCAAATGTGAAAGAAAATGCTTCACATGCCGGGATAGACAGAGCTTGTGTTTTGCATTTGTAC
This sequence comes from Pleurodeles waltl, assembly GCF_031143425.1. Taxonomy (NCBI): domain Eukaryota; kingdom Metazoa; phylum Chordata; class Amphibia; order Caudata; family Salamandridae; genus Pleurodeles; species Pleurodeles waltl. Next base: position 859,393,007 of record NC_090439.1, read on the forward strand.
CAATTTCTTTACATAATAATACACAAACCGCTTCCTGGTTTGTCTGCTCTATCCTACCTAACAATGGAGTATTCAGGGAGAAGAGCAGAGATAACATCAGGTGAGGATGCATCATGTAGCCAGGTTTCTGTTACAAACGATGCATCAGGGGCTTGATCCTCTAGAACATCTCGGAGGTGAAGGCGATGGCATGGAAATGAATGAGCATTATGATTGAAAAACAGCAGCTGATTAGAGTGACTAGTATCTTTCATAATATTACCTAATGCTGCTAGGTTACCCATTGGTCTGTTTAAAGGTGGATTTGACCGTATAGGGGGTGACGTAGAAAATACAGCATTTTTTACAAACATTAATCTTCTTGTCTGGGTTTAAAGAATTATGGCAGGCCTCCATGCAAAAAGGCTGCAGTGCTTTCAGTCATGTGGCTGACTACGAGATTAAATTATCCTGAAAGGAGCAGGGGGTCTGACCCCTCAGCCCCTTTGGGCACAGATTGGTGCAAATGGGCTTGCCTTTGGCTCATCTGCTGCACGCACGCACTGTCATCACCATTAAATAATCACCCCCAAACAAACACTTGACTACTGGCCGCGCTGCAGCATGACCAGAAGAGTAGCGGTTTAGGCAAGCGGGCACTTAATCACATGCATTGCTGACAGTAATTAAAAAAGAAGTACATCAGCGTTTTAAAAAGTATTAAAAACAAGTGTTCCCTCAGTTTCTCCTAAAGAGGTTGAACTTACAATTTACAGGCACAAGACAAAAGCGCAACTCCTACCAAGAACCTTGAATCTGGGTGCTAAGTTTTTTACTAAGATTCTGGCAACTCATTTGGAGCCTTGGATACCAATAGTGGTGGGCCAAGACCAGTCTTGATTAATGATGGGTTAACAGTGTGGCAATAACAAAAAGAAAGTCATGCATCAAGTGGAGAAAGCTAAGAGCATGAAGAGGAATGTTTTGTTGTTCTTCCAAGATGCAGAAAAAGCCATTAATGTGGTCAACTGGTGATTCCTGTCTGAAGTCCTTCAGAAGGTGGGGCTGGGACATCGTTTTATTCCTGGATTTAGGCCAGTTAGAAAAGCACAACTGTGAGGACAAGAGTGAATGTGATTACATCCCAGTTGACAGATGTGCAAAGAGGCTTGAAGCAGGGGTGCATGCTTGTGCCCCTGATTAATGGGGTAAGAGTAAGGAGGGATCAAATGAAGCCCTAAATATTTTGCAAATGATGTAATGGATACAATCCAAAACAAAATAAAATGATGGACGAAGTGTTGAAACTTTTCAAAAACAGCTAGCCTGGTTGATGAAGGGTGATACCCTGAAACTAGCCCCAGGATGCTTGTTTCTGGTCCAGGGAGGATCTTCCTGGCAGTTCGGGCTGGACCGTTCCCATGGGTAACAGGCTCAAGACTGTATTGCATATGGCTGGATCCAAACTGGGGTGGCATGGTGAGCAAAAGAACAATGGTGAGTGTTTGAAGTTTCAGTACCCCATCCATCATCCTTTTGTGTTGGTAATGGATAAGATAACTGATCTTGTACAATCACTTCTATCCTTAATCAGTGATTTGGACTGCTTTCGTGGGATGTGGGACTTTAAACTCAATCATCAAAAGTCTGCAGTTATAGCAGTCAACACACTTTTGGACCAAACAATTGTGTTGAGCACTTCCTACAGTTAGATTGTAGAAAAATCTCAAGAGAGGATTAGGAATATTGATAGGAGCGACTTGTTAATGATCAATCAGAAGAAAAATTTGTTAGTAAAACATTGGAGAAAAAAGCAGGAGGAAAACTGGTATTCATGAACGGATGCTCTAATCAGAGTGACTAAATCAAAAGGATCATATTAAAACATTGGCTAACCTTTGAAACTGTCCCTGAGATACAGTCCTTATTTATAGAGAGACCAATTATAGCCCATTCAAATTATACAAATCATAAAAATATTGAATTAGAGCTGAATCAGATGATGATACATCAACATACTAAATTGACAGACAAGAAAGAATGGAACATACCCAGGTCTACAATGCATACATTGTAGTAACATTATAGAAGGACTAATAGTAGTCCTTTCTTCAAGAGGAGAACAAATATCATTGAAACAATATTCTACATGCAATACTCTGAGAGTTTATCCAACTAAATGCCCAAGTGGTAAGGCATATGAAGGAAAAACAAGCAGGAAAGCCAAATTAAGGAATTTAAGATTAATAATAAAAAGAACAATGTGAAAGCAGCAGTGCATTGAAAATGAATACAGGCTTTACATCAACTAGTTAAAGTTTCAAATCTTGGAGAAGATAAGAGCACTGTCGAGAGATGAGGAGGTGGATGCTTTACTTGCTCAGAAGAATTTTTTATTAGATACAGCATTTGAACACGACTAAATGGCAAAAGTGAATTGAAAGGTTTTACCTAAATGTTATAAATTGTGTTGATGTGCCAAGTAAAATGAAGGGTTAGCTGGCACATTAAAACAATTGCAGAAGAGACTAAAACTAGCCAGGTCATGTAAAATCAGTAGATTGGCTTAATGTCCAAATTGAACTTATAGAAATAGTCATATCACCAGTATCTGTTTTAATTAGTGATAAGGATTTGTGAATGAAAAAACTGCAAACTTGTGTGTCACTACATAGAGGAACGTATTGTTACATTCACATTTGAATTGCACAACGAATCTAAATGTATCTAGTAGGGCATATGATTATAAAGTGATCAATGTTTGCATAGGCATTGATAAATATAATTTACAGCTTTGACATATAGGGCCTTATTATGAATTAGGTGGATGGAAAAGCTTGTTCGCCGAAGTCCTGATGGGTATGTTACCGCCAATGTGGCAGCCTTCCAGCCGGGCCCATCACGAGTTTCCCACTGGGAAACAGCCTACAACATTGTCTTTGGCTCATAATAGAGCTGGTGGCAATGCTGTAGTGCCTAGGGTGAAGCACCACTGGTCGTAATGTTCACTGTCTGCAAAGCAGACAGTGAACATTGCAATGGGGCTGGCCAAGGGGGCCCCTGCACCCTGTCTTTGTCAGTCGTTTCATGGCAGTGCTACCACCATGAAACTGCTGGCGGAGAAGGGAGATGTAATCCCCAGGGCAGCGCTGCAAGCAGCGCTGCCCTTGTGGATTAGGTCCGCCAGCACCACCAGACTGATGTTCAGTTGTAATCTGGCAGTGCTGGAAGTCTAACCGCAGTGCTACTCATTGGACCGCCAGGGTCGTAATGAGGGCCATAATGTCTGATTTTGTAAAAATTTGCAGTATTGTTCCTACAATTTCACAGAGAGTGCCTGTGCCTGTTATGTCTGTGAATATGTAAGATTAAGATGAGCAAAATACACAGAGAAACATTATGCTATATGACATTGTTAGGAACTCTAATGTAGTTGTCTCGTTATGAAAACTTGGAGATATTTAAGTCTTTGTAAACATCTGAAACTTGTATACTGGATAGAGGCTCTGCTCTAACTAATGGTTGTAATTGTTTATTGTTGCATCATAAATATAATGACATGAAAAGTTATTTAATTAAGAATGTCAAGTACATTTACCTGAACACCCTCACAAATAGATTTGCACCATAGTGCACTATTATAAGTGTATGCACCAATGACTAAAATAGATTACTGTGATAGAAAGAAAGATTATGGTTTAAGGGAAAAATAATGTGAGGACACTAAGGGGGTGATTCTGACCGCGGCGGACGGCGGTCGCCGCCCGCCAAGCGGTTCCCGCCGAAAGACCGCTCCGCGGTCAAAAGACCGCGGCGGTCATTCTGGCTTTCCCACTGGGCTGGCGGGCGACCGCCGAAAGTCCGCCCGCCAGCCCAGCGGGAAACACCCTTCCCACGAGGAAGCCGGCTCAGAATGGAGCCGGCGGAGTGGGAAGGTGCGACGGGTGCAGTTGCACCCGTCGCGAATTTCAGTGTCTGCAAAGCAGACACTGAAATTCTTTGTGGGGCCCTCTTACGGGGGCCCCTGCAGTGCCCATGCCATTGGCATGGGCACTGCAGGGGCCCCCAGGGGCCCCACGACACCCCATAACGCCATCCTGTTCCTGGCGGGTGAACCGCCAGGAACAGGATGGCGGTATGGGCTGTCAGAATCCCCATGGCGGCGCAGCAAGCTGTGCCGCCATGGCGGATTCCCATGGGCAGCGGAAAGTCGGCGGTACACCGCCGGCTTTCCACTTCTGGCCGCGGCTGTACCGCCGCGGTCAGAATGCCCGGCGGAGCACCGCCAGCCTGTTGGCGGTGCTACCGCCGACCTCCGCCATGGCGGTAATTACCGCCAGGGTCAGAATGACCCCCTAAGTATGCTGTGCTGATACATGGTACACATTGTAGGTGTTGCACAAGGTATACGGAAACTTGATTGGTCCATTGAAACTAGACACATCTAGTTAACAACAGAATACCAATAGCGTAATCCATAAAATTAAAGTTCAATAAATGTTGCTACGCAGAGTCAGTATATAAGTAAGAGAACCCAAAGAGATGAGTGGGAGCAGGTAATGGAGCACATCGTTGGACTGGCATGCGATTAGTCAGGTTTTCCACAGACTTTGTTGAAGTAAGGGAGTGTAATGGATAAACACATAAGTTTATCTGTACTCCAATAACAGGGTTGATCTGGGAAATGTAGAAATCAAGAAGTGAGAACATGGGCCCGACTTCTGTGTGATTTTGGAAAGGTAATGGGAACAAGTGGAGAGAAGAGAGGTGCGAGACTAAACTGCCTGCAAGAAATCAAGGATTAGTTGTTACCCCATAGTTTTGAGCAGAGACCCTGATGGATTAAAATGTCTGATATTGGTGTCATTTGTTGTAGAGATTCCACTCAATAAAAGAAATCAGCAAGTTTTGCTTTGTGTTTTTAACAATAGTAGATAAGAAGGTTTAATCTGGTATCAACGTGTAATGGTACATATTATGAAGATGCAGAGCACCTAATTATATGTGTTGTTATTACTAGATCCACACAAATCATGGTTGCTAGGAAATTGAAAACTAGGATAGCATTGGTTACATAGTGAGCGATAAGAGAGTGGTGAAAACAGTTTGAGAGTATTTCTTCACAGAATGCCTGGTCATTATCTGGTGTTTGCATGGTAGCCCTTAATCACTTGGTACTGGTGTAGAGGCTTCACTTAAACATTAGTATGTTTATATGCATGTTGTTGCATGATGCAGCTACCTATGTGGTAAATATTGGTGGCTAATAAGTCACATATTATTAGCATCTATAGTAATTTCTCCAGTCTGCAGTTCACTGAATGAAATGTATTTTGTAAGAAATGTGGTTGTTATCTGACAGGGGTGAAACCCTATTCAGACAGGAACCACAATCCTTGTTAGGGTGAAGTCACAAGCCAACTCTAAACCATCCTGTGCTCAGCCCACTGGTAGCTTGGAACAAAGCAGTCAGGCATAACTTAGAGGTAATGTTTAAAGTGTTTGTGCAACACTTCAAACAGTAAAAAAGTGAAAACACAAAACAAAAGGTATCCCGCACCAGATTAGAAAACTAGAATACATTTTAATAAATAAAACAAGATAAAAACGATAAAAATTCAATCAATAAAACTAGATGTGCAATTTTTAAGTTTTAGTGAAAATAGCACCAAAAACTACAAAGCCCCAAATGCGGATATCTGTATGTACTGTACTGGAACAAAGTCACAAGTTCAGGCCACATGAAGCGTGGGCCATCTACAGGGCTCCAGTTAGGACCACTAGACAAGAGTACCTTGAATCCAACCAGCAGGGTGCTGTGAGGTCCTTTGTCCATGATGCATTGTCCAACCGAGGTGATGCATTGGTGCCAAGGAGCTGCGGGGAAACCGATGCAAGATCCTGTGGTCATCATCAAGGACCACACTATAGAAAGAAAAGAGCATATTATATATTTTTGTTTTTGTTGCAAAGGAAAGAAAAAAGAGAAAGAAGGAAGATAAAGAAAGAAAAAGGAAGATAATGCCATAAAAAAGGGGAATATTGAAAAAAGAAAACTCATGTCATTTTTTGTTGCATCACAGAAATGCACTAAAACCAAACAGCCACAACATTGAGGACTAGCTAATAGTATAAAAAATAGAATATGTAAATTACCAAGGACATTTTAGCACGTCAGCAGGAATATTTTGATTGTCAAAATATTTGATAAAGAGAAAGTCAAGGGAGACCATAACTTGCATCTTTAATAGACACTTGTATAGGTTAAGTTAGGCATGTCCAACCTATGGTTAAAACATATCATGTCCCACTGTTTGATAAAAGTGATATTTTTCATATCTTTCCAGTTGGACTTTATTGCCTTTCAGGCAATAGCAATTGGAAGATCCACAAAGTTCCTAGTAAAATGATTTGATGCCCAAATAGACAAAAGACTAGCAAGAAAAGTGTGCATTAGATCAAAAGGTATCTTGATTAAACAAATTTCCAACATTGTTTCCAAAACTTGTTGCCAAAACAATATAACTTGTGGACAACTGAAGAACATATGAATAAAATCATTGTTAACTGCACAAGACCAACATTTATTATTACTAATAATCTTCATGTTCTAAGGAGAACAAAGGGTTAGAAACAATCTACTTTAAAAGAAATATTGGGTCTGTTGGGTACTTGCAGCTCGAGATGTAACATGAATTTTGCCCAAATCTTATCTGAAGTAGAGATAGACAAAGTGCCTGATTACGACATTGGCGGATGGGATACTCCATCACAAATATGACGTATATCCAGTTTGCCGTATTACAAGTTTCATTATACTGTACAGAACTTGCAAAACGACTGGAGGAATATCCGTCAAGTTTGTGACAGAGTATCCCAAACGCCAAGTTTGTAATCAGGCCCAAATTCCACCCAAAATCGTCTTCCCGAGATAATTCAACCTTAGTTTTAAGTCTATCAGTGTTCGGTACAATTGTTTTTTCATAGATAAAAGAGGCAGTAATCTGAGTATTAAAGTTGTAAGCTTGAAGTGTCATTATGTTATAATGTTTCAAAAGAGGCTGGAAGTGTGACTTTAATGATTGATAACAATAATAAATCATATTTCAGTTAAAAAATAGCAGGAGCATCAAATTCATTCTTCTGTTCGCGAAAATACATAAAGTGAGATTATTTATGAATAATTGACCAATAAACATAATTTATTTTTCTACCCAATTTTTCCAATACAAAACACAATGAGCATGTTTAACAATGAAGTTATATCAAATATGGGAGTGAAAAATAATTTGTGGATCTGAAAAATGATGCATAAGAAAAGGGTTTACCATTAAGATAGAATAATTGACACTAGAGTATGAATGTGTTTTTCAGTTTCATTGATATGCATACATAGGGGGTCATTCAGACCTTGGCGGACGGCGGAGGCCGTCCGCCAAGGTACCGCCGACAAATGACCGCACCGCGGTCAAAAGACCGAGGCGGCCATTCAAACATTTCCGCTGGGCCGGCGGGCGCTCTCCAAAAGAGCGCCCGCCGGCCCAGCGGAAATGCCCCTGCAACGTGGACGCCGGCTCAGAATTGAGCCGGTGTAGTTGCAGGGGTGCGACGGGTGCAGTTGCACCTGTCGCGTATTTCAGTGTCTGCAAAGCAGACACTGAAATACTTTGTGGGGCCCTCTTATGGGGGCCCCTGCAGTGCCCATGCCATTGGCATGGGCACTGCAGGGGCCCCCAGGGGCCCCGCGGCACCCCCTACCGCCATCCTGTTCATGGCGGGTTTCCCGCCATGAACAGGATGGCGGTAGGGGGTGTCTGAATCCCCATGGCGGCGGAGCGTGCTCCGCCGCCATGGAGGATTCAATGGGGCAGCGGTAAACCGGCGGGAGACCGCCGGTTTACCCTTTCTGACCGCGGCTGAACCGCTGCGGTCAGAATGCCCTTGGGAGCACTGCCAGCCTGTTGGCGGTGCTCCCGTGGTCGGTGACCCTAGCGGTCACCGGCCGCCAGGGTCAGAATGACCCCCATAATCTTTAAAAGTGAAAGGTTGGATAAGTGATAATTCTAGTTTTTGCCCTATATTCTGGGGGTCATTCTGACCTCGGCGGTAAAAGGCCCTTACCGCCTGTCAGAAGTCCGCCATACTACCGCCGCGGGCGCGGTAAACCGCCACGGTCATTCTGACCACCAACTGTGATACCGCCAAAAACCCGACATCCAAGGAAGGCAGCCTCATCAGCGGGCCGCGGAAAACTGGAGATGACCAAACCTCCACCGTCACGCCAACACAAACACGCCCATGCCATTCTGACCCACGAATCCACGCGGCGGTCTTTCAACCACGGTATTCCATTGGCGGTACACACCGCCGCGCTCAAAATACACACACAGCTCCAAAACACAGCCACATTGGACAATTTGAACTACACACACCTGAGACACATACAAACAACACTCCCACACATCCAATCAACTATAAAACACACACCCACATCACCCACAAACTCCCACTAGTTGGAAATCGGAGAGAAGGCGATAGAGATAGAGATAGAGAGAGCGAGCACAGCAATCGAAAACCCCAACACACACAGGAACCCAACTTCGTCACCCACACCACATTTACGCACACATCACCACACATCACCACGCACATCACCACAAACACCACCCCACACCTCATCCACACCACCCCATGGCACCCCAAAGACACCCCAGGTTCTCGGACCAAGAACTCAGGGTCATGGTGGAGGAAATTATAAGGGTTGAGCCCCAGCTGTTCGGCACACAGGTGCAGCACACCACTATAGCAAGGAAGGCTGAGCTATGGCAAAGGATCGTAGACAGGGTCAACGCTGTGGGACAGCATCCCAGAAATCGGGAAGATATCCGAAAGCGATGGAACGACCTACGGGGGAAGGTGCGCTCGATGGTGTCGCGACACAACATCGCTGTGCAGAAGACTGGCGGCGAACCCCCACCCACTCCACCCCAATTCACAGCATGGGAGCAAGAGGTAGTAAACATCCTGCATCCTGATGGCCTCGCTGGAGTACATGGAGGAATGGACTCTGGTAAGTCGAATCTCAACTACTTCACCCCCCCCAACCACCAGCATGCCAACCCCCCCCCTCACCCCCAATCTCAACCCCCCAGCACACAACCTCCCTGACAATGTCTCACCAGCACAACCCACCCTAAACAACACCAACCCCTGAATGCCAACACAAACCATAGACAGCCACCACCAAAGCATGACCATTGCACATACCCATACACCCCCCCCACCACCCTCACAACACCTCCCACAAGGGAATGCCAACATTGGGGGACAAGGGCACTCAAAATGCACGCCATGGCACACACAGAAACAATAACCATACTCCTTTACCCCTGCAGGGCCCGAACGCCAACACACCGCCACGGAGGGTCCAGATTTGTCCATCCCACCCCTAGAACAGGCCCCCAGCGAGGACAGCAGCTCTGTCGACCTAGAACCTGATGACCAGCCCGGACCATCGGGGACCTCTGGACAGTCGGTTCCCCACACACAGACACAGGCCACAGCAGACCCAACCCCCTCTGGGAACACCAGCACAGCTCCCACCCAGCGGGCCCATGCCTCTGTCTCCAGGACGCGTCAAGCAGCGGTGTGTCCGCCACTACAGGGCACCCAGGCTGACCCAACACCCCAACAACAACAGGGACCTGGGGGCAGTGGTAGTGGGCACACCGTCCAGGGGACAGCGGCCCGGGGAAACAGGGCAACTGTGCGACGGGGGGGGGAGGACAGGCCCAGGGAACCGACTCTCCAAGAGGCCCTCACCACCATCATGGGAGCATACCATCACTTCCAGGAGACGATGGCGACGGTACTGGCCAGGTTCACCGAGATCCAGGCACAGCAGGAGGAACGGTACATGGGGTTCAGCAATGAACTCAGGAACATCGCTACCGCTATGGGGACCATAGTCCAGGCCCTCAACCGGATAGAAAACACATTGCGGGACCATGTGGCACCACAAAGGGCCCCTGTCACTACCCAGGAACAGCCTACCACCTCCGCCGGCGCTAGTGGTCAGGAGGCCCCCACAGAACGACGTGCCACCAGAACCCCACCTCCTGCTGAAGAACAACCAACCCGCAAGAGGAACCTGAGATCTCACAGGAAGACAGAGTAGGATGCCAAGACCCCCGCCAGCATAAGATACCCCCTGATGTCATCCCACTGTCCCACATTGTCACCCTGTCCAACCTTGAACTGCCCCTGCTCCATCCTTCCACAGGCATATGGAAAATGCACCTGTGAAACTGAGAACTGGACTCTGCCATGGACATGACTCCACCCCCACCCATCACCGTTTTAATATCATGTACCAACATCTAGCACTAAAAATAAATCACTCATTGCACTGAAATCATTCAGGAGTCAGCCTGTATTATTTACAAATGTATAACACATTACTGATCAATAATGTTCAGTTATTTTTGTGATGACAACATACCGATGTCAATAAGCATTAGTCCATGGGCTAACCAAGCAGAAGTCACGCAGTGGGTCATACAGCACTGAAAAGGGAAGGGAAAATCAAACATCAGTTTAAAAGAACTGGGGGGAAATACACAAAGTAAAGATGCAGGGGGCTTTCAGTAAATGTTAAATGGCGTGGGTGATTCTTACCTGTGTGCTACTGAAAATACTGTTGGATAACTCTGTCCCTGTTGTCTGTGTCGTCCTCTTCGTCTTCCTCCTCTTCACTCTCCGCAGGCTCCACAGCTGCTTCAACATCACCATCTGGACCATCCTCCTGCAGGAAAGGCACCTGACGTCGCAATGCCAGATTGTGACGCATACAGCAGGCCACGATGATCTGGCACACCTTCTTTGGTGAGTACATCAGGGATCCCCCTGTCATATGCAGGCACCTAAACCTGGCCTTCAGGAGGCCAAAGGTTCTTTCTATGATCCTCCTAGTTCGCCCATGGGCCTCATTGTACCGTTCCTCTGCCCTGGTCCGGGGATTCCTCACTGGGGTCAATAGCCAAGGCAGGTTGGGGTAACCAGAGTCACCAATTAGCCACACACGGTGTCTCTGTAGCTGTTCCATCACATAAGGGATGCTGCTATTACGCATCACATACGCGTCATGCACTGACCCAGGGAACTTGGCATTCACATGGGAGATGTACTGGTCAGCCAAACAGACCACCTGGACGTTCATAGAATGGTAACTTTTCCTGTTTCTGTACACCTGCTCATCGTCTTTTGGGGGTACTAAAGCCACATGGGTCCCATCAATGGCACCAATTATGTTGGGGATATGTCCAAGGGCATAAAAATCACCCTTCACAGTGGCCAAATCAACCTCCTCAGGGAATACAATGTAGCTCCGCATGTGTTTCGTCAGGGCAGACAACACTCTAGACAAAATTTTTGAAAACATAGGCTGAGACATTCCAGATGACATGGCCACTGTTGTCTGGAATGAGCCACTTGCCAAAAAATGGAGGACTGACAGAACCTGCACTAGAGGGGGAATTCCTGTGGATTGGCGGATGGGGGACATCAGGGCTGGCTCTAGCTGGGCACACAGTTCATGTATAGTGGCTCGGTCAAGTCGGTATCGTAGTATGATATGGCGTTCTTCCATTGTCGACAGGTCCACCAGCGGTCGGTACACGCGAGGATTCATCCTTCTCCTCGCAAGTCCCAGCGGACGGTGCCTAGGAAGGACAACATGGAGCACAGAGTCAAGCAAATCACAGGTACGTTCACCACAGCATGCATAGCACATGATTATCTATGTATTGAAAGGCGTGTATGTGTGTCAATGCAAGGCCTAGGCCTGTGTGACGCAGTACAAATTATGCCATGTGGGCCCTTGAAATGGCGGCTGCCTGACCTGTGAAGTGGGACAATGGGATGTGAGGTCAATGCGCTGGCGTGGCACACCGTGGCGGTAGGCGGTCGAAGATCGCTATACGAAGCCACATTGGTTAACATTGAAGCCTATGGGTTTCTGGAGCCAATGACGAGGTGCGCCGGCGGTCGCGGTACGCACCACCGCGGTACGCACCGCCGTGGGCGTGACCGCCATTTTCTATCTGCTTAATCACTCGAGACCTGATCATCCACAGGAGAGGACCTATACTGCAAGTGCTGCTGTGACCTCGGTCTGGAAGATACAATGGCTGCTGCGACTGGGGAAAGGGCCCCTGCCTTCATGTCTGAAGAGTTGGAGAAACTAGTGGATGGGGTACTCCCCCAGTATGCGTTACTCTACGGTCCTCCAGACCAACAGGTAAGTACACTGGGTGCACATGGAATGGGCTATGCCTGTGTTGAGTGGGGTGGATGTATGATGGTGGGGTGGGGAGCGAATGAGGAGTGCAACGCACGACAGATGAGAGCATGTGCCACATGGCAAATTTGGGGAGGGGGGGAATCACATCTAACATGCAGATAAATGATGAATTTTCCTTTCCCACCCTGTACATGTCAAATAGGTCAGCGCCCATCAGAAAGTCGACATTTGGCGTGCCATAGCCAAGGAAGTCCGGGCCCTGGGGGTCCACGTCAGACGGGGCACCCACTGCCGCAAGAGGTGGGAGGACATCCGCCGCGGGACCAGGAAGACCGCCGAGTCACTGCTGGGGATGGCCTCCCAACCTAGGAGGGGTGCCAGTCGTACCCTGACCCCCCTGATGTCCCGGATCCTGGCGGTGGCCTACCCTGATTTGGATGGGCGCTTGAGGACATCACAGCAGACACAAGGGGGTGAGTATCAGCACATTCTGCTATCTTTCTGCGCAGTGGAGGCGTCTGGGTGGGGGAGGAGGGTTGTGGGTGACATTAGGCCAGGGCGTTTTCTGTAGTGTAGTCCTCTCCTTTAGGCATGGCCCTGTGCCCCCGCCCCCCACCTCTGTAGGGTGCCAAGTACAGCTATCCATGGTCCTGCATCATCCATGTGTGTATTTGTTGTGCATAGACCTGTAGGCCTGGTCACAAGTACTGAGTAGTATACCCCGATTGCTCAGCGTAGTGCATGAGGCCCCTGTGTCTGTCCTCTCCGCCAACGGTGTTGACATTGCATGCACTCAACCTGTTTTATTATTTCTCCCCCCACCCTTTTTCTTGATCATCTTGTGCATGTGTGCATTAGCATCATCAGGCGGAGGAGATTTGGCATCGGAGCACGAGGGAGCTGCAAGTCACAAGGCCCCGGTGGGCCGTGGTACAGACACCGAGGGCACAAGTGATCCGGAGGGCGAGGGGAGCACCACAACGGGGACCGGTGGTGACACCAGCGACACCGACACGTCCTCGGATGGGAGCTCCCTAGCGGTGGCGGCAACATCCGGGCCCCCCGCCTCTACAGGTACAGCCGCCACCCAGCGCACCAGCCCCGCCCTCCCAGCAGCCCCTCAGCCTACGCTCCGTGCCCGCTCGCCCAAGAAGGCGGGCATCTCCTTCGCCCCAGGCACCTCAGGCCCTGCCCCTGTCACCCCTGCTGCCCTCAGTGAGGAGGTCATTGACCTCCTTCAGACCATCATTGTTGGGCAGACTACCCTTTTGAATGCCATCCAGGGGGTAGAAAGGGAGGTGCATTGGAGCAATGCCTACCTGGAGGGCATTCATTCGGGTCAGGCTGCCCATCAACGATCGTTCAATGCTCTGGCCTCAACACTGACGGCAGCCATTGTCCCTGTTTCCAGCCTCCCTCTTCTAACTGCCTCCAGCCTGTCTCTGTCTCCTGTTCCTCTGCCTATCCCATCCACACCATCAGACCAGCCTGCACACATGTCAACACCCAAGGTCAGCTCATCCAGACACAAGCACCACAGATCCCACAAACACTCACCCAAGCAACATCCAGATGCAGACATGCCAACAGTCACTACCACCACTGTGTCCCCCTCCTCCTCGTCTCCCTCCTCCCTCCCTGTGACGTCTACACTCACACCTACATGCACACCAACATCAGCCAGTGCTTCCATCACCAGCACACCCTCCAGTACAGTCCGCACACGTGCAGTCACCACCCCCACTGCCATTTACACGTCCCCTGTGTCCTCTCCCACTGTGTCTGTCACCCCCTCTTCCAAGACACACAAACGCAGGCAGCCACCCACCCAACAGCCATCCACCTCACAACAGCCTACGTCACATTCACCTGCACCCAAAGACAGCACACCTGACTCTCCTACAACCACATCCTCTTCCTCCACTCCCATCACCACTACTCCCACCCTTTACCTTGGTCCTAAAAAAGTTTACCTCTCCAATCTTAACCTCTTTCCCTCCCCTGACCCACCCCCTCCATCTGCTAAGAGTCCCACGAGCACCTCAGCCACCACCAGCCCAGCTTCGAGTGTCACTGTGGTGCATGGGTTCTGGAGTCCACCCTTTGGCAGCAGTGACACTTCTATCAGCAGCAAGGGGACAGCCAGCCCCCCCCAGGCAAGAGGGCCCGGAAACTCAAGGGCCGCCGTGAGAGGACTGACACGGCTGCCCCCAAGGACCAGAGTTCGGCCACTTCACCTGCCACAACATCCAGGGGAGGCAAGGGCCAGAGAGCCTCTTCTAAGGAGCGAAAGGGCAGCAGGGCGGAGAAGTCAGCCAGCAGGAGCGCGGAGCAGGAGGGCCCCACAAGCCCCATCCCGGCTTTAAGGAAGGACACCAAAGGGCCCAGGACTCCGTCACCGAAGGGTCCTGCGACTGCACGGTCGGAGGGCGACTGAGCAGGGAGTATAGGCCAGGTCTGGCTCCCTTGAATTACTGGACAAGCACCGCTGAACCGGGTCCCGCCGTGCAGAAGAGCACCGCTGAACAGGGCCCCGCCGTGCAGAAGAGCACCGCTGAACCGGGCCCCGCCGTGCAGAAGAGCACCGCTGAACAGGGCCCCGCCGTGCAGAAGAGCACCGCTGAACCGGGCCCCGCCGTGCAGAAGAGCACCGCTGAACAGGGCCCCGCCGTGCAGAAGAGCACCGCTGAACAGGGCCCCGCCGTGCTGAAGAGCACCGCTGAACCGGGCCCCGCCGTGCAGAAGAGCACCGCTGAACAGGGCCCCGCCGTGCAGAAGAGCACCGCTGAACAGGGCCCCGCCGTGCAGAAGAGCACGGCTGAACAGGGCCCCGCCGTCTCAAGCACCGCTCCGCTGGGCCCCGCCGTCTCAAGCACCGCTCCGCTGGGCCCCGCCGTCTCAGGCACCGCTCCGCTGGGCCCTTCCTGTCAAGCACCGCTCCGCTGGGCCCCGCCGTCTCAAGCACCGCTCCGCTGGGCCCTTCCTGTCAAGCAACGCTCCACTGGGCCCCGCCGTCTCAAGCACCGCTCCGCTGGCCCCTTCCTGTCAAGCACCGCTCCGCTGGGCCCTTCCTGTCATGCACCGCTCCGCTGGGCCCTTCCTGTCAAGCACCGCTCCGCTGGGCCCCGCCGTCTCAGGCACCGCTCCGCTGGGCCCCTTCCTGTCAAGCACCGCTCCGCTGGGCCCCGCCGTCTCAAGCACCGCTCCGCTGGGCCCCGCCGTCTCAAGCACCGCTCCGCTGGGCCCCGCCGTCTCAAGCACCGCTCCGCTGGGCCCTTCCTGTCAAGCACCGCTCCGCTGGGTCCCGCCGTCTCAGGCACCGCTCCGCTGGGCCCTTCCTGTCAAGCACCGCTCCGCTGGGCCCCGCCGTCTCAAGCACCACTGGCACAATGACAGTGCCGGATCTGTCTCGAGCTACTGTTCACGGTTCACTGTGCCCACCATGCCTCCTCCTTGACCGGTGGAGACTGTTATCCACCTGATGGACTGTGGCTTTGCACTCCCCAGGATGGCACAGTGGGCAAGCCACCCACTGTAGAGACTTGAGAGACTGTGGCTTTGCACTCCCCAGGATGGCACAGTGGGCAAGCCACCCACTGTAGAGACTTGAGAGACTGTGGCTTTGCACTCCCCAGGATGGTACAGTGGGCAAGCCACCCACTGTAGAGACTTGAGAGACTGTGGCTTTGCACTCCCCAGGATGGTACAGTGGGCAAGCCACCCACTGTAGAGACTTGAGAGACTGTGGCTTCGCACTCCCCAGGATGGCACAGTGGGCATGGTGGCCCCTTCCTGGATCTGGCGTCGTGGACTCATGTGGCTGTGGTGCCCCCCCCCTTCCCCCTGAGGTGCCTGTAGTTTTGTCATCTGATGCCCCTGCAGTGTTCTCTCCAAAGGACTCAGGTCTCCTGTGTGGGCTTTGCCCTTGTGTTGATACACTTTGGCCCACGGACACTTGGAATTTCGTTAGATGTGCAGGACTAATTGCCTCGGTTTATCGTATGCACTAAATATTGAATAGATTTTTTTAATTTGTTATTGCTATTTGACCATGACTTATCAGTGGCTTTTTATTTCCATAAATTTCGAATCACAATTTAATTATGTCCTTGCTTTTTTCACGGGGGTTTGGGTGGTGTCACTGTGACTTGTTGCTCTGCATTGGTGTGTACATAGTTTGGGGGGGGGGGGTCGCATATGTGTGTGCCGTAACCTTTCGTCCTCCCCCCTCCCATGTGTCGTAGGTGCAGTACTCACCGTTGTCGTCTGCGCCGGCGTTCGTACTCGTGGTAGATGAGCAGGTAGACGAGAGCAGGTAGGATGTTTAATTCGGGTTCCATGCTGTCCTCCTTCCTCATGGAGTGCGTAGAGGTGCGCGTTTTCCCGTTCGTAGTCTGTTTCCGCCGTGTTTTTATCGGCGGTGCTCCCGCCCCGGAAAAGGTGGCGGATTGGTGAGTTGTGATAGTGTGGGCGGTACATTGTCTGCCGCCTGTCTGGTGGCGGTGACCGCCACGCTGTTTGTTTGTACTGCCGTGGCGGTCGGAGTGTTAAAGTGGCGGGCTGTGTTGGCGGTTCCTGCCAGGGTCAGAATTCCATTCTTTGGACCGCCGGCCTGTTTGCGGGTTGGCCGCCGCTTTATCACCGACCGCCAGGGTTAGAATCACCCCCTCTGTCTCTTAGGGGGCCAAACCTGTATGAGTGTAAAGGCAGAATGATACTTCACAAAGTCTGAAAAAATAACTCCACCATTAACTTTAGAATGTTTAAGACCATGAAGAGAAATATGCTTTCTTTTTATTCTGTAGAAATTTTGAAAGAAGGTCATTAATTGATTTTAAAAAAATAAACAAGAGTTTGATTGGAAGCATAGACTAAACAAAAGTAAGAATAGGTAAAATCATCATTTCGATCGTATCACGACAACGCCACCAGGATAGAAAAAGCAGTGACCCTTTTCCCAATAAGTGACTAACTTTATTTTTAACTTTATTGGAATTAAGCAAAATGGTACTTTTAATTGAATTAGAATATAAAATTCCCAAACACTTAAACTAGGTTCCAGGGACAGAAAGAAGAATGTTAATGTAATATAGAATAGTTGGCCCAAATCCATGCCATCTTAAAGCCATGAACATAAAATCCCAATTAACCAGATCAAAAGCTTTCTGTGTATTAATCAATACAGTCACTATGGGATCCACCATTTAAAAAGCTTAATTAATGGCAATTAGAGAAGTTCTTGATTTATCTGTAATATGTCTTCCTCTAATAAATCATGACTGTTATAGTCCAATTAGGTGAGGAATATAATTATTAATAAGTAGAGCTAGAACTTTTGCAAAATGTTACAGCCTGTATTTATTAAGGAGGTTAGCCAATAACGTTGACAAAATGAAAGGTATTTATCTTCATAGGAATAAGGCACAATATGGCTTCAGAAAAGGTCCCATGAGCTTTTTCTTTTGAGAGAAAGTATTGAAACAGTGATAATAACCCAGGTGTAAGAATATAAGAAAATACGGGAAAAAAATAAATAAGAAACCCATCAGGACCAGCAACCTTTTCCTTAGGATATTCAGAGATGGTATTGTGGATTTTTGTTTAGCTGTGATAGCTTTTTCTAATGTTATTAAGTCAGGTAAGGCAGCCCTGCCCTTAAGATTGTATTGAAAAACATATCTAAATCTTCAGATCTAAAATCACAATAAAGGATGTAGAATTTCGTGTAGGAGTCTCTGAAGAAATTTACAATATCAGGATTTATGTAAAGTTTATTCTTTCTGGCTTTGAGATAATTAGCATGTAATTACCCAGCTCTGTAGTGACCTCTGTTCATGTTTAGCATTTAACTTCAAAAGGGAATCATCAATGGATGTACAGTCGAATATCTGTTTAGCCTGAGTAAGATGAGAAATAATGGCTTTATTATTAGAATGGAAAAATTGAAGTTCTAATTTTTAAATAAATTGTATCAAATTAGAAGATTCTTTTTTTCTTTCTTTTTCTTAGTGACTACACAATTAATAATACATTGTCATGACATAGCTTTAAAGGAATACTAAATAAATTGAAATTCAGAAGCTTCAGGTCTGTTGCTGTTAAAATATGCAGTGACAAAAGTCTGGAACTTTTCAATGGAATCCCTGTCCCCTAATATGGTATTGTTAAATTGTAGCAATTAGATTGGCCCTTCATAACATGCATATCTAAATCTATTATAACAGAGGCATGATCTAAAATTAGATTTGAACTTATTTGGGCAGTAGCCTCAAATTGTGTATGACACTTGTCCATGAATATATCATCAATTCTAGATTTAATATTATTGGCTGATGAGTAGAAAGTATACTCTACAATATCTGGATTAAATACTCCCCAAATATCTAGGAAACCCATGGATGTGATTGTCTTTCGGAAGACCTTCTGTACTTTCCTTTGAATATATTTCAAGCTTGAACATCTATTTAATACAGGGTCCATCAATTGGTTACAATCCCCACCAACCTCAAGATTGGTATTAACCTGGGACATCAATTAATCACTGTGCCATTCCCAGAAATCTGCATCCACTCCATTAGGTCCATATATTAAAAAAAAAAAAAATGGAATATTGTTTATTTCAAGATCCAGATACAAACAAGGTGTCAACACCAGGGCAGTGCGCGCTCTACGGGTGACTAGAATGCAAAAATCCAGCACTCTCAAGACAGTGTAATTTTTGCATTGTGCTGATATGTTGTTGTTTAACCTTTTGCATTGCAGAGTTCAATCCTGAAGACTTATTTTTAAGGTGCTTATAAATACTGTTCATTTGCAATGTATTGCTGCAGGCTTTCTGAGTGTTTCAGGGTGTTGTCCCTTTCCAGGGCCTTCTAGAAGCTTTCCCTGCAGCATGCCTGGGTGTGGTTGTGGGCTGGGCCAAGACCCTATAAAAGGGAGCCAGCCCAGCTCCACGTGCAGAGCAGCAGCAACTTCCTGAGCTCCTGTTCCGGTGGCCTACTTTGATCTTCCAGGCCTCCGCCTTTCATACAACATTGGTGATCCTTAAGCAGGGCGGTAAAACAGTGGTTGGGCTGGGCCCCCGACCACCGTTATCAAGTGCACTCAAATTCTTGGGCCTATTCTTGCGTGATTAACAAATTACTCTTGTGCGTGTAAATGTGCGCTTGAGCGTTTTGTGGCATTTGCATGCTGTTACTCGAATCGGCAAGATGTGCGATTCTTTCTCCTTGTTTAATTCATGTTAATCATTGTGCGCTACCATTTCTTGACAATTACATGGTGGCCTTCGAGTTGACAAGACGCGCGATTCGTTTTCTTGTGCTTAACCCTTGATAATCATTGTCCGCTACCATTTCTTGACAATGACATGGTGGCTTTCGATTCGGCAAGACGCGAAATTTGTTTTCTAGTGCTTAATTCTTGATAATCATTGTGTGCTACCATTTCTTGACAGTTACATTTTGGCTTTTGAATCGGCAAGACGCGCGATTCGTTTTCTGGTGCTTAACCCTTGATATTCATTGTGCGCTACCATTCCCTGGAAGTTACATGGTGGCATTTCGAATCGGCAAGACGTGCGATTCTTTCCTCATGCTTAATTCATGTTCTTCACTGTGCGCTACCATTCCTTGGCAGTTACATGGTGGCATTCGAATCGGCAAGACGCTCGATTCGTTCTCTAGTGATTTAACTCTTGGTATTCATTGCA
Organism: Pleurodeles waltl; assembly: GCF_031143425.1. NCBI lineage: Eukaryota > Metazoa > Chordata > Amphibia > Caudata > Salamandridae > Pleurodeles > Pleurodeles waltl. The sequence goes on from NC_090439.1 coordinate 859,412,998, forward strand.
CGGTACCATTCCCTGGCAGTTACATGGTGGCATTCGAATCTGCAAGACGCGCAATTCTTTCCTCCTGCTTAATTCATGTTATTCATTGTGCGCTACCATTCCCTGGCAGTTACATGGTGGCATTCGAATCGACAAGACGTGCAATTCTTTCCTCATGTTTAATTCATGTTGTTCATTGTGCGCTACCATTCTAAGGCATTTACTTGGTAGTACTCGAGTTGACAAGTCGTGTGATTTATTTCTGAATCTATGTTGTTCTATTCATGGTGCACAATCCTTCTATGGTGTTTATTACCTATGTAAAATTCTGCAATGTGCGCAATTCATGTTTCAACATTTTGAGAGAACAAAAAAGGTCAGAGTTCTAGATGGAATGTTGTGTGTTCCTGATATGTATTCTTAAAAGAGATTCATATGATGGTTCAGAACTTATTCAGATTATTTCCTGATTTTCATGCGAAAGAAAAGTACTTGAATTTGAAAGTTCACTTAACCTCTCTTGATTCCCTCACAGGTATTCAGTCATCTTGAGGCCTAGTCATTTTAAGTCTATTCTTAGGTTGTTCATGTTTTCAGAATAACAATGCTTAGAGTCATAGCCTAGTACTGATTTTCATGAGATGTAATTTTGATGTTATGTGTTTTAACCTTTTGCTTCCTACAGGTCTCCTTCCCAGCTGTTCCCTTCCTAATCCCCTTTTCCCCACTTGGACTCTCTTAGACTCTGTGACAAATCTAATCAGAGTATTGGAGCTGTCTTGTGGTGGAAGTGTTGGGAGCGTACACAGACCCCGAGGATCTGGTGACTCTGACACAAGGGCCCTCATTATCAGATTCAACATTTTCTTAAATCAAGCAAAAGATTTTTAGGAAAACGAAAAATAACACAATTCTTTCCCTATAGTAGAAGAGTAATATACGTGACCAACCCAATTCTTCTTCAGAAATTTATATTTTTTTTTAAAAGATGTGTCTCTTGTAACATTGGAATATTGCATTGTAATTTGGCTAAATGAGAAATAACTCATTTATTTCATTTATTTAAAAAGAGTATGCATACCCTTAACATTCCATGACTCAAAATGGAGATTAGTCATGTCAATAAAAGTAGAAGTGAGAAAAAAGGAACAACAAATAGTAATTCAATGATCATTAGAAAGAAAAACAGAAGCAGAGTTAAAATACAAAGTAGAGCAACAAGAAAAGTAGTACAGGATTCAAAAGATACTTCATGGTGGAGAAGAAGAAAGGAAAGAGAAAAGAAGAAACATAGGATGTATTACCAAATCCAAAAGAATAATAGACAAATAGATGGTAAGAAGTAGAGAATACTTTAACAATGCAATTAAAAAGGGAATTACATTAACATGGACTCTAGCCAAAAGCCACGTCTCTCAGAAGCAGAGAATGTAAACGATATGGATGAAAAAATACACATGATGGAGAGACACAGACATAATATGATGTGGAAGAAAGTAAAAACAATAAAAAATAAGACTGATATCATCAATAATCCACAAAAGGATAGATTTACCCCAAACAGAGATGATGTGGGAAAGAATTAAGAATGTGAGGGAACTCATAATTGCACAAGAAGAAAAGTAGACGCATTGGGGGTAATGCAGCAAGGCAAGCATAAGGATCTCTGTAAAGAAGAATGAAAAGAATTAATTGAAAGTAATTATATTCTAAAAACATATAAATCATACTAATCCAAAATGCAACAACGGAAGGTTGAAAAAATACTTGGGGCTGATTTAGATGTTAGCGAATGAGTTACTCCATCAAAACGGTGACAGATATTCTGTCCACTGAAATCTAAATCCCATAGGATATAATGGGATTTAGATTTCGGTGGCTGAGATATCTGTCACCGTTGTGACAGAGTAACTCATCCGCCAATATCTAAATCAGGCCAAAATACTATTTGTGAATAGCATTTTCTTCTGTTTTTCCATTGTGCATTGTTTCTCCTTGATATAGAGGGAGAAATTCTTTCAGCTGGTTTGGAGTCTCAAAAGTAGTAATTGTTTCTTTATATGTGACTCTAAAGAAATAGAGATGTACTAGACCATGACTGGCATCCAGGAATTCCTTCTGTTCATTTGTTGTAGGTCTGGCTGTATCCTGGTATAAAAATGTTTCTGTCTTAACCATAACATCCGTTTGTGCTGTTGAGTCTGAAAATGAGATATTTTAGAACCAATTTAATGAGCGCTTTGAATGTTTGGAACAAAACTATCTGTTGGACCAATGAGTTATAAAATTGCAGCCATCAAGAATGATAGCATATCAGAGCCTTCTACCACCTCCTGAATGCCATGAATTTGGATACTGTTATAGCAGTTTTGACTTTCCAAATCTGCTGCTTGTTTCTTCAGAAGTTTGATTTCCTTGTGCACTGAATTGACTTTGGCGGCAATATCTTGTGGTTCACTAACATGTTGCTCAAAATCTGGAAATCTTGATTCAAGATTCAACCACTTTTCTTCTAGTATTTATAGAGTCTTATTAGTTTCCATAAAAAATACTTTAAAACTTTTATTCTCATGCATTAGATCTTTCAAGGTTAGATGAGAAGATTTGGTAAGTGATGTTGGGCTCATCTTTGGCTGTTTCTTACCCTTCAAGCTTTTATTTTTGAGACATAGACAAAGATTTTGGTGGTCATTATGACAATGGCGGTGACTGTCAAAGTGGCGGTGATAATGCCAAAAGGCTGGCGGTAATTACGACCAAATTATGACCATGGGGGTGAAAACTCCCATAGACAGCCAATGTACCACACCAACACCGCTGACCACGGCGGCAGCCATCAACAGCCAGGTGGAAGCCAAGGTACCGCCCACCATATTATGACATAGTAAACCGTCACGATTTCCGGGCAGTACCAACACCATCAAAAGCCTGGCGGAAACACTGCACACAAAAGGAAAGATTCACCTTCAGGGACACAGAGGAGACCGCCGCCGCCATGGAACTTCAAGTCTTCCCGATGCTCTTCTATGCCAGGTCCCTCCTGGAACACCAACACTGACGAAGACGGTGAGTACAACCGCCTAGCACACAAGGGAGGGAGGGAGGAAAAGGAGAGTGACACACACATGCACAACACACACCATTCACACACACACCATACTCACAACCAGCTGCAGAGGAAAACCAATGTCACAGGACCCATGTCATAATAATGCAAGGACTACCTTTAGGTTTAACTGATATTGGAATTTGATGCCAACAGCCACCATATTGTCAATGTGAAAAAAATAGGATTAAATGTCCAGAAAGGGCCAATTGCCAGTCCAAAGTACAAAAGGCCCACATGGCCACAGGGCACCGTCCAAGCCCCAACTTGTTTCCTGACAATATCCACACTACACTGTGCAGGGGCATCATGTTGGAAATGGGCAGGCACCTCAGGGGAAATGGGGTGGGAGGCACCTCAGCTGAAGTGGGGAGCTTGCCCACTGGTTCCGGAGGGGGTTCAATGCCCATTTCTCTTTGTGGGGAGTGCAAGATCACAGCCTCTGAGGTGGGGTAACTTGCCCACTGGTTCTGGAGGGTGCTCCATGCCCATTTCTCTTTGCTGGGGAGTGCAAGGTCACAGTCTATGAGGTGGAGAACTTGCCCACTGGTTCTGGAGGGAGTCCTTGTACAACAGTCCTTGTAGGGTGGCCTACATGCTCTCTGCTGGAGGTGAGGGCTGCTGTGTCTCAGCTGTAGGTGAGGGCTCCTTGCCCACTGCTGGTGGAGGTGTTACCCTGCCTGCCTCAGCTGGAGGTGAGGGCGTTTTGTCCACTGCTGGTGGAGGTGTTAACCTGCCTGCCTCAGCTGGAGGCGAGGGCTCCTTGCCCACTGCTGGTGAAGGTGTTACCCTACCTGCTTCAGCTGGAGGTGAGGGCTCCTTGCCAATGCTGGTTGAGGTGTTACCCTGCCTGCCTCTGCTGGTGGTGAGGGCTCCTTACCCACTGCTGGTGGAGAGGGCCTCTTGCCTCTCTTCGTTGGTGGAGTGGGAACCTTCCCTTTTTGGGTGGTGGAGTGGGATCCTTCCCTTTCTAGGGAGATGGCATTGGACCCTTACCTTTTTTGGGTAGTGGAGTGGGAACCTTCCCTTCCTTTCCTCCACGACTAGGAGGTGCCTCCACTGTCCCAGTCTCATGTCCCTTGGGTTTCACCACCCTAGTCCTCCCTTTCTGAGGCGGAGGTGTGCTCACAGTAGGAGTGGTAGCTGTCATACTGTGGGGCCCCTTTGTGCCAGCAGCTGTTTGATGGGAGCAGTGGCAGACTGTTTGGCTGAGGTGCTGGGCTGGGTTGTTGGGGCATTGCTCTTATGGGCAGGACAGGGGAGGGAAGAGGTCAAGCTGGGCAAGGAAAAGTTTAGGGACCGTGGGGTGGGATGAGGGAGGAGGGAGGGGGCGGAGGTTGAGGGAGTGGTTGTCAGAGGTGTATGTCTGCTGGACTTGGGTGCAGGTGCATGGACAGTGTGCGTGTGTTAGGTGGATGGCTGTTGGGAGTCTCAGTGCAAGTGTTTGTGTCACTTAGGAGTGGGGCAGACAGGGCGGGAGAGGATAATGGGGACGCGTGGATGGATGTTGTGGAGGTGTCTGCAAGTGAGGTGGTGGCTGTTGACGCAGTGGATGCAGGTGTGAGTGCGGATGTGACTGTGAGGGAAGAGGAGGAGTACTAGGAGGGGGAGACTGTGGAGGAAGTGGATGTTGTTTGTGTGAGTGCTTGTGGCCTGGAGTGTGGTGCCTGTGTTTGTCTATGCCACTCGTGTGTGATGTTTTTTGTGCATGCTTGTCTGTATGTGTGCATAGGATGGGTTGGGGTTGAGATGACTCGGACTGGGAAGTGGAAGTTGGAGAGGGTATGGTAGGAACAGGGACACTGGCTGCCATCAGAGAGGAGACCAGAGCCTGAAACGATCTCTGTTGGACTGCCAATACACTGTGGATGACCTCCAGGAATGCATTGCATTACTGCATCTGGGATGCCAGCCCCTGGATGGCATTCACAATGTTTGGCTGCCTTACGGAGATGGATCTCAGGAGGTCAGGAGCCTCCTCACTCAGGGCAGCAGTGCTCACTGGCGCAGGGCCTGAGGTGCCTGGGGAGAAGGAGATGCCCACCCTTGTGGGCGAGCAGGCACGGGCAACTCGTTGGGGGACTACCGGGAGGGTGGTGCTGGTACGCGGGCACCAGCTGTACCTGTAGCTGGGGTGATCCCAGAGGTGTCCGCCACCAACAGGGAGCTTCCATCGGAGGAGGAATCAGAGTCAATGTTGTCACCTACTGTCTCCGCCGTGGTGATCCCCTCACCCTCCGTCCCACTGGTTCCCTCAGCGTCAGTGGACTCTGCCTCCTGGGTCCTGTGGGATGCAGCACCCTGTGTCACCGGTGCCCCTGCTCCTCCGCCAGATGATGCTAATGCACACATGGACAGGTTGACAGAAGAAAAAAAGGGGAGATAGAGAAAGGGAGTACTGGGTAAATTGCAGCACCAACACCACAGTTGGCATACACATTACCATCACACACAGGGATCAGGATTGAGCACTATGCACCGCACTCGCATTCAATTGGCTAGGTGCCACAGCTAGATGAGAGCCAACCACTGCAAACTGCACCCCTCATGGGACCCACTAAGACCTGTCTGACATGGAATGCAACCTAGCTAAACTGCACCCCTCATGGGACCCACTAAGACCTGTCTGACATGGAATGCAACCTAGCTAGGTTACCAGATTTTGCACTACACCCATTCCTTTGAGCTGGATCATGCTGCAATGTCTGACCTGGAATGAAGGGGCACCCACTAACTGAAACCCACCACCAGGATCCCATGCCACCTACCAATAATTGTTGTTACGCTCACTGTATGCACCCCCTTGGGGCTGCTGTGATGCCCTCAAGGGCCCATCCAGTTCTGGGTAGGCCACCGTCAGTATGCCGGGCAACAGGGGGTCGGGTTCCGACAGGCACCCCACCCTCATTGGGAGGCCTTCCCCAGCTGGGCCTCTGCGGTTTTCCGGGCCCAGTGTCTCAGGTCCTCTCAACTTTTCCTACAATGGGTGCACTGCCTGCTGTAGACCCCCAGGGTCCACATGTCCTTGGCGATGGCATACCACATTCCCTTCTTCTGCTGGGTGCTGACCTACAGAGGGAATGCAGAGAGGAGGAGACCATTACACATACAATCCAGCCTGTCACACATATGGCCCACAAATCCCATTTCCATCTCCACACTCCCACCAGACATACCACCTCCCCAATGACACGATGCTTGCACACACATCTCCATGCAACCTTGTCACATGCATTGTGCCCAAGGTGTACTCACTAGTTGGTCTGGAGGCCCATAAAGGTGTCCATACTGGGGTAGGACCCCATCCACCACGCATTCGAGCTCCTCCAAAGTGAAGGCAGGGTGCCTTTCCACGGTCACACTGGCCCTGGCAGTATACAGACACAGGTCACAACAGCACATGCAGTGTAGGTGTTGTCCTGTGGAAAGTCAGGAATCAAGTGAGGTTATAGACAGAAAATGGCGGTCACATCCGCGGCGGTGTACACCGTCACCGCCACCGGTGATCCCCATTGGCTACTGTACTCCATAGAGCCCCATATTAGCCAATGAGGAATAGCACGGCAGTGCAAGACCACTCTCCTCCATGACGCCCAACGCCAGCATCGTTACCTCACTTCCACCTGTCCCTACATACAGGTCGATCTTTTATGGTGGTGGACAACGTTCAGATAATCGAGAACTGCGTCATTGTTATAAATTGCACATACATTGCCATTCCCATTGTCCCATCACATTAATGCTCTATGTATATTGAGGTGGTGGTTCCATTGTTCAATTTGTGACACCCTACTCACACGTGTCCCTCAGATACCTACCACTGAGGATGAATAGGAGGAGGAGAAGAAAAGACACTGTGTACAGATCCCTTGTGGACTTGGCAACACTGGAGGACAGGCACATAATACTCACCTATAGTCTGGACAGGATCACTGTCACAGAGCTGTGTGCTCAATTGGAGCCTGATCTGATATCAGTTATCCGTCATCCCACTGGAATCCCCCCTCTTGTGCAAGTTCTATCAGTGCTCCATTTCCTGGTAACTAGTTATTTCCAAGTGACAGTGGGCTTGGCAGCAGAAATGGCACAGCCAATGTTCTCAATAGTGCTGGCAAGAGTTTTGTCTGCCTTGGTCAAAACACATGTGCAGCTACATTGCTTTCCCCCAGGTGGAAGATTTGGCCACTGTGAAGGCAGGACTCTATGCAATGGGACATATACCTAACATTATTGGGGCGACTGATGGAATACATATTGCATTTTTCCCCCCGCCACAATGAACAGGTGTTCAGGAATCCAAAGAGTTTTCACTCTCTCAATGTCCAAATGGTATTCCTGCCTGACCAGTACATCTCCCACATCACTGCCAAATATCCTGAGTCGGTGCATGATGCCTTCGTCCTGAGGAATAGCAGTATCCCAAATGAGATGGCACAACTACAGAGGCACAGTGTGTGGCTAATAGGTGAGCCTGAGTCCCCCACGCAATGTATGTCAGTGTATGCCTTCAGGAGTTATCCCCATACCATTGTTTAAGGCTAATGTTTGTCCCTCAATACTTGCAGGTGATTCTGGCTACCGAAACCTACTGTGGCTCCTGATCCCTGTGAGGAATACCATAATAGGGGCTGAGAATTGGTATAATGATGCACATGGGTGAACCAGGCAGATCATCGAACGTACCTTCGGCCTCCTGAAGGCCAGGTTCAGATGCCTCATTCTTACAGGTGGATCCCTGTGCTACTCACCAGAGAAGGTCTGCCAGGTAGTAGTAGCATGCTGCATGTTGCACAACTTGGCCCTCAGACGATATGTGCCTTTTCTGCAGGAAGAGATTGGAAATGCCCCTGTGGCAGCAGTGGGCCCTGAGGACAGTGAGGCTGAGGAGGCAGAGTATGAGTATGTGGACAACAGAACATCATTTATACATCAATACTTCCAATGACACACAGGTGAGACAGTGAAACTGACCATTCCTCTGATTATTGATGTTTTCTGTGTGGCTGTGGCAAGATGGCAATCACTTCCTTTGCATCTCAACTCACTGTCACCTATGCCTTCTCATTTTGCAGATTTTGGTGTTATAACAACTGTGTACTGATGTGATGACTACAGACAGTTACAGGTCATTATTTGTATGCTATCACAGTGTTCAGATTATTTGCACAAGACGTGACTGTTTCCATAATTGCACATTTTCATCACATAAAACACTATCACTCAAGTTGTGTTCAAGGATGTTTATTTTAGTGTGAATTATAGACAGAAAATTGCAATGGATTGGGGTGATGGTAGAGGTAAATCCAGGGTATTGTTCCAGTTTGTTTGTAGCACAGGTCAAGTGTCCAAGGGGCCATAGGAAGGGGAGCAAAGGCAGTTCAGAGTGAACAAGGTGACAGGGTGGGACACAAGGAGGACATTCAGGGGGGACTCATTTCCTGGTGGTGGTCTTGGTCTTCGCAAGTGTATCTGGCGTCTGTCTGGGTCACAGGGAACATTTGTGGGGTGGTTCACCTTCTGCAGGGAGAGGGGTGCTGGTGGCCTGTGGGTCATGTGGCAGGGCCTCCTGTCCACTAGCTGAAAGAGATGTGGAGGGCTGGTCAGTAGACTGACTAGTGGTGGGACCCAATGATGTGCTGCCCATACCCTCATGATGTTGGCCATATCAGCCAGCACGCCTGCTATGAAGACCATGGTGGTGGTGAGGGCCTGCAGATCTTCCCTAATCTCCAGATGCTGTACCTCCGGCAGCCACTTGTTCTCCTGCATGTTGGTAAGGATCTGGCCCATCTTGTCCTGGGATTGGTGGTAAGCCCCCAGGACATTAGTGAGTGCCTCCTGGAGAGTTGGTTCCCTGGGCCTGTCCTCCCAAGGCACACAGCTGTTCACAGAGTGTCCTGTCCCCCTTTGCCGGTGTCCCCTGAATGTTGTGCCCACTGCCACTGACCCAAGGACCCTGACTGTCTTGGCTGTGAGGTGTAGACTGGGGTCCCTGTGCAGGTGGGCACACTGCTGATTGATGTGTCCTGGGGACAGAGGTGTGGAGATGTTGGGTGGGTACTGTGGTGTTGGATACTGAGGGGCGAGGCTCTGTGGTGGACTGGGAGTGGGCTGGGGTTGCCGACTGACCAGTGGTCCCTGATGGGCCAGGAAGTTCATCCAGATCCTGAAGTCCAGAGTTACTGTCATCACTAGGGGCCTCTTCTGTTGGGGGACTGGGTAGTCGTGGCACCTCCTCACCACTGGGATTGGCTGGCACACCTGTGGAGATGTAAGTGATGTATTATGCATAATGTCTATGACATATTGTACATCCCTAGCTTCCCCTCTATTGTTGCTGTTGCCCTGCCACCTTTGTTTGTGTATGGTGATGTATTGCATGATTGTTAGAACTCCATGCTGTGAATGCTTTGGTGATGGGTGTACATGCAGGGCTGGGAGGGTTGTCTAAGCATTGGTATGGCATGGAGGGCTTGGCATTGGGGTTGGTCACATGAGTAGGTGCACTGTGTTGGATTGAGTGGAGTGATGGGAGTCAAGGTGGGGGGGTAAGATGGCATGCAGGTATGGGGGTGATAAGTAGTAAATATTGACTCACCAGTGTCCAGTCCTCTGGCTACTCCAGTGAGTCCCTCAGGATGCAGGATTGCCAAGACTTGCTCCTCCCATGCTGTCAGCTGTGGGGGAGGAGGTGGGGGTCCACTGCCAGTCCTCTGGATGGCGAGCTGGTGCCTTCCTGCCATGGAACGTACCTTCCCCCGTAGGTCGTTCCACCTCTTTCTAATGTCGTCCCTTGTTCTTGGATGCTGTCCCACGGCATTCACTCTGTCCACGATCCTCCGCCATAGCTCCATCTTCCTGGCAGTAGATATCTGCTGTACCTGTGCTCTAAACAGCTGTGGCTCTACCCTGACTATTTCTTCCATCATGACACGCAACTCCTCATCAGTGAAACAGGGGTGCCTTAGCGGGGACATGGTTGTTGCGTGGTTTGTGTGTTGTGCAGAGGGTGCTGAATAATGTGGTGGGGTGTGGGATGCGGGGTGCGTGATGGACGTATGGGTGTTTGTGGTGTGTGTGTGTAGTTGTCTCTGTGATATTTGTGTCTGTCTTGCGGCAATCTTTGGTGTTCGTAAAGGGTTGTGGGTAATGTGGGTGTGTGTTTTATAGTTCTGTTGGTGGGTGGGTGTGGTGTGTGTATCAGTGTCAGATGTGTGTTTTTGGCATTGGACAATGTTGTGTTGTTTTGTATTTGGGTGGCCATTCAGACCGCACCGATGTGTACCGCCAATGAATGACCACCATTGAATGTCCGCTGTGGTGATTCGTGGGTCGTAATGTGGTGGATGTTATTTTGTTGGTGTAGCGGTATGGGTGGTAGTACCGACACTTTAACACTGACCTTTGGTCTGGTGGATATGTGTTTGTGGCAGTATTCTGTTGGTTTGGTGTGTGTCATAATATGGCAAACGGGTGTTCACCTCTGCAAAGGTATGCTAGCGAGCCTCACCGTGGCAGTAAGTGGGATTTACCGCCATTGTCATAATGAGGGCCTTTGTTAGAACAGGCTTTACACAAGTGGATACTTGATTATCTGATTTATGCAGCACACATTCTGTCATTTTGTTACTAACCATTAGCTGAGAGCTTCTCACAATAGATGTATATTTATAGATGTTGGCTTATGTGGTTGTTTAAGTGGCTTCTATTTGCCTATTAAATGAAGAGATGTGAAGGAAACAAAAAAAGAAAAGGAAACAAAGGAGAAACTTCATCTGACCACTGTATTCACTTTGGGACTAGTCACTTTAATAAAATTGAAAGTAGCTGGTATAAAAATATATTCAACAACCTGTGTATTTCAGGAACATTTATAGATTTTTTCTTATAGCTTCTCCATTTTGTATCACATCAACACCTTTCCAACTTGAGATGTAGAAACATGACACCAGTAGAAATGTGACTTGACTGGGCATTTAGATAAGATGTTTTTCTTTTTCACCTTTGCGCCTGCCTTCCGTTTAGAAGTCTAAACATACTGAACCACCTCAGATGAACTTGGAGTGGCGCTGAGGTGAAAATTGAAAAAGCATGCAAGCCGTGCTTCACAATGGGGGATGAAGTTGTCCAACTGAGGAGCAGTGCTTCCACAGGAATGTCCTAAATGGCCTCCATCTACTTCAGAGATGTCCTGCTGCTCATACCTTTAAACATACCTTTAAAATTAGTAGTGTTGACATCTCCCAATCAAGCTGCTTCAGACAGGTGCTGGGAGCTTCAGAATCAAACAGCCATCTTCTGCGCTCTCAAGCCACCTACAAGCAATTTATGTTTAAAATCAAGAACATTTTGGCAAAAACGTTCTGGAATGCAAATGCTGCAGGAACCACCTCAAAACTAATACACAAAGTTAAATCTTCACAGCATCAGTTATATATCTCTTTTTGGATATAACATCTTACAGCAATACTCATTAATTTCCAATTGTTTCAGGAATCCCCTGAAGAAGTACAAACTGCCTGAAATGCATTGGGAAATCACAATTGATGACTGGGATATAGATATCCAGACGAAATGGGTGTCTAAGGTTAAGACTCCATGGAATAAGGACCTACCTAAGTGTCCAGATTATGTTCTCTATAGGATGAATCGTTTCCCTCAATAACTTCACCCTTGTAAGAAATTGGGTTATTGCTTATGAAAGTTGTAAGTTTATCATAAGTAATAATTCCACAACTTTCTCTTTACTGGGAACTAAGTATCCCATTGCAGCACTTGACTCTCTCACTGTAGTAAAGCAAAACAATCTAAGGTCTACTCAAGAGAAGTGATGTGGGATAGTACTTCTAGCTTGATGGTACACAACAACAACTGCATGCTATAAATCATTATCCAGTCCGAGTTTTTTCTTAGAAAAAGGAAGAGTAATTTCATACACACACTACTGAATATGATGTATCAATTTAAAAATATCTACAACAGGCAGTTGGAAATACCTTTGGTGACACCCGCAAGAAAAGTGGGCACCCCAGCAAGCCACAACCATAAATCACAATACTACACAATATCATAAGGTGCAGTTATAAAACATCAGGCCTGTTGACTTTCAGGAGAATCATAAAAATAAAAGTATGGCATTCAAAATCATTGCTAACTACATTAATAACATCCTCTGATAGTCCGATCTTTCAATGGCATTTGTTGATATGTATTTTGGCCCAATGTTGATGTAAGCATGTTCAAAATAGCAGTGCAGTTTCAACAACATGTGGATATGAGTCCTTGTTGTACTTTCACCCTGTTGTCACCACAGTTATAAGACCAACCAACAGAAATGTCCACACCACAGAGCCTCCTTGCAAAATCACAAGCTCCAGGATATCATCTGTAGGAAAGTATCATCTTTCTTGGCATGTTACCCCCAATTTCTGCCTGTTTGTCAGTATGTTTTGCCTGTCTCACTGGGATCCTGCTAGCCAGGTCCCCAGTGCTCATAGTTTGTGGCCTAATGTGTGTGTTGTCAGTATTGCTTAACTGTGTCACCGAAGTTCTGTTAACCAGAACTCCAGTACTTATGCTCTCTCTGCTTCCAAATTAGTCGCTATAGTTTACTGACTTCATATTCCAATTCCAATTGGCACACTGTACCCCTCCCCCTATAACCCTTAGTATATGGTACCTAGGTACCCAGGGCATTGGGGTTCCAGGAGATCCTTATGGGATTCTGCATTTCTTTTGCCACCCATAAAGAGCTCAGACAAACCCTTCTTCAGGACTGCCACTGCAGCCTGCGTGAAATAGTGCACGCACTATTTCACAGCCATTTTCACTGCACTTAAGTAACTTATAAGTCACCGATATGTCTAACCTTCATTTACTGAAGGCTAGGCGCGAACTTACTAAGTGTGAGGGCACCCTTGCACTAGCAAAGGTGCTCCCACGCTGTCCAGGGCCAATTCCCCAAACTTCGTGAGTGCGGGGATACCCTTACACATGCGCACTACATATAGGTCAATACCTATATGTAGCTTAACAATGGTAACTCCGAATATGGCCATGTAAGGTGTCTAAGATCATGGAATTGTCCCCCTATTCCAAATATGGTATTGGCGGCAATCCCATGCATTCTGGGGGCTCCATCATGGACCCCCAGTACTACCAAACCAGCTCTCTGAGGCTTGCACTGCAGCTACAGCTGCTGCCACCTCACAGACAGGGTTCTGCCCTCCTGGGGTCTGAGCAGCTCAGTCCCAGGAAGGCAGAAAAAAGCATGGCAGGTTTTACAGGCTTGGGAGGGGTAGCCTCCCAGAGCCTCTGGGAATGCTTTGAAGGGACAGATGGTGCCCTTCTTCCATAAGCCAGTCTACACTGGTTCAGGAATACCCAGTCCCTGCTCTGGTGTGAAACTGGACAAAGGAAAGGGTAGTGACCACTCCCCTGTCCATCACCACCCCAGGGGTGGTGACCAGAGCTCCTCCAGTGTGTCCCTGGCACTAGCCATTTTGTTTTCCAAGGTGTGGGGACACTTTGGAGATCTCTGAGTGGCCATTGCCAGCAGGTGAAGTCAGAGACCCCTCCTGATAGGTGCATACATTGGTAGGTAGCCAATCCCCCTCTCATGGCTATTTAGGGTCTCTCCTGTGGGTTCCTCTTCAGATTCAGCTTGCAAGACTCCTCCAGGAATCCTCTGCATCCTCTGCTTCAGTTTCTGACCGTTGGATCAACCGCAGACTGCTCCAGGAACTGCTGTAACTGGAACAAAGTATCCAGGATGACTCCTGTGACCTGCAACTTCAGCTCCAGCCAGCATTTTCAACAGTTTCCAAGGTGTGCACACTTTGAGGACTCCCTGTCTTCACCCTGCACAAGAAGAACCAAAGGAATCTCCCGTGGAGTGACGGAGTCACTTCCCTGCTCCTGCAGGCACCTTCCAAGATGACGACTGGTTCTCTGGGACTCCTCTCCTGACGAAGTGCTGCTCCCTGGAACACAGATGGTGGACCAACACGACCCAGACTGTCATAAGGTCCAGCTGTCCAAATTTGGAGGAGGTACGAGCTTGCCTTCCTGGTTTGCGACAGTACCCCTGTGCAATGCATCATCTCTAGCTTCTTGGCTTTCTGTGCACTTCTTCCAAGAATCCTTCATACACAGCGTAGCTCAGGTCCCCAGCACTCCATCCTGCGACGCACAACTCACTGAGGTGTTCTCCGGCAGCGTGGGACCTTTTTTTGTTGTGCTGCACCAAACGCAATTTGCACCTTTTTGTCCTTGTGTCCTGGGACTCCCAATGGTGCTGCGTGGTCATCTGTGGGCTCTCTTCAGTTTTGGGAGCCCCCGCTGCCTCCTCAGTCTGAGTTGAGGCCCCCTGGTCCCTCCTGGGACCAGGCATCGCCATTTTGATGCAAACCGCTACCTTGATTTATCCAAGGCTTGTTGGACAAATCCAGCGACGCAAACAGCCTGCATCCAACTTCTCAACGTGGGACATCTCCTGCACCATGCAGGAACCCGCAGCCATCTTCTTTGGTGCTCTTCTGCAGACATCGTCCGAAAACTGACAACCTGAATCAAAGGAGGAGGAGGGGCCTCTGTCCCACTTTCCCCATGCCACATGCTGAAAAGCGCCCTCCACTTACTGTGGCACAGGCCACAACCGGGCAAAGCACAAGCCAAGGGCGGGCCCGTCTGCCCCTGTCCGCGGTCGCTCGAGGCCAGGCTGGGCCACCCCTCTTTGCTCAATCATCTGGTCCATGCGTATTTCATTATGGTAGGAAGTTAGTTGCTTTTTTGGAGTTAGTGAGACTTAGCCGGCATCCCTTTTCAACAGTGGTTAAAAGGAAACTTATCCTAGGCACAGATGGGAAACATATAATGGGGCATTAGTCAGTTGATGCTATCACTAATTATCTAACTGACGCTGTGGGACTGATTGAAAATGAAATAATTAATCTAGAGGAAAAGCTAACCACGACTAAACAAATGGGATGTGTAGCCTTTGCTAGTGTATCTGTGAAAACGCAGGATGGTATGATTTCAACTGCTGACAGACCTATGGTTCCTGATGCCAGTGCAAACTTGCTAAAGCCAATCCATGCCCCCTGTGTCTCGAATCTGCCATCCAAAATTGTGGAATCATCAGACATCTTTACTCAATTTCTCCATCACCAAAAAGGAGCAAGCAGTCTGACGAAGTACCCAGCCTGAATGTTATACTAAAACAACCTCTAGGGCACCCAGACTTAACATCCCCAAAAATAGCAGGAACATCAAGGGTCAGAAAAACGAGCAAGAATTATCCAATTATAAAAACTTTGAAGAGCTGTTAAATAAATTATACTCAAAGCTGGAACTGATTGAGTGTAAGGTCTTGCAGAAACTTAAGGAGTTTAAGAAGAGGGTCACCACACTTGAGACCAATTTCAATGCTGTTTTGGCATTCCTGTGATAAATGTTATGAACCCCTCTACAAAAATGCATTAGCCTATAACATCTGACCAACAGATCTCTGCAACTGTAGCCCGTGTGAAAAGTATCTCACGACAACAAAGAGCTGGTTCCAATGACAGAGCAAACAAGGAGCCCAATACTAAAGTATCTATTATAGTGCGGGTAGGGAACGAGCCCTCTCATAAGAATACCTATTAGGCAGAATTATGCCAACCAGAACCAGATATCCTGCACCTGCCCCCAATGGCACCCCCTATGTCATTGTCCTAAGAGGTGTCCCAAATCTTGAGCTAAGGGCTAAAGAAAGTTTGGACAGCTTAAAGAATAAAGTGGTCTATTTGATGGCTAAAAGAGATACCATGCAAACTACCTATATAAGGAGATCATCATCTTAAGGAGGACAAATTGGGGTAAGGCAGCGCCGGAAATCTGGTAATGGTGATTGTGTGAGTTAATTTCCGAAATCCCACCATGGTACATGCCCTACTCTCTATTTTCCATCATAACCAGCAGTATCAATGGCAGGAGGAGAAAAGGATCGTTGCTGTATCCCTTGTCCATTTCTACAGGCCACCAGACTATACTCAAAGATCCCAAGGATGGATAGCAGTACATGATAAGAGCAACCTTCGGTGAAATGATCTGATGATAACTATTAATAGATTTTCCCCACTCTTAAGCCTTGATGATCAAGACTGACCTCAGATGAAGAACAATGGGAGGGGTGATACCAGCCTGAGAGCTACTGTAAGAAATGGACAGGTGGCTCAGAAGCCCACAGGAAGGTCTATTTGTCCAATTCAGACGCTAATGCTATGATCTTGGAACATTGCAGGCTCACAGGCGAGCAAAAGGTGGATTAGCTGTGCTGGTTTCAACTCTAGCCCCTGTGATTATAAACATACTTTTATAAATTCCCCTTTTTTCCAATTGGTGTTCCTACTGATATGAGTTTACCTATTGTTCTGATAAATTTTTATAACAGTATTTTTAATAGCTCTCAACATGAGATTGTGGGGTTGCTCGATAAAAATGTATAAAGGGCATTGCTGGGGAATGCATACTTATTTGGTCAGGACACATTCAGCTACAGGATCATGTATTTATACAAATCCCACAGGTAACAATCAGGCACATTTTTGCCACAACAGTTATGGTGACAATATAAGGAATGACTCTCTAAGTATAATATAGAGCTACTGATCCAGTGTGGGAAAGTCTCCCTGCCTACTTTCCATGGTAATAGGAATATTGTCACATTATCTTTCAGCAAATGGTGCACTTTTTGTGGCTCATTGGTGGTAGATGTTACTTGTTTTAGTGACAATTATCCACTAATGTTAACACTGTCACTACAAACTAAACTATGTGAAGCACCCCAGATGGCTGCTTGAAAAGATATTGCAATGAAAAACAGGGTTAGCTTGAGATGGGATTAATGAACCAGCCCTACTTGAAAAATTGGTAAAAACAACAAGGAGGACTTTATAGTGTGCACTGAATTCCCAGAGAGAGCTGTGTCAGCCTTTTGCAAGATTGCCTCTGCTGTCTCAAATAACCTAAAAAAGCCCAATAGAAGTATTAAGAAAGAAAATCAGGGTTAGTTTACTTGTCACTGCACCCTAGCAAATTACAAATTAAAAAAGTCCCTCCAAAGATCACCAGGGGAAAACGCGGAAGTTAAATTGCTTAGGTCTGGTTATAGACAGGCCCTATATCATCGCAAGAATGAACTGAGAAAACAGGCATGGGCCAGTCTACGACAGACAGCTCAAACAAAGGAAAGCACCCTATTTTGGAAAACAATTCCCTGTTCCAGAAGGATAATGCGGACCCAAACGTTGAGGGATTAGTCCCTCCCTTAGACTGGATAAATCATTTTGGCCCTCATTACAACATTGGCGGTAAATCCTGCTTACCGCCATGCAGAAGACCGCCAACACACCGCTGCGGCGGCGGAATTCCGCTACAGCTATTACGACCCACTGGCCGGAATCCGACAAAATCCAGACACCCACATAAGTCTGCCACACCAAAGGTCAGTGATAAACTGGCAATAACAAAACTGACACCGACACACCAACAGGAATACACCCACACTATCACGAATCACAAATCCATGCGGGGGTCTTTCAACCGCGGTATTCCATTGGCGGTACACACCGCCGCGCTCAAAATACACACACATAAAAAACAAACCCACATTGGACAATTCGAAATACACACACCTGATACACATACACACACCACTCCCACACACCCAATACAATATAAAACACACACCCACATCACCCACAAACACCTACGACAAAAATTGAGAAAGAAGCACGGAGAGAGACACCACCATCAACAATACTAGCATCCACAGGCACACAACACCATCACTCACACAACATCCACGCACCTCAGGCAGCACACACAAACACATCCCCACACACATCACAACACACACCACCCCACACATCACCCACACCACACCATGGCCCCGCAAAGACATCCCACGTTCTCTGAGGAGGAGCTCAGGATCATGGTGGAGGAAATCATCTGGTTAGAGCCACAGCTATTCGGATCACAGGTGCAGCACACCTCCATAGCTAGGAAGATGGAGCTATGGCACAGAATCGTCGACAGGGTCAATGCAGTGGGACAGCATCCAAGAACTAGAGATGACATCAGGAAGAGGTGGAACGACCTACCGGGGAAGGTGCATTCCATGGTCTCAAGACACCCGATTGCAGTTCAGAGGTCTGGTGGCGGACCACCACCTCCTCCCCCACAACTAACAACATGGGAGGAGCAGGTCTTGGCTATACTGCATTCTGAGGGCCTCGCAGGAGTAGCAGGAGGAATGGACTCTGGTAAGTGAAATCTGAACTATTACATCCCCCACCCTACCTGCATGCTATCACATACTCCACCCTCACCCTCACCCCCATCACTCCAACACCTCACATATGCCCTACTATCACAACCCACACATCCCAATACCAAGCCCTGCATGCAACAACAAAGCATGGACACCCATCACCAAGGCATGGCCACTACAGATACCCACACAGACCCCAAACCAATTATCACACAAGGTCCTACACAAGAATGCAAGCAGTGGACTACAGGGTCGCCCACCCATTGCACACGATGGCACACACTGATGAAATAATCATGCCTTTACACCCCTGCAGGACCCCTACCCAACGTCACCGGACAGGAGGTTCCAGACATGTCTACGCCCCCCACAGAAGAGGCCCACAGTTCTGACAGCAGCTCTGTCCAACTGGATCAAGATGACCAGCCCGGCCCATCTGGGACCTCTGGACAGTCGGTTCCCCTGACACTGGCACATGCCACCACAGAGCCTCCCCCTCAGGAAACACCAGCACAGCACCCACCCAGCGGGCCCATCCCTCTGTCCCCAGGACACGTCAAGCAGCAGTGTGTCCACGACTACAGGGAACCCAGGGAAACCCACCACCCCAAGAAAATCAGGGACCTGGGGCAGTGGGCTCATGGTTCAGGGGACAGAGGAACAGGAAAACAGGGGAACTGGGAGGACTGCTGTGCGACAGGGGGAGGACAGGCCCAGGGAACCCACTCTCTACGAGGCCCTCTCCAACATCATGGGAGCATACCATCATTCTCAGGAGACGATGGCAATGGTACTGGCCAAATTTCAGGAGACCCAGCGGCTGCAGGAGGAACAGTATTTGGGGATCAGGGAGGAACTCAAGTCCATCAACACCACCCTGGTCACCATTGTAGGGGTGCTGAAGGACCTTGTGAACACCAGGAGGGACACAGTGGCACAACCAGGGGCCCCTGACACTAGCCTGGATGATGAACAGCCCATCACCTCCGCCGGCGCTAGTGGACAGGAGGCACCGCCACAGGACCACGACACCAGCACCCCACCCCCCGCAGATGGAGAACCACCCCGCAAATGGTCCCTGAGATCCAGGACAAAGACAGAGAACAATGCCAAGACCCCCGCCACGAAATGAGACCACCCTGAATGTCATCCGTCTGTCCCACTTCATCACCCTGTCCATCCATCAACTGCCCTAGCTCCACTTCCTAAGCCCCTTTGGACAATGCACCTGTGAAAGAAACAGACTGGACTCTGCCATGGACAATCCTCCACCATCACCCCTGCCTATTTTACAACCCCCTCCACTATTTTGCACTGAAATAAACACCCTTGAATCACAAAACAATCTGGAGTCAGTCTGTGCTTTCACAAATGTGTATTTGCAATAACTAAGGAAATTAGCAATGTTGATTGTATTGTCAACATACCTATATCACACATCTCTACTCCATGAGGTAATATAGCAGTGGTCACACAGTGGGACCCACATCTGTGAAATGGAAAGGCAAAGTGACAAGTCAGTGTCCATACACTGGGTGAAAGTGACAGACATATGATAGGTCTAACAATTGTATGAGATGTGTGAGCCAGCGACATCTTCTTACCTGTGTCTCACTGGAAGTATTGCTGGATAACGTTGTTTCTGTTGTCAATATCCTCTTCTTCTGCTTCCTCTTCTTCACTGTCCACAGGCTCCACAGCTGCCACAAGACCTCCTTCTGGACCATCATCCTGCAGAAAAGGCACCTGTTGTCGCAAAGCCAGGTTGTGCAGCATACAGCAGGCCAGGATGATCTGGCACACCTTCTTTGGTGAGTAGTAGAGAGAACCACCTGTCATATGGAAGCACCGGAACCTTGCATTCAGGAGGTCGAAGGTCCTTTCGATCACTCTCCTAGTTCGCCCATGTGCCTCATTGTAGCGTTCCTCTGCCCTTGTCCTGGGATTTCTCACTGGGGTCAGTAGCCATGACAGGTTGGGGTACCCAGAGTCACCTGCAAATGTCGACAGACAACTGTTAGACACACACTAACCCTTAGAGACAACCACAGACCCAGACAACTATTCACATGGTATGGGTTCCTTGTCCTCACCTATTAGCCACACAAGGTGCCTCTGGAGTTACCCCATCACATAAGGGATGCTGCTATTCCTCGAAATGTAAGCATCATGCACTGAGCTTGGAAACGTGGCATTCACATGGGAGATGTACTGGTCTGCCAAACACACCATCTGCACATTCATTGAATGGTAGCTCTTCCGGTTTCTGTACACCTGTTCACTCCTGCGGGGGGGGGACCAAGGCCACTTGTGTCCCATCAATGGCACCTATGATGTTGGGGATATGTCCCAGGTCATAGAAGTCACCTTTCACTGTGGGCAAATCCTCCACCTGAGGGAAAATGATGTAGCTGCGCATGTGTTTCAGCAGGGCAGGCAACACTCTGGACAACACGTTTGAGAACATTGGCTAGGACATCCCTGATGCAATGGCCACTGTAGTTTGAAAAGACCAACTTGCCAGGAAATGGAGTACTGACAGGACCTGCACTAGAGGGGGGATTCCTGTGGTATGGTGGATAGCTGACATCAGGTCTGGCTCCAACTGGGCACACAGTTCATGGATTGTTGCACAATCAAGTCTGTAGGTGACTATTACGTGTCTCTCTTCCATTGTCGACAGGTCCAACAGCGGTCTGTACACCGGAGGATGCCGCCATCTCCTCACCTGCCCCAGCCGACGTTCCCTATGGACGAGAACAGCGAGCAGAGAGTCAGCCAACACTGAGGTATTAAAAAAATAATTATTGCACACATTTGTCAGTCTGCAATGCGCCTGTCACTGTGTGTATGCAAGGCCTAGATAGGTGTGACGCATTTAAAAATAATGCCATGTGGCCCCCTGAAATGGCGGCTGCCTGACCTGTAAGGTGGAACAAGGGGATATGAGGTAACTGCGCTGGCGTTGCTCACCGTTGCAGTAGGCAGTTGAAGACCGTGGCGCAATCCTGCATTGGTTAACATTGGTCCCTATGGGTCCCAGGAGCCAATAACGATGTATGCCGGCGGTGACGTACGCCCTGCTGCGGACGTGACCGCCATTTTCTGTCTGTTTACTCACTTGATACCTGACCTTCGACAGGAGAGGACCTACACTGCAAGTGCTGCTGTAACCTCAGTCTGGAAGTGACGATGGCTCATGTGTCTGGGGAAAGGGCCCCTGCCTTCACTTCGGAGGAGTTGGAGAAACTAGTGTATGGGGTCCTCCCCCAGTACACGCTACTCTACGGTCCTCCAGACAAACAGGTGAGTACACTGTGAGCATGCTGTATGGGCAATGCCTGTTTGGAGTGGTGTGGATGGAAGATACGGGGGGGACTGAGGCCTGCATGAGCGGACGGTGAGTGTATGTGAGTCAGGGCAAGGGTGGTAACGTGGGTCAATGACTGTGACGGTCCGGACAGTTAAAGATTTTCCTTTTCCCCTGTACTATTCCTCTAGGTCAGCGCCCACCAGAAGAAGGATATTTGGCGTGCCATTGCCAAGGATGTCCGGACCCTAGGGGTCCACCACAGACGGAGCACCCACTGTCGTAAAAGATGGGAGGACATTCGTCACTGGAGCAAGAAGACGGCGGAGGCCCAGCTGGGGATGGCCTCCCAACGTGGGAGGGGTGCCCATCGCACCATGACCCCCCCTGATGTTCCGGGATCCTGGCGGAGGCCTATCCGGAGTTGGATGGGCGCTTGAGGGCATCACAGCAGCCACAAGGGGGTGAGTACATTCTCATTCAGCTGACTCTGTGCGCATTACGAGGTGTCTGGGTGGGGGAGGTCGGCTGTGGGTTCCCCTAGGCCAGGGCGAGTTTTGTAGGCAAGGTCCCTTCGTGAGGCAGGCTACGTGGCACCCCAACCCCACCAGTGGTAAGAGCCAACTACACCTAGTCAGGCTCCTGGGACTTCCATGTGTTCAGCAATCGGGCATAGGCTTTGTACCCCATATCCCCGTGATTAATTAGGGAACTCTAAGTGCATGGCCTAGTGCAGAGGGCTGCTGTGTCTGTAGTGTCCGCCAACAGTAGTGGTATTGCATGCACTGAACATGTCTTTCTTCTGTCTTCCCCCCCCCCCTTTTTTTGGTCTCCCTGTTCTTGCGTGCATTAGCATCACCAGGCAGAGGAGCAGTGGCACCGGAGCAGGAGGGAGCTGCATCCCACATGGCCCTGGAGGACGAGACAACGGAGTCTGAAGCCACCAGGGGAGCTCCACGGCAGGGACAGGAGGTGACATCAGCGACAGTGACTCTTCATCTGATGGGAGCTCCCTTGCTGTGGCAGGCCCCTCTGTGCCCACAGCATCAACAGGTACAGCCGCCACCCCCCCTACCAGCACCACCCTCCCAGCAGCCCCTCAGCGTGTGTCCCGTGGCCGCTCACCCAGGAGGGTGGGCATCTCCTTCGCCCCAGGCACCTCAGGCCCTGCCCCAGTCAGCCCTGCTGCCCTCAGTGAGGAGGCTATTGACCTCCTGAGATCCCTCACTGTTGGGCAGTCTCCCATTCTGAATCTCATCAAGGTTGTAGAGAGGCATTTGCAACAAACAAATGCATACCTGGAGGGCATTCATTCTGGCCAGGCAGCCCAACAGAGAGCATTTCAGGCTCTGGCCTCAGCACTGATGGCAGCCATTGTCCCTGTGTCCAGCCTCCCCTCTCCAACTTCCTCCACCCAGACCCAATCCCCTGTACCTCAGCCTATCCCAAGCACACCATCCAGACCAGCATGCACACATCTCAACACAGAAGGGTGGCTCTGGCAAACATAAGCACCACACATCCCACAGGCACTCACACAAGCATCATACCCATGCACACATACCAACATCCACTGCCTCCACTGTGTCCCCCTCCTCCACGTCTTGTCTCCACTCACACCTGCATGCACTACATCTTCAGCCACTACCTCCATCACCAGCACGCCCATCACCACACACCGCTCATGTGCACGCACCACCCCATTACCATTCACACATCCCCTGTGTCTGTGAGCCCTCCTCCCAACCTACACAAATGCAGCCACACACCCACCCAACAGCCATCCACCTCACAACAGCCTCCAGCCCATGCACCTTCACCCAAAGTCAGCAAACGTACACCTCCTACAACCACTACCTCTTCCTACACTCCCAAACGCCCTCCATCTACCCATCGCAGTGTGTCTAAAAAGCTTTTCCTGTCTAATATTGACCTCTTCCCTACACCTCCCCCCCCGTCCGTCCCCTAGGGCCCGCCTTTCCAGGTCCCAACCCAGCACCTCAGCCACCACATCACCGGGCACAGTGGGGCCAGCAACTGCGGGCTTTTGGAGTGCGCCAAGCAACAGGGCAGCCAGTGTTCCACGGAGCGAGGGCAAGGACATTCCGCCACCTCCAAAAGTAAAAAAGTTGCCCACATCCCAGAGGGAGAAGGCGAAAACACCTGCCACCAAGGGCTCAGGCAAAACAAAAGTGGATAGTGGCAAGACAGCTGCGCCACCGTCCAAGGTGGGGAAGGGCCAGAAAATCAAGGGCAGGTCCACGTCGACGCCAACCTGCACGGCGGACAAGACCGCCACCAGCACTGCCACCTGCACTGCCACCAGCACCGCAGTCACTGAGCCCGCCACCAGCATCGCAGTCACTGAGCCCACCACCAGCACCACAGTCATTAAGCCCGCCACCAGCACTGCAGTCACTGAGCCCGCCACCAGCACCGCAGTCACTGAGCCTGCTGCCAGCACCGCAGTCACTGAGCCCGCCACTAGCATCACCGCCACAAAGACCGCCACCAGCACCGCCGCCACAGAGCCCGCCGTCAGCACCGATGCCACAGAGCCCCCCACCAGCACCGATACCACAGAGGCCGCCGCCAGCACCGATGCCACAGAGGCCGCCGCCAGCACCGATGCCACAGAGGCCGCCGCAAGCACCGATGCCACTGACACCGCCGCCAGCACCGCTGTCACAGAGTCCGCCGCAAGCACCAATGCCACTGACACCGCCCCCAGCACCACCACCAGCCCCGCAACATCCTGAGCAAGTGGCACCACAGCAGACATGGCTGTCATCCCCAGTGGTTAGTCGTACGAGGCTGGTGGTCAGTTCCAGGAGCCTGGGCAGCTTGCATGTTGCACCACCGTCAGTGGAGTATCACATCCACTACCTCTGCCCTTGGCAGGATTAAGCACTCTGGGCACCAAGCCCCCTCCAGAACCAGTGGAGAAAGGCATCCACTACCTCAGTCCTTGGCAGGATGGAGCACTCTGGGCACCAAGCCCCCTCCAGAACCAGTGGAGACTGTTATCCACTTGAGAGACTGTGGCTTTGCACTCCCCAGGATAATGCAGTGGGCAAACCACCCACTGGAGAGACTTGAGAGACTGTGGCTTTGCACTCCCCAGGATAATGCAGTGGGCAACCCACCCACTGGAGAGACTTGAGAGACTGTGGCTTTGCACTCCCCAGGATAATGCAGTGGGCAAACCACCCACTGGAGAGTCTTGAGAGACTGTGGCTTTGCACTCCCCAGGATAATGAAGTGGGCAACGCACCCACTGGAGAGATTTGAGAGACTGTGGCTTTGCACTCCCCAGGATACAGCAGTGGGCATGGAGCCCCCTCGTGGAGCTGGCATTGTGCACTCATCTGGCACTCATCTGGCTGAGGTGCCTGTTTCATTTCAATCTGATGCCCCTGTAGTGTTCTCTCTGTCTGAAGTCTGGTATCGAGTGTGGGCCTCGCCCATGCATTTTGGGCCCAGTGGTCCACGGACTGTGAATGGTGCACTATCCGGAATTGTGTAATTGGTGTACATAATTGTTTATACTGTATTTCAAGTTTTGACTAATGGATTTTTATTTATTACAATCGTTCAACTCATTTCCTTTTGTCCTTGCGTTCTTCCGGGGGGAGGGGGTGTAAATGTAATGTTGCAGCATGTATTTGTGTGTATGGTGTTGGGGGTGAGGGTGGGGGTGTTGCATGTTGCGTGTGTGTGTCACTCTCTTTTCCCTCCCCCTTCCCCTGTGTTGTAGGTGCAGTACTCACTGTGGTCGTCACCGCCGTCTTTTGTGCTCCTGGTAGAGGAGCAGGAATAACATTGCAAGGAGTATTTGGAGTTCTGGCTCCATGGCGTCCTGGTTCCTCGTGGAATGTGTAGAGGTGAGTGTTTTCCCTTCCAAGTCCTGTTTCCGCCGTGTTTTTGTTCGCGTTGGTTCCGCCCCAGAAAAGGTGGCAGATTGGCCTCTCATAATAGTGTGGATGGTACATTGTCTTCCGCCTGTCTGTTGGCGATGACCGCCGCAGTGTTTGTTTGTACCGCCGTGGCGGTCGCAGTGTTAAAGTGACTGTCAATGTTGGCGGTTTCCGCCATGGTCATGATTCAATTTTTTTTCTGCCTGCCTTTTGGCGGTCTTACCGCCGCTTTAACACCGACCGCCAGTGTTGTAATGAGGGCCTTTGAAAGGATGTGTAACACCCAGATTAAGCTATTGGCTACCCCTGGGAACGGCAATGACAATCTGATGCCAAATCCACTACAAACTGTTAGTCTAGAGGAGGTGGTAATCGTCATTGGAAAAATCTTGTACTATGAAAGCTCCCGGCCCCAATGGGGTGCCAGTGGATGCATTTATATACTCAACAGAATTATGGGCACCAATCCTGACACAGGGTTTTAATGCTGTAGGTCAATGCATACCTGGTCTGACTCAATTATTGTCCCCATATTCAAAAAAGATGATGGGGGATCCTAAGTGCTATCACCCGTTACTCCACCTGGACTACTCTGCAAAAATAGTGGGGAGAGTTATTTTAGAAAGACTAGACACCTGGGTAGCAGAAAACTATGTGTTAACTAATTCCCAGTACGGTTCTAGGAAGGATATTGGGACTCAGGAGCAATGCATTAACCTTCATCTTATAATCATCAAGTATAAACTACCTAAGCAGGGACATATCCATCTCTGCTTTGCTGATTTTAGCGGCGCTTTTGACCTGGTAAATCAACCCAAACTATGGAAGACTCTGATTGAAATAGGTGCCCCTGTGGATAAGTTTCTCACCTGTCACAGATATGTGCCTCAATGACACCCTGTGTGAGATGTGGATTGGATGGTGAATGTACCCCATCTTTTAGGGTTACCGGATGCATTAGGTAAGGTTGTGTTTTAGCTCCTATTCTTTTTTCCTTGTATGTGAACTGGGTTGATAGAAAGCCACAAGAACTAGACGCCGACCCACCAAGAGTAGGATCTCGCCCAACCCCAGTGCTTCAATATGTTGACAATGCAGTCTACTTTCTAGAGCACAAAAGGTCTAGAATAACTGATCAGTGGATTTTTTGCATACATGAAACAAAAGGGTCTCAAATTAAACTTATTGAAGACCTTTACAATGGGGTGCCGGAGAGGGAGCGAAGAACAAAGCCCAATTTGTGAGGGATCACAAATTGGAAGAAGTACAGAACTTTTCCTCTGTGGGTGTACTATTTTCACAGTGTGGTTCCTGGATACCACATCTAGGTCTGGCAAAGTTTAAATTTACCAGGTCAATTGAAGCCCTATTTAGATTTTCAAATACAATTTGTAATAAACCTATGCGAGAGATGTTACTGCTTTATAGGAGTGAGTGTATCCCAACGGCAAAATATGGGGTATCCCTCTGGGGTTCGACTGGGTCAAAAATTCAGCAATTTCTGGAAAACTATTTCCTGTGTAGACTACTTTCTGTTCCCCGCCCTGTACCTACTTTTATCACCCATAGAGAACTGAAAATAACTTACCTTGAGGACATAGTAGAGTGCCATAATGTGCTGGTTTAATATTCGGAGTAAGACAGGAACTAAATTCTCAAGAGATGTAATTCTTGAATGTGTTGCTCTTGAGTATTGTGATAGAATGCCTTGGCTACTACATGTGAACAAGCTAATCGAGGAGTTTGATAGTAACTGTTTATAGAAGTACGGTCAGTATCCTACAGTATAGTAGAAAAGAACTTAAAGTAGCTCTTGCCAGCAAGCAGGCCATCGAGACAGAAAAGCAGGAAAGAGGAAAATCAACAGTTACTAGATATTTGGAAGGGCCTGAACAGCAAGGGTCGCAGGGCTATCTTGTGATGGTAATAGATGTATTGAAAAGATTATACCTCACAAGATTGTGTCTAGGCATTCTAACATCATCTTGTAGTGATTATGAAATCGGAATAGTGGTCTAAAAAATCTCCCAAAGTGTCCATGCCACAACATCTTCACAATCCACTGTCCACTTTACTTTGCTTTGTTAATTTTATAGTGCTGCTAGAAAGCATTTCCTATGCCCCTTGTTTTTAACAAATAGGCTTTTTACACATCAGGAAGCTTTTATTTTTTGTGTAAGCTTGAGGCTGATTTTATCTGCCACGCAATTTCCACGTTTCCTCATTCATTAGGTGTGCCAGCATCCACAGGAAGACGCTCGCATCATAAAATACTCTGGTATATGAAAGAGATTAAGGAGGCTTGAATAATATCTTTGCTTGTAATGCGATTGTCCTCAACTGTCTTGTATGTAGCTTGCAATATCTATTTATTATCAACCAGTTATTACCAGCAATGTTCCATTAGAGCGTTTCCTTCTAAGATCTAATGATGGTACGAACTTCTACAGAGTTGAAAGGCCGTGGAACTGTAATTTGCTATTTTGCACATTTGACTTTTATGATTAAATATGTGCCTTCTTTTATGGATTTTAAAAACAATCCGAATAAAGATCTTTGACTAACTGAGTAGTGAAGAGGAATGTTAATTGTTTTTCTCCTGGCAACGTTTTTTGTGTTTCAAAGAAAGACTGGAAAATATCAGGCAACATCTCTTGTCAAGCTATGTTTTATTTTCCATTCTCTGACAACAAAGTGAGGCGATTTTGTAAGTTGTAATTAGTCACACTCTGAAGGCATCTGTGAAAATAGAAGACTATAGAGCATGTTAAAAAAAGTATTAGTATAATTGCACTACTGTGAAAGCTTTTTGTACACACACGTGTAGGCTAAATACAATTACCCATATAGATTTGCTTTAGCATGCACCTAGTTCAATAGTCACATTTCCAGAAAGTTTTCCAGGAGTTTCAAAGAGAACTCTTGACACGTTTGTGAATTTGTTATCCTGCACCAGCGCAAACTTAACCTACAGGTGTACAATGTTTTTAGGAATTAATGCATTTAGCCTGTAGTTTGATAGGAATAAAGATTTAGGTGGGCTACAACAAACCAAGACTGTTTATGAACCTGGTTCACTTCTATCTTATTTCTGGCTAACTTCTGAAATTCAGGAGTAATCTAGGAGTACTAAAAGCGTAAGTCACACTGACAAATAGCAAAATATTTGTGAATTGGGCCATTAACTTGTTTTCCTGTGATGCATATAAGGTAAAATAACTCCGATATATTATAAAATTCCCAGGATACATATCACACATTGTCACTTTTTAAAAGTGCTGTGCACACATTTAGAGTTTAGTGCTAAAACTGCTTTTATTATACAATCTATCACATTATTGTCAAAGTAAAACTTCTCTACATCATTCCAAACGAGCCTGCAAACTCTAGGGGTGAACTTGGAGGTACTTGGAGGCTGTTTTTTGGCCAAATTTTGAGATTTGCAAAGGATTCTGGGTAACAGAAACTGGTCAGACCCCACAAGTCACCCCATCTTGGAGTCCCCTAGGTGTCTAGTTTTCAAAAATGTGCAGGTTTGCTAGGTTTCCCTAGGTGCTGGCTGAGCTAGAGGCCAAAATCCACAGCTAGGCACTTTGCAAAAAAAACAGCTCTGTTGTCTTTGTGAAAATGTGATGTGTCCACGTTGTGTTTTGGGGCATTTTTGCTGTGGCGGGCGCTAGGCCTACCCTCACAAGTGAGGTACCATTTGGATCGGGAGTCTTTGGGGAACGCTGGACGAAAGGAAATTTGTGGCTCCTCTCAGATTCCAGAACTTTCTGTCACCGAAATGGGGGGAAAAAGTGTTTCTTGGCCAGATTTTGAGGTTTGCAAAGGATTCTGGGTAACAGAACCTGGTCAGAGCCCCACAAGTCACCCCATCTTGGAGTCCCCTATGTGTCTAGTTTTAAAAATTGAGCAGGTTTGGTAGGTTTCCATAGGTGCCGGCTTAGCTGGAGGCCACAATCTACAGCTAGGCACTTTGCAAAAAACATGTCAGATTTCAAAGTAAAAATGTGATGTGTCCATGTTGTGTTTCCTGTTACGAGCATTAGGCCTATCCACACAAGTGAGGTACCATTTTTATCGGGAGACTTGGGGGAACACAGAATAGCAAAACAATTGTTGTTGCCCCTTGTTTTTCTTTACATTTTTTCCTTCCAAATGTAAGACAGTGTGTAAAAAAGAAGTCTATTTGAGAAGTGCCCTGTAAGGCACATGCTAGTATGGGCACCCCGGAATTCAGAGATGTGCAAATAACCACTGCTTCTCAACACCTTATTTTGTGCCCATTTTAGAAATACAAAGGTTTTCTCGATACCTATTTTTCACTTTTTATATTTCAGCAAATGAATTGCTGTGTACCTGGTATAGAATGAAAACCCATTGCAAGGTGCAGCTCATTTATTGATGAACCTACAAGCCCTTAATATTTCCCCGCAACCAGAAGAGTCCAACAGACATAACGGTATGTTGCTTTCAAAAATCTGACATCGCAGGAAAAAGTACAGAGTAAAACGTGGAGAAAAATGGCTGGTTTTTTCACCTCAATTTCAATTTTTTTTTTATTTCAGCTGTTATTTTCTGTAGGAAACACTTGTAGGATCTACAAACAATTGACCCCTTGCTGAATTCAGAATTTTTTTACTTTTCAGAAATGTTTGGCTTTCCGGGATCCAGCATTGATTTCACATCCATTTCTGTCACAAACTAGAAGGAGGCTGAAAGCACAAAAAATAGTAAAAATGGGGTATGTCCCAGTAAAATGCCAAAATTGTGTTGAAAAATGTGGTTTTCTGATTCAAGTCTGCCTGTGCCTTAAAGCTGGGAAGATGGTGATTTTAGTACCACAAACCCTTTGTTGATGCCATTTTCAGGGAAAAAAACACAAGCCTTCTTCTGCAGCCCTTTTTTCCATTTTCTGTTTTAAAAAACAAAATGTTTGCTGTATTTTGGCTAATTTCTTAGTGTCCTTCAGGGGAACCCACAAAGTATGGGTACCTCTAGAATCCCAAGGATGTTGGAAAAAAAGGATGAAAATTTGGCGTGGGTAGTGTATGTGGACAAAAGTTTATGAGGGCCTAAGCGCAAACTGCCCTTTATTTCGCGCCAACTGTATTTGTAAAAAAAGGCTTGGAACCTGAGGGGGAAAAGGCCTGGCAGCGAAGGGGTTAAGAGGGCGGGGTGGGGGGCAGTACTATGGTTTTTAGGGCAGGGTTATTTTGTTTAGGTGCGGGGTTGGGGTAATTTTGTATTTAGGGGGTCAGGTTTTTGGGGGTGCAGGGTTTGGGGTAATTTTGGATTTAGGGCAGGTGGGGGTCGAGTTTTTAGGGGCGGGGTAGGGGGTCAGGGTAATTTTGTATTTGGGGGTTGGGGTAAGTATGTTTTTAGGGTGGGTGTGGGGTGGGTTTTTAAGAGTAGGGCTTGGGGTAATTTTGCATTTAGGGTGGATGGGGGATTGGGTCTTTAGGTGTGGGGTTGTGGCTGGGGTAATTTTGTATTTAGGGCGGGGTGGGTTTTTAGGTGTGGGGGTTGGGGTAATTTTGTATTTACTGCTGGTGGGGGGGCCGGGTTTTTAGGGGAGCGGTGGGGGTTGGGGTAATTTTGTATTTGGGGCGGGTGGGGGGTCAGGTTTTTAGGGGCGGGATGAGGTTGGGATAATTTTGTATTTAGGGCGGGTTATTAGTGGTGGGGTGGAGGGTCAGGGTAATTTTGTATTTAGGCCAGGGGTGAGTTTTTAGGGGGGGTCGGGGTAATTTTGTATTTAGGGGCGGTGGGGGTTGGGTTTTTAGGGGGGGTGGGGGTTGGGGTAATTCTGTTTTTAGGGGTTGGGTAGTTTTATTTTTGAGCAGTGGGGGTCGGTTTTAGGACTCAGGGTGGATGGGGGTATCGGGGTAGTTTATAAGGGTGGGGGTACTTCTGTTTTTAGGGTGAAGGGTGGCATGCGACAACCACGCATACCTTTACAACAATTTTTCTTTGTAAAGGCATGCCTAGTAAAGGCATGCGTGGTAAAGGCATGCGTGGAAACAACGCGGTCGTTGTTCCGACTGCGTTGTACAGGCATGCTTGGTTTCCGCATGCGTTGTTCTATCATACAACCCCCTTACAATGCTCACTGTCAGCAGACAGTGAGCTTTGCGAGAGTGCTGGTGCCCCGTGTCAATTACGAGCCGGCAACAATGCTTTTGCCACTTTCCCGCTGGTCTGATGGGTGGAAACCTTGGTCTGTGCCCTTCAGCCCAGCGGGAAAGTCGTAATGGGCACGGATCGGAGGTAGCCAGTAAGGCGGCAAACTCCCCGTCGGATATTCGGCAGACAGGTCATCCCATCCGCCAAACACAAAATCAGTCCCCAAGGGGCATATTTATACTCCGTCTGCGCTGAATGTGCGTTAAAAATGTTGACGCACATTTGGCGCAAACCTTGCCCCATATTTAAACTTTGACGCCCGAGCCCACGGACGTCAAAATTCCACTGTGTGCGCAATTTTTTGATGTGGGAAACTGCCTTGCGTTAATGATATGCAAGGTAGGCATTCCCACCCAAAAAACGACTATAAGGCCTGTGTGCCTTATTTATACTCCTGCGTCATTTTGACGCACAGGAGGGGGTGGGCCTTAAAAAACGGTGCACAGCCTGATGTGCGCTGTTTTTTAACGCCTGGGTCAGGGCAGGCGTTTAGGGACCTGTGGGCTCGGAAGGAGTCCAGAGGTGCCCTTCCCTGCCCCCAGGGACACCCCCTGCAACCCTCGCCCACCCCTGGAGGACACCCATGGATGGGGGAACCCATCCCAGATAAGTACAGGTAAGTTCAGGCAAGTATTTTTTTAATTTTTTTTAAAGTGGCATAGGGGGGCCTAATTTGGGCCCCCCTACATGCCACTGTGCCCAATGACCATGCCCAGGGGACAGAAGTCCCCTGGGCATGGCCATTGGGCAAGGGGGCATAACTCCTGTCTTTACTAAGACAGGAGTCATGTCAATGGGGGTTGTGCGTCAAACAATGGTGCAAGTCCGGTTTGAGGCCTGAGTTTTGCCTCAGACCTGACTTGCACCATTTTTTGACGCACATCCCCCATTTTCCCCTACGCCGGCGCTGCCTGGTTTGACTCATTTTTTTTAACTCAGACCCTTCTGCAGTGCCGGCTAATGTCATTCCTTAAATAAGGGGCCCCCATGGCGCGTAGGAATGCCGTTAGCCGGCAGTAAAATTTTTGACGCAAACCAGCGCCGGGGCTGGTTTGAGTCAAAAAGTATAAATATGGGCCTAAGTGTCATGCAACATTTGCAACCCAAAGACTAGCCCAGTGGATATGTTATGTGCGCTATCTTATTTCATCTCCCGGTTTAGCACTTTACTAAAAATTAATTTCATAGTGTTCCTTTTAACTTTGTGATGCTGGACATTCCATATGATCTCAGTGTATCATATAGTATGTCATTTTGTGAAGTTCGAGATTCATCTTTAACTCTTATTTAGACATTGGGGGTGATTCTAACCCCGGCGGTCTTAGACCGCCGGGGCCAGGGTCGGCGGGAGCACCGCCGACAGACCGGCGGTGCCCCGCAGGGCATTCTGACCGCGGCGCTTTGGCCGCGGTCAGTGCAGGAAAACCGGCGGTCTCCCGCCGGTTTTCCGCTGCCCGTTGGAATCCTCCAAGGCGGCGCAGCTTGCTGCGCCGCCGAGGGGATTCCGACCCCCCCTACCGCCATCCAGTTCCCGGCGGTCCACCCGCCGGGAACCGGATGGCGGTAGGGGGGGTCGCGGGGCCCCTGGGGGCCCCTGCAGTGCCCATGCCACTGGCATGGGCACTGCAGGGGCCCCCGTAAGAGGGCCCCTAAATGTATTTCACTGTCTGCTGCGCAGACAGTGAAATACGCGACGGGTGCAACTGCACCCGTCGCACAGCTTCCACTCCGCCGGCTCGATTCCGAGCCGGCTTCATCGTGGAAGCCTCTTTCCCGCTGGGCTGGCGGGCGGCCTGAAGGCGGCCGCCCGCCAGCCCAGCGGGAATGTCAGAATTACCGCCGCGGTCTTTCGACCGCGGAACGGTAACCTGACGGCGGGACTTTGGCGGGCGGCCTCCGCCGCCCGCCAAGGTCAGGATGAGGGCCATTGTGTGGTCTGCAAAGCAGGTGCTTTCACTCACTGAGCCACTTCACCATTAATAGACAATCAACTACTTATTAAAAGTCAGCTCTTTATCTTTCAATGCTATGATTGTATGGCCGGAGATCTTTTATGTCAGTATAGGGTCGGAGGTCTAGTCATTTCCAACCTCCACATACTTTTAGGTGCTAGAATTAGCTGAACAAATTATTGCCTCAACCTAATATTCGGCCTATATGCCTTGGACCACCACTCTTATTTCACTTATTTAACAGACCAGTCCCTGCTGGAGGTTGAGAAAAACATGTTTACTTAAAGGTAGAAAGCTAACAGCACATTCCTGTTAAGACATCAGGTTTCACATAGACAATCCCAAATTTTGAAAGCAATCTGTGCTCTTCCTCATTTTAAACTGAGTTGCCTACCAAGTAGATGATTCTGGTATTTATTTGCACGTAGATGGCATTTTGTTACATATTCATGTATAAATGATATTACCCTGCCACACTATGTTGAGCCACATATTAGAGAAAATGCTGTTCAAAATCCACCTCTACACTTTCCACCACGCCCCAACTCTGAAATGGGTTTGTGGCACTCTTTCACAAAACCATTTTAAGGGCTAGTATTCCCACTTTGAAAATTGTCCCAGCACCACTGTGGGGGACTAAAACAGCATCAACCACAAGGAAAAAGTCCGTGATCCACATACAGCACACAATTTGAACCCCTGTGACCAGTCCAGTTTACTCTACATTTGCTTTAGTTTAGGCATCGTGCCAACTGGCATGAGTGGAAGGTGAAGAAATGAATTGTAGGGGGTGTCTTTAGACGTGTAAAGTTTTTGTAGTGTGATAGATAAAGTAATCCCCCAGGCCAGGGTTTGTAGATGAAGGTATGTGTATTTGCCATAGTGAAATAAAGAAAACAATGTTTATCTTAAAAGAGTGTGCTAGAATCTTGTATTATAGATCGTAGGTCTTCAACTACTTAAAAGATTAGCACGAATGCCATCCTAAATACCTGAATCCAATTACACATGAAATTCCATAAACTATACCACCTTTATTTTTCCCCAAATAAGTAAATGTCTAATAGAAACACACTAATCCTTTAAACATAAACCAAATGTGAATGTCGTGTGAGTATTGTAATGTTGTGACAATCGCCAGTCTTCTGGTCACTCCACAGGTAAATTTAACATCCAGGACCTGCAAGCCATCCTGTTATGCTGGGGATCCTTAATGGCCAGATCTCCTTTTGACAAGCAGGTTTTTATTATATGAAGCGCAGAGAATGTTTTAACTACCTAATCCTAGAAGTCCCCAAAGCAGCACCATGACGTGGACATGTACCGGGATAATGACAGTTTGACCAGAACAGAGGTGGAGGCCTACTCATGCCATTATTGTGGATGCACATCCCTACCTTCTGCACAAGGCTTACTGTATTTCAGTAACCATCTTAGGACTCTCTGACTGAAGATACAGACCTAAATGGGTGCCTGTTCTCATCAACTTGAGTACAAACAGGGGACTCTTAAAGATGCCGTCCTCTGTGGAAAGAAGGAGTGCTAAGACTTGTTCTTCCATGCCAAGAAGATGCCACAAAACATATATTCACACTTGAAGCTTCTAAGACGTGCTGAAAATGCAGATGCAAACATAAATAAGTAACATCTGTGGAGGTCTGAAGAGCCTCTGGCAGATGGTTGTATGGGGATTCCTATTATTTTGCCCTTATGCTGGTTCTCAGTTTGTGCCTGAACTACAGAAACCAGGGCTGAAACTCATTCTTGAGCCAACATTCAGTGCCTCTAAAGGAAAGACTGAAACATAACAAAGTGTGAAAATAGCTAGGAGCAGATAAGAAGGCACCTGGCCTGAAAATTCCCCTCTTCCACGCACTCTCCACATTACTATATTAGGATACTGAAAGTGATCCTGAAACTTGTTCTACCACTAATTCATACATTGCCAGTTAAGATTGACCCACAATGTTTTGATCCCTTTGTGACAACTCATCAGATCAACACTGTGGCATTTCAGTGATGTTGTCTCGTACTCAGAAGATTTAGGGCCTGATTACAATCTTGGTGGAATGGTTTACTCTGTCACAAACGTAACGGATATCTTGATCGCCATACTACAGGTTCCATAGAATGTAATGGAACTTGTAATACGGCAGATGGGATATCCGTCACGGTTGTGATAGAGTATCCTATCCGCCAAGATCGTAATCAGACCCTAAGTCTGGTTTTCATTAATTTCAAATCACGTAATGTGTCCCCAGTATTTATTATCGGCTTCCACATCAACCTCCCAACATTTATGGTAGGAAGACAATCAAACAGCCAAAAACATGATGTCAGAATGTGATGCTCGTCTGGGTTGGAGCTAAAGCCCACTCAATTAAATTTTAAACAACCATGAATTATATATTGTATTTACATTTTAAAGAATTTGTAACAATATGTCATGCAGACATCTGTCCCGTTATTCCAAACACACAAAAGATTCCCCTCATCTCAACAATGGAAGCACATGGCTCATACAATCCAAAACAAAGCAATAATGCTTCAAGTGCAGAACAAATGGAAATAAAGGAAGCAAGTCATTGGAGCAGGGAATAAAGATAGACAAGAAAGCCGCCCAATCACATTAAAGGGTCAGACCCAAAGTCTATGCAATGCATTGTAGACAGTAGAATTTTGACAAGACAACAATATACTTTGTTAATGTTCTTTTCTGTACTTTTTTTTGTTTTTGTTATCCTTGTGTGTTTAAACTATGTCTCCAGGTTACAGCAATTAAAAGTATTCAAATAACACCTTTTGTTTGAACCAATAAAAATCACATATGTTTTAATGTGCATTAAAAGAAGGGTTCTATCATTGTTCCTATTACACCTATCTGTTAGGAATAATGCCTACTGTTCTTTTAGAACAATAAGCAATTGTTTATTTATTTTTTAATTTTTAATAAGGCTGTAGTGTCTAGGCAACGGCATTTCTTTCTTTTATAGCATAGTCTTGCAATAAATAAATAAACCATCACATTCACTTGCTAAGGCCAGTCCTGTAGGCTTTGCCAGTGCTTGTTAACTTATTATATATTTTAGATGAAGATGGAGTGATAGCTAAAGGTGTCCTTAGGCAAGGCTTAAAATAACACACGTTTTCTTTCTTTTATTGTTTATTTGATTGCTTTGACATGATTTTGTTCTATAGCTTGCATCTCCCTTTGCACCGTTGTACTTTTGGTCAAAGTCTTTTAATCCTAACTTTATCTACTTGTGCATGTTGTGGACAGGCCGATCACGGTTTCTTCCAAAAATCATTAACATGTGTAACACGAAACCCTATGTCCAAGTATTGCACCATTAGCAATACCCAGTTCGGTATGCAACAGAATCTGATGAACACCACACTGCGACAGATGTTGAGCGTTTCCTGCTTTCAATTTATTAAAACAGTTCACATTCCATTATGGATACCACTCTGACATTTATAAATTACGCTTTTCGTGCCAGAAACAAAGTTTTATCAGCTATCCAGAAGACATCTGTTTCATTCAATCTCTCTTTAGCTCTATCTCTTCCTAGCTCCCTGGGTAACCCTCGCCTCGCTCTCTCACCCCTTTTTCTATGTGGAACGGTTTTACTTTTCATTTTCAATTTATGTGTCAAGAAAAGTCCCGTTTGGAGTTCACAACGCTAATAGCTCTTACCGAGCAAACGCGAGGCCCATTGCATTGCAAATGCTTGTTCTCTTCGTCACATATATTTTGCATGCCCTTCTCTGCCTTTACAACGGCCTTTCTGCCTCTCTTGATGTAGCTACATCCCACTCTCTCCCTCGCGCCTCTGTCTATCTATCTATCTATAGCTGCCTCACTCTGTCTATCGATGTATATCGGTCTTCTAGCTAACCATCAATTTTATTTGTACGATCTCTCTTGTTCTCTGACTGTATTTTTCCTGTTATCCTCTATCGATCCGATTTTACATTCTTACTATTCTTTCTGTCGTGTTTTTTTTCAAATGTACGTAATGCCTGAGTTTCACAGATCTTTATTTGCAGAGAAGCGTTGAATATACTGTATACTCCTTGAAGTAAATAGACGTACTAAAAATAAGTGCCTTAACAATTTCTACATGATATTTCCTTGTTCCAGCTAGAGAAATGATGGTGTAATCTGCACATGTAGTTTAATAGCATGATGTAGCTAGAAAGGAATTAGTGGTTTGATACCCGGGGTCACGTTTATTTAACACAACAGTTTAAGAAAATAAAACTCGAAGGAGCTTTCTAAAGATCTGAGAGTGTTCCAGAGTGACAAAATGCTTCAGGAGAACTGACATTTCTGTCCTGTGCTGCAGAATTAAACAAGCCCGTGAAAATAGACTAGTGATCTAAAATTTCCATATTGACTGCCACAATATAACAGGAATTGTATGCACAAATTCAAAACGCCCTCAGCTTTACATAAAAAGTGTAGTCATCTTTTGAGATTGCAGGAAGCCTTTTCACACATGTCAGTAAGGAGCAAAGCATTCGAAGCAATGCAGGATGTGCTGTCGACTGAATATACAAATGTACGCCCTATGACCAGGAGAGGCCAGGTTTTAGTTGTATTTCCCCATGACCCGTTCACTGCCAGATCAGAGTGGAAAAAGTACCAGGACGAAATAAAGTTTAACACCTTTTAAACTGTGTAGATTTACAATTCTCTCTCTCTCGTCCCTTTGCCTCCAAGGAAAACAAGCATTTGCAATGCAACAGGCCTCGCATTTACTTGAGATGAAGCTATTGGCATTGTAAATGGCCACGTTAATTGGTCAACCCTGCCGCATATTTTGGTCCTTTCTGCATTTAATTACAGTGACCCTGCATATGACTAAAGGGCTAGTAGTCCTACTGGAGTATTTTTTAAACAAGTCCCTTAAAACACAGACTACTCCCAGTTGCAAAACATATTTACCTAGTAGTTGGTGCAGCCGACATTACCGGTGGGGCAATGAATAAAGCATGAATAAACGTAAGCATTTACCAATTACATCAAGTGATTTTTAAAAGGCAAGCCCAGGAGCAAATGAAAGTGATGGTCATGAGATGGGTGTGGTTAAAAGCCCACAATACTTACAATAGGTCAAAGCGCTTGCACGGTCAACCTAAATAATCAGTAGTCTTTATAGTTTGGCCATGGAACTGTCAAAATTTCAGGAAGTGTCAAGTTCACATCTAGGAATGGGATAGCACAACCCTTTAACTGAGGACACCGAACATGTGGGTGAAGGGACAGGGCAGACCATATGCACTATATACACATGACTGCAACGGGGAATTGTCTGTAGTCTGCCTTGGAAAAAATGGAAAACCGTGCAATGGAACTCAAGTATAAAAACAACACTTCTAAACCATTTTTCGAGAAACCTCCTTGCGCTCCTATCCTGATTTGCATGGGCAGTTGAGGCAGGAGGCAGGCTAGGTGTAGCAAATAAGCGGGCACAGGGAGAGTTTCCAGTCAAATGCACTGCTGCACAGTGCTCCTAATTCTCACTTCTTTACTATATAGTATCAGCGAACATGCAGAGTGCTGTTGGTTCTTAGTAGACTCATTTATTAGCAGAATCCTTTCTTGTGTTGCCAAGTTACAAGTTAAAAAAGTTAAAACAAGGAGACACTCACTTGTAAAGAAGCAGAAAAACAAGCAAAAGTCCGAGCACAAAAAGACACATCACACAAGATGCAATAGCCCATACTTCTAGGTTATTGGGTTATGGAGTGCAATCCAAGAGGTTAACAGTCGTAAATGCTGCTTCTGTCACAGCCCATATGAAGAGGTTGTGGGCGTCTCCATGTGTCTCTAGCATTGTAGTTTATGGCAGACAGTAGTTAACTCCAGCTCGGATGGGAGTGACAGTACAGCTAGACACGGGTAAATAGGGATGGGTCGGGTAACCATCTTAGAGAAATAGATTTCCTGACTAGATCAAATAATAAAAAACATATACTGGAAGTGTCATGAACATAACTGTCAATACTTATGTCTTAATTTTTAAGAACATCTCTTTTTGTATTTTTATACACTTATCAGACTCAAAACGTTTTCTTCAAAATAAGACCCCCTAAGTGTTAGATAGTCTTTACAAACTTATCTAGAATATACTTAAAGTTAGCATTTGGTTACCATTCAGTATGCTATTTTGTGCAAAACGCCTTAGTATTAAGGTGGCTTCTGCAATCACTAAACAGTCCCTGTTGCATGTTGACAAAAACAGCTCATCCATTGCAATGGAAACACTTCCTAAGAGATGGAATAATGCACTAAATAGCCAACAGCACGATGTCTGGGCTGATCCAAGATGTGATTATGAAAGTCTGAAAACAATAGCTGTAGGGGTAAATGCAAGCAACCCAATGACTAAAGGAGCTAACCTAAAGACAACTTTCTGTCCATTGGAAGCATTAGATTGTGTAGACAACTGAGCCGTCACATCATACCTAAAAGGAAAGAAAAAAGTCTGTAAGGAACGGTTGTGGGGTGAGCCACCTGTACAGAGATGGTACAGGTAAAGGTAGTCACCCTTTAGGCCATTCGTCAAGAAAAAGCTAACCCGATGCAGGACTGTCATGCATAGCTAAATACTCGAGTAAGCAAAACCAACCAATATTTATCAAATGTGCAAAAAGGACCAAAGGAAACTGTTTTTGTGGTGAAAACCCTGAAAAAAGATGTGTGATAGTCTTCTTTGCTAACATCATGTTTTACTCTGCCTCATGATTAACACATCGCCTGTTGATGCTATTTTACAGAAGATGCAGAATTATCAAGAAGGGAGAAAGGGATGTGCATATATAATAGGTGGATCTAGTATATTCCATTTGACCACGGTAGCATCCAGAGGCAAGGTAATGAGATATGTCTGGCATTGAGTATTTTGTTGATGAGATGTAACTACATGGTAGAGCAGAGGAAATGAGTGTTCAGTGGAAAACCCAACATTGGGGAAAAATCAAGGCCATGTCGGTTTTGCTACGTATAATTATGTAGGAGTATCAACATGCATTAATCTGGCACTCATAATTCTCAGTACTTCCTTCAAGTAACAATAGTACTGAGCCTTTGCAGTCCAATGCATTAGAGTTTCCCATGAGACCACAAAATACCCACACAAGCCTGTTAGACCTGTCAGCCTTAGGGTAGTCTTCCGCCAACATTTTTGCCTCCACTCTCCTGATTTTCTGAATTCGCTTTTGCTGGCTTTAGGACTCTGTGCACTTAACACTGCTAACCAGTGCTAACAAACTTGTGTTCACTCCCTAAAACATGGTAAAATTGACTTTCACCAGATTGGTATATTTAATTTACTTGTAGGTCCCTAGGACAGAGGTATACCATATACCCAGAGCCTGTAAAGTAAGTGCTACTGGTGGGCCCGCAGCACTTATTGTGCCACACACTTAATTTGCCTCTTAAAACATGTCCCAGTCCTGCCATTACAGCCTGTATGTAGTTTTAAACTGCCAATTCGACTTGACAATATAACCCCCTGTCCAAGCCTTAAACTCCCTTTGTATTACATATAAGTCACACCTAAGGTAAACCCTAGACAGCTCATAAGGCAAGGTGCATTGCAATTAAAAAGTTGGGCATGTGCTTTTAAGTTTTACATGTCTTGGTAGTAAAAACTCATAAATTCATTTTTCACTACTATGAGGATTACCTCTCTCATAGGATAACATTAGGTTGCCCTTATTACATTTAATAAGTGCTAACGTTTGATTGGAAGCAATTAGGAAATACAAGTTTGATGTCTGGGAAACTGTAAGTTAAAATCCTCTTTAATGGTACAGTCAAGCTTTACATCACAATTTTGAAAATGCCAGTTTAAATAAGTTGGTATTTTCCTACCCTAACTATTTGGTGCCTGTAGCCAGTCCCTGGGTCACATGACTGGGTGTTGTTGGCAGTTGGACTTTGTATATTCCTCTCAGACAGCCATAAAATAGAGGTATCAGGTGTGCCTGGATGGGCCATCCCAGGCAAGATTGGACGGAAAAGCAGTGCCCTGCCTTCACCCAAAATACCTTTACACCAGCTCATTTGCTTGCAGCCAGGCTGGAGGTTGGGCAGGGGAGCCCAGAAATTCCAAGCACTTCAAAAGAAATCTCTAGAAACTTCTCCTACTTCATAAACGACACCAGGTATGAAAGTAGGACCCTCTGTCCCACTCTTAAGTACACATCTGGACCTGTGGAGGTCTCAAAAGAACGACTGCTGTGCTGCTCTGCTGCAACAAAGACTGCTACTCTGTTGCCCTGCTACTCTGCTGCCCTGCTGCCTAAGTGAGAAAGACTGGACCTGCATCTTGAACCCAGGACCCCCAGAGTGACTCCAAGGGCTAGTTGGCTGGCCTCCTGATCAGAGATGCAGAGACATAAAAGGCTCCAACCACTTTGAACCCTGCACCTTGACTCTGCCTGCTGTGCGTCCTGCCCCCCAAGTGGTGTCACCCCAGTCCTGCACCCATGGAAGTGGGCCTGAATGTGCTCTGCCAGTGCAGCTGTGGTCCCAGCAGAACCATCACAGAGTGATGCATCGCCTTGCAGCTCTGCATCAGAAATGCTGCTGTGCCATGCATCCCCGGCACAG
The DNA here is from genome assembly GCF_031143425.1 of Pleurodeles waltl. NCBI lineage: Eukaryota > Metazoa > Chordata > Amphibia > Caudata > Salamandridae > Pleurodeles > Pleurodeles waltl. The sequence continues at coordinate 859,455,393 of NC_090439.1, forward strand.
GACCTCGCAGTTTCTCGGAACTGCCACTGCATATCCTCAACATAGGACCTCGCATCGCAGACCATAGCTCCTTGGAATCACTGCTGCAAGACATATCCTCAATGGAGAACCTCACACGCAGTGCCACAACTCCTTGGAACCGCCACTGCACAATGCATCCTCAATGCGGGACCTTAAATGCTCCACAACCAGGATTTAAGGTACTTTCTTCAGTGGACCTAACTTGGCCTCTGTATCTGGCCCGCGTTCCATTGTGGTCAACCTTAACGTGTGACTTTGCCCTGGTCCAGTGCAACCAGATAACCACAGTTGGCCTTTTGCACTTATAAGCACTATTTTTTAAACCATTTTTTTACCTAAATCTTTAAAATTGCATATCTCCTGTTCTACTAATTGGATTTTTGTCATTCTGGTCTCAAATAGCGTATTAAATGGTACTCTATGTTTCTAAATGTGTGCAGGATTTTTCTTCTATTGTGTTTTCACTTTATTACTGTTTGTGTGCTGCATATATGCTTTACACATTGCTTCTCAGTTAAGCTTGGCTGATTTGCTCCATGTTGCCAGCGGGTTAAGCACACGTTAATTTAGTTACTTTAGTGGTTCATCCTGACAATGATTGTGGCTGTTGCTTGACCAGGTTTTTCGACCAACTCAACCAACAACCCAAGTTCTCACAATGTCACAATAACATTAACCATATGGGTTGGTTCTATTTAACATAGAGCCCACTAGATTGGCCATCGCATGATAATTTCCACATTGTCTGACTTACAGACTCATTTTGAACTGATCCATTTTACAACCATAAGCGCGGTCTTCCAGGGTGGCCACGCCATATTAGGTTAGAGTTCTACCTCATATGACCTCATAGATAAGAAATTGGGCTCCCGTGTGATATCCTCCCACCAAACTGAATGCCAAAAGAGAAAGAAATACACTGTATCCCTCATGCTGCCTCACAGTCGAAAATGAGCCGGTAAAAACAACTTAAAGAGGTAAGTGTGTATCTGGAGAGTAGGGTATAAATCCATATCTTATTCCACACAGTAAGCAGTGCTATATTCCCACAGTCTATGGGAGCGCTTTGGAGATTGGTTTCTCCAGAAGATTACAACCTATGTACACAGATTTGGGCTGTAATGACTGGATGAGAACAAAGTGATCAGTCAACATGACCATAAGTAAGTCAGCTCCACTTACCATGCTGGCACCCCTGTGCATATACAATACAGGAATACATTGGATTTATTTTATGTTATTCCATTCACAGATACCATGGGGCATTGTGAACGGGGTAACATGGTACTCCGTTCACAATTTCCCACCTTTTCGAGTTTCTCAATACTGAATCTAAGACAATAGATATTGACGCTCAGCATATGTGAGGATAAAAACTTGCCTGCCATACATAAGACAACAGTGATTTTTTACACCAGTGTTGTTGTCTGGTTTGCTACACTTATTGCACATTGTTGCTCTACTGAGAAACCCATCCTAAATTGATTATTTGGGCACTAATCCCTACCAGAGAGAGGCACACCTACAAATACTCACTGATAGGTATGCCTGCTCACATTACTATGCTTAACTCACCATGGAAAATGATGCATTGGAGTTTAACAAGGACCCTCTTACTTCCTCTATTGCAGAACACTTGAGACAAAGGACTTTTGTCCTGATGAGACCCTCATAGTGATAACGGGGTCAAAACGTTAATGCATATCTCTGGCTGTAATTGGATTAGATTGAAACTGCTAACATGCTTCACTTGTCTCAACATGGTATTAAACAAACACCAGATGATTATTTTGTGCTTTTGTGACAATGTATAAACGCTCACACCACAATGAGCACTGTGCCATGCACATTCTATTGCTTTATTTATTGTGGAATACACTGAATATGCACTAAAAAGAGTGGCCTCTTGTTTTTTTTCGCTCATTTTTATACTGAATATGGTTATATGCGTAGCATTGATATATTGGGTAGAATCAGTCGATATGTAGCTATGAATGGATCGTACTGGACAAATGTGTGTAGTACAACTTAGCAACCCTAGTCCAGGTCAGGTATACAGGGTTGTCCATGTTCAAATATGTTTGACTAAAGGCATGAAAGCTTTCTTAGGTATGTGGGGATAAGTAAGTACATAGCATGGCATAAAATACTTAGGGAGATTACTGACTGATCAGCCTACACAACAGCTGATAACAAACAGCTTATATAGGCATCAGGAAGGGATTAGACTAATTTATTACAACTAGTATGGATGTGTGAAGTAAAATGCTTTAGGTTTTCATAATGTTCATGGTATTCCACATAATAGCTGCTGGGGTTACCACAATAATTACCAGAGGCTGAGGATAGAGTTCATGTTTCTACATATAAACCCTGAGATAAGTTTCTCCAAAAGGTTTTATGATTCATGAGACGGTGAATCTGAATGAGTCTAGCTCATCATAGAGAACAGTGAGTGACACCAGTCTGTTCTCATTTTCTCCAAAGGGGATGTGATACACGTTAGACCTTGGTGCTGACGAGATCTAACCAGGTGTGCCCCTCCAAAGGGGGAGGTTCATTAAGTTTGGACAAAGATTTTTGCCATCTGAATGCAAACACATGTAACAAGGTGCATGCACAGGCATGCCTGGTAATACTGCAATGGATTTTTATTAATGAAAACCCATTCTAAGATTACTGATGACGCACATGCGGTGTTGCATGCCCACATTGTAATGCGCACAGTGGTCCTTTTTATTGTCGTTTTAACATGACTTACGGCCATGAATTAGGGCAGGAGCCTTTGGTTTCATCCTTTTCCGAATGATGCTGGACAGTGGTGATCCTGGGGTGGTTGTGCCACTAAAAATATCAGCTACCTTCGCTGCCATTGACCAGCAAGTCCTAATGCAACAGCCAATGGAGGTGGATATTGGAGGTCAGGCTTTGGCCTAGTTTTAATTCTGTACTTAAACCTGCTGGAATCGCTGCTGCATAAACATTGAATTATTACCTAGATGTATACAGATGATAGATAGCTGGAGACTGATGTGAGGAAAAACCAAAACCTCTTATATGTGGAACCTTTTGGACACTTAGATAGTATTGAAAGTTATGTTGCGTAGGTTCTCATTATCCTAATGAGACTACTGGATTTGGGTGGCAGAATCACTTGTAGTGCGGGGGACTGAGCCTGATCCTGCACCATGTGACACCTGTCAGCCTAATCTGGGTTCATTCCGGCTAACTAGCAGTGCCTCATCTCCACCAAAGAGCGGAGATGATTGGGCAACCGGGTGCATGACATAAATGACCCCTCAGGGGTATCGTGGTCACTCAGATCTCATCCGTTTCTCTCAGGTACATTAGTCTCACATATGCAAGGACAATAAGAGGCAGAGTAAAGTTCAATAAGGTTTTATTGACGTAACTGCATCTTAGATAATAAAGCATGTATTTCAAAAACTAGGACGATGAAGCACAATAGGATTAAAATTGTGACAAGGAGAGTAAAACACCAAAATAACGCTACCATAGTGTCACTAAGATTGTTAAGGATAGTTCCTACCTAGGCTATGTTAGAGCACTGCATGTTCAGCTCTAATTCTTCCCTTTAGGTTTCCCCTGGGAAGACATCATCCCTCATACCTGAGCAAGAGGCCTGTAGTCTACATAAGAAGCTGCAGCGAATCACTCAGCAATCAGCATACAATTGTGGTCATCTGGCAGGAATCTCCCCCTAACGTACATGGGTCAAAGTAGTGTTTTTATAATAAAACAGCTGATGTTCCAAGAAAGGATCCCCACGTAAGAGTGTATATGTTTCTGTGAACATTGGAGACAAAGTGCAATTGGGAATTTTTGCACCTATTCCTTAGTTTTGTCTGGGCTTATCACGGCCTATCTCTACTCAACCGACTTGATGCCCTGAGACTTTTCCTGATAAACCACGTTACAGTGATTTGCTGATTCACATTCACCTGTGAACGCCACAATTCATCGCTGGATTCTATGATAACAGTCTTCTCATTTATGAATCCAGCCTTATTCAATATATCTCAGTATGTCGCTTCTTTTTATTTTTATGATCTTTCTTGTCGCTCTCACTTTTTACTTTAGTAAAATACGCAAACTATCGGTAGCATAGCACACTATTTGCTCTAGCATGTTTGTGTATTGTTTTATACACTTACCACAGTGCTTTTTTTGGGTAACTTTTCTGCCTTTTGTTCTGCAGTTCACATGGTACACACATTTAAACTTTCCGCCACAAAGTTAAGCTTTTTTGCATGATGGTATTTTCCCACCTACTCATCTGATCTCATTCGTCTCTTCCTCCCCACTCCTTTCTTCCCACCACCTCTCGTTTTCCTTTATACCTCTACTCTATCCCCTGTATATACTCTATGTACTTTCTGAGCTTTGTGTACTTCAATGCAGTTTATCTTGCTTGCACCATTACATCTGGTTTTTGATCTTTGATTTACAGCCTTGAAAAAGTCCTTCGGACGAAACACGTGTTGGCTGTTTGTGCATTGTGTATACTTACCAGAATTGAAGGTTACTTATTGGAAGAAAAAAATCTCTTTATTACTTTTGGACTTTTTTATTATCTATCTATACTGCTTGGACTACCTTTTGGAGTGCTCTGGCATTTTTTTTTTAATTGGAGACAAAGCGGCAACCTACCTTACTGCAGCCTTGAGAAAGCACAGAGTGAAAGAAATGTCTTGTTTAAGAACGCAGTGCTGGCCTAGGCGAAGAACAGCTAGATAGAGAAAATAAAACAAGACAGCAAATGTGGCTACTATTATAATAATATAACGAAGCTAAAACAAAACATAACTAGGATAAAGTGCACAGTAGCAGGCCTAGTGTGCTAAAATAATGTGTATAAAACTATAGCTAAAAGGGCTACACAACAGTTGGATAAGCCAAAATCGCCGATATTTGAACTTGCCCAAATCGTAAGGTATCCCGGTATTGTCCAACGTTTACCATAGGGAGACCTCTCTTGGGCCTACTTTGATATATATATATATATATATATATATATATATATATATATATATATATCTCATAAAAACAAGATTGGGATTGAGGTGGTGTTAGACTTTTCATCCTTGGCGTGGTCTCCCTTAACTTTTTGCCTCTGTTCCCCAGGTTGTTGATGTGTGCTGGACTCTGATTTTACTGTTTTTGTTACTCTGGGCACTTTACCACTGCTAATCAGTGCTAAAGTGCAAGTGCTCCTTTACAAAATGTGTATGTGTTTGGTTTATCCATGATTGGCATATTTGATTTATTAGTAAATCCCTAGTACAGTGCACTAAAGGTGCCCAGGGCCTGTAAATCAAATGCTACTAGTGGGCCTGCAGCACTGGTTGTGCCACCCACATAAGTAGATCTGTAATCATGACTCAGACCTGCCATTGCAGTGTCTGTGTGTTCAGTTTTACCTGTAAATTCGACTTGGCAAGTGTACCCACTTGCCAGGCCCAAATCTTCCCTTTTCTTACATGTCAGACACCCCTAAGGTAGGCCCTAGGTAGCCCCAAGGGCAGGGTGCAGTGTATGGTTAAGGTAGGACATTTAGTAATGTGTTTTATATGTCCTGACAGTGAAATATTGCTAAATTCGTTTTTCACTGTTGCAAGGCCTGTCCCTCTCATAGGTTAACATGGGGGCTACCTTTAAATCTGATTAAAGTGTAGATTCCCTTTGGGAGCGGATGGAGATGTGGAGTTTGGGTCTCTGAGCTCACAATTTAAAAATACATATTTTATTAAAGGTGATTTTAAGATTCTGTGTTTGAAAATGCCACTTTTAGAAAGTGAGCATTTTCTTGCTTATACTACTACTATGACTGTGCCTGTTTGTGGATTCCCTGTCTGGGTCAGTTTGATAGTTGGGCTGGTTGCACCTCACACTAGACAGTGACAGAAAGGGAGCTGGGGTGTAGCCTGCATATCCTGATGAGCCATCTGTGCTAGGAGGGAGGAGAGGAGTGGTCATTCACACCTGTTAGGGCTGTTTCTGCCCTCACACAATGCAGTCTCCAACCCCCTGGTGAGTGTCTGGGGCCTGGCCTGGGCAAGGCAGGATTTTACATTCTAAAGAGACTTTACTTTGAAGTAGGCCTACTTCAAAGGAAAAATTGGGTATAAGAAGGGCACCCAAAACCACAGACTTTAGAAATACTTCTGGAACCAAGAGGGACCTCTGCCTGGAGAAGAGCTGAATAGCAGAGGAAGAAGTGCTGCCCTGCCTGTGACTGTGCTTTGTGGAGCTTTCCTGCAGTGCTGCTTCTGCCAGAGTAAGAGGGCAAAGACTGGACTTTGTGTGCCTTCCATCTTGTGAAGAAATCTCCAAGGGCTTGATTTAGAGCTTGCCTCCTGTTGTTTGAAGTCTCAGGGACAGCAAAGACTTCTCTCTGCCAGCACCTGGTGTCTCTGGAGAGACTCCTGCTCTGACAAGTGGTGCCCTATCCAGTCCTTGGGCCCCTGAAAGGAAAGCTGGTGGAAACCCAAGGAAATCGACTTCGGACGACTTCGGAGCAACGACGCTGCTGAATCCGGTGACGCCGCCTGCACCCGACGCAGTGACCTTTGCTAGAACTCGACGCTCTTCGCAGGCCCGACACCTTCGGCAGCCCCGCTGAAGTCCGCGACTCAGTGAAAGTCGCCACACCACGTCGTGACCGGCGCCGCTCGAAGCGTGCGGATTCAACGTTTCGCACAGACGCCGCGATCCCCGACTTCGCGCATCGGCTTGTTTTCACTCTTCACCAAAGGTACTGTACTTGGGGGTCTACGCGACTCCGTGTCCGGCGCCACTGGTGTCGGCTTGTTGGGAACGACTCCGTCACAACGCCGTGTTAATACCTCATCGAAGCATTTTTGTTTCTAAGCGCTATTTTTGAGTTTAATCTTTAAAAATTCATACCTTGACTTGTGTATGTTGGATTTTTGTCATTTTGGTCTTGTTTTGTTTAGATAAATATTTCCTATTTTTCTAAACTGGTGTTGTGTCATTTTGTAGTGTTTTCATTAAGTTACTGTGTGTGTTGGTACAAATACTTTACACCTAGCACTCTGAAGTTAAGCCTACTTCTCTGCCAAGCTACCAAGGGGGTAAGCAGGGGTTAGCTGAGGGCGATTCTCTTTTACCATGATTAGAGTGAGGGTCCTTGCTTGAACAGGGGGTAACCTGCCTGTCAACCAAATACCCCATTTCTAACAGGTGGTAAATATTGGAAGCAGGGGAGAGAGAAAGAAAGAAGTGCGCAGCGGGATAACAAAGAAAATAAAAAATAATTAAATGATCGGGAGCAGGATGAGGACCAGGGGGAGGAGGGAAGAGATAAGGGTGGGACGGAGAGTGATTAAAGGAAAAAGCAGGGTCGGACGGCAAAGAAACATATGCATTCTCATGGAGTGTTACATTTAAAATAAAAGAGTCCTCTGAAGTGTGCAGTATGTGAGATCGAAATGCACCTGGGAGGGCCAAACACAATAAGACAAGAATAAGGAGGACATTACTAACCAGAGCAAAAATGCTCTTCTTCAACCAGTTTATCAGCTAAACTGATACTGTATGCCTGGTACAAAATTGCCCGGCATTAGGGCAAAACTGTCCTGCAGACATGCAATTGTGATCAGCCATTGTGAAACAGTCTTCTCAGATACCGCTAAAAGAACAGGCAGAGGGAGTTTGTATTAACTTGATCAGAGTACCAAGATTATGGCCCTCATTACAACCCTGACGGTCAGTGTTAAAGTGGCGGTAATACCGCCAACAGGCCGGTGGAAAACAAAATGGAATCACGACCGTGGCGGAAACCGCCAACATAGACAGGCACTTTAACACTCTGACCACCACGGCGGTAGAAACAAACAGCACGGCGGTCACCGCCTACAGACAGGCGGAAGACAATGTACCGCCCACACTATTATGAGAGGCCAATCCGCCACCTTTTCCGGGGCGGAACCAACACGAACAAAAACACGGCGGGAACAGAACTTGGAAGGGAAAACACTCACCTCTTCACACCCCACGAGGAACCAGGACGCCAAGGAGCCAGAACTCTAAATACTCCCTGCAATGGTATTCCTGCTCCTGTATCAGGAGCAACAAAGACAGCGGCGATGACCACGGTGAGTACTGCACCTACAACACAGGAGAGGGGGAGGGAAAAGAGAGTGACACACACACGGAACACCCCCACCCCCACCCTCACCGACAACACCATACACACAAATACATGCTGCAACATTACATTTACACCCCCCACCCCTCTTTCAAGAACGCAAGGACAAAAGGAAATGAGTTGAACGATTGTAATCATGAAAAAACCAGTAGTCAAAACTCGAAATACAGTATATACAATTATGTACACCAACTACACAAGTCCAGATAGTGCACCAATAATTGTCCGTGGACCACTGGGCCCAAAATGCATGGGCGAGGCCCACACTCGATACCAGACATCAAATGGAAAGAACGCCGCAAGGGCATCAGATCAAAATGAAACAGGCACCTCAGGGGGAAGGAAAGGGGGGGGCACTTCAGCTGGATGAGTGCACAACGCCACTGCTCCAAGAGGGGGCTCCATGCCCACTGCTGTATCCTGGGGAGTGCAAAGCCACAGTCTTTCAAGTCTCTCCAGTGGGTGGATTGCCCACTGCATTATCCTGGGGAGTGCAAAGCCACAGTCTCTCAAGTCTCTCCAGTGGGTGGTTTGCCCACTGCTTTATCTTGGGGAGTGCAAGGCCACAGTCTCTCAAGTCTCTCCAGTGGGTGGTTTGACCACTGCTTTTTCCTGGGGAGTGCAAAGCCACAGTCTCTCAAGTGGATAACAGTCTCCACTGGTTCTGGAGGGGGCTTTGTGCCCAGAGTGCTTCATCCTGCCAAGGACAGAGGCAGTGGATGCCTTTCTGCACTGAAGGTGTTGTATCATGGAAGCTGCCCAGGCTCCTGGAACTGACCACCAGACTCGGTCGACTGACCACTGGAGATGGCAGCCATGTCTGCGGTGGTGCCACTGGCTCAGGACGTCGCGGGGCCGCTGGCGGTGCTTGCGGCGGTGTCAGTAGCAGCGGTGCTTGCGGCGGCCTCTGTGGCATCGGTGCTGGCAGCAGACTCTGTGGCAGCAGTGCTTGCGGCAGCCTCTGTGGCATCGGTGCTGGCGGCGGACTCTGTGGCATCGGTGGTGGCGGCGCCCTCTGTGATGGCAGTGCTGGTGGCGGACTCTGTGGCAGCGGTGCTGGTGGCGGGCTCTATGGTGGCGGTGCTGGTGGCGGGCTCAGTGGCAGCGATGCTGGTGGCAGGCTCAGTGACTGCGGTGCTGGTGGCAGACTCAGGGACTGCAGTGCTGGTGGCGATGCATGTGGCGGTGTAGGTGGCGGTGCAGGTGGTGGTGCAGGTGGCGTACCGCCGTACCCGTTGGCGTCGACGTGGACAGAAGGTGTGACACTGGTCCCATAGTTGGTGCCACCATGCCCTCTCCTGACCTGCCCTTGATTTTCTGGCCCTTCCCCACCTTGGATGGTGGTGCAGCTGTCTTGCTACTATCCCCTTTTGTTTTCCCTGAGCCCTTGGTGGCAGGTGTTTTCGCCTTCTCCCTCCGGGATGTGGGCAACTTTTTTACTTTCACAGGTGGTGGAATGTCCTTGCCCTCGCTCAGTGGCACACTGGCTGCCCTGATGCTTGGGGCACTCCAAAAGCCCGCTGTTGCTGGGACCACTGCGCCCAGTGATGTGGTGGCTGAGGTGCTGGGTTGGGACCTGGAAAGCCTGGCCCTAGGGGACGGACGGGGGTGAGGTGCAGGGAAGAGGTCAATGTTAGCCAGGAAAATGTTTTACTCACACTGGGACGGGTAGATGGAGTGGGTTTGGGAGTGGAGGAAGAGGTAGTGGTTGTAGGAGGTGTACGATTGCTGAATTTGGGTGAAGGTGCATGGGCTGGAGGCTGTTGTGAGGTGGATGGCTGTTGGATGGGTGTGTGCCTGCGTTTGTGTACTTTGGGAGGAGGGCTCACAGACACACTGGTAGAGGACACAGGGGATGTGTGAATGGTAGTGAGGGTGGTGAGTGCACGTGAGCGGTGTGTGGTGATGGGCGTGCTGGTGATGGAGGTAGTGGCTGAAGATGTTGTGCATGCAGGTGTGAGTGGAGACGAGACAAGGAGGGAGGAGGACGACGTGGAGGAGGGGGACACAGTGGAGGCAGTGGATGTTGGTATGTCTGCATGGGAATGATGCTTGTGTAAGTGCCTGTGGGATGTGTGGTGCTTATGTTTGCCAGAGCCACCCTTGTGTGATGAGGTGTGTGCATGCTGGTCTGGATGGTGTGCTTGGGATAGGGTGAGGTACAGGGGATTGGGTCTGGGTGGAGGAAGTTGGAGGGGGGAGGCTGGACACAGGGACAATGGCTGCCATCAGTGCTGAGGCCAGAGCCTGAAATGCTCTCTGGTGGGCTGCCAGGCCAGAAAAAATGCCCTCCAGGTATGCATTTGTTTGTTGCAAATGCCTCTCGACATCCTGGATGGCATTCGCAATGGTAGATTGCCCAACAGTGAGGGATCTCAGGAGGTCAATAGCCTCCTCACTGAGGGCAGCAGGGCTGACTGGGGCAGGGCATGAGGTGCCTGGGGCGAAGGAGATGCCCACTCTCCTGGGTGAGCGGCCACAAGACACACGCTGAGGGGCTGCTGGGAGGGCAGTGCTGGTAGGGGGGGGGGGGGTGGCTGTACCTGTTGATGCTGGGGGCACAGAGGGACCCGCCACCGCAAGGGAGCTCCCATCAGAGGAGGAGTCGCTGTCGCTGATGTCACCTCCTGTCCCCGCCTTGGAGCTCCCCTCGCCCTCCTTCCCACTGGTGGCTTCAGACTCCGTTGTCTTGTCCTCCAGGGCCAAGTGGGATGCAGCTCCCTCCTGCTCCGGTGCCACTGCTCCTCCACCTGATGATGCTATTGCACACAAGAACAGGAAGACCACAAAATGGGGGGGGGGAGACAGAAGAAATACATGTTCAGTGCATGCAATACCACTACAGTTGGCGGACACTACAGACACAGCAGCCCTCTGCACTACGCCATGCACTTATAGTTCCTAGATTATTCACAGGGCCATGGGGTACAAGGCCTATGCCCGATTGCTGCACACAAGGAAGTCACAGGAGCCTGACTAGGTGTAGATGGCTCTTACGACTGGTGGGGTTGGGGTGCCACATTGCCTGCCTCACAAAGGGTCCTTGCCTAAAAAGCTCGCCCTGGCCTAGGGTAACCCACTGCCCACCTCCCCCACCCAGACACCTCGTAATGCGCGCAGAGTCAGATGGATGTGACAGTACTAAACCCCTTGTAGCTGCTGTGATGCCCTCAAACGCCCATCCAACTCCGGATACACCACCGCCAGGATCCGGAACATTAGGGGGGTCATGGTGCGACGGGCACCCCTCCCACGTTGGGAGGCCATCCCCAGCTGGGCCTCAGCCGTCTTCTTGCTCCAGCAGCGAATGTCCTCCCATCTTTTATGGCAGTGGGTGCTCCGTCTATGGTGGACCCCCGGACGTCCTTGGAGATGGCACGCCAAATATCCTTCTTCTGGTTGGCGCTGACCTAGAGGAATAATACAGGGGAAAAGGAAAATCTTTAGCCGTCCGGATCGTCACAGTCATTAGCCAACGTTCCCACCCTTGCCCTGACGCACATACACTCACCGTCCGCACATGCAGGCCTCAGTCCCCCCATGTATCTTCCATCCACACCACTCCAAACAGGCATTGCCCATGCAGCATGCTCACAGTGTACTCACCTGTTTGTCTGGAGGACCGTAGAGTAGCGTGTACTGGGGGAGGACCCCATCCACTAACTTCTCCAACTCCTCCGAAGTGAAGGCAGGGGCCCTTTCCTCAGACACATGAGCCATCGTCGCTTCCAGACTGAGGTCACAGCAGCACTTTCAGTGTAGGTCCTCTCCTGTCGAAGGTCAGGTATCAAGTGAATGAACAGAGAGAAAATGGCGGTCATGTCCGCGGCGGTGCGTACCGTCACCACCGGCGTACATCGTCATTGGCTCCTGGGACCCATAGGGTCCAATGTTAACCAATGCAGGATTGCGCTGCGGTCTTCGACCGCCTACTGCGACAGTGTACAACGCCAGCGCAGTTACCTCATATCCTCTTGTCCCACATTACAGGTCAGGCAGCCGCCATTTCAGGGGGCCCCATGGCATTAATAATAACTGCGTCACACCTATCGAGGCCTTGCATACACACAGTAACAGGCACATTGTGGATTTACAAATGTTTGCTAATGACATTTAGTAATACCTCAGTGTTGGCTGACTCTCTGCTCGGTGTTTTCCTCCATAGTTCACGTCCGCTGGGGCAGGTGGTGAGATGGCGGCATCCTCTGGTGTACAGACCGCTGGTGGACCTGTCGACAATGGAAGAGAGACACGTAATAGTCACCTACAGACTTGATCATGCAACAATCCATGAACTGTGTGCCCAGTTGGAGCCAGACCTGATGTCAGCAATCCGCCATCCCACAGGAATCCCCCCTCTAGAGCAGGTCCTGTCAGTACTCCATTTCCTGGCAAGTGGGTCTTTTCAAACAACAGTGGCTGATGCATCAGGGATGTCCCAGCCTATGTTCTCAAACGTGTTGTCCAGAGTGTTGTCTGCCCTGCTTAAACACATGCGCAGCTACATTGTTTTCCCTCAGGTGGAAGATTTGCCTACAGTGAAAGGTGACTTCTATACCCTGGGACATATCCCCAACATCATAGGTGCCATTGATGGGACACATGTGGCCTTGATACCCCCCGCAGGAGTGAACAGGTGTACAGAAATCGGAAGAGCTACCATTGAATGAATGTGCAGATGGTGTGTTTGGCCGACCAGTACATCTCCCATATGAATGCCAAGTTTCCTGGATCAGTGCATGACACTTACATTCTGAGGAATAGCAGCATCCCTTATGTGATGGGGCAACTCCAGAGGCACCGTGTGTGGCTAGTAGGTGAGGACAGGGACCCTATACCATGTAAATAGTTGTCTGGGGTTGTCCCTAAGGGTTAGTGTGTGTCTAACAGTTGTCCCTCGACATTTGCAGGAGAGTCTGGGTACCCCAACCTGTCATGGCTACTGACCCCAGTGAGAAATCCCAGGACAAGGGTAGAGGAACGCTACAATGAGGCACATGGGCTAACTAGGAGAGTGATTGAAAGGACCTTCGGCCTCCTGAAGGCCAGGTTCTGGTGCCTCCATATGACAGGTGGTTCTCTCTACTACTCACCAAAGAAGGTGTGCCAGATCATCGTGGCCTGCTGTATGCTGCACAACCTGGCTTTGCGACGACAGGTGCCTTATCTGCAGAAGGATGGTCCAGATGGAGGTCCTGTGGCAGCTGTGGAGCCTGTGGACAGTGAAGAAGAGGAGACAGAAGAAGAGGATATCGTCAACAGAAACAACGTTATCCAGAAATACTTCCAGTGAGACACAGGTAATAAGATGTCACTGCCTCACACCTCTCATACAATTGTTAGACCCATCATATGTCTTTCACTTTCACCCAGTGTATGGACCTTGACTTGTCACTTTGCCTTTCCATTTTACAGATGTGGGTCCCACTGTGTGACCTCTGCTATATTACCTCATGGACTAGAGCTGTTTACATCGGTATGTTGACAATACAATCGACATTGCTATATTCCATAGTTATTGCAAATACACATTTGTGAAAGCACAGACTGACTCCAGCTTGTTTTGTGATTCAAGGGTGTTTATTTCAGTGCAAAATAGTGGAGGGGGTTGTAAAATGGGCAGGGGTGATGGTGGAGGATTGTCCATGGCAGAGTCCAGTCTATGTGTTTCACAGGTGCATTGTCCAAAGGGGCATAGGAAGTGGAGCTAGGGCAGTTGATGGATGGACAGGGTGACGAAGTGGGACAGAAGGATGACATTCAGGGTGGTCTCATTTCCTGGCGGGGGTCTTGGCATTGTTCTCTGTCTTTGTCCTGGATCTCAGGGACCGTTTGCGGGGTGGTTCTCCATCTGCAGGGGGTGGGGTGCTGGTGTCGGGGTCCTGTGGCGGTGCCTCCTGTCCACTAGCGCCGGCGGAGGTGGTGGGCTGTTCATCATCCAGGCTAGTGTCAGGGGCCCCTTGTTGTGCCACCGTGTCCCTCCTGGTGTTCCCAAGGTCCTTCAGCACCCCTACAATGGTGACCAGGGTGGTGTTGATGGACTTAAGTTCCTCCCTGATTCCCAGATACTGTTCCTCTTGCAGCCGCTGGGTCTCCTGAAACTTGGCCAGTACCGTTGCCATCGTCTCCTGGGAATGATGGTACGCTCCCATGATGTTGGAGAGGGCCTCGTGGAGAGTGAGTTCCCTGGGCCTGTCCTCCCCCTGTGCCCCTCTTTTCCTGTGCCTCTGTCCCCTGAACCGTGTTCCCACTGCCACTGCCCCCAGGTCCCTGATTTTCTTGGGTTGTTGGGTTTGCCTGGGTTCCCTGTAGTGGTGGACACACTGCTGCTTCACGTGTCCTGGGGACAGAGGGATGGGCCCGCTGGGTGGGTGCTGTGCTGGTGTTTCCTGAGGGGGGAGGCTCTGTGGTGGCTTGTGCCTGTGTCAGGGGAACCGACTGTCCTGAGGTCCCAGATGGGCCGGGCTGGTCATCTTGATCCAGTTGGACAGAGCTGCTGTCATCACTGTGGGCCTCCTCTGTGGGGGGAGTGGACATGTCTGGAACCTTCTGTCCGGTGACGTTGGGTAGGGGTCCTGCAGGGGTGTAAAGGCATGATTATTGCATCTGTGTGTGCCATCGTGTGCAATGGGTGGGTGACCCTGTACTCCAGTGCTTGCATTCTTGTGTAGGACCTTGTGTGAGAATTGGTTTGGTGATCTGTGTGGGTATCTGTAGTGGACATGCTTTGGTGATGGGTGTCCATGCTTTGGTGTTGCATGCAGGACTTTGTGTTGGGATGTGTGGGTTGTGATAGTGGGACATTTGTGAGGTGTTGGAGTGATGGGGGTGAGGTATGTGATAGCATGCAGGTAGGGTGGAGGATGTAATAGTTAAGATTTGACTTACCAGAGTCCATTCCTCCTGCTACTCCTGCGAGGCCCTCAGGATGCAGTATAGCCAAGACCTGCTCCTCCCATTTTGTTAGTTGTGGGAGAGGAGGTGGGGGTCCGCCGCCAGTCCTCTGAACTGCAATCTGGTGTCTTGAGACCACGGAACGCACCTTCCCCAATAGGTCGTTCCACCTCTTCCTGATGTCATCCCGTGTTCTTGGATGCTTTCCAACTGCGTTGACCCTGTCTACAATTCTGCGCCATAACTCCATCTTCCTAGCTGTGGAGGTGTGCTGCACCTGTGATCTGAATAGCTGTGGCTCTACCCTGACGATTTCCTCCACCATGACCCTGAGCTCCTCCTCAGAGAACCTGGGGTGTCTTTGCGGTGCCATGGTGTGGTGTGGGTGATGTGTGAGGTGGTGTCGGTTGTGATGTGTGAGGGGATGTGTTTGTGTGTGTTGTCTGAGGTGCGTGGATGTTGTGTGAGTGATGGTGTTGTGTGCCTGTGGATGCTAGTGTTGTTGATGGTAGTGTCTCTCTCTGGGCTTCTTTCTCAATTTTTGTCATAGGGGGTTGTGCGTGATGTGGGTGTGTGTTTTATATTGTATTGAGTGTGTGGGAGTGATGTGTGTATGTGTATCAGGTGTGTGTATTTCGAATTGTCCAATGTGGTTATGTTTTGTAAATGTGTGTGTATTTTGAGCGTGGCGGTGTGTAACCCCAAATGGAATACCGCGGTTGAAAGACCGCCGCGTGGATTCGTGGGTCGTAATAGTGTGGGCGTATTCCTGTTGGTGTGACGGTGGAGGTTTTGTTATCACCAGTTTATCACTGATCTTTGTTATGGCGGACTTGTGTGGGTGTCTGGATTTTGGCGGATTCCGGGCTGTGGGTCATAATAGCTGTAGCGGAATTCCACCGCCGCAGCGGTGTGTTGGCGGTCTTCTGCGCGGCGGTAAGCAGGATTTACCGCCAATGTTGTAATGAGGGCCTATATTCCGTGAAAATAATCTGATTGGCGCAGCTAGTAACCGTTCAGAAATTCCTTAGCATATTGTCCAACACACACATTTAAATGTGCAGGGTAATTACCTAAAACCAGTATCCCAAAAGTAACTTGAATTCAAGTTTAAATTACATTATTAAATAAAGTAAACTCACCAATGCTGGGAATGCATTCTTGCAAATGCCCGTGGCTTTCTTCAATAGCTTAGCAAAGATGCCGTGGGCCCTTCTGCAAGGAAAGAAAATGACCTGTAAGGGTAGTAAAATATAGCAATTATCAAGGTTCAGTGGGCCCCTTGGGGCTCTGGTAACGGTGCCACTTCACCCGCCGCACCAATGGTAGCTACCCCCCTGGATTCGTTACAAAGAGTGGGGTACTGCGTGTATATTATCGCAGAGCGATTCATTGATGCATCGGCCATGGCAATGGTTGCTGTAAAGATTCCTGTACAGAAAGAGCCACGCAGCTCTGCAAAAGGCCTTATTCCGAGCATCATAAGCACTCATGTACAATTTCAACGATGTGAAAACAGTTTTTTGTGTTTATATAAACGGAATATAGTAAGCGCTTTCGATCTGCTCTTAAAATCTACAAAAGCCTGACTATGTTGGCAGACTTACCCTGAGCTTTAACAGTGAAGAAAACTTCCTGGTAAAACTGAGAAACAGGAAAGTGACGTATTGGCTTCGTGGAACAGTGCCATCACTTGTAAAACATGTGTACAACTTTTAATGGCCTCTTGTGATCTATTCCATCCTGCAGCATTAACGCTGCACAGTAGTGCAGGCACATAGAAAGTTGAAGCTGCTCTTAAAAGTAATATTAACCAGTAATAGGGGATCGTTTAAGAACGATTGTTTTTTATATTGAATCTGTGAGCCCCAGTGCCTTGTCTGATGCAAATCAAACTCATTAAGGTTGTAGTTAGAACACTAAAATATTTTCTAAACTTAAATTGTTTAACGGAAATCTTTTTGGACAATAACCATTCTAGTGTATGTTGAGATATTGGCTAGAGAAAGTGGAAGTACTTCTGGTGCCTTAGCAGTAATGTATCACCTTTTTGTGAACACTTGAACATTACTTGACCAAGGGTGAGTAGCCCAATAGTGCAAACAAAGGGTCTGATAGAGAAAAGTTCGCAGGAAATCTCAATTTATAGAATCGTCCTGCTAGACATAGTCAAGACATCCATAATTATTACATGCATGAAGCGAATCTGGCTCTGTGCAAACATAACACATGCTTTACGCTTTACTAACCTTAAAATGAGTTAATGTCCCACAAACATAAACACATTTGCATGGAACATTTGCATGACAACTCTCACTAAGGAAAGTAAATGCAGCAATCAAGAAACCGAAAAAAGTCACTGTCGCTGTTGCTGCAGTGGGAAAGTTTCCACCTTCCCACTACTATCAGGAAGTGCTCATGATAACATGGGGACTGGTCGCAGTAGCTACCCCCAGTTCCCCGCTCTGAGCCCTGCCATCACACCAAAAGTAAACTTTCCCAGTCTGGTCTTGTGCTGTCGTGGCCCATGACCCACCCTTCCTCACTCTCCCCTGAGGCGACTCACACTTGTTCCTACCAGTGGTCGGTGGAGGGTGCGGCTTGCTCATTCACTATCAGATGCTCCAGGTTTCTCCACCCAGGATATCCTAGTGGAGGTAATGATCATGGGAAGGTGAGGCAGTATTATATTTAACTACATTTTGCAAAGTCAGGTGAGATCAGAAAACCTTATCCAAGTTCTGAAAAAGCCAAGATTTTCTGATTTCGTCAGATGAGGTAGGCTTAATAAAATATGAGTCCACTCCTAATTCCAACTAGTCGTGGAAACAAATATGCTAGAGTCTTCCTCCTATGTTACAAGCAACAGACTATGCAGCATATAAGAATTCTAGTGTTTAGAGCGCTTAATAATTAGAATCATTATGTTGGTGTCATTTGGAGGAGGTGAAACAGGCAGCAGGGTAGATCCATGTATTATTCACTGTAAGCAACCAACAACAGGCAGGAGATGCCCTGAAGAGATTTACCATGTTGCTAAAGTCTTGACTAGATAAGAAAGCATGTAGATAGACTGCCGGCCTGATAGCTGATAAGTAATAATACTTGGCTGAAGGCCCCTGACTGACTCATGGTAGATATATGTGAACAGGACTTGTTGGTGCTCATATGAGGCTTGGTTGATTATTATAGAGTCAGACTGCAAATAACTAAAGAATTGGCTCCTGCAGTACTGTTGGCAATCTGTTGCAAATCTCAAATGTGTAGGGAGGATCTTAAATACATGAGCCCTGAACATGAAGCAATTTGACCCCCCCAAATTATTGTGTGATCTTGAACAGATATCACGTTGGCTTTGGATGGTCAACTTCAAATGTCTTGGAGGCTGTTAATTGGAAAATTTGGAGAGAATAGTGGGGTACAACAATGAAGCACCTTAGGCCCTAACTCTTAAAATGTGATCTTTCTTTGATCAGGTCCAATGACATAATATTGTGAAAATAATATCCATTCACAAAAATATCACAAACAAAATGTATTGTTCATAACATGCACAATACAACCATAAAGCAAACTAGCCAATACAAATATTGTGTTTGTTTACAGTAGTGGTGTTTTTAATTAATTTTGATAAATGTGAGCTATAATTTATTATAGCATATTAAAATTATTTTTTACGATTTATTTTTACAATATTTTTAATGTTTGATTTTGAATTTTATTTTGTAATGCATGTTGATTTACAACATGAAAATTTAAAGTTATGTTGATTTAATTAAAATAATTTATGCTTTTATTTTTAATTGTATTTATTTTTATCATGTAGTAATATTTTATTTGCATTTTTATTTATATATATTTTAATTTCAATTGTATACAAAAAAATAAGTACTACCTAAATTATTATTTAAAACTTACTATATTAGGCATAGAAAATTAAAAGTGTTCATATTACATTAATTAATAAATTATATATTTTTATAATATTTATTACATTTAATTATAAAGGTTTTATAATAGATTGTAAATCATGACTCTTTATATGTTTACTTCATTAATTTTGGTTATAAGTGTGCTGTAGATAAAATACACTATTTAAAGAATATGTATTAACATATAAATATATTGGTATGTTATTTTTGTAAAGGGTTTGTGAAAACATTTTGTTTAATTCATAGTCTTGTTTGATTTTTATATTTACGTTGGTTACATTTTGTTTATATACATAGCATTATCTTTTGTTTTTTTACTGTGCTATTTTGTCATTTTTTATTATATTTCTGTTATAACTAATGAATAGTATTTGTGTTATTACATTATTTATCACTGATCTATGGGTAACGTGTTTTTTTGTAGATTTTTATATTTTAATTTGTTTATATAAAACATATCTGAATTTTGATTATTGTTAAAAAAAATATTTATATATCATTATAGTTTTTCAAATAAAGTGTTAAATATATATTGTGCTGTCTTAATTTAGATATATGGTGAATGATAATGTCCCCACTTTAGAGCCCTAACCTTCCCCTAATAGAACATATTGGAATCGGAATATTAAATATAAAGCCTTTATTGTCTACAACTTTGCACTAAATGGTTTGGATTGGAGTGAGAATAGTAAATTCGACCACTTTAGTGTCTAACACCTTCCCTTAAATTGATTGGGTTGGAGTGGGAATACCAAATGTCAACACTTTACTGTCTCAAACCTTCCCATAAGTGGCTTAGGTTGGAGTGTGAATAGTAAATATCATCCCTTTAGTGTCCATCAACTTCCCTTAAATGGCTTAGGCTGGAGGGGGGAATAGTAAAGGTCAGCCCTTTAGTGTCGAACACTTTCTCCTAAATGGATTAGGGTGGAGTGGGAGTAATAAGTGTCACTCCTTTAATGCCCAGAATCTTTCCATAAATCGCTTAGGTTAGAGTTGTAATAGTATATGTCACCATCTTAGTTTTCAACTCCTTCCCCTAAGTGGCCTAGATTTAAGTGGGAATAGTAAATGTTACCCATTTATTGTCCAAAACCTTCCCCTAAATGGCTTAGATTGTAGTGGGAATAGTAAATGTGACCCCGTTAAGTGCCCAACACCTCCCCCTAAATGGCTTTGGTTGGAGTGGGAATATTAAATACGGTGACTTTAGTGTCCAACATCTTCTCCTAAGTGGCTCCACATTGGTGTGGGGATGGTAAATGTCACCCCGTCCAAAGTCTTCCCCTAAATGGCATAGATAGGATTGGAGATAGTAAATGTGGCCCGTTTAGCATCCAACACCTCCCTCTAAATAGCTTAGGTTGGAGTCGGACAAGTAAATATAGTCACTTTAGTGTCAAACACCTCCCGATCAGTGGCTTAGGTTGGTGACAGAATAGGAAATGTCATGGTTTTAGTGGCCAAACCTTCCCCTAAATGGCTTATGGGTGAACACTAATTTTCCCCCTTTTAGTATCCAACACATTCCCCTTAAAGGCTTAGGGGCTCATTACGAGGCTGGTGGTCATGAAACAGCCAGCCTCGTGGTAATGGTCGACTGCCTCACTCCAGGTGATCTGACTGCCACATTACGACCCTAGAGGTCAGACCACCAGGGGACCGCTGCCCCCATCAGGATCATGTATCCTGATGGGCTGAAGTCGGTCTGAGTTGTGGTCAGCCATGGCGGCACTGCACTCAGCGCCATAGTGCTGATTACAACTCAACTTTCCACCATCCTTTTCATGTCAGGAACCCTGCCATTAAAAGGCTGGTTGAAAGCCAATGTAGGGGGTTAAAGGGGGGCCTGCACTACCCATGCGCATGGCATAGGTAGTGCAGAGGTCCACCTGCCCAGTACCCTCTGACTTTGCACTGTCTGCTTTGCAGACAGTGCCCATTCCGAGGGTGCTGATGCACTATGGTATTGGCCTAGGCTCCCATAAGGGATATCGTAGCACTGTCCCCGCCAGTCATCCGGACTGGAACGTCATAAAACCATGTTCCCACCGGTCAGCCCGGCGGGAACATTGTAATACAATAGAGGGGACACCTCTGGCATGATGGCAGCATCCTTCCCGCAGCAGTGGCAGTCCTGCAGTGGGACCGCCAGTGTCATAACAAGGCCCTTAGATTGGAGTGCGAATAGTAAATATGAACACTTCTGTGTCCAATGCCTTCCCATAAATGGTTGAGATTGGAGTCTAAACAGTAACTGTGATCCCTTTAGTGTACAACATAACACCAAAGTGGTTTAAATAGAGGTGGGAGCAGTAAATGTAACCACTTTAGTGTATAGCATTTTTTTGTAAAGTGTTGTATTACGGGTTAGGTATTACATGAAACTTTTTAAGTGTTGCATTTTCACAACCATCATTAGTATTGATTTGCAAATGACAGCAAGTGACACATTTTCTCATTTCTACATTGTTCTTTATTCATTTTTTAATATTTTATTTCTTGTATATGTTTACATTTTTTAAACTCATGCATATATTACTGTAACAGAAAGTAAAACGTTTTTATTGTTAATTTTTTTACATATTTTTTGTGAAATACACGTTATATATATTTTCAACATTCTTCTACGTATTGGTATTTTTCATCATTTTGCAAATATGGTAAAACTTGTTTTACCATATACAGGGGTGATTATGACCTTGGCGGACGGCGGAGGCCGTCCGCCAAGGTACCGCCGGCAAATGACCGCACCGCGGTCAAAAGACCGCGGCGGCCATTCAAACATTTCCTCTGGGCCGGCGGGCGCTCTCCAAAAGAGCGCCCGCCGGCCCAGAGGAAATGCCCCTGCAACGAGGACGCCGGCTCAGAATTGAGCCGGCGTAGTTGCAGGGGTGCGACGGGTGCAGTTTGCACCCGTCGCGTATTTCAGTGTCTGCATTGCAGACACTGAAATACACAGTGGGGCCCTCTTACGCGGGCCCCTGCAGTGCCCATGCCATTGGCATGGGCACTGCAGGGGCCCCCAGGGGCCCCGCGGCACCCCCTACCGCCATCCTGTTCCTGGCGGGAGACCCGCCAGGAACAGGATGGCGGTAGGGGGTGTCAGAATCCCCATGGTGGCGGACCGCGCTCCGCCACCATGGAGGATTCCCCCGAGCAGTGGGAAGTCGGCGGGAGACCGCTGACTTTCCGCTTCTGACCGCGGCTGAACCGCCGCGGTCAGAATGCTCGTGGGAGCACCGCCAGCCTGTTGGCGGTGCTCCCGTGGTCGGTGGCGATGACCCCCACAGTTGTTAAACATACAGGTTTTATGTACTTTTTTAAGTATATTATGAATAGTACTATATTATACTATTTATTTTTTATAGTAATATTTACTTTATACTTTAGATAATTATGTAAATTTTCTTAATACATTTATTGTTTTTTTTACATATTTAAAAACATGGCTACTTATTTGTTAACATTTTAAACTTTTTTTTATAAAGTCCAATTGCTTTCTATGGGGAGAGAGTCTTTTTTTAATTTTCATTTACCAGACATTTATTATGGCTCAGTGTACTTTTGGAGTCTAATGCTTTTTATATACTGTAATATGTCACCCTTAGTGGGAAGAGAATGCCAAGGTGTGGGTCCCTTGCACACTATATCACTGGAACAAAGCTATACCTGGCTGATGAGCCCTTATTCAAGGCTCATTTCGAGATGACTGTATCCAAAATGAGGTGGCATGGTGTGAAAAATAACTATGGACTATGATGTGACCCAAGTGGTTATCAGAGGCTCAGATTAATTCAAGCATTCCATCCATCACTTTTTTGTATACTTTAGCGTTTCGCCCTATGTAGGACGGATATGCCCAGACATGGGTCCCTTGCACATTGTCACTGGAACCAACCTATCCTTTTCCAGTGACCCCTTAGCAGAACAAAACCAGTCTTGAGTTGCATGTGTTCCGGTTCAGGGAGGACCAGGGCACCAAAGTGACTAGTAAATGAGCAGCAGGAGCCGCTCATTTATTGTTCACTGCTCCAACATGGAGTGCCCCATAATGCCCTGCAACAGCTTTTTTGTATAGTCATTTTTAAACTTGGTGGCACATTTTTTTAATGTTATTGGAGGGCTGTAGGAAGTGGAGTAGTACCATTAAAAAAAAAAAACAGCAGGTCCCCTTGGTCATTGAAACCATGACCCCAGCGGAGCTAACAATATTTTTTAAAGCACTCCTAATTTGTGCTCGGTCCTCTTTAGCTGAAGTGCAAGGCCGTCTTGTGGTTGTCTTTATGATTACATTTTGTGGGCTAAAAAATGTTAAAGGAAAGAGGCAAAGACATGTTGATTTTATTTTTACAAATAATCTGTTGCTCCTTTTTCCATTTTTAAGTACAAAAATTGCAATAATAAAAATTATGATAAAAGAAAGACTCACAGACATGTATATTTATTTATTATACATTAATTAAACATTTTTAGAACATTCACTGATATTAAATATTGTATTGTGTGAATTATTGCAATGTACACTAGTTTGAAATAATTGGTGATTTTTGGAGAAAGATGATAATAGGGTCACTTTTTATATTTTGGTGTTGTGACTCTTTGACAAAGTCAGAAAGTCTGCCTGATTACAACCAGGACATGCAAGACCACCTGCATGCTCTGCATGCCAGAAGGCGGTGAGCGGTTGTCTACTGGCAAGGGATTTTGGATGCAGGTACTTGCTGTGGGTGGGGCAGAGCCCTCCTCCCCAAGCCTTTATGGGCTGGAGGTCTCCATCCTCCAGGGTCAGGGGTGAGTTTCCTGGTGCTAACCTGTGATACCCATAAACGACTAGTTGGGAGCTGGGTGGAGACCCAGGGCTCCCGGTGCCCAAGCCGGCTCCCCGCATACACCCATCCTGGGTGCACCAGGAGCTGGCATTGCTCCCCCCCACAGGGAGCAGCTATTTCTACTTGCTCCCTCCAGGCAGGACCAATTTGTGTTCTCTTGCCAGCAGGAGCGCTGACAATGAAACAGAAGTCTGCTCCCACCTGGCAGGAGCATTTGCAAAGCTCCTGACAGGTGGGAGCAAACTTCTGTCTTCCTGCTCATGCTCCTGTTGTCATCAATAATGTTATCATTGATGTCATAGGACATGTCATAAATCTTGTGTGAGGTTAGAAGCAGTTCATGATGAGGGCTAGAGTTTTAGTTACCTCAATTTTCTATAATTGGTAAATTTCAGTGTTTTTTGTTTAGTTTAGAATGTCATGCTTTATCTGACATTTTCACCTAACTATAACATTACTTTGTTTTTTTTCTGTGAGTTTCTGAGTTATTTTTATAATATAAAGTAACATATTATTACTAGACTGAACTATAACATGCTCATTTTACAGACACTAAACCTTAAAGGAAGCACTTACAAATATAAACGTAGCAGGTGCCCCTGTTGAAGCTCAGCTTCTGGAAAGGACAAGCCACCCTAACTCTTGGGCTTGGCAAAGATAAAGGAAGGCTGTGCGCTCAGAGATTCCAAAGCAGAAAACAATCTAGAATCCTTCCTGGAGGTGAATTGATGATGTACTGAAGCGTAATCTGTATCTGACTGTGACACGCGGGTTTCTATCTTCCTCTCCTGGAGACACAGAGTTGAAGGTTTCTCCCTTTACAAAGCACCTGTAAGCTCCGCCCGCTGAGCCACGCCCCGTCTACACTCGTAGTAGGTAAAAGAATTCCCGCCTTTTACCAGGATGATGGACAGCTTTCCAAACGACCCCACTGCGTTTACCGACGATTCCGGTGGTGCGTTGTTGATGCGCAGGAGCACATATCCACAAAGACGCACCAGTAACAATCACATTTCCGAAGGCACACAAGGTTGCTGGAGACGTTTCTCCCTTGGTCCACCACGTAACCTCAGTATACAATATAAACGGGGCATATAAAACATGAGAGGTAACACTTACTGACATATACGTAGAAAATACTCCGGTTGGGTAGGCCACGATGCTCATTTTACAGACACTAAAGCTCAACAGGAAGCACTTACAAATATAAACGTAGCAGGTGCCCCAGTTGAAGCTCAGCTTCTGGAAAGGACATGCCCACCTAAGTCTTGGGCTTGGCAAAGATAAAGCAAGGCTGTGCGCTCAGAGATTCCAAAGCAGAAAACAATCTAGAATCCTACCTGGAGGTGAATTGATGATGTACTGGAGCGTAATCTGTATCTGACTGTGACGCGCGGTTTCTATCTTCCTCTCCTGGAGACACAGAATTGAAGGTTCTCCCTTTATAAAGCACCTGTAAGCTCCGCCCGCTGAGCCACGCCCCGTCTACACTCGTAGTAGGTAAAAGAATTCCCGCCTTTTACCAGGATGATGGACAGCTTTCCAAAACGACCCCATTGCGTTTACCGACGATTCCGGTGGTGCGTTGTTGATGCGCAGGAGCACATATCCACAAAGACGCACTAGTAACAATCACATTGCCAAAGGCACACAAGGTTGCTAGAGACTTTCTCCCTTGGTCCATCACGTAGCCTCAGTGTACAACATAAACGGGGCATATAAAACATGCTAGGTAACGCTTACTGAATTACTCGTAGAAAATACTCCGGTTGGGTAGGCCACGATGCTCATTTTACAGACACTAAACCTCAACAGGAAGCACTTACAAATATAAACGTAGCAGGTGCCCCAGTTGAAGCTCAACTTCTGGAAAGGGACAAGCCACCCTAACTCCTGGGCTTGGTAAAGATAAAGCAAGGCTGTGCGCTCAGAGATTCCAAAGCAGAAAACAATCTAGAATCCTTCCTGGAGGTGAACTGATGATGTACTGAAGCGTAATCTGTATCTGACGGTGAAGCGCGGTTTCTATCTTCCTCTCCTGGAGACACAGAGTTGAAGGTTTCTCCCTTTATAAAGCACCTGAAAACTCCGCCCGCTGAGCCACGCCCCGTCTACACTCGTAGTAGGTAAAAGAATTCCCGCCTTTTACCAGGATGATGGACAGCTTTCCAAAATGACCCCACTGTGTTTTACCGCCGATTCAAGTGGTGCGTTGTTGATGCGCAGAAGCAGGAGGACACCTCCACAAAGACGCACTAGTAACAATAACATTGCCAAAGGCACACAAGGTTGCTGGAGACGTTTACCCCGTGGCCCATCACGTACCCCTAGTGTACAATATAAACACAAAATCGTTTTTGTAGTAGGTTCTCCCTTTATAAAGCACCTGTAAGGTCCGCCCGCTGAGCCACGCCCCGTCCACCCTCGAAGTAGGTAAAGGAACTAGTAACAATCATATTGCCAAAGGAACACAAGGTTGCTGGAGACGTTTACCCCGTGGCCCATCACGTACCCTTAGTGTACAATATAAACGGGCATATAAAACATGCTAGGTTACGCTTACTGACATACTCGTAGAAAATACTCCGGTTGGGTAGGCCACAAAGCTCTTTTTTACAGAAACTAAACCTCAAAAGAAGCACTTACAAATATAATCTTAGCAGGTGCCGCAGTTGAAGCTCAGCTTCTGGAAAGGACAAGCCACCCTAACTCTTGGGCTTGGCAAAGATAAAGCAAGGCTGTGCGCTCAGAGATCCCATAGCAGAAAAAGATCTAGAATCCCTCCTGGAGGTGAACTGATGATGTCCTAGAGCGTAATCTGTATCTGACTATGACGCGCGGGTTCTATCTTCCTCTGCTGGAGACACAGAGTAGAAGGTTTCTCCCTTTATAAAGCACCTGTAAGCCCCGCCCGCTGAACCATGCCCCGCCCACCCTCGAAGTAGGTAAAGGAATTCCCCGCCTTTTACCACGATGATGGACAGCTTTCCAAACGACCCCACTGCGTTTACCGCCGATTCCGGTGGTGCGTTGTTGATGCTCAGAAGCACGAGGACATATCCACAAAGACGCACTAGTAACAATCACATTGACAAAGGCACACAAGGTTGCTGGAGACGTTTTTTTTACCCCGTGGCCCATCACGTACTCTTACTGTACAATATAAAACATACTAGGTAACGCTTACTGACATACTCGTAGAAAATACTCCGGTTGGGTAGGCCACGATGCTCATTTTACAGAAACTAAACCAATAACAATAAAATACACACACACTCTTTTAAACCTATCCGACTAAGTATTTTTACCCATGATTCTAATTATGTATTGTATGTGCATATGTATGTTTTATTCATGTGTGTGTGTATATAAATATATATATATATATGTGTATGTATGTGTATATGTTGTTTCTGTGCCTGGCATGTTTGTGGATCAATGCATGGCTCCTGATATCTATGAATTTCTGCTCTCTTTTTATCACACCTATCTACCCATCACTCTTATGTCATGTCTCTATCAAACTATCCTCCATTCTCACTCGGACTCATCCCAAATCCCTTCGACCACTTTCATCTCCTAAATATCTCTGCCTAAGCTCTTCCCCTCCACCTCCACATCTAACTCACCAAACCTCACTCTACCTCTGTGACCTCCCACACAACCCTACTAAATTCTCCTGCATTCATCTCACCCTACTTCTATGCTCTCCCTAACCCTTCCACATCCTCTTTCCCCTCCGCTCCCCTATTATTCATCTCAAGCCTTTGGATTGAGTAAATGAAGGATAAACTCCCAATTAACACTTCTGGATTTCTTTCCTCCTCCACCCCTCCATTACTCCAGTCAATCTAACTAACAAACTCTCATATCTACAACTCAAATTAACTCATAATAATACTAAAACTGTACTCCTTATTAAATTATACTAATCCATCACTAATTCTTGTTGGGTACCGGAGTAGCGTGCTACTCATCGAAAAGCGCATCGACGCCTCGTCAGGGGTAGTAAGCGCTATATAAATACGATTACAATACAATACAATACAATAACATTACCTAACCCTTAGTTAATTTTCAGTGAATTTTTTAGATGTTTTAACTTACAATAACAATATAAAGAAATGTCAATTTAAGTAAGGCAGACCTACTAGCTTTGTCAAAGAGTCACAACACCAAAATATAAAAGGTTGCCCTATTGGCTTTAGCAAAGGGTCAGCACATCAACCTATATAATCCAAACCTATTGGCTAGGTTAAAATGTCATCACAATAGTTTATCAATAGCCATATTCCAAAGTAATCCTTAAATACTCTTGAGGTTGCAGAATTCAGCCATAGAACCAATACAAGCGGTCCAACACTCCAGCTGAAGCACATGAAACTCCAGCTCAGACTGCTTACAGTTTTTTTTTAAACAAACAAATCATTCGAGGGCTGCAAAGCTCTTTGCAGCACTCCACAACACTGCAACATTCAGGCTAGGCCCTGCTAGTGAGTATGAGTCGTAGAAGTTCCACAGGGGCTTTTCAGAGCAAGATCCCCCAGAGGCTCTGTGGCCTGCTGATCAGTCTTACCCGCTATCATTGATTCCGAATGCAGTTCTTGGGTGGCATGTGGGATCTAGTGGTTGAGCCGATGCTCCACTTACTCGAGTCTCAACCAGCTACGCATCACTTTCGCACGCTGCTCAAGGGCATTGCCTCCCCTCTTCACTGTGATCCCCACCTGGTATATGGGGTTATGAACAGAGGCACACCTGTTGACGGCCTCTCTGAATCACAGCACTGCACAGGGTGATGGGCCTTAAGCTTCACCATGGCCTTCACCTGGTACATGGGTGTCATGAACAGCCGTACACAGGGTAAGAGACCCTCCAGGTCCCGGAATCTCATGCTTTGCTTCAGGGATCCACTCAGCAGGAACCCCACTGGAGCTCCCTCCCTCCCTCCAGGCACTCTCTTTCTCCTCACAGGGTCCTCTGATCTCAGTAGCAGGCAGATGCTGGGGTTCCAGGCTCCAGTGAACTTTCCCTCACCCAGCAGGGAGGCCAACAGACCTTGATCCCCAATCCCGGTCACAACAGGCAGAAGTCATGCTGTGCATCTCCATGCTGACTTAGAGTCACAGTATGACTGATTGACATTTGGCAAATTTTTAGAGGTGCAAACTCCCCTTTTTCTAATCCAATTCCATACTTGTTGTGCCCACTGTCTTTCTGGAATTAAGCTACATCTGACAGGAAAGCCCCAATCAGGCTCTTGGGCTGCTTGGGAGGACTTGGTCTGGCAGTTTGGGCTGGCCTGACTGGGTCCAAAATGAGGTGCCATAGTAGGCTACAGCAGGCACAAGAATGATGGACTGGAATGCTACCCCGAGTAATTTGTAGTTGTTTGTGTTACAAGCATTCCTCCAATCAACTTCGGTGTGTTTAACATTCCATTTTAGGCCTGACTGTAGTAAGACAAAAACTGCTGAACACAAAGGTAGGCCAGGGCCTGGGAAGATTGACTGCATTAGTCAAAGAGGGACAAGGGGTGCCGTGGGGGTACCAAACCCATTTGCTGGTGAACCTTGCAAAGCTGAAACCTCACCCAGCCTTCCTTAGAACATGTTCTGGACCTTAGGAAAAACAGATAAGGAGTTGACCGGCTGTCAGTCATCTAGGAGGAGCCTTGAAGGACTGGACCTGCTCCCCTTGTACCCAAGATAAAGAAGCAAACTCCAAGGGTCGGGTAGTTGAGCTCCTATGTGGCTACATGGACACAGCAAGCTGCAAGAACCCTTTTCATTGAAATTCTCAACTAACCAGTGGCAACTGGAAGTTATATTGGACTTTTCTGCTGGTGACCTCTACCGGACACCATGAGAGTCTTTAGGCACCTTGTCCCTCAGATCCTAAGGATCTTAGAAATGTCCTTTTGTGGTTATCTGAGCTCAAAAAGAAGTTTGGAAACTTTTCAAAAATGTTTGCTCCAAAGTTCCAAGAGAAACTGCAGTGAGAAATATCTGACCACCAGTTCCACAGCATCGGATTGAGTTTCAGGTTTGTCCTGTGCAGAGATCTCTGCACCACTGGAAAGAAAATACAAAGCCCCTTTCTTTGTTAGGACTTAGAAAGTTTTCAACCAAAACCTGTGGGACCACACAGCTTTGCATATCTGACCTTTGGTTCCACTGCGGCAGTTACAGGTTCAGCTTTGCCCCACAATGAGAAGAGTTTTTCCACACAAAAAACAGCAAAGTATCTGTTTCAATTGGCAGTTGGAAATTATTTTGAACTTGTTTAATTCTAGGTTTTACATTTTTATCTCTTTTTATAAATTGGAGTGGAATTTTGATTGAGTTGTGTTTTTTACTTTTAAACTGTTTTGGTGCACCTAATGGTTTACACATTTTTGTTAATTTGAGCCTGTCTGCTTTGTGCCGTAGTTACCAGGGGTTGAGCTAAGGTTAATATTTCTGCAACCTTTCACTGGACTTAACAAGATAGTGTCCTTATTACTTGTGGTGTTTACCAAACCTTCCCAACTAATACACCACTTTTTATAGTACCCCTACAAACCTGATAAATGCAAATTAGTTAAGTCACAAGATAGTTCAAACTGAATCTCTGCTCAAACTTCAGTAGCAATGGCACACACAGTATTCAACTCAATCGAGAAATGTGTGTTAAGTCCAAGCAATACGTTTTCTAAACAAATGGAGAAAGCTCAAGAAAAAAATAGCATAAAATATAACAAAACAACTGCAATATCAAAAGGAGAATGGGAATCACATTTTTTTTTTGAGACAAAAAACACCAAGAAAGCACAAAGCACCAACGGAAACATAGTTTGTGGATGATCGGGGCCTATTGAACATTTAAAACCTACTAAAATGGTACAGAGAACGAGCAAGTTCAAGAGGGGCACACTAATCAAACTTTTACCTTTTGAATCTGTTTATTTTCTAATTCTCTAAGTCCTTCATCTAGGCAAGAAAACAACCTGAAGCACATGACCCCTCAAGATGACCTCTGATTGTCATTGAGGTCCTGCTGAAGCATTCAGTTCTGGCACTAAAAGCTCTGAGTGGGACAGTGCTGGATTTCTTAGCTGTCAAAATCGTTTCACTGCTGGTTTAGAATTGCTGCCTCTCCCCACTTCAAGGTTAAACTTTTAGAATTAGTCCCTTTTTTGGTTCTCAATATCCACCAAACTGCAAGGCTAGAAACTGTAGCATGGCAGGACTCCACAAAACCAGATACCTTTGATGCAAACACCATCCAAAGCCATTTTTTGCATCAAAAAGCTCTTAGCAGGACAAACGTGCATTGCTTGCCTGCCAAGGGAGTGTCCTCCTACGGAAAGCTACTAGTGCCTTGTGTCAGTCTTATAGAGGTGGAACCAGGGCTTCTGTGGGTGTCCAGTTCACAACGACCAACTGGGACTTCTTGGAGTTAGAAGTTCTCCTACGATCTGCGTTCCTAAAGCAGATAAAGGGAGGGCAACCATTTGACCCTTGTAGGGCAGTTCCAGTTCCTGGATGCGAGTAAGAGTCAGGAGTTCTTCAGTCTTTATTCTTACAACAACCAAACAGAGTTTTCTTTCTTCAAAATGTTTTTCCTAGGTCAACAAATGTTCTGAGAAGGTGGTGGTGATGAACCAGTCTTTATCATGTACAATAGAAAGTAAATTGCTTACACCCAATGCTGCCTACTTTTTGACAGAATTCCCACATCCTGTTTCAGTTCTTTCGTTCTCAGTTTACTGAAAACCTTCACGGAATCCCTCATACAAGATAATTGTAGCTTTCTTTCATCAACAGGAACATTATCCCTCCCCTCTAAAAATTAGCTGTCCTCCTCTCTGCCAGTCCTAAAACCAGTTTTCCTCCTGGTCTTTCAGGAAACACAGATAAAAAACCCTTAAGTGACACTGGGATCAATGGTTGCTGTTTATGACAGCTCCATTTGGTATCAGTGCCTTAAAGGAAGAGCTGTGAAAGCTGCTCTTTGTGCTACCAACTAATCATGTCCTCCTAGATGGCTAATCCCTGTTAGGTGGCTGGTGTTAAAATCACTTGTGCCTTCCTGATGCCTGTCTTTCAGAAGAAGAGTTAGTAACAGTGAGCCAAGAACATGTATTCAGTCACTGGGGCTGGGCTGCAATATAAAGCAGAGAGGTAGTATTTATTGCATAGTTATTTAAATCATTGCAATTATTCAATAATAAAACACAAATAGGATAATAAACTCAGCAAGCTTACAAATATTGTTTCTTCAGAGAAAAAGCAAGTGAATTGTATACAACATAAATGTAAGCCATACCTTGGTTCACCTAATCACTGCAACAATTTGCATAATTTATTACATTGTTTGTCAGGAAGAACATCCCAATGAGTTTGCATCAGTTATAACTAGTACAGTGTCATCAGCAAAAAATACAACCAGGTGTCATAAATGTTTTAAGTTAGCTATCCACTTTTTGTAGTTTCCACGCAACAAGATCCATGAACTTGACTAACCTGGTGTTCAATTCTGGACATTCATCATTCAGGCAGTGAGTAAGAGATTGTATGAACTTTTTGCTGACTTGGGGGATCCCAAATCAAGTTTATGTGTTCTTCTATATCATCTTTTGCTGGTTTTTAGATGGCCAAGTGGTATTCCCCTTTTTCTAGTTTGATACCTAAGGGACTGATCAAGAGTTTGGGGAACAGGCAATCGTTCCTCTGCCGTGGTGGAACAGATCTGACATATATAGAATCTAGACTGACGGACTGCCATCCTTGAGGATGTAAAAAGGACTGCCATCTGTTCCTCAGTCCTCTGTTGTCGGTTCTTTCAAGGTTGGTACAGTAGACATATGCCTGCCATATTTAGAGTTGTCCAGTGTTAGACCTAGCATCCTTGGCGTGGTCTCCCCTAACGTTTTGCCTCTACTTCCCAGGTTGTTTCTGTGTGCTGGACACTGTTTTTGCTGTTTTTGTTACTCTGCACTTTACCACTGCTGACCAGTACTAAAGTGCAAGTGCTCCTTATGTGGAATTGTATGTATTGGGTTTTCCATGATTGGCATATTAGATTTACTTATAAGTCCCCAGTAAAATGCACTAGAGGTGCCCAGGGCCTATAGAATAGGATAGAAATATGGAGTTTGGGGTCTCTGAACTCACTATTTAAAAATACATCTTTTAGTGAAGTTGTTTTTTAGATTGTTAGTTTGAAAATGCCACTTTTAGAAAGTAGGTATTTTCTTGCTCAAGCCGTCCTGTGATTCTGCCTGTTTATGTATTCCTTGTGTGGCTCAGACTGACAGTCGGGCTGTTTGTGAATTTCCTCTATACAGTGACACAAAGGGAGTTGGGGTGTAGACTGCATATCCTGATGAGCCGTCTGGGCTAGAGTGGAGGGAGGAGTGAAACGGCTGTGCCTTCCCTCACACAATGTAGTTTCTGACCCCCTGGTGTGCGTCTAGAGCCTGGCCTGGGCAGGCCAGGATACTGTGAACAACAGAGACTTTCCTTTGAAGTTTGCCTACTTCAAAGTCAGAAACGAGTATCAGTAGTCGAATCAAAGACCAGACTTTGAATCACCTCAAGATCACTTCTAGAATCAAGAGGAACCTCTGCCAAGGAGAAGTGCTGAAGAGCTAAGGAGAAGTGCTGCCCCTGCCTGTGACTGTGCTTTATTGGGCTATCCTGTAGTTGCGGCTTCTGCCTGTGAAAGGGGGCAAAGACCAGACTTTGTGGTATATCTTTGCTTGAGAAGAATCTCTAAGGGCTTGGAGTAGAGCTTGCCTCCTGTTTTGAAGCATCAGGGACAGCAAAGGCTTCACCATCCAGTTTTGAGTCTAAATGCTGTGGACTCTAGCTTGCCAGAGGGTGCCATTCCAGTTCTAGGGCTCCTGGAAGTGAATTTCTGGAGAAAACCTGGCTAACGATGCCAGACGATGCCGTGCGACTTTGCTAAGGATGCTGCTGCACAGAACCCGCGACCGCCTGCCCTGAAGCCGTGGACCTCGCAGAAGCACGAGGACCCCAATGACTCTGCAGGCCTCGCGTCGCCGCAGTCACTGATCCCGCACGACCTCACTGAGATCGGAGTTTCGTAAGTCCGAAGTCTGTGACATCCAACCTCATCACAGCGCCTGAGGTCCTATGATGTCATCGCAACCCCATGGGGTCGCCCCGCAGCATTGTGACTTCGCCGGACTTTGTATCTGTCTGAGGTACCAAGGGACTGTCACCTCTCAAAATATGCCTCCCCACCTCCTCCGCTCTGTAGTAAGGACCCGACACTGCTGTGTCACGTTTCTGCTCCTCTGCCCCTTAGCACCAGAACCGACACTGCATCGAATCCAGCGACGCCTCGCTCCGCGACTCCATGCACCGGCCTGTTTTCTACTTTTTTAACGAAGGTACTGTACCTGTAGGTCCTCACAACTCCATAAATGGCTCCAGTGGTGTTGCATTGTAGGAAACGACTCCATTATGACGTCGCTTAATATCAAATTACATTTGTGCCCTTAGGCACTATTTCTGTGTTTTTAAATGCTAAGATTATATTTTTAATGGTGTATCATTTAAAAAAAAAATCATTTTTGGTCTTGTTTATTTAGATAAAATATTTACTATTTTTCTAAACCTGTGTTGTGTCATTTTGTAGTGGTTCACTGCATTACTGTGTGTGGTGGTACAAATACTTAGCACATTGTCTCTGAGTTAAGCCTGCCTACTCGTAACAAGCTACCAAGGGGGTGAGCAGGGGTTAACTAAGAGTAATTCTCCTTTACCCTGACTAGAGTAAGGATCCTTGCTTGGACTGGGGCAACCTGACTACCAACCAAAGACCCCATTTCAAACATTGGTGATCAGCAGTGACAATTGAACTGGTATTTGTACTTGACAAACAGTGAGTAAGTGTACACTACTTCTAGTGCAGACCATGGTGTAACCACATACCACTTGTTTTGGTGATCTTGCTTTTGTTGTTTTTGCTTTTGCTCTTTTTGGACTCCATCTGCTTCCATTACTTTTGATTTTTGAACTTCTCATTGGGAACTCTTTGTTCTAACTTGGAACTTTGCACTTTTTTGATTTTCATGTCTCAATCTGGAGATGCACCTGTTGGACCTGTTTTTGAGTTGGAGAAGCTGACGAGTTATACAGTTGCTCAACTGAAGCAGTTCAGTAAGGATCTTGCCTGTCCCATTAGCCGCTCCGCCAGGAAGGAGGAGCTGCCAAAGGCACTGCAGGCCTGGGTGACAGCCAAGGAGGCTGGGGGGCAAACAGAGGGGTTGGATGAGGGTGAGGAGATGCAGAGTGTCCATAATGTGGTAGTGGATGTACATGTTACGCCTCAGAGGAGGGTCTCCAGGGCAGGTAGCAGTGTGTCACACAAGGGTCTGACTCCTAAAGAGTTACAGGACAGGCAGGCAGAGGGGGTTCATAAGTTGGAGTTAGAGAGGTTGAGGATGAAAATAGAGAGGGAAATGGAGGAGAGGAAACCAGCCATAGAAGAGAAGAAGCTGCTCCTGGGTCATGGGCTTAGTTTATGGAACTAGATCAGAGGAGCCAGTCTAGTAGAGATGGTGGCAGCAGTACCACAGTGCAGCCTGAGTGGAGGGTGCACATTCCCAAAGACCTAGTTAAGGATTACAAGAGGGAGGATGACATACACTTGTGGTTCAAGGGGTATGAGTCTGCTCTCCACATGAACTTGGTCCCTGAAGCACATTGGGGGCGGGTCTGTGGAAGCACTTTGAGGTAGAGGAGAGGGAAATTCTGACATTCTTAGGGGATCCTCAGGGGCTTACTTACTCTATCATGAATGATGCCCTACTCACAAGGTATGGTCTCACCCCTGAGCAGTATAAGGACAAGTTTAGGTCCTACAAAAAGAAAGAATCCCAAACTTGTCTAGAATGTGTTGACTCTTTCTACAGGTCACTGGATAGTTGGGTGAAGGGCAGTAAGGTAACAACTTATGAGGGGCTTTACA
This sequence comes from Pleurodeles waltl, assembly GCF_031143425.1. Taxonomy (NCBI): domain Eukaryota; kingdom Metazoa; phylum Chordata; class Amphibia; order Caudata; family Salamandridae; genus Pleurodeles; species Pleurodeles waltl. Next base: position 859,491,248 of record NC_090439.1, read on the forward strand.
ACTTCATTGCTTGGGAGCCCTTGTACAGTCTTTGTTTTCCAGAGCTGCGCCAGCACCTGATTGACAGCAAGCTGACTGACCCAGGAAGCTTGCCCAGGAAGCGGACCATTGGGAGAGCACTAGGTTGCAAAAGAGGTATGGGGGATTTCACGCCAAGGGTGGGTGGGGTCCTGGGGTCCCTCTCATAAGAAGTGGGAAGGTAAGGGTAAACAGGGGGAGTTCACCCCAACCTAGTTCCCAGGGTAAGGATTGCCAGCACCCGTTAACAGAGTTAACCTCTAAAAAGCAACCAAAGAAGGTGAACTGGATTGAGTCCTGCCAGACAGCTTTTGATGCCCTGAAGGCAGTCATGTGCATGGCACCGTGCTGAAGGCACCTGACTTTTCCAAGGAGATTGTCGTGCAGACTGACGCTTCAGAGCATGGTGTGAGAGCAGTATTTCCACAGCTAAATGAAGAGGGCCTAGATCAACCTGCAGCCTTCATCAGTAGGAGGTTACTTCTCAGGGAACGTAGGTGGAGTGCAATAGAGCGTGAAGCTTTTGCTGTGGTCTGGGCGCTGAAGAAGCTATGACCCTACTTATTTGGGACTCACTTCCTTCTTCAGACTGACCACAGGCCCCTCAGATGGTTAATGCTGATGAGGGGTGAGAATACAAAACTGTTGAGGTGGTCCATTTCCCTACAGGGGATGAACTTTATGGTGGAATATTGCCCTGGAACAGAACACGTCAATGCTGATGGTCTGTCCAGATTCTTCTGCCTTAGTGATGAGAACTCCCATGAGGTTGGGTAGTTCTCCCCACTTTCAGCTAGGGGAACACATGTTAAACCTGGCATCCTTGGCGTGGTCTCCCCTTACTTTTTGCCTCTGCTTCCCAGGTTGTTTCTGTGTGCTGGACTCTGTTTTTCTTACTCTGGGCACTTTACCACTGCTGACCAGTGCTAAAGTGCAAATGCTCCCTATGTGATATTGTATGTATTGGCTTTTCCATGATTGTCATATTTGATTTACTAATAAGTCCCTAGTAAAGTGCACTAGAGGTGCCCAGGGCCTATAAATCAAATGTTACTAGTGGGCCTGCAGCACTTGTTATGCCACCCACATAAGTAACCCTGTAAACATGGCTCAGACCTGCCACTGCAGTGTCTGTGGGTGCAGTTTTAAACTGCTAGTTCGACTTAGCAAGTGTACTCACTTGCCGGGCCTAAACCTTCCCTTTTTATACATGCAAGGCACACCTAAATTAGGCCCTAGGCAGCCCCATAGGCAGTGTACAGTGTATGTTAAAGGTAGGACATGTATTGATGTGTTTTACATGTCCTAACAGGGAAATACTGCCAAATTCGGTTTTCACTCTGCAAGACCTATCTCTCTCATAGGTTAACATGGGAGTTGCCTTTAAATATTATTAAAGTGCAGATTTTAGTGAAGTTGCTTTTTAGATTGTTAGTTTGAAAATGCCACTTTTCGAGAGTAGGCATTTCTTGCTTAAACATTCTGTGACTTTGCCTGTTTGTGGATTCCTTGTCTGGCTCAGACTGGCAGTTGGGCTGTTTGTGAATCTCCTTTAGACAGTGACACAAAGGAAGCTGGGGTGTGGCCTGCATATCCAGATGAGACACCTCTCAATCAATGCCGCCTCACCTCCACCACTCTGCAGTGAGGACCCGACACTGCTGCGCAACGCCTCTGCTCCTCTAGCCCGTAGCACCGGAACTGATGCCAAATCGGATCCAGCAACGCCTCACTCCCTGACTCCGCGCACCGGCCTGTTTTCTTCTTGTTTTATGAAGGTACTGTACCTGGGGGTCCTCACAACTCTGTAAACGGCGCCAGTGGTGTCACATTGTAGAAAACGACTCCGTCACGACCACACTTAATATCAAATTGTAGCATTTGTGCCTTTAGGCACTATTTCTGTGTTTTTCAGAGCTAAGATCATATTTTTCATGTGTATTGTGGATTTTGTATTGTATTTGGTCTTGTTTATTTAGATAAAATATTTACTATTTCTCTAAACCCGTGTTATGTCATTTTGTAGTGGTTCACTGTATTACTGTGTGTTTTGGTACAAATACTTAACACATTGTCTCTGAGTTAAGCCTGCCTGCTCATGCTAAGCTAACAAGGGGGTGAGCGGGGGTTAACTGAGTGTAATTCTCCTTTACCCTTACTAGTGTGAGGGTCCTTGCTTGGACAGGGGGCAACCTGACTACCAACCAAGGACCCCATTTGAAACATCCACCATCAGAGTGGGATGAAGGGGCCATCAGGACAGAGGTCATCAATGGCAGATGGGATTTCCAACAGCAGATGAGTCTGTCAGTGTTATGGACATGTCTATCAAAATACACCTGTTCAAAATCTACTCACCAACAGTACCTGCAGCTCACACTGCAAAAGACAATCCTCAAACCACACAAATCATTAACCACTCACAACATGAAGCACCAGCAGCATAGATCCTTCCTTCTAAAGTTAATATTTCTAAAAGAAGATAGCCTACATTGTCAGACATCAGACGTGTGATGGTTGATGAGATCTGTGGGTTGGGCCCCAATTGTTTGCAACACAGGACCAGAAAACAACCACGAGCCAGAGAAGAGAAATGTGAGCCAGAATCAGGGATAAGGTGAATGCTGTCCCTGACACCAGATATTCAAAGAGGGCCATCTGCAAGTGATGGAACAACCTGCGGGATAGATCTGTTCCCTTGTTCATATGGCACATCAAGATGCCCAGGCAACTGGTAGTGGGTCTTCCAGCCTCTCACCCTCATGCCCTGGGTGGAGAAGGTATTATCCCTACTCTACTCTGAAGGCATTGTAGGAATTGCAAATGGTGTCAGGGTCACAGAGCAGTTTGGAAAGGGCAGGAAGAGTGGTGCTGGGTGTGGTCTATAAAGTGAGGATCATTAGTACAGACCTGATTAGTGCAGCTACATGACAGAAAGGCCATCTGGGCTTGCAAAATGAGCTACTAAGGGCTCCAAACAATCTTCTGAAACCACAGAATGATCACCTGGAGTGTCACTTGAGTATCCTGACTTGACATTTTGGGGTGGTGCAGGATAGTCTCAGAATATTGACTGCAGCAGTGTCTAATTGAGCTGTTGCTTTCTGTGGTCAAGTACCATTTGCTGATAGTTTGGTCCCAAAAACATCTACAGCTTGCATCTCCATGGAAAGTGGGACCTTTCTGAACCTAAAATTATTGGTCTGCTGTCCCCTATGGACACTCAGACCACTTCAGTGTCTTTTATGATCGGTTGTTCATCTGGCCCAGTTGAGGACAACACCAAAGAACCTACCACCAAGTGGTGCAATAAGTGATCACAAAATGTGAGTTTACATCTGTAAAGAGATTAAAGAATAAAAATAATGAGGCAAATTCTTGCACTGCATTTTGTAATCTTTACTGTGCAGAGATCTCCCTCCTGACTGCAGACACTTGAAAATACACTTTTTAGTAGTAAATGTGGGTGGATGAAAAGGTAGTAGCTGGAAAATGGGAAATACTACAAAAAAGGAGAGACTAATGGAGTATTAAGGAAAGGTGACAGAAGATTAGGGAGGAGTTTATGAAGAGACATGAACCCACCCACATAAGAGTAAGCTCATTGCTATTCACAAACTTCCCTTCTATTATTACTGCAGAGAAAAAGGACCCAAAACAGTTGCAGATATGCTTCAGCTCAGAGCAGGAGTAAACCCAGCACCACACATAAACAACCACAGGTACTACAACATCCTTCCACAGCAAATAATGGAAGTAGGGAATTAAAATAAAGCAAAATAATAACTAATGCTGAAATAAATTAAATTGAAGTATTTAAAAATATACCTACATCTTATTTAATGTTAAAAACATGTCTGTAAATTAACATAATTCTTTAAGTTAATAATATTTCATTAACCTTTTTACATTTAAAAATGGATGTAACATTAATATGTATTCAAAATATTTAAGATACTTTCAATTCATTCTATACCTGACCTTTACTAGTTTTTAATACATATTAAAAACTAAAATTATTTTACTTCAGCTGGGATGTTTTTTAAAATGTAAACTTCAAAAATATGTTTATTTTAGTGTATTCAAAAATGTTACATTTTAACTTAAAATTAGGTTATTATTACTTTAACTATTTGATATTGGTTGACATTAAAAATAAATATGTACAGTTATTTACCATTAATATTTCAGATTCTAATATTTTTCTACATTTTTGAAACACTCAAAAACTTTTTTAAAGTTTCTCCTGTAAATGTTACCATACGGAGATCTTTGGCCCTTAATTGTGAAAAAAGCTACTAATAGGTCCTTTACACTGGTAAATGAGGCTCCACTTTGTGAAATCAGAAGGTGGAGGCACATAAGTGTACTCTATGCAGTACATTTAAAGTCATAAATGGTGACTAGCCAAAAGTAGTACATTTACTACAAAGTATAAGAGTACACCTACACCTGTAGATTTACTCAAATGTAAGTTTACCTTTGTGAATAGAACGGAAGGTGTGTAATAACCACCTTCATATAATCCTTTTTAGCAATATATTCACAACCTATCTGTATTTCACTTCAAATGTAAAATGATTATTAATCATGTAGCCTACCCACACAATACACATTACATGGCCACAAACAATTATAGTAAACCTAAGATCAGTATGTGCTACAAAAACAATTTTAGTTTGCAAAATATAAAAGTTTACTCAAAATGTGGTAAACATCCAAAGGCTCAGAAAGGGAAAAGAAACCATCAACAATGTGTAAAGAGCCTTGTGTACATACATTACATGCAGAGAAGACACAACATGATGAAGTACAAATCTGAATAGAAAAGCAGTATGAGCCATAATGAAAAAAAAAAAATGGAATTCCACTACAACGTTTGTAAGGAATCCTCCTATTGTGAAGGTATAATGCCTGCGATACATATTGGTGACAACTGGCCCTCTTAATATAGTAGTATCCCTAATGGTAGTCTTGAGCCACACATTGGGTGTCCTCATGTTTTCCGTAGACATTATGCTGCTCAGACGCAGGCGTAAGCTACACCAAATTTTCCAGATCGGTTAAAGTTGTCAACATCAAGTCTGAGATCTTGTTGTAGGTACACTAGCACATCCAAGAGCATGATTACAGTAAAGTGCTGTTGCTTGCAACATTCAGGCGTATTTGGGTATATTAATTACATCCTTGAATATCAAGTTTGCAATAACCAATGCTTGTTAAATGTCTCACTTGTTGTAACCAATGCTTGTTGATTGTCCACATTGTCTTCCACCTGCTAAACATGTGCCATCTGTAACTACCAAAACATGTGCTCTTCACAATGTGATCTGTATTGAACATGTGCAACAATCAGGACTATAATTGCTAATTTCCTTAACAAGCAACCAACTGCCTTTCCACCTGCCCCAACTGTAACTGCTAAATTATGTGCTCTTCACAATGTGATCTGTATTGAACATGCGCCACAATCAGGAACAAAACTGCTCATTTCCTTAACAAGCAGTCAACTGCCAAAAAGGACATGTGCACATTTGCTTATTTAGGGATGCTTGTGAGTCTAAAGCCTTGCTTGGCTTTGTACCTATTGCTCTGATCACCTGTTTTCAGTCAAGACAACTTCCTTGTCCTCAAGCCTGCTTCCAGTGGCGTTCTAGTGCAAGCTATGTTCTTTGTCCTTCTCCGGCCAGCTTCCAGTCAAGTTCCAGCATTTCTCGTCCTCCGGACAGCCTCCAGTCAAATTCCCATGATCCTCACCCTACGGTCGGCTTCCTGCGCAGTCCTGCTCTCCTCTTCTGTCTTCTACCTATAATCCCGTATTTCTTGTAGAAGAGAAAAAATAAGAAAAATGAAAAAAAACAGTTTCGGTTCTTCTGAAATTTTCAAACAAGTAACTTTATTTAAAGGTAAAGAAAGATTAATTGCTTAAATGAAACAAAACAGAGCTCTGTATTTTAAATCATTTATGACAATAAAAACTAGCATGATTTGGGTGGGAATCCAAGATACCACTACACCAAAATTAAGGAAAGATGTGTTTCCTGTAACAAGCTATCCCTGAGAATTAGTAGATTGGAAATAGAGCAAGTTTATCAAAACTATTAATGACAAAGATTACGCCAGAACACAAAGAAGCCCTTTTGTTAAGTTGATTGTTTTTGAGTTTGGACATTGATTCAGAGACTGTGAAAGTATTGTAAAAAGAGGAAGAGACTTGTTCAGCCTTATAAAAATGTATGCACAATGTGTGAACAATAACTGACATTTTGCAATAGTTTATGGATCTTCAATGTAATAGTGAAATACTTCTTTTGCAGTCCAGAATCCTAAAGACCAAGAACCTAGTATTTTGAGAAATCAGAAGTCCTGACACCCAACACGACACGCAGTCCAGGGTCCAGCAGTGCGATTCTGCAGTCCAGGAAGCAGAAGCTGGTATTTTCTCTTTCTCTCTTCGCAAAACCACCTTCCCCTTGAGGACTTGTGAGAGGGCAATGTACTCTTCATCGCAGTCACGTTAGTCCTCACTGGGATTTGGGAATTGTCACCGCCCCTTCGGAATGCCTGGGATTTAGGTGATTGCCTTGCACAGAACAGTTCTAGGCTTTGACACACACACACTACATGTGTCAGGTCCTAGATGAAACTCAAGTGCATTGGCATCACTTGATGACTGAGAGGAAGACTTTTAATAGATGATTTACAGCCATTCCACCAATGGTCAGGCGTCTTGTACTTCAGCTCGCTCCAAAAAAAGTGTCTATACAACACTTCAAAGTAGTCACCAATGAAGGCATACGGGAAGTTGTGTCTGAAGTTGTTAGTGTCCCAGCAGATAGCACAATAACACAACCTAACAAAACCTAACAAATATATTCTTGCATTTGGGGCTAACATTCTAAGATAATTTGCTGTTGATAATAAAATGTTTACATACAACGTAATTTGTCATCATGTAAACTTGCAATATTTGTGCTGTTGAAAATATAATAATCTAAATTCAAATACAGTATTCAACTCAGCAGCACTTTTAAACATTAAACAAACCACAATTAGAGGCGAAATGTGTTGATTAGTAGGTTCAGTTGTAAAGGGCAGATGAACAAATGGCCAGGGGTGGACGAAATATTCCGTTCTGCCAGCGGAAATGGCAGACTTTTGGTAACTCCACATAATGATTGTAATGTGGAGTTTCAGCAAAATTCCGTTCATCGTCCCTTTGCAGAAATTCTTCTCGCAAACAGCTCTAAAATGCTGAGTTGGCGAGTGAGATTTGGCATACCCTAGTGCAATTTTCAGTCACAATGAGGACATCTGTCGAGGTTTTTCCAGTGCGGGTGGTTCGGACTGTTTGTGGTCAGAAGACTGTTGCTCGAGTAGAAAATCTACTCAAGCAGCAGCAAAATCAACTTGAGTAGCTGCACCCTCTGTCATGCTGCATTGTGCCATTCATGCTGATTTTTCAGCAAGGAATGCTCTCCCGGTGCTAAAACACAGTAAGCAGCGCCACAAGCCTATTTCCTCAAACTATGGCAACCTGTGTATGCACAGTTAAAACAAAGCATGCTGTTTCTGCAAATTCCAATGCTTGACAGTATTCTTAAATTTGATCACTCAGTTATCAATACAGATATAGTCACAGACCCACTCAGCATGCCACACACACACTAGCCCCTCACAACATCACTCCCACAACCTTTAACACACATGGTAAATTAAATGAACTACATCTTCTACAGTGCCAAATATAAGATACCACAAGACCTGGAAATTTAAGCAAATGGTTAACATAAACAACATATTAAAATATGGAATCCCATATGGCAAACATTATAACATTTTCAACAACAACCAATATCCACAAGCAAAAAACAGACCAAAGAAAGTTTCACAAAAAAGGTTTGATGACAGATGGAAAAGTGGAGGAATGGGGAGGAATTGTGTCAGCAGTAGAAAGTGTGGTGAGTTTTGGAACGGTATCAGGTGTTGGAATAGGACCAAGTGGGATAGAATGGCGGCAGGTGTTGTACTGGGGTCAAAAGAAGGCATAGGATCAGTTGTGTCTGAAATACTGATGTCAGAGGAGACACTACCAGACATAGGGGGTGATTCTAACCCTGGCGGTCGGTGTTAAAGCGGCGGCCAACCCGCCAACAGGCTGGCGGTCAAAACAATGGAATTCTGACCCTGGCGGGAACTGCCAACACAAACAGCCACTTTAACACTCCGACCGCCACGGCGGTACAAACAAACAGCGCGGCGGTCACCGCCAACAGCCAGGCGGCAGACAATGTACCGCCCACACTATCACAACTCACCAATCCGCCACCTTTTCCGGGGCGGGAGCACCGCTGATAAAAACACGGCGGAAACAGACTACGAACGGGAAAACGCACACCACTATGCACTCCAGGAGGAAGGAGGACAGCATGGAACCCGAATTAAACATCCTACCTGCTCTCGTCTACCTTCTCATCTACCACGAGTACGAAGTCCGGCGCAGACGACAACGGTGAGTACTGCACCTACGACACACGGGAGGGGGGAGGACGAAAGGTTACGGGCACACACATATGCGACCCCCCCCCCAACTATGTACACACCAATGCAGAGCAACAAGTCACAGTGACACCACCCAAACACCCCTGAAAAATGCTGACATAATCAAATTTGGAATAAATATTTATGTACCAAAAAGCTCCTGAAAATTATCGTACAACCATGAAAGATATTTACAAGAAAACAAATGATATACACATCAGTGTATAACTGAAGTAACAAGTCCTGCACATCCTACGAATTCATCATGTCCGTGGGCCAAAGTTTTGAGAAACAAGGGCAAAGCCCACACAGGAGACCTGAGTCCTTTGGAGAGAACACTGCAGGGGCATCAGATGTAAAAACTACAGGCACCTCAGGGGGAAGGGAAGGGGGGGGCACCACAGCCACATGAGTCCACGACGCCAGATCCACGAGGAGCCACCATGCCCACTGTACCATCCTGGGGAGTGCAAAGCCACAGTCTCTCAATGTCTCTACAGTGGGTGGGCTGCCCACTGTACCATCCTGGGGAGTGCAAAGCCACAGTCTCTCAATGTCTCTACAGTGGGTGGGCTGCCCACTGTACCATCCTGGAGAGTGCAAAGCCACAGTCCATCAGGTGGATGACAGTCTCCACTGGTCAAGGAGGAGGCATGGTGGGCACAGTGAACCATAAACAGTGCTTGAGACGGCGGTGCCCAGCTGAGCGGTGCTTGAGAAGAAGGGCCCAGCGGAGCGGTGCTTGAGACGGCGGTGCCCAGCGGAGCGGTGCTTGAGAAGAAGGGACCAGCGGAGCGGTGCTTGAGACGGCGGTGCCCAGCGGAGCGGTGCTTGAGAAGAAGGGCCCAGCGGAGCGGTGCTTGAGACGGCGGTGCCCAGCGGAGCGGTGCTTGAGAAGAAGGGCCCAGCGGAGCGGTGCTTGAGACGGCGGTGCCCAGCGGAGCGGTGCTTGAGATGAAGGGCCCAGCGGAGCGGTGCTTGAGACGGCGGGGCCCAGCGGAACGGTGCTTGAGATGAAGGGCCCAGCGGAGCGGTGCTTGAGATGAAGGGCCCAGCGGAGCGGTGCTTGAGACGGCGGTGCCCAGCGGAGCGGTGCTTGAGATGAAGGGCCCAGCGGAGCGGTGCTTGAGAAGAAGGGCCCAGCGGAGCGGTGCTTGAGACGGCGGTGCCCAGCGGAGCGGTGCTTGAGATGAAGGGCCCAGCGGAGCGGTGCTTGAAAAGAAGGGCCCAGCGGAGCGGTGCTTGAGATGAAGGGCCCAGCGGAGCGGTGCTTGAGATGAAGGGCCCAGCGGAGCGGTGCTTGAGACGGCGGGGCCCAGGGGAGCGGTGCTTGAGATGAAGGGCCCAGCGGAGCGGTGCTTGAGAAGAAGGGCCCAGCGGAGCGGTGCTTGAGATGAAGGGCCCAGCGGAGCGGTGCTTGAGATGAAGGGCCCAGCGGAGCGGTGCTTGAGACGGCGGTGCCCAGCAGAGCGGTGCTTGAGAAGAAGGGCCCAGCGGAGCGGTCCTTGAGATGGCGGGGCCCTCTTCAGCGGTGCCTATCTTCACGGCAGGGCCCTGTTCAGCAGTGCTCTTCTGCACGGCGGGCCCTGTTCAGCGGTGCTCTTCTGCACGGCGGGCCCTCTTCAGCCGTGCTCTTCTGCACGGCGGGGCCCTGTTCAGCAGTGCCTATCTTCACGGCGGGCCCTGTTCAGCGGTGCTCTTCTCCACGGCGGGCCCTGTTCAGCGGTGCTCTTCTCCACGGCGGGCCCTGTTCAGCGGTGCTCTTCTCCACGGCGGGCCCTGTTCAGCGGTGCTCTTCCCCACGGCGGGCCCTGTTCAGCGGTGCTCTTCTGCACCGCGGGCCCTGTTCAGCGGTGCTCTTCTCCACGGCGGGCCCTGTTCAGCGGTGCTCTTCTCCACGGCGGGCCCTGTTCAGCGGTGCTCTTCTCCACGGCGGGCCCTGTTCAGCGGTGCTCTTCTGTACCGCGGGCCCTGTTCAGCGGTGCTCTTCTCCACGGCGGGCCCTGTTCAGCGGTGCTCATTCAGCAGGTCAAGGGAGCCAGACCTGGCCTGGACTCCCTGCTCAGTCGCCCTCGGACCGTGACGTTTCTGGACCCTTCGGGGACGGACTCCTGGCCTCTTTAGTGTTCTCCTTCCCAGCTGGGATGTGACATGTGGGGTCCACCTTCTCCGCGCTCCTGCTGCCCTTCCGCTCCTTTGATGGGGCTCTCGGGCCCTTGCCTCCCCTAGATGGTGTGGCTGGTGAAGTGGCCGCACATTGCTCCTTGGGGGCAGCCCTGTCAGTCCTCGCACGGCGGCCCTTGTTTTTGCGGGTCCTCTTGCCGGGGGGGGGGCTGGACGTGTCCTTGCTGCTGATCGATGTGTCACTGCTGGCAAAGGGTGGACTCCAGATCCCATGCACAACAGTGACACTCGAAGCTGGGCTGGTGGTGGCTGCGGTGCTCTTGGGACTCTTTGCAGATGGAGGGGGGAGCTCATCGGAGGGAAAGAGGTCAAGACTAGCCAGGAAAAGCTTTTTAGGTCCAAGGTAAAGGGTAGGAGAAGTGGTGATGGGAGTGGAGGAAGAGGATGTGGTTGTAGGAGAGTCAGGTGTGCTGTCATTGGGTGAAGGTGCTGGTGCTGTAGGCTGACGTGAGGTGGATGGCTGTTGGGTGGGTGTCTGCCTGCGTTTGTGTGTCTTGGAAGAGGGGGTGACAGACACAGTGGGAAAGGACACAGGGGACGTGTAAATGGCAGTGGGGGTGGTGACTGCACGAGTGTGGACTGTACTGGAGGGTGAGGTGGTGATGGAAGCACTGGCTGATGTTGGGGTGCATGCAGGTGTGAGTGTAGACGTCACAGGGAGGGAGGAGGGAGACGAGGAGGAGGGGGACACAGAGGTGGTTGTGACTGTTGGAATGTCTGCATCTGGGTGTTGCTTGGGTGAGTGGTTGTGGGATCTGTGGTGCTTGTGTCTGGATGAGCTGCTCTTGGGTGTTGAGGTGTGTGCAGGCTGGTCTGATGGTGTGGATGGGATAGGCTGAGGAACAGGAGACAGAGACAGGCTGGAGGCAGTAAGAAGAGGGAGGCTGGAAACAGGGACAATGGCTGCCGTCAGTGCTGAGGCCAGAGCAGTGAACGCTCGTTGATGGGCAGCCTGACCCGAATGAATGCCCTCCAGGTACGCATTGCTCTGTTGCACCTCCCTTTGCACACCCTGGATGGCATTCAAAAGGGTCGTCTGCCCAACAATGAGCGTCCTCACCAGATCAATGAGCTCCGCACTGAGGGCAGCAGGGGCAACAGGGGCAGGGGCTGAGGTGCCTGGGGCGAAGGAGACGCGCGCCTTCCTGGGCGAGCGGGCACGGAGCGTAGGCTGAGGGGCTGCTGGGAGGGCGGTGCTGGTGCGCTGGGTGGCGGCTGTACCTGAAGAGGCGGGGGGCCCGGATGTTGCCGCCACCGCTAGGGAGCTCCCATCCGAGGACGTGTCTGAGTCGCTGGTGTCACCACCGGTCCCCGTTGTGGTGCTCCCCTCGCCCTCCGGATCACTGGTGCCCTCGGTGTCTGTTCCTGGGCCCACCGGGGCCTTGTGTCCTGCAGCTCCCTCGTGCTCCGATGCCAAATCTCCTCCGCCTGATGATGCTAATGCACACATGCACAAGAAGATGAAGAGAAAGGGTGGGGGGAGAAAAAAGAAGACCAGGTTGAGTGCATGCAATGTCAACACCGTTGGCGGAGAGGACAGACACAGGAGCCTCATGCACTAAGCCGCGCATTCGGGGTACACTACTCAGTACTACTGACTAGGACAACAGGCCAAGAGACGTCAAACGCGCACATGGGTGATGCTGGACCATCAATGGCTGTACTTGTCACCCTACAGAGGTGGGGGCCGGGGGCACAGGGCCATGCCTAAGGGAGAGGACTACACTACAGAAAGCGCCCTGGCCTAATGTCACCCACAGCCCTCCTCCCCCACCCAGATGCCTCCACTGCGCAGAAAGATAGGAGAATGTGCTGATACTCACCCCCTTGTGTCTGCTGTGATGTCTTAAAGCGCCCATCCAATTCAGGGTAGGCCACCGCCAGGATCCGGGACATCAGGGGGGTCATGGTGCGACTGGCACCCCTCCTAGGTTGGGAGGCCATCCCCAGCAGTGTTTCTGCGGTCTTCCTTGTTCCGCGGCAGATGTCCTCCCACCTCTTGCGGCAGTGGGTGCCCCGTCTGTTGTGGACCCCCAAGTTCCAGACTTCCTTGGCGATGGCACGCCAAATCTCGATCTTCTGATGGGCGCTGACCTATTTGACATGTACAGGGTGGAAAGGAGGAAATCATCAATGACCTGCATGTTAGATGTGATTGGCCCCCCCCCACCAACTTTGCCATATGGCACATGCTCTCATCTGTCGTGCGTTGCACTCCTCATTCGCCCCCCACCCCACCAACTTACATCCACCCCAATCCACACAGGCATAGCCCATTCCATGTGCACCCGGTGTACTCACATGTTGGTCTGGAGGACCGTAGAGTAGCGCATCCTGGGGGAGGACCCCATCCACGAGCTTCTCCAACTCTTCAGACGTGAAGGCAGGGGCCCTTTCCCCAGTCGCAGCAGCCTTGGTCACTTCCAGACCGAGGTCACAGCAGCACTTGCAGTATAGGTCCTCTCTTGTGGATGATCAGGTCTCGAGTGATCAATCAGCTAGGAAATGGCGGTCACGCCCGCGGCGGTGCGTACCGCGACCGCCGGCGCACATCGTCATTGGCTCCTGAAACCCATAGGGTTCAATGTTAACCAATGCGGCTTTGCGCCGCGGTCTTCGACCGCCTACCGCCACGGTGTGCCCCGCCAGCGCATTGACCTCACATCCCATTGTCCCACTTCACAGGTCAGGCAGCTGCCATTTCAAGGGCCTACATGGCTTAATTTTGACTGCGACACACAGGCCTAGGCCTTGCATTGCCCCACATACACGCCTTTCAACCCATTGCCATTCTTTAACTGTGCAAGCTGTCTGTACGTACCTGTGGTTTGCCTGACTCTGTGCTCCATGTTGTCCTTCCTAGGCACCGTCCGCTGGGACTTGCGAGGAGAAGGACGAATCCTCGCGTGTACCGACCGCTGGTGGACCTGTCGACAATGGAAGAACGCCATATAATACTTCGATACAGACTTGACCGTGCCACTATCCATGAACTGTGTGCCCAGCTGGAGCCAGCCCTGATGTCCCCCATCCGCCAACCCACAGGGATTCCCCCTCTGGTGCAGGTTTTGTCAGTCCTCCATTTTTTGGCAAGTGGGTCATTCCAGACAACAGTGGCCATGTCATCTGGAATGTCTCAGCCTATGTTTTCAAAGATTTTGAGCAGAGTGTTGTCTGCCCTGATGAAACTCATGCGGAGCTACATCATTTTCCCAGAGGAGGGTGACTTGCCTACAGTGAAGGGTGATTTCTATGCCCTTGGACATATCCCCAACATCATTGGTGCCATTGATGGGACCCATGTGGCTTTGGTACCCCCAAAAGACGATGAGCAGGTGTACAGAAACAGAAAAAGTTATCATTCGATGAATGTCCAGGTGGTCTGTTTGGCTGACCAGTACATCTCCCATGTAAATGCCAAGTTCCCAGGGTCAGTGCATGACGCGTATGTTATGCGAAATAGCAGCATCCCCTATGTGATGGAGCAGCTACAGAGACAACGTGTGTGGCTAATAGGTGACTCTGGTTACCCCAACCTGCCTTGGCTACTGACCCCAGTGAGGAATCCCCGGACCAGGGCAGAGGAACGGTACAATGAGGCCCATGGGCGAACTAGGAGGATCATCGAAAGGACCTTTGGCCTCCTGAAGGCCAGGTTTAGGTGCCTGCATATGACAGGGGGATCCCTGATGTACTCACCAAAGAAGGTGTGCCACATCATCGTGGCCTGCTGTATGCTTCACAATCTGGCATTGCGACGTCAGGTTCCTTTCCTGCAGGAGGATGGTGCAGATGGTGGTGTTGAAGCAGCTGTGGAGCCTGCGGAGAGTGAAGAGGAGGAAGACTCAGAGGACGACACAGACAACAGGGACAGAATAATAGAACAGTATTTCCAGTAGCACACAGGTAATAATCACCCATGTCATTTTACATTTCCTGAAAGCCTCCTGCATCTCAACTTTGTCGATTTCACCCCCAGAACTATAAACACGATGTTTGATTTTCCCTTCCCTTTTCTGTGCTGTATGAGCCACTGCGTGACCTCGGCTTGGTTGGCCCATGGACTAATGCTAAGTTACCTCGGTATGTGTAATTCACAATGTTAATGATATGTAATTGATATGTAGTGTGTCATACATTTGTAAATAAGACAGGCTGAGTCCTGATTGATTTCAGTGCAATGTGTGATTTATTATTAGTGCATAGATATTGGTACATGATAGTGAAACAGTGATGGGTGGGGGTGGAGTAATGTCCATGGCAGAGTCCAGTTCTCAGTCTCACAGGTGCATTGTCCATATGCCTGTGGCAGGATGGAGCAGGGGCAGTTCAAGGTTTGACAGGGTGGCAATGTGGAACAGTGGGAGGACTTCAGGGGCTATGTGATGCTGGCGGGGGTCTTGACATCCTACTCTGTCGTTTTTTTTTATCTCAGGCTCCTTTTGCGGGGTGGTTGTTGTTCAGCAGGAGGTGGGGTTCTGGTGGGCTGTCGTTGTGGTGGGGCCTCCTGTCCACTAGCGCCGGCAGAGGTGGTAGGCTGTTCCTGTTCCTGGCTAGTGACAGGGGCCCTGTGTGATGCCACATGGTCCCGAAACGTGTCCTCTATACGGTTCAGGGCCTGGACTATGCTCCCCATAGCGGTTGAGATGTTGGTGAGTTGGTCGCTGAACCCCATGTAGCGTTGCTCCTGCTGTGCCTGGATCTCCTGGAACTTGGCCAGTACCGTCGCCATCGTCTCTTGTGAGTGGTGGTAGGCTGCCATGATGGTGGTGAGGGCCTCTTGGAGAGTGGGTTCCCTGGGCCTCTCCTCCCCCCCCTGTCGCACAGCAGCCCTCCGAGTTGCCCTGTTTCCCTGGGCCTCTGTCCCCTGGACGGTGTGCCCACTCCCACTGCCCCCAGGTCCCTGTTGTTGTTGGTTTGGTGGGTTACCCTGGGGGCCCTGTAGTGGTAGACACACCGCTGCTTGATCTGTCCTAGAGACAGAGGCATGGGCCCGCTGGGTGGGAGCTGTGCTGTTGTTCCCAGAGGGGGTTGGGTCTGCAGTGGCCTGTGTCTGGGTGAGGGGAACCGACTGCCCAGAGGTCCCCGATGGTCCGGGCTGGTCGTCAGGTTCCAGGTCGACAGAGCTGCTGTCATCACTAGGGGCCTGTTCCGGGGGTGGGATGGACATTTCTGGTCCCTCCTGACCGGTGTGTTGTCGTTCGGGTCCTGCATGGGGTAAGAGGGTATGGTTATTGTTTCTGTGTGTGCATTAGCTTGCGTTTTATGGGTGCCCTTGTCCCCTAGTGCTGGCATTCCCTTGGGGGAGGTGTTGTGAGGGTGTTTTGTGGGGGGGGATGGGTATGTGCAGTGGTCATCCTTAGGTGATGGGTGTCCATAGTTTGGGGATGGCATGCAGGGGTTGGTGTTGGGTGGGTTGTGCTGGAGAGACATTCTCAGGGAGGATGTGTGCTGGGGGGTTGGGGGTGAGGGTTAGCATGCTGGGGGGGGGTGAAGTGGTTGGCCTTGTACTTACCAGAGTCCATTCCTCCGTGTACTCCAGCGAGGCCATCAGGATGCAGGATGTTTAGTACCTCTTGCTCCCATGTTGTGAATTCGGGTGGAGTGGGTGGGGGTCCCCCGCCAGTCTTCTGCACTGCGATGTTGTGTCGCGAGACCATCAAGCGCACCTTCCCCCGTAGGTCGTTCCATCGTTTGCGGATGTCCTCTCGATTTCTGGGATGCTGTCCCACCGCGTTGACCCTGTCCACGATCCGCTGCCAGAGCTCCGCCTTCCTTGCTATGGTGGTGTGCTGAACCTGTGAGCCGAAGAGCTGGGGTTCCACTCTTATGATTTCCTCCACCATGACCCGGAGTTCTTGGTCCGAAAAGCGTGGGTGCCTTTGTGGTGCCATGGGGTGGTGTGTATGAGGTGTGGGGTGGTGTATGTGATGATGTGTGTGTTGGTGTGTGGTGCTTTGTGCTTCTATGTGGTGTGTGTGATGTTGTGGTGTGCCTCTGTGTGTCTGGCTATCTATTCTCTGATGTGTCTCTCTCTCCTTCGTCTCTGGTTTTTGTTGGTAGGGGTTTGTGGGTGATGTGGGTGTGTGTTTTATATGGTATTGGATGTGTGGGAGTGGTGTGTGTATGTGTTTCAGGTGTGTGCCTTTCAAATTGTCCAATGTGGTAGGGGTTTGTAAAGGTGTGTGTATTTTGACCGCGGCGGTGTGTACCGCCAATGGAATACCGCGGTTGAATGACCGCCGCGTGGATTTGCGGGTCATAATGGGATGGGCGTATTTCTGTTGGCGTGGCGGTGGAGGTTTGGTCTTCTCCAGTTTACCGCTGGCCGCTGATGTGGCGGACTGCAGTGGAGGGCGGATTTTTGGAGGTTTTGCAGTTGTGGGTCAGAATGTCCGTGGCGGCTGACCGCGGCCGCGGCGGTATTGTGGCGGCCTTCTGACCGGTGGTAAGCGGCTTTTACCGCCGAGGTCAGAATGACCCCCATAGTACCTCTCTGTGCAAAAGATATGGCAAGGCACATGTCATCCAGTATGTAAATCACTTGAGCCAGTTGCTAACTGATACCTTGGATGGCATGCAACAATGCCACCTGCCCTCCACTGAGGGTCTTACCTCCAATGCCTCCTCTGATACCAGTGCTTGAGGGATGGAAGTGGGGGGATGCCTAGGGTAAAGGAGACCTCAGTCTATTTATGGACTGGGTGCTGACATAATACTGGGGGAACAGAAGTGAGTTTGGCATTGGTGGCAGTGGTGGCCACAGGAGCACATGTTTTGGTTTTATATGTTTCAGCTGCCACTGTGAGGGACTCATCAGAGTTGGAGGCCTCAGAGTCTGATTGATGAAGGACTCTTGGCCAGTCACCTCTCCCTCAGTGCCACTGGGCCCTTTTGTGCTGTGTCTCCACCTTTGACTTCTAGTGGCACTCTTGATGGTCTGCCGAAGAGTGACCAGCTTCTCTGTCAATCACTCCAGAGGTATTTGAGAGCAGACATCTGCACACAAGTACAGAGTAAAATAACAGTACAGAGTAAAATAACAAAATGTCTACACAGCAAAGGTGTACTCGTTTTTAAAAAAAGAAGGCTAATATTCTAAAGAAAAGGCATTGAAGGTGGCATCACAAAGGGGTTTCAATTTGGCAGACACCTTACTCCATCACAAATGTCATGGATATCCTGTCTACCTTATGACAAGCCCATTGAATGCTATGGGATACCCAGGGATACTCGTCTGCACACCTCCAAATTATGTGCCATATCTTTTAATATATGGATTTCAAAGCAAGCTAACTTACAAAGTATAAAGAATTTTTATGACTCAAAAACACTGTGTCCCATCTGTGGAGTTTGACAGATGGGACACTCCTTGACAAATGTAACAGAAATCCAGTCTAACATATTAAAAGTTCCATAGGCTTTCATGCACCTGTAATATGCTCACTGTGTGTTCTGCCATGTTTGTGAAGGAGTATCCCAGCTTAAAAACTCAAAATCAGGTATGTAATACTACATTTTATTTGTTAATGTTGATGACAGGAATGTTCCCTGCATAATATGTACTCCTAGTCCACCCCTTGCATTCACATTTGTAAGCATCTGCTATGACACCTTATGAACTTTGTGGACCCAACCTTAAACACATCCATGGTTATGTGAAGGGCTAATCTGTATTTGTGACAGTACTCTACTTATATACTTGCCCAGGACCCGGATGTCCACTACAAGTGCCCCTCATGTAATGGCCAAGGAATACTATCCAGGTAAAAGAGTATTTATATTAGCATGGTAGTGGCATCACATCATGTTTATTAGAGATTTGTGGATGATCAATACTTTTTACCTGCTCCACAGGAAAGTGAGCCTCATGAGGCACTTGATGAAGGGCCTGATTTCAAGTTTGGCCGGGTTGCCGCTAGGAATTTCTTGGCAGTAACAGGAATTCAAAAATGGCTATATGTCTGCCAATCTAATTTAACTTGGCAAACATATTGCCAGATATCTGATGGCCCTTACTCTGTTGGTTAATTTAAAAAAATCATTTGTGAAAAAAAAAACATTAATTTGATTTTTAATAAAGTTTTTTTTATTGTGTGCATACATGTGTTTGTGGATACTTACGTTATATGTATTTTGCATATTATATTTTACACTATGGGCCTGATTCCAACTTTGGAGGACGGTGTTAAACCGTCCCAAAAGTGGCGGATATACCACCTACCGTATTACGAGTTCCATAGGATATAATGGACTCGTAATACGGTAGGTGGTATATCCGCCACTTTTGGGACGGTTTAACACCGTCCTCCAAAGTTGGAATCAGGCCCTATGTAACTAACGTCATCAAAATTGCTGACATTGTGGTAATGTTATATGCATCCCTAGTTACACATGTGGTCATATTTGTAATTTAAAAAATGTTTTCATCAAACATATGTGTAGCTATTCCATTTATACAGTGTACTTATATTTTGCAGATATAGCTGTCATCCACTCCAGGCAGTACTGAAAAGATCCTCCCACTCCTAAAGAAATCTCTTTTAGACCTAGAATACCTCACCAACTAGCTGCCCGTCAATCACCTACCAGTCATCAGCAAGATCATTGATAAAGTAGTCTATGTTTAACTTCAAGGTCATATCAGTGCAAACCATCTCCTGCATGACTACCAGATTCAGACATCCAACGGTTCAAACACTGCTTCACATCATCCAGTCCTGGGTGTCTAGCACCCACCTGTAGCTCAGTCCAACCAAGACAGGATTTCTGTGTTTTTCCAAGAGCAATAAACAAGATGCAGTATGGGTCTCTTTCACCCTGAGCCCTACCCTCACCCTCAAAGAACACATTGGCCAGAAACCCAAAGATGGCCTTGTACCTGCTCTCTCTTCTAAAGAAGGTCAAACTGTTTCATCCAGAAAGCATCAATCAATCAATCAATCATAAAACTTGTAAAGCGCACTACATACCCATGAGGGTCTCAAGGCACTGGGAGTGGGGTGAAAGGGGGGTGCTGCTACTGCCCGAAGAGCCAGATCTTGAGGTGTCTTCTGAAGGTGAGCAGGTCTTGGGTTTTCCTTAGGTCGGTCGGGAGGGTTTTCCAGGTCTTGGCGGCGAGGTAGGAGAAGGATCTGTCGCCTGAGGTTTTTCGTTGGATGCGGGGGACGGAGGCGAGGGCGAGGTCGGAAGAGCGGAGTTGTCGGGTGGGGGTGTAGAAGCTGAGTCTGTTGTCCAGGTAGGCTGGTCCGGTGATGTGGAGTGCTTTGTGTGCGTGGGTGAGGAGCTTGAAGGTGATCCTCTTGTTGACGGGGAGCCAGTGCAGGTCTCTTAGGTGGGGGGTGATGTGGCTGCGGTGGGGTATGTCGAGGATAAGTCGGGCGGAGGCGTTTTGGATGCGTTGGGGGCATTGCAGGTGCTTGGACGGGATACCTGCATAGAGTACGTTGCCGTAGTCGAGCCTGCTGCTGACGAGGGCCTGTGTTATTGTTTTTCTTGTTTCGGTAGGGATCCACTTGTAGATCCTGTGGAGCATGCGGAGGGTGTTGTAGCAGGAGCAGGAGATGGCGCTGACCTGTTTTGACATGGAGAGGGATGAGTCGAGGATGAAGCCAAGGTTGCGTGCGTGGTCAGTTGGTGTCGGTGGGGTCCCCAGCGAGGTTGGCCACCACGAGTCATCCCAGGCGGAGGGGGTGGGCCCAAGGATGAGGACCTCCGTCTTGTCTGAGTTCAGTTTCAGGCGACTGTCTCTAAACCAGTTGGCAACGGCCTTCATGCCCTCGTGAAGGTTGGTTTTGGCGGTGTGTGGGTCCTTGGTGAGGGAGAGGATGAGCTGGGTGTCGTCGGTGTAGGAGATGATGTTGAGGTTGTGTTGGCGGGCCACTTGAGCAAGGGGGGCCATGAAGATATTGAACAGCATCGGGCTGAGGGATGAACCCTGGGGTATGCCGCAGATGATGTTGGTGGCTTCAGATTGGAAGGGGGGGAGGCGGACTCTCTGGGTTCTGCCGGAGAGGAAAGATGTGGTCCAGTCGAGGGCTTTCTCTTGGATCCCTGCTTCAAGGAGGTGGGTTTTCAGAGTGTGCTGGCAGACTGTGTCGAAGGCGGCCGACAGGTCAAGGAGGATGAGGGCTGATGTTTCTCCATTGTCGAGTTGGCTTCTGATGTCGTTTGTGGCGGCAAGGAGGGCGGTCTTGGTGCTGTGGTTCCGTCTGAATCCGGACTGGGAGGGGTCGAGGATGTTGCTGTATTCGAGGTAACGGGTCAGTTGTGTGTTGACGATTTTCTCGATGACTTTCGCCGGAAATGGGAGCAGGGAGATGGGCCGGAAATTCTTGAGGTCAGCAGGGTCCGCCTTCGGTTTTTTGAGAAGGGTGTTGATTTCGGCGTGTTTCCAGCTTTCCGAGAATCTTGCTGTTTCGAAGGTGGGGTGCGATGGCTGTGTCTGCTTTGTTGTCTATATGGTGTGGGCACGGGTCTGATGGAGATCCTGAGTGGATGGAATTCATGGTCTTGCGTGTCTCATCGTCGTTGGCGTTGGTCCATGAGGTCAGGCGGCTGGTGTGGGTGGAGTTCGTGGAGGAGGAGGTTGGAGTGGTTGAGGTGGTTGGGGTGTCGAAGCTGTCGTGGATGTCAGCGATCTTCCGGTGGAAAGCGGTGGCTAGTGCGTCGCACAGTTCTTGGGAGGGTGGGATGTCGTTGACGGTGGCGCCGGGGTTGGAGAGTTCCTTCACGATGTTGAAGAGTTCTTTGCTGTCGTGAGCATTGTTTTCCAGGTGGGTTTTGAAGGAGGATCTCTTGGCTAGCCTGAGGAGTTGGTGATGTCTGCGTGTGGCGTCCTTGAGTGCTGTGTGGCTGTCGGGTGTGCGTTCGTGGAGCCATTTCTTCTTGAGATTACGGCAGTTGCGCTTGGAGGCTTGGAGGTCGTTGGTGAACCAGGTGGCTTTCTTGCTGGTTTGGTTGTTGGTGGGCTTCTTGAGTGGTGCGAGGTGGTTGGCGCAGTCGATGATCCATTGCCTGAGGTTGTGGGCGGCGTTGTCAGGGTCGGTGGGGTCTGTTGGCGGTCTCTGGGCTAGGGCGTTGGTCAGCTGATCTTCGGTGACTTTGCTCCAGTTTCGACGGGGTGGTCGCTCGGTGTGGTGGTGGTTGGTTTGTTTCTTGAAGGTGAAATGGATGCAGTGGTGGTCGGTCCAGTAGAGTTCGGTGGTGCGGTTGAAGGTGATGTGGTCGCTTGTGGAGAAGATGGGGTCTAGAGTGTGGCCGGCGGCGTGGGTGGGTGTGTTGACAAATTGTCTGAGACCGAGGTTGGCGAGGTTGGCGATCAGGGTGGTGGAGTTAACGTTGTTATTGTTTTCGAGGTGGAAGTTTAGGTCCCCAAGGAGGATGTAATCCGTGGAGGCGAGTGCGTGGGTGCTGGCGAGGTCGGCGATAGCATTGCTGAACAGAGCCCTGGGTCCAGGAGGCCTGTAGACGAGCGTACCTCTGAGGGTGGTGTTGGGGTTGGTGTGGTTTTGGAAGTGCAGGAGTTCGGCGGACTTGAGGGTGTCGTGCAGGTGGGTGTGAACTTCGAGGGTGGCCTTGTGGACGATGGCTATGCCTCCTCCTATTCCGTTGATGCGGTTCCTGCAGGAGATATTGTACCCGTCCGGAATAGCTATGGCGATGTCATGCGTCGAGGAGTCGTTCCACCAGGTTTTGGTAAGGAAGGCTACGTCGGGGTGGTTGTGTCCCAGAGCTCGATGGCGTGCTTGCATGCGGAGCAGGTGTTGAGGAGTATGCAGTGGGGTGGTTGATTTCGGTCCTGGGAGGTTTGTTGGCTCTGTCGCAGGTGAAGCTACAGGTGCGGCAGGAAAAGGGTCCGTGTGTGCGTTTCGGAGTGGCCTGGAAGCAGGTGGTACCTCGACCGGTGTTGAGTGCGAGGAGGGTGCTGGCGTCGTAGCGAAGTCTGGTGGTGTGGCTGTTGTGGGGTTCAGGGGCTCTTGCACTGTGCACGGGCCAGGCGCGGACGGGCGCAGACAGGCTTGCCTCTGGTATGCCTCCGGTGCACCAGCGGCGCGACTGCCATTAAGAAGGGGAGGGTGGAGGGAGGAGCAGCTGGGAGGCGGGAGGCGTGGGCGAATGGGGGCATGAGGGGAGCGGGGCCGCAGGGACGCAGCGGCGGTAGGGGAGAGCAGAGCGGAGAGTGAAAACGGGAAAGAAAGGCGCAATGAATGAAAACAGGCAAAAAGTGCAAAAAAGAGATTACAGGTTTACTATTTAAAAAAACAGAGAATACAAGGAAGAGATAAAAAATAAAAAAAAGACATACTGGCGCTTGCCACTAGACACCAGGGAGGACTGGGTCCAGGAGGGCCTCGATCCCTTGTAGCAGCGAGGGCGAGGTGGGGGAGACACGGGCACGGCTCGGTGGTGCTGTTTGCGTGGGGGAGTGTGTACCTGGCCAAAACCGGTCAGGGGTCACTCACCTCAGCGCACAGCTACCGCCATTAAGAAGGGGAGGGGGAGGGAGGGAGGTAGGAGCAACTGGGAGGCGGCAGGCATGGGCGAATGGGGGCGCGAGGGAGGCGGGCCGTAGGGACGCAGCGGCGGGAGGGGAGAGTGGAGCGGAGAGTGAAAACAGGAAAGAAAGGTGCAATGAATGAAAACAGGCAAAAAGTGCAAAAAAGAGATTACAGGTTTACTATTTAAAAAAACGCAGAATACAAGGAAGAGATAAAAAAAAAAAAAAGACACACTGGCGCTTACCACTAGACACCAGGGAGGATCGGGTCCAGGAGGACCTCGATCCCTTGTAGCAGCGAGGACGAGGTGGGGGACACACGGGCACGGCTCGGTGGTGCTGTGTGCGTGGGGGAGTGTGTACCTGGCCAAAACCGGTCAGGGGTCACTCACCACAGCGCGCAGCTACCGCCATTAAGAAGGGGAGGGGGAGGGAGGAGCAGCTGGGAGCGGTGAGGCGTGGGCGAATGGGGGCGCGAGGGGGCGGGGCTGCAGGGACGCAGCGGCGGGAGGGGAGAGCGGAGTGGAGAGTGAAAACGGGAAAGAAAGGCGCAATGAATGAAAGTAGGCAAAAAGTGCACAAAAGAGATTACAGGTTTACTATTTAAAAAAACAGAGAATACAAGGAAGAGATAAAAAAGAATAAAAAGACACACTGGCGCTTACCACTAGACACCAGGGAGGATCGGGTCCAGGAGGGCCTCGATCCCTGGTAGCAGCGAGGGCGAGGTGGGGAGACACGGGCAAGGCTCGGTGGTGCTGTGCGCGTGGGGGAGTGTGTACCTGGCCAAAACCGGTCAGGGGTCACTCACCTCAGCGTGCAGCGACCACCATTAAGAAGGGGAGAGGGGAGGGAGGAGCAGCTGGGAGGCGGGAGGTGTGGGCGAAGGGGGGCACGAGGGAGGTGGGGCTGCAGCGGCGGGAGGGGAGAGCAGAGCGGAGAGTGAAAACGGGAAAGAAAGGCACAATGAATGAAAACAGGCAAAAAGTGCAAAAAAGAGATTACAGGTTTACTATTTAAAAAAACAGAGAATACAAGGAAGAGATAAAAAAAGAATAAAAAGACACATTGGCGCTTACCACTAGACACCAGGGAGGATCGCGTCCAGGAGGGCCTCGATCCCTTGTAGCAGCGAGGGCTAGGTGGGGGAGACACGGGCACGGCTCGGTGGTGCTGTGCACGCGGTGGAGTACGTACCTGACCAAAACCGATCAGGGGCATCTTTAGAACTGCTGCTGAATACAATTTACTCTTGCACCTGGATGTTGGTAATGCCATGTTCCATAGCGTCCTATACTCTACATTTGCACCCTTTAGTGATACCCTACACACTGCAGCAGGTCTCCACCAGTGTCTGAAGAAATACAATCAGATGACTCCCATCCTGATGGAACTTCTTTGGCTCCCCTTACTAGCCGCACCATCTTCAAAACCAGCTGCATCATTCACAATGCCATCATGACCAGTACTCCAACTTGTCTTGCAGACAAACTCCCCATCTGTGTAGGTTCTTGGCAAACCTGCAGCCAGGCTACCATCAGATTGAAGTCTAAAAATTGAGAAAAAAATAACAAGACAACAGACCTGCTCCATCTGTGCATCCAGGAACTGGAGCATTATCCTTGTATTCTTCAGGACTGCCCAATGCCTCTCTCATTAAGGAAAGAGTTGAAGACTCACCTCTCTAAAGATGCCTGTATCACAATCACTAATCGTCCACAATCCAGCTTCCTTTCCTATTACTTGTTGATTTTTTGCAAGGTCTTTGACCATTTTCAGTGCTGTTTTGTCTTTCGTCTTGGTTTATGTAATAGAAGGACCATATACATTCCTACATATGTTGTTGTGTTATGGTGTACCAATTGGAACCCCAAGGTGATGTTGGTGATATGTGTCAACAAGATGACAGTGATTAGGATGAAATACTAGCAGCAATTGTCAAGTCATCGAAAACATATTTGCCAGATGGCAAGTGACCGTGAAGAAAGTGTCATTTGTGGTGGTGGGTGAAAGTCATGGAATTTGACTCCATGGAATTCTGTGAAGTTATATAAAAACTCTGGTAGATTCCACTGAGAGAATTTGTAGCATGTGGATTTGTGCTCTGCCTTTGATATTATGTGCACTATTTTAAAATGGCACATAGCTGTAAGTGAGTTACAACACTATGGTGGTCATTCTGACCCTGGCGGTCTTTGACCGCCAGGGCGGAGGACCGCGGGAGCACCGCCGACAGGCCGGCGGTGCTCCAATGGGGATTCCGACCGCGGCGGTAAAGCCGTGGTCGGACCGGCACCACTGGCGGGGTCCCGCCAGTGTACCGCGGCCCCATTGAATCCTCCGCGGCGGCGCAGCTTGCTGCACCGCCGCGGGGATTCCGACCCCCCCTACCGCCATCCAGATCCCGGCGGTCGGACCGCCGAGATCCGGATGGCGGTAGGGGGGGTCGCGGGGCCCCTGGGGGCCCCTGCAGTGCCCATGCCACTGGCATGGGCATTGCAGGGGCCCCCGTAAGAGGGCCCCTACATGTATTTCACTGTCTGCTGCGCAGACAGTGAAATACGCGACGGGTGCAACTGCACCCGTCGCACAGCTTCCACTCCGCCGGCTCGATTCCGAGCCGGCTTCATCGTGGAAGCCTCTTTCCCGCTGGGCTGGCGGGCGGTCTGAAGGCGACCGCCCGCCAGCCCAGCGGGAAAGTCAGAATTACCGCCGCGGTCTTTCGACCGCGGAACGGTAACCTGACGGCGGGACTTTGGCGGGCGGCCTCCGCCGCCCGCCAAGGTCAGAATGAGGGCCTATGTACTTGAGGTACATGGCTGATTCATATGACAGTAGATTGTGAAGTAAGTGGATAAACAGTCATCAAGGGTGGCCTCAACATAGTTGCTATATTTGATCAAATAACCTCTTTTAAGAGTTATTGCTGGTATGCATGCACTATGGTAAAAACAATATAAACCTGTTAGATAGTGTGTGTTTGCATTATATGTTTGTCTGACATTTAAAAAAAAATTGAGATGGGTTGGTAGTAAAAAAAAATGTTGGTGAGTATTTCAATTGCATATATAATGTGAGTAATGTAGCCAGACAAAGAGGCAGGGTAAATAGTTCTTTGATATGCCTTGGTGTAGATAGACCTCAATTTAGTGACACTAATTGATAACTTGGTGCATTTATGTACTTACCTTCTATTCTGTTGTGCATTATGCTGTTTTTCCTCCACCATTGCTAGATAGGTGCCCAGATCTTGTACTAGCATGGACGTATTGATTGAGTAAGGTGAGTGGGGAGTTTTTGGCAGGGCATGGCTATATAAGCTCTTTTTCCACCAACACAGGCGTGGAGGATAAACTGCCATATTTCTGGCGACAGAAATCATACTCTAATAATAGAAGAATGTAAATGAACTTTCCATCAGTTCCTCCACCACCTTTGGGGTATACCACTATGAATGGAGTATGAAAAATGTGGCAGAGGATGATGTAATTTCATCCAGCAAACCACCATACTCTATATTTTTTGACCTACCTCCAGGATGGTGGACGGTTAAACAAACGGTTCCTCATACATGTCAACATTTGGAAAGTAGAAAGAGGGAGATTTGTAACAAAAATGATCAGAGGCTCATATTCTTCCCATTGACTGAAGGGAAAACAATTTTAGTTAGGAGAAAGTTAATTTGAAACCATTTTTGGCTTTCAAAATCAGGAGTCTCCTATCTCAATCTGGTCTGTTGGCCTGTATGGGTTTTTGATGGCCCGTCTTTGTATCCACCAAACTCTAAATCAGGCCCTAAATTTGCCTATGATTGATATTGTGGCTTTCTCACATTATACAACATAGCTGATTTGATTACATGACACAAACGACTTTTCTGTGGACTGGGATTGTAAAAGCGTTATACTATTTTCATATCCCATCCAATTCGATTCTTTCAAGAGTCTCTGTCTGAATTTGACCCAATAAAGCTTTGTTAGCATCAAGATACATGTTGGGGTTTTCCGTGAAACGACTTATGGCAAATGATTGCTTTCATTTTGTAATTATTTCAAATATTGTTTTGTAGTTTTAATTAATGACAGGCTAAAATAGCATTCCTACAAAAGGAGAGATAAATAGGAGTTGATCTGCCATTCATGAGTCTCTCATACAGAGAGTGACACACAGACAGTAATTCTTCGTCTGTTCTCTGTTTGATTAATACTTGTCGTGGGATATCTAAATAACAATTTTGCAAGCATACTATATCCTCATCAGAGTAATCAGACATAAGATTTGAATTAAAGTTACCTGTCACTAGCCAATGCGGGTCAGGGTCTGTATTTTTGAGGAAGAATTGATGTAAATGTTAAGTACAAGAAGAGACTATTTTATTGCAGACAAATGACCAATTTGTAATTTGGAAGGAATTGACTGAAGGACTACTAATTTATTATCTGGCTCTTTTTAATTTGAGAGATGATATATGAAGCTAGACCATCTCTTTGATGCCCTTTTTTTGTTTTTCTATTTGCATATTTGTGGAATTTTCTATATTCATTTAGAGGAAACTCTTCTTCACACAACATTTCCGTAGCATATTTATATCCTACTTTTTCCAAAAAGTTATTATATCCACATCTTGTGCAATGCGGGACAGACCAGCCACATTCCATGTATAAAATGGTATTTTCCAATACATGTAAGAGTCTATCTGCTGGTTTGTTGTAGAGCCATTTCTTCATTTGTTCCTAAGGCCAAATAAGACATGGGCACCCAACTCCAATCTTTATTGTTGGACTGAAGTAGTGCCTCTTCTTTGACTCTTTACTGATGGCCATAGTCACATTCATACTGCATCACAAGGTGAAAGACACTATGGGCCTCATTACAACATTGGCGGGCGCCAACCGCTGCCCACCAAGTTGTAACCGCCGTGCGGCTGCCAATGCGCCCGCACTCCCGCGGTGCCCATTATAACATCCCCGCTGGGACGGCGGGCGGAAACAGAGTTTTCGCCCGCCGGCCCAGCGGGGATGTGGGCCGCAACATGGGAGGCGGCTCCGAATGGACCCGGCGGTGTTGCGGCCGTTCGACGGGTGCAGTTGCACCCGTTGCGCTTTTCACAGTCTGCTGTGCAGACAGTGAAAAGCTGTGTGGGGCTGTGCCAGGGGGGCCCTGCACTGCCCATGCCAAAGGCCCCGCGACTCCCCTTTCCGCCAGCCTTTCCATGGCGGTTCCTACCGACATGAAAGGCTGGCAGGAAGGGGACTCGTAATCCCCTTGGCAGCGCTGCAAGCAGCGCTGCCCTGGAGGATTAAAACGGCCGGGACCACCGTGGCGGAAAACCACCGGTCCCGGCGGTGCGACCGCGTCGTAATATGCGAGTTTGTACCGCCAGCCTGTTGGCGGTACAACCTCCAAAACAGCCCTGGCGGTGTTTGACCAACAGGGTTGTAATGAGGGCCTATGTTATATTTCATTGCTTTACACAGTAGCACTATTTAAGAATACGTAGTATCTTTGAGAGTTACAAATGTTAAAACTGGGGGATATTTTGTGAACTAACTTTTGATCTTGAACTACTGGAATAAGAAAGTCACTATATAGATTTCAGGGAGGCAATAGGTGTGGTCTTATTTATTTGATAACCAGTTTCACACTTTCAGGCAGCACAAATGATACTTTTTAAAGTTACCTTTCTCCTGCTATTACCGAAACTCTTCTTTTACCATTGAATTAGACTTTTAAAACTTTATTTGCATTCGTAACTAGGCCTCTTCAAGGGAAATTGAGCTTTACCTGCACAATGACAGACAGCTTTTTGTAACGGTTCACTGTAGGAACTTATGTGTTCCAAAATGTTACATATAACAGTTTTATATACTAACTACCTAGGCCTGAGTGCTCACAAGGCACATTTCAGAGATGATCTTGCTAATGTGTAAAAGTAGGTTTTATACATTGCATTACCTTTTCTTGCCATGTGTGACTGCAGTACTTGTAATCTGCAGCCCAGCCAGAGCATAATGGTTCTCTCTGGAGCCACATATTTTTGTTGTATATATAGGTGGTGTAAATATTCACCGAAGCCCAAATATAACTTCCAGACCCATGATGCATGTTGTGTACCATCTAACACGGCCTTACTGGAAGTTTAAATAGGCCAGTTAGGCAAAACACATGTATCAGAAAATCACATGTGCTGACACAATTTAGCAATGCCACAACCCTCATCATCCTACATCCAGGAAACCTAGGCAGGAAACAATGAAGAAGAAACAATGATAATGATGCTATTTCTTATAGGGTTGTTGTAGATGAAGGATCTAGGTCAGTTCTGTTTTATCCGTAATGTATTCAGTGGTATAAACCCATCGCTGAAGAACAATAATGACCAGTGGTATGTCTGATTTGTTTATTGGCCATGCAGCTGTGAAACTTGAGGGTCTAGAGTAGATGTCGTTTGATATCAAAATTGGACACTGAGGCCCTCATTCTGACCTTGGCGGTCGGCGGAGAGGCGGCGGTCGGACCGCGAACAGACCGGCGGTATTAAAAATGGCATTCTGACCGCGGCGGTCACCGCCGCGACCGACCGCCACTTCCCCACTCCGACAGCCACGGCGGTCATGACCGACGGGCTGGAGTCTGCGCACTCCGGTCCGGCGGTCGACCCAAGACCGCCAACGGTATCATGACCCTGCTTACCGCCGCGGTTTCTGGCGTCCGGGAACCGCCATGCGAACCATGGCGGTAGGCACTATAGGGGCCAGGGAATTCCTTCCCTGGCACTGATAGGGGTCTCCCCCACCCCCCACTGCCCCCCCGAGTCCTCCCCCCACACCCTCCACCCCCCTGCCACCCCCCAGAGGTGGTACGAACCCCCTCCCCACCCCACCCCGACATGCACATACACGCACCCCGACATGCACACACCCCCAACATGCACATATACACACCCCCTACACACACACATACACAACGGGGACACATACCCGCACACATACATGCCGACATGCGCACCCGCCGAACTACACACATTGCCCATAGGCACAGCAGCACTCCCCGCCCGCATGCACGCACTCACACACCCCCTCTACACACTCACACGCACACCCCCATGCACGCACACATCACACAACACCCCCCCAACCCCTCCCCTCACTGACGATCAACTTACCTTGTGCTTTGGTCCTCCGGGAGGTGACAGGAGCCATGGGGAGGTGACCGCCAACAGAAGACCGCCAACAGAAGACCGCCACACAGAAATGTGGGTCGTAATTCTGTGGGCGGTGTTCTGCTGGCGTGGCGGTGGAGGTTGACCAGTCTCCACTTTCCCGCCGACCGCCAGTGTGGCTGCTGGCGGCTTTCCGGCGGAACGCTCCCAGCGGTCAGAATGCGCACAGCGGCATACCGCCGCGGTCGGCGGTCTTCACCGCGGCGGTAACTCGGCGGTCTTGCGAAAAGACCGCCAAGGTCAGAATGAGGGCCTGAATCATCATTTTGATTGCTCTCCATTAATACAATGTATTGCAAATTTCTTCGAGTACGGCCACATTCTGAGTGCGCCTTTGGACTGTGGGTTGATGTAAAGGATTCTGCATTGTGCCCAGTAAGACAGATTGTCTTTATGCCTTTTATTCTGCAGTGCCTGGGTTTCTGGACAAGTGCTTCACTCCTTGAGATTTTAGCATCTATGCTGTGCAGTCTGTAGATGTGGGTTCATCCAAAATGTTAATCAATGGTGACTGATTTTATTTCACATCATTGACAGTGTGCAAGAGATTTGGGAGGGCAAGGTTGGCAGGTTTAAAAAGGTACAGGAGCTGGAATCACAGTGTCCTTAAGGGACTGCATGTCTAGATTAATAAAACTTTGGTTCTCACTGGGTAGGTTAAGAGTCTTTTTTCATTGCCAAATTAGGCATCTAATCAATCAGTAAAGTATCATCAAGTTGGACAGATGGGACGAATCTCAGCTGTACTGCAATATGCTTGAGGCGTTTTGTTCTAAATTTGAAGCTTTGCTTCATTGGGAGCCACTGTAGGGATAGCCGTGCTTGTTAAATATGATTTGTTCAATTCAAGGTAGTGATGTAATCTTTGTGTTTTTGCTTAAATACACTTGTTATTTTTCATATATTTGTATAGTTATGTATTTTAGTGTACATTTTTCATTTTCATTTATAACGTTCTGCTCCATTTATTATTGATTGCACAACAGAGAACATGCTTTATCCTAGTTTGGTAGTGCTTCAAGTGTATTTAAGCTTGGTATACACATATTATGCAGGGGTAAATCTTCAACTTCCTGTGAGACTTGGATCATGCAAGCTCAGGCTGCAAACATCCTCAGCGAATATTTTTGGCTTCTTGAAGCCAGCCGGGCCTTATCAGTTTACTAGAAAACACCACAACTGAGACACAAAGTAACCTTCTCGAAGTAGAGAAGACCAGGCTTGCTGCTTGGTTAAATAATGCAGTCTTGAGGCCACCTCAAGGAACTCAGATGGACACTTTTGTGCTTAGGCAGTTTAGCTAGAGTCTAAAAAGGAGGGATTTCTGAATCACTTTCAAAATGCTGTAATTCCTTTATTATTAGTTGCAGTCTTTGCCACTACATTTTTGTTTTTATAGTTACACCTATACATATTATTGAACTAGAATAGGACATTCATTTAAAGAGAGAAAGTCTTTAAAATAGTTAGTGTGGGTTCCTTTGTGTGTTGAGCAATGCTAAAAAGAGTTCACTAGTCCTAAAAGTTTCACATGACTGATTAAGCACCATCCTCATGCAATACAGAGGTGATTCTTTAAATAATAGCTCCCTGCTTGTGGGAGCAAAGATTTCATATGCTTTCCTGCAAGCATATTTGCGTGCAGGGAAACAGTTAAGCACTCCATGTTCGGTAAGTGGGAGCTGTTTGACAGCTCCCGCTTGCAGAAAGAGGAGTTATGTTTGCTTTGCTTGGTGGGAGCTGTTATCTCCCACCAAGTAAAGCAAGCAGCTACTTCCCAAGGGTGGGCACCTCAGGAGCAGGAGCCAGCACTGGGGTGTGGTGGTCCCAGGAGCCATATGGCTCCACAATAGGGGCTCGCATGGGGGGCTAAATTCTAAAGATGGAGGGGGCTACGCAGCCGTCCCTCCATCTTTAGAATTTATCCCAGTGGAGGTGGTGCTTTACTTTAAATTTAAGCCCTTGGGAGGTGGCAGTCCCCCCGCTATTATTTTTAAATCATTTTGCACCGCGAAGGTGCTGTTCCCCAGGGCATGGGAGGCCATGCGGCCCCCAGGGTAATATACAAACTTAGCCTCTGGGAGTTGCTGGTCTCTGGGGCCCGGAGGGATCTGCAGGACCCCCCTACTATTATAAATGTATATTGCCCGAGGGAGGTGGTGGTCCCCCTGGTGCAGGGGAGCCACGTGGACCCCTGCATATTTTTGTACCTTAGCCCCAGGGAGGTGATTGTCCCTGGGGTTACTATAAGCTCTAGGAGGGGGGCCCTGTGTACCCCTGCCTTTTTTCAGCTCCCAATTCCCCCAGGACCTGGCCCACCTCGGGGGGGGAAATAAAAACAAAGGGTGGGTAACTGTGTTATTTTGTTTTAAAACTCTCACAAAATCCATAGACCTGCCCGCAGATTTTTCAGAAATTTTGTTTACAAAAAAAAATCATTTCAGCCTTTGTGGGGTCCCTGGGGGAACCCTAGACCAAGGCTAGGGGCTCATGGTATTATGCTTTTTTGTGGGTCTCGGCTGAAGCCAAGTACAAAAATGGCTGGCAGCACTTTCTTGTTTAAGTGTTGACAACCAATCAGATATCAGCATGAGGACAGAAGAATCTGTGGATCCTTTGCGTCCCTAGATATCTATATTTCTTAACCATTAATATCTCAGAAACCACTGAACAGGTTTACACCAAATCACAAAAAAGCACAATCTGTGCACCAGGATCTAGCTTCCTGTCAAATTTGGTATAATTCCGTTGAGCGGTTTGGGCTGTAGACTTATCTAAAGACCATATGGGAAAATGAATGGGGAAAATGCCTTTTGGACTCCCCTTTTTTTTCAGACCCCGCTTGACGGATCACCCCGAACCTTCCAAGATAGCAGCTGTTTTGAAACTTTTGTAAATTAGTTATGAAAATTTTGTGAAGATTTGTTGAACTGCGCCGAAGTTATTGGCAAAGCAAAAACACTTTTACTATGGAAAGTAGGCCCCAAAATATAACTACCTACTTGGGATCTGGGTCTTCATTGTTTGTACAATTCAATTGTTAAAGATAGACTTCTTCCCTATATTTAATAGTTCTTCGAGTGATACCTATTTAGACACTTTGCCTTTTACTTTTTTACTATGTTTGCCCTGTCTTTTTAAGTTTATGGTTAGCTCCTGTTGTCTTTACCTAGCAAGAGCAGAGGCACACCAAGCTACCTCACTATCTACTAGCATGTGCTCCCCAAAATATTGCTGCCTTGTCTTAGAAATCTGGCTGAGTCACCGGCCTCACAAAACTTACTGTCTTATGCCACTAATACACCTGTTGTAAACTAAAGTAAACATATATTAGTTTTTTTTCCCAAAAGAGCTGAGTGAGCTATCACACATATATTGTTGTCCTACTACATGTACACACCAGCCATACTCATTTGGTTTATTTCATTCAACTTCGAAGTTAAGAGGTCCATAACGACGTCCTTATTTTCCTTTTTCATGCTAAGAAACCTTGTAACATTTTAAATGTCAATGCATTACAACTTTAGTGAAGGTAATTTCAGTTGTGCTTTACTTATCAATGCACAGCAATTACAGATATGATTTGCACACGATCCATAAAAGGAACAACTAAATATTCATTCTGAATATGTGCTGACTTCTAAAAACACTAACCTTCCCCACCCGACCCACCATCAAGTCTTGTGTCAATGATTCAAGATGAAAAAAGTGTAATTCAAAAATGTCAAATATAGGACTAACAGTAGCAGTAGTCTCACCTTAGAATAAAACACTGGATCTACCAGGCTGCTCAGCATTGCCTACCCTTAGATGTGTCAATGCGAAGCATCAAGACTCTCAATAGCATGGCGTAAGCAGACAGCAGTGATCCAAAATAGCCGCTGAGATTCCTGAAGTCCTGTGAGACATTCTCATCTACTGTTGGCCCTCCAGTCCACAAAAGTGATCATTCCATATAGATACCTATAGTGCCTCACAGCTCAGTCTTCGCATCTCTTCCTGAGATGTCTATAAGGAATCCTGAGATGCCTGCAAAGAACGCTTAGTAAGGAAAATAAAAAGCAGGTAACATTTGTTCATTACCACTAGTGCCTAATGCACCACTTTTACCATATCTTTCAGAATTATTAACATACAGCATATTTATGCCACAACATTGACTACAAGAGTATGAAAGTAAACGATTACCCATAGGACGACCCCTAGGCACAACACACTATTAGGTTCAATCCGTGAACTGATCCATTGATGTTGACAACATGAAGCACCCTAAGAGAAATCCTGGCAATAATATATAGGAAGGTTGAATGGATGTACTGACTTACATGATGTAGTTTCGCCAATTGGCAGCTAAAAACCAGGGTTGAAATAACTCAGATTGCTTTTTTCTATGTGGTTCGAATGAAGAAATTACAGGTGAATTGATTTGTTTGAAATATCCAAGAATTAGTGCTGTTAATTGAACACAGTTTACAGGAGAAGAAAGTAAAGAAGGAAATTCAGAAGAAGTGAATTTTGTTTCAATATAGTGTTGTGTAGGCTCTCATTATCCTAATGATTCTACTGGATTTTGAGCAACAAGATCGTTGACAATGTGGGGGACTGCGTCTAACCCACGGTAAATGACACTTGTCTCTCTAAATCCGGGTTTTGCTCCGGCTAACTAGCAGTGCCTCATCTCTCCCAAATGGAAGAGACAATTGGGCAGCAGAGTGCATGACCTCTTAGTACTTCTCAGGGAAGTCGTGGTCACTCAGGTCACAACCGGTTCTCTCATACACAGTACGGTCTCATATATAAATGACAAAGGCAGTTTTAAGTTTTAAAGATTGGTTTAATAAAACAACTGCATTTTAGATAGCAAAGCGTGAGCTGTAATAACCAGAACTATACAACACAGTAAGATTAAAATAGTAACGATGAGAGTGAAGCACAAGAATAAGGCTATCATAGTGCTGCTAAATTATTTTCTTTCTAAGTTATATTTTGTGCACAGCATGTGAAGCTCTAAGCCTGCCTTTCAGGTTCCCCCGGGAGGACAACAACCCTCATACGTGAGCAAAGGCCTGTAATCTGCATCAGCATCTGCAACGGGGCATTCAGCATCTAGTTGTGGGTCCCTGGCTGGAATCTCCCTCTTGACGTGTACTAGGACTAGGAAGTGTTTTTATAACTAACACGCAGATGTTCTAAGAAAATGTCCCTACGTAAGGATGTGTATTTTCTACGAATACAGGAGACTAAACTTCTACCACGTTTACCGGCAATGTACCAGACTGTAGCCTTGACTGAAGCACAGGGCGATCAAGAATGCATTATTTGAGAACACAGTGCTGAACTAAGCTAAACAGTGTGATAGAAGAAATTGAAACAAGACAGTAAAAACTGGTTATTGTAAAATAACAGTGCGAAGCTGAATAAAATATATCTAGGGCAAAGTGCATAGCGACCTAATATGTTAAACTAACGTGCATGAAGCAATATTAAAAATGGCTACACTACACCCTCCCCTTGTCGATAGAAAGTGGTTTAAGCCAAAGCTAAAATGCCCTAAGCTAAAATATATTTAAAACCATACTTAATTTTAACAAGTCAAGAGGACACACAAGCATACTATTTGGCAATTTTAAAAATGAGCATGCGGCCAAAAGCCGAATTCAAAGGAAAATGTCAATTTAGGACAGTTCCAAATTAAGCATCAGTCATGGAAAGCAGGAGATTCTCCACCTCGGCAGATGACAAAACCGGTAAATCCACGCCAAAAACTACCAAGGAGCAGGTGTGTTCCATAGCCCCAGTGTCAACCAAGGTGGCATCCCGTGCAGTGCCTATGAACGAGTTAATGGTAACTTCCTCCAGGAAGGGTAGCTCGTAATCAGCTTCTCTGAACAAACGCAGCCGTAACACGAATGTCTGGTAATGAACCCTCAATGAGAGCATCAACAGATCAGCATCAATCACTGAGGGGCGTTGCTGTGAGAGACAAACTTCCAGTGCATGTTCAAAAGAGCACCAACGGCACCAAAACACGGGCTGCACACAATCCAAAACCGGTCTGAATGACAGAGACCAGTCACACCCCAAATGATCCAGGAGTGTTGCTCCAAAGTGCTGCTTCATGCGTTCACGACACAGCTGCGCTGATGGGAGCGCCTTCATTTGTCCTTGTTGCGGCGGGACAGCCATTGCGGAAAAACAACAGCAACAGCAAAATGCCGGCTAATAAAGCCAAAGTTATTGGAAATCCCCCAAAAATGCTTCCGAAAATTGAATGAATAGCCAAAGGTATTAAACCGAATATAGAGGAAAAGGTGTGAACAAAACCAATACCAACAGCTTTGAAAAAATGTGCTAATCAAGCCGTGCTGGACGCATTAAATATACGTCCCACGAGTTCACCAAAGTGTTTCGGAAAGTTCGTATTTAAC
This sequence comes from Pleurodeles waltl, assembly GCF_031143425.1. NCBI lineage: Eukaryota > Metazoa > Chordata > Amphibia > Caudata > Salamandridae > Pleurodeles > Pleurodeles waltl. The sequence continues at coordinate 859,528,140 of NC_090439.1, forward strand.
AGGGACTGTATTTCTGCCGATGACCTTGCCACCTGAAGTGCGTAGGTCTCGCGTGCAGATGTAAGGGCCACATGCTTCTGAAACAATAAAGCCTTCAGTCTACTTAACTTGTCAAAATTCACCTTGGAAGTAGCAATGTGAAGCCAGATATCTGCTACCTCCCTAAATTTAGTGGGGGGGAACAACACATTCCCGCAGCATGTAACGACCTTAGAGACCGAAACAACGTAAACTATTCCGGCCCGCATGCCACAACAGTCTTCACTATTGAGGAGGACTTAGCTGCCGTTTGAAAGGGCCTGGAACGTGAGTTTAATCAAGGGGACTGGAACTCCCTTCAGATAGCAAGCCAAGTTCGCAACCGAGGCATTACACGCCCCATGCAAGGACAGCTGCTTACAAATCATCGAATGGCTGACTGAAGTCTCGCATTCACTACCGCTAAGAAAGACCTCTTTCATGCCACTGAGGCATTTGTACGAGAAGGGAAGCTCCCACACCTCATGGATGTAACTATCTCCCAACTTTTCATATCTGCCTACCGGAACATGTTTCAAACAAGAAGTGAATTGTAATGTAGATGTAGGCAGATTAATAACCCTGTGTATCAACCACTCTGCTGAAGGAATCTCGGCCACGGTAAAAGGCAATCTTTCTATTTTTTCAATGTTGAGCATGACATAAGTCGCCTTCTTTTTAGCCATTAGCTGTTTTTGTCACGTCAAATTAAAGGAAAAAAATATTTCCCTGGCACTGATGTGCTGCCACGGAACGTGACCCGCCTTCAATGTCTGAAGTGTCCAACCCAACTGCATAATGGACCTGGTCTGACTCTGTCCATGATATAAAGAAGACATATCAGATCGTATAATGTCTATAGCAGAAGAAACAATGTTATTAATTGTATATATCCGGAAAAGGTGTGAATCTCATTATCCACAACAGCTAATGCCTTTTTCAGATTTTCCTGATCTATCTGCCTTAACCGGGCTGCAGCCTCTTGTTGGGAAAGTTTCCATATTTCATTGTATACCTCATACAAGAAACGCTTCCTACGTGGTATCTTTGGGCCTGACAAAAAATCTTGTAAGTCAGTGTTGTTAGATAGGAGACTTGTGTCTTATCCGTGTCTAGTGTGGATGATTTTAGCCACTGTTGGTACAATTACACTATGGCCCTCATTCTGACCTTGGCGGGCGGCGGAGGCCGCCCGCCAAAGTCCCGCCGTCAGGTTACCGTTCCGCGGTCAAAAGACCGCGGCGGTAATTCTGACATTCCCGCTGGGCTGGCGGGCGGCCGCCTTCAGGCCGCCCGCCAGCCCAGCGGGAAAGAGGCTTCCACGATGAAGCCGGCTCGGAATCGAGCCGGCGGAGTGGAAGCTGTGCGACGGGTGCAGTTGCACCCGTCGCGTATTTCACTGTCTGACAAGCAGACAGTGAAATACTTGTAGGGGCCCTCTTACGGGGGCCCCTGCAATGCCCATGCCAGTGGCATGGGCACTGCAGGGGCCCCCAGGGGCCCCGCGACCCCCCCTACCGCCATCCGGTTCCCGGCGGTCGGACCGCCGGGATCTGGATGGCGGTAGGGGGGGTCGGAATCCCCTCGGCGGCGCAGCAAGCTGCGCCGCCTTGGAGGATTCAATGGGGCGGCGGTACACTGGCGGGAGACCGCCAGTGTTGCCGGTCCGACCGCGGCTTTACCGCCGCGGTCGGAATCCCCATTGGAGCACCGCCGGCCTGTCGGCGGTGCTCCCGCGGTCCTCCGCACTGGCGGTCTTTGACCGCCAGGGTCAGAATGACCGCCTATATGTTGTAATTATGTCAGCATGTTCTGGTGATATATAGCGAGGGTCTGACCTACTCGTTCGGAAACCCCTCGAGGAGGTGACAAAAACGTTGATGACACCCGTTGGTATCGATTGGCCACAATAACCACCCGCCTGGATGTGTCAGTGAAGCATTAAACATACCATTCTGGACCGACTCATTAAGCTCACTAAAAGTTGCATTTGTGTACTTTTTGTCAACACCAGAGCAGTACGTGCTCTATTGGCGACAAAAATGCAAAAACCCAGCACTCTCAAAACAACTTAATTTATCCATTGTGCTGATATGTTGTGGTTTAACCTTTTGCATTGCAGAGTTCAATCCTGAAAACTTATTTTTAATATGCTTACAAATACTGTTCCTTTGCAATGTATTGCTGCAGGTTTTCAGAGTGTGTTAGGGTGTGGTCCCTTTCCAGGGCCTTCCAGAGACTTTCCCTGCAACATGCCTGGGCGTGGTTCTGGGCTGGGCCAAGACTCTATTAAAGAGAGCCAGCCCAACTCCCAGTGCTCACTATTCAGAGGTCCCGGTGCAGAGCAGCAGCTTCTTCCTGAGCTCCTGTCCAGGCGGCCTATTTGGATCTTCCAGTCTTCTGCTCTTCATCCTTCATTGGTGATCACTGTTCCAGGCGGTAAGACGGTGGTTGGATTATCCTGACACCGTTATTGCGAATTTTCATATTCTTGGTTTAATTCTTAAATGAGTAACAGATTACTTGCGCTCTACCATTTCTTGACATTTATATGGTAGTTTACAAATAGGCAAGACGCGCGATTTGTTTCATAAAGGTTTGACTTTGTTGTTTATTGCGCACTACCATTTCTTGACATTGGCATGGTGGCTTAAGAATCGGCAAGACGCGCGATTCGTTTTATGGTGTTTAAACAATGTTGTCCATTGCGCGCTACTATTTCTTGACATTTACATTATGTTTTCCGAATTGGCAAGACGTGCAACTCGTTTCATGAGGATTTAACCTTGTTGTTTATTGCGCGCTAACATTTCTTGACATTTACATGGTGGCTTAAGAATCAGCAAAAGAAGCGAGATTCGTTTCATTGTACTTTGATCTTGTTATTTATTGTGAGCTGTTATTTCTTGACATTTACATCGTGTTTTACGAATCGGCAAGACGCGTGATTCGATTAATGATGATTTGACTTTGATATTCATTGCGTGCTACCATTTCTTGGTATTTTACATGGTGACACTCGAATCGGCAAGACGCACGATTCTCTCCTCGAGTTTAATTCATGTTGTTTATTTGTATGCCACTATTCTAAGATATTTATTATGTAATATTCGAGTTGACAAGTTATGTGATTTGTTTCCTGAATCCATATTGTGTTATTCATGGTGCACAATCCTTTTATGGTGTTTACTATATATATATATATATATATCTGCAATATGCGCAATTTGTGTTGAAACATTTTAAGAGTACACAGAAGGCCAGAGTTTCTAGATGCACTATTGTATGGTCCTAGTATACATTCTCAAAACAGGATTTATATGACTGGTTTAAAATTTAGTCAGAATGTTTTTCTGATTCTCATGTAAAGGAAAGTACTTGAATAAGAAAGGTTTCATTTAATTCATCTTGATTCCCCTACAGGTATCCTGCCATCTTGAAAATTAGTCATTTTAAACTTAACTCTTAGATTGTTCATGTTTTCAGAGTGACTAGGCTTAGAATCATAGTCTAGTATTGATTTCAGGAGATATAATTTTCTTATTGTGTGTTCTAACCTTTTTCTTACTACAGGTCTCCTTCCCAGATGTTCCCTTCCTAATCCCCTCTTCCCCTCTTGAACTCTCTCAGTCTCTGTGATTTATCTATCAGAGTCTTGGAGCTGTTCAGTGGTGGACGTGTTGGGAACGTGCACAGACCCCGAGGATCTGGTGACTCTGACAGAATAGTGAGCCCACGAATTATTATCCTCCTGGCTTGTGTATGTTCTCAGCATGGCCACGCTAGACGAGTTAGTCAAGGCTATCACCCAGCTCCAAGCAGAGGTGGTATCATCCAAAGAATTGACAACTAGCTGAGCAGAGAGAGTGAGTCAGTTGCAAGATAAGGTAGAGAAGAAGGAACAAAGTCCCACAGGTGTGTCTTGGCCAGGTACTTCTTCTCAGGCTTTTGGAAGTAATCCGATTTCCCTAAATGTTCCTTCTGCAATTCCTTTAGCTCCCCCAGAACGTTTCTCAGGTGACCCTTTGAAAGCACAATCTTTCCTGGTTCAAGTGGAACTACACTTCACCTGCAGACCAAATACTTTCCCCGATGCCCAGTCCAAAGTAGCTTTCTTGTTATCATATCTGTCTGGGGATGCAGCTACTTGAGCAATTCCTCTTGTGCGTAAAAATAGTCCCTGGTTGTACAACTGGAGAAATTTTGTTCGTGAATTTGAGAGAGTTTTTGATCGTGGAACTGTAACACAGTCAGCAGATCGTGAATTATTAGATTTATGCCAAGGGAATCAAGACCTAGTGTTGTATTTAGCCAACTTTAACCGGCTGGTTGCTGAGACATCCTGGCCTGAAGAAAAACAAGCAGTCTTGTTTTACAAGGGACTCAAAGAGGAACTAAAAGATATCATAGCGCAAATGGACCCACAACCTACAGACTGTCAAGAATTAATAAATCTTGTCTTGAGACTTGATCATCGTTTAGCAGAACGTAAAGGAACGCGCAAAAAGATTGAAAAATATTCATGGCGCGTTCATGATAAAAGAGACTCAAGAACTCCGAAAGAAAGAACGACGGAACCGATGGAAATTGGAACCAACAGAAGACCTTTGACCAAAGATGAAAAGGACCTACGCAGAAAAAATGGACAATGTCTTTATTGTGGGCGAAAAGGTCATTTTGCCAAAGATTGTCCAATCAAAACAAAGAACAAGCAAGGTCCAGTTCAGAAGGTCGCAGCCAATGCACCAGTCGAGTTGGAAAACTAAAACACCCACGATGCAGAGAAGGGTTGCTCTTGGGTGTCACCGTGGACCCTTCACAATCTAGACATCTTAAACTGGAAGTAAGAGTTCAGGTCAAGGAAAATATCTATATCAAAAAGGCTCTGGTCGATTCTGGGGTTACTGGGAACTTTTTTGATGTCCAATTGGTTCGTGCATGGGGGATCCCATGTATTGAAAAGAAGACCCCAGAAATCATCCAGGCAGTCGATGGAAAACTTTTGACTGGAGGTCCGGTAACTCTTCAGACTATCCCCTTGTCAATGATTTGTGAAGATAAGAATCAAAGAAAGAAACATAAAGAGAAAATCATCCTTGGCGTGATCCATGCTCCCCAATATGGGATTATCCTCGGCTTGCCATGGTTAACTCATCACAATCCGGAGATCAATTGGGCAGAACGAAAAATCGTGTTCTCATCTGCGCTATGTAACGAACAATGTCTCCAAAAGATTCAAGTACCAAAAGTTTGCAACTCTTACATAGCTACTGCCGCGGAGAAAGAAATTCAGCTGCCCAAACAGTATTCATCTTACAAGGATGTATTTGATGAGAAAGGAGCAGAGACTCTACCTCCTCATAGATCTTATGACTGTCAAATTGATCTAGCCCCAGGTGCGATACTTCCCAACTGTCGTGTATATGCCCTGTCAGAACATGAAAATCAACATTTACGAAAATACCTAGATTAATTTTTGGAGAATGGCTTCATTCGCCCCTCTAAGTCTCCTGCAGCTTCGCTGTTCTTTTTTGTTCCAGAAGCTAATGGAGAACTTCGAACTTGCATCGACTATAGGGGTTTGAACAAAGTCACCATCAAGAATAAATATCCTTTACCCCTAATTCCGGTCTTATTGGAACAAGTAAAGAGAGCAAAAATCTACACGAAGCTTGACCTTCGAGGTGCTTATCATTTGGTCAGAATGAGAGAGGGTGACGAATGGAAAACAGCGTTCAAGGCAAGATATGGCCTTTTTTAATACACCGTCATGCCTTTTGGTCTGTGTAAAACAGCAGCATTTCAATTTTTCTTGAATGACGTTCTTAGAGAGTACCTCGACATATTTGCCATAGTCTACATCAATTACATTTTGATCTACTCAGACAATGAAAATGATCATGTCCAACATGTCAAGAAAATTCTTGCAGCCCTTCAAAAACACCATTTATACTGCAAACTAACCAAGTGTGAGTTTCATGTTATGACAGTTGAGTTTTTAGGGGTTATTCTTACCCCTCAAGGTATGGTGATGGCAGAAAATAAAGTAAAAGCTGTATCTGATTGTCCCACCCCAAATACTGTTCGTGATGTACAATGTTTCCTGGGGTTTGCAAATTTTTACTGGAGGTTCATAAATCATTTCTCCCAGACGGTGGCTCCAATCACTAAGCTACTAAGAAAGAAAGAAAAGTTTGTATGGTCCCCAGAAGCTGATCAAGCCTTCTCGACTTTGAAGGAAGCTTTCTCCACTGCCCCAGTCTTGACTCATCCTGATGCGAATCAACCTTTCATAGTGGAAGCTGATGCTTCAGATGTAGCAATAGGAGCCGTCTTATCACAACGAAATAAAGACACTGGTCAACTTCATCCTGTAGCTTATATGTCTCGGAAGTTGAACGAAGCCGAACAGAACTATGTCATTGCTGAAAAAGAGCTTCTGGCGATTCATGACGCCTTTAAAGAATGGAGACATCATTTGTTGGGTGCCAAATACACTGTCACAGTATATACTGATCATCGTAATCTTCAATTCATGAGTTCCGCCAGACTTTTGACCCCTCGGCAATTACGCTGGATGCTTTTTTTTGCCGAATTCTATTTTGTAGTAACCTTCCGGACAGGTAAAGATAATCATAAGGCTGACGCCTTGTTCAATCAAGAGTCTACCATGTTGCCTGCATTTCAAGCCTCCAGAGCTTTCATTGCCCCAGACAAGGTTCTATGTATCATAAAAACTGAAGATTTCTTTGAAAAAATTTGCAACTCTTTCACTGTTGAAAAATGGCAAACATGGGCCCAAGCAGATCCCAAAAGGTCAATCCTTACCCTTTCATGATGCTTGTTTGTTCGTACCCAATACCAAACTTCGCAAGATAGTGTTTCATTGGTTGCATGTTATACCTACGGCAGGTCACCCAGGTACTCCTAAAACTCTTGAACTGATCCAATGCTATTTTTGGTGGCCTACCCTAAGACAAGATGTAAAAGCAATGGTAAACAACTGCGAAGTTTGTGCTCGCATTAAAACAAGTCATTCAAAACCAAAAGGGTTGTTACATCCACTTCCAACCCCAGGTCGTCCATGGGAGCACATTTCTTTAGACTTTATTACAGGTCTGCCAGTGGTTCAACAACATTCAGTAATTCTGGTGGTAGTAGATAGTCTCACGAAATATGGACATTTCATCGCCTGTTAAAAATTGCCCACTTCTAGTGAATTGGCAACTATTTTACTGAACAGAGTGGTTCGTTATCATGAACTGCCAAAGGTTATCCTCTCCGATCGGGGGTCACAATTTTCCTCCAATTTCTGGAAGACATGGTGTAAAACACTCCAAGTGACATCTACACTATCTACTAGTCACCATCCTCAAACAGATGGTCAAACGGAGAGACTAAATCAGACTTTGAAACAATACCTACATGCCTACGCTGAAAAGGCACTTCATTCTTGGACATCTATGCTCTGGTTAGCTGAGTTAGCTTACAATAACTCATTCCACACTTCTATTGGCATTACACCCTTTTTTGGTTTATTTGGCTATCATCCTGACACCTTGCCCATCACAATTCCTCAAGAAAGTTCTCTTACTCCAGCTGTGTCAGAAACCATTCAGCATTTACATCAAACCCAGAAACTGATTCAACAGCATTTAGAAAAAGCCAAACAAAAATATAAAAGGCATTATGACAAGAAACATTGTGAGGGACCGCAATATCAACCAGGTGACAAAGTGTGGCTTTCCACAAAACATATAGACTTCAAGAAGAAGCACATGTTTAACTTCAAATTCATAGGTCCTTATACTGTCCTTCAGCAAATCAATTCGGTGACCTATAAACTACAATTGCCCAGATCTTTACGGATTCATCCAGTGTTCCACACTTCCCTCTTGAAAAAGGCAGTCCAAAAGGTCCACCCTCATCCAGCTCCTGTTCTAGCACAAGGGGAAGAAGAATACGAAGTCAAGAAAGTGTTGGATTCTAAACTGAGAGGGCGTAATCTATGGTACTTAATCTCATGGAAAGATAATGGTCCTGAAAGTAACTCATGGGTTTCCGCATCCGATGTTCATGCTCCAGTACTTGTGAGACGCTTTCATCATCTTAATTCAAGCAAACCAGGCCCTAGAGCGAGTCTGGGAGAGGGGAGTAATGTCAACACCAGAGCAGTACGCGCTCTCTTGGCAACAAAAATGCAAAATCCCAGCACTCTCAAAACAACGTAATTTATGCATTGTGCTGATATGTTGTGGTTTAACCTTTTGCATTGCAGAGTTAAATCCTGAAAACTTATTTTTAATATGCTTACAAATACTGTTCTTTTGCAATATATTGCTGCAGGTTTTCAGAGTGTGTTAGGGTGTGGTCCCTTTCCAGGGCCTTCCAAAGACTTTCCCTGCAACATGCCTGGGCGTGGTTCTGGGCTGGGCCAAGACTCTATAAAAGAGAGCCAGCCCAACTCCCAGTGCTCACTATTCAGAGGTCCCGGTGCAGAGCAGCAGCTTCTTCCTGAGCTCCTGTCCAGACAGCCTATTTGGATCTTCCAGTCTTCTGCCCTTCATCCTTCCTTGGTGATCACTGTTCCAGGCGGTAAGACGGTGGTTGGATTATCCCAACACCGTTATTGAGAAATTTCATATTCTTTGTTTAATTCTTAAATGAGTAACAGATTACTTGCGCGCTACCATTTCTTGACATTTATATGGTAGTTTACAAATAGGCAAGACGCGCGATTTGTTTCATAAAGGTTTGACTTTGTTGTTTATTGCGCGCTACCATTTCTTGACATTGGCATGGTGGCTTATGAATCGGCAAGACGCGCAATTCGTTTTATGGTGTTTAAACATTGTTGTCCATTGCGCGCTACTATTTCTTGACATTTACATGATGTTTTACGAATTGGCAAGATGCGCAACTCGTTTCATGAGGATTTAACTTTGTTGTTTATTGCGCGCTACCATTTCTTGACATTTACATGGTGGCTTAAGAATCGGCAAAAGAAGCACAATTCGTTTCATTGTACTTTGATCTTGTTATTTATTGTGAGCTGTTATTTCTTGACATTTACGTCGTGTTTTACGAATCGGCAAGACGCGCGATTCGATTAATGATGATTTGACTTTGATATTCATTGCGTGCTACCATTTCTTGGTATTTTACATGGTGACACTCGAATCGGCAAGACGCACGATTCTCTCCTCGAGTTTAATTCATGTTGTTTATTTGTATGCCACTATTCTAAGATATTTAGGGCCATATTTATACTTTTTGACGCAAAACTGCGCTAACGCAGTTTTGCGCCAAAAAAATTAGCGCCGGCTAACGCCATTCTGAAGCGCCATGCGGGCGCCGTATTTATTGAATGGCGTTAGCCGGCGTTAGCCGACCGGCGCTGCCTGGTGTGAGGGAAAAAAAAACACGTACACCAGTAAGCGCCGGCGTAGGGAAAAATGGCGTTTGGGCGTCCAAAAATGGGGCAAGTCAGGCTGAGGCAAAAAAATCGTCTTAACCCGATTTGCGCCATTTTGTTTTGGCGCCCAGACTCCATTAACATGACTCCTGTCTTAGCAAAGACAGGAGTCATGCCCCCTTGCCCAATGGCCATGCCCAGGGGACTTCTGTCCCCTGGGCATGGTCATTGGGCATAGTGGCCTGTAGGGGGGCACAAATCAGGCCCCCCTATGCCACAAATTTTTTTTACAAAAAATACTTACCACAACTTACCTTTTCTTCCCTGGGATGGGTCCCTCCATCCTTGGGTGTCCTCCTGGGGTGGGCAAGGGTGGCAGGGGGTGTCCCTGGGGGCTTGGGAGGGCACCTCTGGGCTCATTCTGAGCCCACAGGTCCCTTAACGCCTGCCCTGACCCAGGCGCTAAAATCCGGCGCAAATGCGGGTTTTTTAGTCCCGCCCACTCCCGGGCGTCATTTTTGCCCAGGAGTATAAATACGACGCATATGCATCGCAGTCATTTTTTAAGACGGGAACGCCTACCTTGCATATCATTAACGCAAGGAAGGTGTTCACGCCAAAAAATGACGCTAACTCCATGAACTTTGGCGCTAGACGCATCTAACGCCAAAGTATAAATATGGAGTTAGTTTTGCTTCGAATTTGCGTCGAAAAAAACGACGCAAATTCGGCGCAAACGGAGTATAAATATGCCCCTAATTATGTAATATTCGAGTTGACAAGTTATGTGATTTGTTTCCTGAATCCATATTGTGTTATTCATGGTGCACAATCCTTTTATGGTGTTTACTATATATATATATATATATATCTGCAATATGCGCAATTTGTGTTGAAACATTTTAAGAGTACACAGAAGGCCAGAGTTTCTAGATGCAATATTGAATGGTCCTAGTATACATTCTCAAAACAGGATTTATATGACTGGTTTAAAATTTAGTCAGAATGTTTTTCTGATTCTCATGTAAAGGAAAGTACTTGAATAAGAAAGTTTTCATTTAATTCATCTTGATTCCCCTACAGGTATCCGGCCATCTTGAAACTTAGTCATTTTAAACTTAACTCTTAGATTGTTCATGTTTTCAGAGTGACTAGGCTTAGAATCATAGTCTAGTATTGATTTCAGGAGATATAATTTTCTTATTGTGTGTTCTAACCTTTTTCTTACTACAGGTCTCCTTCCCAGCTGTTCCCTTCCTAATTCCCTCTTCCCCTCTTGAACTCTCTCAGTCTCTGTGATTTATCTATCAGAGTCTTGGAGCTGTTCAGTGGTGGACATGTTGGGAACGTGCACAGACCCCAAGGATCTGGTGACTCTGACACTTTTGCCAGTTATTAAATTTTGCAAGGGCAGGTATACTGGGCATGTTTAATTCTCTAATTGTTGCTAAGCCTAAACAACTTGTCTGTTGTACCATTTCATTTAAAAAGATCATTTGAACGGGGATGAGACATGCTCTAAACAATGTTTCTCTACCCTTGGTCTGGCAATTTTTTGTTCCCCAAACACTTGTCAAATCGATATTCTTTGACCAATATTCATAACCTTCAATTGATAACCGGGAAACAAAGGAGTCCGAATTTATAAATTTCGTGTTGGTCAATAACATATGCTTATCCCAAGTCGGAGTTATCTTAAAATAATATGACTCAGCATTTTTTTGATGATGCCCAGAAAAATACGCAAACTTTTCAAAATAAGTTTTTGAACTCCCTTGCGGGGGAGTCGGGCAATGTTCCCATTGTGTATAATCAAATATCGTTTTTGGACTGCTCGCTTTGTGTATGAAGTGGTGCCCATAATAATTATAGCAAAACATGTCACCATAATTTTCTTTAAACTGGTAAACGTCTTCATTTTCATAGACAGTATAATATTGCAATTCTGTCATCATTGAATCAACTGTTTTCACATCCCAATCATCAGATACAATTCCTGGTATAACTATATTGTTCATGGATAACTTAAACACATATGGTATTTGAATAATTTCAGTGGGACCATACATATCAAACATTACTTTGTCCCACACAATCCCATTAGGAATTGGCACTGCAGAAATGTTCACAAAAGACAAGTCTCTGCGAATCTTATGCGATGAAAAGTGTGGTTTCAAAACCTCCTCCACCTGTTCAACCGCTGATCTCTCAGGAAGAAAATGACCATTTATTAACAAGAAAAAGGTAATGGCAAACCCAATCCAAAGCAGAAAGGCTAGGACAGTCAAGGAAAGCCACACACCATGGAAAAATGAAATATGTTTCTTTAAGCCAATGTATTAGCTTACGTACACCTGACAGGTCAGCTGTCGAAGAGGCACACAAGTCCGTTAGACCGTCGTTGAAGTCGCCAAAATAACCAGAGGCTGTTCATGCAAATGGCGTAGCCGTGGCCAATGGTGGAGTTGGTGTTTGCTGAGGTGCTACACTGTAAACAGGACCATCCGTCTGGCTTGTAGTCACAGTGATCAAATGTTTCTAAATTACTTGTTGTTAGTGGAACTAAGGCGAGATCATCATCCACCCTCCCCAAGCTCGGAGAGGTATCAGCGTTGGTGTAAATAACTTGAAGCGGAACTTCTTCTCCAGTAGTGAGAGGGATTTGGGAACTACTGGACGTTCCTCTTGGTCGGCTGTGTAGAATCGGCCACATGTTGTAGTTTGACATTGTCAATGGAAACAAAGCGATTTTCTTTGGCACCTGGCAACGGTGGTAGAATAACAGTTCTGTTACCGTGTATCACCAACACAGGCATTGGTGCTCGATAAGAAAGGCCAAATTATTTTTTCACTGTGACCTTTTTTACGCACAAGATCCCCAACTCTGGGAATCCAGCCGGTAGGTGTTAATGGCACATCCACGGAACTGCTGTAATTCCTGTAAAACAGTGACAGGATCATTTATGTCAAAAGGTGTTTCCGCTGCCTCCACACCAGGAGCATCAAGATCCGGAACAAACATTTGTGTTCCGAACAGGCACTCATATGAAGTACAACCCCCCAGGGACCTTCTAGGCAGGTTATTTAGTGCTCTCAGAACTCCAGACAGGTGGGTTAGCCAACTACGACCCGTACCTAAGACTTTGGCCATTAAGGATTGCTTTAAATCGCGGTTTAATCGCTCCACAACAGAATTTCCCTCGGGATGAAATGGAGACGAGTACTGGAGTTGGACCCCCAACGAAGCCATGGTGTCCCTGAATGCCCTTGAGGCAAAAGCAGGGCCCTGGTCCGAATGGAATGCCGCAACTGCACATGTACCGACAAAGACTCGCAAATCTTTGATAACAGTCCGAGCGGCAGCGGAGCGTTGTGGCCACACCCACACCGACACAAATCTGGAGCAAGAATCAATAACTAATATATATTTGTATGCACTATCAGGTGTTAATGGACCACAATGATCCAAGTACACACATTGTAATGGTCTATTTGAGATTAAGAGGGGTGTCTGCAGCGGGCGCTTAGCCGTGGAAACTTTAATTTGTTGACAGATGTCACAACAAAGGACATACTGCTTAGTCTCTTTATAGAGACCAGGCCACCAATAAAGGGCCTGCAAGAGTGAAATTGTAGCCGCCACGCCAGCATGTGCAGATGCCACCCCTTCATGCGCTGCTTTAATCAATTGTGGTCTTACATCTTTATTGGGGATGTCGCGTACGCCAACGCCAGGAATTTTAACTTCAGCGTTCAGCATATTTCCCATCAAGTACTGATATTTCTTAGGAAATCCTTTAGGATAAGGCGTTCCATCAACCGTAGCTTTTATGGCAGCCATAATGTCTGTGTCTGGTTTGGAACTCGAACGAGTCACTGCAGCTACAGTGGCGACTGCCACTGCTGACTTTGCGGCTTCATCAGCCAAAGTATTTCCAGCCACGTGTATTCCAACGTGCTGGTGTCCAAGTGTATGCACAACATGGACTTTAGGTAGTGTCTCTTTCAGGTCTGCTAACTTCCCCCACAGGAGTCTGTGTTTTATGGTGTTGCCTTTTGAATCTCTAAACCCATTCAAGCGCCAGTAATGCAGGTATTCATTAAAAGACTGGACGCAATAATATGAATCACAAACAATCAGTGTGAACTGTGTTGGATACATATGTTCTAGTGCCATCAGTAGAGCTTTTAGCTCAGCCAATTGTGCTGTACAATCCCCTAAGGTCTGTGTATAGGACAGAATTTCTCCCCCTCCATATAGCCGCTGACGACTGCACATGCAGCAGAATATTGATGTTTAGTTCCAATCGCTGGTTGCGCAGAGCCATCGGTGTACATGACTACATGATATTGATCAATAGGCAAGGTGTCAGCGGGAACTGGATATTCTACTTCATATTGTAGAAATTCTTGAGTTTGTAACTTTGGGTCGAAAATGTAGTCTACATCAGTGGCTGTTAAAGACGTAGCCCATTGTGTCCATCGTGGATGAAGTGCTTTTGCGTTCGGGACACTAGCTTTTGTAACAGCCTCTAGGGCCGGAATAGGAGAAATTACAATAATGCTTTTTCCTTGGGCAAGAGGTCTTTCTTTAATAACAGCCATCTGCACAGCAGTGAGAATTTTCTCCGTGGGTGCAAAGCGTTGTTCAGCAGCGGAATACAAGTGTGATTTGTATGCAATTGGGACTGTCTCACCTTCATTAAATGGGACATAAGTAAAACCGATTGCCCCAGCTATTACCCTGATTACCAAATGTGTCCTATTGTCACGTGTGTGTAAATGTTTTGGTGCTAGCATATCTGCCTGTAACTCTTGAAGAGTATGTGTATGTTCAATTGTCCAGAATTTGCTTGAAAAATCGGGACGTATTAACTCATATAAAGGTTTTATACGTGTAGCATAATCAGGAATGTATGTTCTGCCAAAATTTAGAAAGCCCAACAATGATTGTAGTTTTTTAATCGTATTTGGTGGTTGCAATTGTGCAAATTTTTCTAAAAATTGTGGCGCTAGGCTCTTCCCTTCATTCGACAGCTCATATCCCAGGAACAGGGCGCTGAGGAATGCAATTTTTTACTTTTTGATGTTAAATTTGTAGCCGAGTTCGGCAAACCCTACAACAATGCGGGCTACCCGTCTTAAATGTTGTAGTAACTCGTCATCCATGAGATATATATCGTCCACATATTACAAAGCTTCAGAGTCTATCTCATGTAAAATAGCAGTCACACGAGCTGCAAACAGTCCTGGGCTGTTCGTATACCCCTGAGGCAAGCAACAGAATATTTCTGGGAGGCTAGTGCACTAAAGGTTGTTAAGTCCCTGCTTTCAGGCACTATATTCTGGCAGAAGAACCCATTCGAGATATCCAAAGTCGTTTTATATTTTTTCCGCACAATGTTGCTCATTAGTGCAGTGCTATGTGAGTTTTGTATAGCATATGTACGTGTATGTCCGTTTAAATGTCTGTAGTCTAAGACTATTCTGTATGAATGGTCCGGCTTAGCTACAGGGAATAAGGGGTTATTCATCGGTGAGACACAGGGTTCAATCACACCCTGGTATTCTAATTGCGTAAGTATCTCTCTCACCGGTGCCCTTGCTTCATGTTCTATTGGATACTGCGGTTGTGGCTGAGGTTCACTTTTAATGGGAATTACATGGTATGTAGAATCCCTATCCCACCCTACGTGATTTCTATATAACGCAGGTGCTTGTGCTAGAGCCCATTCTATAGAATAGGACTCAGCGAGTTCCTCTGGAACAAGGGGCGAGAAGGAAGGTTTAATAACCTCTTCTTCATATGGGGAGGTGCGGACAAAATCAGCCAGCCAATCTTCTTCGGCCTACAAAATGTCATATATTTTAACTACACAGTCCCAAAAGATTGCGTGTATGGTGCGTTCAATGTCTCCTTCCAATTGTAGAGTTACTCTATACACCCTATCGGGTTCGGAGACACGCATGTCCGCTGTTTCTACTTGAATAAAGTCATCAGTTGCTTTCACCTCCACATGCTCTAGAAGATTCTGGCGAACTATTGTGACCTCTGCCATGCTGTCTAGCAGTGCTAGAGCTCAGTTCTTGTTCTTGAAGAGAACCCTCTTCCTGAGTAGCATGTCTGACTGAGACAGCTGCCACTTTTTTCTTTTTAATTTTTTTTGTTGGTGTACTGGTTTCTCTTCCTTCTTAACAGAAACCTCCGAAGAGCGTTGTGTTTCCTGTCTCGTTTCACGTACTCTGTTCTCTGCTCTGATTGCCCACCTCTCTCATTTCTCTTTTCCGATGAGTCCTGAAAGGAACGAGATTGGCATGTATCAGTATATTGATATCTATCAGGCGTTTTTATATTCTCTCTATTCCTGAGATTATATCTATTCTGTGGGGTATCCACTCGTGGAGATTCTCCCCTTTCTTTTTTAGGTGTTTGTTGTTTTTTCTCCCAGCGTTTCTTACTACCCTCAGGTTGTTGTTTAGTATTGTCTTTATTAATTTTACCCTGAAATTTGGGTTTTTGTGGTCTAGCCCCAAGGCTCTCTCGACCGATACTGGAATATGTTTCTGCTATTATTTTAGGCAGCTCTCACTCCTGATCTTGTTGCGGAACGTCACCGAGCCGCATGCGCACTGCAAGTGCAACTGCTTCCCCTTTAAGGTTACTTAGGATAATTGCTCGATAAGAAAGGCCAAATTATTTTTTCACTGTGACCTTTTTTACGCACAAGATCCCCAACTCTGGGAATCCAGCCGGTAGGTGTTAATGGCACATCCACGGAACTGCTGTAATTCCTGTAAAACAGTGACAGGATCATTTATGTCAAAAGGTGTTTCCGCTGCCTCCACACCAGGAGCATCAAGATCCGGAACAAACATTTGTGTTCCGAACAGGCACTCATATGAAGTACAACCCCCCAGGGACCTTCTAGGCAGGTTATTTAGTGCTCTCAGAACTCCAGACAGGTGGGTTAGCCAACTACGACCCGTACCTAAGACTTTGGCCATTAAGGATTGCTTTAAATCGCGGTTTAATCGCTCCACAACAGAATTTCCCTAGGGATGAAATGGAGACGAGTACTGGAGTTGGACCCCCAACGAAGCCATGGTGTCCCTGAATGCCCTTGAGGCAAAAGCAGGGCCCTGGTCCGAATGGAATGCCGCAACTGCACATGTACCGACAAAGACTCGCAAATCTTTGATAACAGTCCGAGCGGCAGCGGAGCGTTGTGGCCACACCCACACAAATCTGGAGCAAGAATCAATAACTAATATATATTTGTATGCACTATCAGGTGTTAATGGACCACAATGATCCAAGTACACACATTGTAATGGTCTATTTGAGATTAAGAGGGGTGTCTGCAGCGGGCGCTTAGCCGTGGAAACTTTAATTTGTTGACAGATGTCACAACAAAGGACATACTGCTTAGTCTCTTTATAGAGACCAGGCCACCAATAAAGGGCCTGCAAGAGTGAAATTGTATCCGCCACGCCAGCATGTGCAGATGCCACCCCTTCATGCGCTGCTTTAATCAATTGTGGTCTTACATCTTTATTGGGGATGTCGCGTACGCCAACGCCAGGAATTTTAACTTCAGCGTTCAGCATACTTCCCATCAAGTACTGATATTTCTTAGGAAATCCTTTAGGATAAGGCGTACCATCAACCGTAGCTTTTATGGCAGCCATAATGTCTGTGTCTGGTTTGGAACTCGAACGAGTCACTGCAGCTACAGTGGCGACTGCCACTGCTGACTTTGCGGCTTCATCAGCCAAAGTATTTCCAGCAACGTGTATTCCAACGTGCTGGTGTCCAAGTGTATGCACAACATGGACTTTAGGTAGTGTCTCTTTCAGGTCTGCTAACTTCCCCCACAGGAGTCTGTGTTTTATGGTGTTGCCTTTTGAATCTCTAAACCCATTCAAGCGCCAGTAATGCAGGTATTCATTAAAAGACTGGACGCAATAATATGAATCACAAACAATCAGTGTGAACTGTGTTGGATACATATGTTCTAGTGCCATCAGTAGAGCTTTTAGCTCAGCCAATTGTGCTGTACAATCCCCTAAGATCTGTGTATAGGGCAGAATTTCTCCCCCTCCATATAGCCGCTCACGACCGCACATGCAGCAGAATATTGATGTTTAGTTCCAATCGCTGGTTGCGCAGAGCCATCGGTGTACATGACTACATGATATTGATCAATAGGCAAGGTGTCAGCGGGAACTGGATATTCTACTTCATATTGTAGAAATTCTTGAGTTTGTAACTTTGGGTCGAAAATGTAGTCTACATCAGTGGCTGTTAAAGACGTAGCCCATTGTGTCCATCGTGGATGAAGTGCTTTTGCGTTCGGGACACTAGCTTTTGTAACAGCCTCTAGGGCCGGAATAGGAGAAATTACAATAATGCTTTTTCCTTGGGCAAGAGGTCTTTCTTTAATAACAGCCATCTGCACAGCAGTGAGAATTTTCTCCGTGGGTGCAAAGCGTTGTTCAGCAGCGGAATACAAGTGTGATTTGTATGCAATTGGGACTGTCTCACCTTCATTAAATGGGACATAAGTAAAACCGATTGCCCCAGCTATTACCCTGATTACCAAATGTGTCCTATTGTCACGTGTGTGTAAATGTTTTGGTGCTAGCATATCTGCCTGTAACTCTTGAAGAGTATGTGTATGTTCAATTGTCCAGAATTTGCTTGAAAAATCGGGACGTATTAACTCATATAAAGGTTTTATACGTGTAGCATAATCAGGAATGTATGTTCTGCCAAAATTTAGAAAGCCCAACAATGATTGTAGTTTTTTAATCGTATTTGGTGGTTGCAATTGTGCAAATTGTTCTAAAAATTGTGGCGCTAGGCTCTTCCCTTCATTCGACAGCTCATATCCCAGGAACAGGGCGCTGAGGAATGCAATTTTTGACTTTTTGAAGTTAAATTTGTAGCCGAGTTTGGCAAACCCTACAACAATGCGGGCTACCCGTCTTAAATGTTGTAGTAACTCGTCATCCATGAGATATATATCGTCCACATATTACAAAGCTTCAGAGTCTATCTCATGTAAAATAGCAGTCACACGAGCTGCAAACAGTCCTGGGCTGTTCGTATACCCCTGAGGCAAGCAACAGAATATTTCTGGGAGGCTGGTGCACTAAAGGTTGTTAAGTCCCTGCTTTCAGGCACTATATTCTGGCAGAAGAACCCATTCGAGATATCCAAAGTCGTTTTATATTTTTTCCGCACAATGTTGCTCATTAGTGCAGTGCTATGTGAGTTTTGTATAGCATATGTACGTGTATGTCCGTTTAAATGTCTGTAGTCTAAGACTATTCTGTATGAATGGTCCGGCTTAGCTACAGGGAATAAGGGGTTATTCATCGGTGAGACACAGGGTTCAATCACACCCTGGTATTCTAATTGCGTAAGTATTTCTCTCACCGGTGCCCTTGCTTCATGTTCTATTGGATACTGCGGTTGTGGCTGAGGTTCACTTTTAATGGGAATGACATGGTATGGAGAATCCCTATCCCACCCTACGTGATTTCTATATAACGCAGGTGCTTGTGCTAGAGCCCATTCTATAGAATAGGACTCAGCGAGTTCCTCTGGAACAAGGGGCGAGAAGGAAGGTTTAATAACCTCTTCTTCATATGGGGAGGTGCGGACAAAATCAGCCAGCCAATCTTCTTCGGCCAACAAAATGTCATATATTTTAACTACACAGTCCCAAAAGATTGCGTGTATGGTGCGTTCAATGTCTCCTTCCAATTGTAGAGTTACTCTATACACCCTATCGGGTTCGGAGACACGCATGTCCGCTGTTTCTACTTGAATAAAGTCATCAGTTGCTTTCACCTCCACATGCTCTAGAAGATTCTGGCGAACTATTGTGACCTCTGCCATGCTGTCTAGCAGTGCTAGAGCTCAGTTATTGTTCTTGAAGAGAACCCTCTTCCTGAGTGGCATGTCTGACTGAGACAGCTGCCACTTTTTTCTTTTTAATTTTTTTTGTTGGTGTACTGGTTTCTCTTCCTTCTTAACAGAAACCTCCGAAGAGCGTTGTGTTTCCTGTCTCGTTTCACGTACTCTGTTCTCTGCTCTGATTGCCCACCTCTCTCATTTCTCTTTTCCGATGAGTCCTGAAAGGAACGAGATTGGCATGTATCAGTATATTGATATCTATCAGGCGTTTTTATATTCTCTCTATTCCTGAGATTATATCTATTCTGTGGGGTATCCACTCGTGGAGATTCTCCCCTTTCTTTTTTAGGTGTTTGTTGTTTTTTCTCCCAGCGTTTCTTACTACCCTCAGGTTGTTGTTTAGTATTGTCTCTATTAATTTTACCCTGAAATTTGGGTTTTTGTGGTCTAGCCCCAAGGCTCTCTCGACCGATACTGGAATATGTTTCTGCTATTATTTTAGGCAGCTCTCACTCCTGATCTTGTTGCGGAACGTCACCGAGCCGCATGCGCACTGCAAGTGCAACTGCTTCCCCTTTAAGGTTACTTAGGATAATTGCTCGATAAGAAAGGCCAAATTATTTTTTCACTGTGACCTTTTTTACGCACAAGATCCCCAACTCTGGGAATCCAGCCGGTAGGTGTTAATGGCACATCCACGGAACTGCTGTAATTCCTGTAAAACAGTGACAGGATCATTTATGTCAAAAGGTGTTTCCGCTGCCTCCACACCAGGAGCATCAAGATCCGGAACAAACATTTGTGTTCCGAACAGGCACTCATATGAAGTACAACCCCCCAGGGACCTTCTAGGCAGGTTATTTAGTGCTCTCAGAACTCCAGACAGGTGGGTTAGCCAACTACGACCCGTACCTAAGACTTTGGCCATTAAGGATTGCTTTAAATCGCGGTTTAATCGCTCCACAACAGAATTTCCCTCGGGATGAAATGGAGACGAGTACTGGAGTTGGACCCCCAATGAAGCCATGGTGTCCCTGAATGCCCTTGAGGCAAAAGCAGGGCCCTGGTCCGAATGGAATGCCGCAACTGCACATGTACCGACAAAGACTCGCAAATCTTTGATAACAGTCCGAGCGGCAGCGGAGCGTTGTGGCCACACCCACACCCACACAAATCTGGAGCAAGAATCAATAACTAATATATATATTTGTATGCACTATCAGGTGTTAATGGACCACAATGATCCAAGTACACACATTGTAATGGTCTATTTGAGATTAAGAGGGGTGTCTGCAGCGGGCGCTTAGCCGTGGAAACTTTAATTTGTTGACAGATGTCACAACAAAGGACATACTGCTTAGTCTCTTTATAGAGACCAGGCCACCAATAAAGGGCCTGCAAGAGTGAAATTGTATCCGCCACGCCAGCATGTGCAGATGCCACCCCTTCATGCGCTGCTTTAATCAATTGTGGTCTTACATCTTTATTGGGGATGTCGCGTACGCCAACGCCAGGAATTTTAACTTCAGCGTTCAGCATACTTCCCATCAAGTACTGATATTTCTTAGGAAATCCTTTAGGATAAGGCGTACCATCAACCGTAGCTTTTATGGCAGCCATAATGTCTGTGTCTGGTTTGGAACTCGAACGAGTCACTGCAGCTACAGTGGCGACTGCCACTGCTGACTTTGCGGCTTCATCAGCCAAAGTATTTCCAGCAACGTGTATTCCAACGTGCTGGTGTCCAAGTGTATGCACAACATGGACTTTAGGTAGTGTCTCTTTCAGGTCTGCTAACTTCCCCCACAGGAGTCTGTGTTTTATGGTGTTGCCTTTTGAATCTCTAAACCCATTCAAGCGCCAGTAATGCAGGTATTCATTAAAAGACTGGACGCAATAATATGAATCACAAACAATCAGTGTGAACTGTGTTGGATACATATGTTCTAGTGCCATCAGTAGAGCTTTTAGCTCAGCCAATTGTGCTGTACAATCCCCTAAGGTCTGTTTATAGGGCAGAATTTCTCCCCCTCCATATAGCCGCTCACGACCGCACATGCAGCAGAATATTGATGTTTAGTTCCAATCGCTGGTTGCGCAGAGCCATCAGTGTACATGACTACATGATATTGATCAATAGGCAAGGTGTCAGCGGGAACTGGATATTCTACTTCATATTGTAGAAATTCTTGAGTTTGTAACTTTGGGTCGAAAATGTAGTCTACATCAGTGGCTGTTAAAGACGTAGCCCATTGTGTCCATCGTGGATGAAGTGCTTTTGCGTTCGGGACACTAGCTTTTGTAACAGCCTCTAGGGCCGGAATAGGAGAAATTACAATAATGCTTTTTCCTTGGGCAAGAGGTCTTTCTTTAATAACAGCCATCTGCACAGCAGTGAGAATTTTCTCCGTGGGTGCAAAGCGTTGTTCAGCAGCGGAATACAAGTGTGATTTGTATGCAATTGGGACTGTCTCACCTTCATTAAATGGGACATAAGTAAAACCGATTGCCCCAGCTATTACCCTGATTACCAAATGTGTCCTATTGTCACGTGTGTGTAAATGTTTTGGTGCTAGCATATCTGCCTGTAACTCTTGAAGAGTATGTGTATGTTTAATTGTCCAGAATTTGCTTGAAAAATCGGGACGTATTAACTCATATAAAGGTTTTATACGTGTAGCATAATCAGGAATGTATGTTCTGCCAAAATTTAGAAAGCCCAACAATGACTGTAGTTTTTTAATCGTATTTGGTGGTTGCAATTGTGCAAATTTTTCTAAAAATTGTGGCGCTAGGCTCTTCCCTTCATTCGACAGCTCATATCCCAGGAACAGGGCGCTGAGGAATGCAATTTTTGACTTTTTGAAGTTAAATTTGTAGCCGAGTTCGGCAAACCCTACAACAATGCGGGCTACCCGTCTTAAATGTTGTAGTAACTCGTCATCCATGAGATATATATCGTCCACATATTACAAAGCTTCAGAGTCTATCTCATGTAAAATAGCAGTCACACGAGCTGCAAACAGTCCTGGGCTGTTCGTATACCCCTGAGGCAAGCAACAGATTATTTCTGGAAGGCTAGTGCACTAAAGGTTGTTAAGTCCCTGCTTTCAGGCACTATATTCTGGCAAAAGAACCCATTCGAGATATCCAAAGTCGTTTTATATTTTTTCCGCACAATGTTGCTCATTAGTGCAGTGCTATGTGAGTTTTGTATAGCATATGTACGTGTATGTCCGTTTAAATGTCTGTAGTCTAAGACTATTCTGTATGAATGGTCCGGGTTAGCTACAGGGAATAAGGGGTTATTCATCGGTGAGACACAGGGTTCAATCACACCCTGGTATTCTAATTGCGTAAGTATCTCTCTCACCGGTGCCCTTGCTTCATGTTCTATTGGATACTGCGGTTGTGGCTGAGGTTCACTTTTAATGGGAATGACATGGTATGTAGAATCCCTATCCCACCCTACGTGATTTCTATATAACGCAGGTGCTTGTGCTAGAGCCCATTCTATAGAATAGGACTCAGCGAGTTCCTCTGGAACAAGGGGCGAGAAGGAAGGTTTAATAACCTCTTCTTCATATGGGGAGGTGCGGACAAAATCAGCCAGCCAATCTTCTTCGGCCTACAAAATGTCATATATTTTAACTACACAGTCCCAAAAGATTGCGTGTATGGTGCGTTCAATGTCTCCTTCCAATTGTAGAGTTACTCTATACACCCTATCGGGTTCGGAGACACGCATGTCCGCTGTTTCTACTTGAATAAAGTCATCAGTTGCTTTCACCTCC
Source organism: Pleurodeles waltl (assembly GCF_031143425.1). Classification (NCBI taxonomy): domain Eukaryota; kingdom Metazoa; phylum Chordata; class Amphibia; order Caudata; family Salamandridae; genus Pleurodeles; species Pleurodeles waltl. The sequence continues at coordinate 859,551,292 of NC_090439.1, forward strand.
ACATGCTCTAGAAGATTCTGGCGAACTATTGTGACCTCTGCCATGCTGTCTAGCAGTGCTAGAGCTCAGTTCTTGTTCTTGAAGAGAACCCTCTTCCTGAGTGGCATGTCTGACTGAGACAGCTGCCACTTTTTTCTTTTTAATTTTTTTTGTTGGTGTACTGGTTTCTCTTCCTTCTTAACAGAAACCTCCGAAGAGCGTTGTGTTTCCTGTCTCGTTTCACGTACTCTGTTCTCTGCTCTGATTGCCCACCTCTCTCATTTCTCTTTTCCGATGAGTCCTGAAAGGAACGAGATTGGCATGTATCAGTATATTGATATCTATCAGGCGTTTTTATATTCTCTCTATTCCTGAGATTATATCTATTCTGTGGGGTATCCACTCGTGGAGATTCTCCCCTTTCTTTTTTAGGTGTTTGTTGTTTTTTCTCCCAGCGTTTCTTACTACCCTCAGGTTGTTGTTTAGTATTGTCTTTATTAATTTTACCCTGAAATTTGGGTTTTTGTGGTCTAGCCCCAAGGCTCTCTCGACCGATACTGGAATATGTTTCTGCTATTATTTTAGGCAGCTCTCACTCCTGATCTTGTTGCGGAACGTCACCGAGCCGCATGCGCACTGCAAGTGCAACTGCTTCCCCTTTAAGGTTACTTAGGATAATTGCTCGATAAGAAAGGCCAAATTATTTTTTCACTGTGACCTTTTTTACGCACAAGATCCCCAACTCTGGGAATCCAGCCGGTAGGTGTTAATGGCACATCCACGGAACTGCTGTAATTCCTGTAAAACAGTGACAGGATCATTTATGTCAAAAGGTGTTTCCGCTGCCTCCACACCAGGAGCATCAAGATCCGGAACAAACATTTGTGTTCCGAACAGGCACTCATATGAAGTACAACCCCCCAGGGACCTTCTAGGCAGGTTATTTAGTGCTCTCAGAACTCCAGACAGGTGGGTTAGCCAACTACGACCCGTACCTAAGACTTTGGCCATTAAGGATTGCTTTAAATCGCGGTTTAATCGCTCCACAACAGAATTTCCCTCGGGATGAAATGGAGACGAGTACTGGAGTTGGACCCCCAACGAAGCCATGGTGTCCCTGAATGCCCTTGAGGCAAAAGCAGGGCCCTGGTCCGAATGGAATGCCGCAACTGCACATGTACCGACAAAGACTCGCAAATCTTTGATAACAGTCCGAGCGGCAGCGGAGCGTTGTGGCCACACCCACACCCACACAAATCTGGAGCAAGAATCAATAACTAATATATATTTGTATGCACTATCAGGTGTTAATGGACCACAATGATCCAAGTACACACATTGTAATGGTCTATTTGAGATTAAGAGGGGTGTCTGCAGCGGGCGCTTAGCCGTGGAAACTTTAATTTGTTGACAGATGTCACAACAAAGGACATACTGCTTAGTCTCTTTATAGAGACCAGGCCACCAATAAAGGGCCTGCAAGAGTGAAATTGTATCCGCCACGCCAGCATGTGCAGATGCCACCCCTTCATGCGCTGCTTTAATCAATTGTGGTCTTACATCTTTATTGGGGATGTCGCGTACGCCAACGCCAGGAATTTTAACTTCAGCGTTCAGCATACTTCCCATCAAGTACTGATATTTCTTAGGAAATCCTTTAGGATAAGGCGTACCATCAACCGTAGCTTTTATGGCAGCCATAATGTCTGTGTCTGGTTTGGAACTCGAACGAGTCACTGCAGCTACAGTGGCGACTGCCACTGCTGACTTTGCGGCTTCATCAGCCAAAGTATTTCCAGCAACGTGTATTCCAACGTGCTGGTGTCCAAGTGTATGCACAACATGGACTTTATGTAGTGTCTCTTTGAGGTCTGCTAACTTCCCCCACAGGAGTCTGTGTTTTATGGTGTTGCCTTTTGAATCTCTAAACCCATTCAAGCGCCAGTAATGCAGGTATTCATTAAAAGACTGGACGCAATAATATGAATCACAAACAATCAGTGTGAACTGTGTTGGATACATATGTTCTAGTGCCATCAGTAGAGCTTTTAGCTCAGCCAATTGTGCTGTACAATCCCCTAAGGTCTGTGTATAGGGCAGAATTTCTCCCCCTCCATATAGCCGCTCACGACCGCACATGCAGCAGAATATTGATGTTTAGTTCCAATCGCTGGTTGCGCAGAGCCATCGGTGTACATGACTACATGATATTGATCAATAGGCAAGGTGTCAGCGGGAACTGGATATTCTACTTCATATTGTAGAAATTCTTGAGTTTGTAACTTTGGGTCGAAAATGTAGTCTACATCAGTGGCTGTTAAAGACGTAGCCCATTGTGTCCATCGTGGATGAAGTGCTTTTGTGTTCGGGACACTAGCTTTTGTAACAGCCTCTAGGGCCGGAATAGGAGAAACGACAATAATGCGCTTTCCTTGGGCAAGAGGTCTTTCTTTAATAACAGCCATCTGCACAGCAGTGAGAATTTTCTCCGTGGGTGCAAAGCGTTGTTCAGCAGCGGAATACAAGTGTGATTTGTATGCAATTGGGACTGTCTCACCTTCATTAAATGGGACATAAGTAAAACCGATTGCCCCAGCTATTACCCTGATGACCAAATGTGTCCTATTGTCACGTGTGTGTAAATGTTTTGGTGCTAGCATATCTGCCTGTAACTCTTGAAGAGTATGTGTATGTTCAATTGTCCAGAATTTGCTTGAAAAATCGGGACGTATTAACTCATATAAAGGTTTTATGCGTGTAGCATAATCAGGAATGTATGTTCTGCCAAAATTTAGAAAGCCCAACAATGATTGTAGTTTTTTAATCGTATTTGGTGGTTGCAATTGTGCAAATTTTTCTAAAAATTGTGGCGCTAGGCTCTTCCCTTCATTCGACAGCTCATATCCCAGGAACAGGGCGCTGAGGAATGCAATTTTTGACTTTTTGAAGTTAAATTTGTAGCCGAGTTCGGCAAACCCTACAACAATGCGGGCTACCCGTCTTAAATGTTGTAGTAACTCTTCATCCATGAGATATATATCGTCCACATTTTACAAAGCTTCAGAGTCTATCTCATGTAAAATAGCAGTCACACGAGCTGCAAACAGTCCTGGGCTGTTCGTAAACCCCTGAGGCAAGCAACAGATTTTTTTCTGGGAGGCTAGTGCACTAAAGGTTGTTAAGTCCCTGCTTTCAGGCACTATATTCTGGCAGAAGAACCCATTCGAGATATCCAAAGTTGTTTTATATTTTTTTCCGCACAATGTTGCTCATTAGTGCAGTGCTATGTGAGTTTTGTATAGCATATGTACGTGTATGTCCGTTTAAATGTCTGTAGTCTAAAACTATTCTGTATGAATGGTCCGGCTTAGCTACAGGGAATAAGGGGTTATTCATCGGTGAGACACAGGGTTCAATCACACCCTGGTATTCTAATTGCGTAAGTATCTCTCTCACCGGTGCCCTTGCTTCATGTTCTATTGGATACTGCGGTTGTGGCTGAGGTTCACTTTTAATGGGAATGACATGGTATGGAGAATCTCTATCCCACCCTACGTGATTTCTATATAACGCAGGTGCTTGTGCTAGAGCCCATTCTATAGAATAGGACTCAGCGAGTTCCTCTGGAACAAGGGGCGAGAAGGAAGGTTTAATAACCTCTTCTTCGTATGGGGAGGTGCGGACAAAATCAGCCAGCTAATCTTCTTCGGCCAACAAAATGTCATATATTTTAACTACACAGTCCCAAAAGATTGCGTGTATGGTGCGTTCAATGTCTCCTTCCAATTGTAGAGTTACTCTATACACCCTATCGGGTTCGGAGACACGCATGTCCGCTGTTTCTACTTGAATAAAGTCATCAGTTGCTTTCACCTCCACATGCTCTAGAAGATTCTGGCGAACTATTGTGACCTCTGCCACGCTGTCTAGCAGTGCTAGAGCTCAGTTCTTTTTCTTGAAGAGAACCCTCTTCCTGAGTGGCATGTCTGACTGAGACAGCTGCCACTTTTTTCTTTTTAATTTTTTTTGTTGGTGTACTGGTTTCTCTTCCTTCTTAACAGAAACCTCCGAAGAGCGTTGTGTTTCCTGTCTCGTTTCACGTACTCTGTTCTCTGCTCTAATTGCCCACCTCTCTCATTTCTCTTTTCCGATGAGTCCTGAAAGGAACGAGATTGGCATGTATCAGTATATTGATATCTATCAGGCGTTTTTATATTCTCTCTATTCCTGAGATTGTATCTATTCTGTGGGGTATCCACTCGTGGAGATTCTCCCCTTTCTTTTTTAGGTGTTTGTTGTTTTTTCTCCCAGCGTTTCTTACTACCCTCAGGTTGTTGTTTAGCACTGTCTTTATTAATTTTACCCTGAAATTTGGGTTTTTGTGGTCTAGCCCCAAGGCTCTCTCGACCGATACTGGAATATGTTTCTGCTATTATTTTAGGCAGCTCTCACTCCTGATCTTGTTGCGGAACGTCACCGAGCCGCATGCGCACTGCAAGTGCAACTGCTTCCCCTTTAAGGTTACTTAGGATAATTGAAGAAACTGTGGCAAAATTGCCCATCAGTTGCATTCCCAAATCTAGGGCCGGGGCAGCCCCGTATTCATCTTGAATTTGTTTAAGCACTTCCGGTGGGTTGGCTAGTCTCGGTGTACCGTGTGCCGTTGTATAGAGCGTGGAAAATACCATGCCCCATGTATTACAGTGTTCAACTGTAGGAACCATACCAAAGGGCAAGCACATAGTTAATATTCTATGTTTATCCTGAGGTCCCGTATGGGGAAATACTGCCTCCAGCGTATTAATTTTTTTGTGCTAGCAAAAAAGGAGTCTCCTCTCGTTTGGCTGGGACTTTACCCATAATAGAGTGTACAGTCACCGGATTTATACCTGGCGTTACTGCATGTGGTTGTGCTGGAGCAGCACACGCTGGGTTTGTATTTAGGGTCTGCATCACAAATTGTACTAATCGTCTGTATATTGCTGTTAACTCAATATATAAGCGTCGAACCTCAGCTACCGCCATATTCGCAGCCGCAGGATGAGGTGTATATGTGGCAAATAAAGGCCAGGTAGGACCATCATTACTTAGTGGACCTAACCTTACTGGTAATATTGTATGGTGTAGGGCGCCATCAAGCCAATTATCTAAGTATGCGTACGCCCTGTATTGCCCAGGCGCGTTCCCAACTGTATATGTATGAAATGTATTTGTGTTCCCATCAACTGCTGGAAATGTGACCCAAGAGTAAAAAAGCTCTGTTCTATAGTCTGCGTGGGCGTCCACCACAAATGTGACTGGACCTCCCTGTGCTGTAAGACCATGTGCTAGTAAATGTGTTGTCAGAGGTTGTGGCATGTTAAAAGCTATTTGTACAGCCTGGGGATTCGCCATCATATAAGCACTAAGAATTCAGAGAAGGCACACCAAAAACGGGGTTGTTTCCTTTTAAGGTCCAAGCTTGAACAACCACCAGCTGAAAAATAGGATTACCTATACGGCGGTGGTGGAAATCCTCAGTACTACGGACGTCTCCGTATACGGAACTGAGGGGTCATTATATAAAAATGAGACCGAGATATGCCGGTGGACCCGAAAATTAGAGCCTGATCAAACGTTGGTGGCACCATGTCGCGTAGGCTCTCATTATCCTAATGAGACTACTGGATTTTGAGCAACAAGATCGTTCACGATGTGGGGGACTGCGTCTAACCCACGGTGAATGACACTTGTCTCTCTAAATCCGGGTTTTGCTCCAGCTAACTAGCAGTGCTTCATCTCTCCCAAATGGAAGAGACAATTGGGCAGCCGAGTGCATGACATCTTAGTACTTCTCAGGGAAGTCGTGGTCACTCAGGTCACAACCGGTTCTCTCATACACAGTACGGTCTCATATATAAATGACAAAGGCAGTTCTAAGTTTTAAAGGTTGGTTTAATAAAACGACTGCATTTTAGATAGCAAAGCGTGAGCTGCAATAACCAGAACTATACAACACTGTAAGATTAAAATAGTAACGATGAGAGTGAAGCACAAGAATAAGGCTATCATAGTGCCGCTAGATTCTTTTCTCTCTAAGTTATATTTCGAGCACAGCATGTGAAGCTCTAAGCCTGCCTTTCTGGTTCCCCCGAGAGGACATCAACCCTCATACCTGATCAAAGGCCTGTAATCTGAATCAGCATCTGCAACGGGGCATTCAGCATCTAGTTGTAGGTCCCTGGCTGGAATCTCCCTCTTGACGTGTACTAGGACTAGGAAGTGTTTTTATAACTAACACGCAAATGTTCTAAGAAAATGTCCCTACGTAAGGATGTGTATTTTCTACGAATACTGGAGACTAAACTTCTACCACGTTTACCGGCAATGTACCAGACTGTAGCCTTGACTGAAGCACAGGGCGATCAAGAATGCATTATTTGAGAACACAGTGCTGAACTAAGCTAAACAGTGTGATAGAATAAATTAAAACAAGACCGTAAAAACTGGTTATTGTAAAATAACAGTGCGAAGCTGAATAAAATATATCTAGGGGAAAGTGCACAGCGGCTCTAGTATGTTAAACTAACGTGCATGAAGCTATATTAAAAATGGCAACACTACAAGAGGTTCTTCACCTGATAGATTAGATGTTTCAGCAGACTCACATTCTCAAGACAAGCCTGTGCAATAGGTGTTGTCAGGCGTCCTTTGACAGAAGATAAAAAAAGAGCACCAGAGAACAAGAAGGTTAAAAAAAGAGCACCTATATTGTGGTGAAGCAGTACACATGATTCAGGTTCATTATAAACAGTCCTAGAGGAATGCCATAAGAATGCAAACATCTCCTCAGAAGAAAATATCAGTTTTGTAGTTCCCTTATATTTAATCTTCTATGAATAGTGCTTAGAATCATGTGTTTCTTCTTGTGATTGTTATGAGGACAGAAGAAAGGGGAACTTGGCCTGAGCACACATCATGGCAGCTGCTTAGGAAAGGGGCTCCCGACCCTTGTCCCGTGATCTGCTGCAGTCCATGGTGCTAAGGTGAATTCCTCCAGTGGGTCCCGGACACTGGGCATCCACCCAAACCAGCGGCTTCTTGCTGTATTGTGCGGCCCCAGGCAGGCAGCCAGGAGCTATGGGGCCATCACATGGCAGAGCTGCTCCCACAAACAGAACCAAACAGTGGGTCCCCCTTTGAGAGGTGAGCGAGAGGGATCCCTGCACCACCAGTATTGGGGGCCCGGTGACATAACTGGGGAGGCCATGGGGAAACCAAGGCGCCACCTATAGTCGGGAATGCGGTTGAGGTCCTGGCGTTTGGTGCTGCCGGCCCGAAAGTCCTGGCTGCACCACTTGGGTGGCTGGGGTCCTTGAGGCCCATAGGTGGGGCAATGGAGCCCTAGGAGTCGTCACAAAACCCAGGGGAGAGATAGGCCTAGGTCCCTAGCTGTCCTGCCTTTCCTTAGGCTCGGGGTCCAGCCGGACCTTGGGGGGTGAGTGGTGGCCGGTGCAGTACCCTCTCCTTTGCTCCCCCATATGGTAACATCAGTGGAGTTGGTGGGGGTACCCTGAGGGATGCTTCTTGGTCGTGGACCCTTGTGCTCCTTGGGGGCCTGCCACAGTTTACACTGGCTGCTACTTCTTCACCAGCTGAACAGCTTTGTCTGGTGACTGCATTGCTGCCCCTCCCTGTGTGAAGTGGCAGGCGATGAGGTAAGTGCCCCCCCACCTGAAGAACATCACCACCTGCCAAACCTACACCTCTCTGCCTCACCAGGACACTCGTGCTGCTCCCTACCTCCCAGCAATCGGGGAGTAAGCAGGCCCGGGTGACAAGCCACATCCTTGTGCCCGGCCCCAATGGGGTTCACTAGGTTAACCAAGGTGTCACCTCTGCAAGCTGGTCTCCAGAGAGAGGCTTGGAGGCACGGGAGACCCGCCCAAGCCCAGACAAGTAGGATGTTATTTTAGCAGTGATTAAAAGCTTGCAGACCTGCCTAGAGGTGAAAGTGGTTGCAGTCCGTCAGGACCACTGGAAACTGTCACAACGGGTCACTCACACGGCATGCTCCCTGGCAGACCTGCAACCCCCAGAGTCGGACCTTAAGAAACAGATGTAGAGTGAGTGCGATTCCTAGACGTATGAGCAGAATATGCTGAAGGCTGTGCCAGGTGCAGCAACATAGAAATCAGTGGATTGACAGAGGGTGGCGAGGGCCCAGACATTAGCAACTACCTACAACAATGGTTCAGGGACCTCGTATCTGCTGTTAACCTCACCCTCAATCAATCAATCAATCAAATAAATTTGTAGAGCGCGCTACTCACCCGTGAGGGTCTCAAGGCTCTGGGGGGTGGGGGTGCGGGCCAGGGAAGGTCACTGGTCGAACAGCCAAGTCTTGAGGTTCTTTCTGAAGACTAGTAGGTCTTTGGTTTTGCGAAGGTCGGTGGGGAGGGAGTTCCAGGTTTTGGGGGCGAGGTGGGAGAAAGACCTGCCTCCTGTGGTGGTGTGCAGGATGCGGGGGACTGTGGCTAGGGCGAGGTCGGCTGATCGGAGGTTGCGTGTGGGGGTGTGGAAATTTACTCTTTCATTGAGGTAGGTTGGGCCGGTGTTGTGGAGGGATTTTTGTGCGTGGATGAGGATCTTGAATGTGATTCTCTTGTCTATGGGGAGCCAGTGTAGGGATTTGAGGTGTGGTGAGATTTGTTCATGTCGGGGGAGGCCAAGGACGAGGCGCGAGGCTGTGTTCTGGATTCTTTGGAGTTTACGTTTGAGTTTGAGTGTGGTGCCGGCGTAGAGGGCGTTGCCGTAGTCCAGTCTGCTGCTGATGAGAGCGTGGGTGACTGTCTTTCTGGTCTCTGGGAGGATCCATTTGAAGGATTTATTTAGGGTGCGGAGTGTGTGGAAGCAGGAAGAGGTTAGAGCATTGATTTGCTGTGTCATGGAGAGGGCGGGGTCGAGGGGGATGCCGAGGTTGCATGCGTGGGTTGCGGGGTGGTGCGGGGCCTAGGGCGGTGGGCCACCAGGAGGTGTCCCATGTGGTTTTGTTGGGGCCGAAGATGATGACTTCGGTTTTGTTTGAGTTGAGCTTGAGATGGTTAGTGGTCATCCAGTTGGCGGTGTCTGGGAGAGCGGCGTGTAGGTTGGTTTTGGCGGTGGTGGGGTTGCGGGTGAGGGAGAGGATGAGTTGGGTGTCATCTGCAGATGAGAGGATGGTGATTCCGTGTGCTCAGAGAATGTTGGCTAGGGGGACCATGTAGATGTTAAAGAGTGTGGGGCTGAGAGAGGACCCTTGGGGGACTCCGCAGGTGATCTTGGTAGTGTTGGAGTGGAAGGGCGGGATGCAGACTTTCTGGTTTCGGTCGGTGAGGAAGGAGGAGAGCCAGTCTAAGGCTTTGTGGCGGATTCCTATGTTGTGGAGGTGTGTGCGGAGTGTGTGGTGGCAGACGGTGTCAAAAGCTGCGGAGAGGTCTAGGATGATGAGTGCGACGGTCTCGCCTTTGTCGACTTTGGTCCTGATGTCGTCAGTGCATGCGATGAGGGTGGTTTCTGTGCTGTGGTTCTTGCGGAACCCAGATTGTGAGGGGTCCAGGGTGTTGGTTTCTTCGAGGAAGTGGGATAGGCAAGTGTTGACTAATTTCTCTGCAACCCTGGCGGGGAACGGGAGGAGGGAAATGGGGCGGTAGTTGGAGAGGATCTCCGAGTCGGCTTTTTTTTTTTTTAGGAGAGCGGTAATTTCTGCGTGCTTCCAGGGGTCTGGGTAGGTGGCGGAGTCAAAAGAGGAGTTGATTATGTTGTAGAGTATGGGGGCGATTGTAGGGATAGCTTTGTTGTAGATGCGGTGTGGACAGGGGTCGGAGGGGGAACCCGAGTGGATGGAGTTCATGGTTTTTTCAGTTTCTTTGTGTGTGGTGGGGGTCCATGTGGATAGTGTGGTGGGGTCTTGAGGGGGGGTTGAGTTGGGTGGGAGAAGGGTATGTGTGGTGGGTGTGTGTGATGTGAAGCTGTTGTGGATGTCTAGGATCTTGTGGAGGAAGTGGTTGGAAAGGGCGTCACATAGGGGCTGTGTGTGTGTGTTTGGGTTTGGCAAGTTCGTTGATGATGGTGAAGAGTTCTTTGCTGTTTTGGGAGTTGTTGCCAAGGCGTGTCTTGTAGTGAACTCTTTTAGCGGTGCGTATGAGTTGGTGATGGGTGCGAATGTTGGTTTTGAGTGTGGAGAGGTTTTTGAGGAGGGTTCTATTCTCCATATTTTCTCAGCTTGGCGGCATTTGCGCTTGGAGTCTTGGAGTTCAGGGGTGAACCATGGGGCGTTCTTGATGTTGCGGGTGGTGATGTGTCTTCTGAGGGGTGCTAGTGTGTCTGCGCAGGTAGTGATCCATTTGGAGAGGTTGTGTGCTCCTGCGTTGGGGTCGTTGGTGTGGTTGTGGGCCAGTTGGGAGTTTAGGCGTTCTGTGGGGATCTTGTCCCACATGCGGTAGGGTGTGGTGTGTTGATGATAGTGTGTGGGGGGTTTTGTGAAGGAGAAGTAGACGCAGCGGTGGTCTATCCAGGGGAGTTCGGTGGTGTGGTTGTAGGCTATGTGTTGGCTTGAGGTGAAGATTGCATCCAGCGTGTGTCCTGCTGAGTGGGTGGGTGCGGTGACCAGTTGTTTGAGTCCGAGGTTGTTGAGGTTGTCTATGAGGGAGGTAGTGTTGTGGTCTTATGGGTTTTCTAAGTGAAAGTTGAAATCACCGAGGATGATGTAGTCTGTGGAGGTGAGGGTGTACGGGCTGATGCTGTCTGCGATGGTGTCGCAGAAGGCAGGGCGTGGTCCGGGTGGTCTGTAGACTAGTGTACCTCTGAGGGTGGAGTTGATGTTGATGTGGACGAGGAAGTGCATGTGTTCAGTGTTGCCGATAGTGTCTTGGGAGCTGGTGGTGACTTTGATGGTGTCTCTGTGTAGGATGGCGATGCCTCCGCCTGGCTTGTTTAGGCGGTCTTTGCGTTGGAGTTTGTATCCCTTGGGGGTGGCTATGGCTATGTCGGGTTCTGAGGAGAGGTTGGTCTAGGTTTCCATGAGGAAGGCGATGTCAGGTGAGTGTGTAGTGATGGGGTCCCAGAATTCTATGGCATGTTTGTGAAGGGAGCGGATGTTGAGAAGCATGCCGTTCAGGTGGTTGTGTTGGGTGGCGTTGGTGTGGTGCGTGAGGGTGTTGTTGTGGGGTGTGTTCTGGTTGTGGGGTGGTGTGCTGTGGGGTTGGTTAGTGGGGGCAGGGTGGGTGAGTTTTGAGTTGGGGGTGTTGTGTTTGTTGAGGGTGGGGTCGCTATGGTTGGTGTGTGTTGTGAAGGATAAAGAGTAGGAGAGGTGGCAGGTGTAGCAGGTGAAGGGTCCATGAGTGTGTGTGGGGCTAGATGTGGTGCATGTGGGGTGGGGACATGGGTTGAGGGAGTGGAGGGTGAGGGGGGAATAGGTGTGCCTGGGAGGGCCAGGGGTACTGGCGCTGGGCGTGGTCCAGGCGCGGACAGGTGCAGACGGGCGCAGACGGGCTTGCCTTTGGCGCGCCCGCTGCGTGCGGCCGCACCGCGGCTGCCATAAGAGGAGGGGAGGGTGGGAGTGGCAGCTGGGAGGCGGGAGGGCCTGTCCTCTGAGAGGGCTGGGGGGTGGGGCCGCAGGGGACGCAGTGGCAGGGTTTGGGAGAGAGAAGAAAGGTGAGAGAGGAACGGAGAGAGAAGAAAGGTGAGAGAGGAACGGAGAGAGAAGAACGGTGAGAGAAAGGAGGGGGAAGGCAGGAGGGGCCGCAGGGGACGCAGCGGCAGGGTTTAGGAGAGAGAAGAAAGGTGAGAGAGGAACGGAGAGAGAAGAACGGTGAGAGAAAGGAGGGGGGAAGGCAGGAGGAGCCGCAGGGGACGCAGCGGCGGGGTTTAGGAGAGAGAAGAAAGGTGAGAGAGGAACGGAGAGAGAAGAAAGGTGAGAGAGGAACGGAGAGAGAAGAAAGGTGAGAGAGGAACGGAGAGAGAAGAACGGTGAGAGAAAGGAGGGGGGAGGCGGGAGGGGCCGCAGGGGACGCAGCGGCGGGGTTTTGGAGAGTGAGAGGACAGGAGAAGGAGGTGGCGCGGAGGGCAAGGCGGGGAGCGACCTACCTGCAAGCAGGGTCGAAGGTTGCTCTCTGCTAGCACGCCGCAGCTGCCATAAGAGGAGGGGAGGGTGGGAGTCGCAGCTGGGAGGCGGGAGGGTCTCTCCTATGAGAGGGCTGGGGGTGGGGCAGCAGGGGACGCAGCGGCGGGGTTTAGGAGAGAAAAGAAAGGTGAGAGAGGAACGGAGAGAGAAGAAAGGTGAGAGAAAGTAGGGGGGAGGAGCCGCAGGGGGCGCAGCGGCGGGGTTTAGGAGCGAGAAAAAAGGTGAGATAGGAACGGAGAGAGAAGAAAGGTGAGAGAGGAACGGAGAGAGAAGAACGGTGAGAGAAAGGAGGGGGGAGGCGGGAGGGGCCGCAGGGGACGCAGCAGCGGGGTTTAGGAGAGAGAAGAAAGGTGAGAGAGGAACGGAGAGAGAAGAACGGTGAGAGAAAGGAGGAGGGATGCGGGAGGGGCCGCAGGGGATGCAGCGGCGGGGTTTAGGAGAGAGAAGAAAGGTGAGAGAGGAATGGAGAGAGAAGAAAGGTGAGAGAGGAACGGAGAGAGAAGAAAGGTGAGAGAGGAACGGAGAGAGAAGAATGGTGAGAGAAAGGAGGGGGGAGGTGGGAGGGGCCGCAGGGGACGCAGCGGCGGGGTTTAGGAGAGAGAAGAAAGGTGAGAGAGGAATGGAGAGAGAAGAAAGGTGAGAGAGGAACGGAGAGAGAAGAAAGGTCAGAGAGGAACGGAGAGAGAAGAATGGTGAGAGAAAGGAGGGGGGAGGCGGGAGGGGCCAAAGGGGGACGCAGCGGCGGGGTTTAGGAGAGAGAAGAAAGGTGAGAGAGGAACGGAGAGAGAAGAACGGTGAGAGAAAAGAGGGTGGAGGTGGGAGGGGGCCACAGGGGACGCAGCGGCGGGGTTTAGGAGAGAGAAGGAAGGTGAGGGAGGAACGGAGAGAGAAGAACGGTGAGAGAAAGGAGGGGGGAGGCAGGAGGGGCCGCAGGGGACGCAGCGGCGGGGTTTTGGAGAGTGAGAGGACTGGAGAAGGAGGTGGCGCGGAGGGCAAGGGGGGGAGCGACCTACCTGCAAGCAGGGACGAAGGTTGCTCTCTGCTAGCACGCCGCGGCTGCCATAAGAGGAGGGCATGGTGGGAGTGGCAGCTGGGAGGCGGGAAGGCCTGTCCTATGAGAGGGCTGGGGGGTGGGGCCGCAGGGGACGCAGCGGCGGGGTTTAGGATAGAGAAGAAAGGTGAGAGAGGAACGGAGAGAGAAGAAAGGTGAGAGAGGAACAGAGAGAGAAGAAAGGTGAGAGAGGAACTACGAGAGAAGAACGGTGAGAGAAAGGAGGGGGAGGCGGGAGGGGCCGCAGGGGACGCAGTGGTGGGTTTAGGAGAGAAGAAAGGTGAGAGAGGAATGGAGAGAGAAGAACGGTGAGAGAATGGAGGGGGGAGGCGGGAGGGGCCGCAGGGGACGCAGCGGCGGGGTTTAGGAGAGAGAAGAAAGGTGAGAGAGGAACGGAGAGAGAAGAAAGGTGAGAGTGGAACGGAGAGAGAAGAACGATGGGAAGAAAGGAGGGGGGAGGGGGAGGGGCCGCAGGGGACGCAGCGGCGGGGTTTAGGAGAGAGAAGAAAGGTGAGAGAGGAACGGAGAGAAAAGAAAGGTGAGAGAGGAACGGAGAGAGAAGAAAGGTGAGAGAGGAACGGAGAGAGAAGAACGGTGAGAGAAAGGAGGGGGGAGGCGGAAGGGGCCGTAGGGGACGAAGCGGCGGTGTTTAGGAGAGAGAAGAAAGGTGAGAGAGGAACGGAGAGAGAAGAAAGGTGAGAGAGGAACAGAGAGAGAAGAACGGTGAGAGAAAGGAGGGGGGAGGTGGGAGGGGCCACAGGGGACGCAGCGGCGGGGATTAGGAGAGAAAAGAGAGATGAGAGAGGAACGGAGAGAGAAGAACGGTGAGAGAAAAGAGGGGGGAGGCAGGAGGGGCGGCAGGGGACGCAGCGGCGGTGTTTAGGAGAGAGAAGAAAGTTGAGAGAGGAACGGAGAGAGAAGAACGGTGAGAGAAAGGTGGGGGGAGGCGGGAGGGGCCGCAGGGGACGCAGCGGCGGGGTTTAGGAGAGAGGAGAAAGATGAGAGAGGAACGGAAAGAGAAGAACGGTGAGAGAAAGGAGGGGGGAGGCAGGAGGGGCCACAGTGGATGCAGCAGCGGGGTTTAGGAGAGAGAAGAAAGGTGAGAGAGGAACGGAGAGAGAAGAACAGTGAGAGAAAGGAGGGGGGAGGCGGGAGGGGCCGCATGGGACGCAGCGGCGGGGTTTTGGAGACTGAGAGGACTGGAGAAGGAGGTAGCGCGGAGGGCAAGGGGGGGAGCGACCTACCTGCAAGCAGGGACGAAGGTTGCTCTCTGCTAGCGCGCCGCGGCTGCCATAAGAGGAGGGCATGGTGGGATTGGCAGCTGGGAGGCGGGAAGGCCTGTCCTATGAGAGGGCTGGGGGGTGGGGCCGCAGGGGAGGCAGCGGCGGGGTTTAGGATAGAGAAGAAAGGTGAGAGAGGAACGGAGAGAGAAGAAAGGTGAGAGAGGAACAGAGAGAGAAGAAAGGTGAGAGAGGAACTACAAGAGAAGAACAGTGAGAGAAAGGAGGGGGAGGCGGGAGGGGCCACAGGGGACGCAGTGGTGGGTTTAGGAGAGAAGAAAGGTGAGAGAGGAATGGAGAGAGAAGAACGGTGAGAGAATGGAGGGGGGAGGCGGGAGGGGCCGCAGGGGACGCAGCGGCGGGGTTTAGGAGAGAGAAGAAAGGTGAGAGAGGAACGGAGAGAGAAGAAAGGTGAGAGAGGAGCAGAGAGAGAAGAAAGGTGAGAGAGGAACGGAGAGAGAAGAACGGTAGGGAAAGGAGGGGGGAGGCAGGAGGGGCCGAAGGGGACGCAGCGGCGGGGTTTAGGAGAGAGAAGAAAGGTGAGAGAGGAACGGAGAGAGAAGAAAGGTGAGAGAGGAACGGAGAGAGAAGAACGGTGAGAGAAAGGAGGGGGGAGGCGGGAGGGGCCGCAGGGGACGCAGCGGCGGGGTTTAGGAGAGAGGAGAAAGATGAGAGAGGAACGGGGAGAGAAGAACGGTGAGAGAAAGGAGGGGGGAGGCGAGAGAGGCCGCAGGGGACGCATCGGCGGGGTTTAGGAGAGAGGAGAAAGATGAGAGAGGAACGGAGAGAGAAGAACGGTGAGAGAAAGGAGGGGGGAGGCAGGAGGGGCCGCAGGGGACGCAGCGGCGGGGTTTAGGAGAGTGAAGAAAGTTGAGAGAGGAACGGAGAGAGAAGAACTGTGAAAGAAAGGAGGGGGGAGGCAGGAGGGGCCGCAGGGGATGCAGCGGCGGGGTTTAGGAGAGAGAAGAAAGGTGAGAGAGGAACGGAGAGAGAAGAACGGTGAGAGAAAGGAGGGGGGAGGCGGGAGGGGCCGCAGGGGAGGCAGCGGCGGGGTTTTGGAGAGTGAGAGGACAGGAGAAGGAGGTGGCACGGAGGGCAAGGCGGGGAGCGACCTACCTGCAAGAAGGGTCGAAGGTTGCTCTCTGCTAGCGTGCCGCGGCTGCCATAAGCGGAGGGGAGGGTGGGAGTTTTAGCTGGGAGGCGGGAGGGCCTGTCCCATGAGAGGACTAAGAGGTGGGGCCGCAAGGGACGCAGAGGCGGGGTTTAGGATAGAGAAGAAAGGTGAGAGAGGAACGGAGAGAGAAGAAAGGTGAGAGAGGAACGGAGAGAGAAGAAAGGTGAGAGAGGAACGGAGAGAGAAGAACAGTGAGAGATAGGAGGGGGAGGCGGGAGGGGCCGCAGGGGATGCAGCAGCGGGGTTTAGGAGAGAGAAGAACGGTGAGAGAAAGGAGGGGGGAGGCGGAAGGGGCCGCAGGGGACTCAGCGGCGGGGTTTAGGAGAGAGAAGAAAGGTGAGAGAGGAATGGAGAGAGAAGAACGGTGAGAGAAAGGAGGGGGAGGCAGGAGGGGCCGCAGGGGACACAGCGGCGGGGTTTAGGAGAGTGAAGAAAGGTGAGAGAGGAACGGAGAGAGAAGAACTGTGAAAGAAAGGAGGGGGGAGGCAGGAGGGGCCGCAGGGGATGCAGCGGCGGGGTTTAGGAGAGAGAAGAAAGGTGAGAGAGGAACAGAGAGAGAGAAGAACGGTGAGAGAAAGGAGGGGGGAGGCGGGAGGGGCCGCAGGGGAGGCAGCGGCGGGGTTTTGGAGAGTGAGAGGACAGGAGAAGGAGGTGGCACGGAGGGCAAGGCGGGGAGCGACCTACCTGCAAGCAGGGTCGAAGGTTGCTCTCTGCTAGCGTGCCACGGCTGCCATAAGCGGAGGGGAGGGTTGGAGTTTTAGCTGGGAGGCGGGAGGGCCTGTCCCATGAGAGGACTAAGGGGTGGGGCCACAAGGGTCGCAGAGGCGGGGTTTAGGATAGAGAAGAAAGGTGAGAGAGGAACGGAGAGAGAAGAAAGGTGAGAGAGGAACGGAGAGAGAAGAAAGGTGAGAGAGGAACGGAGAGAGAAGAACAGTGAGAGATAGGAGGGGGAGGCGGGAGGGGCCGCAGGGGACGCAGCAGCGGGGTTTAGGAGAGAGAAGAACGGTGAGAGAAAGGAGGGGGGAGGCGGAAGGGGCCGCAGGGGACGCAGCGGCAGGGTTTAGGAGAGAGAAAAAAGGTGAGAGAGGAACGGAGAGAGAAGAACGGTGAGAGAAAGGAGGGGGGAGGCGGGAGGGGCCACAGGGGATGCAGCGGCGGGGTTTAGAAAAGAGAAGAAAGATAAGAGAGGAACGGAGAGAGAAGAAAGGTGAGAGAGGAACGGAGAGAGAAGAACGGTGAGAGAAAGGAGGGGGGAGGCGGGAGGGGCCGCAGGGGACGCAGCGGCGGGTTTAGGAGAGAGAAGAAATGTGAGAGAGGAACGGAGAGAAGAACGGTGAGAGAAAGGAGGGGGAGGCAGGAGTGGCCACAGGAGACACAGCAGCGGGGTTTTAGGAGAGAGAAGAAAGGTGAGAGAGGAACGGAGAGAGAAGAGCGGTGAGAGAAAGGAGGGGGGAGGCAGGAGGGGCCGCAGGAGACGCAGCGGCGGGGTTTAGGAGAGAGAAGAAAGGTGAGAGAGGAACGGAGAGAGAAGAACAGTGAGAGAAAGGAGGGGGGAGGCGGGAGGGGCCGCAGGGAATGCAGCGGCGGGGTTTTGGAGAGTGAGAGGACGGGAGAAGGAGGTGGCGCAGAGGGCAAGGCGGGGAGCGACCTACCTGCAAGCAGGGTCGAAGTTTGCTCTCTGCTAAGGCGCCGTGGCTGCCATAAGAGGAGGGCAGGGTGGGAGTGGCAGCTGGGAGGCGGGAGGGCCTGTCCTATGAGAGGGCTGGGGGGTGGGGCCGCAAGGGTCGCTGCGGCGGGGTTTAGGAGAGAGAAGAAAGGTGAGAGAGGAACAGAGAGAGAAGAAAGGTGAGAGAGGAACTACGAGAGAAGAACGGTGAGAGAAAGGAGGGGGAGGTGGGAAGTGCCGCAGGGGACACAGTGGTGGGTTTAGGAGAGAAGAAAGGTGAGAGAGGAATGGAGAGAGGAATGGTGAGAGAATGGAGGGGGGAGGCGGGAGGGGCCGCAGGGGATGCAGCGGCGGGGTTTAGGAGAGAGAAGAAAGGTGAGAGAAGAACGGAGAGAGAAGAAAGGTGAGAGAGGAATGGAGAGAGAAGAACGGTGGGAAGAAAGGAGGGGGGAGGGGCCGCAGGGGCACGCAGCGGCGGGGTTTAGGAGAGAGAAGAAAGGTGAGAGAGGAACGGAGAGAAAAGAAAGGTGAGAGAGGAACGGAGAGAGAAGAAAGGTGAGAGAGGAACGGAGAGAGAAGAACGGTGAGAGAAAGGAGGGGGGAGGCGGGAGGAGCCGCAGGGGCCGCAGCGGCGGGGTTTAGGAGAGAGAAGAAAGGTGAGAGAGGAACGGAGAGAGAAGAAAGGTGAGAGAGGAACGGAGAGAGAAGAACGGTGAGAGAAAGGAGGGGGGAGGTGGGAGGGGCCGCAGGGGACGCAGCGGCGGGGTTTAGGAGAGAAAAGAAAGATGAGAGAGGAACGGAGAGAGAAGAACGGTGAGAGAAAAGAGGGGGGAGGCAGGAGGGGCCGCAGGGGATGCAACGGCGGTGTTTAGGAGAGAGAAGAAAGTTGAGAGAGGAACGGAGAGAGAAGAACGGTGAGAGAAAGGAGGGGGAGGCGGGAGGGGCCGCAGGGGACGCAGCGGCGGTGTTTAGGAGAGAGGAGAAAGATGAGAGAGGAACGGAAAGAGAAGAACGGTGAGAGAAAGGAGGGGGGAGGCAGGAGGGGCCACAGGGGACGCAGCGGCGGGGTTTAGGAGAGAGAAGAAAGGTGAGAGAGGAACGGAGAGAGAAGAATGGTGAGAGAGAGGAGGGGGGAGGCGTGAGGGGCCGCAGGGGACGCAGCGGCGGGGTTTTGGAGAGTGAGAGGACGGGAGAAGGAGGTGGCACGGAGTGCAAGGTGGGGAGCGACCTACCTGCAAGCATGGTCGAAGGTTGCTCTCTGCTAGCGTACCGCGGCTGCCATAAGAGGAGGGGAGGGTGGAAGTGGCAGCTGGGAGGCAGGAGGGCCTGTCCTATGAGAGGGCTAAGGGGTGGGGCCGCAAGGGACGCAGCGGCAGGGTTTAGGATAGAGAAGAAAGGTGAGAGAGGAACGGAGAGAGAAGAAAGGTGAGAGAGGAACGGAGAGAGAATAACGGTGAGAGAAAGGAGGGGGGAGGCGGGAGGGGCCGCAGGGGACGCAGCGGCTGGGTTTTGGAGAGTGAGAGGACGGGAGAAGGAGGTGGCGCGGAGGGCAAGGCGCGGAGTGACCTACCTGCAAGCAGGGTCGAAGGTTGCTCTCTGCTAGCGCGCCGCGGCTGCCATAAGAAGAGGGGAGGGTGGGAGTGGCAGCTGGGAGGTGGGAGGGCCTGTCCTATGACAGGGCTGGGGGGTGGGGCCGCAGGGGACGGAGCGGCGGGGTTTAGGAGAGAGAAGAAAGGTGAGAGAGGAACGGAGAGAGAAGAACGGTGAGAGAAAGGAGGGGGGAGGCGGGAGGGGCCGCAGGGGACGCAGCGGCAGGGTTAGGAGAGAGAAGAAAGGTGAGAGAGGAACGGAGAGAGAAGAACGGTGAGAGAAAGGAGGGGGGAGGCGGGAGGGGCCACAGGGGACGCAGCGGCGGGGTTTAGAAAAGAGAAGAAAGATAAGAGAGGAACGGAGAGAGAAGAAAGGTGAGAGAGGAACGGAGAGAGAAGAACGGTGAGAGAAAGGAAGGGGGAGGCGGGAGGGGCCGCAGAGAACACAGCGGTGGGTTTAGAAGGGAGAAGAAAGGTGAGAGAGGAACGGAGAGAGAATAACGGTGAGAGAAAGGAGGGGGAGGTAGGAGGGGCCGCAGGCGACGCAGCAGCGGGGATTTAGGAGAGAGAAGAAAGGTGAGAGAGGAACGGAGAGAGAAGAGCGGTGAGAGAAAGGAGGGGGGAGGCGGGAGGGGCCGCAGGAGACGCAGCGGCGGGGTTTAGGAGAGAGAAGAAAGGTGAGAGAGGAACGGAGAGAGAAGAACAGTGAGAGAAAGGAGGGGGGAGGCGGGAGGGGCCGCAGGGAATGCAGCGGCAGGGTTTTGGAGAGTGAGAGGAAGGGAGAAGGAGGTGGCGCAGAGGGGAAGGCGGGGAGCGACCTACCTGCAAGCAGGGTCGAGGTTGCTCTCTGCTAGGGCGCTGCGGCTGTCATAAGAGGAGGGGAGGGTGGGAGTGGCAGCTGGGAGGCGGGAGGGCCTGTCCTATGAGAGGGCTGGGGGGTGGGGCCGCAGGGGACGCAGCGGCGGGGTTTAGGAGAGAGAAGAAAGGTGAGAGAGGAACGGAGAGAGAAGAAAGGTGAGAGAGGAACGGAGAGAGAAGATCGGTGAGAGAAAGGAGGGGGGAGGCAGGAGTGGCCGCAGGGGACGCAGCGGCAGGGTTTAGGAGAGAGAAGAAAGGTGAGAGAGGAACGGAGAGAGAAGAACGGTGAGAGAAAGGAGGGGGGAGGTGGGAGGGGCCGCAGGGGACGCAGCGGCGGGGTTTAGGAGAGAAAAGAAAGGTGATGGAGGAACGAGAGAGAAGAAAGATGAGAGAGGAACAGAGAGAGAAGAACGGTGAGAGAAAGGAGGGGGGAGGCTGGAGGGGCCGCAGGGGACGCAGCGGCGGGGTTTAGGAGAGAGAAAAAAGGTGAGAGAGGAATGGAGAGAGAAGAATGGTGAGAGAAAGGAGGGGGGAGGCGGGAGGGGCCACAGGGGACGCAGCAGCGGGGTTTAGGAGAGAGAAGAAAGGTGAGAGAGGAATGGAGAGAGAAGAAAGGTGAGAGAGGAACGGAGAGAGAAGAACGGTGAGAGAAAGGATGGGGGAGGCGGGAGGGGACGCAGGGGACGCAGCGGCGGGGTTTAGGAGAGAGAAGAAAGGGGAGAGAGGAATGGAGAGAGAAGAACGGTGAGAGAAAGGAGGGGGGAGGCGGGAGGGGCCGCTGGAGACGCAGCGGCGGGGTTTTGGAGAGAGAAAAAAGGTGAGAGAGGAACAGAGAGAGAAGAACGGTGAGAGAAAGTAGGGGGGAGGCGGGAGGGGCCGCAGGGGACGCAGAGGTGGGGTTTAGGAGAGGGAAGAAAGGTGAGAGAGGAACGGAGAGAGAAGAACAGTGAGAGAAAGGAGGGGGGAGGTAGGAGGGGGCGCAGGGGATGCAGCGGCGGGGTATTGGAGAGTGAGAGGACGGGAGAAGGAGGTGGCGCGGAGTGCAAGGCGGGGAGCGACCTACCTGCAAGCAGGGTTGAAGATTGCTCTCTGCTAGCGCGCCGTGGCTGCCATAAGAGGAGGGGAGATTGGGAGTGGCAGATGGGAGGTGGGAAGGCCTGTCCTATGAGAGGGCTGGGGGGTGGGGCCGCAGGGGACGCAGCGGCGGGGTTTAGGAGAAAGAAGAAAGGTGAGAGAAGAACGAAGAGAGAAGAAAGATAAGAGAGGAACGGAGAGAGAAGAAAGGTGAGAGAGGAACGGAGAGAGAAGAACCATGAGAGAGGGAAGAAAGGTGAGATAGGAATGGAGAGAGAAGAACGGTGAGAGAAAGGAGGGGGGAGGCGGGATGGGCCGCAGGGGATGCAGCGGCGGGGTTTTGGAGAGTGAGAGGACGGGAGAAGGAGGTAGCACGGAGGGCAAGGCGGGGAGCGACCTACCTGCAAGCAGGGTCGAAGGTTGCTCTCTGCTTGCGTGCCGTGGCTGCCATAAGAGGAGGGGAGGGTGGGAGTAGCAGCTGGGAGGCGGGAGGGCCTGTCCTATGAGAGGGCTAAGGGGTGGGGCTGCAAGGGACGCAGCGGAAGGGTTTAGGATAGAGAAGAAAGGTGAGAGAAGAACGGAGCGAGAAGAAAGGTGAGAGAGGAACGGAGAGAGAAGAAAGGTGAGAGAGGAACGGAGAGAGAAAAACAGTGAGACAAAGGAGGGGGAGGCGGGAGGGGCCGCAGTGGACGCAGCAGCGGGGTTTAGGAGAGAGAAGAAAGGTGAGAGAGGAAAGGAGAGAAAAGAACGGTGAGAGAAAGGAGGGGGGTGGCGGGAGGGGCCACAGTGGACCTAGCGGCGGGGTTTTGGAGAGTGAGAGTTTGGGAGAAGGAGGTGGCGTGGAGGGCAAGGCGTGGAGCAACCTACCTGCAAGCAGGGTCGAAGGTTGCTCTCTGCTAGCGCGCCGCGGTTGCCATAAGAGGAGAGGACGGTGGGAGTGGCAGCTGGGAGGTGGGAGGGCCTGTCCTATGAGAGGGCTGGGGGGTGGGGCCGCAGGGGACGGAGCGGCGGGGTTTAGGAGAGAGAAGAAAGGTGAGAGAGGAACGGAGAGAGAAGAACGGTGAGAGAAAGGAGGGGGGAGGCGGGAGGGGCCGCAGGAGACGCAGCGGCGGTGTTTAGGAGAGAGAAGAAAGGTGAGAGAGGAACGGAGAGAGAAGAACGGTGTGAGAAAGGAGGGGGGAGGCGGGAGGGGCCACAGGGGACGCAGCGGCGGGGTTTAGAAAAGAGAAGAAAGATAAGAGAGGAACGGAGAGAGAAGAAAGGTGAGAGAGAAACGGAGAGAGAAGAACGGTGAGAGAAATGAGGGGGGAGGCGGGAGGGGCCGAGGAGACGCAGCAGCGGGGTTTTAGGAGAGAGAAGAAAGGTGAGAGAGGAACGGAGAGAGAAGAGCGGTGAGAGAAAGGAGGGGGGAGGCAGGAGGGGCCGCAGGAGACGCAGCGGCGGGGTTTAGGAGAGAGAAGAAAGGTGAGAGTGGAACGGAGAGAGAAGAACGGTGAGAGAAAGGAGGGGAAGGCAGGAGGGGCCGCAGGAGACGCAGCAGCGGGGTTTAGGAGAGAGAAGAAAGGTGAGAGAGGAACGGAGAGAGAAGAACAGTGAGAGAAAGGAGAGGGGAGGCGGGAGGGGCTGCAGGGAATGCAGCGGCGGGGTTTTGGAGAGTGAGAGGACGGGAGAAGGAGGTGGCGCAGAGGGGAAGGCGGGGAGCGACCTACCTGCAAGCAGGGTCGAAGGTTGCTCTCTGCTAGCGCGCTGCCATAAGAGGAGGGGAGGGTGGGAGTGGCAGCTGGGAGGCGGGAGGGCCTGTCCTATGAGAGGGCTGGGGGGTGGGGCCACAGGGGACGCAGCGGCGGTATTTAGGAGAGAGAAGAAAGGTGAGAGAGGAACGCAGAGAGTAGAAAGGTGAGAGAGGAACGGAGAGCGAAGAAAGTTGAGAGAGGAACGGAGAGAGAAGTACGGTGAGAGAAAGGAGGGGAGAGGCGGGAGGGGCAGCAGGGGACGCAGCGGCGGGGTTTAGGAGAGAGAAGAAAGGTGAGAGAGGAACGGAGAGAGAAGAATGGTGAGAGAAAGGAGGGGCGAGGTGGGAGGGGCCGCAGGGGACTCAGCGGCGGGGTTTAGGAGAGAGAAGAAAGGTGAGTGAGGAACGGAGAGAGAAGAAAGGTGAGAGAGGAACGGAGAGAGAAGAACGGTGAGAGAAAGGAGAGGGGAGGCGGGAGAGGCCGCAGGGGACGCAGTGGCGGGGTTTAGGAGAGAGAAGAAAGGTGAGAGAGGAACGGAGAGAGAAGAACAGTGAGAGAAAGGAGGGGGGAGGTGAGTGGGGCCGCAGGGGACACAGCGGTGGGGTTTAGGAGAGAGAAGAAAGGTGAGAGAGGAACGGAGAGGAAAGAAAGGTGAGAGAGGAGCGGAGAGAGAAGAACGGTGAGGGAAAGGAGTGTGGTGGCGGGAGGGGCCACAGGGGACGCAGCGGCGGGGTTTAGGAGAGAGAAGAAAGGTGAGAGAGGAACGGAGAGAGAAGAACGGTGAGAGAAAGGAGGGCGGAGGCAGGAGGGGCCGCAGGGGACACAGCCGCGGCGTTTAGGAGAGAGAAGAAAGGTGAGAGAGGAACGGAGAGAGAAGAAAGGTGAGAGAGGAACGGAGAGAGAAGAAAGGTGAGAGAGGAACGGCGAGAGAAGAAAGGTGAGAGAGGAACGGAGAGCGAAGAAAGGTGAGAGAGGAACGGAGAGAGAAGAACGGTGAGAGAAAGGATGGGGCAGGCGGGAGGAGCCGCAGGGGACGCAGCAGCGGGGTTTAGGAGAGAGAAGAAAGGTGAGAGAGGAACGGAGAGAGAAGAACAGTGAGAGAAAGGAGGAGGAGGTGGGAGGGGCCGCAGGGGACGCAGCAGCGGGGTTCAGGAGAGAGAAGAAAGGTGAGAGAGGAACGGAGAGAGAAGAAAGGTGAGAGAGGAACGGACAGAGAAGAACGGTGACAGAAAGGAGGGGGGACGCTGGAGGGGCCGCAGGGGACGCAGCGGTGGGGTTTAGGAGAGAGAAGAAAGGTGAGAGAGGAACAGAGAGAGAAGAACGGTAAGAGAAAGGAGGGGGGAGGCGGGAGGGGCCGCAGGGGACGCAGCGGCGGGGTTTAGGAGAGAGAAGAAAGGTGAGAGAGGAACGGAGAGAGAAGAAAGGTGAGAGAGGAACGGTGAGAGAAGAAAGGTGAGAGAGGAACGGAGAGAGAAGAACAGTGAGAGAAAGGAGGGGGGAGGCTGTAGGGGCCGCAGGGGACGCAGCGGCAGGGTTTAGGAGAGAGAAGAAAGGTTAGAGAGGAATGGAGAGAGAAGAACGGTGAGAGAAAGGAGGGGGGAGGCGGGAGGGTCCGCAGGGGATGCAGCAGCGGGGTTTAGGAGAGAGAAGAATGGTGAAAGAGGAACGGAGAGAGAAGAATGGTGAGAGAAAGGAGGGGTGAGGTGGGAGGGGCCGCAGAGGACGCAGCGGCGGGGTTTAGGAGAGGGAAGAAAGGTGAGAGAGAAACGGAGAGAGAAGAACGGTGAGAGAAAGGAGGGTGGAGGTGGGAGGTGGCGCAGGGGATGCAGCGGCGGGGTTTTGGAGAGTGAGAGGACGGGAGAAGGAGGTGGCGCGGAGGGCAAGGCGGGGAGCGGCCTACCTGCAAGCAGGGTCGAAGGTTGCTCTCTGCTAGCGTGCCACGGCTGCCATAAAAGGAGGGGAGGGTGGGAGTGGCAGCTGGGAGGCGGGAGGGCCTGTCCTATGAGGGTGCTGGGGGGGTGGGGCCGCAGGGGACACAGCGGCGGGGTTTAGGAGAGAGAAGAAACGTGAGAGAGGAACGGAGAGGAAAGAAAGGTGAGAGAGGAACGGAGAGAGAAGAACGGTGAGAGAAAGGAGGGGGGAGGCAGGAGGGGCCGCAGGGGACACAGCAGCGGCGTTCAGGAGAGAGAAGAAAGGTGAGAGAGGAACGGAGAGAGAAGAACAGTGATAGAAAGGAGGAGGGAGGCGGGAGGGGCCCAGGGGATGCAGCGGCGGGGTTTAGGAGAGAGAAGAAAGGTAAGAGAGGAACGGAGAGAGAAGAAAGTGAGAGAAAGGAGGGGGGAGGCGGGAGGGGC
Source organism: Pleurodeles waltl (assembly GCF_031143425.1). Taxonomy (NCBI): domain Eukaryota; kingdom Metazoa; phylum Chordata; class Amphibia; order Caudata; family Salamandridae; genus Pleurodeles; species Pleurodeles waltl. Next base: position 859,576,192 of record NC_090439.1, read on the forward strand.
CGCAAGGGACGCAGCGGCGGGGTTTAGGAGAGAGAAGAAAGGTGAGAGAGGAATGGAGAGAGAAGAAAGGTGAGAGAGGAATGGAGAGAGAAGAAAGGTGAGAGAGGAACGGAGAGAGAAGAACGGTGAGAGAGGAACGGAGAGAGAATAACAGTGAGAGAAAGGAGGTGGGAGGCGGGAGGGGCCGCAGGGTACGCAGCGGCGGGGTTTTGGAGAGTGAGAGGACGGGAGAAGGAGGTGGCGCGGAGGGCAAGGCGGGAGCGACCTACCTGCAAGCAGGGTCGAAGGTTGTTCTCTGCTAGCGCGCTGCAGCTGCCACAAGAGGAGGGGAGGGTGGGAGTGGCAGCTGGGAGGCGGGAGGGCCTGTCAAATTAGATGGCTGGGGGGTGGGGCCGCAGGGGACGCAGCGGCGGGGTTTAGGAGAGAGAAGAAAGGTGAGAGAGGAACGGAGAGAGAAGAACGGTGAGAGAAAGGAAGGGGGAGGGGGGAGGTGGGAGGGGCCGCAGGGGACGCAGCGGCGGGGTTTAGGAGAGAGAAGAAAGGTGAGAGAGGAACGGAGAGAGAAGAAAGGTGAGAGAGGAACGGACAGAGAAGAACGGTGACAGAAAGGAGGGGGGACGCTGGAGGGGCCGCAGGGGACGCAGCGGTGGGGTTTAGGAGAGAGAAGAAAGGTGAGAGAGGAACGGAGAGAGAAGAACGGTGAGAGAAAGGAGGGGGAGTCGGGAGGGGCCGCAGGGGACGCAGCGGCGGGGTTTAGGAGAGAGAAGAAAGGTGAGAGAGGAACGGAGAGAGAAAAAAGGTGAGAGAGGAACGGTGAGAGAAGAAAGGTGAGAGAGGAACGGAGAGAGAAGAACAGTGAGAGAAAGGAGGGGGGAGGCTGGAGGGGCCACAGGGGACGCAGCGGCGGGGTTTAGGAGCGAGAAGAAAGGTTAGAGAGGAATGGAGAGAGAAGAACGGTGAGAGAAAGGAGGGGGGAGGCGGGAGGGGCCGCAGGGGATGCAGCAGCGGGGTTTAGGAGAGAGAAGAAAGGTGAGAGAGGAACGGAGAGAGAAGAACGGTGAGAGAAAGGAGGGGGGAGGTGGGAGGGGCCACAGAGGACGCAGAGGCGGGGTTTAGGAGAGGGAAGAAAGGTGAGAGAGAAACGGAGAGAGAAGAACGGTGAGAGAAAGGAGGGGGGAGGTGGGAGGTGGCGCAGGGGACGCAGCGGCGGGGTTTTGGAGAGTGAGAGGACGGGAGAAGGAGGTGGCGCGGAGGGCAAGGCGGGGAGCGGCCTACCTCCAAGCAGGGTCGAAGGTTGCTCTCTGCTAGCGTGCCGCGGCTGCCATAAGAGGAGAGGAGGGTGGGAGTGACAGCTGGGAGGCGGGAGGGCCTGTCCTATGAGAGGGCTTGGGGGGGTGGGGCCGCAGGGGACACAGCGGCGGGGTTTTGGAGAGAGAAGAAAGGTGAGAGAGGAACGGAGAGGAAAGAAAGGTGAGAGAGGAACAGAGAGAGAAGAACGGTGAGGGAAAGGAGTGTGGTGGCGGGAGTGGCCACAGGGGACGCAGCGGCGGGGTTTAGGAGAGAGAAGAAAGGTGAGAGAGGAACGCAGAGAGAAGAACGGTGAGAGAAAGGAGGGGGGAGGCAGGAGGGGCCGCAGGGGACAGAGCGGCGGCGTTCAGGAGAGAGTAGAAAGGTGAGAGAGGAACGGAGAGAGAAGAAAGGTGAGAGAGGAACGGATAGAGAAGAAAGGTGAGAGAGGAACGGAGAGAGAAGAACGGTGAGAGAAAGGAAGGGGGAGGCGGGAGGGGCCGCAGGGGACGCAGCGGCAGGGTTTAGGAGAGAGAAGAAAGGTGACAGAGGAACGGAGAGAGAAGAACGGTGAGAGAAAGGAGGGGGGAGGCGGGAGGGGCCGCAGGGGACGCAGCGGCGGGGTTTAGGAGTGAGAAGAAAGGTGATAGAGGAACAGAGAGAGAAGAAAGATGAGAGAGGAACGGAGAGAGAAGAAAGGTGAGAGAGGAACGGAGAGAGAAGAACCATTAGAGAGGAACAGAGAGAGAAGAAAGGTGAGAGAGGAACGGAGAGAGAATAACGGTGAGAGAAAGGACTGGGGAGGTGGGAGGGGCCGCAGGGTACGCAGCGGCGGGGTTTAGGAGAGAGAAGAAAGGTGAGAGAGGAACGGACAGAGAACGGTGAGAGAAAGGAGGGGGGAGGCGAAGGGTCTGCAGGGGACGCAGCGGCGGGGTTTTGGAGACTGAGAGGATGGGAGAAGGAGGTGGGGCGGAGGGCAAGGCGGGGAGTGACCTACCTGCAAGCAGGGTCGAAGGTTGCTCTCTGCTAGCGCGCCGCGGCTGCCATAAGAGGAGGGGAGGGTGGGAGTGGCAGCTGGGAGGCGGGAGGGCCTGTCCTATGAGAGGGCTGGGGGGTGGGGCCGCAGGGGACGCAGCGGCGGGGTTTAGGAGAGAGAAGAAAGGTGAGAGAGGAACGGAGAGAAGAAAGGTAAGAGAGGAACGGAGAGAGAAGAAAGGTGAGAGAGGAACGGAGAGAGAAGAACGGTGAGAGAAAGGAGAGGGGAGGCGGGAGGGGCCGCAGGGGACGCAGCGGCGGGGTTTAGGAGAGAGAAGAAAGGTGAGAGAGGAACGGAGAGAGAAGAAAGGTGAGAGAGGAACGGAGAGAGAAGAACGTGAGAGAAAGGAGGGGGGGTGGGAGGGACCGCAGGGGACGCAGCGGCGGGGTTTAGGAGAGAGAAGAATGGTGAGAGAGGAACGGATAGAGAAGAATGGTGAGAGAAAGGAGGGGGGAGGTGGGAGGGGCCGCAGGGGACGCAGCGGCGGAGTTTAGGAGAGAGAAGAAAGGTGATAGAGGAACGGAGAGAGAAGAATGGTGAGAGAAAGGAGGGGGGAGGCGGGAGGGGCCGCAGGGGACGCAGCGGCGGGGTTTAGGAGAGAGAAGAAAGGTGAGAGAGAAATGGAGAGAGAAGAAAGGTGAGAGAGGAACGGAGAGAGAAGAAAGGTGAGAGAGGAACGGAGAGAGAAGAACAGTGAGAGAAAGGAGAGGGAAGGTGGGAGGGGCCGCAGGGGACGCAGCAGCGGGGTTTAGGAGAGAGAAGAAAGGTGAGAGAGGAACAGAGAGAAGAACGGTGAGAGAAAGGAGGGGGGAGGTGGGAGGGGCCGCAGGGGACGCAGCGGTGGGGTTTAGGAGAGAGAAGAAAGGTGAGAGAGGAACGGAGAGAGAAGAAAGGTGAGAGAGGAACGTAGAGAGAAGAAAGGTGAGAGAGGAACGGACAGAGAAGAACGGTGACAGAAAGGAGGGGGGACGCTGGAGGGGCCGCAGGGGACGCAGCGGTGGGGTTTAGGAGAGAGAAGAAAGGTGAGAGAGGAAAGGAGAGAGAAGAACGGTGAGAGAAAGGAGGGGGAGGCGGGAGGGGCCGCAGGGGACGCAGCAGCGGGGTTTAGGAGAGAGAAGAAAGGTGAGAGAGGAACGGAGAGAGAAAAAAGGTGAGAGAGGAACGGTGAGAGAAGAAAGGTGAGAGAGGAACGGAGAGAGAAGAACAGTGAGAGAAAGGAGGGGGGAGGCTGGAGGGGCCACAGGGGACGCAGCGGCGGGGTTTAGGAGCGAGAAGAAAGGTTAGAGAGGAATGGAGAGAGAAGAACGGTGAGATAAAGGAGGGGGGAGGCGGGAGGGGCCGCAGGGGATGCAGCAGCAGGGTTTAGGAGAGAGAAGAAAGGTGAGAGAGGAACGGAGAGAGAAGAACGGTGAGAGAAAGGAGGGGGGAGGTGGGAGGGGCCGCAGAGGACGCAGAGGCGGGGTTTAGGAGAGGGAAGAAAGGTGAGAGAGAAACGGAGAGAGAAGAACGGTGAGAGAAAGGAGGGGGGAGGTGGGAGGTGGCGCAGGGGACGCAGCGGCGGGGTTTTGGAGAGTGAGAGGACGGGAGAAGGAGGTGGCGCGGAGGGCAAGGCGGGGAGCGGCCTACCTGCAAGCAGGGTCGAAGGTTGCTCTCTGCTAGCGTGCCGCGGCTGCCATAAGAGGAGAGGAGGGTGGGAGTGACAGCTGGGAGGCGGGAGGGCCTGTCCTATTAGGGGGCTTGGGGGGGTGGGGCCGCAGGGGACACAGCGGCGGGGTTTTGGAGAGAGAAGAAAGGTGAGAGAGGAACGGAGAGGAAAGAAAGGTGAGAGAGGAACAGAGAGAGAAGAACGGTGAGGGAAAGGAGTGTGGTGGCGGGAGGGGCCACAGGGGACGCAGCGGCGGGGTTTAGGAGAGAGAAGAAAGGTGAGAGAGGAACGCAGAGAGAAGAACGGTGAGAGAAAGGAGGGGGGAGGCAGGAGGGGCCGCAGGGGACAGAGCGGCGGCGTTCAGGAGAGAGAAGAAAGGTGAGAGAGGAACGGAGAGAGAAGAAAGGTGAGAGAGGAACGGATAGAGAAGAAAGGTGAGAGAGGAACGGAGAGAGAAGAACGGTGAGAGAAAGGAAGGGGGAGGCGGGAGGGGCCGCAGGGGACGCAGCGGCAGGGTTTAGGAGAGAGAAGAAAGGTGACAGAGGAACGGAGAGAGAAGAACGGTGAGAGAAAGGAGGGGAGAGGCGGGAGGGGCCGCAGGGGACGCAGCGGCGGGGTTTAGGAGTGAGAAGAAAGGTGAGAGAGGAACAGAGAGAGAAGAAAGATGAGAGAGGAACGGAGAGAGAAGAAAGGTGAGAGAGGAACGGAGAGAGAAGAACCATGAGAGAGGAACAGAGAGAGAAGAAAGGTGAGAGAGGAACGGAGAGAGAATAACGGTGAGAGAAAGGACTGGGGAGGTGGGAGGGGCCGCAGGGTACGCAGCGGCGGGGTTTAGGAGAGAGAAGAAAGGTGAGAGAGGAACGGAGAGAGAACGGTGAGAGAAAGGAGGGGGGAGGCGAAGGGTCTGCAGGGGACGCAGCGGCGGGGTTTTGGAGACTGAGAGGATGGGAGAAGGAGGTGGGGCGGAGGGCAAGGCGGGGAGCGACCTACCTGCAAGCAGGGTCGAAGGTTGCTCTCTGCTAGCGCGCCGCGGCTGCCATAAGAGGAGGGGAGGGTGGGAGTGGCAGCTGGGAGGCGGGAGGGCCTGTCCTATGAGAGGGCTGGGGGGTGGGGCCGCAGGGGACGCAGCGGCGGGGTTTAGGAGAGAGAAGAAAGGTGAGAGAGGAACGGAGAGAAGAAAGGTAAGAGAGGAACGGAGAGAGAAGAAAGGTGAGAGAGGAACGGAGAGAGAAGAACGGTGAGAGAAAGGAGAGGGGAGGCGGGAGGGGCCGCAGGGGACGCAGCGGCGGGGTTTAGGAGAGAGAAGAAAGGTGAGAGAGGAACAGAGAGAGAAGAAAGGTGAGAGAGGAACGGAGAGAGAAGAACGTGAGAGAAAGGAGGGGGGGTGGGAGGGACCGCAGGGGACGCAGCGGCGGGGTTTAGGAGAGAGAAGAATGGTGAGAGAGGAACGGATAGAGAAGAATGGTGAGAGAAAGGAGGGGGGAGGTGGGAGGGGCCGCAGGGGACGCAGCGGCGGAGTTTAGGAGAGAGAAGAAAGGTGATAGAGGAACGGAGAGAGAAGAATGGTGAGAGAAAGGAGGGGGGAAGCGGGAGGGGCCGCAGGGGACGCAGCGGCGGGGTTTAGGAGAGAGAAGAAAGGTGAGAGAGAAATGGAGAGAGAAGAAAGGTGAGAGAGGAACGGAGAGAGAAGAAAGGTGAGAGAGGAACGGAGAGAGAAGAACAGTGAGAGAAAGGAGAGGGAAGGTGGGAGGGGCCGCAGGGGACGCAGCAGCGGGGTTTAGGAGAGAGAAGAAAGGTGAGAGAGGAACAGAGAGAGAAGAACGGTGAGAGAAAGGAGGGGGGAGGTGGGAGGGTCCGCAGGGGATGTAGCGGCGGGGTTTTGGAGAGTGAGAGGACGGGAGATGGAGGTGGCGCAGAGGGCAAGGCGGGGAGCGACCTACCTACAAGCAAGGTCCTTCTCCATCAAAAGGGCACGCCATGTTCCTGTTAGGCACCCCCCACCCAGGGCCACCTGCATCCCATCACTGTCAAACGTCTACATTTGAGGGACCACAATGTTATCCAATGTTATCCTGTGTGGCGTGCAAGGCCTCTCCATTCATTCAGGACAGTCATCGCATTTTCTTCTTCCCATATTTCACACTGACGATCCAGCGGCAACAAGCCTCCTTTCTGTGGATCAAACATAAACTGAGAGACTTAGGGGGTTATTCCAACCCTGGCGGTCGGTGTTAAAGCGGCGGTCAAACCGCCAACAGGCTGGCGGTAAAAAAAATGCAATTCCGACCCGGGCGGAAACCGCCAACAGAGACCGCCACTTTTTACACACCGCCCGCCATGGCGGGACAAACAAACAGCGCGGCGGTCACCGCCAACAGACAGGCGGGAGACAATGTACCGCCCACCCTATCACAACCCACCAATCCGCCACCTTTTCCGGGGCGGTAGCCCCTCCGATAAAAACACGGCAGAAACAGACATTTAAAACGGAAAACGCTCACCTCCATACACCCCACGAGGAATCTGAACAGCATGGAACCCGAACTCCACATCCTACCAGCCATTGTCTTCCTGCTCCTCTACCAGGAGCACGAACGCCGACGCAGAAGACAATGGTGAGTACTGCACCTACGACACAGGGGAGGAGAAAATATTATGGGCACACATATACGCAATACACCCACCCCCACCCTCACCCACTACAACACACACATCACTGCATAGAAATACATCACAGTTACCCCCCAAGCCCCCCGGAAGAATGCAAAGGCAAAAGGAAATGATTATAAATATAGAATTATATTGTAAGACTGAGTATAAAATATATCACACATCTATAACTTTATATACATAAATTGTCCAGTACGATATGTCGATCAGCCATTGTTCGTGGGCCACTGGGCCAAAACACATGGGCAAAGCCCACACAGGATACCTGCCTCCAACGGAGAGAACACTGCAGGGGCATCAGATAGGAAAACTACAGGCACCTCAGGGGGAAGGGAAGGGGGGGCACCTCAGCCAGATGAGTCCACAACGCCAGATCCACGAGGGGCCTCCATGGCCACTGTGCCATCCTGGGGAGTGCAAAGCCACAGTCTCACAAGTCTCTACAGTGGGTGGGTTGCCCACTGTGCCATCCTGGGGAGTGCAAAGCCACAGTCTCACAAGTCTCTACAGTGGGTGGGTTGCCCACTGTGCCATCCTGGAGAGTGCAAAGCCACAGTCTCACAAGTCTCTACAGTGGGTGGGTTGCCCACTGTGCCATCCTGGGGAGTGCAAAGCCACAGTCTCTCAAGTGGATAACAGTCTCCACTGGTACTGGAGGGGTACTAGTGCCCAGAGTGCTTCGTGCAGCCCTGCCCGACACAGATGCGGGCCTGCCCCTTCCGCCAATGGGCCAGCGGTGCTTGAGATGAAGGGCCCAGTTCAGCGGTGCTTGAGATGAAGGGCCCAGTTCAGCGGTTCCTGAGACGGCGGTGCCCTGTTCAGCGGTGCTTGAGATGAAGGGCCCAGTTCAGCGGTGCTTGAGATGAAGGGCCCAGTTCAGCGGTGCTTGAGATGAAGGGCCCAGTTCAGCGGTTCCTGAGACGGCGGTGCCCAGCGGAGCGGTGCTTGAGATGAAGGGCCCAGCGGAGCGGTGCTTGAGATGAAGGGCCCTGTTCAGCAGTGCTTGAGACGGCGGTGCCCAGCAGAGCAGTGCTTGAGATGAAGGGCCCAGCGGAGCGGTGCTTGAGATGAATGGCCCTGTTCAGCGGTGCTTGAGACGGCGGTGCCCTGTTCAGCGGTGCTTGAGATGAAGGGCCCAGTTCAGCGGTTCCTGAGACGGCGGTGCCCTGTTCAGCGGTGCATGAGATGAAGGGCCCAGTTCAGCGGTGCTAGAGATGAAGGGCCCAGTTCAGCGGTTCCTGAGACGGCGGTGCCCAGTGGAGCGGTGCTTGAGACGGCGGTGGCTTGTTCAGCGGTGCTTGAGATGAAGGGCCCAGTTCAGCGGTGCTTGAGACGGCGGTGCCCTGTTCAGGGGTGCTTGAGATGAAGGGCCCAGTTCAGTGGTGCTTGAGACGGCGGTGCCCTGTTCAGCGGTGCTTGAGATGAAGGGCCCAGATCAGCGGTGCTTGAGATGAAGGGCCCAGTTCAGCGGTTCCTGAGACGGCGGGGCCCAGCGGAGCGGTGCTTGAGATGAAGGGCCCAGCGGAGTGGTGCTTGAGATGAAGGGCCCAGTTCAGCGGTGCTCGAGACGGCGGTGCCCAGCGGAGCAGTGCTTGAGATGAAGGGCCCAGCGTAGCGGTGCTTGAGATGAAGGGCCCAGTTCAGCGGTGCTTGAGACGGCGGTGCCCAGCGGAGCGGTGCTTGAGATGAAGGGCCCAGCGGAGCGGTGCTTGAGATGAAGGGCCCAGTTCAGCGGTGCTTGAGATGAAGGGCCCAGTTCAGCGGTTCCTGAGACGGCGATGCCCTGTTCAGCGGTGCTTGAGATGAAGGGCCCAGTTCAGCGGTGCTTGAGATGAAGGGCCCAGTTCAGCGGTTCCTGAGACGGCGGTGCCCTGTTCAGCGGTGCTTGAGATGAAGGGCCCAGTTCAGCGGTGCTTGAGATGAAGGGCCAAGTTCAGCGGTTCCTGAGACGGAGGTGCCCTGTTCAGTGGTGCTTGAGATGAAGGGCCCAGTTCAGCGGTGCTTGAGATGAAGGGCCCAGTTCAGCGGTTCCTGAGACGGCGGTGCCCAGCGGAGCGGTGCTTGAGACGGCGGTGCCCTGTTCAGCGGTTCTTGAGATGAAGGGCCCAGTTCAGCGGTGCTTGAGACGGCGGTGCCCTGTTCAGCGGTGCTTGAGATGAAGGGCCCAGTTCAGCGGTGCTTGAGACGGCAGTGCCCTGTTCAGCGGTGCTTGAGATGAAGGGCCCAGCGGAGCGGTGCTTGAGATGAAGGGCCCAGTTCAGCGGTGCTTGAGACGGCGGTGCCCAGCGGAGCGGTGCTTGAGATGAAGGGCCCAGCGGAGCGGTGCTTGAGATGAGTGTCCAGGTCAGCGGATCCGGCCCAGGCATGGATGTCACTTGCCACCTGACATGTGGCTGGCGGGGCCTTCCTGCCCATCTGTCTGGTGGCTTGCGGGGCCCTCCTGGGCTGCAGTTCTCGGACTGTGGGTGTCCCCCTGCCCACCTGGGATGTGGCTTGCGGGGCCCTCCTTGGCTCCAGTACCGGGCCTGTGTGTGTCCTCCTGCACACCTGGGATGGGGCTGGTGGGGCACTCCTGGCCAGCTGGCCTGCTGCCGGACTTGTCGGGCGTGCTGCCCTTCCCACCCTTCCCTGCACGCTTGTGGCCCTTTCCCACCTTTGGCGGTGTGCCAGGTGGCACCCGACTTCCTGGCGGAGCCAATGTAGGGATTTTTGTCCCTGGGGTCTTTGATCGCTCGCGCCGGGCACTAGCAATCTTAGGATGCTTTTCCGGTGGTGGGCTGGCCGTGCCTTGGCTCCTAGCTGAACTGGATGCCCTTGAGGGTGGGGGACTCCACAGTCCATGGACAACAGTCTTCACAGGTCCCGGTTTTGTGGTGGCTGAGGTGCTGATTGGAGTCTTATGAGATGGACGGGGTGGGGGAGTTGTTGGAAAGAGGTTAAGGTTGGCAAGGAAAAGCAATTTGGAAAGAGAGGGACGGGTAGGTGTAGTGGGTATGGGAGTGGAGGAAGAGGATGTGGTTGTAGGAGTGTGAAGTCTGGTGTCTTTGGGTGCAGGTGCTTGGGCTGGAGGCTGTCGTGAGGTGGATGGCTGTTGGGTGGGTGGCTGCCTGCGTTTGTGTAGTTTGGAAGAGGGGGTGACAGACACACTGGGAGAGGACACAGGGGACGTGTAAATGGTAGTGGGGGTGGTGACTGCACGTGTGCGGAGTGTTCTGGTGGGTGTGCTGGTGATGGACGTAGTGGCTGAAGATGTTGTGCATGCAAGTGTGAGTGGAGACGTGACAGGGAGGGAGGAGGGAGACGAGGAGGAGGGGGACACAGTGGAGGCAGTGGCTGTTGGTATGTCTGCATGTGGATGTTGCTTGTGTGAATGCTTGTGTGATGTGTGGTGCTTATGTCTGGATGAGCTTCCCTTGGGTGTTGAGGTGTGTGCAGGCTGGTCTGATGGTGTGTCTGGGATAGGCAGAGGTACAGGGGATTGGGTCTGGGTGGAGGGAGTTGGAGGGGGGAGGCTAGAGACAGGGACAATTGCTGCCATCAGTGCTGAGGCCAGAGCGTTGAACGATCGCTGATGGGCAGCCTGACCCGAATGAATGCCCTCCAGGTATGCATTACTCTGGTGCACCTCCCTTTGTACACCCTGGGTGGCATACAAAAGGGTAGACGGCCCAACAATGATGGTCCTCAGGAGGTCAATGACCTCCTCACTGAGGGCAGCAGGGGCGACAGGGCCAGGGCCTGAGGTGCCTGGGGCGAAGGAGATGCTCGCCTTCCTGGGTGAGCGGGCACGGGGCAAACGCTGAGGGGCTGCTGGGAGGGCGCTGCTGGTGCGCTGGGTGGCGGCTGTACCTGTTGTTGCGGGGGGCACGGATGTTGCCGCAACCACAAGGGAGCTCCCTTCAGAGGACGAGTCGCTGTCACTGACATCAGCACGAGTCCCCGCTGTGGAGCTCCCCTCGCCCTATGTCCCACTGGTGTATTCAGACTCCGTTGCATGGCCCTCCATGCTCATGTGCGATGCAGCTCCCTCGTGCTCCGATGCCACTTCTCCTCCGCCTGATGATGCTAATGCACACATGAACAGGAAGACCACAAAAAAAGGGGGGGGGGAAATAAAGACATGTTGAGTGCATTGATTACCGCTACCGTTGGCGGACAAGACAGACACAGAAGCCCCCTGCACTACGCCGCGCACTTGGGGTCCACTACGCAATCCGTGGGACATGGCCTACAAGCCTATGGATGACAACTGCACACATAGATGACACAGGGCCATGGATACCTGTACTTGGCACCCTACAGAGGTGGGGGGCGGGGGCACAGGGCCATGCCTTACGGAGGGGCCTAGCCTACAGAAATCGCCCTGGCCTAGGGATACCCACAGCCCTCCTCCTCCACCCAGACACCTCCACTGCACACAAAGTCAGCAGAATGTATTTGTACTCACCCCCTTGTGTCTGCTGTGATGTCCTCACGCGCCCATCCAAATCGGGGTAGGCCACCGCCAGGATCCGGGACATCAGGGGGGTCAAATGACGACTGGCACCCCTCCTACGTTGGGAGGCCATCCCCAGCTGAGCCTCCGCCGTCTTCCTGCTCCAGCGTCGGATGTCCTCCCACCTCTTCCGGCAGTGGGTGTCCCGTCTGTTGTGGACCCCCAGGGTCCAGACGTCCTTGGCGATGGCATGCCAAATCGTGACTTTCTGGTGGGCGCTGACCTATGTGACATGCACAGGGAGAGAAAAATTGTCATCACCTTCTGCATGCTCGATGTGAGTGGCCCCCCATCCCCACCCTTGCCATGTGGCACATGCTCTCATCTGTCGTTTGATGCATGCCTCAATCGCTCCCCTCCCCACCATCTTTCATCCACCCCACTCAACCCAGGCATTGCCCACTAAGCATGGTCCCAGTGTACTTACCTGTTGGTCTGGAGGACCGTAGAGTAGCGCATACTGGAGGAGGACCCCATCCACAAGTTTCTCCAACTCCTCCGCAGTGAAGGCAGGGGCCCTTTCCCCAGTCGCATGAGCCATTGTCTCTTCCAGACCGAGGTCACAGCAGCACTTGCAGTGTAGGTCCTCTCCTGTTGAAGATCAGGTATCGAGTGATTAAGCAGATAGAAAATGGCGGTCACACCCGCAGCGGTGCGTACCGCGGCTGTGCGTACCGCGACCGCCGGCGCAAATCGTCATTGGCTCTTGAAACCCATATGGTTCAATGTTAACCAATACGGCTTAGCGCCGCGGTCTTCAACCGCGTACTGCCGCGGTGTGCCACGCCAGCGCATTGACCTCACATCCCACTGTCGCACTTCACAGGTCAGGCAGCCGCCATTTCAAGGGCCCACATGGCCTAGTTACCAACTGCGTCACACATACCTAGGCCATGCACCAACACTCATACAAGCCATTCAATGCATTGGGAATCGTGTTATGTGCAAGCTGTGGTTACGTACCTGTGGGTTGCTTGACTCTGTGCTCGCTGTTGTCCTTCATAGGCACCGTCCGCTGGGACATGCGAGGAGATGGAGGAATCTTCCCGTGTACAGACCGCTGGTGGACCTGTCGACAATGGAGAAACGACATGTCATACTGACATACAGGCTTGACCGAGCCACTATACAGGAACTGTGTGCCCAGCTGGAGCCAGACCTGATGTCACCCATCCGCCAACCCACAGGGATCCCCCTTGTAGTGCAGGTGCTGTCAGTACTCCATTTCTTAGCAAGTGGGTCATTTCAAACAACAGTGGCCATATCATAAGGGATGTCCCAGCCTATGTTTTCCAAGGTGTTGTCAAGAGTGTTGTCTGCCTTGCTCAAACACATGCGGAGCTACATCGTTTTCCATGAGGGGGAGGATTTGCCTACAGTGAAGGGTGATTTCTATGCCCTTGGACATATCCCTAACATCATAGGTGCCATTGATGGGACACATGTTGCTTTGGTCCCCCCCAGCAGGAGTGAACAGGTATACAGGAACCGGAAGAGTTATCATTCCATGAATGTACAGATGGTGTGTTTGGCTGACCAGTACATCTCCCATGTTAATGCCAAGTTCCCTGGGTCAGTGCATGACGCCTACATCCTGTGGAATAGCAGCATCCCGTATGTGATGGGTCAACTCCAGAGGCACCGGGTGTGGCTATTAGGGGACTCTGGTTACCCCAACCTGTCCTGGCTACTGACCCCAGTGAGGAATCCCAGTGCAAGGGCAGAGGAACTGTACAATGAGGCCCATGGGCAGACTAGGAGGGTGATCGAGCGAACCTTTGGCCTCCTGAAGGCCAGGTTCAGGTGCCTCCATATGACAGGTGGATCCCTAATGTACTCACCAAAGAAGGTGTGCCAGATCATCGTGGCCTGCTGTATGCTTCACAACCTGGCTTTGCGCGGCCAGGTGCCTTTTCTGCAGGAGGATGGTCCAGATGGTGGTGTTGTAGCAGCTGTGGAGCCTGTGGAGAGTGAAGAGGAGGAAGCCGAAGAGGACGACATAGAGAACAGGAACACAGTTTACAGCAGTATTTTCAGTGACACACAGGTAAGAGTAGACACCGGCATATTACATTTACTTAATGACTCCTACCTCTCTACTGTCTGACTTTTTCCCCCAGTGTATGGTAACTGTGTTGTGACTTTCCCTTCCGTTTTCAGAGATGTGGGCCCCAATGCGTGACATCTGCTTTGTTTCCCCATGGACTACAGCTGTGTGACAGCGGTTTGTTAGCATCACAATGTGAATGAACATTTTGGCACGGTCATGTCTAATACATTTGTTCTAAATCACAGCCAGACTCCAGATTGTTTTGTGCAATAAGTGTTTTTATTCAAGTGCTCTAAATTGGATGGGTGGTTGCAGATTGGTGAGGGGTGATGGTGGAGGATTGTCCATGGCAGAGTCCAGACTATCAGTTTCACAGGTGCATTGTCCAAATGCCTGTGGGAAGTGGAGCAGGGGCAGTTTAAGGTTGGACAGGGTGACAATGTGGGACAGTGGGATGACAGTCAGGGCGGTATCCTTTGCTGGCGGGGGTCTTGACATCTTACTCTGTCTTCTTCCTGGATATCAGGGCCCGCTTGTGGGGTGGTTCTCCTTCTGCAGGGGGTAGGGTTCTGGTTGCCTGTTGGTCTTGTGTCGGGGCCTCCTGTCCACTAGCGCTGGCGGAGGTGGTAGGCAGTTCTTGGTGCATGCTAGTGTCAGGGGCCCTTTGAGGTGCCACAGTGTCCCGCAATGTCGTGACTACCTCATTCAGGGCCACTACGATGGTACCCATGGCGGAACTGATGTTTCTTAGTTCCTCCCTGAACCCCATATACTGTTGCTCCTGCAGAAGCTGGATCTCCTGAAACCTGGCCAGGACCGTCGCCATCGTCTCCTGGGAGCGGTGGTATGCTCCCATGATGGAGGAGAGGGCCTCGTGGAGAGTGGGTTCCCTGGGCCTGTCCCCCCCTGTCGCACAGCAGCCCTCCCAGTTCCCCTGTTTCCCTGTGCCTCTGTCCCCTGGACCGTGTGCCCACTACCACTGCCCCCAGGTCCCTGTTGTTGTTGGGGTGGTGGGTTAGCCTGGGTTCCCTGTAGTGGTGGACACACCCCTGATTGACGTGTCCTGGGGACAGAGGTATGGGCCCGCTGGGTGGGTGCTGTGCTGGTGTTCCCAGAGGGGGGAAGGTCTACTGTGGCCTGTGGCTGTGTGAGGGGAACCGACTGTCCCGAGGTCCCCGATGGACCGGGCTGGTCATCTAGATCCAGGGAGACAGAGCTGCTGTCCTCACTGTGGGCCTCTTCTGGGGGTGGAGTGGACATTTGTGGACCTTCCTGCGTGGTGACGTGGCGTTCGAGTCCTGCAGGGGTATAAAAGTATGGTTATTGCTTCTGTGTGTGTTATAGCGTGCAATGGGTGAGTGCCCGTGTACCCCAGTGCTGGCATTCCTTTGTGGGGGCTGTTGTGACGGTGGTTGGGGGGGGGTTGTATGTGTATGTGCAGTGGGCATGCTTAGGTGATGGGTGTCCATGCTTTGTGGACGCATGCAGGGCTAGGTGTTGGGATGGGTGGGTTGTGATGGTGAGACAGTTGCAAGGAGTAGGATGTGATGGGGGTGAGGGTGGGGGTATGAGTTGGCATGCAGGTGGGGTGGGGGGAAGAAGTAGTTAAGATTTCCCTTACCAGAGTCCATTCCTCCGCCTACTCCTGCGAGGCCCTCAGGATGCAGGATGTTCAAGACTTGCTCCTCCCATGTTGTAAATTCTGGGGGAGGAGGTGGGGGTCCGCCGCCAGTCTTCTGCACCGCAATGTTGTGCCTGGATACCATGGAACGCACCTTCCCCTGTAGGTCGTTCCACCTCTTCCTGATGTCGTCCCGATTTCTTGGGTGCTGTCCCACAGCGTTGACCCTGTCCACTATTCTGCTCCATAGCTCCATCTTCCTGGCAATGGTGGTATGCTGCACCTGTGCCCCGAACAGCTGCGGCTCTACTCGTACAATTTCCTCCACCATGACCCTGAGTTCATCATCAGAGAACCTGGGGTGTCTTTGCGGTGCCATGGGGTGGTGTGGGTGATGTGTAGGGTGGATTGTGTGGTGCTAAGTGTGGTGATGTGTATTGTTGTGTTGTGTGAAGTGCGTGCAAATATTGCTGGGTGACAGTGAATTGGGCGTCTGGGTGCTCGGATGTCTTTTCTTGGTGCGTGTTCACGAATCTCTAGGAGTGGAGGTTTGTGGGTGATGTGGGTGTGTATTTTATATTTTATTGGGTGTGTGGGAGTGGTGTGTGTATGTGTCTCAGGTGTGTGTATTTTGAATTGTCCAATGTGGTTGTATTTTGTAAGTGTGTGTGTATTTTGAGCGCGGCGGTGTGTACCGCCAATGGAATACCGCAGTTGAAAGACCGCCGCGTGGATTCGTGTGTCGTGATAGTGTAGGCGTATTTCTGTTGGCGTGACGGTGGAGGTTTGGTCATCGCCAGTTTCTCGCTGCCCTTTGGTGTGGCGGACTTTTGTGGATGTCTGTATTTTGGCGGTTTGCCTGTTGTGGGTCAGAATGACCGCGGCGGTGTTATGGCGGTCTTCTGAACGGCTGTAAGCGCCTTTTACCGCCGAGGTTGGAATGACCCCCTTAGTCTTGAAATATTCCCTCCTCTTTCTCTCCAAGCTGAAAGTTACCCAGGACAATAAAACTCACTTCTTCCTGGAACCCTCAAAGGGCTGGCACTGACTGGAGGCAACATTCCCGGACTCGACAAATCCAGGGGACAGACAGGGGCCGCCTGGGGGTGGTGCAGGGCTGTTGCTGACCTGGGCATGGCCAGACTGGTCACCCGCCAAGTGTCAAGAATGCCTTCTCCAGCACACGATGGCCACCTGTCTGCTCTACAGACGGCAGCATTTTAGGAGTCACAGGTAGGGGTGGAAGCTCCTCTTTGTCCTCCCCCTCAGATATGGGTTCCCTCCCACAAGTGAGTAGATGACATGATCTAATATGGCAAACCCTCCAATGTACCTCACCTCCTCCACCCCACCAAAGACAGATGACTCGAGCTTACTGCTTCCATCAATTAGAGGCCTAGTGACTCCTTTATTGGGGTTGGACCACCCCTCCTCCTCTTCTTATTATCTGTTAACTTCCTTGGGGACGAGAAGGGTGGCCGATCTCGCACGCTCGCTCTTTTGTCTCAACCCTAACATAGATTATTTGTTTCTTTATTTGAGCAGTTGGCCGTTGCCAAGCTACCCGCAGTATTGACATTGTTTGTTACTCTTAGTTCTGTTATTGCAATTTGCTTGAATAAGTGAGAATGCACTTCCACACTGTCCTCCAGCTGATGTGCTCCCTTCATGTACCTTCCCAACCCCTGTAACCCACCCCCTGAACAGCTGCCTGTGGGAGAAGTGGAAGCATCTGGCACACCAAACCCATGCCACCTCAGACATTTAGGGCCAGATGTATGCTGGCCTTGCACCGTTCCAACACCATATTAGCATAATTTTGTTTACACTAATGTGGTGTTGGAAGGGAAAAAAAGCTACGCAATATTTACAAAGTGGCGCAATGCTTGGATTGTGCCACTTTGTAACCCCTTGTGCCACATTATGCCTGTATCAGGCGTAATGTGTGCAAGGGGGCGTTCCGGCACTTGGGGGCTGTAAAAATGATGCAAAGGAATCTATGAGATTTCTTCGCACCATTTTTATCGGCACTTTTTAACACCTGCTAACTATTAAGAAGAGGCTCCAATTGATTACAACAGGCCTCTGGGTGCTTTGCAGGATTAGCTTCATACTTTTTTATGCTAATCCTGCAAAGCACCGGAGTAGTGTCAAAAATGATGACGCTAGTCACCCTAACTGCCGCCATGGTGCGTCATATTTTAAATATGGCGCTACCATGGTGGTGTTAGTGGGGCGCTTAGGGGCGCAGGAAAAGTGCTGCTTTTAATCTGCCCCATAATGTGAAGTCCTGGAATATCTGGGTCATGCATTCCCCAGACAAATGTTACTGACTCCACAATTTCTTCAAATGCAAGGATGTCCATATTCCCCTAATACTAGGGGTAGGCAGAACTTTGCGGAGTTGCATAAAAACTCTGAAAGATTCCGCAGAGTTCTGCCAGTGGGTGGAGATAGGAACGTCATACAGCTTGTGTTGTGTTTGAGTCTCTGTAGTGCGTTCCACACTGAAAAGTCATCGTAAACAGAATGACACTGTGCGTCGGAGGGCACAGCTACTCAAGATGATTTTGCTGGCACTCGATTTTCTACATGAGTGGCAAGAGTCAGAAACATTTTGCTGAACGTCCTCCTAGCAACCGAGAATCATGATAGGAGACACCAACTCTCATTGGTGATTACCAACTTACCATTCTTTTGTGAGAAAATATTTCACCACATCGCGATTGGCAGAATTTGGCCGGAACTCCATGATACAAGAGTAACACGGTCTCCAAATGTCACCAGTTCCACAGGACAAACAGAATATTCTGCCAAACCCGATCTTATACAAGACTCACACATCACAAAAGCAGAAGGGATCAGTCTCGAAACAAGATGGAGAGGCCAGGTTTTCACTAGCAACTTTTTGGCATACACAAGAGGAGCATTTGTCTGGGTGAGGGCTGGACTCCTCTTGAGGTGCTACATCAGGAGGTGGACGCAGAGGGCTGATATGTCCTTCTGGAAGTGTGCCTCAATGGCAATCATGTCCTCTTAGGTTGCCTTTATTCTACCAATACCAGCCAACCCGGTTTCCTCCAGGGCCTCTTACACACACTAGCCAGCTAGACACACATTCCGTTACTCTTCGGGGGGGACTTTTACAAGTTTTGGACTCCACCACTCTCTAATGCACCAACCATCACTAACACTAAGTAAATGAGGCCCTAGGGCCACTGGAGCATCACTGTTTATGACGCTCCGGTGGCGCTGTGCAGTGCACCATATCTACAGGTGGTGTTAAGCCACTTTTCCTGGCTTCAGATGGTCTTGCAGATATGGGACACCTTGATGCAATTTTCTGTGGCTAAGTGGGGTGCTTACCCACGCAACACCCATTGCATTTTGACACTGCATCCAATTCACGAGAAATAGTAAACCTGAGGCAGCGCCAAAAACTAACACCTCCACAGGGGACACGTTAGAGTGGCGCAATGGGGATAAATACTTGTATTTCTCCTTGGTGTTTGCTCTTTCTATCTGTGCTATATTCTGCAGCACACATAGAGGGAGCAAATCACCATTAAAGATTGTTTTTGTGCAGGAAGGTGTCCCATCCTGCACAAAAACAATCTCCCCCGTAACGCAGTCATCCTTGCACTATGGTGCAAGGGTGGCTGCGTTGGTGCTAGGCAGCTAATTTAGTGCCGGTGCAGGGGGAAACACAGGGATGCATCGTATTTTTTTTAAATACAGCACATCCCTGTGTTTTGGAAATGATGCATCTCGGCGCAGCAAGATTGCTTGCGGCACTGCGCTGTGTCATTTCCTTGTACATGAGGTCCCAAGTCCTTGTCAGCCTTGCTGAGCCTGTGGGCATTAGTGGACATCTGGCAACACTATAATCTGGGCATTCGGCTATGCTCAGTTTATTTCCTGGTCCACAGGGTCTAAACACACTTAGACCATATTGGTGACTCTCAAGCTACTTAGGTAGGGAACCTTGAGATTACAACCCTTTACTATTGGGCCTTTGCTGGAGCAGAATGCCATAGCTGATCCCCACATGGAGACTCCAGCTCTCCACCCTTGAAGGCCCCCCGTTCAGTGAGACCTCGGCTGAAAAGATTTAGTAGTATTTTGACCACAACAATGGTATGGCCTCTACCCTAGTGGTCAAATGGGAGACCTTTAAAGTGATAATTAGAGGTAAAAGCATACAAATACTACTGGGGTTCGCCTGACTCTTCTTCGTGACCTGGAGTCTGCTCAGCGAGAATACATATACACTTAAAGGCAGGTGACCTCTGACTCGCATCTCTTGCCCTCTTTGGCTGCCTTCCAGGAGAAGGAGGCCCAGCTCTTGGAGTGCCTCCGATGCCTAGACTATGCTAAGTACACTGCCAGGGCACACTTGAAAGAGGATAAGTCAGGCAGGCTACTGGATTGGCTGGCCAATAGGGACACAAGCCAGCCCTCCATCACAGTAAACTGCACCCCGGACAGGCACTTATTCTATGTGCAGGAGGAGATCTATGATGTCTTTACTGCTTACTACTTGAATCTTTATAACCTCTTGCTGGAGTGCCCCCTCTGCTCCCCAAGAATTCATCCACAGCACTCACTTCCCCAAACTCACTCTGGAAGAACAGGCTGAGCTAGAGGGCTCACTCACTGTGCAAGAGGTGAAGATGGAAGTTACAGCATTAGCCTACAGTAAATAGTAAATCCCCTGGGACCAATAGTCTCCGACCTGAGTTTTATAAAATGTTTCAATTCCCATTAGCCCCCAGATTCTTTTGCCTTTATGAGATGGCATTATCGGCCAGCACCCTCTGAGAGGCATCCATAGCGTTGTTGTTGAAGCCGGGCAAGGACCCCCTGGAACCTGCATCTTATCACTATATTACAATATTGAATATAGATTATAAAATCCTGAGTATGGTACCAGCCCGCAGAATCCAATCACTCTGTGTCCGACAGCTGTTTCGAATCATGGAGGCAGTACAGGGCAAATGGCTTAGAGCAATGGCCCTAGTGTTGGCTATCCAACAGACATTTGACACCTTTACCTGGGGCTACCTTTTTGAGGATCTGGTGGAGTTCGGCCTTGGCCACTCTATAATGAAACTGATCTGCTTACTGTACATTTTACCTATGGCCAGGACACGCTTTGGGAAATCCATCTCCAAACCCATTGGGATTTGCCTCAGTATCCATCAGGGCTGCCCCCGCCATCCCTCCCATTTGCTATGGCAATGGAGCCCTTGGTGGTCCTTCCCAGGCTTCTGTCCTATTTCACAAACCTCCCTATCCCACTACATAGATCATTTTTCTGGGAGCTTTCTGTCCTCCTGTGGGTCCTCTGCTAGCACAATTCATGTAGGCTGGTAGCCCTGTCCATGCTTCAACTCCCTGTGGAAGGTAGTGGCCTTGGAGCACCAAACTTTGAACATTGTTACCTGGCAGCCCAACTTGGCCTGTTGGTTAGTGGGCCGCTGTAAAGAAGACACAGGGTTCATCGCTGTGCCTATGTACGGAGGCACCCTCCTTCATCTTATGCACACTAAGGTACGCCTCCCCAAGACTTACCCCTTCTCCCATGGGTGGCATTCATATACCAAACCTGGGCGCTGCACCTCACACAACACCTATCCCGGTATTTCCCAACGATCCCATGGCTGGGCTTGCCGATACAGATAGGCCACCTTTCTATTTCACACACAAATGTCCCTCCAGCCCTCCATGACAAGGAGTGGGAACAGGCCGTAGCTTCCCTGCAACAAGTGACTTGCACTTCCATGCTGAAGCTTTTCCAATTTTATATCCTACACGGTGCCTATCTGTACCCCAAGTGAATACCCTGCATCTTCCTAGGAACTCCCGATATTTGTGCCAGATGCAACACCCCAGGGCCCGACCTGAAGCACATCTTTAGGACTGCCCGCAGCTGACATCGTATTGGACAATAATCATGACTCAGTTGGAACACATTATGGGGATTCCTAATATCTCCTAGTGGGAGATGGGACCACTGGGAATATATGTCAGGCCGCGAAAGCGCAAAGTTGCAGCTCAATTCCTAGATCTTGCCATGATATGAGCTAAAAAAAAATATTACAATGCACTGGAAGTCAGCACTACCTCTGAGTTTGGACTACTGGCAGATCCTGGTCACCTGTTGGGCCAAAGCAGAGGTGAATCCCCTACACCGTGAGAACACCACAAGGGTGTGCCGCCTCCCATTGGTCCAGGGCTGGAAGAGCTGTTGTCCAACCTGATTGACCCACCCCAAGTTCCTACTTAGTCCACTGACCTATCTATAAACAACAGCATATATAGTGGGTACCTTTTCAGCAAGTGGTCTACCCATTTGCACTCTGGGGGGGTCATGCCCAACTTTCAAAGAAAGTGTGGTTCTGAAAGCTCAAGGTCTCTAGATTCCCTTCCCCCTATACCTGCCCACCATTCCCTAACATTCCCCACCCTCACAGGGTTGGTTTGACTCCAAAGAGCTCACTACCTCTTTATGCACTTGCAACCAGGCATATAGTTTAAATTGTTTTGATGGCAAATGTACATCCTTATAACCGGGTATACAATCTCAATTAAAAAAATGTTTTAAAAAAATGAGGATAGAAGGAAGAAAGATTGTTACTACCTCTATTGTTGGACAGTGATTCTTGTGGATTGCACATTGATCAGAATTGGGCCACTAAAATTACAATTCCTAGAATAGGATCCTTTATGGCATGGCTCATTTTTAACTTTAGGGCCAATATGAGAGGCCTCTTCTGCATTGCAAGTTTCATTCAGGTATCATATGGAAGTGTTATCTTTATCTCCACTGATTATGCTGCATTTGTTTTTTATTTCCTTGGTCATCTCAGTTTTGTCATGGTCATTGTTAAGCCTCAGCAAATTATTGGCCGCTTACTGATGAATTTAATATGTAGTAACCTTTCTTCTGTACCACTAGAGTATTGTGCCTTTTCTTCACTTTTTGATGGGCCTATTGCTGATTCACTTCCTTCTAATAGGCTAAATTGTTCTTTTGGACATATTTATTTTTTTACTGAAAAAGAGAAGGCAATACTAAAAGCTTTTTTAAAGGAGAATTTGCTGTCTAGTTGGAACATCTTTGTTTTTTAGAACTCAAGATGGCCCAAGATATCCCACCTTATATTGATTAAAGTGGCTTACATTAGATCACTATCTTTTGCCTCTTATAGAGAACATTTTGGAGTCAGATTGTGGAGCACGAGTCTTTACTAAAATTATTTTAAGAGATGTTTATCATTTGTTGAGAATAAAAGAGGCAACAAGTAGAAAATAGCTTTCCACAAACCATTTAGGCATTTTGAATACTATGTAATTTCATTTGGGTTGTGCAATGTCCCTGTCATTTTTCAGCATTTATTAATTTATTAGTCTCTGAAGTCTCAAATCAGTTTGTATTGTTCTACTTAGTTGATATTCTAGTGTTCTCAAGGGTGTCAAGAGTATGTGAGTTTGGTATTATGAAGACTTCAATAACATTCACAAATGTGTGAGTTTGAGGAAAAAGAAATATAGCATTGTGGGTTTAGATTGAATCCTCTGGGCTTCATATTGTCTTCGACCAAGAACGTCTTAGCTATTTTAGATGTATCCTCAATTATTGATGTTAAGGAGACTCTAGGTTTCCTTCAATTTACAAACTATTACCGTAAATTAAACCAATAAGTTTGCGGATGTAACTAGTGACATCATTTGTGTTTTAAAAATTAGATTATGGAGTAAGGTTTTTGCTGGGATAATCAAACTTAATGGGCTTTTAATACTGTTTTTCCCCAAAAAAAAGTTTGACCAAAATATTGTGTGCACAATATCATAACAAATAAATATTGAAGATAAGTATTTTTCTTTTACATTTCTACAATATCATTGAATTTAAAAATAGAATTTAATGTAATATCATTTTGTAGTTTGATTGTACTGCATTATGTTTTTATTTCATTATTTGTGTTATTATGTGACATGTTTTTAATTATGTTTAATTAATACTAACATAAACTATAATTTTTTTGAAGATTGTGTGAGTAGTGTTTTTCTTAATACTAATCATTTATTTTTTCAATTGCATATTTTGACAATTGTATTAGTTATTTATTTGTTTACATATTTGAGACATTTTTGGGGGGTGTGGTTTGGCCACTGAAGAGAATGGCCGCCTGAGGACGAAGCTCCGCGCGCCGAGCCAAATTTCAGCCATGGCGGGGGCAGCATACGCCTCAGGAAGCCTCTCAACAGCCTCCCGGATCTGCAGGATGCACGGACCGGAGAGGCAACAGATTTCCCCAGTGGGACACAGCGCCCGCAGTAACATCGGACACGGAGTCACTGGAGGCCTAAGGCCATGCGCCCGACCGCGGCCTAGAGTGAGAGGCCCGCCCGCTCGAAGAAACCGCCTCGGGGGCATCGGCGCTACGACCACACTTTAGAAGGACAGTGCGGTCAGGGCCGCCAGCTCGGGACCGGGCGCCGGGAGGCGCGGGGGTAAGCATCAACGAAAGCAGAGGCCCACTTTACCCCCCCTCCCTCTCCACCCAAATCCACTACCCGCGGGCAGCGCTGCAAACCTCAGATTACCTGCTCCACAACCCGGCATGGGAATCACGGTCCTGGTTTAGCGGATTTCATCTGCAGCGGAAGCGGCGTGCACCGTGGGCAGCCTCCAAGCAGCCTCCCAGAACCGCAGGACGCACGGACCGGGGAGGTAGTGGATCCTTTTGAAGGGGCGCGGCGCCCATCGCGGCATTGGACGCGGAACCATCTGAAGCCCACGGCTGTGCGCCCAGCCGCGGCCTAGAGTAAGAGGCCCACCGGTGCGGAGAAACAGCCTCGGGGGAACAAGTGCTGCGGCCGCACCCGAAAGAGCAGAGCAGTCGAACCCCCTACCCATGGGCAGCGCTGCAAATCTCGGACTACCTGCTTCACAGCCTGGCATAGGAGCTTTGGTTTAGCAGGGCATCAAATAAGACGCGTGGCTCCAAATGAGACTCTGCATGTCGTACAATAATACAGGACATTTTTCAACCCATGAGGGCTGTTGATCCCCTACCACAACACACATGCCCTGACGGGAGGGGTCATCTCTATATATCTCCACAGTAGAAATCTAGGAGGCCATCACCAACAGGATTGCCACCCCCCCTCTGCTACTCTGCCCAGAGACCCATGGAGGGCAAAGACAAGGGTGGTAGAGAGGTGAAATACCACCAGGGGGACTGAGTGGCAAGTCGAGGGAGACGAAGTGGGGGACCATCACTATAGGGTCAGAGTGGAAAAAGGCGAGGGTGGTGAAAACGGTGAAACAATAGCAGAAGGACAGAGTGAAAAGACGCGGATGGTGAAGAGGCGGCGCACCACCAGAAGACCAAAGTGAAAGGATGAAGGCGGTGGAGGGGTGAAGTACCACAAGGCGGACGGAGTGAAAAAGACCGGGGTAGTGAGGAGGAGAAATATCACCCAAAGGACAGAGTGAATAGATGAGGGTAGTGAAGAAGTGAAATACTAGCAGAAGGACAGAGTGAAAGACAAGGACGAGACAGGCACCCATACCAGGACATCACGGAAATGGAGGGGCAGGACCCAGTGCCCAATAACAATGTCACCCTTCGCGTCACAGTAAACGTTCTGGTTCAACTTTTCACCCCCTTCCTTCGTCATAGACCCCGTTTCTCTGATAACAACATCATTGCCTGAAAGAGGTCTGAAAGCGGATTTCAGCACACAACACAAATAGCGGCTGTCACGGGGAGCGGGACCTAATAACATATAGGCAGCCCGAAAGGAGAACAGGGATGACTCCGCACCACCTGCATAGCCTTTTAACTAGCCCACACCTCGTACCAACTCATCACCCCCTCTCCCAATCACAATCCTTGTCTACGAGGACCACCCTCCTACAACAGATACGGCCACAACGCCTAAACAGGACATAAGAAGAGTGGTCGGCATACACCATCCTCATCGTGCCCACACAATTAAATCTATCCTCTAGAGTTCCTCACACCCCGAAGGAAATACCCAACGGGAAGCCTTCAGGCAAACACTCCAGACAACTTCTGTTCTCAGAAGCTATCACACTATCAAAACCCATGACAACGCAAACGGCAACACTGGGACCAATGCCCTCGCCAACAGACCCTCCTACCCTGGAAGCCACAGAGCGTATACTACAGGAGATTGCCTCGGTGGGACGTCGTTTCGAGGCAATGGACCTGAAGATTACAGACTTAACCAAACCTCCTCCTCCATCCGAGCAGATATAGCCGGCTTCAAGGACACAGCAGACGCTCTAGACCAACGACTCACTGCTGTGGAGGATCAAATGGCGGCATTACCGGATCAAGAAACCGAACTACGATCCCTCTGAGCAAAGGTAACTGACTTGGAAGACCGGAGTTGCCGAGACAGCATACACCTTTTCGGTATCCCAGAACGCAAAGAAGGATCCGATATCAAGGCCTTCCTCCAATCACTTCTGCCTGATCTCTTCGGTATTGAATTCTCACCGCCACCAGAATTTCAAAGAGTACACAGAAACGGCCCACCCCATAAAGCTACCTCCGACAAACCACGGCCTATCATAGCATGCTTTTTAAGACATGAACAGGCTCGGCAAGTTCTATCTGCATCTAAAACACAAGGACCGGCCTCTCTAGACGGCCATGAGATAAGAGTAGCTGCCGATTTCTCTAGACTGACAAACGAAAAGCGAAAAGCGTTCCTAGCCCTTAGACCGCAACTCAAGACTCTAGACATTAAATATGGCCTTTTCGAACCCACAAAGATGTGGATCACTTACCATGGTAAATCCAAAGACTTAACCGAACCGGATGATCTCAGCTCATTCCTCAATGATCTTGCTTCATATCCCATGGACATCTCATCAGGACATGAAGACCCCGACTCTTCCCAGGCCGGGACCAACCCCCCTGCCGCACTTTTCCAAGCCCAATCACAACGGCCAGCCTCCCATAAGAGAGGCAGAATGTATGACCGCCTTCCTAAGCCACAAAACAACCGTGAATAGGTACTACAGGCAGTAATGGACCATACCCAACACATGGGCAGGGACAAATCCCATTCCTCCCTGAAGCCGTCACTGGGTGATCACTCAGATCACTGAACGCCAAGAACACTCAGAACCTCAAAGGAATGCTGGACCTCCATTCAGCAACAGACCTACCTATCGTTGGACAGATAGGTGGCATACCCAACTGTTCTAAACCAAGATTGCATCCTTGATGGGGAGGGATTGGGGCGGTCTGGGATCCTACTGCCATCCTCTTATTATGGGATACAAGTTCTTAACGGGTGCTGTCTGTCTGTTGACCAGGACATTCTCAACCCATCTCAGAGTCATAGTTGAGACCCCTACACGGACATATAACGGTAATTCTGAAGGATGTGAAAATTGTTTTGAATATGTCATTTTAAACCATATACTCTGCTTTAACCATATATGACCAGATGTTTTTAATACCTGTACTATGAGGTTGAATACTACCCCCCTCAAGAGGTACCTGCCATTACAACGCACTATAGGCATTAGGTATGGGAAAGGTTGACTTCATGTTAACAAACTGCCTCCCTCACACGAGATCAATAGGGAAGATAGGCAGGGCACCAATATAACAAGGCCATATAGCTATACTGTGTTATCAGTAAACCCACTGGCCCCGCCCACATGTAGTCCCTAGACCCCGGACCGGTGGCCGACTCTCGAAAAACGAGCCGCCACTAACGTAGACACGAACTGTATATATTTAATCAGACTCATGCGGCAAAATCTACCCCAGGCTAACAATAATAACATCATACACATCTCATGTCCCCCAACATAGGGCCCCTGCTCTCTCTGAGTCCTCATACGAACCCCTGCGGACTGCATTATTATACACTATAACTTAGGATGCTCGACGCACCACTGTCACGTGTACATCTAGAATCATATGTAGTGACAGCCATGAGAAGTACCAAATGCCCCCACGGTCCCCTCCCCTCCCCCCCGCTCTCCCGAGCCTGGGCTTCCTCATACATAACCCCCAATGCCCCATTATTCACACTTGTGCTACTTAACACAAAACACAAGGAGGCTGCCTGATGGGCTGCCAAAGCTATTTAAGAAACATTGAAATACCCCCCATTATACCTACACCCCATAACAATATCATCTCGGCGTGCGGACCCTACAGGTTCAAACCCGCAGATTAATAGACTTATCGGTAGTAAGCTTTCTCCTCTTTTTTTTCTTCTTTGTTCTTTCTACAGGTCTCTCTTCCATCCTTTACCCATTAGTGCTCAACTTAACTCTTTATTTTAAGAGCCTCCCAACCTTTCCTCTAATTATATAGCTCCTATTTACTCCCCCTGGTGACCGAGGGGCCTAGATACATCACATTTGTACCCTTTATACTATTATCCTCACTACACGTCCCTGAAAGGCTACCCCCCATTTGATACCCCCCGTGTTCTTCCTCCCTATCCCCTCCCCTCCCCGATCACACAATACAGATACATTCTACAGAGTACACCTCACCTATACAGCACCCATGGGAACGACAACCACGCTCACAATCCTCTTCTGGAACGTGCATGGTATGACCCACTATGTCAAACGACAGAAAGTACTATCCTATTTATGCTCTAAACATGCTGATATTGCCCTGTTACAGGAAACGGATCTCGACTCAGCAGAATCTGAAAAACTTCGTAGAGACTGGGTTGGTAAAGTGCTCTATAGCGGAAGACCATCCATGCACGATGGAACACAGGGTACTGGGAGGAAATGCGAGGTGGCAATTCTCATACGACGTTCACTACAGTTCCGGTTGCTCAAAACATGGCACGACCCAGAAGGCCGCTACGTCCTCGCCAAAATCAGGGTAGGCCTTTCCGCGATTTGCATAGGTTCCACATACGCCCCAATAGGCTCTAAAAGCACTTTCTTTCTCTCGCTCAACCGGTTACTCACGCAGATTGGTGCCTCCCAATACATATTGGGAGGAGACTGGAAAATTGTACAAGATGCCATTCTTGATCGCACAAGTGGCCTCGATACAGGCAACAACACAGATAGGGCCCTACTCCGCGTCCTCTCTGACCATGGCTTATTGGACTGTTGGCGCCTACTACACCCCTCTGACCGTCAATACACCTTTCTCTCCCCAGTCCATGGAACCCAATCGCGACTAGACTACTTCATGATTGATCAGAGACTGATACAATCGATAAGAATGTCGGATATCCTCACAGCCTCACTATCCGATCATTCCCCGGTCCTATTAACATTGGAACTAGGGATGAGCAGACCCGGCCGTAAACCCTGGCGTCTCCCCAACTCCAGATATAGAACTCCAAAAGGAAAGGAGCAACTTAAAGCTCACGTAACCACCTATCTAAAAGATAACAAAGGCTCGGTATCCTCACCCCAACTTCTATGGGCAGTAGCAAAGGCAACTATTAGAGGTCAGCTAATGAGAGACGCTGCCACTGCCAACACCCAAAAGAGAGATCAACAGGCCAAACGTGAAAACAGGATAGCCTACGTGACCAGGGAATATACGCGAACCCCTACTCCACTTAATCACCGCTATCTTGAACAAGCTAAAATGGAACTCAACTCCCTATATACTTCACGGGTGGAATATGCATTGCAAAGGTTAAAGGGCCGCCATTATGAGCATGGCGAGAAAGCAGGCCGTCTACTAGCCGCCCAATTACACCAAAGAGAAATCACTTTAGCCATACCAGCAATAAATGACCGAAATAACGACCTCCTCACACACCCACAGGCAATTGCGACCAAATTCAGCAGCTATTACCAAGCCCTCTACACCCCAGAAACAGTAGAAGCCACTGACCGCCTGGATGCTTTCCTGCAAAGAGCAAATATACCCTGTCTGACGCCCGAAGGTAGGGTGCTCTTAGAGGGCGACATTAGTAAGATAGAGATCCAACAGGCGATAGCCAACCTATCATTTCACATAGCTCCAGGGGAAGATGGATTCACGTCTGGATTCTATAAATGGTCCTGGACAGATACAGTAGACACCCAATACGAAGCTTTCCAGGGGGCTGACTTCACAGGATCCCTATACCCTATCTCCAACAAAGCCACTATCACAGTCTTACTCAAACCAGGGAGAGATCCCCTTCTCTGCGGAAGCTACCGCCCCATATCACTACTTAATGGAGACACAAAAATTTTAGCAGCGATATTACCAACACGACTCAAAAAAGTCATCCCTTCACTAATCCATCATACCCAGGTGGGCTTCGTACTGGGCCGCTCATCAAGGAACCATCTCCATACATTATTTCACACCATATGGACAGCGCGATACTCACAGGAAGAAGCTCTTGCCCTCTCATTGGATGCAGAGAAGGCATTCGACCGAATAGAATGGTGGTATCTCTTTGAAATCTTAAAACACTTTGGACTAGGGACTAATTTCATCAATAGAGTACGATTACTCTATGACTCCCCGACAGCCCAGGTGAACTGTGGAGGGTTTCTGTCTGACACCTTTCCGATCTACAGAGGAACACGACAGGGCTGCCCACTGTCCCCCCTACTATTCCTATTAGCTGTAGAACCCCTTTGCTGTGGTAATTCAGAGCTCTAACCTAATATCAGGAATCTCAATCCCAGGCGGATGCTCTACCATCTACCTCTATGCAGATGATATTTTACTCTCTCTCATCGACCTACCCAACTCTTAAACAGATATTAACGGAATTTGAACATCTCTCGGGCCACCGGATAAACTGAGATAAAAGTGAGGCTCTTCCCCTATCCCCTGTAACAGTCAGCTCCTCTCTACAAAGTTTACTGGTTAAGTGGAAACACTCACGTCTCCGCTATCTGGGCATTGATAGAAACAGAGGCCTAGAAAAAATAGTGACAGATAACTTAGATCCCTTAATTAATAATATGAAACAAGATTTTGAGAAATGGAAACAACTAGGGTTCTCCATGTGGAGCAGAGTACAGGCAGTACGAATGGTAACCCTCCCAAGATTTCTCTACGTACTGGGTATGCTCCCCCTACATGTACCACTAGCCCTCCTTCGAGAGATTGACCGCTGCATTCGTGCCTTCGTCTGGGGATCCATGCGCCCACGACTGCCCAGAGCCCCATTACTAGCATGACGTGAATTCAGAGGTTTAAATCTCCCTTCCGTAGAACACTATTCTTCTGCATTACACCTATCGCAGATGACCCTGTTACTCCTGAATGTACGGGAGCCACCACTTTGGGTGACAGTGGAAAGGACACTTGCAGGAGCTCCTTATGACCTACAGATAATATATAACACAGACCTGATGGACCAACGAGCCATCAACCCCATAATTGGAGCCATGAGGAAAGCTTGGCGACAGACACACTGCTCTCTGAAAATAGACCCATTTCTGCATGACAGAGCCCCCTTATGGTGCAATAGAGAGTTTCAGATAGGAGGTAAGACCATTCATTGGAGGGACTGGTATCTAAAAGGTATCATAAGGATAGATCAACTCATCTCTGGAGACAGCTGGAAGACGTTTAGAGAGCTCCAGGGCGATTTTGACCTCCCCGATCACTATTCATGGCGCTACCTACAGCTACGACACTGTCTAGTACAACGACTAGGACATTCCCCCCGACGAATGGCCCACCCTCCAATACTCCAATACCTAGAAGCATGGGGCCAAATGAAAGGGGCTGTATCAGAGCTACAAGCGGTGTTGAATCAGCACCTCTTCTCACTACCACTTCTCAATTCCCTTAGGGAAAAATGGCAAACCCGACTACAGAAAGATTACGATCTAGAGGACTTGGCTGACCTAATTGAGGCTAGAGATCGAGAAGCCCGTGAGGCACGCTTGAAATTCTGTCTCTTCAAGACTCTACATGACTGGTATTGGACCCCCGAGAAACTATGTGAGGCACAACTCCCATCCCACGCGTCCTGCTGGAGATGCCCCCACAATCATTGTGATCTTACCCATATCTTCATGATTGTACCACTATACAACCCTTCTGGCGGGTGATAGGACGTACTCTTAGAGAGGTGCTACCCTTACCGCCAAAACTCACACCATCTCTCATACTCTTACACGATACAGGGGAGCTGCAACATCTCTCCCAACCCCAAAGCCGATTATTGCATACCGCATTGGCTACGGCAAAATTATGTATCCTCAGACATTGGCGGGCAACAGCTGTTCCCTCCCAAGAAAAGTGGATCGGCGCAATGTATCAGGCGGCCTCCCACGAGCACCTCATATATGACCTGCAGGATAAGACTGATGTATTTTTACAAACAAGGTCACCCTTCCTACCCAACTTGACGAACTAAGTCTACCCTACGATGGACCACAACCACCTAATTTATGCAAACAAAAGATTACCATCTCCCCATTAATTCATGTAATATTACCCTCAGCTATACTATATCCCCCCTTCCATCCTCTGGATGGAACCGACTCAACAATGATGTCTTAACAATGACGTCCTTTTTCAACCCCAACGCTCCCTTGCTTCTCCACCTCCACTCCATCACCTCCAGTAAATTATCATCATCACCGTCTTCCCTACTTCTTAGCAACATCACCTCGCCTACCATAGAATCCTGGTCCTATTTGTGTCACCCTTATCCCCCTCAACCACCTTTCCCCCCTCTTCTTCTATTCCCTCGCTCCCCCTCGGTCACCATCGCTACAGCCACCACTGTCATCACCACGATTATCATTGTCATCCTTTTTATTATTATTACTATTATCATAATGGGTGCTATTATCCTTTCCTTTCCAGGATTAACCTCATTATCATCCTCTCCAGTGTTCTTCAACTAAGTTGAACACCCCCTAATGATGGGAACATCACCCCTCCTAGCAATAAATCATCTCATCACCACTCTAACATATACCGTGATTCACTTTCCCACACATTAAGATAGAACAACATACCTATCTCCGATCAACATTCCTTCAACGGAAGCCGCCCGAATTTACTACCCCCACATCATTACTCACTGAGTCTTTATAATCCCCTCCGTGAAACTGCCCTCCTTGTGACCCCCTGAACTCATTAGAGAGGGGCTTCTACTAGGGATAGAAACAAATAACCTCACAATGACCCAACTCCGTCAGAGATATAGACCATGTTAAGGAGAGATTATTAAACATTTGCTAAATACACCTATTAACATACTGGTACTGTAATACAGTAACTCTACGATATGGATATATCCGACACCTATGGCTATACCGTATATTGACGAAGTTCGAATACCCTCCAGATCTATACACCTTGACTGTTTGTTGATATGAGACCACTATGCTAACAATACTGGCTCTTAAATGTGAATATTAATACTGGTTCAAACTGCTTTTTCGTTTGATATATCTGTATACAATGATTGTAGACTGAAAAGATTGTATACTCCCAAAAAAGGGGATTTTGTTTGCTTTATGTACATGATTAATGATATGAAATAACAATAATAAAAAAAATTACAACACCAAATATAAAAATTTGAGACATTTTTATTTGTTTCTTAACTTTTAGGGGTGTGGGGTTTTTGGGATGCTTGGATGGGAAATGTTTCTAATTGTTTATTTATTAAATGTTAATTGATTAGTTTGTCATTTATTTATATACATGTTTAATACATTGTTATATTATTTAATGAATGTTGATGAGTTGTGAAAATTAGCAGTGAATTGGATGGATATTGTTTAAATTAAATATATTTAAAATGATATTCATTGATTAATGTAATAATTATGCGATTCATTGATATTTTATCTCTACATTTAAATAATGTAAAACAATCAAAATATTTGTTTGTAAAGTGTTGATGTTTGGGTGATCATTGTTGTTTGTAAAGTGTATAGTTATTATTGTTACTTACTTAATATTTAACATAGGTAATGTTTTTTAATGTTATGAATTGAAACAATTGAAAACTATTTGAAAATACCTAGATTATTAAATAATAAAATTGAAACTTTTCATATTCGTCAAAATTAAATATAACATTTTGCAGTTCTGATATCGATATATATATATATATATATACATATATATATATATATATATATAATAATAATTGATTAAATGTTTAATATACTAGAATTTCTAGAGTATGTATTCACCTTTATTCAATACTTTGCATGTGTATTTGATTTGTGTTTATGCTGTATTTGAATCCTCCCACAAATATACAATATTTCATCTGACTCTCCCAATGTATGCACTACTTTCTCCAGTGTTTGTTAGACTGGACTGAGAACAGTTCATCTGGCCCTTTCAGTGTATACACTTTACCCAATGTTTGTTAAACTGAAATTAGAATATTAAATCTGACGGGTTATCCCTCTGCCCAATGTATGTGCCTACCCAATATCTGTTAGATTGAATTTAGACTAGTAATCCCATGTATGCACTTTCCCCAGTGTTTGATATAATGGAGTTAAAATAGTTAATCTGAACCCCCTCGTCCCCATGAATGCACTTTCTCCAATGGTTGTTAGACTGAAGTTAAAACAGTAAGTATAACCTCCCCCCAAAGTATGCACTTTCTCCAATATTTATTAGACTGAAGTTAGACTAGTAAATCTGACCTCCCACCCTATAACGTATGCATGTTCCTCAATGTTTGTTAGACTGGAGTTAGAATAGCAAATCTGAATTACCCTCCCCCTGTCTTCAATATATGCACTTTCCACAATGATTGTTAGACTGGTTTAGAATGGTAAATCTACTCCCCTTTCCACCACAAATGTATGACTTTACCCAATGTTTGATAGACTGGAGTTACAATAGTGAACAAGTACCCCCTCCCCCCATGAGCACACTTCATCCAGTGTTTGTTAGATTGGAGTTAGGCTAATAAATCTGACTTCTCCCCTCCTTCCCGCCTCCGACAGATATATGCAGTTTTCCCAATGTTTCTTAAACTGGAATAAAATGTTTGTTAAACAGAAGTTAAAATAGTACATCTAACTCCCCATTGTATGGATGCTCCCCAATGTTTGATAGACTGGATTTTAAATAGTAAATCTGATCCTTCAGCAAATTATTTTAGACAATAATTGTAAGATTGAAGGTAGAACATGTATTCTTACTTCCTTAATGTATGCACCTTTTCCAATGTTTATTAGACTGGATTGAGAATAGTAACTCTGACCCCTCAAATGTATACACTTGTCCCAGTGTTTGTTACACTTGAGTTGGAATGTTAAATATGGCCTCCTCATCCCCATGTATGCACTTTTACCAATATTTGTTAAATGGGAGTTAGAATAGTAAATATGTCCCCACATCAAGCTTCCCAAGTGTATGCACTATATCCAATGTTTGTAGGACTACAGTTAGAATATTAAATCTGAAAAATTGTGCACTTTCCCCAGTGTTTTTTGGACTGGAGTTAGAATAGTAAACTTGACCCCAAATATATGCACTTTCCTCAATATGTGTTAGACTGGAGTTAGAATTAAAAATTTGACCCTCCTCACCCTGCGCCCACCCCTAATTAATGCACTTTTCTAACACCACCTAAATGTATGCACTTTCTCTAATGTTCGTTAGACTTTACTGACAATATTAAATCTGAAAAATATGCATATTCTTTCCAATGTTTGTAATGTTTAACCAATTGGAGTTACACTAATATATCTGCCCCTATCACCCATGTATGCACTCCCTCAATGTTTGTCAGATTGGAGTTAGGCTGTACCATGATATTTTGGTGGTAAATATTTCATCCTGCAACATAAAACAAGCTTAAACAGATAGTTAGTCATACACCAATATTATGTTATCCTCATACTTCCAATAGGTTTATTGTGGAAATAGATGCTTCTGCAAGAGTAGTTGGAGCAGTTATGTTACAATAGCAAGAAGATGACCGACAAAAGCATCCTGTCATGTATTTATTGCACATTTTCCCTGGATATGAATGGGATTATTCAATACTTAAAAAATAGCCCTTGGGTATAAAAATGTTTTTTAATGGACACATTTGTTGATGGTTGCCAACAAACCATTTGAAATTCATACTGACACCTGGAGTTTAAAGTGTTTGCAAAATCTTTTGTGCAGAAATAATTTTCAAGCCAGATGGGCAATTTTCTTTTCAAAGTACAATTTTACTAACACCTTTAGTTAAAGAATGTGTTGGAAGACACCTCCGATTGTTATACTGATTCACCTAATCTTGCTCAGCCTCTATTTCTCTCTAAAAAGTTGTTGGAATTCTTAAGGGCCTCATTATGAGTTTGGTGGTCACACTGTGGTACTGCCAAGCTCACGGGGAGGATGCCTCCGCCATAGCGGTGACGTCCCCCCCGAGTGTATTACAATGTTCATGCCGGGCTGACTGGCAGGAATATTGTTATATGCCTTCCCGTCGGTCAGAAGGGTGGGAACAGTGCTACGATATAGGACTCTATAACGTTGCACAGAGGGGCCTGACCAGCACCCTCGGAATGCAGACAGTACGCATTCCAATAGTGCTGGGCAGGGGGGACTCCTGCACTGCCCATGCCCTGGGCATGGGCAGTGCAGGAGTCCCCCTGTGGCCCACAGCACTGGCTTTCCACCAGCCTTTTCATGGCGGGATCCCTGTCATGAAGAGAATGGCGGAAAGAGGGGATGTAATCAGCCAGGCGGCACTGAGTTCAGTGCCGCCATGGCTGAGTACAACCGGGACCACCGTCACCACGTTAGGAATGATGTACCTGGCGTGGACGGCGGTCTTTAGACAGATCCACCCACCATAGTCGTAATTTGGTGGTAGGACTGCCTGGAGTGTGGCAGTCCAACCACCGCCACAAGGCTGGCAGTCCTACGACCACCAGCCTCATAATGAGGCCATTAGTCTTTCTTAGACAAAGATAAGATGGCCGAAGAA
Organism: Pleurodeles waltl; assembly: GCF_031143425.1. Classification (NCBI taxonomy): domain Eukaryota; kingdom Metazoa; phylum Chordata; class Amphibia; order Caudata; family Salamandridae; genus Pleurodeles; species Pleurodeles waltl. The sequence continues at coordinate 859,611,933 of NC_090439.1, forward strand.
CGGATAGATCACAAGGAATTAAAAGCTATAATAAAAAACCCTCTAACAACAAAATGAATTATATTTTAGCCTGAAAGCCATTTTGTTCCTTTTAAAGAATTACAGTTTGAAGGCATGGAACTGTATCAAGACTCAGTCATTTCTGATCACAGAAGAGTAAACACTACTTTGGTTTTAGTTTCACAATCCTTTTGGTGAATATCTATTCTAATGTCCCAGAATATGTTCTTGCATACCTTTCTTGTGCCCTGCATGCAGTCAACATTCTAAGCCTTTTGTATCTTTGCAGCCATTACCAGTAGTTCCTGGATGTTGGCATATGATTTCTACTGATTTCATAACAGATCTTTCACCTTCGAGTAATCATGGGTATGGTAGACACCATTGCAAAGATGCACCATTGTTCTCCTTTTCCCAAATTACCAACAACTGAAGAAATTATCCAATGATTTTTGACTGTGAATTTTAATGGGTTACATCACAATATTATTTATTACAGGGGTTGACAATATATTTCACGTTTATATAAAGCTTTGTAATAAGGCACTAGAACTGAATAAGTTATTTTTTCTGGTTAGCATCCTCAGTCAAAAGTTAAACTAAGCAAACAAATCAAGGTTTTTGGCAATATCTGTATATAGTGACTGTAATGCAACTCAAGATAAGGATTCTTCCTAATTAACAACTGTGGTGTTTTGATATAATTGTGCAACTTATAGTGCCAGCAATGTTTTATTTTTGCCTGCGAAGAAGGATTTCATCCAAGACTTTTTCCATCTTCTCCTTATTTTGATCCTTTGCTTCCCATTCAACTGATTATTCGAAACAGTTGCAGAAGCGTGGGCAGGTTGATGTTGAAGCTTCCACTGTTCTAAAATCGAAATACAAAATTACAGATAAGCCGAGATCACATCCTGCTTTTTAGTTGACTTCTTGTTTTCTTAGTGTTCATACATTGCCAGTTACAATTTGAATGCAATTTGTTTTATTTGTGAAAACACATCAGACCAATCCTCTTGGCCTTTCAGTTGAAGTTGTCTTGTACTTGGAGGATTAATTCTGCCTTTAATTCAACCCAACTGAAGACATATGCTTCTGATCTTTACCATTGGCTTCCAGGTCAACTTCTACCAGTTGTGGTAAAAGGGCAAACAGAATATAAAATTCAAACAATTTGTGAGGCTCTGGTGTTGCTAAGTCATCAGTAAGTAATGATCTACTGAAAGGGTTACCCTACGAGCATTCCTGGGAATATGTTTCTTTAGTTTATGCGTTCTTGCTAGTCTGATTTTGATTTTCTCAATGATAACCTGATAAGCACAAAGCTTTAGAAGGGGGAACAGGCATACTGTTACTTATGTGCCAAGAGCACTACTGAAACATTACTGGAGATTATGCACATTAAAGAAAGAAAGAAATACTCAAACTGCTTCTGGACAGTATGTTCCCGGATGCAGCACCCAGCATGGGACTGAGCATCTGTTCTGGGCCTCTGTGGAACCTCTGCACTCGCTATCACCTTGAGGGGTGTTTTATATAAGCCATCTGGAGTGCCAGGCATGAAAGACAGCAACGGGACTCAGGAATTCAGGGTGGAATGAAGGATGTGCATTTTAGGATTCGTCTTTGTTATCAAACAAATGCCATGACGTTCATGATAGTGGGTGAGGTCAAAACGTATAACTAGATCTTTCCAAGATGGTGGTGTAGGTTGTTGCTCAAGGTTCCCAATCCAAGACGTAGTAGACCTTTTTTCCTGTGGTCACTTCCTGCTTGAGTCATATACAGGGAAAGCAATCACGAGAGGAAGATGTATCCTAATTCCCCCTATATTTTGCTACATTCTTTATCTCTTTGCTACTATTTTGTCCCTGATTTTTGATTCTAGCAGTTAGTTCTTCTTTTGGATTCTGCACTTGGAATTCTTGCTTGGCTTATTTCTTTTTCCTCATGTCGGGCGGAGTTTGGTGTCTTCTGATTGCTTCTGTAGCAATCTTCATCTACATTCAAGACTTATAAGATTGCCAAGGAGGTATTTTCCCCCTTAATGAGTGTCCTTCTAACTGTGACCTCTCAAGGAGACCCTTCCCACTTTGGATACTGCGACGAGGCTTCCTATCTTTGAGCAGTCAAGAAGTGCAGGATCTTGCATATTCATTTTCTCATGCATAAACCAAATGAATAAGTACATATTTTAGGGTGTATGTTTATATCCATTCAGTGTATCATATATAAAAAGAATTGCAAGATGGCGTATAGTCAAAACTTGCAAGTAACCTTTATTACACACTAATAATTCAAACATCTTACAAGCAACATCTTAGTTTAAATACCTTTTCATGAACAATAATACAAAGGCTTATTTTCACGTGGCCATGCTATGTTGGTTTTTACTATTGCCTAGTTGGTCAGCATGACCTCTCACGCTCCAGTCGAAGCTTATGCTGATGTAACCTAGACATCTCTGTAAACATACCTTCTCTCCAGTCTCTGCTGTAAAGGTAATGACACTGTAGTTAGGGAAGATTATGAGAGGCCAGTTGATTTGATAAGTTGACAACCCACCAGGTAGGACAGTGGAAATGTGTTAGTGTGCATCCGGTTGAGACTGATTTGTCATGATTTTTAGCTACAGAAATCCACATCATAAGACTGCTCTCTGTCCAAGGCAAAGGACCCTAGCTGTGGGTGGGCTGAGGTGAGATGATTTTTTCTGTCATTGATTTACAACGGTTCACATTAGGAAACGAGTTGACCAGTAGAACGAGTGTTACTGTTGGATGATAATATGGGCCCATTTGACAGCACATGAACAATGGAAATTCCATGCATCACATATATGTTAAAATTATCAGTGACACATACAATGTTTAGTAAACAGCAGGGTCCGCATAGTGAGGCCACACCAAATATGTCCACTCAAATGATGTGACCCTGGGTGCGCAATAAACTGATTGCGCTGCTTTCTGTGTTTATGTCGAATTGGGGTGATGTGGCAAGCAAAACAATGATGGATTAAACCCAGATCTGTGACTGAGAGTGAGCCCATCATTTTATTTTGTGGTGTTGCTATGTGTGCCCTAAGTGGCTCGGGTATGCCCGGGTGTGGGTCCCTTACTCGCTGCACTACTGGATTCATGCTAGCTTGGCTCATGAGGGATAATACCCCAAAACCGGTCCCAGGATGCTTGTTTCCGGTTCAGAGAGGGTCTAGTTTGGCAGTTCAGGCTGGACTGTTCCCATGGGCAATAGGGTCAAGACTGATTTGCATTTGGCTGGGTCCAAACTGGGGTGACTTGGCGAGCAAAATAACAATGGATTAAACCCCGGTCTGTGACTGGGCGTGAGTGTTTGAAAAGTTTTAGCACTCCGTCCATCATTTTATTTTGTGGTGTTGCTATGTGCATTCTAAGTGGCCAGGGTATGCCCAGACGTGTGTCTCTTCCTTGATGCACCACTGGATTCAAGCTAGCCTGGCTGATGAGGGGTGATACCCCGAAACCGGTCCCAGGATGCCTGTTTCCAGTCCAAGGAGGACCTGGCTTGGCAGTTCGGGATGGACTTTTCCCATGGGGAACAAGGTCAAGACTAATTTGCATATGGCTGGGTCCAAACTGTGGTGAATGGTGAGCAAAATAAGGATGGATTAAACCCAGATCTGTGGAGTTGATATGATTTTTTCTGTCACTGTTTTAAAAATGTTAATATTAAGAAATGGGTTGTTCCAGTTGGCTTAAAATATGGGCACATTTGACAGCACATGGACAATGGAAATTCCCTCCATTATATAGATTTAAAAATTTCCACTGAGACATGCAATGTTTAGTAAACATCAGGGTTGCCATAGTGAGTCCACACCACTTATGTCTATGGGAATGATGTGACCCTGGGTGTGCGATAACTGATTGAGCTGCTTTCTGTGTTTAGGTTAAATTTGACAACTCAATCTGGACAATGAAGGTTCCAAGAACAATAGATACACCTTAGCTGAATAAATACTCTCAATACTTTAAAGATTTAAGTAGAGTACGTCCCCTGACCGGGAAACAGTCCTGATGAATGTGCAGGACCCTGATGGTTCAAAAATGTATCACCACTTTTACAGAACAATATGGACAGGATGTTCTTTTCCTTTCATTGTTAACTTGTGGAAAGGCTAAGCAGAATAAAGTATGTATTACCCAGCAGGACAGAGATTCACTTGTCGGATCTTTCGCGTGTAGTGGCGGTAGTGTTTTTTACTGATCACAGCTCTACAGCCCTAGGGATTAAATTGGATGGGTGAAGATAAAAATAAAGGGCTAGAACTCATGTTAAAAATTAGATCACTCTTTATCTTCTTATACGTCTCATTTTTTAACAATCTTGATTTCTTAAACCATTGATGTGGACTTTCATTCTCACACGGGAGTGCGTTCGAGGATAAAGAACGCCAGAAACCTTAGATGAGGATTCAAAACCCTTATAAAAGAATATCAACATCTTACAGCCAAAGGCTACCTTAAGTCACTGAAGTTTAGGGCTTTGTAGGGGCCTTTAGTGTGCAGTTTCATAAAAGAAAAAAACATTTATGTTTTGAAGGTTATCAAGCTTGACTGACTAACCACTTTGTGAATAAACAGGCAGAAAGCATGTAGGGGAGGTTTCAGGGTTACCTCTGGACTTTTGGGAGTACCTAAGTTCTCCTTGATGGTTAGAAAGTTGCCAGATGTTTCTACTCCATGATACAAAGTGTGTCCCGAAAAAGACGCTTACCTTTTTATTAAATCTAGAGAACTTTTAGAACTTGATATCAAAGTCCAAAAGCATGCATTACTTTTGAAAAATTGTAAGTCAAACTGAAACCTGGTAATGATTTGAGTCCCATGTTCAAAGACTGACTAGGATGTCAGTGTGCATACATTGGCCATGGTGGGTGCCTTGGAAAACCATCAATTGGCCATCTAAACCACAAGCTACGGTAAGGCCGTTACAGGCCCATAGGGATAAATACCCTTTGCCGAGTTTCCAGATTTGTAATATTTGCATAGTGGCATTGCTGACGAAGGGGAGTAGTTGTAAGGTTTCCGTTTCTCTTCCTTTTAGATATTCTGGCTCACTAAATCAGCAGCTGGTTTGGAGTAAGTCATGTGCAAGGAGAGGTGTGTGTGTGTACACCTGACTGTTTAGAAGATTAGATTCATATGAACCTGCCATATTTTTTATTCCTTTATTTTTCAGTGCATGCTATTTTCCTTTGGGGTTTTTTAATCTCTGGAATTACTTTGCAAGCTTTGCGAAGAATGTACATTGCCAAATAATCAGTCATTATGTGAATCATGAGGTGTTGTGGGATGGCAGTGCACTGAGTCGGTTTCAGTGGTTTGATACTGTTAACGCTCCAAACTTTGATCATCACCTTCACATAACACGGTGGGATGCCTTCCCCACACTTGATAATAATACAGCCATGCAGCAAGGATTTAGGACCTGATTTAGATCCAGGCGGAAGGAATACTCTGGCCCAAAATGGACGGATATCCTCTCCGCCTTAGTACGATTGCAATAGGATATCGTGGGATCGTAATAAGGCGGATGGAAAATCCGTCATGTTTGTGATGGAGTATTTCCCTCCGCCAAGACCTAAATAATAAGGCGGATGGAAAATCCGTCACAATTGTGATGGAGTATTTCCCTCCGCCAAGACCTAAATCAGGCTTATTCCCTCTGGGAAGAACTATTTCCAGGGAACCTCTCCTGCTTGACCTGTCCTGGGGGGAACGCAATTTTTCAGAAGGAACCTCAGCTTGGTCACAGATGATCTGGCAAGGCAACTGAGGAAGGTAAGTTTACACTAAGGCCTCAGTCATCTCTGTGGGGAAACTGACCCTTGAAATCAAAAAGCTGATGGTTGAAAATAAGCATTCTAAGGCTGCCCTGCATGGGCTATTGAAGGATTGGAAAGTGTACCAGTCAAATGGTGCTCGTCTATTGAGTAAACGTAGCTGGTTTTGTGTCCTTTGCAAGGGCTGTTTGGTGTAGACCAAACTATCTGATGTGTTAATAAAATATACCTTGTGTTTATCCCAAGAAATATATTGCTCCTTAGGAGAGGTGGTGCTCCAGGTATTGCATCCCCTATGCAAAGAGTATTCCCCATAAGGTAAGGTGTTCCATTGGACCCTGACCCTTGAGAACCACCTACCTACCTTTGTTCTTGCAAGGTGAAGCTCACACCTACTCCAGCTGGCCCAGGGGCACAAATAACATAATTATGATTCTGTTCACTTGGGGAATCAATGAAGAAATTCCAGCTTTAACATCCCAGCAGTGGACCAGAATACGATTTTCAATGTTACGGTCTATTTTTTCTTTCCCTCAACTTGAGTGTTTGGTGGAACAATTATAATTCTTATGCTGTTGGCAGGAACTGTTTCTCTGTTCACTTAGCTATTTATTTTATTGTTTTTTTCATTTGTTATCTGTCCATCGATTTTATCTACACAAGTGACCTCTGTGTGGTTGTACCTGTCTGTAGGATTGTGTACTGGGTGATGTACCCATAGTACCAACCCTACGCGAGACACTGCTGGCTCACTCTTGGCTGAGCATCCCGCACAATTGTGTGAGTGTTGCCGATTATGTGGTCTCTGGGTGCTTCTTGCTACATTTTGTAATTTTCAAGCACCGAGCGCTCCATTGCCTGAAGGATAGTAAACGTGGGCCTGTCTGTTACCCTGTCATCGATCTCCTATTCCAGATGTTGGGTGATAACTCGGGTCACAAAAGATCACCCAGTAAAGATGGCGGAGGCCTGACAACTGGATGAGCCATCACACACATCTTGCTCAGTGTTTGGGAGTAATACGCAATAATCAAAAGTGTGATGGCTAAACAAAAATGCGTCCGTAGTCATAGGCATTAAATGTGAATTATTTGTTATCACTTTTTGCAATATTGCTGTGATGTGGGCGCAAAGCGTGGTGCCGGTTCTACTTCACTGTCGGGCCAGGATACTACTTTGCCGAGCAGGGGTAGTGTTGTCTGAAACATGCAGTTTTGCGCATGCAGCTGATCTTGGCGTGCCCTCTTGCCACTCTCCTAAATCAATTTACGTCGGGTTGCTTCAATACCTGCCCAGCAACTATTGCTCCCGCATTCGATATAGGCTTTACAAGGACAGACCTATCGGCTTTGTCAATGATTGTTTTAGCTCCGGTTCCCCAAACTTATCTTTGTCACCGACCTGCATCCTGTCTGAGCCCTAGATCCATAAACTGCCCGGGAGGTGACTCCTAGACAGGAGTACCGCAAATTCGGGGGTGCGGGCTATGTTAGCAAACCTTGCCTGGCCCTATAGAGTTCATAATTATGTTAGTGCTAGACACTGGAAAAAATGACGCTTGATCCCAACGACCTTTTCCTAGGTGCTCCTAAAATTGTATTAAACGTAGCGCCCAGCCCGCCCACTTTAAGCACTTATGCTGGTCCTGCGCCGATCCAACGCCACATTAGCGTCATTTTTTTACGTTAATGTGGAGTTGGAAGGGGAAAAACGTTGCGCCATATTTACAAAGTGGTGCAATGCTTGCATTGCACCACTTTGTAACCCGTTGCGCCACATTATGCCTGCGCCAAGCATAATGTATCCTTTGCGCCATTTTTATCTGCATTTTGTAACGCCTGATAAGTGCAGGTGGTAAAAAGAACTTCCCTTTGATTACAATGGGTCTCTGGGTGCTTTGCAGGATTATCGTCATAATTTCCGACACTGATTCTGAAAAGCACTGGACAAGCTTAAAAAATTATGATGCTAGTCACTCTAACTACTGCCATGGTGCGTGTATTTTAAATATAGTGCTACAATGGTGGCGTTAGGGGGCGCTAAGGGCCACAGGAAAAGTGGCGCTGCACTAGGAGCAGCGCCACTTTTCATAAATCTGCCCCTACGGGGCATATTTAACAGCCCCTAGCGCCATTGAAGCGTCACTTTTTGTGACGCTCTGGTGGCGCAATGCCTTGCGCCCTATGTACAAGGTGGCATTAAGCCACTTCTTGTGGCTTAACACCACCTTGTAAATACAACCTCTTAACATGCAGCCCTTTGCGTGGAAGGGGTGTGCAATGGGTGTTGCTTTGGGCGTGCCACAGCAACAGCCATTGCATTTTGAAGCTGCTTCAGATTTACGAGTTTTCGTAAACCTGAGGCAGCCCCAAAATCTAACGACACCCTAGGGGTGGCATTAGCAATGCACAACTAGGCGGGATACTTTTATTCCTCTTCGTTTTTTGCTTTTTCTATGTGTGCTTCATTCTGCAGCAGACACAGAAAGAAAGAAAAATGCCAGCAATGATTGTTGATGTGCGGGAAAGTTTTTCTTTCTGCACAAAAACAATATTCCCCTCAACGCAGCCATCCTTGCACCATGACGCAAGGGTGGCTGAGATGGCGCTCGCTGCAAATTTAGCGCTGGTGAAAGGGACAACATAGGTTTGTGCAGTATTCAATTAAATGTGACGCATCCCTGCATTGTGAAAATGACAGAGTACGGCGCTGCCAATTTTAGCATAACTTCGCGTTCCGTCATTTTCTGTTAAATATGGGCCCTTATAGCGCCTGCTTATACCGAATGTAACCAAATGCTACTTCATGAATCGGCTCTTCTAGTGCATCAGGCCACGCATTAGTCACTGGAACACATTCACAAACCGACTGCTTGGATTAAAGACATAAGCGTATGATGACATAAAGGTGAACTAATATTGTGTTTTTCCTGTTTTCATCCTACGTAGGCTGCACAAACGCTGGGATCTCATGTGCTTCTCTTCATGTTTGTGCAGCACGCAGTGTGGACACTAGGCCAGAGTGCACTCCTCGAAGAAGTGCAAGTCTGTTGAAATATACACAGAAGTGCCTTTAAAAAAAACTGTGCCCTACACTGCCCCCCACCTCATTCACCTGTACCCCGCCCTCTTCACACACGCACACACACACACTCACCACCACCCTCGGTTGTGAAAGAGATAACTGCATTGGTGGAAAACTATGTGTATATCTTCATATGGGCTTTGTATAATAAAACAATGCCTACACCCACACACTGCTTAATTTGTGAAAATATAAGTGCCAGTGTCCGAGGTATTCCTCGCGAAGCCATGGTGGTCACCACCAATTGTCCCTGCCAACACTGCCAAATGCTAGTCCAGGTCACCTAATGTTGTAAATATGGCCTTGATCAATATTTTTCACATTTTTAAATGTGTATTGAGTGTGTTGTTGATGAGTTGTGCTCATATACAGACAGTTTCACAGTGTGGTAGACTGTCATAAATACGACTATGGTACAAATTAAGCATGCTGCACTCACGTGGGTTGGAGTGTGGTGCACACAAGCGTGCACAATGGCAAAGAACGCCTCGCATGATTGGTGACGGTCACTTTCGGGAGCATGAGAGGGTCTTGCGGGTGAATTCCTGTCCAAACATTTGGCTGTTGTAGGTAAGACCAGGCTCTTCCACAGGTTGAGGGCCCTATTTACAAAAAAAAGTTTTGTCCCTAAATATAAGTCTTCAGATGAAAATACCTCTCTTCTGCCTATCTGAAATTCATAAACGGGTTCGTGGCAGTCGTAAATACATTTACTACTGCAGATTTCTCCACCAGGAGTGCGACAATTCCACAGTAGTGAATCTTACTCAAGAGATAAGGGATGGGCAGTCAAAGGCACAGGTTGTCCTGGAAATTAGGGAACGCCAAAAATGTACAATTGTCGGCATTCGTATATTCCAAACTGACATGTTCCCACTCCTGGTTTGGAGAAACTCCCCTTGCAGGATGGCAAGAGGTATGGCTCAACGCCAGATTTGCTGAAGGTGTAGTGAAGAGCTTTCTCCATGGGGAAACGTGTTTCCCAACACAGCACAAACTAGCTGCATTTGCACCGGAGGCTCCATTCCGCATGTGATATGTCAAATGACTTTCTCTGTAGTACACCTGGAAATCTACCCATGCGATTACAAATCAAGGGCAACTTGTGCTCAACTAAAAACGTTCTCCCTATGATTTGTGTAACAGAAAAGCTGCCATACCTAGGAGCAACAATTCCTACAACAAGTCATTTTACTTTCCCAATAATGGACCGAATCATACATATCTGATGCTATGACAAGTGAGTGCATCCACATTCTACAGGCTTGTTGCATTCAGGGCGTTGGTGCGTTGGTGCGCCTGTCTGTGGCACTGGTTCAGGAAAGCACCTCTAATTAAACCCAGAGTGAACTGTGTGACTGGTTCAAGGAAGCATCCAATCGTATTCCAGGTGGACTGTCTCTTGCTCAGGAAGGTGTCCGTGATTAAGTCCCTAGGCCTTCATTACGCATAGCCCACAAAATGGACTGTTTTTTCCCCATCTCCGAATTATGGATAGTGGGGTACTGGTAGCTCCAAGTGAGGGGAAAATCCAGCCTATTATGAGATGGACCCAGCGGGAGCACAAAACAAAGAGGAATTACCCGGGAATCTGTCATTTAGGGTCCAGTTCCCCCCGTATTTCTCAATTTTCTCCAACGTTTCACATGGAAACTTCAACAGATTTCAGCATCCGAAATCTCTATGTGAAAGTACAAAATCTTTCATTCCGATAGGTCCAGTAACTGCTGTCACCAGCCCCATCAGAATTAGGAAGCCACTCACAATGCGGGCCTGAAGGCTAAGAGGGGATTCATAATTGTACTCTAGCAAAGACACCAGGTCCGTGGATTTCTTGTGGCCCTTATAATGACACCAGGTCTATGAATTTATTCTGGACCTATAATTACGATGAGGATAGAAACTTCTGCTAGTGACTTCATTGGAATTCAGTACTCGCTTGTAGTCGAAGCCTAAGTGAGTTGTGTCATAGTCTCAAGAAGGTGTCCGTTATTAAACTTTAAGTGAGCTTTGTCAATGGTTCCTGAAGGTAACAATAAACATACTCGAAGTAAGCTGAAGGTAACAATAAACATACTCTAAGTGAGTTGTGTCACAGGTTCCTGAAGGTAACAATAAAATAATCTAAGTGACCTATATCGCTGTCTTGGGAAGAGAACAATAAACATACGCTAGGTGAGCTCTGTCGTGAGCTGTCTCATTGGTTCCTGAAGGTAACAATAAACATGCTCTAGGTGAGCTGTGTCGTTGTATTGGGAAGGTAACAATAAACATACTTTAAGTGAGCTGTGTCACTGGATCGTGGAAGTAACAATAAACATACTCTAGGTGAGCTGTGTCACTGGTTCCTGAAGGTAACCATAAATATACTCTAAGTGAGCTGTATCGCTGTCTTGGGAAGGTAACAATAAACATACTCTAAGTGATCTGTGTCACTGGTTCCTGAAGGTAACAATAAACATACTCTAAGTGAGCTGTGTCACTAGTTCCTGAAGGTAACAATACACCTACTCTAAGTGAGCTGTGTCACTGTCTTGGGAAGGTAACAATAAACATACTCTAAGTGAGCTGTGTCACTAGTTCCTGAAGGTAACAATAAACATACTCTAGGTGAGCTGTGTCCCTGCCTTGGGAAGGTAACAATAAAAGTACTCTAAGTGATCTGTGTCACTGGTTCCTGAAGGTAACAATAAACATACTCTAAGTAATCTGTGTTGCTGTCTTGGAAAGGTAACAATAAACATACTCTTAGTCAGCTGTGTCACTGGTTCCTGAAAGTAACAATAAAGATACTCTACGTGAGCTGTGTTGCTGAATTGGGATGGTAACAATAAACATACTCTGAGTGAGCTGTGTCACTGGTTCCTGAAGGTAACAATAAAAATTATCTAAGTGAGCTGTATCGCTGTCTTGGGAAGAGAACAATAAACATACGCTAGGTGAGCTCTGTCGCTCTTTTGGGAAGGTAACAATACACATATTTTAAGTGAGCTGTGTCACTGGTTCCTGAAGGTAACAATAAACATACTCTAGGTGAGCTGTGTCGCTGTCTTGGGTAGGTAACAATAAACATACTCTAAGTGATCTGTGTCACTAGTTCCTGAAGGTAACAATAAAGATACTATAAGTAAGCTGTGTCGCTGTCTTGGGAAGGTAACAATAAATATAATCTAAGTGAGCTGTGTCACTGGTTCCTGAAGGTAACAATAAACATACTCTAGGTGAGCTGTGTCGCTGTCTTGAGAAGGTAACAATAAAGATACTCTAAGTGAGCTGTATCCCTGGTTCCTGAAGGTAACAATAAACATACTCTAGGTGAGGTGTGTCGCTGTATTGGGAAAGTAACAATAAAGATACTCTAAGTGAGCTGTGTCACTGGTTCCTGAAGGTAACAATAAACATACTCTAAGTGATCTGTGTCACTGGTTCCTGAAGGTAACAATAAAGATACTCTAAGTGAGCCATGTCGCTGTCTTGGGAAGGTAACAATAAAGATACTCTAAGTGAGCTGTGTCACTGGTTCCTGAAGGTAACAATAAACATACTCTAGGTGAGCCATGTCGCTGTCTTGGGAAGGTAACAATAAAGATACTCTAAGTGAGCTGTGTCACTGGTTCCTGAAGGTAACAATAAACATACTCTAAGTGATCTGTGTCACTGGTTCCTGAAGGTAACAATAAAGATAACTTAAAGAGTGGATTGTGGCTGTGTAACACACTGGTGCGCACTTCCAAGATTAATGTTTATATTGTGAATATGAAACAACTGTCACTCATGTTGGAACTTGAAACATATAGATTTCAGGAGTGCCAAGGTAGTTCCACACCCAGCCACAGGGTGTGTAGGCCGTGAGCCGAATGGTCCACAGTGGATAAATAGAGCAGAAGGAACCACGGCACATCCAAATTTTCAGAATAGTGTCCTTTATTCTTTTATTTAGTTTATCCGTTGTAACATCAGCCAAAGTGCTCAATGAGAAGACAGCCGACACGTGTTTCGTCGTAACAAAGACTTTTTCAAGGCTTGCTGATATAGTATGTGGTACTCAAAATGTACCATTTATGTCCATAATATAGCATTCAAAGCGAAGAATCATATAGTGTATGAAGGTACTCCATGTTGAGTTCACCGGTGCGTTGTAGAATTATGTCAATGATTGCACCTGGAACATAGTAAGTTCACACCAACTCCAGCCAGAAGACATAGAACTAAGGTGAAAAACAGATCCCCTCAATGGAAATGCTCCAAGATGGTTGAGTTCATTTCTCTTAAGTCCGATTGCAACCGTCTTGCTCCTCATTAATAGTAATGGTCTTCCAATGGATCCTGCCCTTGTGCCGCCACCGAGTGTGGAAATCCGGCAGCCCTTCCCGCTACACCATCCTGAGCATGGTACTGCGACACTATTCTGAAAATTTGGATGTGCCGTGGTTCCTTCTGCTCTATGTAACAATAAAGATACTCTAAGTGAGCCATGTCGCTGTCTTGGGAAGGTAACAAAAAAGATACTCTAAGTGAGCTGTGTCACTGGTTCCTGAAGGTAACAATAAAGATACACTAAGTGAGCTGTGTCGCCGTCTTGGGAACGTAACAGGTAACAATAAACATACTCTAAGTGAGCTGTGTCACTGGTTCCTGAAGGTAACAATAAAGATACTCTAAGTGAGCTGTGTCACTGGTTCCTGAAGGTCACAATAAACATACTCTAGGTGAGCTGTGTCCTGTCTTGGGAAGATATATCGGAAGCTGGCTGTGCGACTGGGTCAGGAAGATATCTGGATTAGCTGTCTCATGGGCTCATGAAGGCGTCTGTAATGATAGCTCTAAGGGGTCACCTCACCTTTTCTTGACAATAATGGTACTCTAAGCGAGCTGTGCCACTTGCTCTAGCAGGTCCCACAGTTTCACTCCTAGAGCTTCCTCTAGAGCAGAGGTCTCCAAACTATTTAATGCCGCGCCCCCCCCAGTTGAAAAATAAAAATCATTGGGCCCCCCTCAGAATTTTTCACAATTATTTTATAAACATGGCAATGTTTAAATATGTCTAAACCTATTTAAACATTGCAGTTAGGTACTGTTACCTTTTTAAAACTGCAATAACATCCTCCTGCTTAAAATAAAGGCCTGTTATCTGTATAATATTTATTTTGGCCAGAATCTGGGGCCCCCCCTGGGATCACTTCAGGCCCCCCTAGGGGGGCCCGCCCCCCAGTTTGAAGACCTCTGCTCTAGAGTGTTGAGTGGGGGTAGTTCCACAAGATTTTGTGGAATGACCACGCCACAAACTTATAACTTTTACCGGGTGAAGATATGCACTTGGTAAAACCACCTGGTTTTCGGCTCACATTTTCCATCCTGTAGCAGGTGGGAAAAGTGAGCAGGAAGGGCCTCGAATTCAGTGAAAACATGTGGTACGGAGCCGAGTAATTCCAGGACTCCCACGTTATTCCCCATTCTTACCCTCAAGTTCATAATGCAGGGTGCCGATACCCACCGCCGTTGGAAACAGCAAGCCCGTATTACACCCCTCTTTTACCGGTCAACTTGAAATAGGCTCCTAAACGGGTTTCCTCACTGACTCAGGACGGTATTTTACTCTTCAGCCCTCATTAGGAGTCGGGCACACAAGGGGTATCTCTGTGGGGAGACACCCACCGGGTACCGCACCCAGCAAAACAAAAAACTTTCCCACTGACATTTTCCACCGCAGAAAGGGCACTAAAATCGGCAAATGCCTGGGATAAAGGTCCCGGCATCTTAATCCCCATCCGAAAATGTGTGATTCCCAGTAACTGGGGAAATAGCGTCTGGAAGTGTGAATTCTTGCCACTCTAAGCTCCCAAATTTCCACAATGAAGGCCTCAATGAGCTATCTGACCGGTCGGGAACGTAATCGTATTTAAAATGGCAGAAACTCCTGTTTACGTTCCGTGGGTTCTTTGGGAGGGAGTCACAGGGTGGCAATGTAGAAGCAAGGCTATTTTCCACGGTGCACCCTTTCTTCCCAGGTGCTAATGAGAAGGCGAGGTGCAACTTTACAGAAATCAAACATTGTAGAGGCATGTTTTCTTTATGGGCAAAAACAACTTTATTTAACAGCCATCTGTGGAATTGTGTCGAGGAAAAAAACATGTCCTGCAGAACAGTCCAAATATGAATTCACCTCATATAATATGAGAGCTTTAGGTGCGTGTATGACGATGAGGTAGATGAAAAACCCTTCTCAAATATTACCGTAGCAATGCCACTTAACATGAATAGTGTGGAAAAATAAAGCAACAATATATCAGATGGATTACTGTGATTTACCCTGTACAACTCAAATATAACCTTTACAAAAATATTACATATTATACATTTCCGAGTGCATAAAACGTGTCCTTATTTAGTACATTAAAATAGATGCAGCTGTTGCCTTTTGCTTAGCGCCAGTCCGTTTAAATAAGGGGATATTTACAGGCTTGGACTCAAACAACTCAAATAAAATGTGCATTTAAAATCGTCACGGCTGCGTGAGTTTATTAGGGGATGTGTGTCCGTGCGCTTTGGGTGAAGAAGAGGCGAGTCTCCGAGAGAGCCGGGCAGTGTGTGCGTTTCCGCTTCCGGAAGTGCTCTTTCCTTGTGTATGAATAAAGCCACATTTCTGAATTATGACGGAGAGGACAGGGTTCGCTGCGTGCTGGCTTTCAAACGTGCAGATAATATTTCTGTAAAATGACGGCTCTCCTCCCCCGGAAGCTGAAGCACTTTAAAGTTCTGCGAGGTGCGGGGGCTTCAACCACCCACCCGCCATCCAGCTCCCTGCGACACTTTGCACTTTTCACAGTTTTTCATTACCACGTCTTAAAATGTACCTAACTGGTAATTACACTCCTCAACAATGCTCTCCCCCTCCCTTGTCATTCGTGTTTTTTTTTTTGCTTTCGGCCCCAGGCGCTTTCTGGCTGGTAATCTTGCAGGAATGTGAGAGGGGTGAAACGGAATAACCCTTTTTAGTGAAACTTCAGAGACAGGCGGGATTTTACCTTCCCAGCCCCCTCCCTCGACCTCTGGTGTCCAGTCTGACTTCAGAACCAGCCCCGGCTCAGCGTCTGAAGCGCCGGGTCCACATTCACCTCCCATCGCCACCTCTGTCCCTCTACTTTCTTTAGCTATCGCTTCTCCTTCTGAATCTCCCCCTCCTCCGCACCGTCTCCGCCTGCCCGCTCTCTGGGCGTCTCGCTCTCTCTCGCGTGTCCCCCTCGTGCTGTCCCTGCCGCTCTCTCGCTTCATGTCTCTCCTCTTTCTGCCTCCAGACAGGCAGATATCTACAGAAATGTTTGCGTGCACAGCCAGAAGAGATACCAGGCATTTGTATACATAAGTAAATAGATATAACACTGGTTTCTGGACGAACGGGTGGAAAGATAAGCCCGATCGGCAGACAACAGATCGGTGATCAGACGCAAAATGCACGGGCATGATGAACAGATAGCCACGAAGACATGAGTGCGCAACAGATAACAGATGTGTGTGGATGAAAACGGATGTAGAAAGAGCAGCCAACATAAAGACAACCGAGGAGGGTACAGCATGGACCACATGCTGGACCGCAGATGAAAAGATAGGCAGATGGGGTGATCAACAGATAAATCGACGGATATCAGACCAGTGTATAGATACATCGGTGTATGGATGAAAAGATGGCTAGATACGGTGATCTACAGGCAGATAGACAGATGACAGACCAGTCTATATAAAGGTAGATCCTAGATATGTGTTTGGATGAAAAGATAGCTAGATAGGGTGATTAACAAAGAGTTTGACAGATAACAAATCAGTGTACAGATAAGTATATAACAAATCGGTGCATGGATGAAAATCTAGGTAAACAGGGTGACCAGCGGACAGATCGACAGATAACAGAGCAGTGTATAGGTAGGTAGATAACAAATCTGCAGATGGGTGAAAGGATGGATAATTAGGTAGATGAACAGGTAGGTAGATGCATACTGGTGTGTTAGTACATGCCTGGGTGTATTGTAAAACCAATTGCACTTCGTGTAACATGGAATGTGCATGGGCTCAATGAGTATAGCACAAGAGCACGGGCTTTTACTGGAACAAAATATGTAGCATGTAGACTAGTCTAAGTCGTTCCGCCATTGCTGAGGCTGAAAAGCTCATCGGAGGGGAAGGTGTTCTGAAGGTGTGAGCGGGTATGTGAATGAGTGTTCAGGCACATACAGACGGACATGTAGATAGGCAGAAGTGGGCAGATATATATGGAGATGTACCGAGTGCAACATGCGATTTCATAAGACTTTCGAGAGTGGGAGAGGCCCTAACGCCTTGCATCTCCTGGGCCACGCTGCCCTTCGCCTCCCACAACGAGAATAAATTGCATATATGTCTGCAAGTCTGTGTATAGGTTAAGCCATGCTGTTATTTCATGTAAAGCAGCGCAGTCTCATTGCACAGACCCACAGTGTGAGCAGTGAAGGTCCCAGGGTATTATGATCCAGAAGATGGAGCTCTCCCATGGCAAAAACATATAACACTGGATTTGACCTCTACACTAAAGCAGTAACTGTCTGACTATGCAGTCATTGCATCTGCTTATTGGCCCAAATGTTCTTTAATGTACTGTGCGTGTGCACGGGCGTGCGTGTGATTTTCAAAGAACAGCGTTCACTCAGGATATTTCCAAATTTGTCTGTATTTTATTGAAATTGCTCACAACTCAAGGCGTGTTTCGGCAGCAGAGCAACCTTACTCGCCGCCAAAACGCTGTGCTAAACGGCCGAAATGCGCCACGAGTTGCGTGCGATTTCAATAAACTGTGCAAGGATGTAGAGATATCCCGAGTGAACGCTGTCATTTGAAAGATGCGAGAGACAATTTAATGGGCAGACAGGCTCTTCCAGCTGAGCCCTGCACTCCCGCAGCGTCAAAGGGCGAATGGCAGTGTTCGAAAGAGAATATAGCTATATTTTATGACAATTCTGTCCTCACCTTCCTCTTCTCTTCATTATGTGTATCCTCGCTGCCACACACAATTAGGTCAGGTGTTTACTGGCTATTTGACACTCCTTATAATTGCTTTCAAGGTTAGAGGCTGGAAAACACCCTCTAAAATAGACAATAAAAATAAATACAATGGTGTCAGGGTTTTGACCTCCTGCCCAAGCGTTAGTGGTTTAAGGGCCTTATGCTGCTATCCTCAGGGTCCTTCAAGGCTCAGTTTGAACAGGTGCCTGACACTGCCTCTTGTGTACACTCCGAAAACCAACAGAGGTGGCAACATAATCCCCCTTGTGTCCAGACAAGGCTACCAGGACCTGACCTGCAGGGGATGGGCCCTCGCACAGGGAGAAGGCATGGCATCCCTCCCCCATCACAACCCCACACTTCCCTCTGCAGGATCAGAACCGAACATCCACAAAGGACGACCTCTGGCCTCAGGTGGGCTGCCACTCTTGTGCTTGGCAGTGTTCTCGTTAGACATTACCCCAAGCAGAAAAGCTGCCAAATGTGGTATCCAGAGGGGCTTTAGTCACTTTAAAGAAAATGATTTACTGATTTGCGGCCTAGGCTTGGTCAGACCTGCACTTTGTCTTCGCTTGCTCACTTCCATCCGTTTAAAGCATCGGTATATAAACGTGTGTGCGGTTCGTTGTGTGTTTCAGTGGTCACAGTCTAGCGTCTTTTAGCAGAACACTGCAGCACACGCCGGTCGGTGGGTTTCCTCCCCCAGCCCTGTGAGGGCAGCTCCCCTTCAGTGACTGGAGTGGTGCAGGCCTCAGGCCAGCCCGCTCTGTCCCTGTCCTTCTCAGGTCCAATCTAGCTCTGCTGCTACCTGCAGCCGCACGACTCCACCACCATGTCCTCGTACTGCTTGTACACCACGTTGTTGCCGGCGTCGATGTAGAGGATGCTGATGGGCGTGAGCTTGGTGGGCACGCAGCAGCTGGGGGGCGTGGCGCCAGGGTCCATGGAGTTCATGAGGGTCTGGATGATGGCGTGGTTGGTGGGCTCCAGGTGTGAGCGGAGCGGGAAGTCGCACACACCCTCGCAGTGGTGGGCCTCGTACTCCAGGGGGGCGATGATCCAGTCGTCCCAGCCCAGCTCCTTGAAGTTCACGTGCAGGGGCTTCTTGCTGCAGCGCAGGCGAGACTTCCGGCCGTGCCGCTTTCCGTGCCGGCTGCCGAAGCTGGTCCGCCTCTTCCGGCGGCTCTTGAACTGCAGCTTGGCCTCCTTTTCGGCCTGGTGCGAGGAGTTGGCCTGGTCCCGCATCTCGTGGTAAAGGTTCTTCCTCTTGGACTTGGTGAAGACCACCAGGAGGGCCTTTTCCTGCTGCGGCCGCCCCTTCCGGGCCAGGCCCAGGCTCCTGAGGTCCGCGGCCCTGCCCGCAGGATCCGCGGACAGGCGCAGCTCCAGGCAGAGCTGCTTCCCTGCCCCCTTGGGGCTCTGGAGGCCCTGCCAGACGTCGAACACCTCCCAGGTCGAGCTGCCCCCATCCTGGGGGTCCAGCGTGCGGGAGTCCAGCAGGGTCCTGGACAGGCAGGAGTAGAGTTGCAGGTGATGTACACCCGGCCCGGCCATCTCCCCGGGGGCTCGGCGAAAGAGCCGGAGCTCAGCCCCCACCAGCTCCTCTTTGTCCGACAGAGTTGACACATCAAACAGATACTTCTGTCTCCTGAGAGGACTGTGGGATAGATCGTCTGCAAGATAAGAGAACAAATAATTATCGTCAGTTTCACTTAAAAGTCTCTGTGAAAAGGCTACATCTACCTGCAGAAGGTATTACGCTCCCTCAGACCTCTACCCTTAATGGGCATTGAATCTTTAAAAGCGTGCGATCAAAATGGTATAATTACAGTAAGAGTTAAAATGAGTACATCGTTAATAAAAAAGACAATTGCTCACAGTTTGAGTTTTGTTTAATTTAAAAGTTTAAGAGAGAAAGCAAAGAAGGAAGTAGAAGAAAGAACGAAAAAACGTCGAGGTATACGGCGAACATTAAAACAGAGATAAATAGAAACGCCCATAAGACATAATATTCAATTTCGAAAATAAAAAAAACAACGCAAAGGAAAAATAAAGAGGAGAAAAAAACTATAAACGTTGGGAATGGAAGTGAAAGGAATGAAAGAGACATGTAAGTAATGAAACAATACATGAAATAAAGACACATTATAAAAACGAAAAGAAAGAAATTAAGCGAAATAGAATAGGATAAGGTAAGAACCAGAATGGAGGAAATACAACGGGTAAAAGAAAGAACATTAGCAAGAAACAAATACGTGAGAAAGGAGATATGGGGAGAATGTTAGTTATTTAGCAGCATCCATTGTAAGATCAGGTGTAAAATCCACGTAAATTAGTCTGTCAACATGCCGGACAGGTCTGAAAAGTGTCCTTTTGTTAAGTGCCATATTCGGTACACAGAGTCCGATGCCCTTGTTTAACCGGCCGTGGACAGAGCCCCACAGCGAGCACGAACAGTACATCACATTCCCACGATTTCTGCCTCTATACAGCCCGTTAAATATACGTCTTCCCAGAGCCTGTGGTCAAAGCTCTTTACATGCTGAAGGACGCGGGGCCGTAAACATGTCTGCGCCGTGCGCACGGCTTGGGAACAAGGAGTCCCCTCCGCGCTGTGCACTGTTTATTGGGCTTTAAAGGCCACTGGTAATTCACTGCATGCCTAAACAGAGAGTCCTAGAACAATTTTCCAAACAAAATTGGTCCTACCGTGAACATCCATGTATACTGGGAAAATTGAGAATCGCAAAGGTAATATGAAAACCAGTCTCTCTGTGAAACTAATTACCTAAACATGTTAACTAAACGTGGACAATGGTTGCATAGCGGCTAAAAGGCAACTACGATTTGCAGTGTCTTTTTGAAGAAAATTTCTGCGTTCGCTCTATACTTGTTTTCTCAAAGGGAGTTTTTCAGTAACAACCACTCCTCCACCCCCCCCCCCCCCCCCCCCCAATTATGCCCGTCCACTCCTCAGCTTCTCCGAAGTCCTCGCGCGTTTCATTAACATGCCCGAGGGCGCCCAAGCTTAATTCATTCCTGATTGAAATGATAGCACTCGCAGCGATATCCCCAGTGCCCTGATGCACCCCGCTTTCCACAGCCCTGCTGCTCTTATGTGGGCGGTTTTATATGGCGCGGGCATAAGCCTCAGGCGTTCTCGCGCTTTACTGAAGAAATAGAATATTACATAAGAAACATAAATAACAGCAGACACTTAGCGAGAAGCGGGGTGTATACAGACTCAGGAAAGTAACATAAAATATGGCGGCAGCCGGATAAGGCGTCGTTCAACATCTCTGTCCACGCGTGTTTTACAGGTAGCGTGTAACTCAATAGACTGGGGAACTATGCAGTAGACGGGTCCCTACGTGCGGCCTCAATGCGGGATATCACACACCTGGAGAAAGTTCCAGCACGTATGAGATGCGCCATCTATAGAGGCGAGTGCATCCACTTCCGTGGCTGGGCTCTCTCGGGCAGTTGTGTCCGACAGCAGGACGTCTCCTCGGATTCTTAGCTGAGCACTGCGTCAGGCCAAATTGTTTAGGCGACATCAATTTAAAATATCTTCTTTGCACCAATCCCTGTAATGGAAAGATCACTTTTTAATTCCGGAGGTCTGTTGTTTTACGCCACTGAGGCGGGTAGGATTTTTTAATTCCCTGTTTAATTCTAACTTTGGTTAGATTGTCGGGATCTTCACATGTAATATAACAACATATCAACGAGTTGTCTGGTCGTGACAGCATAAGAGGAGTGTTTTTTATTGTTACTTCCTTTCTGGGTACTCTTCACGTTGTACAATCTCTTGTCAGGTGCGCACGCACCAGCTCTTCCCTTTGAGCGCTACGCCTCGTCACCTTGTCTCTACATTTAAAGCGCTGGGGTCTAGAGACGAACAGAAGGCGCCGTAGTGCAGGAAACCGTAAATTGTAAAACCGTATTTTTTTAAAGAGCGCTCTAAAATGTTTTCATAATGAAGGTGCCAGCGCGATACATTGTGCATTTAAAATGTAAATGCCCCGTTTCAATCCTTTTAGGTGAGCATTGTTAATATGCACACCAAGCGCAGGTGATATTCTTAACATTATCGCAACATGTAATATTAAAATGTAGCCTTCCTGCTGCGTTGATAAGTTTGTCTGGCGCACAGTCTGCGCCCAGGAGTCCGCCTCTTCTGTTTAGCTCACCACTGAAACAACACGTGGCCAGTGCAAGAACAATGTGTATGAAGTAATGTAGAGGTATCTTCACACTCCTCTTCCTCCTAGCAGTTCTTAGTTTTGAGGCGCAACAAAGCTTACTTGGAGTGCAGACTCACTGGTGACAAGTAGACAAAATAACGCAATAACAAAGTTCACCGGGCCTTCGCCTGCTGTGTAACCCAGAAGAAACGTTATTATGTAAGTTAGGTACGATAAGACGTTTCCAAACAGGGCTCAGTCCCCCAACATCCAATTTTGCCCCAAATCATCTCAGTCACCTGAAAGACGAAAATGTCTCACAAAAGCGTGAGTGGGTGGCCATGCCACTGCTGCGAAGTGTTCTGCTATGGCTGACCTCCTGCCAGGAGTCCGTCTTCTGTCCGTGACCCAGTTCTGCGGACTCCTTGAGACCTGGAGCTTTGCCAACGAGTTGCTGGATCCAGAGCCCTAATCACTTAATGCAAACACGGAAGGGCTTGCACCTATAGCACCTTTGAGGGGCCCAAGGACCAGTGATATAGCCGCTCATGACCAAAGCATTCGAACTGGCATATATTATTATTATTATTATTATTTCATATTATTATTATTATTACATCATATAAATGGTGAATCATAAAGTCTTGTGAAGTTTCTTTGCACTTTAGATCAAACCTATATCGGATCCACAGTGAGGGTGCAGATGGTATGAAAGACACGAATTATAATTTTGTCAAAACTTCATGTCTTCAACCATTTTCAAAATGTAGCCAGGGAAAATTCAGCATGAATATTGAGTGCCACTGAATCCCAGATGTGTGTGCCAGGAACTCTGAAAAGCATCTGCAAAGCATAACATTCCATCTGTTCCATGAGGCTGGCGAAGGTGACAAACAGGAGCCGTCCCCTCTTCATGCCCACCCCGTGGCTCTTTGAAAGCCCTAACAGCGCATCATTAGAGCCACAGGCTTGTGGCATAGGGACAACTGTATTGTAAGAACCGTGGAAGTGCCTACACACCAAAGGAAAGAGTGGGCAACGATTTCTGAGCACACCACTTTAGAAAAACAGGCTAGTGGCTTTTATTAGCATGTAAACCAATGCCAGCTCAACTGTTGAATGGAAAGGGCAAGGCGCTGTGGTAGCCCTCTGCGCTGGAGCCCCACGCTGTGAACCTCCACACTATCAGCCCTAAATTCTTCAAATCCTGATCGTCCATGTGAGCAAGCTGCATTGGATACAAGGGCAGAGAAAGCTTCTGTACTGTAGCCAATGGTAACTGAGTAGGACGGGAATAAATATTTTTATGGCCATAAGGACAAATCCACAGGCACCTTCACATGCTCCCACTTTATCATCGGAAAGAAATGTCGCATCATTGGCAGGGAAGCAATGGGCCAGGCCCGTGGGATTATCATGACACACTCCCTTGGCCTCTAGCACCAGCAATCCTGTGCAGAGCCATAGGAGCTGGGCATTCTGAGGTGATGTGAAAAGCACCCAAACCTTCTGCACATGTTCTTAAAGTCCATGGGACACAAACTTCACCCCTAACACCATAAAAAAGCAAGATGGATATCAGATCATTCCCTCCAGGAAGGCAGACCATCCTGCTGCTCCATCCACTGCTGTATAAAGGGACATAAAACCTGCCAGTAAGGCCTGCTTAAGTTCAATAAATGATACTGTGAAGCCAAGGTCTATTACCCGTTATGGGATTTTCTACATCAAATTCATTTTCTTATCTGTGCTGTTACAGATAGCGAATTCTTCAGTCTAGAGGGATGTTCTATCAGCTAATTTGGAAAACCGGTTGTCCACCTGGATGGTCTCGGGCAATTCTTTGTCCTGCTCTAGTAGGAGATTTGGCGGGACATGAAGTTCACTATGGAAATTCTTTCCCTCGTGATTCCTATGAGAACATGCAGATGGATTATCAGACCAAGCTGGGGAATATTGGGCATTGCATTCCAAGAAACAAGGCATCTTGGGATCTGGAAAACCCACACTGCAACATACTCTGTGCAGAACTGCAGCAACATGTCATTTTGCATGTATTTCCTTTTATATTCAATGGGGATCCGGTGTCACGTTCCTGTTATGGTTAAATCGAAACCTTAAACTCTGGGAGGACAGATGCAGGGACTTTTGCTTTTGAGTTCTGGCATTACTTTTATTGTGCAGCCACTGTTTTTGTAATCATGGCTGTAAGTTTCTTCCCAGATGCGGTCACCCCTCCCTCCCAGCAGTGTCACAACAAGGGTTTGCCTACGTGTGTAAATAGCCCTTGCCTTAACAATACTGGTTCTAACCACGCTCCAATACTTGGAGTACTCATGTTCTGTACACATCCAGTAAGTAACATCATTTCACGGGGTGAACAACAGACTCAGAGGTATAGACCAGGGTTTGGGTGGGACACTGTTGAGAACTTCACCGAAATCTAGAATGTAGGCAGATAAATGAAATCCATCATTTGCACATGGAAGTACTGGAGGAAACGACACCTACATGCATTGCTGAGAGGGTCAATGGATACAGCAATGCAGGGAAGGATCAAGATAGTGGGAAGTGTGTACCTCTAGGTCTCAAGAAGAAGAAAGATCTGCAAGGTTATGATTGTTGCTTCATCTCCTGTATTGGGGCCTCTATTTGAAAAACGTATTTTTGTCACTCGTTTTCAACTAATCCAAGCCCTCTTAATCACAAATACAGGGATACAAAAACATTAAAAGCTCAGGCTGTCTGTTGTCTGCCCACTAAATAGTACCAAAGGAAAGCTTAAACGAGCATTGGTCAACCCATTCCTTTTCCACTTGGATCTATAGATGTGTTTTACTTCTAACACCTTGACACAAACTGCATGAGAGAGGGAAGTTTAAGTTTTGGCAGGCCAGGCATGCACACTGAGCTTCTGGTAAGCATGCCTAGATTTAAAATGAAAAAATTATCTAGTTTTTGTGCAGTAATCTAGCTGCCATGTGTAACTTATGACTGTCCCAACCACTTTAACAAGGGACACTTGGAAGGTCGGGGTCATGTGTAATTGCCAACTTTGTGCATGCCCTAAAATGTCACTGCCCAGCCTCCATAACTAGTAGTAGCTGTTGAACGTCCAAACAGGTAACTAGAATCTCTTAGCCCAATTTGTACCAAGCAAAACGCCCACGCTATGGCCTTTAAAGCCAATCCTTTCCACCTGAAAATAAATGTATAGAAAAATGGCGGGGTAATGTGTTTCCAGCATAATTTCCCTAAGGAATTATCAAATCTGTAGGTTTAGAGGCATTTAGGAAGGGACACAATTGAAATTTCGTAAAGAATACATGGTTCATCGAAAGAGCCCGACCTTCCCCAGAGTACCCTAGACATTTCTTACTCCCAAAAAACCCTTTTATGTAAAAATAAAAGTGTGGCAAAATTCATGTGATAAAATGTAAATTATGGTGTTAGAGGAGAAGTCTCTCGTAGTCTCCTCATTTAGCCCTGCCACCATGAAAGAAGGGAGGAGGACGACACTTGAGAGTAAATTCCTTTCACAACTAACTCTTTCAAAGCTACTCAACGGCTGTGGTATACAGGGAGTGCAGAATTATTAGGCAAATGAGTATTTTGACCACATCATCCTCTTTATGCATGTTGTCTTACTCCAAGCTGTATAGGCTCGAAAGCCTACTACCAATTAAGCATATTAGGTGATGTGCATCTCTGTAATGAGAAGGGGTGTGGTCTAATGACATCAACACCCTATATCAGGTGTGCATAATTATTAGGCAACTTCCTTTCCTTTGGCAAAATGGGTCAAAAGAAGGACTTGACAGGCTCAGAAAAGTCAAAAATAGTGAGATATCTTGCAGAGGGATGCAGCACTCTTAAAATTGCAAAGCTTCTGAAGCGTGATCATCGAACAATCAAGCGTTTCATTCAAAATAGTCAACAGGGTCGCAAGAAGCGTGTGGAAAAACCAAGGCGCAAAATAACTGCCCATGAACTGAGAAAAGTCAAGCGTGCAGCTGTCACAATGCCACTTGCCACCAGTTTGGCCATATTTCAGAGCTGCAACATCACTGGAGTGCCCAAAAGCACAAGGTGTGCAATACTCAGAGACATGGCCAAGGTAAGAAAGGCTGAAAGACGACCACCACTGAACAAGACACACAAGCTGAAACGTCAAGACTGGGCCAAGAAATATCTCAAGACTGATTTTTCTAAGGTTTTATGGACTGATGAAATGAGAGTGAGTCTTGATGGGCCAGATGGATGGGCCCGTGGCTGGATTGGTAAAGCGCAGAGAGCTCCAGTCCGACTCAGACGCCAGCAAGGTGGAGGTGGAGTACTGGTTTGGGCTGGTATCATCAAAGATGAGCTTGTGGGGCCTTTTCGGGTTGAGGATGGAGTCAAGCTCAACTCCCAGTCCTACTGCCAGTTCCTGGAAGACACCTTCTTCAAGCAGTGGTACAGGAAGAAGTCTGCATCCTTCAAGAAAAACATTATTTTCATGCAGGACAATGCTCCATCACACGCGTCCAAGTACTCCACAGCGTGGCTGGCAAGAAAGGGTATAAAAGAAGGAAATCTAATGACATGGCCTCCTTGTTCACCTGATCTGAACCCCATTGAGAACCTGTGGTCCATCATCAAATGTGAGATTTACAAGGAGGGAAAACAGTACACCTCTCTGAACAGTGTCTGGGAGGCTGTGGTTGCTGCTGCACGCAATGTTGATGGTGAACAGATCAAAACACTGACAGAATCCATGGATGGCAGGCTTTTGAGTGTCCTTGCAAAGAAAGGTGGCTATATTGGTCACTGATTTGTTTTTGTTTTGTTTTTGAATGTCAGAAATGTATATTTGTGAATGTTGAGATGTTATATTGGTTTCACTGGTAATGATAAATAATTGAAATGGGTATATATATTTTTTTGTTAAGTTGCCTAATAATTATGCACAGTAATAGTCACCTGCACACACAGATATCCCCCTAACATAGCTAAAACTAAAAACAAACTAAAAACTACTTCCAAAAATATTCAGCTTTGATATTAATGAGTTTTTTGGGTTCATTGAGAACATGGTTGTTGTTCAATAATAAAATTAATCCTCAAAAATACAACTTGCCTAATAACTCTGCACTCCCTGTAGACTTGATGGCAATACACAAACTTCTCATAGGAGCTCAAGGCTGGAGTCAGTTGAGACAGTGATCATGACCTCGCCTATCCTTTGACCTCAGGTGATAAAGTCAAGTGCCTGAAACAGGAGTAAAATTCCCAGCCTGGCCCCACAATTCAGTGGGTTTTGGGGCTGCAGAATGGTATGAGTACTGTGTGTAGAAAAGAGAACAGTGAATACATTCTACTTAACAGTGATGGAAGTGGGAGCACTTTTATCAAAACTGTAATGCAGGCCAGCCACAATATTTTATGTTTTGCATAATCTAACCTTCAAAGCTGGGGTTGATTTTTCAAAACAAAATGTCAATGGTCCTGTCGTGCAAGGAATTAACTCCCTTTGCCTGGGGGATGTTGAATATTTTTCACACCTAGGACCTCCATGCCTTGCATAGGATCCAGAGAAAGGAGAAATATGTATCAGTAAGCCAAACGTATTGAGAGCAGAACTTCAAGCGCATTTACCTGGTGGCTTAGTGGCAGATTGGCTGCAGGGTCATAGGTTTCTAAAAGCAGAGCCAGCTGAGGCTGTGCAGTCAGAAAGCTGGCAGTTTACTTTTCTTTCCTGGGTCCCAAATGCACTTTGTCAATGGAACCAAGCTATACCTGGCTGCTGAGCCCTAACCAAGGCGAAAACAGTCCGAGGTTACTTGTGTTCCAGTTCAGGGAGGATCTCACCTGGCAGTTCAAGCTGGACTGTTCACATTGGACCAGCCAGCAAAGTTTTAAAGTTTTGTTTCCTCTTCTCTCACTTTCTAGAACATGGGCTATACCAAAATACCACATTGTTTTCC
Source organism: Pleurodeles waltl (assembly GCF_031143425.1). NCBI lineage: Eukaryota > Metazoa > Chordata > Amphibia > Caudata > Salamandridae > Pleurodeles > Pleurodeles waltl. The sequence goes on from NC_090439.1 coordinate 859,640,024, forward strand.
ATTTGTTTTCACAATGCTGTGTATAATGCTTGGCCATTGTATAGCTCAAATCTTTTTTGTTAACTGCTCTTATATGTTCCAATATTTTTTTTTTCAATGTGCACCACAAGGAATCCAGATATATAATAACACTTTGAATAAATATCCCTTTTGGGCTGAATACTGATGAAGAATGGAGATACACTTGTGAGAACCTATGACAGGCACAATTGAAAACTTGAGAGCTTGAAGTAGCGATAGAAAGGAGTGATTAGTCTTCTTTTTCCCCACTTATATTAATAGTCCATTGATTTTATTGCACATAAGGTGTTTTGAGTTAGTTTCAATCCCTTTTTTTCTAGATTGTTTTGGTAATGGGAGGTTTTGACATACAATTCAATCGATAGGAGTGACTAACATACACAGTTTAGATACAAGAAGATAATGTGACATATGAAGAACAGGTAATGGATATAATATAAGAACTTAGCTGAGAGTTAAATACAGGAATATAGGTAATAAAGGAAATAACGAGATATGACCTGTGGTACATGTCAATGATTAACTATTTCATTTATTTTCCCTCATTAATTAGAAAGAGGAATATAGATAGTGAGAGCTATGTGATGAACAATGAAGACTTGGATGTGAATGTATATCAGAGAATAGATTATTGTGAGCACTGAGCTAGAAGTACATGTAGAGAGTAATTTACCATTCAATTATAAATCACATAATGCAGCTTGGACATATAACAGGGGTTTGGGTGGCTACAACCCCAACAATGGCACTGGCAGCAAGAGCGTGTGGGTTGGTGTGTGGCCCTTGGCTGACGAATATATATATATATATTATATATCTTATAATATACAGTCACCACCACTTTTATAGTTAGAATTGCTTTTAAATAGACAAGCCAATTTTTAAAAATTTTGGTTTGCTAATAACTTTAGCGCCGTTTGAAAAATCTTCACAAAATTTTCCAAACAAAATTAAATTCACTTCCGCTCCTTCCTCGAAAGTTGCAGGTTGATCCATCAAGCAGGGGCTGAGAAAAATGTGGTGGTCCGAAAAGCAAATTTTGCCATGCATTTTCACTAGACTTCTTTGAGAAGCACCACCACAAAAACTGTTGAACGGAATTATACCAAATTTAGCAAGAAGCTAGTTCTGAATTTCCAGATTGTGCTTTCTGTGATTTGATGTAAATCTGTTCAGTAGTTTGTGAGAAATTAAGGTTAGAAATATTTGTATATCTGGATGGTAGGACTGGCTGGAGAAACGCGAGCATCCCCCAAGAGTGTGAATTAAAAAATGGAGTCGTGTGATTGGCAGAGAGGCCCATTATTCTCGTCAGCCTTCTAGCTCCCATGGGAGCTAGAGACTCTTATGAATCCGGTGGGTGTGAGCACTCTGATAGGCTGGCGACTGGAGGTTTAAAAATGAGATGGCCACTATTACTGTTTACTGTGAAAATTTTTAGGTATTGTGAGGATGAACTAAAAAGCTATATAAGCTAGCATTAGAAAGGAATCCTGACACCATAGTTATTTATAAAAGATCTGTAAGTCATAAATACTGTGATGAAAACAATGCACATTTTTTATTTATAAATGTGATCTTGTGGGACTCTCGTGGGATCGTGAAAAGTAGAAAGGAGTAGGTGATCTATGAATACAATCTATTATGCATACCTGTACTTGTAGAGAACAGTCTTACTGGAGATATTTGTTTATCAGAGCCTACTATTCAAACCCATTACCATGGGAAGAGATCTGAGTGGAGAGAGCACTCTCTCCTCACACGCTACTATGTACACCAATCACCTTGTCAAGAGGTCTCAGAGGCAAGGGCAGTCCCTTCCTACACCCTACTATGGATGCTCACTAACTTTAACTTGCGTATTCACAATGCAATGCTTATGACCTCACATACTGCATCATTCATGACATGATCTACAACATCATTTATGACATCATTGATGACATCTTAAATGACATCATTGATGACATTGCTGACAACATCACTGATGGCAAAGGAAACCCTGAATAGTGACCCCAAACCCTTGACTAGTGATTACACTTAGGAACACCTGCTAGACACACAGGACAAAGCTGTGTTTTTCAACTGCATTCTACTTAGTTTATTCATTTTTGTGTCCAGTTTTTGATCAATTTGCAGTTTGATAATGCTTTGATGCCTTGAAAAGCCCCAATGAAGCCTGCTCCATGACCTACACTTCGTGATAACATAAATCAATAAAGATCATTTTTAAGAAGAAATGAAAGGGCAAGATCACTAAGCTATAGATTTGAAGGGCAAAGACGATCAAAAGGTTTGGATGGGGAGTGCAGGAGTGAAGAGTGCAGATGCAACATGGATTCAGTAAATGAGGTGAAGGCATAGAATGAAGCATGGTAAAGAAGAGGAGAGGTGTAACAAGAAAGGGAATTTCAAGAGAAAAGAATGATAAGGCAAGGCAGCCATAGATGAGCCAAAATTGTATGTGAAGTAGAGGGCAGCAAACTGTGAATTGAAACTGAGGCTCAACAACATCAAAGAAACGCGACATTTGTGAGTCATACAGAAGAATGAAGCAGGGGAATTCAGACAACAATTCTGAACTTTCAGTGGAAAGTTAATAACCCCCACACAGACAAGTTAAATTGCAATGGAGAGGACTATGAAGCCTCTTACCCTTGCCCACAAGGACACTTTTTAAAAGAGGGACCACTCACCCTAATGAATGTTGTTAAGTATTACATTTTTACACATTGACCAGTATACTCATAGTGGAGGTTGTGAATGTAGTATAGGCATAAAGGACGAAGGCATCAAAATGCTAGTCAACATGGAGGTAATTGTTAACATGAGAAGCAAACAGTGTTCAGATCTACCAGATTCTGAGACGATTAGCTTGGTATGAGTGGACGGAGAACACTAGAAAGCAGTAAATAGTGAAATAAAAGATGTAGACGAAAGGGGAACACAATATACTGGGGAACACTCTGATAACAGAACTGAAATTCGGAGCAGCAAATCTGCTTAACATAACATTACTGGACCAACTCACTGAGGAGCTCTTTTGCAATACCAGTTTCACCTGTAATGTATGCAGGGAGTTTTACTTAACTCCCTGCATACATTACAGGTGAAACTGGTATTCATCCCTTATTCAGACTCAGAAAGTCGCATGCAAATTCAATGTAGTATTAAATGAGACTAAATTGACAGACTGAAATGCAGAAGAAAATATTACACTGACAATACAGGGGAGACAAAAAAAGCGCCATGAGGCAACCAGTGACAGTTTCACTGCTTATATGCAAGCTATGTTATCTCCATGTGCGTTAAATGCTAAATAATTGTAACATAAATATAACAGAACAAACAACTGCACGGCGTGCTCTTTAGAATTATCCAAATTACATGCTTGCGCCCTCACTCTCCATCACATCCTGGTTTCAATAATCTGGTATTAAATGGAGCACAGATAATATGTTATACAGCAAGACATGGTCAAGGTGCCCCTGCTGGAATATAATATGGGGCTCGATAAAGCACACATCGTCTCCTTTGAGCTCGGTACATGCTGTATCAAGTGCCTCCAATAAATAGTAAAAAACACATTAGAACATGGGAAGTTTGCATGGTACATTAGCGCTCAAACAGGCTCTGCCTGAGCACAATTCATGTGGAAAGTCACGTAATATATGTGAAGAGGAGAGTGTAATGGTGAATGTTCTGATAGATCACTGGTTGATTGCAGAAAATTCAACAGTACGGTGGACCTATAGGCTGAGGTGGTGGCAGCGTTGCACGAACAGATATGAAGACATCCCTTATCATTACTGTCTTCTCGGTCTTGGATATTGACAATGCATCATGGTATGTACCATTGACTGAGTAAAGTATATGCTTTGCAGCATTACATTTAAAAGGAGGCATCATTGAGTGAGTCCTAAAATAACCATTCATTTCAATTAGCCTATATTTTACGCTTGACTAAAACATTTCATTTAGAATGAGACATCATGATAGAAAGTGGCTTTAAATCAACATCTTTGTTTCTCATTTGTCTGGGGATGGCATGCTTGATAATTTTAAGAAGGTTATAGTAAAAATTGAACAATAAGGGATGTAATTTAACCGAATCGGAATGACACTTAATTCAGAATATGAAGAATAATACTTTCAGTATTACGTGCAATATGGAAATGGACATTATTATTCTTATTATGCATGTTTCAGATATCTCAGTTATAAGAAATGCCATAAGGCCGTGGAAAAGAAAAATTGCAGACACGTTTACTCACATGCATAGATTTTTCTAGTTTACAATTCTGAAGGGCTTTTAGAAGAAGACATAAAGAAAAATACTGATGATCGATACCCCAAATCAGTAATTAAGTTTCTTCCTAAACTTCAAAAGGAAGGTTTCTGCTTACTCCACCTATTACTGCAAGTATTGGCTCTATAACTGAAAAACATGTTGAATATATAGACCACTTTATCAATCTAGTAGCGGAATAGCTACTATCTTATAATAAAGATTTGAAAACATCTTTGAAAAGAGTTTACCATTTTCCATAGGCTGACTACTTTCCAGAGTGCATGGGTACAAAAAATATGTGCATCTGCATTAAGTATTGCGATTTCTTAAATGCTACAAAAAATGCTTTGAATACTAAAGCAGGTAACTGTTTTTTTTCTGAAACCAAACTGATTGGAAGTAGATTTAGGGGCTCATTACGACTGCCCGCCAATGTCCCACGTCGGGGTGACAACCTATGCGGCCGTCCCTCCGTGGGTTCTAGCACGAAATTCCCGCTGGGGTGGCGGGCGGCCCAGTGGGAAACTCGCCACAACACTTACGCCAGCTCGTAATCGAGCCAGCTGCAATGTTGCGGTGCGTCGGGTGGGACAGCCCCCCTCGCGCTTTTCACTGCCCATGATTCGGGCAGTGAGAAGCGCGATGGGGCTGTCTATGGGGGCCCCTGCACTGCCCATGCCAAGTGCATGGGCAGTGCAGGTGCCCACATGGGGCCCCTAATGCCCCCTTTCTGCCAGCCTTTTCATGGCGGGTGGACCGCCATGAAAAGGCTGGCAGAAAGGGAACCCATAATCGGGAGGGCAATGTTGCTTGCAGCGCTGCCGTGGTGGAATAAGACCGCCAGCACCACCAGGCAGTCGACTGGCGGTGCTGGCGGTTGGAGCATGGTGGCTCCGCCACAGTCATAATTTGGAGGTCAGACCGCTACTTTCGTGGCGGTCCGACCACCATTGCAAGTCTGGCGGTCCCAGGACCACCAGACTCGTAATGAGGCCCTTAATGTCTAAAGCTAGGGAGGTCCAGAGATTAGCCATCAGCTAGGAGACATCTCTGCCTCCTGTCCTGCTTTTCTTGATGGAAGGGAGGATGCCCACTTTAGAAGAGGTAAGGTGAAGGGAAGGAGAAGGGAGATCTGGTTAACTATATTTTAAAATGAGTAGGGCCAATTTGTAGATGAAGTTTGTGGGTAAGTCATGTGGCTTTAGAAGAGGACCACTTCTTAATAGAGAGCCACTGAAGCTGGTTTGGATGAAAAGAGATCAGAGAACAAGGTGTAAAGTTCAGAATCTGGTGTGCAACTGAGTTTTGAACCATTTGTAACCTGAGAAGATACTCCAGCAAACCCAGATACAAATCATTACCATAATTAAGATGGGAGGTGATCAGTGAATGCACTGCTGTTTTCCTGACCTCTCGAGGTAAGATAAGAATGGTCTTTCTCAGCATTCAAAGGAGGGAAAAACAGGTGCTCGACAGCTTGTTGATGAGTTTTGAGGAGTTAATGCAATTATCAAACCACATGCCCATGTTTATGGCTGAAGAAGTAGGATAAGGGAAAGTTCCACTTTCTGCAGCCACCATGCATAAGACCAAGGGATGGAATGTTGACCAAATAAGCAGGACCTCGTTCTTGTCATTATTTAAGTTAAGACAATGTTTCTGCATTGATAGGGCAACTCCTTACATAAAAGAGTAAAAGTTAGCTTGTTTTTGACTGCACTCTTTTGAAAATGAGATGATATTTTGGGTATCATCTGCATGTGAAACCAACTGAAAGCTAAAGGAATGGTCCAGAGATGCTTGCGGACAAATATAGATATTGAAAAGGGTGCGACTAAGCAACAGTCCCAAGGGGACACTGCAATTAAGCTTCCAGGTGGTAGAGGGTAAGAATTACCATTTGACTACATACAGAGAGAAAGGAACCTGTTCATCTAAATACATGTTTACAAACACCTACATCAAGTAGACTGTGAAGGAGGGTAACACGGGAGACTGTATCAACTGCTACTAAGAGAATTAGGACAGCATTCTAATGTTTATAGGGTCTGTTATTGCATCAATGCTGACACTCCTAATTTCTTTCCAGTTGTGGATCTCTCCTATGACACAAATTAGACATTTTGTACTTTTTTTTACTTCCTGTTGCCCCATTAAAATCTTCCTTATTGAAGCATGGATAAGTGACTCCTCATCTACAGACATCGCTACTGCCATACCACCAGGTCATTTATCTCCCATGTCAACCATCAAGGAATGAAGGGAGGAAGCATTGCAATTATTTGTCGTTCCTCACTCACATGTTCCATCCCAGACAATCTTTCTTTGGACTTAGGCAAACCAATGATCTTCATGCTCAAATCCAGTCCCTCTACTCCTTTTTTGTGGGTTTTTATCTATCACCCTCTTGGTTCTACAACCCATTTCTGCTCCTCACTGACTTTCCAGTTCAATTCCTTCTCAAGTATGCTAATTTCACACTGCTTGGTGATCTTAACATCCAGTAAGACAATCCCTCAGATACTCCCACAGTCTAACTCACAGAGCTGTTATTGATCTCACTAGCCCCCACCCACACAGCAGGACATTTTGTAGGTATCATTTTCATCAATCTTCCTAATACTAGGATTTTCTACCACATGCCACTTATGTGGTGTGGCCACTTTACTGTCCCTTTTGCACTTCCATTTAGCAACCATTTTAACGCTCCACCTAATCCTGGCAGCTCTTGGGCCAGTGGCATATGGGCCACTGTTAATTCTTTCAATTGAACTAAATCATTACTCTCCATGCCAGGCATCATGGCAGCCTGTACGTTCTTTAAATCAATGGTTAGGTGGTGCCCTGGGCTCAATAACCCCTATTTGGACCACACACCCTGTTTGTAAAATTCCCACAGCACCCTGGTACAGCAAGCAACAAACTGAGATCTTCGAAGCAGCACTAGAAAAAGCTTGAAAGCATTCTCCTACATCCAAAATGACAAAGCTATCTACAAAGTCACAAACAAACAATACCAGTTTTAATCTATTCTTCATGGCAATTATACTACACTAATAGGATAGAATATAGAAAAAGACTTAATTAAGCCAGCAGCATACAGGGAAGAAATTCCTCCAACTCAAGAACTCTACTCTAATTTATCAATTTATATTCCTTTTACTATAAGGAGATTGCCGCACTTCCATCTCATTTCTCTCCCACCCCGATGTGGCATCTTCTATCTCTACCCTGGTAACAGTGGAGCCTTGTGATAGCCCACCTTGCCGCATTTCAGACGTCTTTCTATGGAGGAAGTTGAGAGCCTTATGTCCAAGATTAAATCAGGCTCCCCAGTAATCCTTATCCCCCGCACATCATAGCCCTGGCTCTAATATCCGTCATCGTGTACTGACCCACCTCTGTAATTTGTCCATTCATTCAGCCACGGTTCCAGACACCTGGAAACATTCCTTTGTTAAAAAAAAAAAACTCAGCAAATCCTATTATTTTAAGCAACTTTCAACCACTAACTCTCAGACTTCCTAGGAAAAAATTCTCTCTTGGATCCATCTCAGTTTGGCTTCCACCCCTCCATAGTACAGAATCTGCTGTGGTGGGAGTTTCCGATGATCTCAGAATGAATCTTGATATATGGCATACTGAGTGCTGCACAGCCTGATTTCCTTAACTAACTAAAAGCCATTAAATGACCATTTACTGGCTGATTTGTAGGAGGTGAAAGTGGAATACATGGGATTATTCCCGGCTTTACACCGTTACCAATTGTGTGATCTTAGGTAAACATTTTTCCCCATCCTCCATTTTCATTATTGCATATGAAAGCACCTTCAAATACGTGCCTTCTGAATATAAGCTGTTCAAAAACATACTGTGATTAAATTAATAGACTATACTGTTGTTCTGTTTATAAGAACCTGGGCCACATACAGGGTACACCTGACAACAGATTTGCCTCTTAATTCACTAATATCATTGTCACCGGAGCAGAGACAGGAACAGTTCTAACTTTATAATTAAAAACTATCTATTTTAATTAGCATCTCTCAGTGCAGTGATATACTGTGACATATTAATGTCAAAGATTACTTTTTTAGAATTCTGAAGAGACATAGGGCCATGTTACAAGTCTGGTAGTTTTAAGCCCGCCAGACTCACAGTAGCAGTCAGACCGCTGTCGCCACATTATGACCCTGGTGGTGGGACCGCCAAAAGACTGCTATCTATACCAGAATCTTTGATCCAGACGGAATGACGGTGGTTGTGATTGTAATCACCATGCTGATTACAACCATGTTCCATGCCAGGCTTTTCATGGCGGTTCAACCGCCATGAAAAGACTGGCAGAGAACAAGTGCAGGGGGCCACAAGGGGGCGCCTGCACTGCCCATGCCTGGGCAGTGCAAGGGCCCCTCTCTTCAGCACCGTCAGAATGACCACTGTCTGCTGCACAGACAGTGCACATTCCAGGATGCTAGGGAGGCCCCCTGTGTGACAGCATTGGACTCGGCTCCATGTGGAGCCGAGTCCAATGCCACCCCACGTGTTCCACTGGACTGCACACAGAAACCTTGGTTTCCGCCAGTCAACCCAGTGGAAAACTCATAATGGGGCCGATGGGGAGATGGCCAGCACCACGGCGTTCTCCTCATCGGGAGTTTAGGAGTTGGATTTTTAAAACCGCCAAACTTTTAATCAGCCTCTAAATAATATTTTAGGTAAAGTTTGTTGCACGACTTATATGGATACGTTTTCAGGATTGGCTCTGCTCATGCATGGGCTCTAAGAACCAGACCCTTAGCTCAACTCTAGCAAGGCTCTCCCTGTTAATTTGTTGGCTCTCCCACCTCTAGGTTTCAACCATCCAATTGATCCAACAGATTCCTTCTTCAGCGTTTTTGGATCTCCTCATACTCATGACCTGAACCTGGAGAAAAAGACACAAAATGCCATATTCTCACCAGAGATGCCAGAAACTTCAAGCAAACACTCCTTTATGGACATTATATGCATTCTTATTTAAGCAATGCCACATAAAGAAAATGAAACAGACCAGCCCTCTTAACAGATAAACCCAAGGATACCTCTGAGATTGACACTAACATAAGATTCACCACTAATTTCAAAGCTAAAAACTATGAATTGTATAAAACTATGAGGAAACAATCTCCTTCTATGAGAAGAAAGTAAACAGCTGTCAGAGCACTCACAAAAGTAAAATATAAGAGTATGGTGATGTAATAAATCCTCTGTGTGGAAGGCAATCACGCCAGGCTCTGGTTCAGGATAAATTTATTTCTTGAAGTAGTTCAATCATGATAGGAAAATGTCCTTGAAATCATATACAATTAGCCTCCACAGCCAACACGTGTTTCGTCCAATGAGAGATCCCTCTCACGGACTTCATCAGGGCTTAAAATCAGGTACTGCCTGTGTTCAACAGTACTCTTATCGTGGTCTAAGAAATCTCGTGTGATGAACGCAGTTAATTATCACCTCCCAGTATAGTACTGTAGGAATCCTGATATGTAAACTTAATCAAATATGCTAGTATCTTTATGGGAACATCGTAGCCGTGGTCAGATCATTGCACGGCGTTCCCTGTGACCGAGATCTATCTTCGTAGAACGAGCGTCTGAGAACCGGCGCCGGTAAGAGTACCGTTGAACACAGGCAGTACCTGATTTTAAGCCCTGATGAACTACTTCAAGAAATAAATTTATCCTGAACCAGAGCCTGGCGTGATTGCCTTCCACACAGAGGATTTATTACATCACCATACTCTTATATTTTACTTTTGTGAGTGCTCTGACAGCTGTTTGTTGTTACTGTCAGTTTCCTTTGAAACATTGGAGGAGTCAGGAAGATCCTCCTGTCAGGAGCACCATGACAAATAATATTCTGTGAACTCGACTGTATGGACTTACTGTGAGCGCCCGTTACCTATGTCCTTCTTCCTAGCGGCTTTCTTCTAAATATGAGAAGAAAGTAGTAAGGAATATATTACTACAAGATTGATGATTAATCAACGTTCTTAACTATTCAAATGTTAAATGAGTCTCAGCTATCTAAATTGTAGATATAAGACCAATTCGGAAACATGGTTTCCTAAATCGGCCTAAGGATTCCACAAGTGTGACATGTGTTCTTGTTGCAAGTTTAGTTTAGATAAGACCTACATTTTCACATTCACTATGGAACAGTTTCTTCAAAATTCTGGGTTTTATTAATTGTATGATAGTGTTTTGTGTTTAGTTTCTGCATATGTAAAACAATATGGGATCTCCTATCAAGTGCCTCAAAGATCACTGTAGTCAACACCTTCATGCAATTAAAGGTAAAGATGTGAGATATTCTGTGTCTGTAACCTTTGGTAACTCTCACAAATCTTCAGAAATTTCAAATTTCAAATTTATTAGCATCAATAAAGCTAAGGTAATCAAAAGAGGAGAGGGTTGTAAACTGAGTCCGGGGAAAAACAATGTGGCTAGGTATATGGACTTTACAAAGATGGTGAGTTTGAGATATTTTTGGGAATTAAATACTTTCAAGTGACTTGGAAAGTTTCTCATAGCGCATTCTAATTCTTTTTTTTTTCGCTTTGAGCATTTTGAACTTGTGTAAGGAATTACCTTAACTAATGCAACATGAACCTTGTTTCCATCTTATATCAAGATGATAGCTAAGGGATTCTAAGCTGAATGTTTATGTACTTTAAGCTGTAAGTTTAATACCCACATTAGGTATATTGATTAATTTATTTTATTATTGATAAGTGTTTCACTGTTTTGCATTTTGGTTTTATACTATATGAATTATTTCTTCATAATATTGACTAGACAACAAACAATTTTAAAGACGAGATTTTCTGCATAATATATCGTGAAGTAAATTCCAATAAATGGAATAGTTACATTGACCAAAATTTTGTTTACTAAGGCTAGTTTTACTGGTTTGTACTTTAATTTGAATAGATGTGAAATATTATTTCGTTATTACTTTAATTAATAATATTAATTAGCAACATGTTTAGGATAAAACTGTGTGATGGAATAGTTTGATTTTAAAATTATGAAAACTATATAAATGTAAAATAATTTCTTACAATATGGCATATATACTGCCATTCTTAATGACATTTTTATATATATTTTGCAAATTTTAATAGTATGCAGAATGAAGGCATCATACCTAAGAAGGCCATGGCACTATTGCCATTGCTTATCATTGAATACAAATATTTTGAGAGTGTTTTTTCAAAACACATTTGATAAGGTTTGGGGTAGCAGCTGTAATTTAACCTGTTTTGTTTATATCAGGTACTTTACCATATGATATGTTCTCGTTTTATCGAATGACCATAATTAGTCAGATTTACATGTTTCACTGTTGCATGGTTGTGGGAAGCATAGGATCTTTAGTAAATGGTAGCTGGATAGCTTGAAAGGTATTGTAATTGTGAAGAGACAATCTACAACTCTAATTAATAAACAAATCTTATGAGGCTAGATCACAAGCAAAAATTATTTCCTATGCTGATGACACTCAGTTACTATTCTCATGGGGCAGGGACAAACTGTTTCCAGCTGAAAAAATTCGGGTTTGTCCAACAGCCATCTTTCAATGACTGAGTCACCATCAGCTGAAGTGTAATGCAGCAAAGACGGAGATACTCTTCTTTGGTATATGGACACAAGAACCCTGCCAATCCTTGTGGCCAGTGGATGTCTCTCCTCCACTGCGGCAGGACAGTCTGGTCTGCTATGTGTGTTCAGAAAGTTTTTGCACTTTTTCTCTTTTTCAGCAAGGAAACAGGTAGTTCAGGATTGCAGGTGGTCCAAAACACTGCAGCCGAGACTCCTTGGCTTGCTCTTGAGAACACACATTTCTACATATCTTAGGGAACTTCACTGGCTTCCCATAAGGAAAAGGATCCTTTTTAAGACCTTGCTGTTGCACATTACATAAGGTGCTTCATCAGTCTGGCGCTGGGTATCTTAAAGCAAGGATTTGCTTTCATGCACCATCTAGACGCCTTCGCTCTGACAACCTGTTTCTGGCTAAAATAGCTAGGATTCGGTGGCCCAGATCATTTCGGTGGCAGGGCCATTTCATTTTTAGCTCCATCAACGTGGAACAAAATCCCTTTGGAGTTATGGAACATTTCTGCCACCCATCAATTCCGACAGAAATTAAAAACTTGGTTGTTCAATCAAGAGTAAGCAAGTGTGAGTCCCTTCTGATAGCACTCATCTGTGCTGCATAGTGCCAGGACAATCCTAGGAGTAACAGTGCAAGTTATAAATGCCCGTTACATTATATATTGGCATAATAGAGGAAAAGTCAGTCATTCTTGTTTAAAGGTACACCAGTAACGATATAGGTTACATATTTCAGGAAGTGCATGAGAGTTATATGTATGTACTTCAAAACTATTAAGGGGGCTTCAAATGGATAATGAAACAAAACACTTGTGACACTTGATGTAATGTATACTTAGCATATTGTACATTTATGGTCCTCTGCATTCTCTTTTTATTTTGCTTGACAGCCCTGGTGAAGCTGTTTCCGAGAAACACTAGTTGGCGGTTATCACTAAACTAATATTTATGGAAAATCGACTGAAGTAACGTGACTTCAATTAAGTGTGACTTTGGCGTCAATTGTAGTGCTGTGTGCCTCCGTGTTACTGAATTTGATGATGTAAATATACACCATAAATATTGTTGGCCTGGTTCTCTCCTCACCTTGCTGTGATGGTTTAAGAAATTGATTGGTGCACCAAATGCCTGCTCATACAAGGAAAAAGATCTTAGACCCATGCATTATAAATTAATTTCTTTTAAGCGAATTCTTTGGATAACGGATTCCAATAGACATTGCTGGTGCCTTTCTAAAGGAAATAATCGTGTTTCTAAGAAATATACACTTTGCACACTTCATCATTGAAAATAAAGAAAGTAAGCGGGCAATTGGATTATGATTTTGACTGAGAGGCAAGAAAGATGAAAACAGGAGAACGTAATTTTCAATTCGATCACTAAATCTAACCTGTTCAAGATTTAGATGGAAATATCTACACACTAATAGTGATAATTTGGACCCAGAGATATATGAGATTTACATGCCGAAATACGAGCGTGCGAACACACTGTTGAACATTGGTCATAAAAGTGCAGTAAAGGCCTTAAGTAAAACAGGATATTGGCTCACTGAGGTACAAAGGGGAAAGAAAACTAAACGGGCTAGAGAACAGCTCGAACAAAAAACAAGGGCATTCGGAGAATGAAATAGATCTAGTGAGTCGACCTCCATTATTATAGATTTAAATGTGGACACACTGGATCTGCGCAGCAGACACGTGCAGCGGGCACGCCCAAAATTATTCCTGGTGGCCCACACTGCTAAACCTCACCCCAAGGCCTAAAGGAGGTATTAAGAATCTGGTCTTTCTGATCGACAATTCTCTTTTTATGCTGGACCAAGTGAATGCTGTCTGTGCGAGTTGCTTTGATCTCTTACAGACCCTCTACAGAATATTTTAGTGGATTCTTGTGGCATGGCGTAATAGTAAAGTGCAAACCCTTATTGTGAGTAGACTAGATTATGGTAATGCCTTGTATGTCAGAATGGCTTGACCACCTTCAATTGATTACAAACTTGGTGGCAATATTGCTTCCCACTAGGAGCTCGGTTTCGACCTGTTTAGATTCCCTTCATTGGTTACCAGTCCGCAAGAGAGATATATTTAAGCTACTTGTCAAGTGCACCGTGCATTGTATGAGAAAGGACCAGCAGCCTTACATGGTAGGGTTGTCTTTCACAAGCCAGTGCATGCTCTCCGATCTGCTAACCAAGCTTTGTTACACTGCAGATTAATTAAGAGATCTAGAATGGCTGCAGGAGCTCTTTTAATTATATGGCAGTTTTACACTGGAACAGTCTTCCTCTCTATGCTCAACTTCCAATCTCTTGACTTCGTATTTGGATGCTGCAGCCATGGCTTTCCCTTCCAAGTGTGTACTCAGGCCATAAGGAATTAGGCTGGATTGCTGTCCAGAGCCGGGATATCCCTTTGAGGATGAGTGTGCGCTATAGAACTGCTACAAACAATAATAATTATACTACTACTACCAATAATAATAATAATAATAAGAAGAAGAAGAAGAAGAAGAAGAAGAATAGGTTTTATTTCACTACAGAATTAGTATTTCAAATGACAGAACCCCTAATATAGAAATGGTGCCACCTTGTCAGCACAGGCGAGCAGTGAGTTTGCTTTTCAAATACGCAGGAACACACAAGGGGCTATTCTTGTAAACATTTACATTAATTATACTTCTTGTTTTGGCTGGCAGATGCCCTGTGAACTGTAACAGAGGATGTGGGAGGGGCACAGTAAGGTACAGCCCAAGACTTTACTAGTTGCTGTGGCAGCAGGGCGAAGTGGGGGGACGGCAAACAAAACAAAATAAATCTTTTTTTTTTTCTTTTTTTTAACTTACCTCTACACCTTCGCACCACTGCTCTTCAGGTCTCCGGCTGGACTGCAGGCTCCCAGACACAGGCTACCAGCCTTCCCTGCGGCCAATCCTAACACTGCTCTCATGCTGTTGGCAGCATGAGAGCAGTGTTAGGATTGGCCTGAGTGCCCTAGATTTGTGCTCCCAGGCAGACTGGGAACCTGTACCTGTTGTCTTCAACCCAGCAACACAGTGCCGGGTTGGAGAGAGCTCAGTGCACATGTGTGTTTGGCCGTCCTGAGGCGGTCGTCCAAACACACATGCGCACTGAGTGCGCACCACTCCCTCTCCCTGCCTTTCATCGCACATGGCCCAACCCCTTTAAAAATAAAATGAGGATAAACATTGTTTATTAACATTTATTTTGAACGTTTTGCAGCTGCTTCTGTTGGCGGGTGAACGCTCCTCTGCCATAGAGGAGGAGCCGCCGCTGTACTTTACATAGCTATGTGAAGGTCACACATATCTAATAAACTGCCTTAAGGCCTACGAGTACCATATTATGATTGTATTTCCGATATTCCACTGCCCTAAGGCCCTCCAGAATGTGCTGGAGTAAGGATAATAGTGACTGAAATATCATTCACACAACATCACAATAGGGGTAAGAGCACGAGTATGCATAAGGTCAAGAAGAAAGTGTTCCAGAGAGCATGACTGGGACAGAATTTAACATGTGCAAGTAAAATCCAAAACAAAATGCTTACAGGAATATATCACACATGATTTTGGTTACAGTGACAAGCCCAAAGGGTCGCATAGCCCGATGGAAGAGCAATTGGTCATTTTAATGTCCGGTGATGACCGCAAAGCAATATTGATATGATAAGGGTGGGTCAGTACAAGAAGATAATTGAAGCAAACACACCTCCCAAACTAACTCTCCTGGTAGGGATTAACCTGATGTACAAGCCAAGAAAGACAAAAAAGTCATTGTAAACACCCTCTGTGACTTGAAGCCAAGTGGTAAAAGTAAATGTCTGCCCCACCCATGCGACTGCCACGATGGCCCGTGTCGGTTTCAATGCCTGTGCCCTGTGCATAGGACCTGGTGGCATGCTCTTTCCACCTCACACCAGGTAGGTCCCCTTCTCTCCAGGCCTGCATAGTGAGAAGAGTGAAAGAGTAGTACCAAAACGCCTCGCACATTTCTTTTATTTATAACAAAGAAGGAATACCAAGGCTTGTCTGGCAAGCACACTATGCTACCCAAAGGCAGTCTAAGCGCTCAGGATGCCCAACGCTTTGATTCAGCAGAGCCAAATGTCCGCTCTGGTGGCAGAGACATGCATTCTTTGGGGGGGACGGTAAGTGATTTGGAGGAATATGCAAAAAAGATGGTGACTTGGCTGCGGCAGGACTAAAGAGCATCCCCCCCTCATTTGAACACATTGTGCTCCAGATGGGGCCTCCCCCGTCCAGCAAGGAACAGCATTCTAATAAGATAAGACTGAGTCAAAGGACTTGTGCTCGTTAGAAGAACTGATATAAAGCTTTGGTTCATCACCAAGGTAATGAATGAACACGGTACAGTTGTCCAGCAAAGACAAAAGCAGCACCAGGTGCACATTTAACGCAGCTGCAGATAAAGCGAACACTTTTGGAAACCAAGTGAGATTAGCCCAAAGCTTGACAAACGCCTGGTGTCATATAATCTGCATTGATAACCAAAGATAGTTTATCTAAAAGGACTGGACGTGCCAAGGTGTCCTGTGTGGCGGACATCTAGAGGAGGCGCAGGATAGCACAATGTCCTGCATCCCAAGCACAGAGTACAGCACATTCACTGTCAGGTCAGTCTAGGGCCTGACTAGCAAAGAGATGAACAGAAGGCCCTTCAGGTACAGTCCCCTCCTCGGCCCTGCCCTAATTTTGTCCATTTAGAAAGTAAAAGATCTCCAAATCATCTGCCGGCTTGTGTGAATGAGACACTTTTTGAGATTATTTTATGAAAAAATGATGGAAACAGAGCTGGTGGAGATTTCGATGCCATGGACATTGCACTGGCTTTGTTTTGAGTCTAGGTAAGAGTGTGATAACTACGATAAAAAGTGGCATTAAACACACCAGCTCATGTATGGGGATGGAAATACCGATATTCCAGGCGCTGGGTTGCCCACAAAAAACACACAAATCTGGCATCGCTGAGCAGACTACAGGGGTATAGTGCTGCCACCTCTCCGTACTGTTTATACATGCCTAGATGAAGAAATCAGAAAATAAGGCAAGTGGCCAAAACATGAACAACAGGGATTCCTTCTTGGGTTTGGAGTAGGGGGCAGATTGAGGGGGACGGTAGAATGGGGACTCGGGTACCTGAATGATGTTAACTGTACAGTTTCTTACTATATGTTTTTTCTCTATCATTCTGGTCAACAAGCCTGATTTTGCGAAACTCAGTAAAATCTGTTATAAAAAACAAAAAAAAAAACAGCTCATGTTGGAGCCTGCAATCACATCCATCTGTCAACAGTGAATCTAACAAAAGGAAAAAATAAAAATGTCTATTACAGTTCCATACACGGGGCCCTTTCTATATATCATCAAGAATATAAAGCAAATGCATGTGTAACCAAATTGAATTTGTCAGTATTAATGTTCCTTAAAAATCTATTTTTTTTCAAATATATGTCTCGTTTCATCTTCATCTTCCATGCTAGGTTATTGGCACCCTATTGACTTTTCATTATTAAGAAGGAAAAATAAGGGGGCCTGTGAGTTTTTTACATTCTGGAAGCCTCCTCTACTCGTAGTGGGAGGCTTTACATGTTGAGAAACAAAATTGCAATGTTTGATAATGACACTGTGACTCACAATATCAACACTGTTACACCTCAGAAATTGCCGGGTAAAAGGTGCTACAAGGAGGCATTGTCACTTTTCTTGTGTTTTGCAAGGACTGCATCGATACTTTGCGACTACTCGTGTAGATGCAATGAACTGAAATGCTGCCCTTGTGAGTCAGTACTCAGTTGCAGAGTTGAAATAGTCCATGAGGGACAACTTCCAATGATAGAGTAACAGCTGTGTTCATTGTGGATGATCAGAGAGGGTTATGTATTACTGCATATTCACCTCAATGTACACTTCCCCAGTGTGAGCTTTTAGCAATGCAGCGTTCGTTCCCTTAGGGTAGGGTGACCAGACGTCCCAGATTTCCCCCGACAGTTCCGGTTTTTAGAGGACTGTCCCCGTGTCCCGATGCTTCTCTTAATTTTAAACAAATGTCCTGGTTTTTGGAACAAAGATCAAATCATTACATAAATGTCACGTTTTTTGGGACAAAGGTCAGATTATCTAGGGAAGGATAAGTTAAAGACGCCTACAAAGTATGAAATAATTAAAGTAATTTATCTGTTACTGTCAGGCAACACAGTCTCCTGTCTCCTGTCTGTTCCCAGCAGAGGGATGAGTGTGGAGCAGAGAGAGGTTGGTGGGTTGGGGGTGCAGGGTGGGAGGTCAAGCCATATGTATAGTCTTGTAAATGTGTGTGTGTGTGTATATATATATATATTTATTTATATATATATATATATATATATATATATATATATATATATATATATATATATATGGCACACACATGTATAGGCACACATTCACAAAGCCATGCAAAAAAACGGGACATGCGAGATATAAAATTGAGTGTAAAGCCGTTTGTCCTTCTTTTATGTCTGACGTGTCCCGGTTTTTGCT
Organism: Pleurodeles waltl; assembly: GCF_031143425.1. NCBI lineage: Eukaryota > Metazoa > Chordata > Amphibia > Caudata > Salamandridae > Pleurodeles > Pleurodeles waltl. The sequence continues at coordinate 859,658,555 of NC_090439.1, forward strand.
CCTCGAAATCTGGTCACCCTACCTTAGGGGTGAGGATTGCAAATATGTCACTTTGCAAATGTGAAGGCAGAGATAACTCTCTCCTGTGCCTTGCAACCCTCCATCTCTCCATTCCACGCTGATCCCAAGGATTCACCGAAAGAATGATGCCTCATAGTCTGTGATTCCTCAAGAACAAATTATTCGCTGATCCCGAGGATTCGCAGAAGGAATGTTGCCTCATATCCTGTGATTCGCCAAGAACAAACTATTTGCGCAATGAACAATCTAGGCAAAATCAGGCATTTAGTGCAAACATTGCATCTGCGATGCAACTGTGCACTATGTTCTTTCCCTGCATTTTTCCACTTGAGCGCTCCATGATCTGCCCAGCATTTGAGCGTAGGCATCTGAGAATTATCAGTTCATCTCTGCCTAGGTTAACACATAAAAATTGCCCTTTGCATTGAATTGTCTAAATGACAGCACTTTTCTTGCAATTAATTGATCTCTTGAAAGCAGAGTAAGAGTTTAATTAAGCTGCCTGATTATAGAAAGTTTGTTAGATCAGCACAATTTTCTTTCCTACACTAAGCTGTTTCATCCCTTTTGTGATGCACTGTTTCTGTGTTATAATAATATTTCTCACCCGAAATAATTGTAATAGTACAACTTTGAACTGTGTGATTTGCAAGAGTTACAGTTTGCCTTACAACTGACTAACTGGATGCTCAAATCCGACCTTTAGGGCCTAGTCACAAACGGCACTTTGTAGCATGCCCTACAATAATACCACTCACACACTACAAATGCTATTGGTTAACCTTTATGTAGAGGTTTACTACTCAGCTGCTCCTATCTTTTCCCAATGGATATAATCGCCCCAACGGCGGCGATATCCACACATAAATATACTTTAAAATGATGAAACACTTACTGCAAAATGGGATGGATTTAGGAAGGGGTAAAGCATGTTTAGGGAGGTTTAGGCAGTTGCTCAGGGAGGGACACAAATAAACAAAGGAGTAATCCCATTGCCATTCAAAAACTGCACTTGTACAGTTATTGCAGCCAAAAAGGGCATAAAACGGTTGTAAATGTACTCTATGTCAGGCCTAAAGTAGGCCCAGAACCACACAAGGCCAACCTTGTGTAAACTGCAGCACATTACCACAACAAATGATGGAGGCAGGGACTTAAATAAAACCCCATAGGACATAATGCAAATATAAATACACTTTTTTGACTTTTAAAAGAATATATATATTTTAATGTTAAAAATATATAAATAAAAATATATTATTTTTGTTCAACACACTTTTTAAAATGTAAACTTGAAAGTAACTTTAGGTTGGTTGAAAACATCTTTTAAAATGCATTCTGTACATAACTTTTAGTAATTTCTAGAACATATCAAATAAAAATTATTTTTTTACTGTTGTTGGGATTTTTGCATTCCTACCTCCAGCTTCTACATTACTAAGCCTGCTTATGCATTCTTAACTCCTGCTTGTGCATTCCTAATTTCTGCTTCTGCATTCCTAATTCCTGCTTTGGCATTCCAAACTCCAGAAATTGCATCCCTAACTCCTACTTGTGCATTCCTAACTCCAGCTTCTGTATTCCTAATTCCTGCTTCTGCATTCGTAACTTCAGATTCTGCATTCTTAACTCCATCATCTGCATTTTTAACTCCTGCTTCTGCACTCCTAACCTCTGCTTCTGCATTCCAAACTCCGCTGTCTGCATTCCTAACTCCAGACTCTGCATTCTTAAACTCCTGCTTCTACATTCTTAACTCCATTATCTGCATCCCTAAATCACTAAATCCTGCTCCCACATTCCCTTACTCCGACTACTTCATGCCTAACTCTTGCTCCCACATTCTTCACTCCAGCATCTGCATTCTTCACACCCACTCCACATTCATGACACCTTTTCTGCACTCCTGTTTCCTGCTTCCACATTCAATCTGCAACCTAGCTAGATTCACAAGACGGAAGAGCTTCTTATGGTACACAAAATCGCCAAGTGCTGGGGCCATCAGGGGCATTTGGAGGGTGGAAGGGCAAGGGAGTGCACAATATGTGTGCAATGGGTTTCATATTTTTAACAATGAAAAAGGAAAGAGTTATTCGAGGGGTCTGCAAGAAGGTTCGAAGAATGGTAAAAAATTCCAGTGATACACACTTAGTTACACCTTTTGTGACAGTATTTGTAGCTGATTGATTAGTTTGCAATGTCATTTGTAAGGTTTGTGAATACCCAGAAAGTTCACCACCTTCCTAGAAGCCACCCCATTCCCTTTCTGAGGGGCAATCATGGCCTCACTCCTACCCCAAACTTATAGCTGCATACCAACCACACTTTGGAGTTTCCCCTAGCAATAAATGGAATTCCTGACCACGTGTTCAACGTGTAGCACACACATGTAAGACATATGAACACAGAAGGTTTGATGATTAACACTCAGGGCCTGATTGTAAAGTAGTACTGCATCAGTACTATTTATTACAAAATGCAATTGACAACCTACCACTATAACTCTCCACTTCCACCTCTTGCATCTTTTATATGGGAAGATCCTCATGCATGTTAGTTCACTACTTAGTAATAAATGTGGGAGGGGCTGGGAAAGTGGTTGGAAAGGGGCATATTTACTACTAAATGGGAGGGGTTTAGGGAGTAGTATGGAATGCTTAAGGTAGGGCTAAGGATGGGTTTGGGGAGGGACAGACACCCACCCAGAAAGCAATAAACCCATTGCTATTTATAAGCTTCAATTCTAAAGTTACTGCAGACATAAAGGACCTAAAAAGTAGTAAATGTACTCCCGCTCAAAACTGGAGAACCCCCTTCACCACACACGGAGAATCCTGTGACTGAAACACCCTTCCATAGAAAGTAATGGAGGTAAGGACTTAACATAGACCTACATAGGAAATAAGATTCAAATAAATAATTTAAACCAGTAAAACATGTAAATACATTTTATGTAATAATAAACATTGTCTTAAAAAAATACAAATGTATTATTTTATTTTACAATATTTTAATAACTTTTTAGTTTACAAATTAGGGTATCATTATTCTTTCAAATAAATTATTTAATTACATTATTTTTAAATATTGTTGTACCTCAGTTTTATAACTTTTAATACATAAGAAAACATCATTGTTGTTATAATAATTCTAATTCAATATATTTAAAATATTTAAATCTTAAATTAAAATTATAATTGTTACTATTTCTGTAGATTTTGTATATCATCTTCTACATTTAAAATAAGTATATATAAGATGTGTTTAATGTTTAGTATAAATATATTTTTATGTTTTCTTTTTTTACTTTCCCCTATGGTTTACTATAGGGAGATCTGTACCACCAGCGTTGCACACTTAAAATGCTAAATGTATAAACCATCTTAGATGTGATTTAAATATCACCTTAGAAATGCTTATTCTTCATTTTGACACTCATTACAGTAAATAAATAACATATTTATTGCAGCATAGTGTCTGACTTCCGTAGACCTGTCCGATGTCTAGTAAGCATGTCTAGCTACAGAAAACCGTTTAGTCTAAGCCATCTATGGAGCAGTTCAAACAATCCTTCAAGATTTTTTTTTTCTGGTCTCTCATTTTATGACTAGGGTTCACAGTTAAGTTATTGAGTTTTTATCTGTATCTGATCATACTCCCATTTCCCGGCTCATTGATTTGCTGCCAGTTTCAGATCTATCTCAATAACTACTGAAGACTAAATACGTCCCATTCAAATGGTGCCACATTTGTAGAATATTTTACCAAGCGGTCCTGTGAGAGGTCGGTTTAGGCGCATAGAGAGCACCCGCCTTTGATGCAAGTCTGACTATAAGGGGACGCTCCCTCTCCTGGACACCGGAGGCTACTAGCCTCTTGTGATAGGGTCCTCCCCAGGTATTCCCTCGGCAAGGTAGGCCCCCCCGCCCATCCGGGTGACACTTATTATTTCTACTTAATTGCTATTATATTCAACGCTCACTAAGCATGTATAGCAGGGATCCTTCGCCCTGAAGAATGCCCCGAGACCTTCCAAAGCTCTATTTTGAGGGCAGAAACATGTCGGCTTCTTCCTTTTAGATAGGAGACGTCATTGCTCTCACTTTGGTGTCCCAGTCTTCTTTTTAATCACATCAAACAGAACCTCCTATTAAAATACTTACATGGGTATCTGTTTAGGTGTTTTTATTTCCTAGTCTAGCTGGATCCCTTTTCCAGAACCAGAATTGATTTACGCACTCCCTCCTGTTCCTTTAACAGTGAGGTTGAGTCCGCCCAGGTGGCATTGTCCTACCTGGGTGGGGCTAGGTGGTCATATGATGAAGCATGACACCATAGAGTGTGTGAGACCACCTAGTCCGTAAAGGAAATTCCCCCTCCATTCCATACACCTAAGTCCTCCCTTGTCTCGCCTCTAGTTGAGGATCACGAGGGGCGTAGTGCTACAAGTGATACACTACTGACCTGCCCTCGTTACAAGAACCCCGTACTCCCAATTGTGTTTCTGTGTTGGTTTTTGGGAGTTGAGTACAGCTGTGTTCTCCATCTACCCCCCCACTCCCATAATTTCTCTCTCTGTGTGTTTTGAATATTTTACCCCACAAATATTGTAATGTTTTTGGCCCCATCTCACCAAGGTATTTTCAGTTGGAGACATACGTTTATGGCCAAAAATGCCTTCTTTATGCCAGCCAGAAAGTCTCAAAGGAATTCATGATGAGTGTAAATGCATTTACTGGTGACAATTTCCTGCAGTATTAAATCCCTCTAATGGAGTGGGAATTGGGCATTCCAGGGCATGGTCTGTCTTACAAGTTTGTGAACACCCACAATCATGAACATTTGTGCACATTCCAAAATTTCTCTCTGAACTCTTCCATGTTGGAAATGACTGAAGTAACTCCTCTTCCAGGATGGGAATGGGAACGATCACCCCAGATTTGCTGGGAAGAGGAAGAACTTTCACCACAGCAAACAAGGTTTTGTCCATGGTGAAAAAAGTGCATTTGCACAGTAGGCTCAAATCCCCTTCTGCAGAGTTCTACAATATGTAGAACTAATCCCTTCGGATTGGTCACATCACAATCCCAGTTATACACCTGGTGCAGCTTTCCAGGTTTACAAATGAGAATGTTTGTAAATGACAAAATAAAAATGCCAAAAGTACATTCAGGTAGTGATCCAAGTCTCAGTCTGTATTTATGTATGTATATGGTATTTCTATAGCACAAACCTAGCCGAAAGGCATTGGAGGTCTCTACATGGTCAAGGAAAAACATATGTCAAATGAGTAAGAGAAGATGGAACTGGGTTAAGGATGGTTAATGATTGTGATGTAGTGTTCTTTAAAGAGGTGAATCTTCAACTCTTTCCTACATTGGAGCTGGGTTGGTGCAGTCCTGATGGATATTGGGATGTTTTCTAGATCCTGGTGAATAGATGGAAAAGGCCTATTGTCTTGTTTTTAATTTTTTACATTTCTTAATCTGCAGACTGATGGTGTCCTGGCTGCGGGTTTGCCTAGATCCACCAGAGATGTTGAGCTTTTCTGCATGTTAAGTTGGTCATGATAGCTTTGCAAATGATGTAGCTGGTTTTAAAAATGTTACGGGACGGCACTGGGAGCCAATGGAGTTCCATCAGGATGGGGATGATGTGATCATATTTTTTCAGGCCCTGGATGAGACCTGCTGTTGCATGTAAGATGCCCCTGAAAGATGCCAGTGTGGCACCTGGGAGGCCATGGAGTAGGGCGTTACTATTATCCAGGTGCAAGAGTATGAGGCCTTACCAGCAGTTCTGAAGTCGCTTTCTGGAAGAAAAAAAATTGACTTTCTTTAGAAGAGATGGCTTGTACCAAGCTGTCTTTGTGTTTTTTGGCGATGTGTTCCTTGAGGGTTAGTTTGATGTCCAATGTAATTCCAAGTGACTTGGGATTTGGTGAAAGTTGGGATTTGAATCCATCAAGGTACATGTCTTGGAACTAGGTTGGTTGTTCTTGCTAAATAACAGGCATTCTTTCTTGGTTGGGTTGAGTTTGGATGATGTACAAGCACTGATTGAGGTGTTGCATGCTTGAAGGAGAAGAGACTTTGAAGTAAAATGCTGTACTTTTATGTTTTTTTGTTGAATGGGGTTTACCGCGTCAACATGTGCACACCATTTTTTTATCTATAATAAATTATATTTTATTTTGATGTCCTGTCTCTGTGGAAAGGCATAAATTGTAAACTTGCAATCTACTAGGAAAAATCACATTATCTAAGCATTATCAGCTTACAAAAATGACTTAAGGAAATAGAAACACAATTTACTGCCTTCAAAAAGTTTTGTTTTATGTACCTTTACAAAGTCAAACACAATTTCTATCATCTACCTAATCTAAAGTCAGCACTTGCACTGCAAACAATGAGAACTAACTTCTGGGCATCTCGTTGTGAACAGTGCTTAATTTGTAAATAAAAACATGTCAGTGCCCAAAACTCGCGGCTGCTGCAATTAAATGTGCGAGCACAGAATACAGACAGTGTAATCCTAAAGGCACTTCTCGGGCCTCTCTAATCTATTTACTGACACTCCTTGCTTCTTCAGCTCACTCTTGCAACTTTCTGCTTTCTCCCTTTGTGTTGCTTTTTTTGTTTTTCTTTTCCTACGTCTTTCCCTTATGTCTCTTTTGCCCGCAGCAAATGCTTGAGGCAGAAGAATAAGTGCCAGCCCTCAATTATAAGTGCTGGTGCCCCGCACCGGAAACCACTGGCTCAAATTAAGCACTCGTTGTGAGGGAAAGCAGACTTCTGTCACACACGATTGATAAAATCGCTAACTCCATTAGGAATGGACGGTTATTATTTTGGAGGAAACTAAGAGAACAATGAGTATTTTGATGATTATTACCAAGTCCTCTTTGTAGATAATACTATTCATTTAAACGCGGATATTGAGGTTTTTCTGCATGGTGTAATTATGCCAGTACTTTCTCAAGCGGATCAAGGCTGCAATGGCTCTGAGAAAATATCCTATTGGCAATTATAATTTTTAAATTAGGGAAGACTACTGGATTGTAAGGCTTCACATTGGTGTTTGAATAAGAGTTTTCCAGTGTTCTACAGTAAATAACACACAGAAGTAGGGTCCAATAGAGCAAACTAACAAGTTTAAATCAGACGTCTAAGCCATGTGTCACAAAGACAGTTTGTAACCTGCCTCCTCAGTGATGCTTCTATGTGGGCATCAAATATTAAAATGTTTTGTATTTCTCAGAGAATATCAAGAGTACACCTTGGAAGCCGTGCTTGCTACAACTTCCTATAAATAGTAAAAGACACAAAAATCTATGCATTTTTTCATACTCCATTAGGATAATCACTGTTATACTTTTCATCCTTGGCGTGGTCTCCCTTAACTTTTTGCCTCTGTTTCCCAGGTTGTTGATGTGTGCTGGACTCTGATTTTGCTGTTTTAGTTACTCTGGGCACTTTACCACTGCTAACCAGTGCTAAAGTGCAAGTGCTCCTTTACAAAATGTGTATGCAATTGGCTTATCCATGATTGGCATATTTGATTTACTAGTAAGTCCCTAGTAAAGTGCACTAGAGGTGCCAGGGCCTGTAAATCAAATGCTACTAGTGGGCCTGCAGCACTGGTTGTGCCACCCACATAAGGAGCTCTGTAATCATGTCTCAGACCTGCCATTGCAGTGTCTGTGTGTGCAGTTTCAACTGTAAATTCGACTTGGCAAGTGTACCCACTTGCCAGGCCTAAACCTTCCCTTTTCTTACATGTCAGACACCCCTAAGGTAGGCCCTGGGTAGCCCCAAGGGCAGGGTGCACTGTATGGTTAAGGTAGGACATATAGGGGGTCATTCCTACCCTGGCGGTCCGAGACCGCCAAGGTAGGGGACCGCGGATGCACCGCCAACAGGCTGGCAGTGCATCCAGGCCCATTCTGACCGCGGCGGTAAAGCCACGGTCAGAAAAGGGAAACCGGCGGTTTCCCGCCGGTTTTCCCCTGGCCTGCAGAATCCCCCATGGCGGCACTGCAGGCAGCGCCGCCATGGGGATTCTGACCCCCTTCCCGCCAGCCTGGTTCTGGCGGTTTCGACCGCCAGAACCAGGCTGGCGGGAACGGGTGTTGTGGGGCCCCTGGGGGCCCCTGCAGTGCCAATGGCATGGGCACTGCAGGGGCGCCCTAACAGGGCCCCACATTGATTTCCAGTGTCTGCATAGCAGACACTGGAAATCGCAACGGGTGCAACTGCACCCGTCGCACAAAAGCAACTCCGCCGGTTCCATTCGGAGCCGGCTTCATCGTTGCTGTGGGTTTCCCACTGGGCGGGCGGGCGGCCTTTTGGCGGTCGCCCGCCCGCCCAGCAGGAAAGCCAGAATGACCGCCGCGGTCTTTTGACCGCGGTACGGTCTTCTGGCGGAATCACCACCATAGTAATGTGTTTTATATGTTCTGACAGTGAAATATTGCTAAATTCGTTTTTCACTGTTGCAAGGCCTGTCCCTCTCATAGGTTAACATAGGGCTACCTTTAAATCTGATTAAAGTGTAGATTACCTTTGGGAGCGGATGGACATGTGAAGTTTGGGGTCTCTGAGCTCACAATTTAAAAATACATCTTTTAGTAAAGTTGATTTTAAGATTGTGTGCTTGAAAATGCCACTTTTAGAAAGTGGGCATTTTCTTGAGTATACCATTTCTGTGACTCTGCCTGTTTGTGGATTCCCTGTCTGGGTCAGTTTGACAGTTGGGCTGGTTGCACCTCACACTAGACAGTGACACAAAGGGAGCTGGGGTGTAGTCTGCATTTCCTGATGAGCCTCTGTGCTTGGAGGGAAGGGAGGAGTGGTCACTTACACCTGAAAGGGCTGTGCCTGTCCTCACACAATGCAGTCTCCAACCCCCTGGTGAGTGTCTGGGGCCTGGCCTGGGCAAGGAAGGATTTCACATTCAAAAGAGACTTTACTTTGAAGTAGGCCTACGTCAAAAGAGATATTGGGCATAAGAAGGGCACCCAAAACCACAGACATTAGAACACTTCTGGAAACCAAGAGGAACCTCTGCCTGGAGAAGAGCTGAAGAGCTGAGGAAGAAGAGCTGCCCTGCCTATGACTGTGCTTTGTGGAGCTATCCTGCAGTTGCTGCTACTGCCAGAGTAAGAGAGACTCCTACTCTGCCAAGTGGTGCCTCTCCAGTTCCTGGGACCCTGAAAGGAGAAGGTGGCAGCCTAAGAGGAGGAAATCCACGCACGGAGCACCGTGCGGGGAAAAGATCGACGCAACTCCGATCTGGAGCTGAAGAAACGACGCGCCACCGGCTCCGCGGCTGAAAATCGCTGTGACCAAAGAATCGATGCACAGAGCTGGAGAAACGACGAGCAGCATCGCTGACGGAGGCTGGGAGATTGCAACCCATGCTGTGTGGTTTTCGGATCATCGTGCGGCTGGATATCCGATGCAAGTATTGCTGGGCGTGTAAAAACAATGCATTGCCTGACCGGACCTGAGAGTGCTGACCTGATCGACACATCGCTCTCCTGCGGAGAGAAGAAACGACTCGCCCCGACCCGACGAAAGTAGAAACGACGCAAGGTCTCTCTGGTGAGTGAAATCGACGCATTGCAAGCCCTTTTTGACGTACACTCACCCATGTAGGGGTTATTTTTTACACACCCAGGGTAAATTTTCACGCTAACAGTGTTAGTGTGTGTTTATAAACTACATAAAGGCTCTTTTTGCTTTTTAATTGATAACTGGACTTGTGTATTGTGGATTTTTGTCGTTTTGGTCTTGTTTTTTCTAAACCTGTGTTGTGTCATTTTGTAGTGTTTTCATTAAGTTACTGTGTGTGTTGGTACAAATACTTTACACCTAGCACTCTGAAATTAAGCCTACTGCTCTGCCAAGCTACCAAGGGGGTAAGCAGGGATTAGCTGAGGGTGATTCTCTTTTACCCTGACTAGAGTGAGGGTCCTTGCTTGAATAGGGGGTATCCTGACTGTCAACCAAAGACCCCATTTCTAACAATCACTCTTGACAAACCTTACTTATTTTGGTGCGTCCCTTGCCCTTTCATACACTGAAAAAATATTTACTCCTGTCCTTGACAGCTGTAAATCTGCAACCTTTTTATGGGCAGGAAGCTACCTACAAATGTCTGTGAATGCTCATAAGCATGCAAGTTAGTATAGTTTTACCTCTTTTTGCAGGTACTCCCACCTGAAACACCTGTCAGAAGATTTGCTCATACTTAAAATTATTCAATATTCATGCAATTTAAATACAGCTTATGAATCAGTAAAGTGAATTTGCACTCACTCGTAAGTGATACTAAGTGATGCTACGTGGGCGCCTAAGTGTTACTTAGGTATGAAAATAAGTCCATGAAATTGGTACACACTTTTTATTCCACTTTGCAAGAACTGAAGAAAAAAAATAAGCTGACAGGAGTAGGCATTCAATATCGCTGTATAAAAAAGCTGACTCACAGAATCAAAAATCAGATTCCTTTCCTTGTCATTTGGATTAACAAGATCCGAATATTTCACAGCGAGCAAAGGCACGCAATTCAAGGTTTAATAATTGGTAAAAGATAATAAAGTCGTAAGGTTGAAGTGTGAGCATGCCAAATTTGATCTCTACGAGACAATTTCCTTTATAGAATATGCAAAAGGACCGAAGCTGAGCAGCAAAACAGATGACTACCTGACAATTTTGATTATCGATTTTTTTTTTTAATGCTATGAAAGATAGTGGATTTTACAAAAGTAGCCATGAGTTTGAGGCTTTCAAATGTCAGATCAAAATAGCTGACCCAGAGCTTGCCAGCAGGAGTGCAATCAACAATTCTACAGTAGGTAAGCCGAATTTGTGATCTCGGGCTAAGAGAATGCCCGACACCTGCACCTATTGTTAGAATCTGGCGGTAAATGTTGATGAACACCCCATTTTCACCCTCAGATTGTAACAACAAGTGAAGACCAGAGTTTTCCATGTTCAGTTTCCACTTCACGTATTGGCCTATTTATTGTTTAGTCAAAACAAACAGGCAGTGTAAGCATTGTTTCATAGGTAGACTAAACACACATATGTATTTGTCTACAGCAAATAGAAAAAACTACACTGTCTTTGGTCTTGAGACAATTAATCACAGATCATTTAACACCGATGGGTGTGTTGAGCTTTAAAATATTTTTTACAACCTTTGCAAATTTCTACGAAAAACATCCCAACTTCCAAGATGTTGCAAAGTTTTACACATTGCTTCTTGTGCATAGAACAACTCAGCAAAGGGTAAACTTGCAGACAAAAATCTGCCATGTTGACAAGAAAAGGATTGCAAATAATCCTGCATGCATATTACAAATTAGCTGAGTACGATTAGATTGAAAAGTGTCTTGCTGTGCTGTGAAAGTCACCTATACCCACAGAAAAAAAACGTTGCTTACACAATGAAAAATTGAAGGTAATTCGGAAACCTTCACGAAATGAGAAAATTAGGACATCTGTAAAACTTTGAGGGTGGAAAAAATATTTGCACAGCCCTAACAACACTTCTTTGCTTGTAAGTGCCTTATGCATGGTTTATCAGGCTTTCTTGGAAACACAGTCCCCATTTCTTTAGGGTTAACTACTGCACTACGTTGTAATCAAACTATTGAGATCTACATCTGCCTGATTTCTTTCAATACCTAGGTTCAAGAAAACATCATCATCAAAGAATTCGCCATGTCTCCGGCTGCCTCCAGCAACGTCACATCATCTCCAAAAACTCTGCAACATGCTTCCAGAATTCTCCTGTGACAAATACACCCCCATATGCAGCTACTTTGAACGTCAGCTGGACCCTGTCACCTGGAAACTCAACTTCCCACCCAGCCAAAGAACAAACCTGGATCTGATGGCCCACCATCACCACCGATGAAACCGCTGTTACCATGAAGACCATCCACTCAGGGATCCCATCGGACCCCTGCACCATCACACCTTCACCAAAGAACTCAGACCGCTAAGCTAGGTACTAACACCATCCTCAATGCCTCCATCAACTCAGCCTTTTTTTCTGGACACCTGAAAAAACTCCACCATCATGCCCTTACTCAGGAAGCCATCAACAGACCCAGCCGTGCTTGTCAATTACATGTCCACCTCCCTCCTACCATCCATGGCTAAGATAATCAAGCAAAGCCTTGCCAGCCACATTAGCAACCACCAGCTCCTCGACACCACTATGTCTGGATTCAACCCCAACCACAGTACAGAAACAGCACTCATCACTGCCATGGATGACATCTGCATGATCCTTGACAGGGGATATGTAGCAGACCTCATTTCCATAGGCACCTCTGCAGCATTCAACATGTTCTCACACCTCACCCTCATGAGGTGCCAACACGAGATCGGCATCTGAGGAACCCCCCTCCACTGGATCTGCTCTTTCTTAACAGATAGAATGCAAGCTGTCTGCATAGTACCCCTCCTCTGAAGCCTACACTCATCTGTGGAGTTCTTCAAGGTTGATCCCTTAGCCTGACTCATTTTAACACATACAAGAGCCCTCTGCCTAACGTCATCATGTGCATGACATCAACATCCTCTCCTACGCTGATGAAACACAACTCATACTCTCCTTCTCAGACAAGACTTCAGCACAAGAAACAAGTACACTACCTGTATGACTAAAGTTGTTAACTGGGTGAAAGCCAACTGTCTCAATCTCAACACACACCAACAATATGTAGACAGTGACCTCTGGCAATAACATCTCACTATGGGACTCCACCTGGTGGCCAGCTGAACTTGTAGCCACACCCACTCCTCACGCCAGGAACCTCTGAATCATCGACAACAGCTAAGAGGACACAACGACACAAGTCAACAGTGTCACCACATCCTAAAGATGTTGAGGAAGTTCATCAAATGGCTCTCAAACAATACCAGGAAAAATGTCACCCACGTTCACTTCTCCAGAAAACTGGACTACAGAAATATCAATAAGCAGCTCACCAGAAGACTAAAAGCTATCCTGAACACAGCATCCAGACTCATCCACAAACTCCCACGCAGAACTCACATCAGTCCACACCTCAGAGAGCTTCCTTGCCTCCCAGTACACCAACATGCTCATTTCATACTCCTTGCACACACATTCAAGGCACTACACAAATTAGGCCCCACCTACTTGGACAACCTGCATCTCCTTCCACCAATGACCCAGGCAAATAGGCTCTGCAGGACTTTGACTCACACACATTCCACTCATAGAGAGGGCCAGAGCATTCTCTTACAACACTTCTAAAGCATGGAACATTCTTCCACTTGACATCAGAGACTCCTCCACTCTTCTTGTATTCTGAAAGAAGTTGAAGATCTGGCTCTTCAATTGATATACACACCCTTGGCTGAGTTTAACACATGCACCTCCTCAGAATCAGGATACCCATACAGGTGATAATGTGCTCTACACATACATTTAACATAACTTGAAAAAACAGCAATCTTAAAAGCAGATCACTTTAGGGATGTTCTTCCTTTGAAATTCTTGGCCACAAAACAACTTCTTAATATTTTGGAAACTTTTCTCTTAGCACCAGAGCCACTAATTATCGATGATCAGCAAAGTAATTTTGTCGCAATGTGTCTGGTAGTGCAGCACCAAGAAGCCCCCAGCATATGCTGCACTATAAAGATATAACAGAATTTGATTTGTGAAATGAATTGTTAAAGTTTATATTATAATTTGATAGCGCACCAGTGTTTCTAATGTAGATTTTGCAGAGGAAAATATCGGTAGCAGTGTAATTTATTCTAATAGTTGATTTAAATAAATTGATTATTGGGAGAATAAGCGTAAATCAAAATAGTAGCATGAAAAACCATCTTTCTTATTGTTAGGATATTTTGAAATAATAAGATTTTCGGCACGGCTGAGGGCTAATGCGTCGCTGTGCATATTCAGAAGGGCGAGTTGGGGTAAGCATGCTGCCAGGAAGAATCGGATCCGTTTGAGGAGAGTTGTGAGGAACAATAAGAAAATCAAAAGAATAATTCTAAGGCTTAAAATGATTTGTCTGTGGACCAAGAATTTTGGTGACACATATTCCTCTCTGTGAAGCACATAGACTGTGCTGGGGAACTTCAGGCTCTGTAATCAAAGCTATATCCCCGATATCAAATGTGCTCACCAGTTGTGAGGAATGTAATATCTCGAAGGTTGCTTATACTTATCCGAAGCCGGTTGAGGTACACAGAGATCTCAGTTCCTTAAGCAGAGTTGCCTCAGCAGCGGCCCCACCGTAGGCACTGGAGCTTTGCAGAGTGGGCACCATGTTGAATGTGTTTTTAGAAGCCAGGACATCAGCCACTTTTTGGCGGATACTGTTATCCACCAAACTCTAAATGAGGCCATAAGTTCCAGGCCTGGAAATACTTTTGACAAAAATATTCGAATTTATGTGGTCAGATATGATTCTTACCAAATACAAAGAATCCATGAAATGCATCTAAATACACAATTCCCATAACAAATAATGTCATGAAGCAAGGCAAAAGTGTGTAGCTTCAGCAATAGACACAGACTTTTCATAGAGGCTCGGGACTGGGATCACAAAGGGAAAAACTCGAGTTAAGTGGGGAAAGGCACATCTGCAATACCATGAACTGCGTTTGTGCTGCAGGACTTCAGGACTCCAACAGCGATCCTGAAACTGTCAGGGGCAACTTGGGAATCAAGAATGAGGTTCTGTTCAGGTCCGTGGACCCAGAAATTTGAAAATCAGGCTTCAGGGAGTGAACACCTGGAGACAAAACGACACTTGGAGCAGGAATAGGTGATCTGTTGCCAGGTAGTTCAGTTCTGAAAACCCCGAAAGCCGGGAGTTGAGTCAAGTCCCAAGTGTAAGCCAGACATCTTCCGGCAGCGCACACGTAGACATAAAGTTGATTCTCAAATTCTATCATTAACGGTTCAATATGTGATAGCTCTAGTGGGAGTCATCTTATAGACAAGCACATGGCAAAGATGAATCATTTAAGACAGACAAAGGCAAAACGGCTAATCTGGATATCATGGAACTTCCATTTCACTTTTTCCGTGCGGTTTCCGATTGACGGTGACCTGACATATGAACCAATTAATACACAATCTGATAACTGTTGAGAGTGTTAAACTCATCTAAACTTTTTGCATGCAAATGAAGATGTACAAAATGAAGATGGCGCAGACACTTGGCTATACTCAATAGCTCTCTAACCTTGTCCTACATGCATGAAGGTTAACTCCTCTGACCGCTCCAAATAAGGCCTCATTGTAGAACTGCTTATCGCGGTGGGGTTTATAGCCCCAGTGGTGAATAGTTACAGAATGCATTGTTGCTATTATAAATAATCTACAAAACGACTGAAGACTTACTAACCTCCCTGATCCCCAACCTCCATGGTGCCAGCACCATTCACCCAGAGAGCACCTCCCCCTTTGTGAATCAGGTACCACCTCCGTCAAGGGGTTGGGCGTCAGCCAATGATTTGAAACCGCAAACATGGATGCATTTGGTACTGAATCACAATAAGGAACGAAGACCACCTTTCGCGCTTTTTCCTAAAAGCGATTTGGTTTGAATCCGTAAACCCATTTTTTGCATGGAATTTTTTTTTCAACTCTCAAAAATAGTTTCACACCTTCTAAAAAGCCATTTTGCTGTCACACAGCCTGTAATTTTGCAAATCGCACGCTTATGGTTATATTTTAGTTTACATGATAACTACAATAATAATTTACAACAATAATTTACTAACTCGGAGGTTGGTTTGAAGACGCTTGCTGCTTTCATACGACTATTAGTGATTATCTATGGTACACTTGAGATATGATGGCAATGTGAATTTAGTTAGAAGTGTTGGGAGTGGTACATGGTTACTCACATTATGATTACATGGGTGAACTCATGCCGTTGCTGGCTAGGGATGGAAACTGTACTTACTTCAGTTAAATATGAATTAATATTAAACAGTAGTTAGGAGAAATGTTACTTACTCGAACCAAAAGCAATATGTTTTATGCTTTCTTAGGATGCATTTAATAATATTTCTAAATTGCACCTTAGGATGAATTTAAGGGACTTGGAACAAAGAGTTGGCGCTCACTGGATGAAAAACTGGGACAAGAGAAGGATTTGTGTTCTACTGGTTCTGTCAATTGTAATTTTTCTATTTTATAATACTTATTTCTATTTTCTTTTTCCCACCATATGCAGACTATCTATTCATGGTTAACCGGAGACAGCCTTGCCTGAAGGAGTTTTATGTAGAACACTATCCAGCTGGATTGACAAACCAAGAATGTCGGTGCTAATCACCTGAACCACCTTGAGAAATTAAACTAATCACTACTGCATAAGACTGAAATTAATGATAGCAACAAGAATCAGCGCCAAAATAGCATCAAGTCTGGGTTGGAAATGTGTTTTTCTGGAGTAGTTCCCCAAAGGGATGGGGTCATTATTCGCAAAGAAGGCACACTGAAAAATTCTGTCCTGGGAACGTGACAATGAAGGTAGATGGATCGTAGTAAATAATAATAATAATTACAATAATAATAATAATGGGGTCCACTGTGGACTGGCACAAGTTTTATCTGGTTAGAAATTAAATTGATATGTCTCCCTGTAAATGGAAGACTGGTCATTGTAATGATTTCAAATAAGTACTCAGCAAGGTAGCAGAAAACCTATTGTATGACAGAATGTGGCCACTTAAGTCTCAAAAATACCTAATCATGTTATGTAAAATCTTAGCACTCATGGACGTATCAAGAGTACATACACCCACTAGACAGGAATTCACTTCCTATTCCTTCCCACACCAATGCTACTCCCTGGTTCACTACCTTATACTGAATGGTCATCTTCTAGACCAGGAAAAAACAATCCCCAATGGTTGAAAGTTCTCCATACCTGATCATGCCTGTATTGTCTTGTTCACTGCAAAGCACACTACTATATCGACCTCTAAGTCATGGTCTCTGAATGCTGAAATTCTGGGTGATTCAGATGATTCACAAGACAAGTCAAATTTTAACTTAGACAGTACTTTGCAGAAAATAGAACTAAATAAATTCAGCAGGACCCCTGTAGGACACCATGGAAAGAGTGCACAGGGACCTTCTTTTAATAGCATCTTGGCACATCAGAATAAAATCTGAAAAACCTGAATCCTTGGAATTGAAAATCAAATAAAAGACATAAGAAGCCCACATTAACCCTAATGCATTCAACTGCAACTGCAAGAAACTTAAAACATGCATTTGCACAGCTAATAAAGATGGCCATCTGTTATCATATTACAACAAGGCAAAAAACTGTTTTTCAATTAAAAGTGAGACTAACTTAATCTGCATCAAGGACAGTGGCCACTAAAATCTTCCGAATTAACAGATTTCCTTTTTTTTACCGTTGTGATTTTTTTTAAGTTGATGAATCGGTGTCTGCATGCAACATGCCCCCATATATGACTCCTTGTACCCCGCCGAAGAGCACTTTCAGTTTAACCCCTTGCAGGATGTCAGAAGCCATATACACGCTTCAGTTCGGTTCTGACAGAGAGACATTAACTTCCTCCCTCCTCCCTGCAAATGTCTGTCAGGAGGGCTCCGGGCCCATCCCTTACCTGCACTTCATATCTTGGTGAGTCCCTGAGATATGCCTCCCAGATTAAAAAAAATTGTTATAACCTTAAATGTCAAAAGAAAAAAAGAAAAATTAAATTTTTCTGTGGGAAATGATTCGTGCTGCTGAGAAAGCTCAGTTGGTTAATGCAATCACTTCAGACGTGTGCATATAGCAAGAGGGTGTCATTTTAACTTCATTGGGGAAAAGTGACGCCAGTTCATAGTGTAATGAGGACCTAGCCTGTGACAGAAAGCACCATCAGTATGTAGTTATGAACTTAAATAGTATACTACAATTGTTCAAAGATACACCAGTAAGAATGCATGGCATTACCACGAAAAAGGTTACAGGGATGTTATAGTTAGGCTGACATTTTAAACATACAAAACCATAGAAATTCAACTCGCACCCCCACCATGCACAGGTTTTTCATCAAATATCACATTGATATTATCAATGATGCTATCAAAGATGTCATGAGTGCTGTAATTTGTGGGGTAATTAGCAGTGCATGGTGAGGGCGCGAGTTATAGTTACTTAAGTTAACTCTTACAGGTGAATTTCTATAGTTTTGTACATTTAAAATGTAAGCCTAAATATAACGTCCCTGTAACATATGTTTTTTAAATGAAATTTCTATGGGCTTTTTTCAAATCTATTTTCTAACTATAATGTCCCTGTAAAATGTGTTTTTTTCAGTGAATTTCAATGTTTTTTTTACGTAAAGTAATTTTCTACTATGCGTTTATCCAACCACTGCCACGCATGGCCTTTGGCTGTGTGCGGGAGTGATTGGCCGCAGGCCAGGCCTTGTGGCCAACCTCTATAACCACTCAACCCCACGCTGCACACGGCCTATGGATGTGCACAGCAGGGTTTGCCACAGGGCCTGGCCTGCAGTCAGGCATTGTGGCCAACTCCTATAACCACCCAAACCCGGGCCATGCATGGCCGTGCGTGGTGGGGGTTGGCTGCAGCATCAGACCTGTGGCCAGGCACTGCAGCCAACCCCCCTCACCACCCAACCCCACTCTGCGCACAGCCTTTGGTCGTGCACGGCGAAAGTTGGCCCTGGTCTATCTCTCTGGGTGTGAAAATAGGTGTGACAGGGAGTATCTGGATGTGAGAGTGGCTGTGTGAGTGTTTTTCTGGGTGTGGGAATGAGTGCGTCCTTGTCTGTGTGGGTCTGTGAGTGGGTGCATGAGTGTTTCAGTGGGTCTGTGAGTGAGTGGGTGAGAGTCTGAGTGGGTGTATGAGTGGGTGCATGACTGTCTCACTGGGTCTGTGAGTGTGTGTGTGAGGGCTTGAGTGCTGCTGTGAGCGGCAGCACGAGGGTCTGTGAGGGGATGCATGTCTGAATGGTTCTGTGAGTGGGTGCGTAAGGGTCTGAGTGGGTGCATGGGGGGGAAGAGATTAAAAGAGAGAGAGAGAGAGAGCATGATAGAGAGTTTTTACTCTTTGATGAATGATATACTTAGAATGAGATATTTCTGGACATATTGAAAAGCAAAATGTATGTCAATTAGAAAGAGTGTGATCAAACTTCAGTATGAATCTTAAACTTTTGAAGTTGAAAAGAAATGAAAGAAGGAAAACAACCAGGGGCACATCTGGAGTAGAACCCTCAACTTTCAGTGTGAGGTTCTGTGACCTTAATCTTTACACCATAGGTGATGCTTCCAAACATACCTATGACAGTCAACCCACGCATGTGAGTGGAAAGAAATGTGAATGTTCCATCACTAGGAAGGCTTAACACTCAAAACACTAGTAAATAAACAAACATACTGCCAAAGCAGATTTGAACCTTCAGCCTACTGAGTGACAGCACAAGACCTTGACCATTAGGCCAGGAATGACAATGTTCTGCTCTGCATCCAAACATAACTATAACATTTGCACCAAACAAAACATCCTGCTAGTCTGACTCCCTGAAGTAATTGCATGGAGAGAACATTACAATGACAATCTCTCTTTCTCTCGCTCTCTTCCATCCCATTATAGGATGGAAGAGAGAGAGAGAGTGACAGGACCACAGAGGGACCCTCAAGGCCCACGCGGTCCTAGCCAGCTCCCCATATCCTGCGGGAGCCTGATTGCTCCCACAAGCTGTGGGAGCTGCTTTAGACAGCAGCTCCCTGCTTGTGGGAGCATTGTTTTCAACTGTTTCCCTGCATGCATATTTGCGTGTAGGGAAACAGATGAAAACTCCACTTTCTGCCAGTGGAAGCTGTTCGATAGCTCCCCCTGTTAGAAAGCAGACTTTGTTTGCTTTTGCTTGGTGGGAGCTGTTAGCTCCCACCAACCAAAAGCAAACAGCTATGTCTCAAGGGTTAGCACCCCGGGACATAGCAGGTTCTGGCCTGGGGGTTGCAGTCCCCAGGGCCATTATTGGCTCCGCAAAAGGGGCCACGTGGCCCCCCCTTCAATGTAATTTAGTCCCGGGGAGGTGGTGGTCCCTGGAGCCCACAACAGACCCCCTTGATTCTTTTATTGTAGCCCTGGGGAGGTGGCAGTCCCTGGGCCTGCAGGGGGGGGGGGGCACGTGCCACCCCACATTGTATTTCTTTAAAACGGAAGGAGGTGGTTGTCCCCTGGGCTGTGGGGTGGGCCAGGTGCCCCCTGCATCCAAATTCATTAAAGCCCGGGGGAAGTGGTGGTCCCAGGGCTGTGGGGGTCAGGAGGCCCCCTCCGCATTCAAGATGTCAGTGCATTTAAAAACTGTTTTTTTAGCCCTGGAGGGGTCCCTCAAGGACACCAGTACCGGAGCTAAAGGGTCATGGTGATCTACCCTGGCCCCTTGTCTTATATTTGTATCTTTTTTTCTGGGACTCAGCTGAAGCAGAGTCCCAAGATGGCTGCCAACACTTCCTGGTTAAAGTGCTGGCAGCCAGTCGGAGCTCTGCATTTCCCTGCATGAGCTTGTCATATTCACGAAGTCATTGCGGCCAGATATATCCAAATTTGGATTTCCTTTAATATCTCAAAAACTACTGAACAGATTTACACCAAATAACTGAAAGCATAATCTGCATCCTGACAGCTAAAGTTTTGCCAAATTTGGAGTAATTACATCCAGAGGGCTGTAGTCGTCTTCAAAACTCCTATGGGAATTAAGAAGGGGAAACACGTTTTTTTACACTCCCCATTTGTTTTAATCAGCCCCCGCTTGATGGATCACCCCAAAACTTCCCATGAGCAACAAAAATCACCAGCACACTTTGTTTGGAAAATTTTGTGAAGATTCATCAAACGGTGCCAAAGATATAGGCAAGTCAAAGAATGCTTTTTCTATGGAAACATGGTCCTAACTGTAACTACCCACTCGGGACCGCCAGTAGGTAATATATATATAGTTTTGGAGGGAGGACCCCCAACCAATTTTTATCAAAATTTACCCCTACCTTCCATTAACGCAACCCACTCTCCTCTTAACCCTATAATAACCTGTATCTCCTTTTACCTCTATCCACCTTAAAACGTAAAATTTCCCTTACTGCTGTTTACCACTACCCATCCCTGAACCTTAAAAATGATCTCCCATTACAAATTATTTATAAAATATACACATATTTAAATATATATATTTATGTGTATATTTTATAAATAATTTGTAACAGGAGGTCATTTTTAAGGTTCAGGGAGTGCGGCGTTACAGTTGCTGTCAGCTTTTTGTTTTGAATATATGTATATATATTCAAAACAAACAGCAGACAGCAACTGTAACGCCGCACTCCAGGTGAGTTGTTATACTCTTTTAATTGCAGTGAAATAAATCACCAACCATCACCACCGACACATTTCGACCTACTGGTCTTGTTCACGGTATCTAAGTGTTTTTTCAATGTCTGTTATTTATAATCTATTCCCTATTGCCCAACCTAGTGCATTCTGGGACATGTGGTGAGCTTTAAAACCTAATTCTTCAAATGAAAGGATACAACATCTCACAGTATTCCAAAGAGTGAAAAATAAAATATAAAACCAGATCTATTCAAGAACCTACGGAAAGCATGTTTGTTCACATTTGAAAAAACATAAATAAGACCCAGAAAGGAAATCACGTACTATAAACTGGTGTTGATTATTTTGACAGTAGTCCTACTCTAAGGGGTTCGCTCATTGAACCACAGTTATTAATCATAAGTGTTCAAGTTCCTTCACTATCTATAGATGTTATTCCTTTGTCCTCTTTGCTATTCAGTCAGTAACACATATTTAAGAATGTTCCAGTTACTCCCAGATATATCCATTCATATTCTATAATAGGCAATTGTATATCTACATGGTATATGATACTGTGCATATTGTTGCATCCTGGATTATAAATGATAGTGAAGTTCCTCATTACCATTGAGACCCCTCGGGCTCTTGGTTCTTAGCTGTATTACAAATCGTGATTCCAACCATCTTAGTTTCATCTCTTGGTCTCCTCCCCTCTCATTACTGTCAATACTTGCGATTCCGAAGAATTTCATATCTGTCCAACTAACTTCATCATGTGTCATCAGATGTTTGGGCATGGCATAGGTCAGATCCTTATTTTGCACAGCTCTAATGTGTTCTAAAACATGTTTTTAAGGGGACAGATTGTGCTGCCCACGTAGCGTAATCCACAAGGACATTCAATTATATGGACCACATTGCTGGTATTGCAAGTGATCCTTTTATTGATCATCAACTTGTTACCTCGGTAATCAAGGAATTCTTTCATGTTTGTACCTATGCGGCATGCTTTGCACTTGCCACGGCATACAAAGCCAGTTGTTTGAGCTGTTAGCTAATTTGGCTGTTTCTTCATCTGAAAATGGCTGTTGATCAATAAGTCTTGTAAAGACGGTACCTTTTTATACGTTACCATTAGTCTATCTCCAATCAATTTTCCATCATCTGGATACTTTCTTATGACATCCCAGTATCTATTAAGGATGTTCAAAATTAGATGATTCTCCTTGCTGTATGTCATTACCAATCTTATGTTGGATTCATTCTTTGGTGCATTAGTCATTGGTTTATTTAGTAATTCCTCTCTTGTCCGATATCTCGCTTTTAGTTCCCCAGATCTTATGCCTTTGTATTTGTATTTTCTCTGGATGAATCTTTGTCTGGTTTCACTAAACCTTTGTTCCGTTTCTTGTTCGGTGGAACAGTTTTGTTTAATCCTGATGAATTCTCCATATGGTATGCTTTTTTTTAGGGATATTGGGTGGAAACTGTCTCCATGCAGTATACTGTTCGTTGAGGTTGCCTTCTGAAAAAAAGCTGTCTCGATTTGGTTATTCTCTATATATACCTGTATGTCCAAAAATTGGACACAGTTAGTACTCATATTATATGTAAATTGTAGGCCCATATCATTTTGGTTCCACTTTTCAAAGTATTGCATAAATTCATTCTCTGTTCCATTCCAAACAATAAAGAGATCGTCTATATATCTTAACCAAATTATTGCTTTTTCTGCAAATTCTTCATTGTCCTCTCCCCATGCTACATGTTTTTCCACCAACCCATGGTGAGGTTCGCGTAGCTGGGTGAGAAGGACACGCCTATCGCTGTCCCACAGATCTGGGCATAAATTTGGTGATTGAATAAAAATATGTTATTCCTCAAACATAGATCAATCATTGTCAATAGCATTTGTGAATGTTTCAACGTATTCATATCACGTTGTTGTAGAAAGTAGCATACCGCTCTAAGCCCTATTTCATGACTGATGAATGTGTGTAAGGATACCAGATCAATGGTGATTAGTTTGTACCCCTCGTCCCATCCAATGCCAGCTAGAATTCGCAAAAAATCGCCTGTATCCTTTATGTAGGAACTTAGACTAGGTACCATCGGGGCTAAGAAATGGTCCACATAGGTTGAGACATTTTCATATAATGATCCACAACTGGAAATTATCGGACGTCCTGGCGGCTTGTCCAGACTTTTATGTATCTTTGGAAGAAAAAATATGGTAGGTACAATGGGACTTTCATTTTTCAAGAACGTTCTTTCACCATCATTTAGCAGGCCCTCCTTGTGCCATGTATCCAGATATTGGTTCAGCTCCAAGGTTAACTCATTTATGGGATTCTTTTCCAATTTCAAATAGTGATTTTTTTTGTTTAATTGTCGGTACGCTTCCTCTATGTATTGTTGCTTTTCCATAATCACTATGTTGCCCCCCTGGTCAGCTGGTTTTATTTCCAAATTCTTATTTTTCATCAGTTCCTTAAGTGCCTTGAGTTCTTGCAAAGTGATATTTTCTCTTTTGGTATTTTTGATCTTTTCCACTTTCTCTAATTCTTCATTCATCAGGTCATGGAATGTGTCCATCCTGTTACCTGGTGATAGTACCGGACAGAATTTAGATTTAGGCTTGAAGTCTGTGCAGCAATGTCCTCCTGTGTTGATTTCTAATTGCTCTAGGACTTGGGTTTCCGAGATCTTATGTTTTGAACATAATCTGGAGGAAAGGTCCATTCCTCACATTTGCACCAGCATTAAATGCGCGCCATAATGAGGACCGTTTTGTTTTACTATATATATATGTATATATAGTAATATATATATAATAAATAAATATATTTATATTTATTTATCATATGTGGTAAAGGCATGCATTGTAAGGGCATGCATCGCAATGGATGCATGGTAGAGGCTGTTTACTTAATGTCACCAGTGCTTAATTTGAGCAGGTTGTTGCATGTGGAGCCCCACCAGCACTCATTTTTATGTTTCGCCTATACAGCACACGTGCAGTGCTGTGAGACGTATTGTTTAAAATTCAGTGGGCTTACAACCTGCCCACAGCATATCATTTGTTGTTTTCATTGTCAGTCTCATTTGCATTCTTTAGATTGCTTTGCTCTTGTAGGCTTCCCTTCTTTCCTTGTGTTAGCGCCTCCTTGGAGCATGCACCAAGTACATATGTTCTTCCTCTTTGTTCCTCCTCATCTTTTTGAAATGCACTATATATATTTTTTATTTTAAAAGAGCTTGGGTGTTATTCCTGGATGTGCAGTCTGATTTCATACTTTTATCACAGGCTTATGGCTTATGGCTTCCTATTTCTATTGCATTCTGTTACATCAGTTACTTACACCCAAAACTGTACTACTCTATGCCACTTCACTCTACTGCATACCAATCTACCCCACTCTACTTTAAGCAACTCCACTCTTCGCCACTCTAGGTCACTCTACTCTACCCCACTCTAATCCATGCTACTTCACTCTCCTTTATGCCACTCTATTCTACTGTTTGGCACACTACGTAACCCTGCTCTATGACACTTTGCTGTACACCATTTTGTTGTACACCACTCCACTCTATGCCATTCCACACTACGACATTCCACTCTGCACCACTCTTAGCCACTCCACTCTCTACCACTCTACTCTACGCCACTCTTGGCCTCTCCACTCTCCTCTCCTCTTTTGCCAAAGTAAAGGGAAATAAGTTATGGAAGGATTAACTCCCCACTAGGAGGGCCCAGGACCCAAAAGAAAGACACAATTGTAATCTAAAAAATAACAATTGAGCCAGCTCTTACCAACTTTCTTAAAAATCTGTTTCGGGAATTCATCCAACATGGTAACACATAATGCAGTACTACAGAAGCCTCAATAATGTTAATCCCAAAGAAGGCAAAGGTCCCTGAAGGCTGTTGAGAAATAGCCCAGTTTTCCAATTAAATACTACCTGCTTATTCCATACAGGAGGTCATAAATGTATTAATACACAATACTCTAACTGGTTTCCTAAACACTGATTATGCGCTTATAACAGAAGGCTGTTTGGTCATATCATTAACTGTGATAAATCTTGCTTGAGCCCTCTTCAATTATTAATAACAATGGGGATCAATCTCTCAATAAAGTTTACCTTTCCTTTTTAAATCCATCATTATTAAACCCACCCTTGATCCAGTGCCTAATGGCCCTTTAAAGAACAGTAAATGCATCTGTCAAAGGGGCCGACCAGTGAGCGAAGTCACAATACATCTCCAAATTTGCTGACATCATCAAACATTGGAACATTCTGGAATTAGCAATGCAGACTGGGTAAAAATAACGGGTTTGTGTTTTCTCTACATCATATGGCCCCTTGAGCACACAGTTCATCCTGCACGTATGTCACCCTACAAAATTCACAAGTTGTGGTTGCCCCCTTTCACCACTACTTTCCTCCCACCCCTCGAAGCTTTGCTGTACATGTGTCTAAACTTACGCCATGCAGCTATTATTAACAAAACAAGGTTACCCAATGGATAAATTATACTCTCAGTATATCCTCTCACACACTTTCAGAAAGGTCTTTGTAACCATTGACTACTTTTATGTCGAATTAATCTGTGCCAAAAAAACATCAAATTGCTCAGTCTAAACTCTGACGAAATAAAAAAATGGGAGGGAGCGGTCTGCTGAAAATGTGTGACTACCTTAGCAGAAGTAATTCCTAACATAAGGGACCATTCCATGATCCGGTGCTCTGCCGGCACAGAATGGGCCTGTATGTTTCTTTTTGGTATCTCTAGCGCATGGACTATATCAATATATATATGAGTTAATGCATGATTTGCTGACATCGAAGCTCAGAAACACAGGGTTGTCATTGCTTCTTTGTGTTTTCCAGGTCTACGTTCAGCAAAAGGTCACTAAATCTAAGCTAATTCATGGTAATATGTGTGCCCAAGAAGCCAAAAAGAAATGCACAGATCTCTTCTGCACTGGCACAGGACAGAAAACGGAGACAATATGGCCCCGGTGATGCTAAATACATTATTGACACACGTACATTAGAAAAGGCAGCCGGTTTATGAAGATAACATCGTTTTTTGCACACTTTTTACTCTGGAAAAGGACACAGTGATCAATATCTACAATCTTCAAAGACAGGACTAAACCCATACCCTTGCTAGATGGAAAGCTAAATATTTGTGTATGGGTATGCTAACCCAAGGTTGTCCAACATCTGGAAGGGCGGGATGCATGTCATATCAGATTTTCAGGCTAACCACAAAAATAACTTTATATGCAGTAAATTTGAGTGGGAAATCAGTTGTATTGTGTGTGGTTAGCCTGAAAGTTTTTCTTGGATCCTGACTCCTACAACCCTGCTATAACCCAATATTATTCTCTAAGCTATCAACTTCATAATATTACCAGAACTGTGGAATTGAGGAATCATACTTGATGAGATCTTTTCACTATTCACTAGTTAACCTCGCTTATACCAATACCTCTATCATAAATATGGCCAAACTCCTGTTCGACAAAGCACTTTCTTTATTAACAGGCATATTGGAAACTTTAAAAATATGCAAGCATATGGAAGTGCCTTCATAATGTTTCATGAGCATTCAGAATACAGTATGATACAACGAAACTAATTGCATTCATATCAGTCTGCATGCATATCGATATTGGTAATAACTCACCGCATCAGCATATTGTGCTTCCACAATCTGATACTTATGGATCTGCCCTGCTAAATGGCGTTTTATGTTTCAAAACTACTTTCATCATTTCTTTTGTTGTTAGCTAAATTTATTGGTGCTGCTTAGGAAATGTCGATTAACTTTCTGAACTGAAATGTTGCTAAATATGTTTTTGCTTTACTGAAGGGGTTTTGTTTTTTTATTTTTTTAACTTCTTTGACACATCCATTAATTGCTGCAGTTGGTTTTAAAATTAAGGTGTAATTGTTTATAAAGAGAGATTAATGTTATCTTTATATAATATAATTATCACATCCTATGAAAGGCACTGTTTATATGAATTTGCTGTTTTTGGAACATATTTATGAAATACATATCTTTGAATTAAATTGATTAAGCATTACCAGTGTGGTGCCCTTCCTGGCTGAGCAATTATTTTTAATGTAACATGCCTTTACCTGATTGAACCATGCAATAGTTGCGTTCAGGTCGAACAAGGTTATTGAGAATTAAGGCTTTGCGTTTGCAGGATTTCAGTTTGTGTGACAGCTAACTAAATCCATGTATGAGAACATGTTCATAAAAACCTGGGCAGTTTTAAAGCAGGTTTTGAATCTATTTTATTTTGGTCTCATTCAAATTTAATTTCATTGAAACAGGTATACAGGTGCTCTCTTTGATCAAATGGTTTACCAATAAAAGTTACTGTTGCACTACTTACAGAATATCATAAATCATACCCGGTCTCCGGGCAGAAGGACATCACATATTGTCACCGAACTCTATGATTCCCATCTGTCATCTGAAGGTAACCTATCTTTCTGTTGAGAAATGGTCTTCTAAAATGCATCTGTAAACACTAGAGGATTTAGGCGTGGTTCTATCGGGAGAAGGTTCTCGCTCACATGGTCCTTCAGGTCACACAGGGGTAGGGGATGTTGTGCAAGATGACGGGACTTTACCCACTTACTACTGCTGGTGAGATCAGGTTTGGCTTCCTGGCAATAGCTCTTTCATCTACAAGACCAAATAACTCCTCCCCTGGAACCTACCTGAGCACTCATCACCTATCACCCACACTTTTTAACCTTTATATACACCCACTGGCAGAGATTGTATGTCCTTATGGTTTGTCATTTGTTTCTTCTGCCGACCACACTCAGTTGATCATTTCATTTTCCTCAAGTTCTAATACAGTTCAATCCCAGCTAATGCCTTGTCTTCAAGAGGTAGCCAGATGGATGGCAGACTGTAAGCTAAAACTGAATGAAGACAAGACAGAGGTTTGTCATTGGGGAACAACTTTCATCATAGGTCCGTGACCCTTGTTCTGGAAGGTCTGGAGTCTTTACCACCTCCGAAAAGCACAACAAAGAGTCTGGGGGTGTGGCTGGACTCCGCCTTACCATGGACCAACAAGCAAGAAAGCTCGATGCCACCTGTTTTAAAGTACTGAGGTTGTTGAGGAAAACCTTTAACGTTCTTCCTTTCTTAGCCAAAAAATTTATTGTTCAAGCCCTCATAATCTCACATCTAGATTGCGATAATGCTCTTTATTTTTGGCTCACCTGATTATGTGGTGAAGAGGCTTCAGATTGTGCAGAACACCGCTGCTCGCCTTCTTATAAACATCACAAGTCATCAATCGGTTAAATCCTCCATAGCAGCTGTCCACTGGCTTCCGGTAGAACAACGTGTACAATTTAAGGCCCTCTGCATTATGCATAGAGCACTTCACAACAGGGGCCCTGCTCTTCTATGACCTCCTTGCTGAAGATCCCTAAATTCAAGAGAGCTCAGTGGGGCAGAAGATGTATGGCCTACAGAGCTGCTATACTTCGGAACTCTCTCCCACTGGGGCTCCGCTAAATTAGCCATGAACTTTCCTTTCATAAGAATTTGAAAACCTGGCTGTTTAGGGCCTAATTAGGTGTCCCCACAGTTCACACTGTTCTGCTTCAGTGCTGGGAGGCCTTCGGGTAGCCATGCACTATACAAATCTCTTAAACTAAACTAAACTATCTCTGCTCTATGTAACATCTCTCCTACCCTCAAGCAGTAGAGCCCTCCATCCCTTGCCACCCCTCCGCCCAGTGGCAGCACTCCCCTTTTGTCACCTGGTAGCCTCTTTTTCCCCATTTCCTGCTCCCACTCCATTATAATGTCAATCTAGCACAGCGCTGCAGGCTTTGTAGCTATGTGTGTGCTTCAGAAGTCTCAAACCTACAATATACATACTTACAATATACATACAAGGAACCAGTGATGCCACATTCTTGCAGGATAGCTCTTGGTCATATGGAGAGGTTGAGTATACATATTCTTTCATATCAGGGTCGAGGCCAGTAGAGTCATCAGACACCACCTTCAGGCCCAGGAGACCGGACTGTATAGCCACAGGTATACAGGTGGGAGAAGGGGTCTGTGAAGACACCTACAAGTCAGATTAGAATCGACTATGGAAACACTGCCATGTTGATCGGATGACAAACTTAATGTGTAGTCAGGTGTACATGTTGGGGACTGAATAAACACTGTCCTAAAGGTGAGAGTCCTGTCAAGGATATTGAGCTGTGCAAACATAGTCCTACAAGCTATACCCCTAACATCAACAGACACACCTGAAAATCCTCAAATATCCCCTCATTACTAGAAAGGACAAAAGAAGACACCCCTACATATGCATCCCATTGAAAGAAAGAGACAATTCAGATTCAATAATCGATCAGTCTCACAATGTGATTTAACAGCCCTAAATGCATCGAAATCACTCCTTCGCTACTGGAATAAACCGCACCTAATGAAAGGCAGATCAGCAGCTGTTAGCATGTCAGCTACCTCTGTTCTATTACATGGCCATTAACTATACTTACTGGCACTCACTGAAACATAGTTAACTCCAACCTCTGAATGAATAGTAGATACACTGTACCTTATTTATTTTAAAATAATAGACAAGGACAGAACAACAAGACTGGTGACGTTATTAGCCTTGTCCACAAGCAACACCTCATCGGAATCACGATTAAAACTCACTTTCTTTCTTCTTTCGAATGCCTCATCACACAGACAAAACATAGAAGACTGAACGCCACCTGCCATCCTCCAGAAATTAGCACCTCTTCCATTGATTACATAACACATAGTTTTATTATATCACATATACTAAATAGGACTTTGAGCTTTGGAAGCTTCGCCATGCCTGAGAGCATTTTAGATGAAAATAATCACTTCCAACACATTACGTTTTCACATGAAATGTCACCGTCACCACACATAAAATTATACACAGCTCAGACCCAATCCCTGTGACTGACCATTGGTGCATACCTTTCATTATTTTCAGTTCCCATGTAGTCTACAAAACCAAATTCTGAAGACTATGAGGCCGCTAGAGACTTGAATGTCATCAATGTTTGATATGACTACAGGCCTAGCAGGCTCCCATCATGGTACTGCTACAAATCCTGTCACACCTTTCCACAAGTACAATAAGAATCCCACACTCACAATGGAAAACTTGCCCCTCTCCCACTAGGCAAAACATAACAGAATCATGTTAAACTTGGTGAGCTTCTTCATCAACATGAAATACTATTTCATCTGTATGCAGTCACCAGCTGCCATAATTGAAGATAGACTGCAGAACTAGTGTCCCTAAATAACCAATGAGAGGAAGGAGAGGAAGTCTTTAACGCGGTCCAACACACATCCTCCCCAGAGAGCAACTTATAAATAAGCATAGTGTGCTGTACCGCCTCACCACCATATACTGAATTGAAATGGTGGAGCCAGTGATAGTATCAATTGATGACACTGACTCCACCATTTCGATTCAGAATATGGTGGTGAGGTGGAACATTACACTAACCTTATTCATAGATCACAGAACTAGTCTGAATACCTTAACTTCGTACACCTCTAATGTACAGATTTAAAGGAGATGATTAAACTAAATATACATTAACAAAAAATGAATACCTCATCTCCCATGCATCTCTCCCACCCCCAAGCAATATTGCGAGATCCCACAACATGGACTGGGCCCTTGAACAATATTCGTATCTCAGCCAAATGTATCACGACAGCTAAATTGCGTGGTCTCATTCGGAATCAAATCTAAACCCTGATGCCAACATCAACAATAAAGTAAAACATGCAAACCACCTGTTAAGACTAATAAGAATTGTCAACCATTTCCTCCCCAGGAACAATCTAAATATTATAGTCCAAGCTACAGTCACCTCTTGGGTTCAATAGGGAAGGGCACTGTTCATTGGCCACTCCAACCTCCGAATTGCACACCTCAAGGCAGCCAGGCACTCTACTGCCTGGCTCATGCGAAGAGCTCAGAAAATTGACCTTAATGCTCCAGTTTTAACGTCCTCAACTGGTACCAAATAAGGCCTGCATTGTCTGCAAACCTGATTGCCTTATGTATAAAGAACTACACCTAGACCCCTCACATACCCAGAATATCCCTTAAAGAAACTGACCATTTCTGGAATGAACAGATCAAGTATTAAGTCCATTCTCCAACTTGAAAATCCACAAGTTCAGACAGTAAAAACTCTACATCAAAGCATTCACTTGCTGCTAATGCCCCCGAGAAATGGAACTCTTTCCCAAGCCACATTCCCCTTGCTGCCTCTCTAAAAAAAGTAGAAACTCAAACTAAAAAGCTATGTACTCACTAAATACTAGATCTGATTGTTGCAGGACGTTGAGAGACATTCTCCTTTGTGCATCACTACACATGGATGCAGCTCAATATAATTCTTCTCTGTGTATTGTACATCTCATGACATATCACATTATTTGATCTCATTGTTATTATGCTTTCACTTGTCAGATGTTCTGTTGTACATGTTACACATTACATAGATCATTTATTCTAAGATTACTATTTACTTTTGCCTATGTCTCTATGAAGTGGTCCTCTACCCTACCGAGATCTAGGCTGCATTACAAAAACAATAAATACTCTGTGTTGGGGCTGATTTTTTTATTTATGCAATTTTATATATCACGGACATTATCCAGAGATGTCAGAGTGCTTTACAATAGAACGAAGAACGTTACATGAGAAATTCAGTGTAACAGGGTAGTAGGTGACAATACGTATAGCTGCTATGGTTACTCATGTTGAGAGTTACGTATGTACAAATTACAAATTACCTATTAGAAAAGTAAAAGTGATTAAAGTTGCACAAATACATACTACAAATGTATAGAGTTAATCAGAAAGGTTGTTATAGGTCTTTAGAGTGACATGTAACAGGGTGAATCCATTAAGTTTGAGGGTGTATATCTGGTGAGGAGCTTGGCGAGGATCGTTATTGAGACAATAGTCTCTGGAAAAGAAGTGTTTTAAGGTCTATTTTGAAGATTTGGAAAGAGGTGGTGGTGAGAAGGTTTGGAAGTAAAGAGTTCTAAATTCTAGTCACATTTCCTGAGAAAGATTGCACCATAAGTCTTTCCCTTTTAAAAGTTGGAGGTTTGAGCAGCAGATTTTGAGTGTTTCATGAAGTTCTAAATCCATTTGATATCTTGAGTTTGTTTGCTAGGTAACGAGGGGTGGAAGTTTGAATGGCTCTATGAGGATACAAGCTCTCTTTTATAAAGACCTAGCTTCAATAGGAAGCCAGTGAATAGTTGTCAGCACATGTGTGATATGGTCATTTCTTTTGGTCCAATAGACAAAAAGTGCAGCCGAGTGGACGATGGATAGGTGGACTTTAGGGAGGCCTGCAAGGAGACAATTACAGTAGACTAGTCTAGAGAGTATCAAAGATTGAACAAGAGTTTTCAGGTCCAGCTCAAGAAAGTAATGTCAGATCTCCCAGAGAAGGTGCAGTTGGATGCATGTATTCTTGGCCATGGTGTTGATTTGGGATTGGTGGTTAAATCTTTTGTCCAGAATGACACATAGGGATTAGACATTGTCAACTGTGGTACTTTTACTGTTAAGAATGTTTAGATTATGCATCCATGATTGAAAAGGCGGTGAGTTTGAGGTAGATATAAGAAGGAATATGGTTTTAGAGGGATTCAGTTTTAGGTGATGAGATGACATCTATTCTTGGATGGAGCTGAGGGTGGTGGCTAGAAGTGAGATGTTGTGTGCAGAAGACACCTTGAGGTAGATTTGGGGCCGTCAGCAAAAAGGTGATAAAGGATCCTAGCCTTTATCGGGTCGAGCGTGCAAGCGCTCTGACCTGTTGTAATCTCTCTGTGGGCTTTTAACCATACCCATTACTGCTATTCATTCTTTGTTGTGCTTGTCTTAAATGCTTCATTTTTATTGGTGCATTTTGTGAAATGTCCCTCCTTTGTGTGCTGAGTTCTCTCTCAGGTGATTTCACTAAGTGAATATTTTTGTTGGCCATCACACTACGTCACGCTTTCTCCTGTTACAGCGTGTGATGGCCCCTCCTCCAGTTTCGGTTTGCCTTTCATCCCAGCCACAATCCTTTCTAGACATTCACGCAGGGAGCCAATAACTCTCACGCTCAAGGCGGCCGTGCCACTTTGAATTGACTTGCTTAGGTCAACTGTATTACTTTTCATTTTCAATTTATTTGGCAAGAAAAGTCCAATTAGGAATTTACAACGCTAATATCTGTAACTTGAGCAAACGCAAGACCCATTGCTGTACAAATTCTTGTCAATAAAGTGGTGTTTGGCGGGAGTCCTACAGCTCAGGGAGATGTTGGTGTGCAGAGTCTGCTTTAGATGGTGATCAGTGGCATAGTTATTCAAATAAGGGGGTCCCTCTGAATGGAGCCTGTGCTGACATTGTCATTCAGGCCTTTCAAAGGGGGTTGTGTAGGCATGGCCCAGTGGGTCAGGGTGTAGGGGGCTGTAAAAGAACAGTCCTGGAGACCCAGTCAGCAGACCAGGAAGGAGTTGTTAAACACAATCTTTGGATATAAAGCTGTGTAGAAGCCGTCTTAGGGTATTAGCATCAGCGCAGGCACAGTGATGTATGTTAGGAGACTGTAGAAAGTTTTTCAGTAATAAAGAATGAGATATTTTACAGTCACACCCCTACTGGTCTGAGTGTCTTCGAACTCAGTGGTTACGGGCCTTCTTACGATCGGCACCTTTGCTTAATTGCGTTTCGCTCTTCAACCGTGACACGAATGAGCCATGTTTAAGACCCGTAGTAGAACAAATAAGGTGGGGCCCGGGTCACAGGAATGTCCTAACTAGCACAAGCGCACGGGGGAGGCCAGCAGTGAATTCGGCCTCGGGGATAGCGCCCGGGGGCACGCTGTATCCCTTTAAGTGAATGTGGCTCTAATTATTTTAAACTGAATTTATTTGAGGGGGTCCGAAGAATAAGGAGAATTTAAGCAGCGGGGAGAGCCGCCTTCCCTCTGCCCGGTGCGGTTACTTCGGCGTTTCCAAGCGGTGATTTACTATCTCCGGGGCCGGGTGTAATTGCTTGGAGGGGATGGTTTATTTTAGCTCCTTGTATTAAAGAAGGAGTTTGTTGATTGCCAGCTTCCACTCCCAGGCAGGCCTGAAATTCGACAAAAGCGTGCAGTTAATGAAGGCCACGGAAAGTTTCCCTTTCCAGGGCAGCTCCATGCTGGGCCGGGGCCAAGTCATCAGGGCCGCAATCCTAACTTTACATCTTGGAGCATTGTAGGAAAACCGCAGATTATGAGCGGCCACAAGCAAAAACCACATTCAAGTAGCGCGCCATACTTAAAGGATGGTAAAGCCTCTTACTTACGGGTAACTCCAGACTAAGCTAGAGCACTGGGTCTTCTCAGAAAACGTCCCACGTGGGCTAAGGGCATAAAAGCGCCCCAAAAATGTTGCCACTGGCATGTCTCGTGGTGTGAAATGGAACCGTGGCAACTCACCTCTGTCGTGGAACCCAAGATGTTGCTCCGGCCGTGAGGGGTCTTTGTGAGCTGTGCTCAGGGAGACTTGCCAAACCTCACAAGTTCACGTGAAGGCGAAAGTGTCAACGGCCCGTGGGCCCAAGAGAAACGTGCTCGGTGGGCAGTTTATTTATCTATTGGAGCCAAGGAGATATCGTACAGATGTTGCATCCATTTTCACATATGTGCATCTTGCGTGAGCTTTAGTATGCGAAGCTGAAGAGTGCATTGGGCACTACGGTACATTAATGTACATTTCACTTTTTTAAGTTCTGGATTTAAACCATAATGCCTTTTCATCTGATTTGTATTCAGTTGATCTTGTATGCTACATTACTTAGTAACAAATCTTAGTAGACAATTTTAACTGGCCCTATCTATCTATCTATCTATCTATCTATCTATTTATCTACACACACATATAGTTTTAAACTGTCCAGATGTTACCTGTACTCTTACCACTAGTAATGACGAGGCGTAGCCGACAGCCAAGCCAAGTGGACACAAAATACGGGCAAAGGTCATGCTCTATGGCAGGTACCCTAACCCTTCTGCCCACTGTTCTTCTGTATTCTACATGCACTGGGCAATGTCACAGCTCTTGTCCATGCCCTTTCCCCAGTAACCTGTAGAGTGTGCAGCCATTTTTTGTAGGCACCTTGCACAAGGCTGTCTACATCAGCAGCTCCATCTCATGGCCTATATAAGCTTGCCCAGTTGGCACTGCGCACATGTCATGGCTAACAATCACAGACTGTACCCAGAATCCCAGCTTCAATTAGCTGCTTGGCATATCCTTTCACTATCTCCCACAGGTTCTTGGCACAGCACATGACCTGTGGCTTCACCCTATACCTATACCCCTTCATTCAAAAGTCCCCTTGTTGCTCAGGGCACATCATGGGTCCTATGACCACACCCTGTATGTATTGATGCTGTCGGAAGCCTGCTGACAATGCTTTCTGACCAATAATTTATGTACTCTCCTATCCCAAGGATCTTCTGGGCCTAGTGTCTTTGGATATGCTCTGCAGACTTGGAGGAGTCTCAGAGCCCCGGACATGGCCTTAGGCCATGCTCTAACCCCAAGAGGATGGCTGAAACCTGCCTCTTGAACCCACTGAGTATGGCCTTCAGCCCTGTTCTACAGGTTCTGGAAACCATGTCTTCTTTCTCCACGACCCTAACCCCACTCATTTAGCCATAGCCTGTGTGTATTGGGTAAAGACATTACCTACTGTGCACAGACCCTTTGTCCTGCAGAGCCAAAAGGGAAGTTCATATGCTGTTCCCTTATTCCTAGAGCTCACATGGATTGACTTTCTCATACCCTATGGGCACACGGTATGACAATAGTTCATGCACTATATCCACTTTATCTAACCCAATGTCCTCTTTTCCCTGACTTTCATTCATGACTAGGGGTGTGCAGGGAGCTCTGTTCCGATTGGTGGCGCTAACAGAGTTTTTGAAATTCCTAGGAGTTATCCAAACAACTCCACTAGCCCCGCCAGCGTAGCGGAGCTCACCCGGTGCACGCTGCAGCCCAGTAAGGACTGCACAGCACAAGCGCAGACAGTCTGCGCTTGCACTGTGCAGCCCATACCTGGGCTGCAGCGTGCCCCGGAGCAGAGGAGGGACGCAGCTGCTGGAGAGGACGCGTCGTCGCTGTCGGACGACGAGGAGAGGACGACCCCCGGGAAGACCCAGGTAAGTCCTTGTCTCTTTCTTTCTTTGTTTTGTCATTGTTTGTGCACACTGATGCACAAACAAGGACTGAAATGGCAGTGAAAGAAAACTGCCATTTCAGGCCTCTTGTGCACTAGCCTACCCCATGTGCAGTGAACACGAGGCAGGCCAGTGCACAACAGGCTTGGCAGCTTTCACTACCTATGGCCCTGGCCTGAATTCAGGCCAGGGCTTTAGGCAGTGAAAGAAAGCTGGCATTTCAGGCCTCCGATGCACCCACCTGCCCTGTGTGCACTGCCAGTGCACAAGTGGCCTGAAACAGCAGCTTTCAATTCCTACAGCCCTCCTCAATGCACCCATCTCGAAAGCGCAAAGCAGGGTCGGACCTGGCTGACCTGGCCCGACCAATGCTTAGCGCTTCCGTGGTGGGTTCATTCAGGAGGACTCAGCGGGGCACGGAACTCCAGCTTTGTAGAATCCCACTGAGTTTTTTTCAATTCTGTGGAATTCTGAGAAGCTGGACTCCGTTCACTCCACCCAGGCCTATTCATGACCAACAGGATCAGGGCACAGAGCATGCCAAATGGCCATACCCCCTGACCTCAGAAATGTACAAGTTCTGGTAAAATGATGCAGCCTTTTGTCATGCCCAGTGAGAACTGGGCAAAGGAATTGGTCTTTGGCAAAACCCATAGATAGTTCTCCTGCACACAATACCAGCTGGGCACAGGGCATGGACTTTGGCAAAATGTTGTGCCTAGTACTCTAGCATTTAAATAGCTGTCTTATGTATGCAATGTTGAATTGGCTCTGATCAATAGGTCACATGTTCAAATCCTCACAAGGCTAACTCAGCATTTCATCCTGCTACACATGATAAATGAAGTACCGATATATTTGCTAATATAAGACCTATTGCTTATAGTGTTAAGAAATAGCAGTAGTATGGAATGGAGCACTATTTTAAAGACAAATTATTTTTAGGTCGAGCGTAGGCGTATGACTTTTTGTATACTTTTAAGTATACTTCTGTGGGCTTCCAGTTATTTTGTTTTTAGTTTCAGTGTCATTTGAAAATCCTTGGTTGCTAGTGGTCAGTCATGCCTCTTTGTCCCTCCTTCTTCTGTATGAGAGCAGGGACCAACTACTGTATAATTACGCTTTGTCCTGCTTATCTGATCTGTAGGGGACTTTTTTTTTTACTTTGTTTCCTGCTCCTGTCCAGGGAAGCCTGCCTTTTCATTCACAGAGTATTCTTGCTCTGGGCTTAGCTGTAAACAAGACCATAAATCAGGCTGTTATCTTGGTCACATTTGGTCTTTGTGGGCACTCTGCACCCTCTCTCAGCTACCTGGCTCCAACCCTTCCTTGGCTTGGATTTTACTTACCAAGTGTGACTGTGGTCCCCAGGGCGGAGGATCACTTGTAATTGCTTATAACCTAGGCACCCAGCTCTACCAGGGTTCCACAATCCTTAGAGACAGTGCCCACTTCTGCTCCAAACTGGGATCCCACTCACAGCTTCATTAGTGCACCTCAGTTCACACACTCCAAGCCCTCAACTGTGGCAGTGTCAGACTCCACACACGCTGTCTGCCAGAGCACCTCAGTTCTTGTAGTCAGTACACTCTGCTGCTCCAGTACGGGGACCTCGGGGCAGCTACATCAGTGCACCTCAGTTTGCACACTTCAAGTCCCTCAGACATGCCTGTGTCAGAATCCCACACATGCTTTCTGCCAGAGCACCTCAGTTCTTTCAGTCAGTACACTCTGCTGTTCCAGTACTGGGTCCTCGGGTGCAGCTCCATCAGTGCACTTCAGTTCACACACTCCAAGCACCTCAGCTGTGCTAGTGCCAGAACCCCACACATGCTGTCTTCCAGAGCACCTCAGTTCTTGCAGCCAGTACACACTGCTGTTGCAGTACTGGGACCTCGAGCGCAGCTCCCTCAGTGCACCTCAGTTCACACACTCCAAGACCCTAAGTCGTGCCCATGCCCAAGAACCCCACACATGCTGTCTGCCAGACCACCTCAGTTCTTACAGTCAGTACACACTGCTGTTCCAGTACTGGAACAGACCTCGGTCGCAGCTCCATCAGTGCATCTTAATTCACACACCCCACGCCCCTCAGCCGTGCCCATGCCAGAGCCCCACACACTCTGTCTGCTAGAGCACCTAAATTCTTACAGTCAGTACACACTGCTGTTCCAGTACTGGGACCTCAGGCGCAGCTCCATCAGTGCACCTCAGTTCACACACTCCAAGCCCCTCAGCCTTGCCTGTGCCAGAACCCCACACTCGCTGTATCCCAGTGCACCTCAGTTCTTACAGCCAGTACACTCTGCTGTTCCATTACTGGGACCTCAGGTGCAGCTCCATCAGTGCACCTAACTTTTACCCCTGCGAGGTCACATCCTTTCCTATTCTGGGACCCTGCTCACATACAGTTCCATTACAGCAGCTCAATTCTAATATTCAGTCCCACTGCCAAGACAATACTGGACCCAAAACAGCAAAACACCGTTACTATTCCAGTACTGCAGCCCACATACAACTCTGTCAGTGCGCCTCAACCCTAACATGCAGTGCCCCATTATTCCAATACCAGAAATTACACGGCGCTCCGTTTCTCGTTCCTCACCTGCTGCCTTTCTGTTACTCTAGCACTGGGCAGGGACACAGCTCTGTCTATACCCCCAATCCTGATCTAAAGTTCCCCAATATTGCTGTATTGGGGTTCACATACAACTCTGCTAATGCACCTCCTGCTGTTCTGCAGTGCCCCTTGCTGTCCCACACTCTGTCTTCTTGTAAGGATGTGGGGGAGCCAATCAAATACAATCTTAGCTGCCGTCTTTATTTGGGAAGCTCTGTTTCACCTATCTCACTCCGTTCTTTCCTTTACTCTGTTTCCTCTCAATGTTTTCTTTCTCCCCCACTTTTCTCTTTCCAGCTCTTAAAATACACACATTAACAGTTTCGCTCTTTCTTTAAAATGTTTAGTTATATTCCTCTCCTTTTTCTTATTTCCCTCTTCTTATCTCCCCTTTCAAACTCACAAACATTTGGTTATTTCTTTCCCTGATTTGTTCCTCTCTTTTTTCATCATCAGGCGTTCATTCTTTCACTATTTTTTCTCTTCACTTCACTTCATTCTTTCTTTTTCTTTTTTCTTTGCTCTTTCCTTTGACTAGGTATGCATACTTTCACTTTTTTTTAGATCTTTCTTTCTTCCTTTCTCTGGTGTTTTTCCTATCTTTATCTGTCAATTCGCATTTTACTATAAATCCCTCTTTTTCCCGTCTGTATGCAGAAGCCACATGTTACTTGTTGGGTCCCAAAGTGTCAAAGTGGTTTTCCTATTCTGTGTCTGTGGGAAATGTGTCAGTACTTACATGTCCTGGTTCTTTTGCTGCATGTTTCTCTCATCATCTCTCTTTTTTTCTCTGATGTTCATTTTTCTATTTCTTTTCACACTTCTTTCATTATTTTTTCCACTTTATCTTTCGTTCGCTAGCTTCCTTCCCTTCTTTCTTTTGTCTCACATGTTCTATTTCTTCCCTTAGTTGTTTTTTCATTTTCTCGTTCTTTCTTCCCCTTCCTGCTTTTATTTCTTTGCGACCCTTCTCTTTCTTATGTTTGTCTGTTGTATTCCTTGCTTCTCTTTTACTGCCCCATCTGCTTTCCCTCCTGAGTCCCAGTTATCAATGGAGCAACAGGTGCAGTGGCACCGGGGCCCAGAGACCTACGAACCACACTCAAGTCTAATTACTCCTTTATTTTCCTACTGAAATTCCAGTCAACCATTTTCCTTTCTTACTCCAGGGCCCATGACACCGTTACTTTGCCATTTGACCTCTCCGTCTTTATTCCAGACTCTTTCTTTCCTTTCACCCTCCAATCCTTCATAAGGGATATTTTTGATATGGTGGTTTGAGCATTATACTTTAATGCCAAATGTTTTTTTCTGATAAAGGTTTATATGATAATTGTATATGTTTCAAGATAGTGGAAGAAGGTAAATGAAAGTGCTTTAGTTAAATGCTGGGCCACTGGAATTATATGGCGGGAACAGATGAAATTATGAGGCAGGGTTGACCAATTTATGTGGCAAGAAAAGTCCAGTTATGAATTTACAATGCCAATAGCTCTAACTCAAGAAAATGTGAGACCTATTGCATTGCAAATGCTTGTTTATTATTGGTGTTATTATTTTTACTATTATCAGTCGCTCCTTCTCTGCGATGCTGTCTTAATGTGGATTTTGGGCAGTAGTTCTTGAAGTTTCCCAAATATTTTTTTTAAGATTTCAATTGAAAATTCAAATTTGAGCCCCTCTCTATTTTTCCTCTGTAACTGGTCAGTACCCATCATTGCAAAATCAAAAAACGTTTGCATACTCTATCTTTGAAACTTTGTTTGAACTTACTTCACTTCTCATGAGACCAAAGTAGTAAGCCATCCAAAAATAATGTTGTTATGGACGCATGCAGCATTGGTATATAGCAGTACTAGGTAGTAATGGGGACAGAGCATGAACCTGGACTGAGCCTTGCATAAGATTCAGATTGGGTACCAGATGCAGATACCCTGCAGCAGGGTAAGGGTCAGGGATACATTTAATGGTATAGGGAAAACCAGTATTAATCTTACCTTATCCTAACTTTGGTGAGGAATTAAAAAAAACATTTTGGTTCATGGAGCTGAGTTTGCATACCGTGGCCTAATGTAGATATAGTTTCGTTTTTGGGGGAGGAGAGAATGCATTTTCCACCCCTTTCAGGGTTAGCTCCATCCTCCCATGTAGTAGGGTATGCACGCTCTGCTCCCTAATGACCAGATAGAAGTTACAGTCACCACCAGGCTGCAACCGTAGTTGAAGTTACAATGGCCGGCCCTTCTCAGGAAGTTTTTTTCTTTATGGGAACTCAAAACGGCTAACAAAGCAAAAAAACGTAATATCTATTTACATAATAGTAGATTTTTGTTTTTCTATTTTTTCCAAAAATAGTGAATAGGTTAATACTAAAGGGCAAAGGCATGCCATACTCAAAATTCAGTTCTAACTTTGGAGTAAATCCATTGAGATGTTTTTGTGCAGCAGAAATGCAAAAATTCCAGTGGGACGTTGAAGGGGAAATATAGATGTTTGCACCCTTGCCTCGCTTTTCACTTCTAGACAGATCTGCATGGTTGATACTTATGAACATGTATTCATTTGAATATCTGTTTGGTGTATGTGTATCTGGTTGGCCCGATAAAAAGTAATATGGAGAAAGTGTGT
The DNA here is from genome assembly GCF_031143425.1 of Pleurodeles waltl. Taxonomy (NCBI): domain Eukaryota; kingdom Metazoa; phylum Chordata; class Amphibia; order Caudata; family Salamandridae; genus Pleurodeles; species Pleurodeles waltl. The sequence continues at coordinate 859,700,545 of NC_090439.1, forward strand.
AAATGAACGTGCATCCTGACATTTATTACTAAAGCACAACACTCAAATTCCATTTAGTGCAGTATAGCTCATGAAGCCACTGTTTACTGCTGCTTAGCCTCAAACATTCCACCTTTGAGAGACAGGGGAGCAGGTACCATACTCACATGACCTGGTCAATATTTTATTTTATTGTTCACATTTAATCACTATCGATCTGGGGCAGGTTACATACCTTTGTTAATATTACAAGTGGTGAGGGAGGGGCGTGGCATCACTATGACCCATTTGAGAACTCACGTCTTGTGTGTCACGAACTTTACCCATATTCAACATTAGTTAATAAGTGTATCTATTAAATGTATTTTTCCGTTACAAATATTTTGGTGCACAAAAAAGTGCATTGAAAAGGTGCACTACAAAGGTCACAATGAGCAATTGATAGAGATAGTTGCAATTTAATGCGAAGGATGTCCTGTCAGCAACTGCATTCGCAAACCGCCAACTACATGAGAGGTGATCAGTTACATTAGAGTCTGCATAGTTCGGTTTTCAAGAGGTCTTTAATAAGCAAGAGCTTAGGTTCTACCCTTAGTTTGGACTCAGCATTCAAATATTTCAATATCCTGGGGTCCTGTACAGTACTTGAAGTGTCTTTAGGCTTTAGGAGTTTATTTCTGAAAAGGTTTGCAGTGGGACGCGGGGTCAGTGCTCCAGAAGTGGCGTAATATGAGCCAAGTTGTATGAAGAATTTATCTCACTACTCCTTGTACGCAGACACAGGGCTTTTAATTTAATCCCCAATTCCACCACAATATAGTTGTGTGCCTTCAAAACTGGTTTAACATGATCTCATTTCCAGATGTCAAGTCAAAGTATTGCTGTATAATTCTGAATTCTTTGCAGTTTACTGGTAGCTTTTTTTGGAACACCAGTGTCGATGTTATTGCAGTAGTCAAGACACACCACAACACAGGTGGTTTTGTTCTACCCTCTATTGCAACTGAAGGAAGAGAAGGATTTTCTGAACCAAGGACATCTGACAATAGAAACCTTTAGCCACTGTACTGATCTATGGGGCAAAGGAAAGGTCGTTGGTGAGGATGACCCCAGATTTTTGCTTGTTTCAACATGATTGACTGAGCTCCTAAGGCAGGAGGACAGAAAGTGTGATGTGTGGATGAAAGTGTGATCAATAACCGCATTTGAATTTCAGTTTTTGATCCGTTTGGTGAGGGCATTCTGATTCATCCAGTTATGGGGGTTATCAAGGCACTTGAGATGTTTCAGTGGTAATTCAAACTGGTTTCTAAGTGGAAGATGACGTGGGTATAGTCTGCTTGTATATGAAGAACTCCTGGTATTGTTGCTCTATGTGTCCCAGCAGGAAATGGTACAGCGTGACCAATGGGTGATAAGGAGAAATTCTGGGGAGCATCTCTCATCACCTTAAAGGTTGGTGGAAGATGCTAATGGACAGCCATGGACCTGTGACTGAGTTTGGAAAGGAAGGGGTATTCCCACTTTAGTGCAATATCATTCACCCCTGCCTACTCATTCAAATCTCTGATGAGGATGCACTGGTCCAATACATAGCAGGTCTCTTCGTCAAAAAACCCATATATAATAAATACCATGTTACAATTGACCTCGTCAGGGGTAGTGAGCGCTCTATAAATACAATTACAATTACATATACGTATATAGTGAAAGCCTGCACGAGGAGGAAGATTTTGTGTAAAATGTGTGTTGGTGTAATGGAACGTAATCTCCTGCCACAGAAGCATGTTCATAGAAGATTTCCTCAGGTCACGGTAAGTGTTTGCTTTGCTAGTCTTGATAGAATAAGTGAAGTTTCCTTGCAGTGCGCCAGTGACATTTTTCTTAATGCTCCTCTGAGAAGCGGGAAGTACGTCTTTCCTCGAGAAGTGAGGCGGGTCTCTCGTGGTCCGACTGTCAGACTGTTTGCCTATCTCTGTAATCCGATAGACAAACGTCAAACAAGGCGGCAAAACCGATGAGACAAATCTACCTCAGTGAGAACCCGGCAGCCCGTCCTTTGCTTATCACAAGCTCTTCTGTGACAGCTAAAAGCGAGATCCCCTAAAGTGTTCAGTGGAATTCCTTATAATATTTACCTGCCTGCGTTGTAAACATCACCCGCAAACAAATCACCTCTGTTGCAGCGTTTTATAGAGCGCCTTTTACCCGCAGGCATTAATTGTACCGAGAGGGGCAGATTAGGGAAGAAGGCAAGAAGAAAGGGAAGAGGCCGGGCACCAAAAAGAGAAGAGGAGTGGGGGAGGAGATTTTGGAGGGGTGAATAGGTGGACGCACAGATGTATTGTTTGTAGCATTTTCTGTTGCTCACCTGGACACAAATCTCTTCCACCTGCTATTTCAGGTATGAAGTAGGAGCACAGTAAGACTGAGAGAGTTTATTTCTGGCATCTTCCTCTCCTTTCCTCTGTTTTTTTCCTTTCCCTGCAGACAAATCTTGCTGTGCAGAGTTACACAGGCTCCCCCCGGTGGGGGAAGCTGCTGGTATGTTTCCATTCCGCCTAAAGCGGGGCTGACTTTAGGCGACAAGCCTGAGAAAGGCTACATTTGCCTTTGGGAGATAACCTGTGGAAGCGAAGGCTCTTGTGATCAAACCACTGTTCAGGTCAAGGATTGATGCCAATATAGATTAGGTGCGGTATTTGCTGCGAGCTCTGACCACCAAAGACGCGCCAGAGGCCACTGCCAGTTACTTTGACAGACAGGGCACCGCCGACGCCATGTTACAGCTGATAGGTTGGTGTCAGTGCGAAATCCATCCACATTGTTGAAAAATATGCTGCTGCCTTTAGTTGTTTATGCTGCGTTTGTCACTTTGACGCAGTAAGCAAGCTTATTTAGTGTGGTTTCCTTCATATTGTCCTATGTTGTGTCTTGTGGTAACACTTTTGGTTTGTGTTGTGTGTTATGGTGGTGTTCTGGGTCAGGGTTAGTTATTGTAAGACTTGTTGGATCAAAACAAGTTATATAATATTTTATAACTTAAGTTAATCAAACCAGAAGGCACCATGCAATGGTATTTCTCCTATAAGTACCAGTGGCAGCTCCTCCGTTTGGGCGGAGGAGCGTCGTCCCTCCGTCAGCATCGGGAGCTGCAAAACCTTTTAAAGAAAACGATAATAAACTATGTTTATTATTGTTTTCTTTGAAAATGGCGGGGCCATGAGGGTGACGTGCACTGAGGGGGAGTGCTTAGCACTCTCCCTTCGCAGCGCATGTGTGTTTGACCGGCCGTCTCGGCCAGTGAAACACACATGCGCTGTAGGCTCTCTCTAGCCCAGAAACATGGTTGCTGGGCTGGAGAGAGCCTGAACAGGCTCTAAGTCTACCTGAGAGTGCCCTGGCTGGGAGCTCCCAGCCAGCAGCATCAGGATCGGCGCAGGGCAGGCTGGGAGCCTCTGCCAGCAGAGGCAGAGGAGCATTGAGGGACAGAGTAGCGATAAGGAGGTGTTTTTTTTCTTTAATTAAATTCAATGTTTATTCCCTCCAGCCTCTCCCCCGCACCTTCCTGTCCTGCCCCTTCGGCAATGATAATTGTGTGATTTACTGATGTTATTATTAAGTCTTTATTTTGGAGCACATAGTCTTAATTGCACATTTACACATAAAACAAGCATTTGCAATGCAATGGGTCTGACGTTTGTTCAAGTTAGAGCTATTAGCGTTGTAAATTCCTAATTGGACTTTTCTTGCCACATAAATTGAAAATGAAAAGTAAAACAGTTGAACGAAGCGAGGCGATCCAAAGCGCCACAGCTGCCATGAGCGTGAGCATGAGAGTTATTGGCTCCCTGCGTGAATGTCCAGAAAGGATCACGGCTGAGATGAAAGACAAACCGAAACCGGAGGAGGGGCCATCACACGCTGTAACAGGAGGAAGCATGACGTAGTGTGATAGGCAACAAAAATTATCACTTAGTGAAATCGCCTGGGAGGAAACTCAGCACACAAAGGAAGGACATTTCACAAAATACACCAATAAAAATGAAGCATTTAAGACAAGCACAATAAAGAATGAATAGAAATAGTGTGTGTGGTTAAAAGCCCACAGAGAGATAACAATAGGCCAGAGCGCTTGTGCGCTCCACCCTAAAAAAGAAGCTCCATCTGACATGTTTCTGGGGACAATTTTCACAAGGTGTATGCATATTAAAGTACTGGGGAATAGCTGGTCAAAGCACACTAGGTTTTCTTACTCAGTACTGTTATGTAGTTTTGCATTATGCTGCATGTTGTTATGTTACCTTATGCTATTTCAAATTGTTTTATGTTAGTGCCAAAAGATCATCCAGTCAATATTCCCAGCTGACATTTGTTGTGATCTGTAGATCAGTAGCTCAGCTTCTGGCAAGCTCAACTTAGCTTTTAATCCTTCCAAGGTTCACAACTTGAGTACCTTTACATTGGGTAGGGAAAAGCGCCCCTCCGACATGGGGGGAGCGCGGCCCCTTAGGATTCGGGGCCGCCGTGGCCTGAACCCCTCGCACTAGTTGTGCCCATGCACTTCTGCCCTCACGCCTCGCGAGGTGTGGGGGCAGAAGCTAGGTAAGGGGTAAACGTAGGTGCAGCGTTCTCTGAGCCGGTTTCAGCCGCCGCGCTCCAGCTGGGGGGCTACTTAAGCGCCCCCCAACGGTGGGCCTTGTGGTTTGCGCGGCAGCTGGAATCGGCAAATACAGCGTTGTCCCTCCCACCCTCTCCCTTGTCTTTATGGTTGGAGAAGAAGTACTGAGGTAACCAGAAGCAACAGAGGGGTTCCCAAGGCTGGGGCCCCGGGTTAACACCGGAGGCAGGATCCTGACGTCCTGAACCAACCTGCGGATGTACACAACAGATTAGGGGGTAGGGAGCCCAGATCGCTGGGGTGGCCATGGGGCTCCCGCTCCTAGCCACCCCGTTACACCCCTTGACAGTTTGGTGTTTGGAGAGGGGGCGGAACCCTGAGCATGAGGACAAGGAACGGTGAAGTCAGAGGAGCCGCCCCCCCAGGGATACAGGTGAGGTACGGTTCACCTGTGTGGTCCAAGGGAGGTTCAGGCAGGAAGGGATCCTGTCACAAGTGATTTATGGTTATAGAATAAAACTTATGAAATGGTTATTATCTTGTAAATATGTTTTTGAAATATCTTATGCAGTGATTTATTGATAAACAAGTGTTATGTAATTAACAAATGAAAAGTTAAGAAAATAAACTTCTTCCAACAAATGAGTTGTCCGTCTGCGTATAGCCGGTGTTGGGGTGAGGGCTTGCTGGTGCCCTCCGAGTTCTAATGGTATCACCTGTTATTTGCAGCACTATGAAATATCACATCTTGTGCTGTGTAGTGTTTCTTAATGTTATCTTAGTATGCCTGCAGTAACCCAACTAGGGTAACCCAATGTGTAAAGTGATTTTCAGACTGCAGGACTTACTCTTTATTTGAGAACTCTTCAGTAGCATGAATGAAGGCTCCTAGTTTCCCTATTTTACTGATTTGAACAGATAGATAGAAATACAATTTCCTTCTTGTATTTATTTATAATACGAGCAAAAAATGGAAAATACAGCTTTTTGATTGATTCTCATAGCTGGCACACATGCCTAGTAGGCCAATACCTCAGATTGACATGTTAAGGATTTTTAAAAAGGGAGAACGTTTGTTAAACAAAATTACACTGTTGCATGTTTGACATGGGTGTGTATTATATATTCATGCAAGTGTACTAACTTATCATAAATTAATACGTTCAGCATTAAAACCCATCTGCAATATGTGTATTATTGTACATTTATTGTTTAAATATATGACAAAATATAAACTAGTTGCAGCATAGTTGTTCCACAAACCCCTAAATAAATAGGGATGAAAACAGATAAAATGAGCAAAAATTAAATATGGATAAATATAGACTGTACTGGCCAAACAAACCACAAAACTGGAAGCCCTATTTATATTTTAGCATCCATTCATTTTTGTCTATTTCCATAGGAGTTTGGCTCAGCTATGTGAATCTGTGCCCTTTCTTCTGTGGGACGTAATGGAAGAGCGCCCCCCCAACATGGGGGGAGCGCGGACCCTTAGGGATCGGGGATGCTGGGGCCGAACCTCGCACTAGTTGTGCGCAGGCTGGCCATGGGCTTCCGCTCGCGCGTCTCGTGAGACGCGCAAGTGGAAGTCCGACGCTTGGTGAGCGTCGGTGGACGGGTGCAGTGCCGGACCGGTTTGGGCCGCCGCGCACTGGTGGGGGGGCATAAAAGCGCCCCCCCCCCCAGAAGGCTCGGCCTTCTTACTTTGTGCGCGGCGGCCCTGGTTGGACGGACCTGTCGGCGATTGGATCATTGTGCGAAGAGCGGCAGCAAGGGAGCAGCATCACCAGGATTATTGCCGTGCACGCAGGATCAGGGAGCTGTAGCGCGCTGGCGAGGTCAAGTGCCCTTGAGGCAGCAGGCTATCCTTGTTCAGGGGTTCGAATCCAGCCCATGCCCGGAGGTGCCTGAGGACGGACAAGGGAGCGACCTTGTAGAAGTCGGGTGCATCAAATCGGACGCGTAGTTACAGGAGCAGGGGAGCGACCTCGTCAATCATTCGTGTGGGCAATTAAAGGGAAGCGAGGTGAGTGAGCTCACGAGGCTAACTCCGTTGTTAGGGGGTTGTTCTGTGCGCGCTCTCACCTGCTAGGGGTTCACCCCAGGTCAATTAGTTAAAGGGTTTCTCCCTGTTTTTAATGGTTTAAAAATTTGGATGCCACGTGGGAGAGGGCTGTGGCGCTAGGGCTAAAGAGTTTGTGACAACAGATATTTATTCTCCTTCCAATTCTCTTCAACTTTGTGGTAAAGCGAAAGGGTGTCATATATCAATTGTTGAAGGTGCTTATTTGCAGGTATAATTGTGGTATTGGTAGGTTGGTAATTTTGTCACTAATTTGAACGTGTTTAATTGTGCATTGCATGACAGTGTCTTAGGACTGTTATCCACTGTATTTTGTAAAAGTGCTGTTGGCATTGGGCTAACAGATTATTCCTTTTAGGTTAATTAATTTAGAAAGTTTTCTTACCACTGCTTACAACTTGTTTACCTAATATTGGCATTATGGCAGCTAATAGGGTGAGAGGAGGTAAGAGGAAGGGCACAGATCCTGATCTTGCCCAACTATTAAAATTGGTCCTAGCTAAGTTAGGGGGCGGGGATTCAGAAGGGGAGGCTGCTCCTTCAGATGGAGATGACGGTGAGGTAGGCGCTTCCCGCCCGCGCTGTGCGAACGTAGCACCGCCTGCAGCTTTTCCTCCAGTTAAGCGTAGGAATAAAAAACAGACTGGGGGGACGGTAGTCCAACAACCTACGCCTCAGGCAGTTCTTGCCCCCCCTCCCCCTGTGATTGAGTTAGTCACAGTGGTGGCCCCCAGTAGTGCAGCGGCTGCGCCTTCTGAAGAAATTGCTGGGCATCACACAGGGGTAGGGTCGCCTAGCACGGGTCCGGCGGGAGGTGTGGAAGCTATGCTGGCGGATATACGGCGTTCTGTAGCAGCATTAGCAGCACCAGCCAATGATGTACCCACACAAGCATTACCCATTGCGCAGGGAGTGGCACCAGGAGCTAGCGCAGTCACAGAGCAGGGGCAGGTGGCTAGGGCCCATCCAGGGGCATCCCAGGACCTGACAACTCAAACATTGGTGTCAGTATCACAGATGTTGGCCAATCTCACTGTGCCAGTGCCAACACCACCCCCCACGACCCCATGGGCTAGTGACCCATTGCAGAACACGGTACTTGAACTTAAGCGCCAGGTGGAGGCATTGGTAGCAGCGCGTAATGTTCCTTCATTGCAGGTGGCGACCTCAGGTCCCTGTGTCAGCCAGACACCGGGCCCGCTGTCTCAGACTCCTCCAGTTGGAAAAGAACATGGTAAGGTCATAGAACAGGGTGTTAACACCATAGTAACACCGGCTCCAGCTGAAGTCACGGGTGCAGACACATTGCTATCTAGGCCGGGGAAGTTAGCTGCACATGTGGCTTCTGAAATCAAAGAGAAAATATGGAAAGGGGATTTTGTGGACATTTTTAGCCTGGTAAGGGCTAAGAGAAGGGAAATAGAATCAAAGGATAAAGATACTAAAGCTTCATCATATACAGATAAAAAACCAAAGATAGAAGAGAATATTACAAATTGGTTATTCGGTTTTAATGTGTTTATGTCGGTCATGATGGAAAAGAAGCCTGAAATTGGTCTGTCAATGATATTTTATGCAAACAAAATTTTAAAAGCTCACCATATGTACGGTGGGAACGCTTGGCTGGAGTATGACCGTGATTTCAGGTGGGCAAAGGTAGAGGATCCAACAATTGGTTGGGACCAGACTGAAGTAAATGTTTGGCTGGAGTGCGTGAACAACAAATTACCCAGCAAGCAGCCCTTTCAGACACAGTATACAAGTGACAAAAAAGGGTCTTGCTGGGCGTTTAACAAGAAAGTATGTTCACGCCCCCCTGGGACGTGCAAATTCAGGCACTCCTGTGCATTTTGTGGGCACCCCTCTCACCCCGAATTTAAATGCCTTAAAAAAGCAAAGGACAGAGCTAAGGAAGGGAGTAAATCCAGTACCTAGTTCTTCCTTGCCTTCTCCCATTCACTTAGAGGTTTTGTTGCCTTGGCTGAAGGTTTACCCAGTCAAGGCTTCAGCTGAACTACTGATTAAAGGTTTTTCACAGGGTTTTAGAATTCCAGCATCCCAGGTCCCCCCCTTAGGTCATTGCAGAAATCTTATGTCTGCCGTGAAAAACCCCGGTGTGGTGGCTAGGAAAATTGCAAAAGAATGCGCTCTAGGGAGACTGGCTGGCCCCTTCACTTCCCCACCCACAGCTAATTTTGTCTGTTCCCCATTAGGAGTAGTACCCAAAAAAGAGCTGGGACAGTTCAGATTGATCCATAATCTATCAGCCCCACGCAGCGCCTCAGTGAATGAGGCGATAGACCCGACTCTATGTTCAGTGCGTAATGCTACCGTAGACCAGGCACTAGTGTTGCTGAGGGGTCTGGGGCGGGGTGCGCTCTTAGCAAAAACAGATGTCGAAGCAGCTTTCCGGCTTTTGCCAGTTCACCCTGAAGATTACAATTTTTTGGGATTCCAATTTAATGGGGAGTATTTTTATGACAAATGTATGCCCATGGGATGCAGTGTGTCCTGCAGTTATTTCGAACAGTTCAGTTCTGCTTTGCAATGGATTTTCACCAGGCGTACAAGTCATGCGAATGTAATACATTATTTGGATGATTTCCTAGTGTTGGGCCCTCCTGAGTCAAACAAATGCCTTTGGGCCCTGCAGTCTCTGACAACCATGTTCGGGGAATTCGGGGTCCCAATAGCCCAAGAAAAAACAGAAGGCCCCTCCACATGCATCGCTTTCCTGGGCATGGAAATTGACACCATAGCGGGGGAGTGTCGCCTTCCTCTGGACAAGCTTCAAGTTTTTAAGGGGTCCATCAGAACTGTCTTATCCCATACCAAGGTCACTCTGCACCAATTGCAAGTCCTGGTGGGTCAATTGAATTTCACCCTGAGGATCATTCCCATGGCCCCCCCTTTTCCAGATCCATAGCTAGGTCTATGGCAGGGTTGACCGAGAAACACCATCACACCAGGCTGTCGGCTGAAGTAAGGGACGATATGAGAGTGTGGGAAGCATTCCTACAAGACTTTAACGGGCGGTGATCTGGCCTCATCCCCCTGCCGACAGCCCTTCTCTTGCCCTATTTATGGACACTGCAGGCAGTGTAGGCTTTGGGGCTATACTTGGTTCTGCATGGTGCCGGGCAGATTGGCCAACTGGTTGGGTAGAGTTGGGGCTCACCAAAAATATAGCATTCTTGGAATTATTTCCCATCATTGTAGCGGTTTCTGTTTGGGAGGACACATTGAGAAACAAAACAGTAGTATTTTGGTCAGACAACATGGCAGTCGTGGAGTCAATCAATAGACAAAAAGCTAGCTGCAGATGGGTGCTGAGACTACTTAAGTATCTGGTGCTGCAATGTTTGAAACTCAACATCACATTCCGGGCGAAACATGTTCCTGGGGTAAATAACAATGCGGCTGATGCCTTGTCTCGATCATTAATGCAGGATTTTCAGAGGTTCCACCCACAGGCGTCGGAGAGGATGACAGAGTTTCCAACATCACTGTGGAAGATTGGTGTCCCGCGCTGTCAGCCCTAGTAGGGGCTTCTTTGGCGACACGAACAAAGGGGGCATACGAAAGGGCCTTCTTGCATTATATACTGTTTTTGAAATCAGTGAACTCCTCAGATTGGTTTTCATCCGAAGCAATCTGTGCCTTTTTGCAACATTTAAAAAGCAATGGTAAACCTGTCTCGTGCGCCAAGGCCAACTTGGCAGCCATCCGTTTTTTCGCCAAGCTAAGAGGGCAAGACTCTAAACTCAATGCCTTTATTATTAAGCAGGCACTGGTGGGGTGGTCAAGAGCGGAGGGCCCCAAAGTAGACTACAGGCAGCCTATAACCCCCCAGGTATTAGAGAAATTGCTGGGTGCAGTTGCTGTAGTTTCTTCCTCCCCGTTTGAGACTGCCTTATTCACATCAGCTTTTTCGGTGGCCTTCTATGGGGCCTTCCGTATTGGGGAAATGTTAGGTACTTCCAAGAACGACCATGCAGGGGGTCTCCAGTGGCCAGATGTAATAATCAATAATAACTCCGCCACCATACTGCTACGCAAATCAAAGACTGATCAGTTAGGAAAAGGGGCGAGGATTGCTCTTCGGGCAGCGCAGGGGTCTCTTATCTGTCCGGTTGCCAACCTAGATGCTTACCTAAAGGTGCGCCCTTTAGAAAAATCAATGGCGTTATTCATACACTCAAATGGGGACTGTCTGTCGCGCTACCAATTTACAGAGGTAATGAAAATATCATTAAAAGCAGCAGGCATAGAGCCTCTAGGTTACTCCCCTCACTCGTTCAGGATTGGCGCGGCTACGTTAGCTGCGGGGGCAGGCTTGCCCATCTCTGAAGTTAAGGCCATTGGCAGATGGTCGTCTAACTGTTATAAGCGTTACGTTATGCCAGAGCTGGTCTAATTTGGAGTTTGTGTGTATCTTAACATTCTGTATCATTCCTCACACAATTTTCCCTTTATTGCAGTAGATGGCTCCGCGTGTGGTTTGGGTACTGGGGCATTCATTCGTTCGTCGGGCGGCGTACCGGTTGCAGCAGCTCCGTAAACCGAATCCGGCGACAAGCTTAGACGTGGCCTTCAGGTGGTGCGGGGTTGGCGGCAAAGGAATTAAACAGCTACAGCAGCTGGTTGATTTGGCTCGCGGATGTGCAGGGCTCCAATCCCCGGACCTCATCATCATTCACCTTGGGGGCAATGACCTGGTACATCTAGGTCGTAAAGCCCTCAGAGAGGCAATATTCTTAGAAATAACAAAGCTTGCTAAGCAATTTCCTAATGCAGCCATCGCCTGGTCTCACATGGTACCACGGAAAAGATGGGGCCCAGGAATCAAACCAAGAACAATCAATGTGTCAGTTAGGCGGCTTAATGCGGAGATGTCAAAGCTTTGCCCTGGTCCAGGCCGTTTGTGGAACATCCCACATAGACAATTGAAAGGACCTGAAATGTTTCATAGGGATTTGGTTCATTTATCCGATGCAGGTACTGACCAATTCATGGCAGACATGTGGTTTTTCGCTAAGTGTTTGTTTTCTGGTGGGGAGGGCGTAGGACCCTGGGGCCCTGGTCGCCTCGTGGCGCAGAAAGAGAGAATAAAGTAACCGGAAGCAACAGAGGGGACCCCAAGGGTGGGGCCCCGGTATAACAACAGAGATAGGATCCTGAAGTCCTGGACCAACCTGCGGATGGACACACCTGTTTGGGGGTAGGGAGCCCACATCACTGGGGTGGTCACGGGGCTCATGCCCTGGGCCGCCCTGGTACACCCCTTGGTTGATTGGTGTTTGGAGAGGGGGCGGAACCCTGAACATGGGGGCAAGGAACAGAGGAAGCAGGGATACCGCCCCCCACTAAGGATACAGGTGACGACCAGTCCCTGTGTGGTCCAAAGGAGGTTCAAGACAGGAAGGGATCCTGTCAAAATAATCTATGGTTACAAAGTAGCGTCTATAACAGTATATATATATATATTAAAGTTTGCAGTGAAATGTTTTAGTTGAGTAATGTGCATATGATGACTTGCATAAATTGTGTTTATGAATTTTTATGAAAGTATATATAAAAATAAATACTTCTTCCATCAAACAAAACTGTCTTGTTGGTTGGTGTATGACCGGTGTTGGGGTCAGGGCCCTATGGCGGCCTCCGAGTCCCAGGGGCGCATTGTACATGGGGAAGAAGGTCTCAGCCAGTGTTAAAGAAGTACGAGGTCAGGTCTTCCCCTCCCCACGCACAACACATGTGTGCACTGTTTCAGCACACAGAGGGCATGGCACGCGGAACTCAGCTCTGAACAGGACTCGAGCCCCTTGTCCTAGGAAAGATGGGGAATCACTTCCTCAGTTTGAAGGTCAGTTTTGCTTTTATGTGTTTATCATGGCACCCAAAAATATCGGGAAAAAGGACAGTTGTGAGTTCTCTTTGCCTTTGAAATCTTATCATCTAGTGTCTTCCCTACAACAACGACACAAGTGCTGGGTAAACACAACAGCAACAACAGCCTCCCGCCTCGGGGCCGCTGGGGATGATGTACAGCAGCGAGACCATACACTGCACGTGTCAGCTCTAGGCTGGGACTCTCCTTGGACCAGCAGGAGAGTGCAGGGCTGCATAAGGCACTGAGGGGGGATCTGTGAGTGCGCGCATTTCAGACTGTGGGAAGCAGGGATGAAAGAGAAAGGTGACCCCAGTGTTGCCACTCTGACATTTTGAAAAATGAGACACGTTTTGCCTTCTGATTGAAGCACATTTCCCTTGATATCAATGTGGCTTGCTGTGCTTGTTCAAAGAAAGCTCATTCTAGACCTGAACGGCCACGTCGTACTGTCAATCAGCAGAACCAACTTCCTGAAAGCCAACTCAACCTTACTGAGCTAACATTCAGATATAAATTAAGTTTCAACATTTAGAGAATGGTGATCTCTTTCAAACCCGAGAGTGATCGTCGTGATGTCCAGACTCGTGGAGGGCTGTCTCCTACGTGCTTAGAGACTTTCACAACTGTGCTCTTTATAACAATAGATGTGGTTAGTAACTCTCATGAAAATACCCAAACTCTTTCAGTGCAAGGATTTCATAACACACAAACTCCACCTATTAACGTAAAATCAAAGAGAGTGCTGCTGATCATAACACCTAGAATCATTCACTCATATTTATGTCCTTAGAACAGAATCTCTCAAATGTTTGCTCTGGACATTTCCCAATTTGTGATTTCGTGATAAAGTCACATAATGCTTTACAATGCCACACAGTGCAGCAAATGCAGTTATGCACACTGTAATATGTCTGTCAGAAACACTGTGAAGCCACCTGGAGCCCTGGACGATCAATGCAAGAATGCTGTCTAGCGGAAGCGCAGTTGCACAGAAACATTCAGCAAGAACAGATATAACAACCATCGTACAAATTCTACATAAACAAATAATAGTCACAGGGAATACTGTGACTACTTTAAAGTTAATATCTTTCAGTAATAGTGGTGTGCAAGTTATGGTCCCATTCATGCCATGAAACAAAGACCCTAAGAATATCAGACACAAACCATACCCTAGGAACATTGAGCTATATAATACTGCATTAGAATGTAAAGTATATTACAGTATACATATATATATATATATATATATATATATATATATATATATATATATATATATATATATATATTATTCTCAATCGTTGCACCAAAAATCCCTCCATCTCATCCTTTCGGCCTACAAGCATGTAGAGTAGTGTTGAACAATGGCAGCTGATGTTCAATAAAGAGCATTTGGAAATGCTAGCTCGATGTTTTCTTGGGTAGGGTCATTAAAACCGTGGAGACTGAAAGGATCTGCACCTAATATACAACATACCATAGTTCTTTTCTAAATTAGTCAAATGTGTTCAATCTTTAGGATACCTTTATTTCCTCAGAGATCTGATCTTTATAATTCCATCTACTTTTGACAATACCATGATAAGCTCAGAAATCTGTTCTTATAAGGTTATATTCTCACTGTGAGCACTACTCTTGATACTATCCAGAGTTATTGAGAGCCATGTTCTTGAAAATATGCAGCACCACATGGGTATCTATGTACCTAAATCAATGGTTTCTTAGAGCTGTGGTCCTAAAATATGAGATTCACTATGAATTTAGATCCTATTAATATACCGATTAACTGTAAGCTGTGAGCTTGATATTATTCAGAGTTCTACAGAGTTACTAATTATAATGCTGAATGCTTATGTGGATTCTTATCCCTTTTCTAAAAATGTTTACATATTTTCATTGAAGCAGAGCTCTGCTCTTGCTAATACCCAGAATAACTAATTGGTCTATCCTTGTCAAAGATAGACTTACTCAGGCATCTTTATGGGCACAGGCTTTGTTTTGAAAATCTCTAGACTTGCTTCAATTAGGACAAAAATTCCCAAGCTGTACCTTCCCATATGTCAGATGAGTCCCCGTTATGTAGCTTATATATATTGTTTGGGTTGTTTAGAAAACTCTATGTGCTTATAATAACAGCATCAGAGTGTTTTGGGGTGAAGCAGCATGATTAGAAGAATTAAGCGGTTGTGTGATTGAGAACAAACAGGGTAAAATATGGGTATCTTTCATGGGAGTTCGGGCAGCTTGGATATAAAGGATTGAAAAGTGAAAATCATCAAAAAAGTTAGTGGGTGGTTGACTGTTCTTAGGCCCGTGTATGACCAGACACTGCCGGACAATAGAGTTTAAACAGAGATGACAATAGCTGGCATTATGATGGGGAGGGCTCTTGTATAGTCAGAGACTTTACTTCTTACATACCTCTTAGTAGGCATGGCTCTTGAGTCCTTTACAGACCTATCAAAGTCACTTTTGAGTCTCATGGGCAGGGATGGCAATTCAGAGTGAGAGGTACTAGATTTGGTGAGATTTTCCACCAAATCCTTTAAACCATATTAGGTACATGGCAAATTGGTTCTCACCGGCTGACCTCAAAACTTAGCTTGTTTTGGATGTCTCCTACATTGCTGCCTTCCTTTGTGTCTTACACTGTCATGTTAGCCTTAATGTCTATTCCTCAGAACTATATAATCGTAATACTGTTTTATATAATCTTAATAAAAAGGCTAAGTATTGATACTCAATGTATTGTACTCAGAAGAAAAAGGTGGATTTGGCCTTGCTGGCTATGAAGCTCATTGCCTGAAGACCGCATAAATGTTATAAATGAATGCTTAATTTGTGGAGCTACGTTACCTGCTGGCTGTGAACATTCGAGACAATGAGCTTGTGGTATTAATTATTTATTTACTATAAACTGGGAACTTCTCAGGAGTTGATACTTCTTTGGTGTCTGAGCTTCATTCTCAAGAGTATAAATTTAAAATAGTTTCTAGAAATTTCTGTAACTACATGTGAAATCTGTAGGGTTTTTTTATAAGTAGAGAGTACTTTTTCAACAACACTTTGTTCATAACAGACTTCTCTAGTTGTCTAGATTTTAATGGCGGGACCAGAAAGTTTCTCTTAACCAACAAATGAACAACATTTAATTATTTAATTGATAGAGTACAGAAGTACATCAGTGGGTTGATGTGCCTTCGGCCCAGACCACAAAACCTCAGAGAAACAATAGCAAGCACGCAGTTAAGAGTTTTTGGAAATATCATAGTAGTCCAGATTCGTGAAGATAAATGCTTTGAACTTGGCTGAAAGCACCCTCACATTTTGTGCTATGAAAGATGCGCTATCCCTTATCTGCGTAAAGGTCTGTGCGCAGTCAGGCACACGCTGCTCAGCTCTTTAAAAACAATCAGGCACAAATTGACTGTGCACTTCATTGTTTGCAGTAGTGAATGCTTGGTCACAGGCGTGCACAGAACAGCAACCCTCCATTTTTGCATATGAATTTAGAATGTTCCGGCTTTGTGATCCCTGTCCCCCAAAAAAAGAAGGGTTGCACTAATAGAAAAGTGTGGTTGGAAACTGGACTTCTTGAGACCATCATCTACTCTTTGCAATGCACATAGTCTCGGGATGTAAAGCATAAACTCGCAGAAATTGAGTGCATATACTCTGAAAATGGCTACCAGCTGTCATTAGTAATCTGAAACAATTCCATGCGCTGTGACGACAGAATAGGTTAAAAAACATTGCTTGCACCCTTTTTAACATTCGAAGTGCGAAGGAAATAGCTCATGGACTCTGGTGAATCTTGTGCAGGGAAAGGAAATATTGATTCGCAGTTTTTGTATCCCTGGAAACGGGGAACTATGGAGATGTGCCATGTAAAGCCAAAATTGCATGGTAATCCTCATTGCAACCTGTAAAACTCAGAATAGGGAGATCAATTTGCCACAGGGAAAATGTGCAATGTGTGATAATGGCTTAACTAGTTGTACATTACTCAAAGAACACTGATGTATTTCAATTGTAACCTTTATTTCCACCATACCTGAATATTAAGTGATAAAAACCTCATTTGCACTTCTACTAAGAACCTTATAGGTGGGACCTACCGCAGGGAGAACAGTTCAATAGTTTCTCAAAACCTACAAATGTAAAAATCAAATAATTTTTCCGTTTGTGTGTTTTGAGAAACTTCTGAAGTAACTTTGTCCCTTCTCACTGTGCTTTGTCCCAGTTACAATGCTACAATCTCCTTAGTTTCAAGTAACAAAATGCTCATATCTTCCTTGCAAACATAAATATAGACATGCATAACAGAAATAGCAGTAGTGTGTAAGGCAAATGTATTTGTTTACAGTTTAAACACACCAAAGAATGTGCTTTCCATTATAGTGTTTGGTATAAAGAGGCTGCAAAACAAAAGCGGCTGTATCGTCAATTCTCTACTGCTCTTCTCTACTTCCATCAAATGAGGGGTGCTGTAGCTCCCCTTCCTCCCAGTTCCAACGCCCCTGAAGAACGTCTGTGTGTACAGGGCTGTGTTTTGTGTATGCAGCGCTGTGTTTCAGACTGGTGGAAGTCGGCGTGTGCTGTGCTGCATTTAAAGCCGTAACAGACCTTAAATGCCCCGCTTGAGAGCATCACATGTCGAGAGTCCTGGGGCCAGGAAACATCATATACCTTCCAGGAATCTCTCTATAGTAAACAGTAGTTTTCCTGTAACCAGGCCTAATCGACAACGCAAAAAAGTGCGTGAAAAAAACTGCAAAGAACAGGATAAAAAAAAAGCTTGTGCTCGTCAAGCAATTTCTTCATGAAGCCTTATCTTCCCCATAACGTTCCTCCTGAAGTGACCTCGTGTGTACCTATAACACACTCACAACGGTGATCTCAGGAGCACTGTGTGTGCAGGCATGGCCTCGAGAACTCTTTCTGCAGTGACCTTATGAGAACTTGTGAGCGCTTATGGAGCTCTTTCTACGTGGCCTTATGAGAACTTGCGTGCACCTATGGAGTTCTTCCTATAGTGACCTTATGAGAACTTGTGTGCACCTATGGAGTTTTTCCTATAGTGACCTTATGGGAACTTGTGTGCACCTATGGAGTTCTTCCTATAGTGACCTTATGAGAACTTGTGAGTGCCTGTGAAGCTGTTCCTATAGTGATCTTATGAGAACTTGTGTGTGTCTATGGAGATTTTCCTGCAGTGACCTTATCAGAACTTGTATGCACATATAGAGTTCTTCCAGTAGTGACCTTCAGAGGGAACGTGAGTGCCTGCGTGATCGTCGGAACTATATTTTCGTATTAATTCGCCTTGTTTTCGAGTGGCCGGTTGCGGAGAGGTGTAGAGGTGCGACTGCCGGCGGCCACGCCTCACGCTCCCCCCGGGCAGGCCTGTGGGGGCCTGGCAGACATGCCCAGTGTCAGGGAGGAAGGTATGCGCCTCCCAGGCTCTCTCTCCACTCGCCGGCCAGAGAGGGCTCCGTGTAATTAGGTCATTTTTGGCGGGCAGGGGAGGGGATGGGGCCCGCACTGCCTGCGAAGGAACTGACAGCTCCCTCCCGGAGCAGCACCACGCCAGGCCCGCAATTACCTCGCCGCCGGTCCCGCAGGGCGGCGGGCAGTGAAAAGCTGGCACTTCAGAGGGAGGAAGTTCTGGGGATGTGTGTCCCCTCGGCCGCGCCATTGGCTGCGCCGCCTCGTTACGGGAGACTAGACAATCTCTGATATGTTATGACATGAACACTCAATTAGATCACTGAGTTCAAACGGGCCGGTGCGGCGCGGGATGCTAAGCAACCCTCGTTAGGTCCGGCCCGGGGTCAGGGCTGGTGACACATCGCATCAGGCTCAGGCGGGGAGCGAGGGCGCCCCGGCAGCCGAGGGACCCCGGCTCACGAGTGCGTCAGGGGCGGAGGCTCCAGGCACCAGGGCCTGCCGCATCTCTTTCTGCCGCTGCACGCCTCTGTGCTCACAATAAACGGCTGCACTGGTGGGACTGAACTCCTTGCACTCTTGAATCAGACTCCATTCACGCTTGCTTTCGTCAAACGTATTGATTCTGGCGCAGCTACATTGATGGAGTGACTATTTGGCAATCGGTGCCATTTACTATTTGATTTGTTAAAAAATAAGTTTCTGCTGTTGCATTAGTGAAATGTACATTTCTTGTTGCGGGTTAGTTGCTGAAACTGCTTCCTTTGTACTTCTTCACTGGGGGATATTTCTCTGCTGCTGCATTAGTCTTTCTTTTCATCGAAGGATTATTGAAAATAATTGTATTTCTGTTTTGGTGTAATAGGGTCTTTCTGCTTCTATGTTGATCACATTGGCTTATTTGGTTCATGGATGTAGTGAATACTACAGAGGTGAAACTACTTGTATATTGAGTTGCGCTGCAGCAATTAACTCTGCTGCTTGTTGTGTGAAACGAGTTGTTTCACACCTTTATTGACAAAACTAAACAGTGTTCTGCTTCGTTATTGGTAAAATTTGCTGCCCTGAAACTTCTGCCTTGTTGAAATAAATTGTAGTTGATACACCCTGGCACGCGCCTCTTCATTGTTAGCGGCATCGTTTCACTTTTCTCCACTCCGGAGTCTAGCGCTAAAAGTGCAGCAAATTAAATGCACACCCCTCCGCTATTTGTACCCAAACCATATCACAGAATGTTTAGAATTGAGGGAATGCATGTTGCGCCATTTTGCGCTCTACTAATAACGAATGAAACGAACTAATCTTTCTTCATTTTTATTAACATGTGAAGTGGCGAAAATTCTTGCGTACGTTTATTTCAGTTGCCTTTATCCATTAAAATATTTTCAAAAGAGAAAGCTATTTCTTTCGGCCAATGTTTGCCAGAGTGCAAGAATGTAAATTATATATATTCTTCTGTTGACACACATCCTAAGACAAAGCCAGCTAAGTAGCGAAAGGTCTGCGCTCCTTGTGCGTGGTGTGCGGGATCCAGCTCGGCGCGAACAAGGGCGTAACACAGGCTCCTGAAGCACCTGCGATGCAGGGAAAGGAGATGAGAGTGGGAGGGGCTCCACGCCCCCCCCCTCACCCTGAAACCTAAGGCTATCTGGGAAATGCAGGAGTTTCTGGGCCCCGTGGCACATTCTTCAGGGGACATCCACATGTGGGAACCCGGGCCGCATAGAACTTGTATACAATTTAAAACATAGGATTAACTCATCCGGAGGGCCGACACTATCATTCATTTCTAGGTGTGTAGACATGGGATGTCGACCCATATGCGTTTTTCTAAGAAATCGAAAATACGGGAAAAGCGAGTCACCTGATTATATCGCAGTTCGCGTCTAGTCGTGACCATTGCTTAATTTGAGCCGGTGGTTGCAGGGCCCATCAGCACTCATTTTTTTGGGCTGACACCTATTCTTCCTTATCAGCCTTTGATTCAGAACAAGAGTAAAAATAAAAAAAAAACATGCAGAGGGAACGGAGGAAGAGAAAACCAACAAAAGTGACAACGGTAGAAAACAAGGAGGAAAAAACGACAAGAGTGAGATAAAGGGACAAGGAGTGCCCGGGAGTGGATTAAAGAGACATGGGGTGGAGTGTGCTTCCTCTGGGGAGTACCAGCTCAGGTGAGTTTCAGTGAAGTTCGGAAGCTACAGTAAATTGACATTAAAACCCGATTGTAGCTGGGTGACTCCTCGAAGCCGAGCAGCGTCCTACAGGTGGCGCTTCACCTCGAGGTCGTGGGCTTGTGGGGGTCTCACGGAGGAGGGGTGAGATAGGATAGAATGGGGGAAGGGCTGGACGCTGTCTCCTCGGAAGGGCCAGTTACATTCCGGGGATATTTCGAGGTACTAACCTTCTTAACAGACAGTCAGTGATGAGCGGGTCACACACGATGGTGTCACATGGTAGCCACACTCTGGGCAAGGGTCCACGGCTTGCACTGTCATGAGTGAGGGTACACCTGATAAAGTTAGGGGGGGGGGGTCCTCGCTCTTCTGCATTGCAACTGGGCCAGTGTGGGACGCACCCTAAATTCCTCGTCGGTGGACACTCTCGGGTCTCCTGTGAGCTGTGCTTCAAATTGGCAGGTACTGTCCAGTACTGAGTACCTTCACGTCTAGAATTTAAAGGGAGAGTACAGGCACTTCTCAGCACTGCTGCAATACATTTAATGGGAGATTAGGAGCACTGCTCAAAAGGAAACAGGTACTCAGACGAATAAAGTACCTGCACTTCGACATTTCCATTTAATGCACTGGCTATGAGTGAGGGCACATGTTGGATAGTAAGGGGCACCCCCATCCCCGTCGGCTGGCACTCTCGGAGCTGCCTGAGTGAGGGCACACCTGGGAGACAGAGACGCACCCTATTCAACCGAAAGCGAATGGATATCAGTGAGATGTGGAAGAGCAGGGGGGCCTTTGTCACTTCCCCCCAGGGCAAGGGGCTTTGTTTTCGTTTTGTGCGTGGATTGGACGCGCTCACCCGGGAGAGAGCGCCACGACGAAGGCCTCGCTGCGCGGTCATCACAGAGGATGCACTGTGAGTGGCGAAGATTCCAAGTCACTTGGGACCAAAACACCAGGAAGAGAGAATCACACCTTACGTCACTTTTTAGATGTAACAAATCGGCCTAATGAAAAAAAGCACTAGCCTACACACCATCAGCATATGAAACGTGGGGAGACTTGTTAACCTGCGTCCTAATGGCAGATATCACTACCTCCGTCTTATGTAATTGTGTGCTTATTACCGGAAGCTAATCACCCCTCTTCACTCCCCAATTAAACTCCCACTGTCTACGCCCGTTACTAACTTAGCCCCACCACCTCGGCTGGAGATGATAGCACGCATTCACCAGCAGGCCCGGCTCCGATTCCAGTGTATAGCGTCGCACTGGTCCAAAGAGGTTCCACAGAGGAGCAGCGCACACCGCGAGGGCACATGGGGTATATACTGCAGAACACAGCAGGGGCACATACAGGTTTTATGGTAGCTTCACTCCACTGGTATATAGAGGTTCCAGGGCAGAACGTCGCACTGGTAGATCTAGGTTCTACCGAAGAGCAACGCACAGGCACGTAGATGATCTAATGCATAACAGCACCCTGGAACACAGAGGGTATAATGCTGAGCACCGCAGGAGCACATACACGTCCTACTAGAGAGCACTCCATCGGAACATAGAGGCTCTAGGACAGAACGTCTCACTGGTACATAGAGGTTCTAGGATAGAACGTCGCACTGGTACATTAAAGGTTCTAGGATAGAACGTCGCGCTGGCGCATTGATGTCCTAGGACAGAACGTCTTACTAGTTCATAGAGGTTCTATGACAGAACGTCTCACTAGTTAATAGAGGTTTTAGGATAATGTCGCACCGGTACATTAAAGGTTCTAGGATAGAACGTCGCGATGGCGCATAGAGGTTCTAGGGTAGGACGTCTCACCGGTACACAGATTTTCTACAGTGGAGCACCAAATTACTCTATAGAAGTCCATTTAAAAAGATCACACTGGTACATAGAGGCTCCACAACAGAGCACTGCAGAGGTACACAGAAGTACTAAAGGATGACAAAGCACAGGCACAAATAGGTTTTACGGTAGAACACAACATTAGTAAGTTGGGGGTTCTGCAATACAATAACACTTTGCTACATGGAGGTTTTGATTCAGAACATTGCACTGGGACATAGGAACCTCACAGCACAACACCACATTGGCGCACAGTGGTTAAATGGCAGAGCACCACACGGATACAATGAGATTTTACGGTAGAACACCAAATGTAACGTTCTCATGACGAACGATGCGCTGCCAACAAGGGTTCTAGAACAGAGTACCACATTGAAATATCGAGGTTCCAATACAAAGCACAACACTGGTAAATAAAGGTTCTACACTTCACTGATACATTCTCTGGCAAACACTTCAGATGTACCGAAAGTTTTAAATGTAGAACACCACACCGATACATCAAGGTTCTTTGGCAGAACACTATAGAGGTACAAAACATACAATTTCTTATGCCAAGCACTTTCTAGTACATAGGAGTTGTAATACAGATCACTCACTGGTGTAATAGAAGCGTAGGGCACTGCTACTTAGAGTTTCTATAGCAGAACACTGCACTGGTACATGGAGACTTTAATGCAGAACATCCAATTGGTGTATTCAGGTTCTATGGTAGAACACCGCTCTAGCATATAGAAGTTCTAAGGAAGAACGTTGTCTTGGTGCGCATATGTTCTGTAGGTGAACAGCACACTATTACACAGAAGCTCTAATTCAGGACACCGCACTGTTTGTTGCATAGAGATTTTATAGTAGAGCAACACACGAGTACATGGGGACTTTAATGCAGAACATCACGGTGCCATATAGAGGTTCTACAGTAGGAAACTGCACGTGTATGTAGGGGTTCAGGTATAGAACACTGTGCTGCTATTTACAGATTCCAAAGTAGAACAGCACGCTTGTACATAGAGGTTCTAATGAAGAATATCATAGTAGTACACATAGATTTCTAATATGGAACACTGCATTGCTACTTAAAGGTCCCACAGTGGAACACTGCAAAGATAAAGAGAGGCCCGAAGGATGACACCTCAGTGGCACAGAGATGTTCTACATTTTTTCATAGTGATTCTTATGCAGGACCTAGTACTGGTACATAGACGATCTACTACAGCACCCCACACTGGTAGATGGAAGTTCTACAACAGAACACCACACTGGTACATGAGGATTCTAATGCAGGGCAGCACACTGGTGCTTACAGGTTCTAATGCAGAGCACTGCACCCTATACATAAGAATCTAACAGCTGAAATGCACAGTGAGGCACAGAGGTCCAAAGACCTAGCAGCAAAATGTCACATGGAGGTTCTTTGGTAGAACACCACATTGTGCATAGAGGTTTTGACAAACATCACTGCACTGACAGGCTTTCTGTTGTAGGATGCCACACTCCTATTTACAAGTTCTAAAGCAGAGTACTGCACTGGTACATACAGGGACATCTTAAGGATTTTGGGGGCCATGTAGGCCAAACGTATTTTGGGGGATCTCTTTGGAGCAGCTTTGAATTTATAGTCTCATTTGAGCTCTTTCATGCCTTCTTTGGCCAGGTCACTGATAATGCACTGGCACATTTGTCCAAATTCTTAATGTTACATCGAATATTCAGGCATAGTGATGTGTGTTTTCAATATTGTAACACAACAGCAGCTCACTATTACTGCACATCACTTCCGCACAACACCCTCCCATTTATTACATGTGAGGTCCTGTTGTGATCTAGAAGAAACATGTTATTGATGTTGCATGAAACATAAGCACATGTACTGCAAATTAACTGAAATAGATTCTCACACATCACCCACATTAAAAATAAATGAAAGGAAAACGATATTTAAAACACTCAGTTTGAAAATTATTCAAGGTCATCGGGGCAAGTCTCTCTGCAGAACAGAAATGGCTCTATCGGGGGACGGGGGGCTAAAAGGCTGGTGGCCCTGGGCTAGAGACCACTTTGCCTATGCCTTAAAACATCTCTGGGTACATAGAAGGCCTAATGCAGAACACTACACTAGTATATATAGTTTTTACGGCAGAACACCACAATGGTACAAAGAGATGCCAGATCAGAGCACTGCGCTGTATATGGAAGCTCTGATGTGGAGAATTTCCTGGTAAATAGGAGTTCTAAAGAATTTCCTGGTAAATAGGAGTTCTAAAGAGCATACTGATGCAGAAAACTGCACTACTACATATTGAGGTGCCAACAAAAACTTCACACTGGAGTTAAGAGTTTCCACACAAAAACAAATAACACTTCATTATCACATAGAGGGTCTAAGACAGAACACCACACTAGTAGATAGAGGTTATAATGCAGAATTCTCCACTAGGACCGTGAGCCTGTTAGACAGAACACTACACTGGTATAGAGGTTCTAATAAGAGGATCTCATGGTACATAGAGGAATTAGTGAAGAACACTTCAGGGGCATATATAGGTTCTACAACAGAACACAATCAGGCATACAGAGATTCAAATGCAAAAAATGGCACTGGTAGACAGAGTTTCAAATACAGATTAGTTTCCTTGTATAGGGGGTTGTAAAAGAACACTGCACTGATTTACAGAGATTGTACTACATTGGTAGATCAAGGGTCCAATGCAGAACACTGCACAGGTACATATAATTTCTAATGCAGGTCACTGCACTTGTGTATAAAGGTTCTATGGCAGAACACTACATTGATACAATAAGGTTAAACCGAAGGGCACCACACGTGAACAAAGTGGTTCTACTGCAGAACTCCACGCAGGAACACACAGGTATACAGTGGAACCCTTAAGTAATACATACAGCTTCTGTAGAAGAACACCTCACAGGAAGATAGAAGGACATCACCCTGGTATCTAGAGGTTCTATAGCTGGGCTCTGCATTCGTGCATTGAGGTTCTACGGGAGGAGACTGCACCACAGAGGCTCTAAAGGAGGCCACAACTCCCTGCGCACAATGGCCTAACTCAGACCACCACAGGGGCACACTTAGGTCCTACAGTGGAGCACTGCATTTGTATGTTTGGGTTCAATAAAGAAAAATAGAAAGATGTTCTAGGCACAGAGATATTAATGGAGATGAGCACTTTCTGTACATAGAGGTTCTAATGTGAAACATAAGCATTGTACACATGGGTCCTAAGGAAGGCCTCTGCCATAGTAACAGATTTCCCGAGGAAGAAGACTGCATTACGAGATGAAGGTTCTAGTAAGAATATCGAACTGGTACATACATAGGGGTTCTGATGTCGCACGCCGCCCTGGAGAGCACTGCACAGATACAAGATGTTATAATATAGAACACTGTACACGTTTCTACAGGTTGTATAGTAAAATGTTTCTCTGGTACGTAGTGGTTCTAATGCAGGACAC
This sequence comes from Pleurodeles waltl, assembly GCF_031143425.1. Lineage (NCBI taxonomy): Eukaryota > Metazoa > Chordata > Amphibia > Caudata > Salamandridae > Pleurodeles > Pleurodeles waltl. The sequence goes on from NC_090439.1 coordinate 859,726,073, forward strand.
CATGGTGACACAGACATGCTCTAATTGAACACTGCAAGCAGGTTATTTAATGATAAGCCACTGCGTTAACTAAAGAGGTTATAGTGAAAAAGCGCACTGTTCAGAGAGGTTCTAATCAGTGCTTAATTTGTAAATAAAAAGGTGTCAGTGCTCAAGCCCTCCTCTTAAACACGCGGCTGCTGCAATTAAATGTGTGAGCATGGACTACTGAGGTGGCGTAATCCTGAAGCCATCTCGGGCCCCTTCAATCCATATAAAGCCACTCCCTGCCCCTTCAGCTCACTCTTCCATCTTTTTGCTTTCTCAGATTGTGACGCTTTTTCGTTTTTCTCTTCCTCCTTCTTTCCCATATGTGTCTTTTGTTCGCAGTACATGCTTGCGGCAGAAGAATAACCCCCGGCCCTCCAAAATAAGTGCCGGTGCTCAGCACCGGAAACAATAAGCACAAATTTAGCACTGGTTCTAACGCAGGACACCGCAGTGGTGCACGGAGGTTCACATGCAGAATATCACACCGCGCGGCAGTGGTTCTGACGCAGAACAGCTCACTGGTGGACAGAGGCTGTAGTAAAAGAAGCGCACTGTTAAACGAGGTTCTAGAGCAGAACACGCCCCGGCACATCAGCATCGTACTGGCAGATGGAGGTTCTGAACCAGCAGCCTGTTGTCACGCAGAGGTTCTAGTGCCTCACACTTTAGTGGCGGATTCCACGGGGTACCTGTGTAGAATATTTCATTAGTCGATTTTCCACTAGGCAATGTGTTAGTGGCACATTCATCACATAATAAGAAGACCCTTCAATACCTCTTATATTGAATACCCAAAGGCACATGCTAGAAAACTTGTATAAAAAAAAAATATTGACTTTGTTTATTTAGCGGTGTTTGAAAAGTGGAGTTTGTTTCCTTGTGAATTTTTTCTGTTTTGTACACCTTTTTACATCCACGTTGTTTATATACCTCGCAGAGATTGTGGCGTAGAACATCCATCTCGCATATTTCGCAAGAAGGCTGCATGTTTATGATTTGGAAATATTCGAATGCAAAAATCTCTTCTGCTACAATAATTGAATGCAAATTATGCGGATAATACTTCGTGTATGTTTTAAAATATTCAGTTCGCACATATTTAATTCACATAATCTGAAAAGGTTCCTTATAATGCAGCCGGTGCTTTAGAATATTTTGCCAATCATCTACCTCAAAAGTAACGTAATTCACCAGCACGTTTAGAAAGAATCAAATTACGAAACATCCGCACTCGTTTCTTTCTCTATTTCGCACTCCAGAAGGTGTTTCGGTCATATTTAGAGTAGGAATTTATGCAGATTACGCCTCCGAAATACATCGAAAGGATTTTACGCAGTATACATTTGAGTCTGAGTCGCACATGCTCTATTGCAGATAACCGCGCTACAAGATCGGTGAGCTGCTTTTGCAGACCAATTCTGGCGTATTTTGCAGAGATTCCAACGAGGAAATACGGCCGCACATGCTGCAAAATTTACAGCTAAGGATGCACCCTTTTTCGAACTGTTGAACGAACAGTTCACCAAAAAGCATTCAGCAGCTCCGGCGCCTTAAGGCCCTCACGTGTGATTTGCTGCGTTTTACAAATCTTGGTTGATTGGCGTAGTTTGTGTAAGATCCAGTGCAGAATCCGTTTCGGGTATTGTTTGAAATGTCACGATGAAAAATACACTACAGAAAGTACTCTGACGCAGGTCACCTCCCTAGGCGCATTTTGTATCCTAGTGCAGATCACCTCCCTTAGATAGATTTTGTACTCCAGTGCAGATTTCCTCCTCTCTTAAACACATTTTGTACTTCCGTGCAGATTACCTCTCTTAAACATTTTTTGCACTACAGTACAGATCACCTCTCTTAAACAGATTTGGAATATAATCCGATGAAGAAACCTGGTGGGTAAGTGCTGCAGGATGTCAAATGCGAATCACATTTCAAGTAAATGGTGTAAAAAATCCAATGGGATGCCCTGTCTGGAATAGTCTATTAGGTTCTACGCATAATAACACATTGGGCCTTTTTTAAATAACATCCATTAAGAACGAGGCAGGCATAAGTTTCAAATGTCCCTGTGCGCAACTGTCCCCCTCCCCCACACACGAATGTTTAACAAAGGTACAAAGCCGACGGCTTTCCTGCTCTGTTTCACTAGCAATAGTCATGAAAGACTCACATGTACCACGACTTTTGTTCGAGTGATCTTTTTAAAGAATAAGGTCGAGGACGCCGGACAGGTGTGATCACGGGTGTACTTCGCGTTTATTCGTGATAGGCCGGCACCAGAACCTAATTAGTTTATGATTTATAGGCAGAATAAAGTGTAGAGTTTGCGGGCACCTCTGACGTCGGTTAGGCAGCCAGGGTGCCCCAGACCATTCCACGAGACATCTCACCGAGAGACTGCAGGGAGCTCAGCCCACAGGTGCCCGGCAGCGGCAGCAGAGCAAGTTATTCACACAGTAAACCGGGTCTCCACTGAGGGGTCCAAATGAGGCGTCTCACTAAGAAACTGCAGGGGAATCAAACAGACTGCAGAGGATATCACCAAGAGACTGCCTTGGGGAGAGCGGGGCACACCACAGATGTGTCTTCGCGGAGCTGCACCGGAGCGCATTTCAGTGAGAGACTGCAGGCAAAGAGAGACTGCAGGTGATGTCACCGAGAGTCTACGCGCGGGAGTCTCGCCACACTGATGGCAACACAGAGCCTTACCAGAGACAACAGGGCCCCTCTCAGAGACAGTACAAGGTCTCCCCGAGTGTGGTGTCTGGAGGTCCTTCTGGGCAGGTTGTACACGCAAAAGCCCGGGGTGCCTCAACGAAGTGCATGTGGATATAACTGAAAGACCTCAAGCATTGTTACTGATAGACCTCGGGTCTCACCGATAAAATGCCGGGGGTCTCACTGAAGACTGCAGGAGAGTTCACTGGCAGACTGCATGGGGTCTCATTGACAGATTATGGGGGGGGGGGGGCTTTAAGAGGGAGGCTCACTGACAAACTGCATGTAGTTTCACTGACGGAGCTCAGGGCTCTCTCTGGCAGACTGCACGGGGCTCTCACTGACAGACTACCGGGGCTCTCACTGGCAGACTGCCCAGGGTCCTACTGACACACTGCTGGGGCTCTCACTAACATACTGGCGGGGATCTCACTGCCAGACTGCCGGTGCTCTCCCTGACAGACTGTGGGACTCTCACTGGCAGACTGCCGCTGCTCTCAGGGACAGACTGTCGGGGCTCTCAGGGACAGACTGTCGGGGCTCCCACTGACAGAGTGCATGGGGTCTCACTGACAGACTGTCGGGGCTCCCAAAGTCAGACTGCATGAGGTTTCGCTGACAGACTGCAGGGGAGTTCACTGGTGGACTGCTGGGGTCTCAGTGATTGATGAGGGGTCTCACTGACAGCCTGGAGGGGAGTTCGCTGGTAGACTGCATAGAGTGCTACTGATAGATGGGGTCTCACCGACAAACTGCCGGGGTAACACGAACAGACTTCACGGCCCTCGCTGACAGAGTGCCGTGGGTCTCGCAGGCTGCTCCCGGAGACGCCCGGCTCCCCTCACGGAGCTGCTGTTACTCCAGGTCACCCGTCCAAACAAGCGGCCGCTGATAAGATAGAAACTGCCGAGCAAATGTTTGTTCGCAGTCAGCGTGAACTGTTCGTGTCCCTTGAAGCGAGATAGTAACACACGTTTCCCTTCAGGAAAACCGAAAGGGCTGCAGTATAGGCTAAACTCAACACTTGTGTTCAAAGCTTGGGACTTTATATGACCTCTGGTCAAACCTATTAAAACCAGAAAATGACACTTTCATATTTTGTATCACAATGTTCCATAGAGTTGTGCAATCTTTCCTATCCAAAAACCAACGTTAACATAAAAAGTGTAGATTGTGAGTGTGTGTTTTAAGAGTGTGAGATATTCTACCCACCAGAAACATTTTAGTAAGTTCGAGTAACTATGCCCCCACCATATTTTCTAGAAATGTGAGGGACACATTGTATAGATAATGGAAGTTTGCCCCCACAGAACATGACATCGCCTGAAATAAATAACACACACACATATACCGCCCACAGATCTCCGGGGACCACTGTCCGCGAGCCTCGCCCCTCGAGGTTCGTGGACCCATTCGCGCGGCCCGCGGTGCCCACGCACGGACGTACCTCTTCCCCTGTCTACAAAGCTAGTGATGGTGTTGGCGGACCTGGAGGACTGGAAGGAGCTGGCGTTGATGCCCAGTCGCTCGGCGGTGGAGTACGTCCTGTAGATGGCCAGCATGTACTCGTGGGGTACCACGGCTCGGCTTTCCCTGCCCGCTCGGGGCGGCCCCGTGGCGGGTCCGGGCGGCGGCAGCCTGCTGCCCTCTTTGCGGGTCCTCCTGCTGTCCCTGCCCGGGGACTGAGGGATGGAGGCTTGCTCAGAACAGGGTAAATCCCAGAGAAAGACACTGATGAGCAGAAGGGCCGACCAGAGGTTCCTGTGTGCGTCCATGCTGAGCGGTGGCAGTCCTGCCCTCTCGGGGGGTCACTGGGGTCCGGTCAGGCAGAGGTGGCGGGTGCGCTGGGGCGCCCTCGGTGCTGCGGCTGCAGGACACTGGAGTTAAGACGGGGTTTGAGCTCCTCGAGCGGCCTGTGAGAGAGAGAGAGCTTGGCGCACTGGCGCTGCACACACAGACACGCCCCCGTGCACGCCCCGCACCGCACCCCCGCACAGAGCGAGCAGCGGACCACAAGCCACAGGCCAGCGGCACCGGCTGCAGTGGCTTCCTCACACTCGCGGGGAGCCGAGCCGCAGCCTCAGTACTGAACACGGCGGAACAATCCCACGGACCGCGTCCAGGTGCGCCGCAGGCACGGCACAAGGCGGAACAGGCAGAGCATCACAGGCGCGTGCAAGGAACGGCTCTGGAGATCAGCAAAAAATAAAAGGAAAAACATTAGAGCCAACCGAACCAGGCACCGTCAGCAAGACAGCCCCACTACCAGCTGCAAGACTGAAGAACTACACTGACATTCAAACTGATAGTCTTTTTGGCGCGGGAGGAGGTTTACGTATGGCAAAGCAGTTTCTCCGTGGGCAGCGAGAATCTCCAGATCTAATGGTAATTTTTCAATGACGGGGCTTCGTTTTGTGTTACTTTCCTGAGGTTGCAGTGCTCTGAATTGCATGGGATGCCTTTTTCATCAGCCTAAGAAGTAATTCTCCCAATTACCTGCATAATCTAAGTGTCCTATACATCAAGGGCGTTACCAGAGTGACACCACACCCTCCAGCTGCCAGCACCATCAGCCCTCACTATACTTCACCTTCATCCTCTTGATAGGCCCAATTGAAGGTTTTGTCCCATCAAAGACTAGACTACATTCAACAGTATCCTCGCCTGGGGCCTAGCAGGCCCTCTGGATTACCAACACGCACTCCGAGGTGACAACCCCATTAGCAGGCATCAGAAGTGCACAAAACAGTATCTTCCACCTGACTTTGCCAGCCCCCTTCAATTACCTGCCCAATCCCAGTATGTTGTGGCTCAGTGACCCTTCTGCAGTGATGCTGTGTATTCATGCACCATCAACCATCCTCACATATCAACTTTGCCCCACTGGTCTGGGTGAATATAGATTACTTTCCAAAAAGAACTGAACTGCATTTTCCAGAGGCTTCCAATTGGCCCAGGAAGGCATTCATGACAATGTTGTTTGATTTACATCACTTGGCCCTCCTTCCGTCACAGTCTAATCACAGTGCATTATGAGTCAAGAGCGGTACCAAAATGATGTAGCATTCTCCAGCAGTCTGCACCATCAAACTTCAATGTTGCCCTCCTTATCAGGCTGATCATGGGTTACTTTGAGACAAAGACAGGACTACAGTAACCAGCAAATTCCTTTGCACCCAGACAGGCACATCTGAGTACGAGCGTATGCCCCAGCATGCCAACAGGTGCATCCGGTGTGTGTTAAACAATATGTTCTGCCTGAATTCCCCTGGCCCTTTTGGGTTTGAGAGTCACTTGCAAAGCCCTGGAGCATAGGGGACTGCCCCTATGTTGCTTTCCTTGTGAGCATTCACTAGGCTGAACACAACAATCGTGTGCATTCCCTGATAATCTCCCTGTTTACACAGACTGACAGTGGTGGCAGCATGGATTCCTAGTGGAAGGTGCAGGCCTTTATAGCTGTAGATTACTCTTTGCATCCCTTCTTTAAAAGGTTCTCCCAGTTTCACTTAACATGGTCTTTGGCTCCCTCTTTTTCAGATATAGATGGAGAGGGCATGAACATTTTGTATGTTTGGTGCAGGGTGATTGTGAAGACAGTCTGTATGCTTGATAGGGTGCAGTAGAGATTCTATCATGGACTCCCTTTATGGGAAGTACAGTACCAACAGGAGAGATGTGGGTGAAGCTGCTCAGGCCTTTGATCACAGTACATGCATTGGAGCATTCCTTACTCCCCCCACCCTTAGAGCTTAATTGCAGTGGACTTTGGTATATGGTGGGTGCATGTTTCACATTCCTCTTTTGTGTTTGCTTCTCACTTCCCCTGCTAGAGTTCTCATAGCTCTGACTCTGTTTCTGCCTGAATTTGCCTGACAAAAAGATGTGGCTAGATTGTCCGACCCAAATAAACAAAATAACTGACTGTGTCAAACTAGCACAGGAAGGGATCCTGCACCAATCATGTAGGGGCATGCAGCATTTGACTAGAGAAGGACTCACAGTTTGAACTATGCACCAGACCTGATTGGTCTTATCTGGGGACAAATAGTAGGCCTTTGTCTTGCTCAGTGTGAACACCATCCACTCCGGCTCTCCATCTGACCCCTGCCCTCACCACATCCTCAACAACGCAAGCTCCGTCATCACACCCCTACTAGGGAAGATCATCAACAGCTCCTTCGAGTCCGCCACCTTCCCAGAGAGCTGGAAACAAGCCAAGATCAACGCCCTCTTCAAAAAACCCAAGGCAGACCCAAAGGACCTCAAGAACTTCCGGCCTATCTCCCTGCTTCCCTTCCTGGCAAAAGTAATCGAGAAGGCTGTCAACAGACAACTATCCCGTTTCCTTGAGGAGAACTGCACCCTAGACCCTTCCCAATCTGGATTCCGCAGCAACCACAGTACCAAAACTGCCCTCATCGCCTCCACTGATGACATCAGAACCATATTGGACAGTGGCAAAACCACAGCCCTCATCCTCCTGGACATCTCGGCCGCATTCAACACCGTCTGCCACCACACCTTACGCTCACGCCTCAGCAATGCAGGAATCTGCGACAGAGCGTTGGTCTGGGTCACCTCCTATCTCACCAGCAGAACCCAGAGAGTCCGCCTCCCCCCATTCTGCTTGGAAGCCACTGAAATCATCTGCAGCATACCCCAGGGTTCGTCCCTCAGCACGACATTCTTCAACGTCTACATGGCCCTGCTCGCTATTATCACCCGATCCCACAACCTCAACATCATCTCATACGCCAATGACACACAGCTGATCCTATCCCTCACCAAGGACCCCGCCATCACAAAAACCAACCTCCATGATGGAATAAAGGCCATCGCCGAATGGATGAAAAACAGCTGCCTGAAACTGAATTCTGACAAAACCGAGGTCCTCATCCTCGGCTCCACCCCCACCGCATTGGACAAATCCTGGTGGCCTGCCACATTGGGAACCGCACCTACACCCACAGACCACGTATGCAACCTAGGAATCATCCAAGGACTCCACCAAGACCTACCTCCACGAAGGAATGAAGGCCATCGCCGAATGGATGAAGAGCAGCTGCCTCAAACTCAATTCCGACATGATGGAAGTCCTTATCTATGGCTCCACCCCCTCCTCCTGGGATGATTCCTGGTGGCCTGCAACTCTCGGAGCTGCTCCGACTCTCACGACCACGCACGCAACCTAGGATTCATCTTGGACTCGTCATTATTCATGACCCAGCAAGTTAACGCCATCTCGTCATCCTGCTTCAACACCCTCCACATGCTTCGAAAGATCTACAATGGATACCCACCGAAACCAGAAAAACAGTCACCCAAGCCCCCGTGAGCAGCAAGCTGGACTACGGCAGTGCCCTCTATGCAGGAACCGCGGCCAAACTCCAGAAGAGGCTGCAACGCATCCAGAACGCCTCTGCACACCTAATTCAGGACATCCCCCGCCACTGCCACATCACAGACCACCTGAGAAACCTGGACTGGCTCCCAGTCAACAAGAGAATCACATTCAAACTCCTTACCCACTCTCACAAGGCACTGCACAACACCAGACCAGAATACCTCAACAGATGGCTCTCTTTCTACACCCTGAACCGACATCTCTGCTCTGCCGACCTTGCCCTTGCAACCGTCCCATTCATCCGCATAACTACAACCCGGTGGTAGAACATTCTTGCACCTCACCGCCAAAACATGGATCACTCTTCCCACCCACCTGAGCCAGACCAAAGACCTCCTTGCCTTCAGGAAACTTCTCAAGACATGGCTGTTCGGGCAGTAGCAGCACCTCCCCCACCTTCCCCTCCTCCTCAATGCCTAGAAACCCTCACAGATGAGTAGTGCGCTTTACAAATTTCTGAGTGATTGATCGAAAATTTCTCAATAATCAGCGAGAACACATATACAGGTGTGGTTGGGAAGATAAGGTTACTGTGCTTCACAGTTATGATCTCTGTTAATTCACCATCAGGTTGGAAACTGAATCTGAGGTCCTGACCACTTTTAGAAATGCATTTGGTCTGTCTTATGGGAGGGACTGTTGGCAGGAGAGGGGTGCTGATATGTGGCCTTCAAGGGGAGTAGCATGCTTAGAGAAAAATAGCAGCAGCCTCGCTGATGGAATTCAAAAGCTGAGCAGAACTAACCAGAAAGCACCATCATCAATACTGGCTGTGGCTCAAGGGAAGACTTTGAACTTGCAAGAATTTTGACCCCAACCCTTCCAGTGTGCCCCAAGTTGCCTGGTGGTCCTTCCTACTAGAAAGAAAAGTAGTTAGATGATGGGATGTTCTATATTGAATCCCACAGAAGATGAAAGTAAAACCTCTAAAACCTATGATAATTTTGAGGATGTGTTTACTGAAAAAGGTTCAGAATCCTTACATTCTCACAAGAAGTAACATTTTTCTAAAGATTATATTCAAGTTGCAAAGTTACCCCATGACCGAATACATCCATGAACCTAAAAGATGATGAACCTCTAAAGAAATATGAGAACATTTAGGTAAAGGCTTTATAAGATATTCTTTTTCTCTAGAAGAATCACCAATAATTTTCATGCCTGTAGCTAATGGGGAGCTGAGACCTTGTATGGATTAACAAGAATGAAATGCCATCACCGTAAAGAATCAATTCCTTTTAAATATTTTGAGGATGTGCATTATTAGTGGTGGTGGATGATAGTCCAACACAAAGAATAATGACACTGTTCTTCTTAGGTCCAGTAAAGGTTTCAGTAATCTAAACCTGAGCTTATCCCCTGGTAGCTATGGGACAGATCAACAGGCTTAACTTAAGAAAATGTGTAAACCATTTACAAGTACCAAAGCAGTTAAAAAGTTGAAAACACAATACAATAATAATCCCACTCCAATTTATAGAAATAGAGAATATTTTAATGAACAAAATGAACCATAAAAACAAAAATTCAATAGTGGGTACTGGAAATAAGAATTTTAAAGTTTTAAATAAAAAGAGCACCAAAAAGCTCAAAAAGTGGTAACTGCGGGAAGCTGGTCACGCTAGACTTGGAGAAGGATTAGGGTTGTGGCTGACCACGATGGAGCACAGGTTGGATACAAAGACCAGGTTGGTCCCAGTCAGAAAGTTGCCTCCACAGTTAGAACATTTTCAAGAAGGTAGAATCCTCAGTAGGGTACACTTGCAGAGTAGATCCCAAGATGGGCTAGTCAATGGCAGGGTGACGCAGGCCAAGGTCTTGGTGAACCTGTCGACAAGGGCAGGAAAAGCTTAGTGCAGGAAGTGCCCAGATTCGCACCTAGGAATTTGGCAACATTGATCAGATGCTGCTGGGAGTCAGGCCCGTGAAGCTTTTTACCTTTTTTAATTAGATTATTTTCTGGAAGTCGGATTTCCTCAGAGGGGTACCACTGCAGGCTGGAGCTAAAGAGGAATTGACATCATTGGATGCCAGTTGGTCGGAGCTGTGGCAAAGTCAGGCCCATCAACGATGCACCCTCAGCAGATTAGCTGGTAGGTTGGTCTCGGTCTCTGGACAAAAAGGTAGCAAAACGTTTCTAAGTCCTAGGTTTTTAGGTGTAGGCAGAAGGAGTACATTCTGGCATCTGTCAAGAGTTCAAGGACCTCATGAAGAGCACTTGTGGGTTTGGACTCACTTCAACAATAGCCACCAGTAGGGTCCAGGGCAGGGTCCTGTTCAAACTCATCAGCTGGGCTCTTCCAGGAAAGTGAGCTTCTTGCAGTCCCTGTAGCTTAACAGAATGCCAGCCAACTGACCCTTGGGGTCTACTTCATTGTCCTCGGATCAGGTAGCAGCAGGTCCCACCCTTAAGGTTCTGCTAACAGGTCTCAACAGTAAGTGCAGTCCTTCTTCTGTGTTCCACAGCTTGAGTAGTTTTCTGAAGGAGATACCCAGGAGTGTCACATTTATACTTGCACTAGCTTGTGCATGGGGGAGACTCCTGCCCCCTCCCTAACCAATAGGGACAACGTTTCCAGGGATAAAACTACCCATGTTTGCAGCAGTTCCTGTGTGCCCTACTGCTAACAAACCCAGAGTGCCACTCTCTCTCTCATCAAACATGGCACAGACTTTCTACCATTGTGCAGAGCGCCTATGCTAACTGTTGAGGTGTGGTCAGGAAAATGAGAAACCCAACCTCCATGGTCACTCTAAACTAGTGCTGGGGCAGTTCCTCTCCCCTGGGATTAGAGCCTGGCTGGCTAGGAAGACAAAAGCGAGGCAGGCCCAGGTGTGAACTATATTTGCCAGTGACAGGGTAGGCATCCTTTGAAGATATGCAAGGGGGTGGGCACAGCCCCAGCCTATTCTGCCATGGGAAGGTCAACCACTCCACACACCCAAGGCCTTTGTCTCAAGCCTGAGACCAATTCACACCTCATCAAGGAGCTTCTTAGCTCCTGGATCACAAATGAAGTTCAAACAAATGGGCTTCAAGAGGCTTTAGACAGGTTAAAGGGAACTTTTTAAAGTACCTTTTCAAAAATATGTAGTGCAAATCCAGCTTTACCATTGATTTGGATTTGTAATATATATTTAAAAAGTCCAATAATTAATGATTTATCTAGTTCCTAGGCAAATATTACATTATTTACTTTTAACAATGTCTCCTGGTTCTTTCCTATGGAACAGATATCCCTGCTATACTGACAATAACCTTTAGGGCATTGTCACTTAAGGGATATGTTTAACAATAATCATTCACATGCCATACTTTAAAATCATGCACCCTGCCTTGTGTGCATTTAGGGGCTACTTCGGGATGACCTATTAATATTTAAAAGGAGAGTTTAGGTCTCTAGGGATTATTTTGGCAGGTCGAATTTGCAGTTTGAACCTGCACAGCCAAGTTACTGGTAGCAGGCCTGCAGCCATGCTTAGCTTTGGGAATTTATTAGTGGCACAATATGTGTTGCAGTTCGCAAGTGACATTTAGATTACAGAACATGGGACACTTTGAACAACTTATTAGGGACTTATAGGTAAATTAAATGTGCCAATTAGGAGTATATCCAATTTCGACATGTTTTAGGGGTCTGAGCACGTGCACTGGAGCCTGGTTAGCAAGACCCAATGTACAGAGTAAAGAAAACCCAACAGCATCAGTCCAAAAATGTACAATTTAAAGCCTAATTTAGAGTTTAGTAGATAGGTTACTTTGCCACAAACTTGGCAGATATCTCATCAGTCATATTTCAAGTGCATTATATCCTATAGCACTTAATAAGGCGGATGGGATATGTGTCACAAGGTGGAGTACCCATCCTCCAAACTCTAAATCAGGCCCAAAGCATCAAAGCAAGTGATTAATGAAAAAACTTTTAACATCCAATGTGGGCATTTCAAATGTTTAGTCATACTGCTTGGCTTTTGCATGGCACCAGTGTCCTTCCAACATTTCATCAATTATATTTTTCAAAATATTCTCTGTCAATATCTAGATGTCATTATAATATTCTCAAATGACTTGGAGACCCACACACACACAGCATTTTTGAGAAATTTTTAACCTGAGAATTCATTCACTGTGAGCTAAATTAAACAAATACATCTATGAAGTTCAACTTGTAGCTTTCCTCGGTTTTATATTCATTTCTATATGGAGATTATTAGCTTCTGTGAATTTTTATAGGCACTTTATTGAGTCTTTCTTAGCAATTGCAACACCAGAGTTCAACTAAACAAGAAGGGTACTTGTTTTCAAAAGTGCCCAACATTGCAAAGAACTTTTGAACATTTCAAGGTGCAGTTCACAAAAGCACCCATTCTAAATCATGCTGATCGCAGTCTGCCATTCGATGTAAAACAGATGCATCCCCTTTTTTTCTAAAGGGATTCCTGAACAGAAGCTGTTCATCCAGTATATCTCTGTAGGAAATCCACCTTTCCTACATGGTCACCCCTGATTTTTAATCTTTTGCTGGACCCTATATTATCATGACCTCCTTGTATCACCCCAAACCTCATTTTACTACTATGATCTCCCAAACAACCCTTTTTAAATGCTTCCATCATATATCACTCCTTTGACTCATCCCAAACCTCATTTTACTACTATGATCTCCCTTAACTATTTCTAGAGACTCTTCCTTCCTCCATCTCTCCTTTAACTAGTTCCACAACTCATCTTACTACTATGATTTCCCAAATAACACTTTCTAGATTCTTCCCTCTTCTATCCCTCCATTATCCTATTCAATCCAGCTAACAGACTCACATGCCTACTGCTCAAATTAATTAGTATTTCTCTAAACTAATCCACCACTAATCCATTTTGGGTTCCAGAGTAGTATGCTATTCCCCGAAAAGTGCTTCAACACCTCCTCAGGGGTAGCAAGCTCTATATCAATAGAATTACAATTACAACATGACACCTGCACCGACCGGATAGTGAAATCAGCTACAGTAAAACTGTAGGACTGCAAGGAATTCTTCAGTACAGGCTGCCAGGTCAAACAAGGACCTGAGGAAGCCTCATCTATGGCCTCAAGTTTCTGTGCAATTCAATTAGAAGGCTAGCCAATTATACGCAGGTGCCCCTCTCAACCTGCACCACACACACAAAGGGCCAGATTTTATAGAAAATGACAGTGTGCGGTGCTGCGCCAAATTTGGCAGCATCGTGCACCGTCTTTTCCAAAATGCAGGGGTGCACCATATTTACTAGAATATGACACATCCCTGAGATTCTCCTTGCGTCGGTGCAAAATTTGCTGCCATGCCCCACCGTAGCCACCCTTGCACCATAGTGCAAGGATGGCTGAGTTGAGGGTGAGATTGTTTTTGTGCAGGAAGGAACACCCCATTAGGAGTTTGACAGGCCGACCGTCAGCCCTTCAGACCCATGGGAATAGAACGCTGCGGAACTGGAGGTCTCAGCCCTGCCCTTCCACCAACCTTTTCATGGCGGGGACCCTGCCATGAAAAGGCTGGTGGAAAGTGGGCTTGTGATGAGCACGGCTGTGTTGAACTCAGTGTTGCCATGGCTTACCACGACTCTGACTTCTGCCACCCCGTTTGGGATCCGTCATCCTGGTGGTGGCTGCAGTCCCCTGGCGGTCTGACTGCCAAGGTTGTAATCTGGTGATTGGAGCACCAGGAGTGTGGCAGTCCGACTGCCAATGCAAGTTCTGCAGTCCTAGGACCACCAAAACTCGTAATGAGGCCCAAAGTCTGGAAGTCCTTCAGAATCCACACAATTCTCCTGGGGATTACTTATGCATTTCACAAAAGAACTAAGACTGACAAAGCAGACCTTTATCGGCATTATATCACTTTGATGCACCATTCATTTTCCTTTTTGTCATCTATGAAGTTTTGTTGTTTTATTGCTTTCCTACAAAATTTACTGTGCCCATTGTTTTCCAATTAAAAGTTTTAAATAATACATTTAACATTTCAGATTCTGAAGCTGTCCAAACGTTTGGTTAAACAGAAGAAAAAGCAACCAGAAACACCTCAAAAGTAAAGATCAAATAACCTCCAATAGTCTACAATTTATGACATATGGCATAAACTGAGAACATAAGGCTTTGTCCCATGGGTGTAACTTGGTCAGTAAGATTGGAAGGGAGGGAGCTTCAGATTTTCTGAGAATCAGACTGGCGTATACTGTTTAAATACATTATACGACAAGCAGGACACATGGTTAGGGGCCTAAAGGGCAGTGGAAAGGGAGAGGAATGCAGATTAGTAGGAGTACTAAGAGAGAAATATAATATTTTGTAAAATAACCAATGTTTTTGAGTGCTTTCAAAATAGATAGGGAGAGAGTGTGTGTGTGTGTAGGCCCTTTTGTCTGTGTGTGTGTAAACATTCCTGGTGAAATCTGACTTGCATCTCAAAACAACAGACTAAAAGCACCTGTACCCAACTATTTATCATAAAGTACACTTACAAGGGCGGGGGTGTAATACCCCAAACTCACTCCCTGAAGCTAGGCCCCTGATTAGTCCTGGGAATTAGATTCAGTCAAGACAAACCAAATAAATTCTACAAAATCACTAGTAAATGACAGCTAGGATGCCAGATTGGAGAAGAAGTTTCGAAGTAGAGAAATGCTACAAATTACATTTTAGATTTAAGCCCTCTGCATCTGGGTCTAAGGGACAAGGGCAGGTGACTTACATAGTTTTCAATTTAGCATGCCAGCTGGAAAAACGGTTTGCGTTTTCATTTTAAATCTCTAGGTCTACCTTTAAGTATGAAATAATGTTTCATCGTTCATGTCACTGGGCTTGTTCCAAAAATTAATTGTAAAAGCTTTACTGAAGACTAGGAGCCTCATTATGAGTTTCGTGGTCAGATGCATTTTTGAGGCCTTATGAATATTTGTTATACACAGTGGTTAAGGTATAATCCTTGTCTTCCAATATTTCATCTTGGGTTAGCAAGTCAGATGTGTCTGTGGTTTGGGCATGATCTGTGCTTTATCAGTCCCATGTCCCACGTCCCATGCCCCATGTGAGTATACTTCATTTGATAGTTGACAAACAAGGGTATTTGGACAAGTGGCCACAGTGCTGGTGTTTGGAGTTAGAGTTTCAGGGCCTAGTGGGCTTTGCAGTCATGTCACTCTCTCTACTTCCCAACACTTAGCAAATAGTAACCTCCCAGGTGAGTACCCTTCAATTGCGACTTGCATCACACTCAAGTAGGCTTCCTAATGGACAAAGCCATATCTTCCCTACCCACTGTTTTGCCTGCACTGGTGGCAAGATGGCATTTTCAGACCATCCTCCCTAGTGCTAATGTTCTACACATTTCAGTAGCAGCTTGATTCTAAATTAATTAGCATGCTTCACACATGGCATATCAATACACCAAATAACATGGTTACTTGCCACAATAGGATTAACTGCAACTTATATTTTTACAAGGTCTCTGCTTACTAGAACACTAAACCGTTGGAGGTAGATGTCACAATACAACCAGTAACATTGTGTGTTTTACATCAACGAGTGAGCAGGTGAAGCTGCTGCTGGGCACACCAGAGCCAAAGAATAGACTGCCACTACCCTCCTGGATGAAGCCCTCTGTTGAGAAGACATTTCTGGATGTCTGGACGTGGCAGATGGTTCTGGCCCATCAGGGCAGTCTTGTCAGAGGGCAACAGTGAGTATCACTGTGGCCACTACATCACCTCCCAGCCCGGTTGCCTTAACATCACAGATAGTCATTTGCCCCCAACCTGTGTCCTGAGCCCAGTGTCTACCATCTCTTGACCCCCAGTCCTAGGTCCTGAGTTGCAGCGCAACACTTCTGACAATGAGGGTCCAGGAACAAGTTGGAAAGGGGGCCCTGTGGCAAAGGCACAGGCCCATGGGGTTAGAGTGCGTGGGAGGGATGCTGTTGGCTGGTAGGGTAAGGCCACTGGGGCTGAGTTTGCCCAGGACACCATTAGCCATGTCTTGGGGGTCTATCAGGAGTCCCAAGGCGTGATGGGTCAGGTCTTGACTGAACTCTTGGAAATCATGCAGCTACAGACTGCATGCACAGAGTCATGCGGAAACAGATGGAGGCCAACAATACCAACATGGCCTTCCTAGCAGGGGTGCTGAAAGACATTCACACCACCCTGAGCAGGGCTTTTCAACAACAGTCTACCCCTTCCTTTGGCTCATCAACACCAGGCACATCAACATCTGTGCCTGTCACTGGAATTAAGGTCCTGCCAGAGGAAGATCCAGCCCCAAACATCCCTGCCTCTGTAGCAGCAGATCCCCTCTCATACAAGCGGGACATCCAGCAAAGAATGCAGGAGGTGCAGATGACAAGACACCAACCACTGCCAGCAAGTGACCTCTTCCTAAAGGACCTCCTTTGTATGTCACACATTCACTCTGTTCACTGGTCCTCAACCACCTGCCAGTTCCAATCGGAGGGGTACTCTGGACTTTGGACTCCCAATGATGTGACATCTACTCCAATGATTTCATTCACCATGACTGACCCCTTCACATCTTTTGTTTCTTTCAGTCCAAATTTTATTTTCATAATTCGCATTGTAATAAGTCCACCCATCACAAACTCCTGGTCCGCTTGTTTAATTTTCACATTTTGCTATGTAGAGATGTAAGACTATGTGAATCATACTATGAAGACACAAGCAAGCAGGGATATGTTACAAGTACACAGTGTCCATCTTAGGATTACAAACATTACACACCAACATATCAGTTCAAGTGTCTGGTCAACTAACCAAAAAGGTTATTAAAGTGTACAGCACACAGACTGTCAATATGTCTGCACTCTTAGGAACAAGAATGTGTGACTCTTACTGAGTCAAATAAAAATATTTCAAAACCCAGACCCCCAGACCACGGAAGGAAGGGATTCGTCAGACATTGTCCTGTAGAACAGGCAACATTAAAGTGGTTGATGTCAGCAGCTTGAACCTTGTCACATACCACACAGAAGTAATCCAACATAACATAATCCAGAATACAGACAGATGGCAGTACAACAGTCCCTGATCACAGGCCCATCATAAACCAATTCCCATGCATCTGGCGGTATGACACAAACATGTGTCAGTGTTATGGCATATGCCCTGTGGGCTGCAATGATGAAACACATCTGCAGCTCTATACAGATCATACAAAAAAAGGTTTAGCCAATGTGAAGGAAAAAAGACTTGATCAAAAGCTAGAACTACTGTACATATTTTCCAACCACATGATGACACAAATGATGCATCAGGCTCACCACAAGACACAACAAGTGCAATGTGCACTTCTGTACCTCCACCCAAACAATGTGCCAACTGTCTTAGTACAGGTCTCATACATCCAAACTCTGCTTCCTACATTACCTTGAACAGTCCATGCTCACTTTGCATGTCAGAACAACATCAGATACCTGCCAATGTCACAACTCTGAAATGCCCACATGAAGATGCCATGGCGAGGGTACCTATACAAAGAACAAAACAAATAGTATAGGCTTGAAACCATACCTATGACACAAGTCACATATTAAGCAAACGGAAAATAAAGTACATTGCAAGGAAACTGACACAAGCAAAGCAACATCATCTAGGTCGGGATGTGTCAAACGCTATCTTATCAAGCAGCCTTTGGCTGAATATTGCATAATGTCAGCTCCTTAGCTGTTTCTAAAACATTTAACTCCACACATTCTCACAACTACAGTTCAACGTACAGTCACAGTCAATACATCACATGACATACACTCATGAAAAGTAGCTGTTAAAGCAATTTTCCCACAAGTCAGCTCCTTCTTTTTCACCACTGTCATCCTCACTTGGCATTTCAGGATTCTCACCCGGAGGCACTGCAGGCTCCCCATTTTCTGGGATGTACAGAATATTCCTCGGCAGGGCGATGCAGTGGATCATGCAGAATGCCACAGTGATCTGACACAGTTTCCTGGGTGAGTAGAGGAGGGCTCCCACAGTCTGGTCCAGATAGTGGAATCTGGCCTTCAGGAGCCCAAAAGCATGCTCCACTGGCCTCTGTGTTATTCCTTGGGCCTCATTGAAGGCGGCTTCCCTTGTGTAGTTGGATTCCTCAGCGGCATCAACAGCCAAGTATGGTTTGGATATGTGGAGTCTCCTGTCAGTGAATGGGAAATAAGTGCAACAATTAGTCCCTCATTTTATGATTGTAGCACCTGGCATTGCATACACACAAGCAGGACAGACATGACTTACCAACCAGCCAGGCCCTCTCTTGGTGCAGTTGTGACATCAGCTGTGGTGCTGTTCCACATTCTGAAGGAATCATGGGCTGAACCTGAATAACAGGCACAGAGATGAGATGTAGAGATCTGCCAGACAACTCGCACATTGATGGAATGGAAGTTCTTTCTGTTGCGATGGACTTGTTCAGTGGCCTGCAGTGGCACCAAGCAAACATTTGCACCATAAATGGCCCCAATCACACGGAGTCGGGCAAAACCATAAAAGTCAGCCTGCATATTGTCTAAATCCTCACATCGGGGGAACCTGACATAGCTGCCAATGTGTTTCACCATTGCTGAGAGAAAATTGGTCAACACCAGACTGACCATAGGTTGAGACATACCAGCAGTGCCACTGTATGTTGGAAGGACCCTGTAAGTGTGTAGTCATGTCCCTGTACTTATTGATTTGTGTGCTTTACACTTGTTGTGTGTTAACAAATATGATAATTTCTAGCTGATTTTTCTCGCATGTATGTGAAATTGGGATTGTTATCTCTTGATTTGTCTCTTGCATCCATGCAGGTCAACACCCATCAGAAGAAGGATATATGGAGAGCCATTGTCTAGAAGGTACGGACCCAGGGGGGCCACAGCTGGTAGAGAGCCCACTGTCGCAAGAGGTGGGAGGACCTGAGACACTGGGCACAGAAGGTTGGTGGAGGTCCAGCTATGGCTGTCCTCTTAACCTGGTTAAGGCACACATCGGAGCACGACCCCCCTAATGTCATTCATCCTGATAGTGGCCTATCCAAACCTTGGTAGGTGTTTGAGGGGAAGACAGCAGCCACAAGGGAGTGAATACAGGGCATATTCCTACCTGTCACATTGCCATGTCATTGTGTTAGGTTCTGACATCTCCCTCTGATAATTAGGGATGTGCCGTGTGTGACACAGTAGATGAGTGACTGTTTGTGTAGATATATAATGGGGGGCATACTGATATACCTTTCCTATTGGCTCAGGGACCTAGGACCCAACTGGGAACAATTCTGGACAATTTGCTCTCCAGGGACAACATATGGCTGTGTACATTCATCAATCAAGTACTGTTTGCTGTTATAGTGATTGTTCATTCTACAGAACACTATTCCTCATTGTTACAGGCCAAAGTAAAGGAAGTGTTGGATCACTATCCTCAGTCATGTGTCTGGTTAAATGAGTATATTGGCATCTGCCACCAAGAGCCTACATGTCTTCAGCGCCTGACGAGTGCTGGTGCCTCACTACTGTCTATAATGTGAAGATGGCCATCATAAATGCCACAGAGCACACATTTATCTTTGGGTGCAGCCCCAGATCAATACCTCCCCTTGGTGAATGGGGAATGTCCATGGATCTGATTTGTGTGCCATCACTATTGCCAGCATTCCTTGTGTCTACATGTTAGCATGCGTCCCTTTCTCTTTTGACAAAATGTATACGCTGTTGTTTCATGCATGGTCTACCTGTGTGCATGGGATGATTCCTGTATTCCTTCACATGTATGTGCATGTCAACTTGTGTTCAGAATAGGACATTTACAATGGGAGTACATTTCACGTGGTGCCACAGACAGGAGTGTGTCACCATTGATTGTTGGCTCACACTGTTGTGTAGCCATTTTAAGTATAGCTGCATGCATGTTAGTTTAATACACTAGGCCACTGAGCACCTTGAACTAGATATATTTTATTCAGCTTCGCACTGTTATTTTTACAATAACCAGTTTTACAGTCTTGTTTTAATTTCTTCTATCAAATTGTTTTTCTTAGTTCAGCACTGTGTTCTCAAACAATGCATTCTTGATCACCCTGTGCTTCAGTCAGGGCTACAGTCTGGTACATTGCAGGTAAACATGGTAGAAGTTTAGTCTCCAACATTCATAGAAAATACACATCCTTACGTAGGGACATTTTCTCAGAACATCTGCTGTGTTAGTTATAAAAACACTTTCTAGTCCTAGTACACGTCAAGAGGGAGATTCCAGCCAGGGAACCACAACTGTATGCTGAATGCTCCGCTGCAGATGCTGACACAGATCACAGGCCTTTGCTCAGGTATGAGGGTTGAGGTCCTCCCGGGGAAACCTGAAAGGCAGGATTAGAGCTTAACATGCTGTGCTCAAAATATGATTTAGATAGGGAATGGCACTATGATAGCATTATTCTTATGCTTCACTCTCATCGTCACAATTTTAATATTGTTGTGCTGTGTAGCTCTGGTTATTGCAGCTCACGCTTTGCTATCCAAAATGCAGTTGTTTTATTAAACCAATCTTTAAAACTTATACTGCCTTTATTGTCATTTATAAATGAGACTGCACTGTGTATGAGAGATCCGGTTGTGACTTGAGTGACCACGACTTCCCTGAGAAGTACCACTATGTTATGCGCTTGGCTGCCCAATCGTCTCTGCCTCTTGGGGGAGATGAGGCACTGCTAGTTAGCCGGAGCAAAACCCGGATTTGGAGCGACAAGTGTCATCCACCGTGGGTCAGACTCAGTCCCCCACACTGTGGACGATCTTGCTGCTCAAAATCCAGTAGTCTCATTAGAATAATGAGAGCCTACGCGACAACACATACCCACAGCCATCATTGCATGTCCTTTAGCATGTACCACTGCAGTTGCAATGAGGGACAAGAGGTGTAAGACTAGATCTTTTACCCACAATGTGAATTTCCAGGCCATTGAATTGGCATCATGTAGAACAGTGCATTGCACATGTGTAATGGGTAAGGTTCCTTACCTGACTGTTGGCATGCATTATGTAATGTCTTGCAGTTATGTTGAAATCACATGTGTTTGGGTAAAACCACCATTCATCCACAAACATCTGGGTTTGCAGTACCTTTCCACTGGGCAACATGTTGAGGGCCTTCTACAGGTACATGCAAATCTTTATGTCTCTCCAACATACGAATGACTAATGAAATTACTTCTACTAATACAATCAGAGTATGTAATTTTAAGTGGTGCTAGACATTAGTGATGAATTCCCTGGAGCTTACTGATTCATTGTGTTGTGGATTTTAGGGACATATCCCCCTGACAATTTGCACATGGTGTCTACAGTGTTCGTTTACATGCAAAATATATGGCTATCAGAGAAACACTGATACTACCTCCACAACTCAAATGGGGCACATTTCACTTGGTGAAGTGTGCATTGTAGGTATGTTTCCATTGTGACATGAGTATTTCCATGTCACCTCCTCAAGGCTACTGTACTGTTGTCAGCAACATGGCATGTTCTGGGAGCATCATTTATTATTGTTGTGTATGTGACAAATAAACGTCTGCATTACCTTATGTGGGATTTGTGGGAGCGCAGTTGGCATTGGCCTACTGTTTTATGACAGCAGGTATGTAATGTATGCTCCAGAAGACAAAGCATTGAGGGGTATGTGGTCTCCTACTTGTTCAGTGGTTACTGTGATGCAATTACAGTTGCCTGAGATCTTGATTTTCCTTTGGACAGCTGTTGACAGTTCAGATGGCATGCATGCATATGGTATGGTACAAGTAGGGGCCACTTAGGTGGACTTTTTTGCTGGGGCCTACCTGACATCATGGAGATGTTTGCTGATCACAGCTGCTGTTCAAGTGTGATCAGTTACATGTGGTGACCCTTGTTCTATTGGTACTTGCAGCATCAGCCCAGGCAAGTGAAATAGTCAGGGCAAAGCCAAATGGAGAAGCATCTGGCCAAGGGACCTTGGGTGAAGACACCACCGACACAGTGGACCCAGTGTCCTGGAGGGTGAGGGGAGTGCCACGGAGGAGAGCAGACCCATTGGGACATACTACAGTACCACTTTTGTCCGCCACCCCCAGTTCTATCGCCACCCTCCCTGTTGCTCCCACCCACTTGGTTGTGCCCGCTCACCCAAGACAGTGAGCGTCTCCTTTGTCACAAGCACCTCTGCCTCAGCCCCTGTTACTTTGCTACCCTGAGTGAGGAGGCCTTGGCCTCCAGAGGAGTATCTGCTGGTGAGATTGCCATAGTGAATGCCATCCAGGGGTTGGCCTTCCAACTTCAGCAGACCAATGCTTTCCTGGAAGGCATTCATAATACCATGTCTGGCCAACAGAGATATTTTCATGCTCTAGCCTCCTCAATGACAGCAGCCAGTCACCCCCCCCCCCCACATTCCAACCCCCTCCACCTCCCTCTTCCCAGTCCAAATACCTCATTCTTCTACCTATCCTAAGCACACACACAGATCCACACGCACCCACCTCAACAAACACAAGCAGCACATATAAACCACGAAACACACCGGCACGCAAGCACTTAACATACACCCACAAACACAACATCAGCCACCACTTCCCCAGAGACACCCACCATCGCCACCAGCCCACACCACATCAAGCATACCCACAGACACCACCCGCACAGATCCACAGACATGCACCACACTCACTGTATCCACAGGCACCACCCCAGCAGACACACAGATATCCACCACATCCACCATACCTGCAGATACCACCCCAACAGACATACACATCCACCATTACAAGCATTCCTGCAGACACCACCCCACCAGACATTCACACATCTACCACTTCCACATTACCCATTACCTCCCAGCCCTCAAGACAAGCAAACCCCCACACTCACACATGAAACAGACACCACGCAAACAGAAGCATACCGCAGAAATGACATGAACACCGACATACCAGACAACCACCCACTCAACCTCCAAATACCCAAACCCCTTCTGATGACCGTCCCCATGGTCCAACTTAAAAAAAAAAATTACTTGCCTTTTCCCCTGCTCCCTCCACACCTTGTCCCAAACCCAAGAAGCCACAACCCACATCCCAATGCATCCCTTCCACAACCAAGTCCTCCCCTGTCACACCTGCCCCCCCGCAAGCACCCATACCCATCGCCCCCAAGAAGAATCCCACCTCTCCTCTCCAGGGATTGGAGTAGGCACCACTTGGCAGGGTAGGAGTCCCAGCAGAGAGTCCAG
Source organism: Pleurodeles waltl (assembly GCF_031143425.1). Taxonomy (NCBI): domain Eukaryota; kingdom Metazoa; phylum Chordata; class Amphibia; order Caudata; family Salamandridae; genus Pleurodeles; species Pleurodeles waltl. The sequence goes on from NC_090439.1 coordinate 859,749,505, forward strand.
GTGCGGGAAGAGGAAGTCTTTGATGGCCCTGAGACTTCAAAATAGGAGGCAAGCTCAGTTCAAGCCCATGGAGACACTTCACAAGCAGGAATATACCACAAAGTCCAGTCTTTGTCTTCTTTCAGGCATAAGCAGCAACTGTAGGTCAACCCAGCAAAGCATAGTAACAGGAAAAAGGGCAGTACTCCTCCTCCAGCTCTTCAGCTCTTTTCCTTGGCAGAGGTTCCTCTTGAGTCCAGAAGTAATCTAAAAATCTAAGGTTTGGGTCCTCTACTCATACCCCTTTCTGCCTTTGAAGTAGGCAAACTTCAAAGGAAAGTCTCTGTTGTTCACATGATCCTGCCTTGCCCAGGCCTGGCCCCAGACACACCCCAGGGGGTTGGAGACTGCACTGTGTAAGAGCAGGCACAGCCCATTCAGGTGTACGTGTCAGCTCCTCCCTCCACTCTAGCCTAGATGACCCATCAGGATATGCAGGTTACACTTCAGCTCCCTTTGAGTCACTGTGTAGTGTAGATTCAAAAACAGCCAACTGTCAGTCTGACCCAGACAGGGAATACACAAGCAGGTAGAGTCACAGAATGATTGAAGCAAGAAAATGCCCACTTTCTAAAAGTGACATTTTCAAACTGACAATCTAAAAAACAACTTTACCAAAAGATGTATTTTTAAATTGTGAGTTTGGATCCCCAAACTCCACATGTCCATCTGCTCCCAGAGGGAAACTGCACTTACAAAATATTTAAAGGCAGCCCCCATGAAAACCTACGAAAGAGCTAGGCCTTTCAACAGTGAGAACCGAATTAGACAGTGTTTCACTGTCAGGACATGTAAAACATATCAGTACATGTCCTAACTTTAACATACACTGCACCCTGCCCATGGGGCTACCTTGGGCCTACCGTAGGGGAGCCTTACATGTATGACAAGGGAAGTTTTGGACCTGACAAGTGAGTACACTTGCCAGGTTGATTTGGCTGTTTAAAACTCCACACACAGACACTGCAGAGGCAGCTCAGAGCCATGTGTACAGGGCTACTCATGTGGGTGGCACAATCAGTACTGCAAGCTCACTAGTAGCATTTGATTTACAGGCCCTGGAGACCTCCAGTGCACTTTACTAGAGACTTCCTAGTAAATCAAATATGCCAATCATGGAAAAGCCAATTACACCTATAATTTACACAGGGAGTACTTGCACTTTAGCACTGGTCAGCAGGTACCAAAACCAGCAAAAACAAAGTCCAGCACACAGTCAAAACATGGGAAGCAGAGGCAAAAAGACAGGGGAGACCACGCCAAGAATGCCAGGTCTAACACTGGACATTCCCCACATACCAGGGGAAAGTATTGATCTGTAGCTGCACCCAAAGATAAATGTATGCTCTGTCACATGTATGATGGCGATCGGCACATTAAAGACAGTAGTGAGGCACCAGAACCTGTCACACACTGAAGACAAGTAGCCTCTGGGTGCATATGCCAATATAGTCATGTAACCAGATGCATGTGTGAGGACAGTGACCTATCACGTCCTGAGGAGTAGTGGTATGTTTCATATCATTTACAACTAATACAACAACAAACAATACTTGATTGATCAATGTAAACAGCCACATGTTGTTCCTGGAGAGCAAATTGTGGATTGTACACAGTTGTGTCCTAGGTCCCTGGGCCGAAAGGCAAGGCACATCAGTATGCACAACGTTACATATTTACACAGTCACTCATCTACTGTATCACATATGGCACATTACTAATCATCAGGGGGAGATGTCAGAACCTAACACATTAACATGGCAATGTGACAAGCAGGGCTATGCCCTGTACTTACCGCTTGTGTCTGCTGTGTTCCCCTCAAACTCCCATCAATTTCTGAGTACACCACCATCACGATGCCTTACATTAGGGAGGTCATGGTCCGGAGTGTGCCCCGCCCACGTTGGGAGGACAGCCCCAGCTAGACCGCCACGATCTTCTGTGCCCAGCGTCTCAGGTCCTCCCACCTCTTGCAACAGTTGGCGTTCCGCCGGCTGTGGACCCCAAGGATCCACACCTTCCGGGCAATGGCTCTCCATATCCCCTTCTTCTGATGGGTGTTGACCTGCATAGATGCAAGAGACAAATCAAGAGATTACAATCACAAATTTTCACACAAATGGTTGAGTCACACACGTGTAAAAAATAAACAAGCAAGAAAATTTCAATTTGTTAACACTACAAGTGTTAAAAACACAAGCCAATATGTACAGGTACACAACTACACACTTTTGTATCCATCTGCATACTAACAGACTACTCTGCTCATGGCCTACAATGAATAAGCAAACCTACCGACATCAGGTAGCCCAGGCTCCTGCAATACGTACTTGGATGTGCACCATAATGAAACACTACATAAAAATGTGGCTTCTGAAGGGTAAACTCCTGAGGCCTGACTAGACCAACACATTCACACTCTGTGAGATTGACTCACTGCATACAGTCCTTACAGGCAACTGCTATAGCACAGACTTCACCCTTACGCTTGAGTGACAATGAAGGGGCTGGCATGATGGGCACAGAAAGTGTCTCCCTTGTGCATGTGTAGACATGTGGCCTACCAAATGCAGACTTATGCCGCTTTATGGGGTGGGTTCTGGCATATGTACCTTTACCATAGAACACTCCTTTGGACATTTGTGTCTATCCCACAGAGATGGCACCCAACATACAAAGGTATGCATTGTACAATTTCAGCTCTGTGACCAAGCTACTGTGTCACATTTCATGGCTCCCAGGAATCAACACACTGTCTGCACTGTGGGACTGTCAGCAGTGCACTAAGCCTGTACAGGACAAATCTGAGTTCTGCAAAGGTGACAACAGAGCTGTGGGTGTGAGGGATATGCCTTCCAGTCTATAGTTTGGCAAGGCCAGGTGTGGGGTGAAAGATTTGTGGTACAATACACATTGCTTAAAAGAACCTCAAATAACTCATACAAAATGCATTCACAGCTCATGCTGTCGTACACATACAAGTTGCCTAGCATCTACAAGCATTGTAAAGGAAAGATGTCAGTGGATGGCAATAAAGTCTCCTTACCTATTTATGTGCATCCAACACAAGGAGGATTTAGACCCTCAAAACCCTCACACAACCCAATGTGACTGAACTTAACATATGTTACTGGCCACCAATACCTGTACCATGTGCATCCCATTGGTGCCACACAGATTGCAACAACAGGCACACAAGAAGTATAACTGGCACACAGGGGCACAATGTAGCCTGTGAGGAGGGAAACAATGGTGCGGGACAGTATCAATTGTGCCTCTGAGATTCTTACCTGCTCCTCTGGTGATCCATAGAGCTATCTCTAAACGGTAGGACCTAATTGACAAGCCTCTCCAGCTCCCCTGGGGAGAAGGCAAGGGCCCTATCACCTGCTGGATGTGGCATGATTGCTCCCAGAGGCGGCACACAGCAGCTCAAGTCCTTGAAGTGTCGCTGGCAACAGCGCCAGGAGTCAAGTGAGTGAATCTGCACAACATGGCGATCACGTCCACCACGTACGCAGTCCTCACCACTGGTGGACACAGCCATTATGCCACACCCACCACAGGAAACAACGTTAGCTGATGCCTGTGTCTGCCATGGTACCAACCACCTACCGCCCTGACAACTTCCTCCAGCGGTCGCGGGCGGTTCCTAATGTCCAGTGGAGCAGGTCACACATCCGCCATTTTGGGGAGCTGAAATTCTGTATTTGGCTTTATAAACTGTGTCACAGCTAAAATATATGTTTAGTTTAATCACAAACATCCTTATTCTGTCTTGTCGTGTAGGTCCTTTAACTCAACCACCACTGTAGTTTGTTGAAGGGCACAGGTGGCATTTAAAAGCGGTGCACGGACTACCACTGCCAACGGTCCTTTTGGCGGGCGGAATATACAGCCACATTTCGAGGGGCACATCTTTGAGTTTTGTCCAAATCCATGTTGTGGACACATGTTTTGAAAACCATGGGGGTCACATGTGACCCTTGTTTAGTTGCCTGCTGGGATTTGTACTGGATGTCATGTCTATCATGTCAGAAATGCTTTGTTACATGATATTGTTGGCATGCATCATGTATGTTGCTGGGGACACACTGACTAATGCTGCAAATCATGTCTTGTCACACATAGGCACCTTGGGAGAGGGAGGATGCGACTACTTCCTGTCTACCGCCCACTGCCAGACCTTCAGACCATGGAAGAACACCACGTCATCTAGCTCTACCGTCTGATTAGGCAAACAATAGTGGACTTAAGTCATTAGTGTGGAAAAGTGTGGCACAATGATTAGAGCGGCAGACCCTGATGCAGAGATCTGACCCAGGACCAGAGTTCAATCCCCACCTTGGTGGGTCTTGGGCTCAATTCCCTGGGACCAGATAATTCTCCCTGTGGTGCCTAATCTAATTGATGGGTCTTACTCTGTAACTCTGGGCAACAGCTTGCTTAATCTCCACAATGGCCCTCACAGCGCTTGAATGCCTGGCTTCACCCTGGGGCTGTCCAGGAGTGGGAACCTCACAGGGAAAAGCCAGGAGGGGTTCCACTGCAGTATGCGTACAGTGCCTTGAGACCCTAATGGGTGAGTAGTGCGCTATACAAGTGTGAAGTTTTACAGATCTTATGCCAGCTATTAGTTATGTCAGTATTGCACTTCCTGGCCACAGGGTCCTTCCAACATTCAGTGACCCTATCTGCTGGTATGTCCCAACCTATGCTTAGCCTGGTGTTGAACTATTTCATCTCAGCAATGGCGAAACACATTGACAGCTAAATCAGGTTCCCCTGATGTGAGGATCTAGCCAATGTGAATGGCTGACGGTTATGGTTTTGCCCACCTCCCACTTGTGGTAGGGGCAATTGAAGGCACACATGTTGGCTTGGTGCCACTGCAGGCCTCTGAACAAGTCTATTACAACTGAAAGAACTTCCATTCCATCAACGTGCAAGTTGTCTGTTTAGCGGATCTCTACATCTCACCAATGTGTGCCCATTATCCGGGTTCAGCCCATGATTCCTTCATAATGTGGAACAGCACCATACCCCAGCTCATGTCACAACTGCACCAAGAGAGGGCTTGGCTGGTTGGTAAGCCACGTCTGTCCTGATTATGTTTGTGCAATGTCAGGTGTTACAATCATGAAGTGAGGGACTCAGTGTTGCACTTATGTCCCATTCCTTGATAGGAGATACTGCATATCCAAACTGTCCTTAGTTGTTGACGCTGCTGAGGAATCCAACTACGTCAGGGGAAGTCCATTTTAATGAGACCTCTGGAAGTACACAGCGGCCAGTGGAGCGGTCTTTTGGGCTCTTGAAGGCCACATTCTGCTGGCTGAACCGGACTGATGTAGCTGTCCTCTACTCACCCCGGGAAAGTGTGTCAGATCACTGTGGCATGCTGCATGCTCCACAACATCACCTTGCGGAGGAATATCCCATACATCCCAGAGCAGGGGAAGCCTCCAGTACCACCGGGTGAGCCTCCTGAAAGGCCAAGTGATGATGATAGTGGTGAAGAGAAAGCAGCTGAAGATCTCAACAACAGCTACTTTTCATGAGTGTAAGTATGTCATGTGATGTCATGACTCTATGATGTAGTTGTGAGAATGTGTGGAACTGAGTATTTTAGAAAAAGCTAGGGAGCTGATACTCTGTAATATTCAGCCAAAGAAAATAGCTTTTGACACATCCCCATCTTGGTGATGTAGCTTTGTTTGTGTCAGTTTCCTTGCAATGTAATTTATTTTCCATTTGCTTGCTATGTGACTTGTGTTACAAGTCACATAGCATGTTATGTAGCCTATACTCCTTGTTTTTTTCCTTTGTAGATGTGCCTTCACCATGGCCTCTTCATATGGGCATTTCAGAGTTGTGACATTGGCAAGTATCTGATGCTGCTCTGATTTACAAAGTGGGCATGGACTTTCTAACCAATCTAGGTTGCAGAGCTTTGATGTATAAAACCTGTACCAAGACAGTTGGCACAGTGTTTGGGTGGAGGTACAGAAGTATAAATTGCATTTGTTGGTGTCTTGTGGTTGGCCTGATGCATCGTTTGTGTCATCATGGGCTCTGAAAATATGTAGTCCTAGCTTTTACTTGTCATTTTTCCTTCACATTGGGTAAACACTCTTTTTGTACGACCTATGTCTAGTAGTAGATGTGTTTCATCATTGCAGGCTTCAATGCCTGTGCCACAACACTGACATATGTTTGTGTCATGTCACCAGATGCATAGAAGCTGGATCATGGTGTGCCTGTGATCAGGGACTGTTGTACTGCCATCTGTCTGTATCTTGGATTATGTGATTTTGGATCACTTTGAGGTGGTATATGATAAGGCTCAAGCTGCTGACATCAACCACTTTAGTGTTTGCCTATTCTATAGGACAATGTCTGACAAAGCACTTCCTACCATGGTCTGGGGTCTGTAAATATGTACTTTGACTCAGTATGAGTCACACATTCTTGTTTCTAGGAATCCAGACATATTGACAGACTATGGGCCAGATGTATGAAAATGTTTTTCACTCACAAACGGTGTGAATCGCAAAATTCGGCCGTTTGCGAGTGCAAAACAGTGGTCTGCAATGCATGAAAGGCATTTGCAGACCACAAAGCAGAAATCGCTAAAATAGCGATTTCTTGCGTTGCGACCTGGGTGCTGCGAATCTCAATTTGCGATTCGCAAAATCCACATCGCAAGGCGATGCTGCAAAAAATCGCAAATTGCGATTTTTCGCAGAATGGCATTTTGCACATGCAAAATACCATGGACTGCAACCAGGTGGTAACCTGGTGCAACATTTTAAAATGCATTTAAAATACATTTTTAATTTGAACATGCAAAGCACACATGCCCTTTTGGCATGTGTGCACCTTACATGTCCCCCAAAACATTTTTGGGGTGCAGCAGAGGGGGCCATAGGCCCCCAGCACCCTGGGGATTTGCATTTCCAAAATTGCGATTTCTGGTTCAGAAATCGCAATTTTGGAAATGCAAAAAATTAGCATCTATGGGCCAACAGGCCCATAGCTGCAAATGGAGCTGGTATTGCAATTTGCGATTCGGTAATAGCATTTGCGATTTTTAAGAAATCGCTATTACCGAATCGTAAATGTGATACATGGCACTTTGCAATCGGTAATAGCGATTTCTTGAAAATCGCTATTACCGAATCGCAAAGGGCCGTGATGATACATCTGGCCCTATGTGCTGTACACTGTCATAACTATTTTGGTTTGAACAGACACTTGTACTAATGTCTTGGTGTGTAATGTATGTAATCCTGAGCTGGGCACTGTGTACCTGTAACATATCCCTACTTCCACAAGTAGCTTGTGTCTTCATCGTATGGTTCACATGGCCTTACATCTCTACATAGGGAAATGTGAAACTTAGGCAAGAAGACAATGAGTTTGTGATGAGTTAATTCATTACAATTCATTACAATGGATAGAAAGAAACAAAAGATGTAAAGTGAAGGGATCAGTCATGGTGAATGAAATCATTGGAGTAGATGTCACGCCATTGGGAGTCCAGAGTACTCCTCCCATTGGAACAGGTAGGTGGTTGATGATCAGGCAACAGAGTGAATGTGTAGCACACAAAGCTGGTCCTTTAGGAAGAGGTCACTTGCTGGCAGTAGCGGATGTCTTGCCATCCACACCTCCTGGATTTTTTTCTGTACATCCCTGCTGCTACAGAGGAAGAGGTGCCTGGGGCTGGTACTTTCTTTGGCAGGGCCTCCCTTCCAATGGCTGGCACCAATGTTGATGTGCCTGGTATCGATGAGCCAAAGGAAGGGGTAGACTGTTGTTGAAAAGCCCTGCTCAGGGTGATGTGAATGTCCCTCAGCACCCCTGTTAGGGAGGCCATGCTGGTATTGTGGGCCTCCATCTATACCTGCATGTCTCTGTGCATGTCCCTCTGTAGCTGCTTGATTTCCCAGAGTTCAGTCAAGACCTAGCTCATCATGCCTTGGGACTCCTGATAGACCCCCAATACGTGACTGATGGTGTCCTGGCCAGGATCAGCCCCAGTGGCCTCATCCCACTGGCTCACAGCATCCCTCCCAGGCACCCCATCCCCACAGGCCTGTGTCCTTGCCACAGGATGCCCTCTCCAACTTGTTCCTGGACCTTCATTGACGGAAGTGTTGCACTGCAACTCAGGACCCAGGACAGGGGGGCATAAGATGGTAGACACAGTACTAGGGACCCAGATTGGGGGGCAACTGACTGCCTGTGATGTTAAGACAACCAGGCTGGGAGGTGATGTGGTGGCCACAGTGAGACTCACTGCTGCTATCTGACCAGGTTGCCCAGATGGGCCAGAACTGTCCTTCACGTTCAGACTTCCAGGAGTGTCATCGTCACTGAGGGCTTCTTCCGGGGGGTAGTGGTAGCCTGTTCTGTGGCCTCGGTGTGCCTAGTGGCAGCTCCACCTTTTGATGAAACAAGTACAATGTTACTGGATGTATTGTGACATCAACCACCAATGGATTAGTGTTACAGTAAGCAGAGATCTTGTACAAAGTTAATTTGCAGTTAATCTTATGGTGGCAAGAAAGCATGGTATTGGGTGTATTGACATGCCATGCGTAAAGCATGCTAATTAATTTTTTCTCAAGCTGCTGCTGAAATGTGCATTAGCACTAGGGATGATGGCCTGAAAATGCCATATTGCCACTAGTGCTGGCAAAACAGTGGCCAGGCAAGATATGGCTTTGCCCAATTGGAGGCCTAGTTGAGTGTGATGCAGGCAGACCCAGGACTTTGTTGTATATGTTACTGGTGTCATCATGTGCCTAGTGCAATCTGAATGTGTCTGTTGCCAATACCAATCTGGTGATGCATCTTGAGGCTTCATGAAGCCTTCTTATACACAGTGGCTAAGGTGTCATTCCTGTCCTTTAATATTTCATCTTGTGTTAGCAACTCATGATGGAGCTATGTTGACAGATACGTCTGTGATTTGGGAAAGATCTGTGCTTGATCAGTCCCAGGTGAGCATACTTGATTTGAGAGTTGACAAACAACGGTATTTGGACAAGTGACCTCTGTGCTGGTATTTGGAGTTAGAGTTACTGGGCCTATTGGGCTTTGCAGTCATGTCACTCCCCCTCTACTTACCAACACTGTGTAAATGGTATCCTCCCAGGTGAGTATACTTTAAATGAGACTTGACAAACAGTGATATGTGGACAAGTGAACACTCGGCTGGTGTTTGGAGTTACAGACACAAGTCGTCCTGAGAGTTGAGGTCAGATTATTCCCTCTACTTCACATACTTGACAAATAGTATCCTCCCAGATGAGTACACTTCAATTGAGAGATAACAAACAGGTGTATTTGGACAAGTGAACACTGGGCTGGTGGTTGGAGTTACTGAAACAAGACCTCCTGTCCCCAGCAGTCATGTCACTCCCTGTACTACACACACTATACAAATGTGAATTCCCCAGGTGAGTACATTTCATTTGTGGTTTACCAAGCAATGGTATTTGGACAAGAGAAACATGGGCTGGTGTGTAGAGTAGCAGTAACAGAGCCTCCTGGTCTCAGCAGTCATTTCACTTCTTGTACTGCACACACTATACAAATGTGATCCCCCAGGTGAGTACACTTCATTTATGCATTGCCAAACAATGATATTTGGACAAGCGAACACTGGGCGTACAGACACAGGGCCTTCCTGGCCTTAGCAGGCAGGTCACTCCCTCTACTTCCAACACTTGACAAATGGTATCCTTCCAGGTGAGCGACGTTCATTTGTGAATTGCCAAACAGGGGTATATGGACAACTGACCACTGGGCTGGTGTTTGGAGTTGCTGAAACAGTGCCTCCTGGGAGTTGCAGTCAGGTTACTCCCTCTACTAAACACACTTGACAAAGGTTTTCTCCCCACGTGAGTAAACTTAATTTGAGAGTTTACTAACAGATGTCTTGGGGCAAGTGAACACTGAGCTGGTGTTTGGAGTTTCTGAAATAGTGATTCCTGGGAGTTGCAGTCTGGTCACCCCCCTGTACTACGCACATTATAGAAATGGCATCCTCTCAGGTGAGTCAACTTCAAATGAGCGGTATTTCGGCAAGTGTACATTGGACTGGTGGTTGGCATTACAGAAATAGGGCCTCCTGGCCTTAACAGTCAGGCCACTCCCTCTGCTTCCCACACTTGACAAATGGTATCCCTCCAGGTGTGCAAACTTCAAGTTAGAATTACCAAACAGATGTATGTGCGGTGTCTGGAGTTTGAGAAACAGTGCGTCCTGGGAGTTGCAGTCAGATAACTCTGTACTACACACGCTACACAAATGTTGGGTGTTACATATCTGTATGCAGACTGCATTTAGGTTTGGAAATAAATTTACCTGTTGAGACATACCATGAATCTTGGGATTATTATTGTATATTGAAAGGCCTTATTTGGACTAATGGCATGTGATAGACCTTAGTAGTTATGATGTTGGGTCCAGCAATACAGATTGACTGTGTTTACACTCAGATACTCTGGGTATTGAATGTTGGTGGGGTACATGAACAAGACAGTTGGTAAAGGTGAGCTGTGAGCATGCATGACATTGCATTTTGGTGACATTTTTTGTATTGTGACTTACCATACTACAACCCCCTAGGTATTCCTGTCAAGCCCTCAGGATGCAGGATGGCCAAGACCTCTCCTCCCAGGGAAAGAGATGTAATGGGGCACTGGGAGAGCCATCACTACTCTTCTTGTCCTGCAGCTGGTGCTTGGAGATAAGGGAATGGACCTTGCCCCTGAGGTTGTTCCACCTCTTCCTGGTGTCCTCCTTTGTGTGCAGGGTGGTGCCTTCTGCATTGACTCTGTCGACTATTCTGTCCCACATTTCTATTTTCCTACTGAGAGGAGTATGCTGCACCTAGGCTCCAAACAATTGTGGCTCTACTCTTATGATTTCATCCACCATGACTATTAACTCATCTTCAGAAAAACGTGGATTTTTCGACCATGACATGGTGGAAAAAATGAAAACAGGTAACAGGGACTTACTTAACAGGGGAAGTGCAAAAGGGTGTGCATGGAAAAAAGTGTGTGCGCGGTATTTCATGAGATAGTGAAAAAACAGGGTGCCTAATCTATGAAGTGTTTTGGAAATAAGGTGCTCCGGCTTCTGTGTTTTGCGTTGAAAATGCAAAGAATTGTGGACTTTGAGGATGTGTGTTTTATAGTGTTCTTTGCAGGTGTGTCTACTGTGGTAATATGTATCAGCTGTGTTGTTTTCAAATTCATTCAATGTTCAGTTGTCTATTACTTTGCTGACCACAAATCGCCATGGTTCCAACTGCCATTGGCTGACTGCCATGAGGGTCTGCCACGGTGAATATGTGCTTGTAATATGCTTGGTCGTTGGTCGCAGTGCTGACGGCACTGGAGGTCAGACTGCCCATTTCCAGCATGGTGGTCTTTTCAGGACCGCCACCATGGACGTCTGGCTGTCCAACCACCAAAATCGTAACTGGGCCCTTTATTTCCCAGACAATTTAAGAATGAAAAAAATAACAGACACCCTCCTCAATCTCATTGACCCATGCAATGTGGTATAGCATGTCAACCAACCAACACACCTCAGCAACCAAATCCTCACTATCTTCTTCATGACATCAACTACCACCCATTGCAAACCCCCCATACACCTGGACTGGACGGACTACCATGGCCTCCCCATTACCCTGCTCAGCATCCAACCAGTAAACTGAGGTCAACCCAAAACAGAACAACACATTTTCAGATCTTTCAAAGACTTCTTCATCATCAACCTAAAGCTAAAACTCTCCTCTTACCCTGCCGCCTCCATGTCTGGCATCAACACCCTTCTAAACAACTTCATTTTTTCAGAAATGTATGTGAACACACAGAGCCTGAATTCCAAAGGTAAACTTGGACCTAAAGTCTAAATTTAGACCAAAAGTCTAAACTTAGACCAAAACTTAGACCAAAAGTCTAACTTTACTATTAGTACTTAGACCAAAAGTCTAAACCTAGACCAAAAGTGTAACATTACTATGAGTAAAGTTAGGCTTTTGGTCTAAACTTAGACTTTTGGTCTAAGGTACCTTTGTGAATCTGCCCCCTGTGTTCAATGAAAGCATGCAGGTACAAACTGGGCACCATCTAAGGCAGAAAAGAAAACAGAAGAAAAGCAGATTACCCTATACAATTGAAGACTCTCTGCTCCATAGCCAGGTGTTAAACCAAAACCATTAACAAACTTGCCAGCCGTTGTAGAATGCTCAAGGCAATCAAGCATTTCATCAAACATGCCTGGCCCTCTAATCCCACACTCCACAGAGGAGTTCAAAGACATAATTCTCTTTTCAGTGAAAAAAGGAAGATCCAAAGAACATCAAAAACAAGAAGGGGGTCATTACAACATTGGCGGTAAAAGTCGCTTACCGCCGTGCAGAAGACCGCCAACACATCGCCGCGGCCGCGGAATACCGCCACAGCTATTATGACCCACATCCCGAAATCCGACAAAATTCAGACACCCACACAAGTCCGCCACACCAAAGGTCAGTGATAAACTGGCGATAACAAAACCTCCACCGTCACGCCAACAGAAATACGCCCATGCTAGCACGACACACGAATCCAAGCGGCGGTCTTTCAACCGCGGTATTCCATTGGCAGTGCACACCGCCGCGCTCAAAATACACACACCCTTACAAAACACAGCCACATTGGACAATTTGAAATACACACACCTGATACACATACCCACACCACTCCCACACACCCAATACTATATAAAACACACACCCACATCACCCACAAACCTCTACGACCAAAAATTCTGAAAGAAGGCCAGAGAGAGACACCACCATCCACAAACTAGCAGCCACAGGCACTCAACACCATCACCCACACTACTTACACGCACAAAACACCACACACCAAGACATATCACCGCACTTATCACCACATACACCACCCCACACATCACCTACACCACCCCATGGCACGGCAAAGACACCCCAGGTTCTCGGAGGAGGAGCTCAGAGTCATGGTGGAGGAAATCGTCCGGGTAGAGCCACAGCTATTTGGATCACAGGTGCAGCACACCTCCATAGCTAGGAAGATGGAGCTATGGCAAAGAATAGTCGACAGGGTCAACGCAGTGGGACATCACCCAAGAAATCGGGAGGACATCAGGAAGAGGTGGAACGACCTACGGGGGAAGGTGCGTTCCGTGGTCTCAAGACACAACATCGCAGTACAGCGGACTGGCGGCAGACCCCCACCTCCTCCCCCACAACTAACAACATGGGAGGAGCAGGTCTTGACTATTCTGCATCCTAAGGGCCTCGCAGGAGTCGGTGGAGGAATGGACTCTGGTAAGACAAATCTTAACTATAATATCCCCCACCCTACCTGCATGCTATCACAGACCCCCACCCTCGCCCCCTCCCCTATCCCTCCAACTCCTCACAAATGTACTAATAACACAAACCACCCATCCCAACCCCAAGCCCTGCATGACATAACAAAGCATAGACACCCATCACTAAAGCATGCCCACTGCACATACCCATAACACCCCCCTCAACCATCATCACACAAGCCCCCTCACAGGAGTGCTAGCACTGGGGTACACGGTCACCCACCCATTGCCCACCATGACACACACAGATGCAATAATCATGCTTTTACTCCCCTGCAGGACCACTACCCAACGTCACCAGACAGGAGGGTCCAGACATCTCCACCCCACCCACAGAAGAGGCCCACAGTGATGACAGCAGCTCTGTCCAACTGGATCCAGATGACCAACCCGGACCATCGTGGGCCTCGGGACAGTCGGTTCCCCACACCCAGTCACAGGCCACCACAGACCTTCCACCCTCTGGTAACACCAGCACAGCACCCACCCAGCGGGCCCATACCTCCGTACCCAGGACACGTCAATAACCCACCACCCCAACAACAACAGGGACCTGGGGGCAATGGTAGTGGGCACACGGTCCAGGGGACGGAGGCCCAAGAATACAGGGGAACTGGGAGGGCTGCTGTGCGACAGGGGGTGGACAGGCCTAGGGAACCCACTCTCCACGAGGCCCTCTCCTCCATCATTGGAGCATACCACCACTCCCAGGAGACGATGGCAACGGTCCTGGCCAAGTTTAAGGAGATCCAGCGGCTGCAGGAGGAACAGTATTTGGGGTTCAGGGAGGAACTCAGAACCATCAGCACCACCCTGGGCATCGTCGTAGGAGTGCTGAAGGAGATACTTAACACCAGGAGGGACACTGTGGCACTCCAAGGGGCCCCTGACACTGCCCACCACCTCCGCCGGCGTTAGTGGACAGGAGGTACCGCCACAGGACCACCACACCAGCACCCCACCCCCTGCAGGCAGAGAACCACCCCACAAACGGTCCCTGAGATCCAGGAACAAGACAGAGCACGATGCCAAGACTCCTGCTAAGAAATGAGACCACCCTGATTGTCATCCTACTATCCCACTGTGTAGCCCTGTCCATATTGGAACTGCCCCAGCTCCACTTCCTATGCCCATATGGGCAATGCACCTGTGAGACTAATAGACTGGACTCTGCCATGAACATTCCTCCACCATCACCCCTCACCATTTAAAACCCCCCTCCAATATTGAGCACGGCAATAAACACCCTTGAAGCACAAAACAATCTGGAGTCGGTCTGTGATTTCGAAAATGTGTATTAGCAATGACAGTGAAAAAATGCGTTCTCAAATGTAATGTCAACATACCTATGTCACACATCTCAAGTCCATGAGGAATCTAAGCAGATGACACACGTTGGAAACCACACCTGTGAAACCGTAAGGGAAATGTACAACTCAGTTACCATATACTGGTTGAAATCGACAGACAGGATAGAGGTAGAAGTGTGAAAGTACTTGTAGTAGGCAGGAATGTGTTCTCTCCTGTGTGTCACTGGAAATATTGTTGGATAACTGAGTCCTTGTTGTCAATATCTTCTTCCTCTGCTTCCTCCTCATCACTGTCCACAGGCTCCACAGCTGCCACAACACCGTCATCTGGACCATCCTCCTGCAGAAAAGGCACCTGGCGTCGCAAAGCCAAGTTGTGAAGCATACAGCAGGCCACGATGATCTGGCACACCTTCCTTGGTGAGTAGAATAGGGAACCACCTGTCATATGGAGGCACCTGAACCTGGCCTTCAGGAGGCCGAAGGTGCGTTCGATCACCCTCCTAGTCCACCCATGGGCCTCATTGTAGCGTTCCTCTGCCCTGGTCCTGGGATTCCTCACTCGGGTCAGTAGCCATGACAGATTGGAGTAACCAGAGTCCCCTAATAGCCACACCCGGTGCCTCTGGAGTTGACCCATCACATAAGGGATGCTGCTATTCCGCAGGATGTAGGCGTCATGCACAGAGCCAGGGAACATAGCATTTACCTGGGAGATGTACTGGTCTGCCAAACATACCATCTGTACATTCATGGAATGATAACTCTTCCGGTTCCTGCACACCTGTTCACTCCTGTGGGGGGGGACCAGAGCTACATGTGTTCCATCAATGGCACCTATGATGTTGGGGATATGTCCAAGGGCATAGAAGTCACCTTTAACTGTAGGCAAATCCTCCACCTGAGGGAAAACGATGTAGCTCCGCATGTGTTTCAGCAGGGCAGACAACACTCTGGACAACACGTTGGAAAACATAGGCTGGGACATCCCTGATGCCATGGCCACTGTTGTTTGAAAGGACCCACTTGCAAGGAAATGGAGCACTGATAGCACCTGCACTTGAGGGGGGATCCCTGTGGGATGGCGGATTGCTGACATCAGGTCTGGCTCCAACTGGGCACACAGTTCTTGGATTGTGGCACGGTCAAACCTGTAGGTGATGATCAAATGTCGCTCCTCCATTGTCGACAGGTCCACCAGCGGTCGGTACACCGGAGGATTCCGCCATTTCCTCACATGTCCCAGCGGACGGTGACTAGGAAGGACAATAGCGACCACAGAGTCAAACAACTCAGAGGTATGTACCCACAGTCTACACAGAACACCATTCATACACAGAATCTGGCCTGTATTTGTGTTGTGTGACAAGGCCTAGGTCTGTGTGTCGCAGTTGTGAATTAGGCCATGTGGGCCCCTGAAATGGCGGCTGTCTGACCTCTATAGTGGGACAATGGGATGTGAGGTAACTGCGCTGGCGTTGTACACCGTCGCAGTAGGCGGTTTAAGACCGCGGCGCAATGCTGCATTGGTTAACATTGGATCCTATGGGTCCCAGGAGCCAATGACGATGTACGCCGGCGGTGATGGTATGCATTTTCTATCTGTTCAATCACTTGATACCTGATCTTCGACAGGAGAGGACCTACACAGCAAGTGCTGCTGTGACCTAGGTCTGGAAGAGATAATGGCTCGTGCGTCTGGGGAAAGGGCCCCTGCCTTCACTGCAGAGGAGTTGGAGAAGCTCGTGGAGAAGCTTGTGGATGGGCTCTTCCCCCAGTACACGCTACTCTACGGTCCTCCAGACCAACAGGTAGGTACACAGGGAGCACGTTGTATGGGCTATGCCTGTGTGGAGAGGGCTGGTTGTAAGAAGGAAGGGGGCATAGTTCTGCGTGCATGAAGGACTGTGAATGCATGTGCCACATGGCAAGGGTAGGGATGTGGGCCACTCCCTTAGACGGTGCAGTTGGTAATGACTTCTCTTCTTCCCCTGTACATGTCATGTAGGTCAGCGCCCACCAGAAGAAGGATATTTGGCGTGCCATCGCCAAGGACGTCTGGACCCTGGGGGTCCACCACAGACAGAGCACCCACTGCCGGAAAAGATGGGAGGACATTCGCCGCTGGAGCAAGAAGACGGCGGAGGCTCAGCTGGGGATGGCCTCCCAACGTGGGAGGGGTGCCTGTCGCACCATGACCCTCCTGATGTTCCGGATCCTGGCGGCGGCCTACCCTGAGTTGGATGGGCGCTTGAGGGCATCACAGCAGACACAAGGGGGTGAGTACACTCTCATTCAGCGGACTTTGCGCGCAGTGAAGGTGTCTGGGTGGGAGAGGAGGGCTGTGGGTTTCCCTAGGCCAGGGCGAGTTCCGTAGGCTAGGCCCCTCCGTAATGCAGGCCATGTGGCACCCCACCCCACCTCTGTAGAGTGCCAAGTACAGGTATACATGCCCCTGTGTCATCTATGTGTGCAGATGTCGACCATAGCCATGTAGGCCATATCCCAGGAATTGCATCTGTGGAGCCCTACAGCGTAACATAGTGCAGGGGGCTGCTGTGTCTGTATTGTCCGCCAATGGTAGCTGTAAGCCAGGCACTCAACCTGTCTTTCTTCTGTCGTCCCCCCCCTTTTTTGTGGTCTCCCTGTTCTTGTGTGCATCAGCTTCATCAGGCGGAGGTACAGTGGCACCGGAGCACGAGGGAGCTGCATCCCACATGGCCATGGAGGGCCACACCACGGACTCGGAATACACCAGTGGGACGGAGGGCGAGGGGAGCACCATGGCGGTCACAGGATCTGCAACCAACGACACGGACTCGTCCTCCGATGGGAGCTCCCTTGTGGTGGTAGCAAAATCTGTGCCCCCCACTTCTACAGGTACAGCACCCCTACCAGCACCACCCTCCCAGCAGCCCCTCAGCCTTCGCCCCGTGCCCGCTCACCCAGGAGGGTGGGCATCACCTTCGCCCCAGGCACCTCAGCCCCTGTCACCTCTGCTGCCCTCAGTGAGGAGGCTATTGACCTCCTCAGGTCCCTCACTGTTGGGCAGTCTACCATTTTGAATGCCATCCAGGGTGTAGAAAGGGAATTGCAACACACAAATGCATTCCTGGAGGGCATTCATTCTGGTCAGGCTGCCCTTCATCGAACCCTGCAAACTCTGGCCTCAGCACTGATGGCAGCCATTGTCCCTGTGTCTAGCCTACCCCCTCCAACTTCCTCCACCCAGACCCAATCCCCTGTACCCCAGCCTATCCCAAGCACATCATCAGACCAGCCTGCATATACCTCACCACATAAGGGAAGCTCAGGCAAACATAAGCACCAAACATCCCACAGGCACTTATGCAAGCATCACACACATACAGACACACCAACATCCACCTCCTCCACTGTATCCCCCTCCTCGTCGTCTCCCTCCTCCCTCCCAGTCTCATCTACACTCTCAACTGCATGCACTACCACTACAGTCACTACGTCCCACACCAGCACACCCACCACCACACCCCGCTCACGTGCAGTCACTACCCCCACTCCCATTTACACGTCCCCTGTGTCCTCTCCCAGTGTGTCTGTGACGCCCTCTCCGAAGATACACAAACACAGGCACACACCCACCCAACAGCCATCCACCTCACGACAGCCTCCAGCGCATGCACCTTCACCCAAAGTCACCAAACGTACACCTCCTACGACCACTACATCTTCCTCCACTCCCAAACCCCCTCCAGCTACCCGTCCCAGTGTTCCTAAGAAACTTTTCCTGGCCAAGCTTGACCTCTTCCCTTCCCCCCTCCAACTCATAGGTCCCGTACTAGCACCTCAGCCAAATAATCTCTGGGACCAGTGGTGCCTGTTGTTAGAGGTATGTGGAGTGCACCGGCCACCAGGCCAGCCAGTGTGTCACGGAGCCACAGCACAGCCAGTCCCCCCCCTGTGAAGCACCAGAAGTTGGACAGCACCCGGCGGGAGAGGGGGAATACTCCAGGCAGCAAAGCCGCTCACAAGGGTTCAGGGGGGAGTGTTGTCTCAGCTGTGACTCCTCCCAAGGTGGGGAAGGGGAAGAAGAAATCTCCAAAGTCTGGGAGGAGCAGCACAGCGGAGAAGGCCGCCATCATCCCCGCTGCCCAGGAGGCCACAGCCAGAGTCACTGCCCAGGAGGGCAGCCCAATCGTCACTGGCCCGGAGACCACCGCCAGAGTCACTGCCCAGGAGGGCAGCCCAATCATCACTGGCCAGGAGGCCAGCGCCAGAGTCACTGCCCAGGAGGCCAGCCCAATCGTCACTGGCCAGGAGGCCACCGCCAGCCACAGCCCAGCTGGCCAGGAGGGCCCCGCAAGCTACAGCCCAGCTGACCCATGAAGGACCGCCAGCCACAGGCCTGCTGGGCGATGAAGGACCGCCTTGGCAAGCACCGCTGGACAGGCCAGGGACCGCTGAACAGGGCAAGCACCGCTGAACAGGGCAAAGACCGCCAAGTGAAGCACCGCTGAACAGGGCAAGCAGCGCTGAACAGGGCAAAGACTGCCAAGTGAAGCACCGCTGAACAGGGCAAGCACCGCTAAACAGGTCAGAAACTGCCAACTCAAGCACCGCTGAACAGGGCAAGCACCGCTGAACAGGGCAAAGACCGCCAAGTGAAGCACCGCTGAACAGGGCAAGCACAGCTGAACAGGGCAAAGACCGCCAAGTGAAGCACCGCTGAACAGGGCAAGCACCGCTGAACAAGTCAGAAGCTGCCAACTCAAGCACCGCTGAACAGGGCAAAGACCGCCATGGCAAGCACCGCTGAACAGGGCAAGCACCGCTGAACAGGGCAAAGACCGCCAAGTGAAGCACCGCTGAACAGGGCAAGCACCGCTGAACATGTCAGAAACTGCAAACTCAAGCACCGCTGAAGATGGCAAAGACCGCCAAGGCGAGCACCGCTAGCCCATTAGCGGCAGGGGCAGTGACGCAACTGGGACCGTCACGGGTGAGTGCTGCTCTCTGGGCACCAGTCCCCCTCCAGTACCAATGGAGACATGCATCCACTCCGCCTGTCCTGCACAGGATGAAGCACTCTGGGCACCAGTACCCCTCCAGAACCAGTGGAGACTGTTATCCACTTGAGAGACTGTGGCTTTGCACTCCCCAGGATGGTACAGTGGGCAACCCACCCACTGTAGAGACTTGAGAGACTGTGGCTTTGCACTCCCCAGGATGGTACAGTGGGCAACCCATCCACTGTAGAGACTTGAGAGACTGTGGCTTTGCACTCCCCATGATGGTACAGTGGGCAAACCACCCACTGTAGAGACTTGAGAGATGTGGCTTTGCACTCCCCAGGATTGAACAGTGGGCATTGAGCCCCCTCGTGGATCTGGCATGGTGCACTAATTCAGCTGAGGTGGCCCCCCTTCCCTTCCCCCTGAGGTGCCTGTTGTATTTCTATCTGATGCCCCTGCAGTGTTCTCTCCATTTTGATCAGGTATCTAGTGTGGGCCTCCCCCATGCATTTTGGGCCCAGTTGTCCACGGACAATGAATGGTGCATTACCTGCACTACTAATCGTTGTGTATATTTTGTTTAATGTGTGTATATATATATATATATATATATATATATTTGGTTACTGTATTGTGATATATTACAATGGTTCAACTCATTTCCTTTGCATTCTTCCGGGGGGGGGGGGGGGTTGGGGGTTGTTACTGTAATGTTTGGATATTCATTGGTGTGTGTGTTGTAGTGGGTGAGGGTCGGGTGGGGGTTGGGATGTTGGTTGTGTGTGTTCCTGTGTTTTTCCCTCCCCCTCCCCTATGTCGTAGGTGCAGTACTCACCGTTGTCTTCGCTGCCTGCGTTGATGCTCCTTGTAGATGAGCAGGAAGACTATCGCAGGGAGAATATGGAGTTCTGGCTCAATGGTGCCCTCCTTCCTCGTGGAGTGTATAGAGGTGAGCGTTTTCCCTTTGAAATGGCTGTTTCCGCCGTGTTTTTTTCCGCGGTGAATCCGCCCCGGAAAAGGTGGCGGATTGGTAGGTTGTGATACTGTGAGCTGTACATTGTCCTCCGCCTGTCTGTTGGTGGTGACCGCTGCTGTGTTTGTTTGTACCGCCGTGGCGGCCGGAGAGTTAAAACGGCTTTTCTTTGTTGGCGGTTTCCGCCACGGTCATAATTCCAATTTTTTAACCGCCGGCCTGTTG